>NC_141687.1:35690110-37117110 GCF_964263255.1 Lissotriton vulgaris | reverse complement strand
CTGCTGGTGGGCTTGCAGCACTGGTGTGGTGCCTCGGGCAGGGCGACTGACCCCGGAATCTGGGGATCACAGTTCGATCCCTGGCCCCGGCTGCAGATTAGCCCAGCACCATGTGACTCTGGGCAATAGCTTGCTTAATCTTCCCGACGGCCCCCAGCGCCTAGAGACCCTTACGGGTGATTGTGCACTTCACAAATGTGGATTATTATTAATATTATTATTACTGGTTGTTCCACCCACAGAAGCAGCCTGTAAAAGAATGTCTAAGATCTGCCATTGCAGAACCTGTGTGCAGTCTGGTACAGTCATGCTGACTGGGCAAGTGCACCCACTTGCCAGTCCCTAAACCTTCCCTTTTCTTTATATCAGACGCCCCTATTGTAGGCCCAAGGGCAGGGTGCATTGTAAGTATAAGGTAGGACAAGCCCTGGTCTGTGTGGCATGTCCTAATAGTGAAATACAGCCATTTTAGTTTTTCACTATTGTAAGGTTACCTATTCTCCATATGCCAGAATGGGCAGTTAGATTATTACATTTTATAATCCTAACTGACTCGGGAAGAAATTTGAGTTAAGTATGCCTGAACTCAGAATGATAAAAGTGAAGTTGGTTTTAACATTCTGTGTTTGAAAATACCACTTTTAGAAAGCAGGTATTTTCTTGTCTAACTACCCAAGCCTGCCTCTGCTAGGTTGTGTATTCCTTGTCTGTAGTTTAACTGACAGGGCTAGGGGATTCCAGGAGACAAAATAAGTCAGCCCAGTAGTGAATAGAGAGAGCTGCATCTGGATGGGTGGGAGGAGTTACACCTGGGACCTGAATAGGACTCTGCCCGCCCCCACAGTGCTGGCTCCACCCCTGTGGTGCGTCTGATGTATCTGCCCTGTACTGTCAAAGAAGAGAAGGAATCATGTCAAAAAAGTGCTCTAGGGCTGTGCTTTCCCTCCACAATTCTAGCTACACCCCCTGTGGGGCGTCTGTTGTTTCGGCTCTGCACTGTGAATGGAAAGGAGTCATGTAAACAGTGCTCCAGAAATGGTTTGGACCAGGCAAAAGCCCCTCTGCCCTCAGAGGACAAAGGATTTTGCAGTATAAATATTGGTACCTTGATCCCAAGAAATGTTCTCACTTTTGGACTACAAGAAGAAACCTCTGCTGAGGAGAAGGAACCTGAAGAAACTGAGGAGAGACTATTCCTAAGCTGAAGTGCTGCTTAGGGGATTGGCCTGCAGTGGTTGCCTGACTGCCAAAGCGAGAAGAAAGAACTTTGTGTGCTTTACTTTCAACTTGTGAAGGCTCTCCAAGGGCTTGGAAGGCTCTCCTAGGGCTTGGAAAAGAGCTTGCCTCCTGCTGAAGTCTCAGGGACAACAGACTTCACCCCCAGCTCCCCAGAGTCCTTTTGGAAGTGCCTGCTGCTGTTTCGGGCCTTCTGAGGGACTGCGTGTCGCAAGGAGCTGGAAGCACGACTCAACAAAGCTGAAGCGTGTTGCCGTCGCTGCTGCCTGCCTTCGCACTTCTGAACAAGGGTGTTGCCGCTGGTGTTGTCGCACTGTACCACATCGAGAGAAGAGTCTCTCAATGAAGAAGTAGTGTGTCGCCGTCGCCTGCCGTCGCACTTCGCAACAAGGGTGTCGCTGCTGGAACTGTCACATTGCACTGCATCAAGGAAAGCGCCTCGCATCTCAGAAGTGCGCCGCCGTCTGAGCTGCTGTTTTCGCATTTCTGAACAAGGATGTCACCACTGTAGTCGCATTGTACGGAAGCTTCACACAAACTGGGAGAAGAGTGTTGCAACTGAAGCTGTTCCTGTCACACTTCTGAACAAGGGTGTTGCCGCTGTTGTCCATGCATCAAACTGAGAACTTCTTGCATCCCCGGAGAAGTGTGCCTTATCTGGAAGATCTTCACGTCTTTATTTTTTTGCACCAGAACTTTGCTGCATTTCCATCGCTGCAACATTGCTTGTCGTGGAAGCACAACGCATCGTAAGTTACATTGATGCAAAGTGTTGCATCTTAAGAACTGAACTCAACTAAGCTAAAACTTCCATCTCAAAGTAACAGTATTATGTATTTTTGTCGTTTATGGTAACTCTTTATAAAGTATACTTATTTTTTATATAAAACCTTGTGTGGATTCCATCTGTAGTGTTACTGTATGTGTTCACAAATGCTTTACACACTGCCTCCGAGATGAGCCTGTCTTCTCGTGCCAAGCTACCTAGGGGGTGAGCAGGGGTTATTTTAGGAGTGTACCCCCTTACCCTGACTAGAGGCAAAGGTCACTATTTGTCACAAGTACCTACCTGTGCCAACTAGAGACCCCGCAAATCTAACAGGTGCGTAATCTTCAGTCTCTTAAACGCAGTCTGTCAGAACCACTCTGAAATGGCCGCGGGGTACGCAGGGGCCACTGGGCCCAACCGTGGAGGTTGAAACTTTTACTCCTGAGGTTGCAGGGACCTGCCTTACCATGGATCCTACTCAACTGAGCCAAGTACCACTTCTGAACATCTCTCTCAGCGACTGGAGCCAGCGAGCATGCACTGTCGCCCACAGCATCTCCGGCAGTCCTCCATCATGAGTCGGAAGCACTCCCCTAGCAGAGGGGGTCAAAACCACGTATCCTAGCCTTAGTCTCTCCTTCGGGTGGTGACCCAAGATCTTTGGCAACTTTGGTACCGGAAGCCCCTCTTGGCAAACTAGGATGCTGTGATCCATAGTTATAAAATACTGAACATGGCCAATGACCCCATCTGAGTACAGCTGAACCCTCACACCTCACACAGAGTCCTCACGTTATGGCTCCCCACTGGACCTCGCTCCCCCTCACAGTTGACACTGGTCTTGGTGAGCAGACTGGTGATGATGACCAGACTCCAGAGCAGGCGGTGAGTCCTGGGCCCCCAGTCTTGGTCACAAGCAGGAGTCCAGCAGAGCTTCCCCTCCTTACACAGCCCCTTTGGCTATTTAGTATTTGCCAGATGGCACATTTTTGGGGGCTCAACCTCCCCTTCTTAAAGTCCTTTTTCAAACACTGAACATGATTTAAGGTTGGAGTCTTTGAAGTTTTATGTTAGTGTTCTGTTTCTTTTGAAGTGGGCGCTTCTCCTGTTCATCTTTGCTTTAAGATAGACCTCTTTCATGAAGAGTGTCCAGAGCATCATTCATGGGAGTGCCCAGAGTTCACACCTCTGTCGGCCACTGTGGTCTGTGCATCAAGAGGTTAATCCCAGGCTCCCAGCCTTACCCTTTATGATTCCCTTATAAGCCCCAATCTCCTTCCTGAGATGTGTCCAGGCCCCTTCCTTGTGATCGATCACGGAATCAAAGAGCTGTCTTTTGGGATGTAAAGGGGGGAAGTCTTTTACTTCCCTCCATTGTGTCCACTCCCGGCTCACAGGAACGCAGAAATACACACATCTGTCTTGAGGATTCCTCTCCCCCTCATGTACTCACCAGGCAGGTCTGGGCTTTTCCAAAATGGAACCCAGAGTCCTCTGTGCAAGGTACCAGTGCAGGCACCTTCACAGCATATTTTGGATTCTGCACGGTTAACTCTATGCCTTGTACCCCTAAATCTCGACCGGCATTCACCACACACTTCAAAGTCTGCATGAAGAATTGTGTCCAGAGCATCAACATTAACGGTTTCACTCCATACCTGCAGGGAGCAGCATTTTATCTGGGTGGCATGTGTCCCCCATCACTCATCGATGGGCTTGTCAGGTAGCTCCGTGTGCTAATGCATCGTCTCCATGAGTGTCTGTGTCCCCGTATCCCCGTGGTGATCCGCTCGAATCCCACTGCGTCCAAGACCGTTACATTGCGCCAGGAGACCCTTTAAGGTGAATAGGAGCTTCACATATACCGGTTATGTTCGGGCTGACACCCATGCTGTGTTAGGAGCTCTTCTAGAGACCAAGGTAAATCAATCAATCACTCAAGATTTGTAAAGTACGGCAAATCACCCGTGAGGGTCTAGAGGCGCTGGGAATGCTGGCTGTTTTGTGTTGATATTCATTTGAACAGCCGGGTCTGGAGTCCTATCCCGAATTGCCGGTGTGATGGGACAGTCCTGAGGTACAGGGGACGGTCGTTCCAGCCTTTGGACGCAAGGTGTCAAAGGAGTGTCCCCTGCTGTCAGCTCAATGGATACAGGGGTGTCTGAGGAAGGAGGAGGTGGAGTATCGGTGTCTGGTTGGTTGGTGGAAGATCATGTGTTCATTGATGCATGCTGGTTCCTCATTGTGAAGGGCTTTGTATGAGTGGGTCAACATCTTGAACTGACATTTTTTCTGGATCGGGAGCCAGTGTAGCTTCTTGAGATGGGGTGTGATGTGAATCCTTTTGGGGAGGTCGAGATATAGTCTTGCAGTTTTTTGTACCGTTTGTCGACTCTTCAGGAGGCGAGTGGTGATTCCTACGTAGTGTGTTCCCGTAGTCCATCCTGCTGGCGACGAGCGTCTGCGTGATGTCCTCCTGGAGTCGACTGAGAGCCTCTTAAAACCTTCTACAGATCCAGAAGAAAGGAGTGCTCGAGAAGAGTCTGGTGCATCGGGCAGCAAAAGACCCTGCAGGTCTGGAGAGAAGCAGACCGAGGAACAGAGGACATTGCAGATTTGAGGTGGGGTGAACCAAAAGGGGTAGCAAGAATTAGGGAAGAGGTGCACGAGGGCGAATAGAGACCCTGAGACCACAGCATGGGGAGGGAAGAAACGTCTTGCCAGGGGGCTGTGTCAAAATGGGGCCCAAAAAGAAGTCTTGCCGTTTTAGAGGGGGGTTGGGTACCAATGCGAGATGGCATCAGGAGTTTAATCGAGGAGACTACTTATCACTAGCAAAGATTTAGGAGAAAGAAAGGTATGTTTGAGAATATTCAGATTAAAGGGAAGAAGAAAGAGTTAGGAGAAAGAAAGGTATGTTTGAGAATATTCAGATTAAAGGGAAGAAGAGTTAGGAGAAAGAAAGGTATGTTTGAGAATATTCAGATTAAACGGAAGAAGACCAGAAAAGGAGATGGAGCACAAGGGGTGGTGTAGAAACGAGTGGCAGCCACAAAGCTGTACATTACAGATCGGTGACCTTGCAGTGCTCTCACTGAGTAACGCAGCTCTTATTATGAAGCACAGTCAAGGTTGTCGAAATGATTCCTTCGAAGAGTAAAGTCTGCATTCCTGTGTCCACACTCCTGTCCCTGGAGGTCTCATCACAAACCTGTGACCACACGTGATGCACACGAGTGAAGCCTTCCCCAGCAGCACCAATCCTATGTAGGAAGCCAGCAAGTGAGCCTAATCTGCCTTCAGTTTCATCCGTTTGGATCAGGCTCTTGGTGAAAGCCGTCTGAGCCCGACCTCCAGCCGCTGGTGCCTGAAGACACCTGCAGAACTGAAGCTCAGCCGCTCATTTCAGCCACAGAGGTGCTCTGGGGCCATCTTTCTCCAGTTTGATGGCACCTGAAACGGCTCGAATGGCTGAGTGAACTCTGCACTTTCCTTGTATTTATAACGACCACACTTTACTTGTGTTGAGTATCGAAGTGATCTTATGTGGACATTTTAACACAAATACTCCGATTACTAAAACATTGTAACCAGGAACTGCTCCAACCACTGGCACATTGTAACCAGGAACTACCCCAACCACTGGCACAATGTAACCAGGAACTGCTCCAACCACTGGCACATTGTAACCAGGAACTACTCCAACCACTGGCACATTGTAACCAGGAACTACTCTTAACTAATGGCACATGTAACCAGGAACTGCTCCAACCACTGGCACATTGTAACCAGGAACTACCCCAACCACTGGCACAATGTAACCAGGAACTGCTCCAACCACTGGCACATTGTAACCAGGAACTACTCCAACCACTGGCACATTGTAACCAGGAACTACTCTTAACTAATGGCACATTGTAAGCAGGAACTACTCCAACCACTGGCACAATGTAACCAGGAACTGCTCCAACCACTGGCACATTGTAACCAGGAACTACTCCAACCACTGGCACATGTAACCAGGAACTGCTCCAACCACTGGCACATTTTAACCAGGAACTGCTCCAACCACTGGCACATTGTAACCAGGAACTGCTCCAACCACTGGCACATTGTAACCAGGAACTGCTCCACCCACTGGCACATTGTAACCAGGAACTGCTCCACCCACTGGCACATTATAACCAGGAACTACTCCAACCCCTGGCACATTGTAACCAGGAACTACTCCACCCACTGGCACATTGTAACCAGGAACTGCTCCACCCACTGGCACATTGTAACCAGGAACTACTCCAACCACTGGCACATTGTAACCAGGAACTACTCCAACCACTGGCACATTGTAACCAGGAACTACTCCAAACTAATGGCACATTGTAACCAGGAACTGCTCCAACCACTGACACATTGTAACCAGGAACTACTCCAAACTAATGGTACATTGTAACCAGGAACTACTCCAACCACTGGCACATTGTAACCAGGAACTACTCCAAACTAATGGTACATTGTAACCAGGAACTACTCCAACCACTGGCACATTGTAACCAGGAACTACTCCAACCACTGGCACATTGTAACCAGGAACTACTCCAACCACTGGCACATTGTAACCAGGAACTACTCCAAACTAATGGCACATTGTAACCAGGAACTGCTCCAACCACTGACACATTGTAACCAGGAACTACTCCAACCACTGGCACATTGTAACCAGGAACTACTCCAACCACTGGCACATTGTAACCAGGAACTACTCCAAACTAATGGTACATTGTAACCAGGAACTACTCCAACCACTGGCACATTGTAACCAGGAACTACTCTTAACTAATGGCACATTGTAACCAGGAACTACTCCAACCACTGGCACATTATAACCAGGAACTACTCCAACCCCTGGCACATTGTAACCAGGAACTACTCCAACCACTGACACATTATAACCAGGAACTACGCCAACCACTGGCACATTGTAACCAGGAACTACTCTTAACTAATGGCACATTGTAACCAGGAACTACTCCAACCACTGGCACATTGTAACCAGGAACTACTCTAACCACTGGCACATTGTAACCAGGAACTACTCTAACCACTGGCACATTGTAACCAGGAACTACTCCAACCACTGGCACATTGTAACCAGGAACTACTCCAACCACTGGCACATTGTAACCAGTAACTGGCACATTGTAACCAGGAACTACTCCAACCACTGGCACATCGTAACCAGGAACTACTCCAACCACTGGCACATTGTAACCAGGAACTACTCCAAACTAATGGCACATTGTAACCAGGAACTACTCCAACCGCTGGCACATTGTAACCAGGAACTACTCCAACCACTGGCACATTGTAACCAGGAACTACTCCAAACTAATGGCACATTGTAACCAGGAACTACTCCAACCACTGGCACATTGTAACCAGGAACTACTCCAACCACTGGCACATTGTAACCAGGAACTACTCCAACCACTGGCACATTGTAACCAGGAACTACCCCAACCACTGGCACATTATAACCAGGAACTGCTCCAACCACTGGCACATTTTAACCAGGAACTACTACAACCACTGGCACATTGTAACCAGGAACTGGCACATTGTAACCAGGAACTACTCCAACCACTGGCACATCGTAACCAGGAACTACTCCAACCACTGGCACATTGTAACCAGAAACTACTCCAAACTAATGGCACATTGTAACCAGGAACTACTCCAACCACTGGCACATTGTAACCAGGAACTACTCCAACCACTGGCACATTGTAACCAGGAACTACTCCAACCACTGGCACATTGTAACCAGGAACTACTCCAACCACTGGCACATTATAACCAGGAACTACTCCAACCCCTGGCACATTGTAACCAGGAACTACTCCAACCACTGGCACAATGTAACCAGGAACTACTCCAACCACTGGCACATTGTAACCAGGAACTACTCCAACCACTGGCACATTGTAACCAGGAACTACTCCAACCACTGGCACATTGTAACCAGGAACTACTCCAAACTAATGGTACATTGTAACCAGGAACTACTCCAACCACTGGCACATTATAACCAGGAACTACTCTTAACTAATGGCACATTGTAACCAGGAACTACTCCAACCACTGGCACATTATAACCAGGAACTACTCCAACCCCTGGCACATTGTAACCAGGAACTACTCCAACCACTGGCACATTATAACCAGGAACTACGCCAACCACTGGCACATTGTAACCAGGAACTACTCTTAACTAATGGCACATTGTAACCAGGAACTACTCCAACCACTGGCACATTGTAACCAGGAACTACTCTAACCACTGGCACATTGTAACCAGGAACTACTCTAACCACTGGCACATTGTAACCAGGAACTACTCCAACCACTGGCACATTGTAACCAGGAACTACTCCAACCACTGGCACATTGTAACCAGGAACTGGCACATTGTAACCAGGAACTACTCCAACCACTGGCACATCGTAACCAGGAACTACTCCAACCACTGGCACATTGTAACCAGGAACTACTCCAAACTAATGGCACATTGTAACCAGGAACTACTCCAACCACTGGCACATTGTAACCAGGAACTACTCCAACCACTGGCACATTGTAACCAGGAACTACTCCAAACTAATGGCACATTGTAACCAGGAACTACTCCAACCACTGGCACATTGTAACCAGGAACTACTCCAACCACTGGCACATTGTAACCAGGAACTACTCCAACCACTGGCACATTGTAACCAGGAACTACCCCAACCACTGGCACATTATAACCAGGAACTGCTCCAACCACTGGCACATTTTAACCAGGAACTACTACAACCACTGGCACATTGTAACCTGGAACTGGCACATTGTAACCAGGAACTACTCCAACCACTGGCACATCGTAACCAGGAACTACTCCAACCACTGGCACATTGTAACCAGGAACTACTCCAAACTAATGGCACATTGTAACCAGGAACTACTCCAACCACTGGCACATTGTAACCAGGAACTACTCCAACCACTGGCACATTGTAACCAGGAACTACTCCAAACTAATGGCACATTGTAACCAGGAACTACTCCAACCACTGGCACATTGTAACCAGGAACTACCCCAACCACTGGCACATTGTAACCAGGAACTACCCCAACCACTGGCACATTATAACCAGGAACTGCTCCAACCACTGGCACATTTTAACCAGGAACTACTCCAACCACTGGCACATTGTAACCAGGAACTACTCCAACCACTGGCACATTGTAACCGGGAACTACCCCAACCACTGGCGCATTATAACCAGGAACTGCTCCAACCACTGGCACATTGTAACCAGGAACTACCCCAACCACTGGCACAAATATAACCAGGAACTACTCCAACCACTGGCACATTATAACCAGGAACTACGCCAACCACTGGTACATTGTAACCAGGAACTACTTTTAACTAATGGCACATTGTAACCAGGAACTACTCCAACCACTGGCACATTGTAACCAGGAACTGTTCCAACCACTGGCACATTATAACCAGGAACTACTCCAACCACTGGCACATTGTAACCAGGAACTACTCCAACCACTGGCACATTATAACCAGGAACTACTCCAACCACTGGCACATTGTAGCCAGGAACTACTCCAACCACTGGCACATTGTAGCCAGGAACTACTCCAACCACTGGCACATTATAACCAGGAACTGCCCCAACCACTGGCACATTGTAACCAGGAACTGCCCCAACCACTGGCACATTGTAACCAGGAACTGCCCCAACCACTGGCACATTGTAACCAGGAACTGCTCCAACCACTGGCACATTGTAACCAGGAACTACTCCAAACTAATGGCACATTGTAACCAGGAACTACCCCAACCACTGGCACATTATAACCAGGAACTGCTCCAACCACTGGCACATTGTAACCAGGAACTACCCCAACCACTGGCACATTGTAACCAGGAACTACTCCAACCACTGGCACATTATAACCAGGAACTACGCCAACCACCGGCACATTGTAACCAGGAACTACTCCAACCACTGGCACATTGTAACCAGGAACTACTCCAACCACTGGCACATTGTAACCAGGAACTGCTCCAACCACTGGCACATTGTAACCAGGAACTACTCTTAACTAATGGCACATTGTAACCAGGAACTACTCTTAACTAATGGCACATTGTAACCAGGAACTGCTCCAACCACTGGCACATTGTAACCAGGAACTACTCCAACCACTGGCACATTGTAACCAGGAACTACTCCAACCACTGGCACATTGTAACCAGGAACTACTCCAACCACTGGCACATTGTAACCAGGAACTACTCCAACCACTGGCACATTGTAACCAGGAACTACTCCAAACTAATGGCACATTGTAAACAGGAACTACTCTTAACTAATGGCACATTGTAAACAGGAACTGCTCCAACCACTGACACATTGTAACCAGGAACTACTCTTAACTAATGGCACATTGTAACCAGGAACGACTCCAACCACTGGCACATTGTAACCAGGAACTACTCTTAACTAATGGCACATTGTAACCAGGAACTGCTCCAACCTGTGGCACATTGTAACCAGGAACTACTCCAACCACTGGCACATTGTAACCAGGAACTACTCCAACCACTGGCACATTGTAACCAGGAACTACTCCAACCACTGGCACATTCTAACCAGGAACTACTCCAACCACTGGCACATTGTAACCAGGAACTACTCCAAACTAATGGCACATTGTAATCAGTACTACTCCAAACTAATGGCACATTGTAACCAGGAACTACTCCAACCACTAACACATTGTAACCAGGAACTACTCTTAACTAATGGCACATTCTAACCAGGAACTGCTCCAACCACTGGCACATTGTAACCAAGAACTACCCCAACCACTGGCACATTATAACCAGGAACTGTTCCAACCACTGGCACATTGTAACCAGGAACTACTCCAACCACTGGCACATTGTGACCAGGAACTACTCCAACCACTGGCACATTGTAACCAGGAACTACTCCAACCACTGGCACATTCTAACCAGGAACTACTCCAACCACTGGCACATTGTAACCAGGAACTACTCCAAACTAATGGCACATTGTAATCAGTACTACTCCAAACTAATGGCACATTGTAACCAGGAACTACTCCAACCACTAACACATTGTAACCAGGAACTACTCTTAACTAATGGCACATTCTAACCAGGAACTGCTCCAACCACTGGCACATTGTAACCAAGAACTACCCCAACCACTGGCACATTATAACCAGGAACTGTTCCAACCACTGGCACATTGTAACCAGGAACTACTCCAACCACTGGCACATTGCAACCAGGAACTACTCCAAATACTGGCACATTGTAACCAGGAACTATTCCAACCACTGGCACATTGCAACCAGGAACTACTCCAACCACTGGCACATTGCAACCAGGAACTACTCCAACCACTGGCACATTGCAACCAGGAACTACTCCAACCACTGGCACATTGCAACCAGGAACTACTCCAACCACTGGCACATTGTAACCAGGAACTATTCCAACCACTGGCACATTATAACCAGGAAATCTCAACCAGGAACTACTCCAACCACTGGCACATTGTAACCAGGAACTATGCCAACCACTGGCACATTGTAACCAGGAACTATGCCAACCACTGGCACATTGTAACCAGGAACTACTCCAACCACTGGCACATTGCAACCAGGAACTACTCCAACCACTGGCACATTGTAACCAGGAACTACTCCAACCACTGGCACATTGTAACCAGGAACTATTCCAACCACTGGCACATTGTAACCAGGAACTGCTCCAACCACTGGCACATTGTAACCAGGAGCTACACCAACCACAGAGACATTGTAACCTAGAACTGCTCAAACTCCTGACCCAGCGTACCCCGGAACTGCTTGCAATATGGCACATTGGTGCCAGAAACTGGGTGCACAAGTGCTACAGTTTCACACCAGTTATGCTCTCCGTCAAGCGAGACTTGCTCCAATGATCTCCTCATGGAGACTATGTTGGACCATTGTGGGGCAATGAGCAGTTCAGGGGGGGTTCAGGCATAAAAACGTTAACGAGGTTGAGTTTGTCCACGGTGTCCAATCCTAATGAAGGGTGGTTTGCTGCAATAAATAGGTTAAGCTAGTTAACCTACTATGCACCCAGGGCATAATGCAGACTTCTGCAGCTAGGGCGCGGCACTGTACGAGTGGGAGCAATATAGCGAAGGCCAAGAAATATCTGAGATGAGACTCAGGCTCCCTCATTACATCATGCAGGTGGTCCCTTCATTTTGCCATGCAGCAAGTACTGGTATATTCCATATAGGTACCCCAATGAAGGCTCACGTAACGTTGTAACCTTCCACCTATACATTACACAAATAACGGTTCTGGGGAACTGACCTTTTATCTAGATACGACAAATGCACACCGAACGCCGGATTTTCCCTGGTAAAAGCCTCATACATTATGCATGAGGGTTCTTGGAAACTCAGCAGGTCTACCATCTCTTGTATAATAACTATGTATAAAGTTCAGTCACGACGTCATCCTAAGTCAAACAAGTGGCACAGCAAGGTAGAACCCCTGGGGAGATCTTTGGGTAAATAAACATCACATCTTGCTGAGAAAAAAGAGGAGATGAGGATGTCCCTGCCGACACACTGACACGAGCCACAGAGGTTCCTGCATGTAGATACTCCAACTTGCAGTGGTCTAACATCTCTTGCCGGGTGTACGACTCAAGACCAAGACGGGATCCCACAATCTCTCACTTCAAATCATGGGGTTGTTGACTTTATCGTAGAGGGATTTTTGGATCAACACTTGCATACATGCTAGGTACACTTACGCACATCTAGTTAGGGTTGCATCGTAGGAGTACACATTTTAATGTCATGTACTTTATATACTTGCCTGTATTCATGGTTATAGCAAAATGGTGGGAGTCTACCATCCTTTTACTCTGTTGGTGCTTCTAATAATTTATATCTGCTTCTGTCTTATGGTTGTTTCAGCACACCTATTTCACACTAGAATAATGACTATTCAATGAATGCTTATTAAACACGTTGATACCGTTTATTCTGTGAATCTCTCTGGAACAAAGTGAGCACGAGTGAGTGAGTGAAAATCACTATACTGTTTCCACGGTCCTGAGGGATCAGGGTTGTCATGTTCGATTGTTGCCAAGACCTATTCTCTCCTTGATAAGAGGGGTTTACAGTGGCACTGTGAGCTAGGTGGTACACAGGCCATCATACCCGGTGGGGGTGTCCAGAATCAGTCTGACACCATTCCTACAGTGTATGTTGTCTAAACATGCATATCCTATATAGGTTTTATAGGAACTACATGACAGTACCAATATAGGCCAAGATCCCTGGGCTGCTTTCCTGCAAAGCCTGCATCATTGCATGCATTGGAGTGGGGGCAATACACTCAGGATTTCTGGAAATGTCCTATTTTTATGACACCACTGTTGGGAGTGAGCCCTGGCAGGAATATGACTCATTATTTCGCATGCAATTAGTTTGCATGCCATTACTACGCAGTTTTTTCTTAGCAAAAACCGTTACTACGCAAGTTTTTAGTTTGCATACCATTACATTGAAAGTGTTAATGTATGCGAACTAAAAACTTGCCTAGTAATAATAAAACCCAACACTACATACAAATACACTACACTACACATCCCAAAGCTAAAAACACTACCAAACCTTCAAAAATACACTACCCTACACTACTAAAACTCTGCTACACTACCCTAAACACTAAATCACTACCCCCTACATGACACTGCCCCTAACCCCAGTCCTGTCCCTACTCTCTATCACTACCCTGCACGCCCCCGACACTACCCTAAACCCTACAACAGTACCCTACACTACACAAAGACTACAACACTACCCTAAACCCTAAAACACTACCCCAGCACAAACCTACTTCCAGTCCGTCCCCTTCACATAAACACTACCCTGCACGACCCCCTGACACTACCCTAAACCTTAAAACACTACACAAAGCCTACTACACTACCCTTATTCTTAAAACACTACCCCAGCATGACCATGCCCCTACCTCAGTCCATCCCCTACACTGAAACACTACCCAGCACAACCCCCCAACACTACCCTAAACCCTAAAACTCTACCCTACACGACTACACAACCCTAAACACTACTCCCAGCACAACCCTACCCCTACTCCCAGTCCGTCCCCTTCACTTAAACACTACCCTGCATGTCTCCCTGACACTACCCCAAACCCTAAAACAGTACCCTACACTACCCAAACACTACTAAACTACCCTTAATCCTAAAATACAACCCCAGCACGGCCATGCCCCTACCCCCAGTCCATCCCCTACGATGAAACACTACCCTGCATAACACCCAACACTACCCTACACTCTAAAACACTACCCAAACCCTACAACACAACTCTAAACCCTAAAACACTATCCTAAGCACGACCCTGCTCCTATTCCCAGTCCTGCCCCTACACTCCAACACTTCCCTACATGACCCCCTAACACTACCCTAAAACACCACCCTACACTACACAAACACTACTACAGTACCCTAAACCCTCTAAACAAAATCCCAACCATGACCTTGCCCCTACCCCCAATCAGCTCCCTACACTTCAACACTACCCTGCACGATCTCCCGACACTACCCTGCACTACACAAACACCACAACACTACACTAATCCCTAAAACACTATCCCTGCACAACCCTAACCCATCCCCCACTCCTGTACCTACACACAAACACTACCCTACACGACCCTCAACACTACCTTTAAACTAAAAACACTACTCCTCAGACACAAACCCTACAAAATTAAACAGTCCCTCTTACCCGTATCTCCTCGGTGGGTGCCCGGAGCAGTCATCGCTGCCTCCCCGGACCAGTCATCGCTGCCTCCCCGACTCCCATATTACTACGCATGTGTTGTAACAGCGCATGCGAAGTAATAACATGTGTACTAAAGGCTACGCGTTATTACAGCACATGCGTTGTAACGCATGCGAAGTAATGGTATGCGGTGTAATGACAGCGTACAAAAGGATGTTCCCCCCTGGCAGTTGCTAGAACCAGCACAGCCTGCTCTTGTGGAAGGCTGTAGCCAGGCCTTTAAGTGGGCTGGGTCCTTTGGGGTTTCCGGACCAGTTTTAATTAAAAAATAGACATTGCAACGGGTCCCCATGGGCCCTATATTCATGCCTTTAAGTTCACTAGTAAACAATACTGATTTGTGAATAATGATTGTAAAAAACGATGAGGCAAAATCCATGTCCACTATTTAGATCCTGTTAAAAAAAATCATGTCTCACTTAATTTTGCAATCCCAAAAAATGTTCGCTATTTCCAGGATGTATTTTTTTCTTTTCGCATATCACATTACCCTTTTATTACCGGACACAACGGAGCGCTTTGGAGTTGAGGCTGAAGGCAGTGAGAGTGTCTCCATGTGCCTGTCAATGGGTCAAAAAGGTATTCAGAATACATGCTCATCCAATCTTTGGCCTCTCTGCAGAGTGCACAGAGCAGTGGTCACGTACTCCATTAGCAGTAGTGCCTTTGTCCAAATGTGTGTGCAGGAGGTCTACAGTTGTCAAAATATTGACAAAGCGAAAATGCAAGAAAATGGGGTATGTACCACTAAGGGGATGTGTGGTATGTGGGCAGTGAAATTAAGGCAATGCGAGCAAATGCATTCAGATGAGTGAAAAGGGGGCACTGAAGAAGAAAGATAAGATGTAAAATCTGCAGATGGACAAGATGCGAAGAGAAAAGTGTGTACATGTCTAACGTAGAGTGAACATAGCAGGAATGATTGAGACACTCTAAATACCACTACTCCTTCCACAGCCCTCAGTCATGTTAAATTCATAGTCTCACAATTACAAAAAATAGATTTTTTTTTAACATTACTTACAATTAACCCTGGGCATAGGACTACTCTACGCTCGCGGGGCGTGCATAGTTTGCTCTACTACGCGCTACGTGAATTGCACGTAGCACAGTGCCCAAACACATAGCATAGCGGGCATTTTTTGCTTGCTCGTGGTCCTCAACGTCAAGTAAGCGACCACGAGCGAGCAAAATCAACATCCCGGCGAGACTTTTTCCTCGTTCGCGATCAGCAACATCAAGTTGCCGATCGCGAGCATGGAAAATAAACCTCCCAGCAACATTCTCAACGCGGGGAGGTCAGGTTTCTCATTGCGAGTGGTCGTGTGTGCTTGCGACCGCTCTCGATGAGAAGCTGCCAGTCTGCGTTGAGAAAGCTGCCGCTAGAGTACAAATCTACTCAAGCGGCAGAAAATGACCGCTTGCACTGTGCAAGATGCTGTTTGCAATGATTGCACAGTGGAGAAAAGCATCCGGCACTGTGCAGTCAGTGCGAACAGCATTTTCCCTACCGCACTACGCAGTACGCGTAGCTTGCGAAGTGCACTTCGCGTTGCTACGCATAGCACTACTACACAAACTACGCCCAGGGTTACTTACAATGAAATCATTGTTGGTACTTATTTACTTTAAACTGCTAACACCTAATGAAAAGCCAATAGATCTGGCTGGTTTTAGGCGTATGTTAGTTGTGTATATCTGGATGCAAAAACCGAAAGTTCACAGGATCAAAAAGCTGTGCATCCGGTTATTGTCCCCTGGCTTCTCTACCCCACCTGACTCTCCTCCCTGCACTCCCACAGAGTACATCACCATCCTCCGTGCTTTCGAGGGCATGCTTAGGCAGTGGCGGCACACCGAGCAGGAGCTGGGCACCACCCGGGAGAAGCTGCTGCAGAGCCAGAGCGAGCTCAACACGCTGGAGGTGAAGCTCAAGCACGCGCGCAACCAAGTGTCCGTGGAGATGAAGAGGCGCCAAAATGCAGAGACCGAGCAGGAGAAACTGGTAGGAACCGGAAGGGGTAGGGTTACAAATGAGAGGCATTGATTTGAGAACAGCAATAGCAGAGAGGGTGGAGCCTACAGGGCACATTCTAGGGTACAAGGTAGCCTCCTAGAGGGCCTTATCTCGGGTAAGGAAAGTGGCCAAAAGGTTAGGTTAGGCTGATTTATAAAGCGCAATAGCTGCCCCAGCAAAGGGGCGTCCCGTGCGCTCAGAGAAAAGAGGCAACTAACAGATAAGATTCCATCAAAACAAGCAGAGGGTAAAGCCCGAGAGACTACCTCACCTAGAGGGCTGGGAAAAGATCATTTTTCAGGGCCTTCCAGAATGTCAGGTAGTTTTCCATACTCCAAATGTAGACAGGCAGGGCATTCCACAGGTTAGCTGCCAGAATGTGAAAAGAGCGTCCACCGGCGCGAGCCCTCCTAACCCGAGGAACAACTGCAAGGCGTTGACCTGCTGAACAAAGGTGACTGGAAGGGGCGTAGGCGGAGAGCAGGTCAGCCAGAATGCCAGGAGCTGGGGAATTCAAGATCCTAAACCCAAAACAGAGAGACTTAAACTCCACCGTTTTTCTATTGGCAGCCAGTGAAGCTGACGAATGGCAGTGGAGGTGGAGCAGCTGCGAGGCAGGCCCAGAAGATTTCTGGCGTCCACATTTTGGACTCTCTGCAGTCTCACAATCTCCGTCTTGTTGGCCCCCAAGTATAGCGAGCTGGCATAGTCCAATCAAGACAGCACGGATGCCTGGACAGTCATCTGTCAGATGGAAGGGTCAAAGAAACCCAGCAGGGGTTTAAGCCCACGCAGAATGCCAAAACATGTTGCCGCTACCTTCTTAGTCTGGGATTGAAGGTTCGTCAGCAGACAGGCACGTACAGGAACAGACACTTTATTAAGGGACTAATTACAAGTCGAAACTATAAGAGGGGACATTCTGTAGGGGGCCTAAAGGTATCTCTAATAAGCATCTGTAGTGATGTAGCGAATATGATGGGAGAAATATTCTTTATGCTAAGAAAGCAAGGACAGGCTACAGGGCACAGCAAGGAACTATCTGCATATGGAGATCTGGGATTCAAGAAGAGTCTATAGGATACATGCAGGATCCTACATGAAGCACCTCCATAGAAAGAGCTGAGTGATGGGGCAGTCTGTAGAAGGGATACGGGAACCTATAGCGAACATCTGTATAGTTGGAGCTGAGGTTGATGGAAAACACACAGGAACCTATTGTATCTGCACATATGGTGCTGAGAATTATGGGACTGTCTGTAGGCGAGACACAGGACTGTACAGCACGCAACATATGGATGGGACTGAAAACAATAGGATGGTGTATAGGGGATAGGCGGGAACTTCTTGTGTGGACCGCATAGATTGAGATGTAGGTGAGACTGATAGGGACCATAATCAACATGCACTGACTTATATCATGGATCTATAGATGGAGCAGAGACTGATGGGAGGCATTCTTGGGCCTATTATAAGCATCTGTTTAGATGGAGCAGAGACTAAATGGAGGCCTACAGGATTTATACTGTGCATCTGCATAGATGGAGTGGAGACTGACGGAAGACATACCAGAGCCTATACTGTGCATCTGTATAGATGGAGCGGAAACTGATGGAAGGTATTCCGGGTCCTATACTAAGCATCTGTATAGATGGAGCGGACATGGTCATGGGACCTACTGTAGCCTATACTGTGCATCAGTATGTAATGTAATGTCTTGTAAAGCGCATGAATCACCCCACAGGGGTATCTCCGCGCTGTAGACCACTGGGGAACCCGTCCTGGCTTTCCCTGTGAGATGGTCCCTACTGGGTATCTCCAAGGTGAAACCAGACATCCCCGGCGTATGTTTGGGGCCATTGTGGAGATGAGGCAAGCTAATGCCCAGAGTTGCCGAGTGTGATCCCTGGTTAGAGTAGGCACCGAGGCGAGAATTATCTAGTCCGCTGACCCTGGTCCACGACCCTGCCGCGTGGGGAATTGAACCCTGGTCCTGGGCCGTCCTCTGCTTCCGGGTCTGCCGCCTCTAACCAGTGAGCCACACCACTCCACAGTATAGATGGAGACAAGACTGCCGGAAGGCATTCCGGGTCCTATACTAAACATCTGTATAGATGGAGCGGAGACTGTCATGCGGCATACTGTAGCCTATACTGTGCATCTGTATAGATGGAGAGGAGACTGATAGGAGGCATGCTGGGGCCTATACTGTGCATCTGTATAGAAGGAGCGGAGACTGACTGGAGGTATTCCGGGTCCTATACTAAGCATCTGTATAGAT
Source organism: Lissotriton vulgaris (assembly GCF_964263255.1). Taxonomy (NCBI): domain Eukaryota; kingdom Metazoa; phylum Chordata; class Amphibia; order Caudata; family Salamandridae; genus Lissotriton; species Lissotriton vulgaris. Next base: position 37,097,820 of record NC_141687.1, on the reverse strand, counting down.
GGAGTGGAGACTGACCAAAGTTATTCTGGGTCCTATACGGTGCATCTGCATAGATAGAGCGGCGACTGTCATGGAAGATACCGGGGACTATACTGTGCATCTGTATAGATGGAGCGAAGACTGACGGCAGGCATACCGTAGCCTATACTAAGCATCGGTGTAGATGGAACGGAGACATACCTGGGCCTATGCTAGGCTTCTGCATAGATAAGGCGGAGCCTAACCAGAGGAATACCGGGGCCTATACTTTGTATTTGTATAGATGGAGCATGGACTCCCAGGGACTATGTGACAGCATAGCTAAATGTTTGGATGAAAAAATAACCTTAATCTACAATCCATTTCCTCAGGACCCCAATTCCTTGGATCTTTCAAATTTGCGTCCTTCAACCCTTTGAATTGTATTAAAATTCTGAAGGCCTGCATCATAACTTCTGACTTCTCAGGCTGAAGCCATGCTAAGCGCATTGAAATCTGGATCCCCTCTAGACGCTACGCCAGCGCATGTATCTGCCCTTCTAGCTCCTCTCCTGGCCCCTTCCATCTGGGACATCCTTCATACATCTTTGCGTGAAGGGGTACTCCCATTTGATTGGAAGGCCGCTAAATTGCTACCTATTAAGAAGAAAGCTCATGTACCTGCCAACTATCGCCCCATTTTGCTACTGCCGCTTATGAGCAAAATGGTGGAAGGGTAGGGCAACACTCAGCTGATCGGTTATCTTGAATCTCAAGATACCCTTAACCTTTCCGAGTCCAGGTTTAGACCCAACCATTCTACAGAAACTACCTTCATTGGTGTCACATATTATATAAAAATGCTTTGGATAATAACAAGGCAGTGCTGCTGGTTTTATTGGATTTGACAGCAGCCTTTGAACCATCTCATCAGAAATTGATTCATCGATTGAGTGTTCGGTTTGCAGGGACAGGCACTTAAGTGGCTTACTAGCTTTTTAGATCAACCCACCCAGAGGATCAATCTAGGCCCCTTTCGCTCCCAAACCTTGAAGCTCATTAAGGGGGTGCCCCAGGGCTCCCTTTTGAGTCCTACCCTGCTTAATGTCTACGTGGCCCCCCTTGCGAAGATTATTAGGGAATACGGATTTACTCCCTCTACTTATGCTGACGATACGCAACTGCTCTTCTTCTTTGCTGTGGATATAGAGCTAGTTGAACAATGCTTTGCTAAGGGAATGCTAGCCACATCAGCCTGGATGACCGAAAACTTCCTTCAGTTGAATGCGGCCAAAACCGAAATCCTGCTGTTTGGCTCACACAACCTGGTCCCCAAATTGGTGGCCGGCTGCTTTGGGCCCCGCCCCTCCCCCCTCATCTGTGGCAAAAAAAATAGGGGTCCGTTTGGATGTCTCGTTGACCAGACAAGTCAACGCCATCTCCTAGTCGTGCTTCAACATCCTACGCATGCTACGCAAGATCTTCCGGTGGATCCCCACCGAGACCAGGAAGACGGTCACCCAGGCACTCGTCACCAGCCGACTGGACTACGGCAATTCACACTACGCCGGAACCACCGCCAAACTCCAGAAGAGACTCCAGCGGATCCAGAACGCCTCAGCACGACTCATCCTGGACATCCCCAGGCGCAACCACATCTCCGGACACCTGAGAGACCTGCACTGGCTCCCGGTCAACAAGAGAATCCCCTTCAGTCTCCTCACCCACGCACACAAAGCCCTACACAACCAGGGCCCAGGATATCTCAACAGCCGCCTCAACTTCTACGCTCCCAAACGCCAGCTTCGATCAACCGGCCACGCCCTCGCCGCCGTCCCCCGCATCCGAAAAGCCACCACAGGGAGAAGGTCCTTCTCCTACCTCGCCGCCAAGACTTGGAACTCCTTCCCGACCCACCTCCGCCTGACCCAGGACCACCTCGCCTTCAGGAAGCAGCTCAAGACCTGGCTGTTCAAGCAGTAGCGGACCCCCCTCCCCTAGCGCCTTGAGACCCTCCGGGTGAGTAGTGCGCTATACAAATGCTTTGATTGATTGAGTGATTGTGTATGAAGGATCAAGTCATGACCACTTCAGGGACCGGCTACCACACTCTGAGGCTTCTGCGTAGAGGGTTCCAGTGACTGCCCCGATCTGTCCGAAGAACTTTGATTCAGGCACTGGTCGACTTGATTTGTTTCCTGAGGCTAAAAGAGCATTACAGCTCTCAAAATGCCACCTTGTGCCTCCTCTAGGCGCTGCTAAGACCGCTTCACTTGCTCCCTGTTCGCCAGAGAATTACATTCAAACTTTGCTGCCTCACTCATAAAGCTCTTTATGGAATGAGTATTCGCTATTCGGCGGACACGTTTGAATTGTACTGTCCGAGCAGGATGCTTAGATCTGAAGGTAAAGGGCTGCTTGTGTTCCCCGGTACAGGAGATTCCGAACAGGTGTCACACTTTTGCATCCCTTGCCCTGAAATATTGGAGACTCTTCCGTAGACCCTGCGCGAAGGCCCCGGTCTTCTTCGTTTCAGAAAACTTCTGGAGACTGAACTATTCCTGGACTGATTTGATGCTGGTCCTGTACCCTCTCTTTCTTGCAGCACGGAGATACCCCTCCGGGGGTGATTCTGGCGCTTTATAAATCCCATACATACATACATACATACATACATACATACATACATACATACATACATACATACATACATACATGGGAGACATACTGTAGCCTATACTGTGCACCTACCTAAATGGAGCGGAGACTGATGGAAAACATACAAGAACCTACGGTATCTGTACATATGGAGTTGATGGCGGCATGTAAAAACAACCGGTACCAAGTAGTTAAAGGGGGTTTGCTATGACATGTTCAAAACACTACAGTCTCCTTCACTGTTCGCGGCCGGCGGCGAAGGCTAGAGTCCAGCATGCAGCGTGTTATAAACTCTGTTTGCCTGCTGCCTCAAGGTAAGGGTGCACACCAGGTGCGCAACACCCATTGGACTCACCGGGCTTCAGCCTCCCCCGTCGTGTGTGGCAGCCCGGGATGAGACAGATCCCGGGCACACACAGAGCCGCACCCGAACGTTTCACACGTCTTTCACCCCTTCGACGCTCGTGACGGAACGGTTCCGTCACGAGCGTCGGTTGGGCTGTGCTCGTGACGGAACCGTTCCATCACGACCACGCCCGTTTTCAAATCTTCAGCCCAGCGCGAAAATTTGCGCCGCACTGAAGCGGTTAAAGGACCATTTGAATGTTAATTAGGCTTTGCTGTTGTTTCACCCCTTCCAAGAGCCCCTGCAGCTCCACTCTGCCTACTGATTAAAGGATCAGCCCCCCCTCCGAAATTTTTTCCTAGCCTACCCCCCCCCCCCCCACCCCCACCCCCTCGAAATTTGGCTCTAGTTGCGCCTCTGGTGCGCGCAGTACTGCAGCCTGCAGGTGGGTCCCGCCGCGTGCATGCATCAAGCACCTGGGTCTCCTCGCACCCCGCGCTCACGTGCACCTGTTGATTCAGGTGAGGCGCGCCTCCCTCGCGCTTCAAACCTGAGTGAAGACACTGCACTCACTGAGGCTACAGCGAAACACACTGTGCAGTGTCTTGTAAACACTGCACTAAGCACGGCCCCAGCTCTGGCAGTATTTTCCACATGACGTGAAGGAAGTAAATGTCCCGCTGTAAAGCCACTTTCTGCCAAGCAAACGCCATTAGTAATTTGCATCTGAATCCCCACAGGTGCTCGGAGTCCCGGGCGTGCTGGCGATTCATCTTTCACCCAAACGATGAACGAACAAAAGTCCCTCACGTTACGGACAATGTCACTTGTTAGCATAGTAGAAAATTCAAACCAGTAACAACAGTGAAGCGCGCACTGGCAGCGCTGTCCAATGAGAGCAGGACACTGGGGGGGGGGGGGGGGGGGGGGGGGGGGGGTTTCGGGGGCTTCCAGGAGTGGTGCTTCATTCTCGAGGCGCGTCTTTTAGCTTCTGCGAGTTTCTTTAGTTTTTCAATCTTTCTAGTGTCCGCACCAGGCATAAGTTTGACTCCAGATCGTACCCAAAATGTAACGATGACGTCCAGTAGTTGAGGTGTAGTTTAAGTAGGTTTATTAAGTTTAGTTGCAGGTTGGAAAGTTCATGTGAAGCAGCCCCTCCAGGAGCAGCCTGACTGCTGCTAAGCCCATGGCCAGCTGTCTCACCTCACCACCCAGGCACCCTAGCATTCCATCCATCATCAGCACATCAACATTCCACGCAGCGCACTCACACAGGCTGAGCAGCCAGGGAGAAAGCAGCAGCAGGAGGGAAGGATAAACACATCTACAGGATACTACACAATGCCAGGGAGATCTTTGGATGGATAGTGCGGGATAGCATCTGCAGGATACTGCACAATGCCAGGGAGATCTTTGGATGGCTAGTGCGGGATAGCATCTACAGGATACTGCACATTGCCAGGGAGATCTTTGGATGGCTAGTGCGGGATAGCATCTGCAGGATACTGCACAATGCCAGGGAGATCTTTAGATGGATAGTGCGGGATAGCATCTACAGGATACTACACCATGCCAGGGAGATCTTTAGATGGATAGTGTGGGATAGCATCTACAGGATACTACACCATGCCAGGGAGATCTTTAGATGGATAGTGTGGGATAGCATCTACAGGATACTGCACAATGCCAGGGAGATCTTTAGATGGATAGTGTGGGATAGCATCTACAGGATACTACACAATGCCAGGGAGATCTTTAGATGGATAGTGTGGGATAGCATCTACAGGATACTACACCATGCCAGGGAGATCTTTAGATGGATAGTGTGGGATAGCATCTACAGGATACTGCACAATGCCAGGGAGATCTTTAGATGGATAGTGTGGGATAGCATCTACAGGATACTACACAATGCCAGGGAGATCTTTAGATGGATAGTGTGGGATAGCATCTACAGGATACTACACCATGCCAGGGAGATCTTTAGATGGATAGTGCGGGATAGCATCTACAGGATACTACACCATGCCAGGGAGATCTTTAGATGGATAGTGCGGCATAGCATCTGCAGGATACTACACCATGCCAGGGAGATCTTTGGATGGATAGTGTGGGATAGCATCTACAGGATACTACACCATGCCAGGGAGATCTTTAGATGGATAGTGCGGGATAGCATCTACAGGATACTACACCATGCCAGGGAGATCTTTAGATGGATAGTGCGGCATAGCATCTGCAGGATACTACACCATGCCAGGGAGATCTTTGGATGGATAGTGCGGGATAGCATCTGCAGGATACTGCACAATGCCAGGGAGATCTTTAGATGGATAGTGCGGGATAGCATCTGCAGGATACTGCACAATGCCAGGGAGATCTTTGGATGGATAGTGCGGCATAGCATCTGCAGGATACTACACCATGCCAGGGAGATCTTTGGATGGATAGTGTGGGATAGCATCTACAGGATACTACACAATGCCAGGGAGATCTTTAGATGGATAGTGCGGGATAGCATCTGCAGGATACTACACCATGCCAGGGAGATCTTTAGATGGATAGTGCGGGATAGCATCTGCAGGATACTACACCATGCCAGGGAGATCTTTAGATGGATAGTGTGGGATAGCATCTACAGGATACTACACCATGCCAGGGAGATCTTTAGATGGATAGTGCGGGATAGCATCTACAGGATACTACACAATGCCAGGGAGATCTTTAGATGGATAGTGCGGGATAGCATCTACAGGATACTACACCATGCCAGGGAGATCTTTAGATGGATAGTGCGGGATAGCATCTACAGGATACTACACCATGCCAGGGAGATCTTTAGATGGATAGTGCGGGATAGCATCTACAGGATACTACACAATGCCAGGGAGATCTTTAGATGGATAGTGTGGGATAGCATCTACAGGATACTACACAATGCCAGGGAGATCTTTAGATGGATAGTGCGGGATAGCATCTACAGGATACTACACAATGCCAGGGAGATCTTTAGATTGATAGTGCGGGATAGCATCTACAGGATACTACACCATGCCAGGGAGATCTTTAGATGGATAGTGCGGGATAGCATCTACAGGATACTACACAATGCCAGGGAGATCTTTAGATGGATAGTGCGGGATAGCATCTACAGGATACTACACCATGCCAGGGAGATCTTTAGATGGATAGTGCGGGATAGCATCTACAGGATACTACACCATGCCAGGGAGATCTTTAGATGGATAGTGTGGGATAGCATCTGCAGGATACTACACCATGCCAGGGAGATCTTTGGATGGATAGTGTGGGATAGCATCTACAGGATACTACACAATGCCAGGGAGATCTTTAGATTGATAGTGCGGGATAGCATCTGCAGGATACTGCACCATGCCAGGGAGATCTTTGGATGGATAGTGCGGGATAGCATCTGCAGGATACTGCACAATGCCAGGGAGATCTTTAGATGGCTAGTGCGGGATAGCATCTGCAGGATACTGCACAATGCCAGGGAGATCTTTAGATGGCTAGTGCGGGATAGCATCTGCAGGATACTACACCATGCCAGGGAGATCTTTGGATGGATAGTGCGGGATAGCATCTACAGGATACTACACCATGCCAGGGAGATCTTTAGATGGATAGTGCGGGATAGCATCTACAGGATACTACACCATGCCAGGGAGATCTTTAGATGGATAGTGCGGCATAGCATCTGCAGGATACTACACCATGCCAGGGAGATCTTTGGATGGATAGTGCGGGATAGCATCTACAGGATACTACACCATGCCAGGGAGATCTTTGGATGGATAGTGTGGGATAGCATCTACAGGATACTACACAATGCCAGGGAGATCTTTAGATGGATAGTGCGGGATAGCATCTGCAGGACACTACACAATGCCAGGGAGATCTTTAGATGGATAGTGCGGGATAGCATCTGCAGGATACTACACAATGCCAGGGAGATCTTTAGATGGCTAGTGCGGGATAGCATCTACAGGATACTACACCATGCCAGGGAGATCTTTAGATGGATAGTGCGGGATAGCATCTACAGGATACTACACAATGCCAGGGAGATCTTTGGATGGATAGTGTGGGATAGCATCTACAGGATACTACACAATGCCAGGGAGATCTTTGGATGGATAGTGTGGGATAGCATCTGCAGGATACTGCACAATGCCAGGGAGATCTTTAGATGGATAGTGCGGCATAGCATCTGCAGGATACTGCACAATGCCAGGGAGATCTTTAGATGGATAGTGCGGGATAGCATCTACAGGATACTACACAATGCCAGGGAGATCTTTGGATGGATAGTGCGGGATAGCATCTACAGGATACTACACAATGCCAGGGAGATCTTTCGATGGATAGTGTGGGATAGCATCTACAGGATACTACACAATGCCAGGGAGATCTTTAGATGGATAGTGTGGCATAGCATCTGCAGCATACTACACAATGCCAGGGAGATCTTTAGATGGATAGTGTGGGATAGCATCTACAGGATACTACACCATGCCAGGGAGATCTTTGGATGGATAGTGTGGGATAGCATCTGCAGGATACTGCACAATGCCAGGGAGATCTTTAGATGGATAGTGCGGGATAGCATCTACAGGATACTACACAATGCCAGGGAGATCTTTAGATGGATAGTGTGGGATAGCATCTGCAGGATACTGCACAATGTCAGGGAGATCTTTAGATGGATAGTGCGGGATAGCATCTACAGGATACTACACAATGCCAGGGAGATCTTTAGATGGCTAGTGTGGGATAGCAGATAGTGTGGGATAGCATCTGCAGGATACTGCACAATGTCAGGGAGATCTTTAGATGGATAGTGCGGGATAGCATCTACAGGATACTACACAATGCCAGGGAGATCTTTAGATGGCTAGTGTGGGATAGCATCTGCAGGATACTGCACAATGCCAGGGAGATCTTTAGATGGATAGTGCGGGATAGCATCTGCAGGATACTGCACAATGCCAGGGAGATCTTTAGATGGATAGTGCGGGATAGCATCTACAGGATACTACACAATGCCAGGGAGATCTTTAGATGGCTAGTGTGGGATAGCAGATAGTGTGGGATAGCATCTGCAGGATACTGCACAATGTCAGGGAGATCTTTAGATGGATAGTGCGGGATAGCATCTACAGGATACTACACAATGCCAGGGAGATCTTTAGATGGCTAGTGTGGGATAGCATCTGCAGGATACTGCACAATGCCAGGGAGATCTTTAGATGGATAGTGCGGGATAGCATCGACAATCCGAATAAAGAATTCAGCAAGACAAGTCATTGACAGTTTGACTGACAGCCTTTGACTCTACAGTATGCGCATGTGCGCAGAAGCTCAGGCATACCTTCCTCAGGTATGCAACAAGGTGCTGTGATCTAGATTTCTTATTGTCCTAACATCTCCTCTTTGTTTCAGGAGCGCCAGTTGCAACTGGTTCGCGACCTCCTGGTGTCCGGGGAACCGGGGAATGCCTCCATGATGGCTGCTTTTAAACAACTGAATAGAAGTTCCAGCCCAATGGGAGATGAGCCCAGGTGAGTGAGCATCTCGTGTGCCTACCTAGGGATGTGCCATCCGCAGAGGCATTTTACCCGCCATCTTAGTAATGGTGCAGAAGGCACATGGTGGCTATCACAACTATTTTTGTTTCAGAAGATGGAGCACATTGTCATTGCATCACCCCTGCCCACATCTCAAACATTGGTACCAAACAGAAGTTGCCCCCTCTGTTACAAAACACAAAGAAAAGGAGGTCTAAAGTACATGTACACAACAATCTACTGCCTTTATGCACCCACGCCACTACATGCGATGTATATAGTAGGGCTGAGGCTACAGAGTCTGCCACTCCATCATATCCACACCATGTAGCATGACTTCAAAGTTTATCCTTCAAACTCTCAGCACACAGCACCCAGAAAGAGCATCTCTTAGCCGGTCAGCCTGAAGGTAAGATGGACCTCATTCGACACTGATGCTTGGGAGGTTCTCATGACACCCAGCACCAAATGCTTCCCACGTTTGCAGCTTCACCAAAACCAAATCCGTGCCCTGCATGTTATTCTCTTGTGCATGAAAGGGTAGTAGCTCTGCTTGTTGCAGCTGGAGGGCTCCAAGAAGTCTGTTCGGCTTCATTTCACTCCCCTCCCCTGTCACTCCTTTTCGCTCTCCCACTCTTTTCTTTAGTGTTCCCATCTATGCATTACTCTCCTTTCTTCCTCCTCCCTCTCCAGTCCTCTGGGGCTATTTCTTTCACTTTCTTTCCCTATTGGGTTATCCCTGCCTATCATCAGTCACATTATGCTGATTTCTGCTGATTTTAATCCTTTCTTTTCACTTTTTTTCTCGGTCTCTCTGAATTTGTTATCCTTTCCACCACTGTTCTCATCCCTGTCACCAGGCGCCTGTTCATATTCTATCTTTCAAGCCAACTCTGTCAGGCTGTCTTTCCTCCCTTCACCTCTGTCTCTGAATCCCCGTAGGCCTTCTTACCTGGTTCTCTGGAAGGAGGTAGATTGTTACCACGCATTGCTTTACCATCCATGTATATTACACGTTGACCTTCCAAATGCATTGTATTACTACTGTGCTACCGTGCATATATGTGGGTATGACTGTATGATTGTGTTTTTGTAAAAATAATACATGGATTATTTATATTATTTTTTTGTTGGGTCCTCCCCACCCGCTCTTAAAAACAAGAAAATTAGGCTAACCCACTCAACCTCCCTTATTTTCTCATCTCTTACCTCCCTTTACCAATGCCCACCCCTGAAACCTAAAAAGAAAACCCTACTGCCCCTTAACCACCCCTAAATCCTAAAAACCTTTTACTACCCCTTACCCATCCCTGGAACCTTAAACCCCCTTCCTGCCCCTTACCATCCTTGAACCCTAAAATCCCTTTACTACCCCTTACCCATCCCTGAGCACATATAACCCCTTATTACTCATTTCATTTACTTCTCCTAAACCCTAAAAACTCCCTACTACCTCTTACCCTCTACCCATCCCTAACAAATAAAAACACTTTATTACCCCTTTCCCTTACCTATCTATCCCTGAACCCTGAAACCCCTTATCGCTCCTTACTCCTACCCCTAAACCCAATTTTTAAATTGCATAAGTAATATATATTTTAAACAACATTAGTAATATATATATTCACTAGAAAAAAACAAAAATTAAGGTGGTGTTATAGTTGGGAACTGTAATTATATTTTACTATACATTAAAAAAAACTTTTAAATGAAGTAACAATGTAATGTTTTAAACATTCATCAGTTATAGTCAATTATCTCCAGTAAATATAACTCGTGCCCTCAAGTGGCTACAACTCGCACCCTCGCCATGCACTGCTAATTACCCCACATGTTACTTCACTATGACACCATTGATAACAAGACTGCAACATCTCAAATGACATCATTGATGACAACACTGTGCATGGCGGGGGTTCAAGTTATTGTTACTTTAGGACAGAATCTATAGTTACTTGAATATTGAGGTGTGTAGATATATATTTCATGGAATTTTCATTTGATTCTTATTGGAGGGATACTAATTGGAGATTTGATTCAAGTGACCAAATTCAACAAACTGAATCACAACAAGCAAAGTGAGAGCCCTGAAGAAGCGCTAGTGAGAGCAAAACACCTGTTGGCTGTAGTCCTTGGCTGTATTAAGTGACTCAACAAAAGAATAATAAAAGAAAGCAAGCCACAAGGAATCAGTACAAGAATTTTTTATTATTTGTTGTTAAACCCCTCGGTAAGGTGATGTCTTCCAATTAGCATACTGGTGGGGATGAGTAACGTGTGTGTGTGTGTGTATATATATATATATATATATATCTCTATCTCCTCTCTAATCTCTAATCAACGCTGGCGACGCCAAAAATCAGGTATCGAGCACTCGGTAGGTTAATTAAAGATTCAGTGCTTTATTCTCCAAAAAACAGCAGCATGACGCATTTTGACTGGGTAAACCCGGTCTTGATCACATGACATGCAAAAGACCAAACGTGTTTAAATACTGTGGTGTTTTGAATCAATGCTCCACCCACTATTTCATAAACAGCAACAAAATACTATAGGTAAAACCGGAATACATGCGTCAATTGTAATGTGGCCAGCAATAACTTTAAGCTGAAAATTAAAAATATCCAAAATAGATATGTTAATTAACCACACACATAAATAAGTCGTAGAATTTATAAATATACAACATTCTAGACAATTATAAACCACAAAGGGCAAGTGCCCAATTCATAGCAGTATAAGAAGTATATTCCGGAATAGAACATTTACCAAATAGTCAAGTTTGCTGAAAGTGCAAGTAATCGTGAGCAATTACGCACATTACAATTAAAAAATAGTGCAAAATGAAATAAAATTATATACAAATCTGATTATTTAATCATAAAAATGTGTTAAAAACGTAGCAAGACGCCATAATAAAAAAAAGTGCAGTGCCTAAATGCAGTGCAAAAATTGAAAAGTATACAAGTTGATTCAGCATATATAACCAGATACACATACACAAGAGTAAAAGGAAAAACGAGCATCAGTATTCTCGCAAAGTGCAAAAAGACGCAAAATTCATGAATAAACAGGACCTAAAGATTAGTCCCACTATGGCAATGAATACATTCAACACAACAGTGCATTAAGCCAACTCCTACCCCAATGATTAATACCAGATCCCTACACCTCATATCTACCGAATTAAAACCAGTTTCACAAGAAAACTAGTAAAACTAGTTAAAAATCGGACAAAAACAAGGCATAAAAAATGAAACCGCCAAATTCACTTGATATAAACATAGCAGCAGACAGATAAAAATTCATATATTCCAGGGCTAAGGTTACATAAAAAAACAGTTAATGAGTAATGGGATGAGCCTGCCCCATAGACTATTTTGGACAGCAAAAGACCCTATAAGAACTCATATAGAAAATTATAAAGATCCTCTCCAGTGTTAAGACCATTAGGTATCTTCGTGTCCAACAATAAAATAGACTGACTCTCTAGCTACCTTAATTTCCTTACCTTGTCACCACCTCTTTTAGATAATGCGACTGCTTCAATAACAAAGTAACTGAAATCCTTAAGATTATTCTGGTGAACCAATTTTAAATGACGCACCACAGGGTAGCTAGAGTCAGAGTTGCCAATAGCACGGAGATGCTGAAGGATGCGGTTAAACACCTGGAGCCTGGTGCTCCCAACATACTGAAGGTGACAAGTGCATTGCTACACATAAACTGCATAGTCTGTTTTACAGGTAAATAACCCCTTGATTTTACATACATTTTGTGAATAAAAGCATCTGGTTATTGACTCCAAATTTGCAGGCCCTGCAGGAACTGAATTTATAAAAAAACAGATCTAATTAGAGAGCCAATTAGAGGATTTCACAATTTCTGGACCGGTCTTGAAAAGAGCATCCCTCATAGAAGGTGCCCTTCTAAAGGTTTTAGCTGGTAACTCACTAAGTAGTAGGGCTAAGGTGATATCCGTTTTGAGTATAGGCCAGTTGGACTTAAGAATCTTCCTAATCTTCCTCTCATAAGAACTGTACGTAGTAATTAACCTGACTGCTGAATCATCTCTAATAGAAGACCTATTTACATTGGATACAGCAGCTTCAGTGTTGGAAACCGGGGGGGATTCTTTTTCTGTTATGTACATTTTATTTATAGCAGTTTGTAGATCAATCATTTTGTAACCACGAGCCACCAATATTTGTGTAGATTCCTTTAAACATATTCAAATCACTTTCACTGCTGCATATTCTATGAATCTTTAAAAACTCCCCATAGGGGATACTGGAGGGATACTAATTGCAAAAAACAGACTGGAGATTTGATTCAAGTGACCAAATTCAACAAATTGAATTGCAACAAGCAAAGTGAGAGCCCTGAAGAAGCGCTAGTGAGAGCAAAACACCTGTTGGCAGTATTGCTGTATTAAGTGAAGTGACTCAACAAAAGAATAAAAAAAAAAGAAGACACAAGGAATCGGTACAAGATTTTTAAATTATTTGGTGTTAAACCTCTCGGTAAGGTTATTTATGTATTACAATTAGCATACTGGTGGGGTTGAGTAACTGAGACTGTAGTGCCGGGCAATATTCCTGTTACCCACAAGTTGTTATAATATATATATATATATTGCGTATGTGTGAATGTATATAATATCGCGTTACACCTCAAACAGCTTTCCAGGTGTACAAGGAGAAACAGACACTCCAATGTGCCTCAGTTGCAGGTTATATTTTATTAGATTTTTTTCATGTGAAATTTCCTGAAGCAACGCTGGTGACGCCAAAAATCAGGTACAGACCACTCGGTAGGTTAATTAAAGACGCAGTGCTTTATTCTCCAAAAAACAACACCATGACACGTGTGTGTGTGTGTGTATATGTATAAGTAGATGTATGTATGTATGTATATGTATATATATATATATATATATATATATCTCAAACAAATGCCCTTGGGCTTACAGAGGGCTCACCAAGCTGACCTCACCATCCGGTATTTGAGCCTCGCAGCTGCTCCCCTGTCAGGTCTCCAAATGAATTACTCCATGCCCGACGCGTTTCAAGGCTTCTACGCCCCGTAGTCATGGGCTGCAAAAGGTGCACACTGAAATCTTGCCGTTTCTTTTTTGAATGATTTTATTCATTGCAAAGACGCCCCCAGTGGGCGTGGCTCACAACAGATGCCCCAAGGCATGATGGTCGATGTGGTCCTTGAAGCGGCAAGCACATATGTCTCTTGAGTAGAGTCAGTTTTAGCACACAAGTCTATAAAATGCTTTGTCTTCTCAACCCTGGCCGTGGCAGAGGGGCTCCATTTCCATCGAGCTTTGAGGGCAGGGAAAGGCTTCTGAGAGAAACGGCTTTCTCTCGGACTGAGCACTGCTGACCTGCAATCAATGTCTGCTGCCTGACAGGAAATCCGTCCTACTTAAGGAAACGAAGACAAAGCATTTTATAGACTGGGGGCGTCTTTGCAATGAATAAAAGCATTCAAAAAAGAAACGGCAAGATTTCAGGGTGCACCTTTTGCAGCCCATGACTACGGGCGTAGAAGCCTCGAAACGCGTCGGGCATGGAGTAATTCATTTGGAGACCTGACAGGGGAGCAGCTGCGAGGCTCAAATACCGGATGGTGAGGTCAGCTTGGTGAGCCCTCTGTAAGCCCAAGGGCATTTGTTTGATATATATATATATATATGTATGTATGTATGTATGTATGTATGTATGTGTATGTATGTGTATATGTGTATATATGTATGTATATGTGTATATATGTATGTATGTGTATATATGTATATGTATGTATATGTATATATGTATATATGTGTATATATGTATATGTATATATATGTATGTATATGTATATATGTATATGTATATGTATGTATATGTATATGTATGTATATGTATATATATGTATATGTATATGTATGTATATGTATGTATATGTATGTATATGTATATATATGTATATATATGTATATATATGTATATATATGTATGTATATGTATGTATATGTATGTATATGTATGTATATGTATATGTATATGTATATGTATATATATGTATATGTATATATATGTGTATGTGTATATATATGTATATATGTGTATGTGTATGTGTATATGTGTGTATATGTATATATATATATATATATATATATCCTACTGGCGAAAGCCAGTAGGTATATATAGTTAGGATTATTTCTCTATGGAACTTTAGAAAATTCTATGTCTAATAACTTTGGCGTTTGTGGACAGAATCGGCTGAAATTTTCAGGAAAATGGCACATTTTGTTTCTGAGCAGCCCTTGAAAATTTGGGGGGGGTTTCGTCAAGGGGGGGCCGAGAAAAAAGGGGGGTCCCAAATCGCGTTTTTCCCATGTTAATTTCCATAGGGCGTTTGGCCTCACTTTTAGCTCGAACGGCTGAATGGATTTGCACGAAACTTGGCAAAATTGTAGCGACTGTTAGCCCGATGTGCCTTTGCTGGGTCTCAATATATGTGCTCCAGTGGATTTTGAGAAATTAACGTTTTAAAAAATTTATATATCTGTGACCGCGTCCCAGATAGCGCTCCAGATCGCGTACTTTTCGCGTCACGGAGCTTTGCGAAGCGATGCTGATTGGCTCTCCGGTGTCTGTCAACATTCTAAACAGTCCGGTGCGGCCGCCATCTTGTCTCTCGGTAGGATCGAGAGACAAGAAGAGGTGAAAAACGAAGGGGGAATTTAATGAAAGGGGGCAAGGTAGACCCCTCTTGACCCCCTAGGAATGATGTTGGGGTTATTAAAGGGTCCAGTGGGGAAAATAAAAAAAATTTGATTTTTCACGGTAGAAGCGCTTCCCGGATCGCGAACCGGGCCGCAAACTGGTAGCGAAACGGGAATTCGCCATTTTGTGTTTCGATTTAATTAAATTACTAGGTATAAGGGGGTACGGGAGACGTATCCTGATCCCTTATGTTTTCTGAGGGTGGCTGATGAGGCTCATATATGTTGATACATGTCTTCCAGCTGCTGTGCGTGAGCGTTTTTTTTTTTTTGCTGCGTGACGTCTGTTAACGTTCGATTTGATGGAAATCAGGAAGTGTTGACCGCCATTTTGTCACTGCGATAAAATATTTTGTTATAAATTAATCCTTATTGATAAACATTGTCTGCGCCATCTTGCCTTTTTTCCAATGCCACAATTTTGTCGTGCACGGCAGCCATTTTAGATGCCTTGACCAGACCCACTCTCTGCACACCGTCGATTCTCAGCACGGCTCCCCACCCTCGCAAGCATCTCCCCCACGCACTGGTCACCCCCGCTCTCTCTCTCATGCATGGGCCATAAACCTCCCCCCATCTGCGCTGCTCTTCCCTGAGAATCACACCCCGTGCCCGCCCGACACCTTCCTTTCACCCTATTGACTACTGCACCCTCTGACACTCCTCTTCCTCTGTGTCCGATTGTCCAGGCCGGTCCCAGGCTATCACCTAGCCCTGCGGATGTAGTTTATGGCCCCAGCTGTAGAGAATCCAGACATGCCAACCCTCCCGATTCAGGCGTGAGACTACCGATTTCAGTGCTAGTCTCCCGCCTCCCGATTCCTGCAAGCAAAAACCCGATTCCTTGGGGGTTTCAGCTGACAGGGCTTGGTATTGTGTAACATGCTAATTCTTCCAGGAAACGTCAGAGGGCCGATGCAGGGGCTCTAGAAGGGGTGATAAACCATTTAAGCCTCATTAACAAGCGCATGGTCTTTTAAAGATCTGTGAAGTACTCGGGGCGGCGGTGTGTGTGCCCTGTTTCAGGAGCGGGCGGGGGGCGGGGCACTGCCAGCAACTTGCCAGGCCAGGCAGTGTTCAACACTTGCATCACCCTCTCTCTGCCTGCTATTGCGCTCCATGCTTCGGAAAGGTGAGTTTGAAATGTCCGATCCTGCAGCAGCACACTTCCAAAGCCCACACACGACAACAACCCGATTCAAGGCCCCATTCTCCCGATTTTTTTTTTTTTTTAAATCTCCCACTTTGCTCTTCTGAAATGTTGGCATGTATGAGAATCACCCCTCTTCAAAGGAGTTACAGTAGATGAAGGCCCCCACCCCATGAGATCCGTCACACCATACGGGTTCCTACTATCTGATAACCATCCTGTATTGTGCTTGGGGAGGGGATTCTCACTGTGAGGGTGTGTGGGACCGAACCTGAAGCGGAAGATTCCAGGGATGCCTCTTTGTACATCAAAGTTTTTACAATTATGTGTCACATTAATAATATATAGCACTTCAACAAAGTAGTAGGATTATAAAACTTTAATAACTTATAAATATATACAACGCAACAAAAACAGTAAACACATTTAAACATTTTTTTGTAAAAAGAAGCAACAATGGTCAGTAGCTGTGTTTTGTGCGAATAGTCCCAAGGCAGCACAACGAGCTGAGTTCTGGACGGCACTCAGGTGATGTCACCTGGGTGCCGCACTGGTTTTTGGTATCCTACAATGCAGCTCCGAAAAATGGTGTGGGGCGTCCCTGGGGAGGCCTTGTCAGTAGCGGTCTGTTGTGCGAATAGTTCCAAGGCAGCAGAACGCGCTGAGATGTGGATGGCACCCAGGTGAAGTCCAGTAAACTGCCGCACTGGTTTTTGTATCCTATAATGCTGCTCTGAAAAACGGCGTGGGGCGCCCCGGGGGAGGGGGGGGGAGGCGGCGTGAACGGGCCTCCCCAGGTGGCGGCTCGTGTGCTGTAGTGGGGCGCCCCTTTACCGTTTCAGTTGCCATTCCGCCCGCTTTTGGTACACTGTGCCAAAATCCGCCATTCAGCTGAGTTGCGCCTACTCTTGCGGTTCAGCGATAGGCGGCTGCCACAGGACTCTCAAAATGGCGGCAGGCTCTTTCCTTTTTGGGCCTGGTCCACTAAAATGGCCCTGGGACACCTTGGAACTCGGACGCTTGTCTGCTAGGTCTTGGACCCCATTCTCGAAAGCGTCCCCTCAGCCGTGAAGATTCTACAAAAGTCTTGGGGGCCCTCGACTCTTGCAGGCTTCCGGTGGGGAGCGGCTGCCATGATTGCTCGCGGAATGACCACGACGGAGCCACGAGATGGTGGTGCTTTCATGCCGACGCCAGCTTCACAGAAAAAACCATAGGTTTTAGGCCATATATAGTTAGGGATTTGCATTTACAAAACCTTATTTTACTCGCATAAAACCATTAAATTCGCATATATAGTTAGATGCGCTAACTATATATCGCGCACCCGCAATCCACTGCTGATGATGTCACATATTACATAATTCATGACATGGTCAGTGACATCACTGATGACATCACTGATGACAACTCAAATGACATCACTGATGACAACTCAAATGACATCACTGACAACATCACTGATGACATCAATCATGTGATAATACGATCAACCTCTTCAGACTCTAATATAACCTTAGATACACTCAGAGTAAACAGACACTCACAGACGGTCACTCATCCATGGAGTTACTCACACACCTAGTCAGTCATGCACTGAATCAATCACACCTCCATATCCTCAACTATACAGTTATACACACCTTACTTATTCAAACATATACTAACACATATTTACTCTTTTATACAATCCCTGATACAAGTTCACAATGATCCATACAGCCACTCACACATTCACTGGCTCTTATGCACAGTAATTTATATATGTGAACTTTCACATGTACTGTGTTTTACATATGTACTTACTTTGACATGTAGCACTGAGATATCCATTCACTCACCAATACACTCGTACACAGTCAACCACCCATACAGCTGTTTCCACATGCAGTTTTGAACCCATAGATCTAGTGAATAAACTGTTCACACATGTATGCACAGAGTCACACACCTCCCAGCCACCCCCACACACACACTCACTCTCCCATACAAATACTTGGGCAACCAATCAATAACCCATACAGTTACTCATATAGCTACTGATCAACACATGCAGCAGTTCATAGAACAACAGATATAATGATGCACAAATTAAGATAGTTTAGTCACTAACCCATGCACTCAGTGAGACACATTTAATCACTCTCTCATACAGTCAGTCATGCACCTACTAAATCCTTCATCCAGACACTTATACATCCACTCATTCTTCAATATGGCTGCCAGCATATTCTTTCTCATGTTGCTCACAGGCCATCAAAGCGCTCACTCCCGTGGAAGTAAAGTAGCCACTTAAAACAAAAGCCATATGTTAAAATGTAGCCCCCTCAAGGCTTTGTGCCCACTCATTGTACACCTTCCACATATGCACTTATATTTTACTTCCTGTGGAGACCTGTATCTTACAAGATGATGACCCTACCACACCTTCATATGGCAAACACCACATTCTGCATCCGATGATTGTATTTAAAAAATAGATCAGGAACTCTGAACACTGCTTTGGCAGGGCTCCGCCCCTCGGATAGCATTGCGTAAATTACAGAAGGAATTTTGAGGGGGGCTTAAGGGTCCCTAATGCCCAGGATTTCTTCTGGGTGACACAATTAATAGTGACTAATGGCTGGGTCTTTTCAGACCAGCAGGAACCCACCTACTGCGTGGATAGATATTTTTATTTTTTATTTTTATTTTAGGGTTTTATATAGCGCTGACCTGACCCGAGATTATCGGAGCGCTTTACAACAGTGAGATTTAAGAAATTACAATAGAAGAGGAGTCTTGAACATATAGATTCTGGATTCGGCGAGTGTTGAGGTTTCCTGAGGTAGATGGGACATGAGGTAGCTTTATTGAGTGCATTCTTGAGGTAGTGCGAGAGATTAGCAGCAGCCTCGCCTTCCAGGCCGATTTGTGTGGTGGTGGACTTTAATGGATGATGCCGAGTCTGAAATCTACAGGATCATGGTTGGCGTGGAGGTGGCAGCTATCTGGAATGGGCAGGTTCTGATATCTTTTGCGGACCCTTGCCAGGAATACAACATGGCTGACACTGAATGCTACAGATACCTACAACTGGACCATGCTGTAACGCGACATCTACAGGAGGGGGGGGGGGGCATGCCAGAATCGTCTCCCCTGGAAGACTGGCTTTTTGCAGACTCCATGCCAAACAAGGGTATCTCACTGGTCTATAAGAAGGTACTTCATAACTCCCCAGACATACTGTTACATTTGCGTAACAAATGGTTAGAAGACCTGGCTGATATTGACGATGAGGAATGGTCCGAAGCACTACAAGGTCTCGGGGAAAGGGCGATCAGGCCAGATTTCAACTGTTCCAATTCTGGATCCTGCATAGATCCTGTCATTCCAGAACAATTCACAAAGTCCTGATTAATAGAACTTACTTGCTCTTAATTTTAAAAATTGTACTGTACCCCCCGCGCTTCTAGGGACTGCTCTATTCAGCCCAGTTAATCATTTGCCTGGCTGTAGACCTTGCAGCCGACTAGGCGCTGCTCCGGTGACAGACTCGAATCACCGCCATCTTGGGTGAGGAGCAGGAGCAGGCGAGCGGTCCAGGGCTCCGCCTCTCCCGCCCTCACTGGTACAAAAACCCACAACTCCAGTGCACCGATTGACAGAGTGCCTGAGTCCTGAGGCGGAAAGCCGGGACGTGTGTGTCTGTGTGTTTTTTAAATTCCCTGCACTATTTTCTATTAACTTCACGAAGTCCTGATTAAGAGGACTTACTCGCTCTTAATTTTAAAAATTGTACTGTACCCCCCGCGCTTCTAGGGACTGCTCTATTCAGCCCAGTTAATCATTTGCCTCGCTGTAGACCTTGCAGCCGACTAGGCGCTGCTCCGGTGACAGACTCGAATCACCGCCATCTTGGGTGAGGTGCAGGAGCAGGCGAGCGGTCCAGGGGTCCGCCTCTCCCGCCCTCACTGGTACAAAATGGCCCCTCTACTCAGGGAGCGCAGCGGACGGGCGCAGCGGGCGCGCCAAAGGAAAGCCCGTCTGCGCCCGTCCGCTCCCTGACAGGCCCCGGGACACGCCACGCTGCTGGGTCAAATGTTTATACCCGTGACGAGCTGTCCTCCTGCAACACCGGTCACGGCCTCTTCAATGAACTTTCACGCAATCGCGCCCAGAGACTGGGGATCCTTGGTCATAGTATACCAACCACGGACACCGCTACCACGATCACGGTGGGTCACGATAGTCATATAGAGCCCGATTCCTCTCCCCCATTTATGTCCATAGTTTACTTAAATACTCGTTCTATGGTTAAACACAATTTGGACCTCTTCCTCTTATTGGACGAGGATAAACCTGATCTCCTGCTACTTACCGAGACGTGGCTGACTCAAGATTCAGCCCCAGACATTATCTCGGCCTTACCACCAAACTACTGCATTATCCACTCTGATCGGGGATCTTCTAAACCTGGTGGGGGATTGGCAGCAATCTTTCGCCACAACCTGAGCGTCACAGTCTTGACTAATCTGAACTTACCAGACTCTGAAAACCTAGTATTTAAAATTGAAACGTCCTACTCCTCCATAGCCTGTGTCCTTCTTTATAGACCCCCTAATAACATGCCGTCTTTTCCCCTAACGTTCAGTGAACAAATCGCCAACCTGGCTATCGAACATGCCAGGATCTTACTGGTGGGAGACTTTAACTATTGGTTCAATGACCCTAGGGAAAGCCCGCAGTCGAGGGAACTCACTGAGCTCCTCACTAACCTGAACTTCAACCAACAAGTTCAAGCACCAACCCACAGTAAGGGTCACATATTGGACCAAGTTTGGACCAACTCCCTCTCAGTGACATCCCCGGCCATTAACCCGTGCCTATAGTCTGATCACTTTTGCTCAAATTTAATCTAGTCCATCCTTTTAAAAAGACCACCGCTATAGCAACGGGCGGACGTGCCAGGAAATGGAACTCTTTAGTCAAGCCTGATTTTATACAAACCTTGGCTGCCTCCACCCCCCTCCACCACCCTGATATTAACGTAGCTGAAAGCAACCTCTCTCACTGGCTGCAAGAAGCCAGCGATGTGCATGCCCCTTACAAAACAATTAAACTTGCCCGTAGAGCTGATGCCCAAAAATGGTTCTCCCCAGACCTGAAGGCAAAGAAACTAGCCCTTCGCCAACTTGAACGATTCTGGCGCCGCAATTACGCTTCTGACGCTAAAATCCGATACATTAGTGCCAGGAAGGAATACATGAAATCCATCTTAGTAGCCAAAACCACTTACTTCTCTGCCCGTATCACCAATTCGACAAAAAAAACTAAAGATATCTTTTCAATCCTTAACGAATTAACCAACTTGGACAATGCCCGTCCCAGTTTGCCACCGACCTAGGTTCTGTGTGACTCACTTAACCTCTTTTTTACTCAGAAAATTGCCACCATCAAATCCAGTATTCCTCAATGCTCAAATTTCTCTCTCCTAGAGTCAGACCCCTCTCTCCTAGAGTCAGGTCCCAAAGCTACCGGCTTACTGTGTGAATTCACTCCTATCACTCCAGAACTATTTCAGGAATTATTGATAAGAGGGAAATCAGGCGCCCCTTCTGACAAATGCCCCCCTTACATCTTAAGACTGTTTATCAGTGATTCCGGCACCCGCCTGCTCTCTTTTGAATGGCTCACTGACCACTGGACAAGTTCCACGCGCCTTCAAAGAAGCAACAGTAATACCACTCCTGAAGAAACCGGGCGTAGACCCCACCTGTAACTTAAACTACCGACCTATCTCCCTCCTCCCCTTCCTGGCGAAGGTTTTGGAGGCGCATGTTGCCAACTGCTTGTCTAATTTTATCGAGACATCAAACTGCCTAGACATCCACCAAGCGGGCTTTCGCCTTGCGCACTCAACAGAGGCTGTGGTAGTGGCAGTCATGGACACCCTTAGGGACTGTGCAGACAACCGTATTCCACAGGCCTTAGTGCTCCTGGATTTGTCAGCCGCCTTTGACACGGTCGACCATACCATCTTGATCGACCGTACCATCTTGATCGACCGTGTCACACAGGCTGGCATCCAGGGCACGGCAGCGGCTTGGCCGAAGTCCTTCTTGACGAACCGCTCCCAAGCAGTTTGGCTGGGTAATTTAGTGGGCACTAAACAAGCCATCACCTGCGGCGTACCTCAGGGCTCGTCCCTATCACCACACCTGTTCAACCTTTACATCTCCCCCCTAATTCAGGCCCTTAGAAAGAAACAGGTCACAGTGCTGAATTATGCGGACGACCTACAGCTCCTATTTACAATTGACAACTCAGAAACGTCTATTGATTTTTTTCCAGTCTACAATGAGGTTCATCCAAGCCTGGATGAACCAGAATCATCTGAAACTGAACCCTGGGAAAACTGAGCTGGTCCTGACTGGGGACAGTGTCAAATACTGGGGTCCACACTACTGGCTAACAGACATGGGTCTAGCCCCGTCCCCCTCACCATCGGCAAAGACGTTTGGCATTACCTTAAACAGCGACCTCTCGCTTAAAACGCAAGTAGGTCAGGTAGTTTCCAAATGCCTTTTCCAACTAAGGAAAATCCGGATGGTTCGTCGCCTTCTGACCCGCGAAGCCCTGATACAGGTGGTGATCGCTACTGTGATCTCTCACTTAGATTATGCCAACTCGATTTACCTAGGTCTTCCTCAGTTCCTCCTAAAACGCCTGCAGATGGTGCAGAACCATGCAGCAAGATTGATTCTAAGCCAGCCTAGATGGCACCCAGCAACCCCCCTTTTGAAAACACTCCACTGGCTTCCGGTAACCCAGCGCTGCATTTTTAAAGTCAGCTGTATGATGTTTAAAGCACTCTAAGGCAAAAGCCCCAAATTCATCTCTAAATTGATTATAAAATACGCTCCGCCCGAAGCCTCCGTTCAGCACATCACTGTCTTCTACAAACACCCTCCTTCAAACGCAAGTGGTCTGGTGGCTGCAGATTTGGCACCCTGGCACCTCGCCTATCGAACTCCCTTCCTCCCGAGATCAGGCTATGTCCTGACCTCCTGTCATTCAGGAGACTCCTAAAGACCTGGCTTTACCTACAAGCATACCACTAACCCCATAAACTTTCAACTCTGACCACACTCTGTCTTTACAGAGCCAGGAAACCAACCGGTGTCAATGCGCTATACAAACCATTGTTAACATAACATAACAATCCTGTTTGAGGCAGGGAGGGCAGTTTCCCCATTTTGTTTGCGTGGTTGTGGCCAGGAAGTCATATTCTTCCATGTTTTATGGACGTATTCCCGAATTCCGGCATCTTGGGACAAATCACAGAGGTGTTGACTCATGTTACGTCTAGCTCGGTCTCTATGGATACAAAAATTTCAGAATCTCGGTGTCACTAGCTCCTGGAGTAGCCAAACAAATATAGCCCGGCCGTGAGGCAAGATGGAGCCCCATCCATATGGGAATGGATGACTGATATGGACTGGTGTCAGAGAGCAGACCAGGTGGTGTACCAGGAAGGGGGATTCCCCCAAAAAGTAGGAAAAATATGGGAGGCTTGGAAGGAGTTGAGAGGGTTTTCAGAATCAGATAAAAAAATGGATAATCTAGAACTCGAGGGGTTACATGTGCTTTTCTCTTTACAGTTTACTGCAAGAGAAGAGACTGTAATATTGTAATGCATTGAGAAATGTTATTTTCAATGTTGCCTTCCAATTATCGCACTGCTTTGCAATGAAATGTAAAATAGCTTACCCAATTTTAGGTAATCCCTTGTCTTCATGACCCCCTCTCCCAAAAGATCTTTAAACCTTTACACCCCAACCTTTTCCCAGTTACTAATACTCTTGTCATCTAGATGAAGACCTAGTAATTACAGTAGCTTCTCCAGATGTTGGGCTGTAACGAAGTAAACTGACCTTCTTTCTTCATTTGGGAAAATCTGTGAAGAAATATTTGTGGAAGTTTGAACCTACTGTATTTTGGAAGCTTTGGTATTTTAATGAATAGAAGCTGGATGTTGCTTTCTAGAATCATTTGCCTGAGATAAAAGTGAGCTTGATAAAAATGTTTTAAATGGAGTAACTCTAGGCCGTCATCTTCTATACATAACTATAAGGTTTCTAATTTGGTGCGGGATTTCTCTCCTGACCCTACAAATTTAGGCAGCATCTGGTCTTTCTCGTCGAAAAAGCTTTGGGGAACCTTAATAATTACATTTGAAAAACGATGAAAAGAAAAGGAGGGAGGGTTATACTTTTTATTAACCCGATACGCCCAATAATTGTGTAGCAAAGACTGCTGCGGACTTAAAAGATTCTTGGTCTTAGAAAGACTTGACACGCAATTAACCTGTAAAAGCGCAAAAAAATTGTACGAAACCAAAATGTCCGTGTATCTTCTAAAGCCTGTCCTGCAAACCTGAGTATGCATGTCTATGGAAAGGACTTGGTCCACACAAATAAACAACAATATTTCAGACTGTGTGAGATTTGGTCCTGTACCCCTAAATCTGAAAAAGTTTGGATCCATTTAAAAGTTCTGATCCCAACAAAGGTGCCCTAATTTGAGAGTCTTAATCTAGCAGTGAAGCTAGTGGCTCGATAGAGTGATAACGGCACTAGGGCGATGGGGCACCCTTCACAAGTGCACGTCCAACTGCTAATGAAGTCCTGCCGTGTGGGAGTTGATTATGTTTGCCTCTGCCTTACTATATAAATTCTATAGGAGGTTCACAAATTTCGAAGGAAAATTAAACCTCAGTAAAGTGGCAAACAAAATTTTCCCTGGACTAAATCAAAGGCTTTTTCGGCTTCACTCATATTGATTGCCACTTTTACCTCGTTATTAGTAAAATAATCAATAACCTGAATTAAAAAAAATGATTCTCCTGGCAGTAAAACTCATTATTCTCCATCCACAATTTCTTGAGGGGGGGTATTCCAGAAGCCATAATTTTGGTAAATAATGGGTGGTCTTTATTAAGTAAACTAATTGGACGATATCAACCTGGTATATCAGATGGCTTATCTGTTTTCAAGAAGCTTACTATCACTGCTTTCAAAAAGGATTTGGTGTTTTGACAACCCTCCAGTATTTCATTAAATAGTCGCACTAACACTCTTGCTAATTGAGTCATAAAAGTTGTATAAGCTCTATTGGTAATCCATCGCAACCACCAGCCTTCCCAATGGCGGAGCCTATGATGGCCTCCTGAAATTCACTGAACGTAATGGGAGCCACTACTTTAGCCCGCTGATCGGTACTAAGCATGGGGAGATCAATGAATATCTGAGAACAATGGATCAATTGAGAAGCCGAAGATGGAGAAGTATATGGAGTTTTTATAATGCTTAAGGAATATCCCATCAATTTCTGCCATCTGATCTACTGTTTGGCCTCTATCCTGATAATAAAGGGACTTAATAGCAGCATTATTACACCTTTTTTTAATGACCAGGCATAAATCTCCCAGCATGCTCACTTTCCAGGTAGAGTTGTTGGAAACATGTATTCTGATTAACTACTGTCTGGGATTCGCAATATTTCTTTTAATCTTGTCTATCATCTCTCAATCTGGATTCGGTCGCTTGTGAGTAACGTGTTAGATGAATCTGGGTTTCTTGATCTAATTCACGCTGTAAAGCTGTTGTGGTCTCCTTCCTTAGATTAAACACATTTGCTTTGAAATATATTGTCTCCTCCCTGATTAAAGCCTTACATGATTACCAAACAGAAAAAACTCAAACTGATGCAATATTGCTCTTGAGAAATTCAGTGAAACTGGTTTGCATGATTGTGACCATCCATCCTCGGTTAGGAGAGTCCTGTCTGACACCGAGGGCGCTCTATTGGATTAATTTTAATCAGAATTTCAGTCACTGGGACAGTATGGTCGGCTAATGGATTTAAAAAAATTAAGCACTTCCCTTTATCCTACCAATAAGAGATTTTTTTAAAAATCTACCCTTGAGGCTGAATTGAATCTCTTGGAAAAGCACGTATACTCCCAAATAATGCAAGGCGTCGACTCATTCTGGCCAGATGCCTGGATGCTTTGGGGTTATTTTGGGTTTTGTTCTCACGAGAAGAATCTAAACTTGGATTCTGTAAAATATTGAAATCCCCTCCAATGACTGTGTGGCCTGGCAGTAGACTCCGCGCGTTCTCAAGCTCGTCTAGTGCAGTTATATCATCTTTTGGGTTGTAGAAACGAACTATCTGAAGGATCCGATTACCAATATTCAGAACTACTATTTGTCTTGCTCTAAGATCCCCGGTGGTCTGCAAGAATTCCTCTTGGCAATGGCACGTATGTCAAATGGCAACCCCCCTGACTGCTGCTCTCAAGGATGCAAAGAAAGATTGGGAAATAAAACTTGGCAATCTAAGGGGAGTAGAATGTGTTTTAAGGTGCGTTTCCTGAATCAAGATTATTTGTACTTGGGATGATATGTGCCACTCGAGTGTGGATTTGAGCATACTTTGGTTGTTGACCTCGCAGGTATTACAAGAAGCTTTTCAAACAATTTGGTTTTCTGTCATCCGACTTAGAATTGCTCCTTCTCCATAGCTGTCCTTTTTTTCAAACTTTGCTGGCCAGTCCACCTTTATGCACATGATTTCAGGCTAAGTCTCATAACATATGCAAACTTGTATCTCAAGAAACCATAATTCTTCCTAGCAATGCTACCTGTGATTTTCTTTCCTTATTTCCCCATCTACTCTGCGTGCCCTCCCCATCTCAGACTCGCACTCCACTCTCTCCCCGTCCCTCCACCTGTGCCACCCCCCTTACCACTAAGTGAGTACCTTGGTATGGTACTCTGAGCTCTTTCCTGCGAGGTATAGTACAACAGCCTTGAAACATTACAAAAACCTACTCTACCCTTGTATGAAACTGTACCCTGGAAGGACGTATTTGTAGATCATATCCGATACCAGTTGTATGGCCTATTGGCCTTCCTCCCGGTCCTCTAGTATACGAACAAATCTTAAATTGGTGTGCCGAGCTCTGTTTTCAACATCTATCTTTATTTGAAGATCTTCCAGCTCTGTTTGTATGTTAGCATAGATTCCTTCATATTTATTGCATCCATCTTATAGAGTGGATATCTTCAGTTCCACCGGAGTCATGTGACAATAAGTGATTTCTTGTAGGAGCTTCATTTCACGAGGTTCGCTTAAAATCTGATTTAGCGTTGTCTCAATCGAAGGAGGTTGAGAAGAGTTTCATATTGAGGCAGCAGAGTATCCTAGTTGATTCAACCTGTTAGTCACAGGAGATTCTTTATCCAGAGCCGCCGATAATTCAGTTCGAATTTGTTAGTCTGCCCTTGCACTGCTCAAATTTGATTCTTTTGTTTTAACCTTCCCTTGGGAATCCCCAGTGTAAATAGTGGATATGCCTGTTTCTCTTGCTCCTTCGTTGGATCTTCGAGTGGGGTATTCGCCATGGCAGTTGGGAGGTCCAATACAGCTGTGGCGGGAGGTGAAATGGCTTCAGAACGTACTCCATTCTATCATCCATGTCATGTGAAAGATTGTGCCACAATCTATTGGGGAGGAAAGAGTCTGCTGACTTTTTTGCCTGACACCAGTTTTGGCTGGTCTGTTTTTTTGCCTGCTGACAACGGCCCTTATCCTCTTTGAGGTTCTTTTTGGCTGTGTGAGTTTTCATTGAGGGATCTCTTGAAATGTGTTACAATAAAGCACCAGATGAAATGCACCACATGCAGATGAACACCTGAGTTCCTCTGATCAGCTGGGGAATGCTATATTTATCGCAGGGCTGCCACAACCGTATCTATGGTACACGGATTACTTCTGTGACCTACTCCACTGTCCCTTCACCTGAGATAGGACCTAAAGTCCTAACACAAGCTGCTTCAACCCCTCCTTTATTCAGTTTTGGTGGTCTGAGGCTAATTTGCAGTGATAATCCTTGTTGAGGTTTGGGCTGGGTATCCCGCAATACGCCTTAGCTGACTCGCAGACAACAGTACTTTCCTCTAGAATAGGCCGCTTGGGATTACTGACACGAAGGCACTGTGACACACTGCATCCAGCATTAACCTCTTTTCCCCCCTTCACCCTCTCTGGTGCTGGCCTCTTCGCACTAATGACCGCTCATCTTGGGTTCATTAGGGTAACCATTTCCAGGACTGCGAAGCATTCTCCTCTATCCGTGAGCCTGCTTGCTGTCACCTCCAGAAATTAGCTCAACCACGGAGTATGACTGGAGCTCTGCATGGTTCCGTACATTACCATACTGAACGGATTTACATCAAATCACAAAAAGCACATTCTGTGTACCAAGATCTAGCTTCCTGACAAATTTGATATTATTCTGTTCAGCAGTTTTTACTGTAGCCCTTCCTAAAGGAGTCTATGAAAAATGCATTGGGAATTGTGTTTTTGGACCCCCTTGTTTCTCGGCCACTGCAGAACGGATTACCCCAAAACTTTCTGTGCACAAACTGAAAAAGCAGAGTACCTGAGGAAAGTGTTATGGGGATTCGTCTAATGGTGCCAAAGTTCTTAGCAAACGCTAACTTAACTAGAACTAGCCAGGGATAACTGGGTTTATCTCTCTATCTATATCTCTGTCTCTGCCTCTCCCTCAAGTTGCACACATTCATGGCAGATGTGGTACTTCAGCAGTCAGTCAGTTCAGTTATTCATGCATTTCTATAGTGCCAGGGAACCATAATGCAACTAGACCCTCTTCCCTTTTCGAGCAGGAGTTGATGACTGTGATGTAGATCTGGGAGGGGGTTCATAGGGAGGCTGGCAACCACTGGAAAATACTTATTTTTAATTGGACGTTTGCCCTTTCTGCAGGGTCCCCCAGAATGTTTTGCATCCTTTTTTCTGAACTCTATTTTTGCTGGCTAAAGATCTGTGTATTTTACCGCTGTTAACCATTGGGAAAGTGCTTGTGCACTTCCTTTCAACATAGTAAAACTGGTATAGTCTTGAGTGAAATGTTTAACTCACCAAGAAGTCCCTAGGATATGGTACCCTGTTGGTACCCAGGGCCTGTAGGTTAAATGTCACCATGGGCCTCAGCACTCTTTGTGCCATCCACTACATTGACTATGTAAGCATGGCTGCAGGCCATCAGTAACCTGGCAGTGCAGGGTTTAACTGCAACTTCAACCTGCCAAAATAACCCTTTTGAGAGGCCTAAACCTTACTTTTAAATATTTAGAACCTGAATAAGTAGGGGTTGTTATCCTTCAAAGCAGAATACAGGGTATTTAAAGTAGAACGTGTAAAAGATTACTTTTAAACACCCTTCTAGTGCAACTGCCTTCAAAGCTATTTTCAATATAGTAATTTTGGCTGTTCCATAGGAAAACGCAGGGATGCAACATTAAATACAAATTCTTTTTGTTTGGGAATGGGCCTAGCCAGAAAAATAATGCAACTACTGTTGTTAATAATTGTTCCAATTCCAATTCAATGGTGGTCAGATTTTATCTAAATATTATTGAAGTGTAACTTTTTAAAAGTTGCCTTTGCCTTGCCTGAAGCCAAATCTGCATTTTGTTCTCCCACTTTGGCTAGCCAATAATCGGCATTTAAATAGGTATTAATGATGGGTGAACTTGTTCCCAGGAGCAAAACATTAGGCTGACCTGAATGGGCAGAGATTACGCCTTTTAATTTGACCGAATGTGCAGGAGGGGCTGTGAGCATCCACGTTGACATTAGTGTCAAGCCCTGCTTGAATGTCACACCCTGCTTGACATGTTTGCTGGGGTTTCTCGCATGTTTCTCAGGGTTGAACTTCAAGGCGGCCTCCAATGTCACAGGCAAAATTTTGTTGCCATTTGGGCAGGGTCCATCTTTTTTCCTGCCAGCCACTCTGGCGCCAACAAAGTGAGACTCTTTTGCATTACAGGGTCACAGCCTATTTGACATGTCTGCTGGTTTGTGGCTCCTTTCTCAGGAAGGAAACGGATTGCCAAAACACTTTGTGTGTATCCACTCTCTGGTTGCTGAAAGTACAGCTTTGGTTTTACCAGGCTTCTGTATGAGTCTGAAGAGGGTACAGGGACTGCCAAAGATCTCGGCTACCTTGAAGATGTCCAAGTGATAGTTGGCTCAAGGAACATTTACCCATTGCTTAGGGCATCCCCAAGGATTATTCTCATCACTAGTTCATGCCAGGCACAAATGTGGCACCTCATGGCAATCCGCTTTAGAACACTCCTGGATCGGAGTAAGATCCGAAGAGGATTGAACCTGCTGTCTGCAACCCGAGGTGATCCCGGAGGACTGGATCCACCATCAACTCCAAGTTGACTGGACCTGCTATCGGTCTTGAACACAGGACAACGAACGGGACTGAGGCTGGGGATTGCTAAAGGGTCTCTTTTCTTTTCTGCTGAATGCTTTAAAGTGACGGTGCTTCCACATACTTCAAGACCCTTTTTTCCTCTGGGTCAAAGATATCAACGTGCAGTTTACACTTGGATCTCTTTCTGTTTTGGAATGGAGAAGGCTTGGACTAGTCATCCAAGGGGCTCAGGCAGCATCACGAGTTCATAGAAAGTCCTTTGTATTGAACGCGGAATAAGAGTCTCCTTAAAAGTCAATATAAGGTTTATCATGCCTTGTCCCACTTCTCCTCTTTATCCATGTGCACTTCTCTTACTAGACAGTTACAAGTGGCTTTGCTGAGTAAGCGAAATGGGATGGGGCAGGGTACAAAGAAGTAAGAAGGGCATGGAGATGGTGTAAAAAGATGTGTGAGGTTGGCAGAGAAGTAGGGCAAATGGGGAAAACTGAGGTATCCTGAAAGAAAGATAAAGAGAGGCAGAAAGAGGAAGTTATAGGTAGGGAAAGAGATGCAGAGAAATAAATGACAAAGCGGACCATTAACCATCGCGTGAGTCTTGCCGACTGCTCTGGTGACTATGGACTATCCGCAAAATGATGCCTTTTGGATCTCCGTATTCACGGATTTTGTGAACTGCTTAGAACTGCAATTTGCACAATCTTCTCTACGCCTACGGGATCAAAAGGCAATCACTTTAACAAGCCCACAGACCTCAGCAAGTATTTCCTCTCACCAACCTGTACAGGATCCCCTTGAAATTCCATGTCTGCTTATACAATCCTGGTTAGGTCACGTTCATTACTATTAGATGTCTTATAAATGTGTTATTTAATACTCCAAGTGCATTGTCTAAGCTGATTTTTATTTCAATCTTGTTTGTGCAACAAATTGAGCTTTATATGTCATGTGAATAACTCTGGTATGTGCATCACCCTGTCATGAATCTATTCTGATTAGTGTGAGAGGCTGGCTTTAGAGGTGTCTCCGGAAGGATGACATTAGTGCGGTCTCCGGGAAGTCAATATTCTGAGGAGTGTCTGAGGCTGTCTTCAGAGGTGGATCTTGGAAGTCTGTATTCTGTGTCTGAGTCTGGCTTCAGAGGGGTGTATGGTAAGGGTGACTTCAGGCGGTGGCCTATATTTTAAGTTGTGTGGTGAGGCTAGCTTTGGTTTCTGGTGTAGCCAGTTTCAGAGACGACTCTAGCTATCCTGTTATCTGAGGCGTGTCACTTGGCCTCAGAGGGGTTGTCGGAGTCTGGCTTCACAGGCGTGTCTAAGAAGAGTGACTTTAGAGGGGTCTCCAATCCTATATTCTGAGTGTTAACTTGGTGAGGCTGGCTTTCGAGGTTTCTCATGGATCCTGTTTCAGAGGTGACTTTCTTTATCCTGTTTTGAGGCGTGTCTGTTGAAGCTAGATTAAGGGGGGTGTTTTAGAAGGATGCTGTCAGAGGAGACTAGCTATCCTGTTTTTTGGGGCATGTCTGTTGAAACTAGACTAAGGGGGTGGGGGGCGGTTTTTTAGAAGGATGACGTCCAAGGAGACTAGCTATCCTGTTTTGATTCGTGTCTATTGAAGCTGGTTTATGGGGGGTGTCTGAGCCTGCCATCGGAGGGGTGTCTGGGAAGGATGGTTCTAGATATGAGTTCTTGGTAAGAGTATAGTAATTGAAACCATGCTAGGCAGACTTCTGGAGAGACATCAACCCTTTTTCCTAATTTTGTCTCTTCCCCACCCCCTGTTCCTGTCGATAGATTGGGGATGGCGGGCGAGTCCAGCAGCGGCAGCATCATCTCCAGCCTTTCGACCTCGGGCATCAGCTATGACAAGTCGGAGGACTTCATGGTAAGGCACCACCTTCCACCTGTCTTGTCCCCTAAAACCAGCCAGTGTTCTGGCCTCCTGTGAAGGCAAGCGCCTAGTGATGCATCAGTCGTGCACTATATGTCATTTCTTATTTCTAAATGATGACAAAATTTGGGTCTTGTAGACGTCCCATTCTTCCTTGCCTGAAGCCCCACAGGTTGGCGAATGATGAAACTTGAGGGGTGTTTTCGCCGGCAAGATCAACAGATGACTCCATGTCACCAAAGATGATGTGCACCATTCCTGGGTTTTCATTTACCATCCTAATACATTCTGAGAGCTGTTGTGCTGGCTTGCTTCAGTTTATGGAATTGATGTGTAGCACAAAATCTAGAATTTCCCTTAGAGATGTGGAGTCATCTGGTTACTTACGTCATGGGGCTGCAAGACCACAGCCCTAAGACTGCTTTGTTTCCCTCTAGAGCAGGGGTCTTCAATCTGTGGGGCGTGACCCCAAGGGGGGGACGTGGAGTCGTAGATAGGGGGTTGCGCATTCCCGGTTGCACTTCTGCCTGGTACTGGAATCCAGAATACTCGTTTATTTTCACGCCTGCCCTTTCCCCCACTGCTGTTTTTGAAATTACTCTGCTCTGCCCTCGCTGTTAACTGTTGTCGTACTCTGACCTCCGTTTTGGCTTGGGGCTGACAGTGCCCAAAGTGATGGCCAGTCAGGTCAGTGTGTGGGCTTTTATTTTTTTGCTGCTTGCTCGCCTGTTGTATGGTCTGGTAGACTGTTTTTACTGTTAATTTCTGTGCTGTGACCACAAATATTGTCTGCAGTAAGCACAAATGCATGCAGTTTCCCATTCCTTGCAAAACACTTACACAGCTCGACTTTTACAAGTTTAAAACTGCCTCACATTTAGTCCTCCCTTGCCTCATAATTCCAGCAGCCCTGCCTATAGGACAGTCTGGCAGTGCCCAAAGGGGTGGCCATGCAGGTCAGTGTGTCCGCTTTTTGTGGCTGCTTGCTGGTCTGTTTTATGGTCTGGTGGACTGTTACTGTTGATTTGTCACCCACAAACGTTCGACTTGCTAAACACTGTTAAATAATATTTCCCCACTATAAAAATGATTTTCTGTGGGAACTGGCAATGTGTATGGTTATCGATAATGAGGAGTATCAAGTTCTTGAAATGTTTGTCAGGAGGGGGTCCGTGCGTCTGAAAATGTTGACAGGGGGGTCTCTGCATCCAAAAGTTTGAAGACCTCTGCTCTAGAGGGCCATCATCTGAGATTCTGGGGAGGTTGTTCCAGAATCGCCGTGTGGTTGCAAAACTGATTTCCTGTTATGTTCCTTTCTGGTATGAAGCCTTTCAAAGGCAGTGTGGTGCATTGTGGGAAGATTGCTTTGCACATGGTTGATCCCGGTCTATAATGGCAGGGACAAGGGAAATTACCAGCGGCTTAGTTTAATTCGAGGGGTTCTACCCATCGATCTCTGCCCTGGCTCAGTAAGTGTCCCCAAGTGTTGAAGGTGTGCTGCAGAATGAGTTACTAGCTCCCTGTGCCACGGGGCGCTGAGCTGCGCCTCGCTCGTGGGACCAAATATGGCGGAAAGCATGATGCAAATAGAAGTCACAGCTAATGGCTGCCAGGTCTCTGGGTGAGGTCTCAGGCACCTGGGAACCGTAGATTACTAAGGAGTGTCAGACTTGTAGATCATGTCCCTCCGCTGTCGCCAGATTTTATATTCCAGCTGGGGTTACCAGCAGAGCCCAATACTTAGGTCGGCTCTAAAGGGTCTTTGATTAAAGTCCATTCTCACCAGATGAGTTGTGCTTCATTTTCACTGTCTCACTGCCTAGTGTGTTGGGATGCAATATTAGTTAATATGTCACTGTGTGGAATGACAAGCGAAGCAGCAATCGCTATTGGAATATGGAAGGAGAAGGAATTTAGAATGAGGGGAAGAACGTGGGATTGACAGTTACCTGGGTGGTGGAGGCAGAGGGGCAGTTGCAGTGTCCTGCTGTTGATGGAATCAAGTTAGTTGAACATACCAGAGTTCATATCTTAATATTGGCGACGAGGACGGGATCCGAACCCACACGTGTAAAGCTTGTAGGATACTAGGGCAGTAGCACTGCAGAGGTTGAGGTGCCCTCTCGGGGAGAGAATAGGAAGGGAGCTGTTACCTCACTAGTGCAGATGACCCACTGTGCCCAGTAGAGTGTGGCTCCGACCGAGTAGGAGCTCGTACGTAGGTTTCTGGACACAATGTTGGATGTCTTTTCAATCCACCTTGCTGTGCCACATGTAGACTTGGCTCCCAGCCAGCTTGGAAGTGTTTCTTTGGGACATAAAAATAGGGTTTTCCTGAGCCCACAGATCAGAGGCACATGGGGTTCTTCTGAAACCTGGCAGACACAGAGACCAGCAAGTGTTGCCCACTAATGTACAGTTTAGTGGCCATGAAAGAGTTCTTTGCCTCACAAATTAAAGACGCAGACAATTCGGTAAAAACACTGTTTAAAATTGTCAAGGATTTTGTAAAACCCCCTGCTATGACACCTAATAATCTTGCCAGTCAGTCTCTTTGTAATGGACTATCAGACTTCTTTCAAGAAAAAATTGACAAAATCGCATCCTCCTTCCCTCCAGCTAGAGCTCCTGACCTTTCCTTTTCCCCGATTTCAACTAACCAGGACACTGCTCCTACATTAGTGGCCTTTAAGGATCTCACTCCTAATCTTGCACGTAAACTATTATTACAGTGCAAATCTGGTTCCCCTTTGGACCCGGTTCCCTCAAAAATTATGAGTGAGTTGTCTACCTTACTGTTAGAGCCACTCACTTCCATTTGGAACGCCTCTCTACAACTAGGCCAATTCCCCTTAGCCTGGAAGGAAGCTTTGCTTGTGCCTATCTTGAAAAAATCTAATGCCGACCCCACGCAATTTAGTAATTACCTGCCTATCTCTCTCCTTCCGAAACCCGCGAAGGTTTTGGAAAAGGCAGTCCAACTACAACTAGCAGAATATCTAGAGACCAATTCTCTTCTGCATGACTCTCAGTCCGGTTTCCGTTCTGGATTCAGTACTGAGACCGCACTGCTAAAAGTATCGGAGTCTGTGCGAGAGTGTGTGGACAAGGGCGAGGAGGCCATGTTGGTCCTCCTCGACCTGTCCGCCGCTTTCGATACGGTGTCCCATAAAATCCTTCTTGACCGAATGGAGCAGATTGGATTGAGCGGCGTTGCCCTATCGTGGTTAGGTTCCTTTCTTCAAGGACGATCACAGAGGGTTCTTCTCAGACCTTTTGAATCAGAATCTAAACCTCTGGTACGCGGAGTCCCACAGGGCTCAGCGTTAAGTCCTTTGTTTTTCAATGTTTACCTAGCCCCGTTGGCCAAGGTAGTAGAGGCATGCGGAGTCAGAGTGATCTCTTATGCTGATGATACTCAGCTCATATTTTCTTTTAGCGATCACTCTGACTCCAGCCTCTCCAGTTTCCGCCACTGTCTTGGCGAAATCTGTTCTTGGATGTCTACGAACCACCTGCGGCTTAACACCGACAAGACGGAGGTTTTGTTTTTCAATCAAAAAATGGCCATCCCACCTTCACTATGGTGACCAACGATACTCAATCCCCCCCCGACCCCGGTTCACTCTGCCCGTAACTTGGGATTTATATTTGATGATACGCTATCCTGCAGCTCTCAAATCAATAAGGTCACTTCGGTCTGCTTTGGTAAATTAAAAATGATGAGGAAGATCTTTCCATTTTTGCCAATTGAGGCACGCAGAACTGTCACCCAGGCCTTAATTACCTCCCACCTGGATTATGCCAACAGTTTATATGCGGGGGCCCCTCTATACCAAATTGAACGTCTCCAGGTGGTGCAGAACGCTGCCGCAAGATTGATTGGCAATATCCCTTACAGACATCCTATCTCAGCGTTTCGTAAAGAGCTCCATTGGCTGCCTATAGCCAACCGCATTAAGTTCAAAACGCTCATCCTTGCCTTTCGAGCTTTGAATGGAACTGGCCCAGATTATTTAAGAAAGAGACTGAGACTGTCCCACTCGGTTAGGGATCTCCGTTCCAACAATCTGCGTCTCATGGTTGTGCCAAGATTCCGTCGCACAAGAATGGGTGGTAGAGCTTTTGCTGTCCTTGCAGCCAAATATTGGAACAGTTTACCGACTGATCTTAGATTTGCCCCTTCTGAAGCGCTATTCCGCAGACGCCTGAAGACTTGGTTATTTTCATCTATTTAGCTTACTTCCTCTTCTCCTGCTGACAGTTTTAGCGCCGGGACACCCCCGTTGGGGGTAGCCGTGCGCTTTACAAAATCCGTAAATAAATAAATAAATAGATCCAGACAGAGGTGTGCCACGCAAGGACGCTCATAGTGCACCTACT
Source organism: Lissotriton vulgaris (assembly GCF_964263255.1). Lineage (NCBI taxonomy): Eukaryota > Metazoa > Chordata > Amphibia > Caudata > Salamandridae > Lissotriton > Lissotriton vulgaris. The sequence goes on along the minus strand of NC_141687.1, from coordinate 37,060,761 downwards.
GGGGAATCATGGGTTGTAACAGTGGAGCGGGTGCGGTTGACTGGTTTGCAGGCTCTTTACTGCTGCAACGCTTAATTCTATTTAGCTAACATCTGTTCCTTGATTTAGGTACAGGATCAGGACGTGTCGGAAGAGAAGCTGGAGAGAGTGAAGCCCAGGGAGAAGAGGGTAAGATGCAATTGATCCTCATGGCATTAACGATGGGTTGTCGATGCACCTGCAAAAGGGTCCTTATTGGAGTACATGGCCTGGTCTGAGTCCTTGAATAGATCATTCACGACCTGGCCTGAGTGATCATGTACTGAGCACTACCCTGTATGAATGTTCAGCCTGAGAGCTCTACTGCCATCCAGGTGAATGCCAGACCTGAAGCAAAGGTAATCATGGCTGCCTCTGAGGTGGTTACTGCTGCCTATGGTCCTCCTGTGGCGTTGTGTGCATCTGAGCTTGTTGCATGTAGATGACTGTTACAAAAAGCCTCGGTGGGCGGCGCTGAGATGAGGAGCAAATGTTGGTGTTAATAATGTAGTAGGGAACCAAAGAAGTGCAAAGTAACCAACTTCATCCTGTGAATGGCTTACTCTGAAGAAGATGAGCAACATTCCTTCCAGCCAGTACTATTATGAACAAAGCAACTCATAACTCATCCTCTCCTGGTGCTTGTAGTAAAACAAGAGTATCAACCAATTCTGTCTGTCTGTCGACGAGCTGGGCCTACTGCACTCCAGGTGCAGGGGGCTGCTGGCAGGGCGGGTGCAAGGCTTGCTGAAGTAGGGGGACTGTTAGCTTAGTAGGGAGCCATTTTCATTGATAAGAGGCGACTGGCTTATAAGACGAGGCACAGATGTCCTGGAAGAGAGGCCGTGCAAGCGTTTTTGACTTGATTAGTCGCATCAGTGAAGGATCAACAATGGCTCAAGAAATTGTTAATCTGGGTAGTCAAAAAGAGATAACACGTTGCGCTGCATTTTCTGGGGGTGATTCTGGGGTTGTAGAGATGAGGTGGTGCTGGGAATGTTGATGGAAGGAGGGATTTCATGTTGCATCACCCTTTGTGTGGCATGTTGATTTTATTTGTATGACTCTTGGTGCCCATTCATTGCAGTCTCAGAATTTCTGATTGACCTGAGACCTGGTGGTCTGATATCATTGAGGTTAGTCAGGGAAGTTCTTTCTTCCCCCACATCTTCTTCAGTAATGGGTTGCAGTGGTAATAGGGAAGAATACAATGTATTTGACAGTCTTGGATCTCTGCAGTGTGCTACGTCTACTGGTGGTGTGTGTACTGAAGTACTTAGACGTTGTGTTTATTCCGCAGAGGTGAACAGTTGTCCATTGCTTGCCTCAAACGTCTGCTGTATTGTGTGGTGTATTTTTCTAATTTGAAAGCTTCAATGCAAGGAAGCATGGGGGTATGGAAGAGAATTAGCCCCTGGGTTGCCGATGGGTGAGGTTCATTGAGTGTTGACTGGTGAAAGCGTGGGGTTGTGGATGTGAATAAGCCTTTGTGTTGTTGATGGTTGAGGTCATTGAGTGTAGACTGGTGGCTGCGTGGGGATGTAGCTGAGACAAAGGGGTTTAGATCAAAATTAGACTCTGGGTTGTTGATGGGTGGGGTGAAGGTACATTGAGTGTAGACTGGTGGAAGCGGGGGTTGTGGATATGAATAAGCCTTTGTGTTGTTGATGGGTGAGGTTCATAGAGTGTTGACTGGTGGAAGCGGGGGTTGTGGATGGATGAAAGTATTACAATGAGAATTCGCCCCTGGTTTTTTGATGGGGGGAGGTTCATTCAGTGTAGACTGGTGGATGTGTGGGGATGTAGCTGGGACAAAGGGGTTTAGATCAGAATTCACCCCTGGGTTGTTGATGGGGGAGGTTTATTGAGTCTAGACTGCTGGAGGCGTGGGGTTATGGATGGGAATAAGCCCTTCGGTTGATGATGGTTGAAGGTTCATTCAGTGTTGACTGCTGGAGGCGTGGGCTTGTGGATGCGAATAAGCCCTTCGGTTGATGATGGTTGAAGGTTCATTCAGTGCTGACTGCTGGAGGCGTAGGGTTATGGATGGGAATAAGCCCTTCGGTTGATGATGGTTGAAGGTTCATTCAGTGTTGACTGCTGGAGGCGTGGGCTTGTGGATGGGAATAAGCCCTTCGGTTTATGATGGTTGAAGGTTCATTCAGTGTTGACTGCTGGAGGCGTGGGCTTGTGGATGGGAATAAGCCCCTAGGTTGTTGATGGGGGAGGTTTATGGAGTCTAGACTGCTGGAGGCGTAGGGTTATGGATGGGAATGAGCCCTTCGGTTGTTGATGGGTGGAGGTTCATAGAGTGTTGACTGGTGGAAGCGGGGGTTGTGGATGGATGAAAGTATTTCGATGAGAATTCGCCCCTGGCTTTTTGATGGGGGGAGGTTCATTCAGTGTTGACTGCTGGTGGCGTAGGCTTGTGGATGGGAATAAGCCCCTAGGTTGTTGATGGGGGAGGTTTATGGAGTCTAGACTGGTGGAAGCGTGGGGTAATGGATGGGAAATAAGCCCCTAGGTTGTTGATGGGTGGAGGTTCCTTGAGTGTTGACTGGTGGAGGTGTGGGCTTGAGATGGGAATAAGCCCTTCGGTTGTTGATGGGGGAGGTTTATGGAGTCTAGACTGCTGGAGGCGTGGGGTTATGGATGGGAATAAGCCCTTCGGTTGTTGATGGGTGGAGGTTCATAGAGTGTTGACTGGTGGAAGCGGGGGTTGTGGATGGATGAAAGTATTTCGATGAGAATTCGCCCCTGGCTTTTTGATGGGGGGAGGTTCATTCAGTGTTGACTGCTGGTGGCGTAGGCTTGTGGATGGGAATAAGCCCCTAGGTTGTTGATGGGGGAGGTTTATGGAGTCTAGACTGGTGGAAGCGTGGGGTAATGGATGGGAAATAAGCCCCTAGGTTGTTGATGGGTGGAGGTTCCTTGAGTGTTGACTGGTGGAGGTGTGGCCTTGAGATGGGAATAAGCCCTTCGGTTGTTGATGGGGGAGGTTTATGGAGTCTAGACTGCTGGAGGCGTGGGGTTATGGATGGGAATAAGCCCTTCGGTTGTTGATGGGTGGAGGTTCATAGTGTTGACTGGTGGAAGCGGGGGTTGTGGATGGATGAAAGTATTTCGATGAGAATTCGCCCCTGGGTTTTTGATGGGGGGAGGTTCATTCAGTGTTGACTGCTGGTGGCGTAGGCTTGTGGATGGGAATAAGCTCCTAGGTTGTTGATGGGGGAGGTTTATGGAGTCTAGACTGGTGGAAGCGTGGGGTAATGGATGGGAAATAAGCCCCTAGGTTGTTGATGGGTGGAGGTTCCTTGAGTGTTGACTGGTGGAGGTGTGGGCTTGAGATGGGAATAAGCCCTTCGGTTGTTGATGGGTGGAGGTTCATAGAGTGTTGACTGGTGGAAGCAGGGGTTGTGGATGGATGAAAGTATTTCGATGAGAATTCGCCCCTGGGTTTTTGATGGGGGGAGGTTCATTCAGTGTTGACTGCTGGAAGCGTAGGGTTATGGATGGGAATAAGCCCTTCGGTTGATGATGGTTGAAGGTTCATTGAGTGTAGACTGGTGGCTGCGTGGGGATGTAGCTGGGACAAATGGGTTTAGAACAGAATTCGCCCCTTGGGCTGTTGATGGGGGAGGTTTATGGAGTCTAGACTGCTGGAGGCGTGGGCTTGTGGATGGGAATAAGCCCTTTGGTTGTTGATGGGGGAGGTTTATGGAGTCTAGACTGCTGGAGGCGTGGGCTTGTGGATGGGAATAATCCCTTTGGTTGATGATGGGGGGGGAGGTTCATTCAGTGTTGACTGCTGGAGGCGTGGGCTTGAGATGGGAATAAGCCCTTCGGTTGATGATGGTTGAAGGTTCATGGAGTGTAGACTTGAGGAGCTGTAGGATGTCAATTGAGGGAGGAGTTCTAGATCGGGGTAAGCTTTCTAGCTGTCATCCGTGGGAGTGCAAGAGTTGTACTTTGAGACATATGGGAGATCTTGAAGGGGCAACGTGCCAAGTTATTTTACTGGGAGTAAGTGTTCAGGATGTTGATGGGAAGGGCTTTGATGGTTGCCTGCTGGGGGGTTCTTTGTTTGGTGATGGGTGGTTTGATGATTACAAGTAGAAGTTGGTGTGGCGAGGAAGCAAATGGTGTCATGGGTGGGCATAGGAGCACACGTAGGTATGGTGATGGGGTGAATTGTATTGGGTCGGGGACACTTTTGCAATGCGATGGACGGGTATTCATGCGTTGTACTTTGGCAGAGATGTGGGAATGGTCAGGTGACTAAGTACAGGGGTCCTGATGAGCGTTGGCCCTCGGGCAGTTTGAGTCGAACTCTAGGGCTGTAAATGGGAAGATTCGTTGTGATTACTAAGGGGCGTACGATACCGGGTTGGAGGCATATGCTACCTAGTTGTAGATGGATGAGGGGTGGTTCGAGGTACACTGGCGTACGGGCTGGTAATGGGAGGAGGGGCTTTATGCATCATTGGGATGTTTTGGGTCGGATTTTATGGGTTTTCCTTTTGAAGAGTCCTAGCGTTGTTGGATGGGACCAGCTCCCGTCACCAGGGTGCGTGCTGGGTTCAGGCAGGACATGGTTGGCATTGTGGTAGCGTTGTGTAGAGATGTCGCAGGAAGTGATGTCACAGCCCTTGCACGGTACACCCTCAACAGTGAACAGGCCAATTTTGCAATCCAAGCTGGAATGCAGTCTTTACTGTATGCAACATATACATGTGAACATATACATACGCTGTATGTGTTCATATGGAAATCCAACAGCTGCAGCCACTTGCCTTTGAATGCAAGCAGGGACTGTGCGAGACAAGCGAGTCAACCCGTAGAGCTCAGTCGTAACATTTCTCTACGTGTAACTTACAAAAGTACATGCATGACGTGCAATTCGATGCACTTTAAGAAGTGGAGATCCTACTTTAAATGCTGTGCGCTCCAAAAGTTAGCACTTTTACGTATCTGTTCGGGGTGTAATATGAGGTCATAGTTATTGATGATGTAATAAAGCAACTCTGTCAAGAGGTTTGTGATAATGCGCTGGTTTTATCAGCGCCCTGAAGTGGTTCCAGGTGTCTAGCGCTTTACAAAGACAACAAACAGATGTGCCCGCACAGAATCCTGAAAAGAACAAACATTTCTTTCACTTTGTTATAAATCACGTGTGGCTTCCACCTAGAAATAGGCAACTGAGCTTCGTAATGGTTTAAAGTGGCAACCTTTATAAACAGAAATATTATATTTGGTAAATACATCCACATCGACTTTCCCAGAAGGCAGAATAAATGTTCTTTGCAGTTTTTTTTTTTAGCTGTGATAGTTTACTATTAGTTTGTTAGAGAACTAGTGTTGTTTAACCAGCTTCAAACCAGAGCATGCTCTGGCAAAGTCAGTAGGTTAGACTTGTGTGCCCTGCAGATTCCGGCCGCACGAAGGTCAAACCTGCTTTTCTAAAGCGCAGGCAGATTTGTCTGAAAACTGATGCTGTACAACCGGAAGTGACCCTCTGTCCGTAGCATCCATTTTCAGAGGCCTCTGCCTCTGTTCTCGAGAGGTCAAGGGTGCTCGTTGTCGAACTAAAATAGTCCATCATGCACTCCAACGATGGCAGAAGGACACAATCAAGCAGCGAATAGGAAGCAGTGAGACATAGTGCCATTATTGTCAACTTCCCCCACCCACAGTCTGAGCATGCGTGAATAAATAAATACACAAGACATTTGTTTGGGAAAATATTGCTGCAGGTTTATTCCATACAAAAGTATGCAATATGGCGGGTTATCTTAAGGGTGATCCAAGGGCAGGCAGCTGCACCAACCTATGGTGCCAACGCTCGCCGGATGAGCCAACCCTGTGGGTCACCCAGTTAGTGCTACACCTTTGGTGATCCTCCTCCAAGTCACGCGACACGTTGATCTCTTATTACTCGCGCCCTTTTCAGGGCAGAGCATAGCAGGGCAAACCCCCAGTTGGTCAGACCCCCAACCACCCGAAGGACTAATGGGGAGCCGTCACGGTTTTCCAGGAACCTGCCTGAGGCTTCTGTTCTTTGGCTCTGGCACCCCTACTGTGCCACGCAGCGGTACCCTTACTGTACCCGTCTGCCGCAGAGGTACCCTTACTGTACCCGTCTGCCGCAGAGGTACCCTTACTGTACCCGTCTGCCGCAGATGTACCCTTACTGTACCCTTCTGCCACAGAGGTACTCTTACTGTACCAGTCTGTTTCAGATCACCCTGTAACTCCGCCACAGCTCTGGAGGCAGCCCCATTGCCGCCAGAGCACCCCACCAAACAGCTCATTTCTGACCTGCAACCTGCTTCCTAGGGCCTCCTGCATGTCCTGTTGAACGTGTCCATGCCCACCTTTGACAAATGCACCCCATGTTTGTCAACCCTAACCATAGGCGTACGCCTTGATGGCCATGGTGACAATGGACCCCTTCTTTATAAAGTAGTCTTTAACATTAGCCTGAATTTCTGTCTCTCTCCTCTGTGTTGTGTTTTTTTATTGATGAACTTTAGGGCACTGTTTATTAAGTTTTAAGATTAGTATCTTATGTTGAGAAATCTTGTGTGACTTAGAACTGAAAATTTTAGTTAGTACAAACCTTGATTAAGTACAATTGTTTTTACTGTGTAATCTCTTCATGTTTTTAACAAAATAATGAATTTGATATACGTTTTTATATATGTTTCTGTTATATTTGTTCTGTGTAAGTGTCCAATATTAACATGTGGGCTTGATTAGTTAAGAATCCTGCCAAGGGAAACTTTTACTGTACTGGTGGCCAAGAGAGACATAGCGACTGCTTGGAAGTGCGCTGACCCCCCCCAACATTGGGAAATGGCAGGTTGGGGTAGATTGGTGTGCCGCGCAGGAGAAGGCAATGTACGCAGTGCGTGGCTGCCCCAAGAAGTTCTGTAGCGTCTGGGGAAAGTGGTTGGGGGGCATGTTTTTATTTCTCTGAGGATGCTCAGTTATGTCCGTTTGATTCTGTATGCTCATGACTTTTGGGCTTTCCCGATAGTCTACATCTCCTGGACTCCCGCTGTTTCTCTGGTGCTGTGTGTGAAATCAATAAAAATGTGTTGATCAAAAAAAATGTAAGGATAGACTAAGTCCTACGTTACCCCCATCCAAGAATATTTGGGTAGGGGGGTTCACACTGCCCACCCTTGGGCAACCCCGAGGTGGAAAATTACCTGCTCCGTAAAATGTAAATTTTTGTTGATATCTCGACGTGCCAAATGTTCTTTTACATAGTAGCCTTTTGTGCTTGACACATTGTTCCCCATTTCTTGGGACAGCAGCACACTATGTTGGCGGACAGTATCACCACCCCGCCTGGCTACTATAGCTAACCTGGCGGGCAATTGAGCTTAACTGCAGGAACATGTCACCTACCATTGGTTCTGGGGTGCACTTACTTCGCCCCGTTGACCAGACGGTTGCACAAACCCCTTTGATTGCTACACCCTGGTGAACACCTTAATGGTGTCAAATCTGGTTTAAAACCATATGTCTTGCACTCTGTTAGACCGGTCTGGCTTTTTGCGTAGTCCCTCCAATTTATTATTTATTTTGTCCCCTTTTTGCCCCTCATACCTTTATTAATTTGTGTGTCCACTAGCTTTTTCAAGGTGTTGGTCAAGGGGATAGGTGTTCTTTCACCCTCATAATTTTTCACCTCAGGCCTAGAGGCCTTTTCTGACAGGAATATAGTTGGAGTCACAAAATGGTGGCCACCAACTGTCCCAACTGACAAACCCAGAACCTGTCCCATAGAGTAGAATAGGGCATTCCAGAACCTTCTGGTCCCTTCTGGACCTCTGAGGGTCAGCCTATAAAAGGAGGAATGCTGGTCAGCCATTTGGTCTTGCAAGTGAGGGGCAGCTAGAGTGAAGGCTGAGGTCTGGTAGGGGTAGGATCCTGAAGGGTGGATTGCTCTACAAGGGTAGCCCTCTGTCTAGGTTTTTCCACCCCCCATTCCTGTTGTCCTAGCCAAGTTAGTTCATCCTGCTGACCCTGGACAGTTAGGTGAAGGGGTTAATTCCAGAAGTCTGTGGAGCTGTGGAGGTCCCTGCATTGGGAACCGAATTAGGTGATCGCCTGGGCCCCTATAACTGTCCAGTAGTGAGGGGTTGTGGACTATTGCGGAACTAGGAGATTTGAGGTTTCCCCCTTTTTACCCCCCCCCTCTTTAGTGTGAAAAGGAAGCACCTTCTCTAAATGACACTGAGGTTTCCTTACCAGTGACTGGTCCTGTGGCGTGTGGCAAGCCTCCCATCTGGTGAGGTAGAGGAGTGAGGAGTTAGGGTCTAGTTTGTTTTAACTGGAAGCGGGACCCCTGGGGCAACGATCGCGCTCCGTGTCAGCGCCTCTAAAGGAGAAAGAGAAGGTAGCAAGTTTACTAACTTTCCAGCGCTACCGCGCATGATCCTAGCTGAGCCGGTTGGTTAGCACAGGAGGGGCCTAGGATCGAGCAGGCCCGCGGTGAAGACGCTAATCGGTGTCCAGACGCCGGAGCAGTCTCTGAGGCCGAGACGCCTATCTCCCGCGCATGCGCGAATGCGCTTTGGTGAAGGAACCGTCGGCAGCCCCTGAGAGGAAGCTCCAAGGAAGGAAGCGGCTCCGCCGAGCGGCTGGTGTTCGGTGAAGTGCTTCAAGTTTCCCTGACAAGGGCCTCCGCTCCTCCGTGAGGGAGCGGGGAGGCCCGATTTCTGCACAGAATTACCCCTAAATCGAGGGGGTGTTACCGTGGAACACGCCTCCCAGCACACACTGACAAGTAAGCGGGGAAGCCTAAGGGGTGGCATAGGAGAGCTGAATGTGCTCTGGATCGTCTAACCCCTGCTAACTAAAGTGGTGCAGCGCTAATTGATTCCTGCGCTTGGAAAGGAGGAGAGGGATCCTTAAGAGTTCTGACTGTGAAGGGGGAAAGTGGTGCCAGAGCTGGCAAAGAAATAACTTAGACACTGGTCATTTTTCCTCAACTGTGTATATGAAGTAAGGAGTAGCGGGAGGAAACAAACTGTGAAAATAGTGCTGAGGGTGCCTGCTGTTTAAGTAGAGGTATAAGTTCCTCATAGAGGCTGCTGGTGCCTATGTAAAATCCTTGTATATTTAAAACCTCTCAGTGACTGTGTACCTGTTGGGGGGTTAGAGGTGCTGTGGGAGAAACGTTTTGAGCACTTCATAGTAGTCAAGATTAATCAATCCTGGAGTCTAATGAAATGTACTATTGATGATGATTAATGTTATAAGTTGATACTTCTGAAAGTATTATTATTCATTTCATGACAACTGTTTGTACTGAGCTGTGATTTCCAAAGGCATAAAAGCAAAGAAATCTATTTTTATAAACAAGCTCATATTTTTCCAACATTGGTGTAGTGTCCTTTTTGTGTGTTATTGCGTTAATTTACTGCTGGGTGGTTTGCAACCTTCACACTTGTGCCTCTAGTGAATGTGACTTGCCCTAGGCCAGGCTACCCTAGGTGACCTGACATCCCAGGTTCCAACAAGTTAGTGTCTAGCGGTGGGATCCTGACTGTGGTTGCAGCTACTCAGTAGTAATTGAACGTAATACACTAGCCTACACCAGGAGTTTTCTCCTAGCGGCCCTCCTAATTTTACTTTTGTTTTTCCAAATTTGTTCCTGGTGGTGGGTGGAGGTTATCCTCAGATCACGCTTCTTAGTTCTCTCCTGAGTGCTCATTTGATCCCATATTTGAAGAATGGAATTAAACCTTGAAGAGCTAGAGACCTACACTGTGACCCAACTTAAAGAGTGGTGTCAACGACAGGGGGTATTCTTCAAAAAAGGTGCCAAGAAAAGCGAGTTACAGACAAGCGTAAGGGCATGGGTGGAAGCTCATATAGAGGAGGAACGGGACACAGAAGAGAGTGATAGGGACACTGTCCTTGAGACAGCAATGCTGTACCAAGCTGAAGGGGGGAATCTGCTGACAGGTCCCAGGACACTTTCAAGGGAGGGCAGCAGCGTCTCAGTGAGGAGTTTTACTGACGCCGAGCTGGAAGACAGGAGGGAAGAGAGGAGACTGAAATTGGAGTTAGCTAAATTGGAAATGGAGCGGGAGGACAGGAGGTTGGCCCACGAATGAACAATAAAGGAGCTAGACCTTCAAGCCTTAACATTAAGGTCTCCTAATCCAAACAATGGTGGCAGCGAAAACAAAGAAAACACCAGAGAACCCAGACCCTATCTACCCAAGGATGTTATTGCTAGTTACACCCCAGGTGATGACATTGCCAAATGGTTAGCCGCATATGAGGTCTCTTTAAGGGCTCATGGGATCTCAGAAACCCACTGGGGGGTGGGCTGTATAAGTATATGCCACCTGCTGGCAGGGATACCTTGTTGGCTCTGGAGCGGGATGAGCAAACCCACTACCCTACAATGAAAGTGGCGCTGGTGAAAAAGTTTGGACTTACCCCCGAAAAATACAGACAAAAATTTAGGGGAAGTCATAAACTGAGTACCCAGAATTGGGTGGATTTCTTAGATTACGCCAAGAAAGCCTTGGAGGGCTGGGTCAAGGGCAGTGAGGTGAAGGATTATGAGGGGTTGTATGATCTATTTTTGAAAGAGCACCTCCTCGAGAAATGTTTTCCCGAGCTGCGCCAACACCTGGTGGACAGCAAGCTGACCAATCCCCGGAAGCTTGCAGAGGAGGCGGATATCTGGGCAAGTACCCGGGTGTCCTCAAAGGGGACTGGAGGGGATTCCCAAAGGGCCGGACAGGGCGCCCCCCAGAAGAAGGAGGGGGGGAGAGAAAAAGAGGGAGTTCTCTAAAGGTCCCCAAAACAATTTACAAGGAAAGGGAACAGGTTTCACCCCTAAGGCAAACCCGCCCAGAAACCCTAATCCTGGCCAAAGCCAGCAGCCAAGGGTTCTCCACTGTTTTGAGTGTGGTGGTGTTGGACATTATAAGGGAGATGTCAGATGCCCAAAGAGACCACCCCCTCCCACCGGAGGAAAACCACCGGGAGTAGCTAGTGTAGCGCTCGGGGAGGAGTTGCCCTTAGATAAGGGGGGTGAGTGGGCGGGTGTCACCTTAGTGTCCCTGGGAGAACGGGAGATGGTTCCTAAGATCCAGGTGCCCCCAAATACTGCAAAGTATGGGCAATGGGTCACCATCAATGGCCAGAGAGGGGAGGCTCTGAGAGATACAGGAGCCAGTATGACTATGGTGAGAAGTCAACTGCTGCCTCCAGAGCAGGTGGTTCCCCATGTACTCCACCCCGCCGCGATGGCTGACGGCAGAATGGGCCACTATCCAGTGGCTGATGTTCCCTTTGAGTGGGAGGGGGTTGCAGGTTCACTTCGAGTTGCCGTAAGCCCTGCCGTGCCAGTTGATTGTCTGCCGGGGAATGACATGGAGCACAACACTTGGAGAGAGGTGGAATACCGGACGCACTCTGCGATGCTGGGTGCACCTGACTGGGCCTGTGTGAGCACACAGTCTGCGACTGCCCGGAGAGGGAGTTCGCCTGGGTTGGAGCCTGGAACAATGGCCCAACCCGCTGCCAAAAAGGGACAGACCCGGAGACAGGAAGAGCCTGCTTCGGCTTCCACACCCCATGTGACAGATCGGCCACCTGCGGTGGTGGACCAGGAGTCCGTGGAGGGGGAAGTAGACTCTCTGGAGGATTTACCCATCCCTGCTGAGTGGCATGTGGAGGGAGGTCCTACCAGAGAGGAAATCTGTAAGGGGCAGAGGGAGTGCCCTACCCTTGAGGGACTGAGGCGACAGGCTGAAGCCCAGGCAGCAGGTGATGTTACGGGACACTACCATATTTACTGGGAGGATGGACTCCTCTACAGTGAACCCAAGGTACCCTTACCTGGTTCATCAAGGGCCTTGGTAGTCCCGCAAAAATACTGAGCCTTTCTGCTGGAATTGGCTCATGCTATACCCTTGGCAGGACACTTAGGTCAGGACAAGACCTTTGCTGGGCTTGTCCTCCACTTTTACTGGCCTCAGATGAAAGTGGCGTCCAACACTTACTGTCGGACATGTGTATCCTGCCAGGCCAGTGGGAAAACAGGGGTGAAGCTGAAGGCTCCCCTGGAACCACTTCCAGCCGTTGGCACACCCTTTGAGAGGGTGGGCATCGACATTGTAGGGCCTTTAGATCCACCAACAACAGCTGGTCACAGGTTCATCCTGGTTCTGGTGGATCATGCCACACGGTACCCAGAGGCAATTCCTCTGAGGACAGTCACTGCACCTGTAGTGGCTAGAGCCCTAATGGGGATCTTTACCCGAGTGGGATTTCCCAAAGAAGTTGTGTCTGACAGGGGGACCAACTTTATGTCAGCTTACATGCGGGCAATGTGGAAGGAGTGTGGAGTGACCTACCGGTTCACCACTCCTTATCACCCCCAGTCGAACGGACTGGTTGAGAGGTTCAACAAAACCTTGAAGGGCATGATCAGAAGTCTGCCCGAAAGCCTGCGGAGGAAATGGGACGTCCTCCTACCCTGTTTGCTATTCTCTTACAGGGAAGTGCCACAGAAGGGAGTGGGCTTCAGCCCCTTTGAACTTCTGTAGGGGCACCCTGTACGCGGTCCTCTCAGCCTGGTGAAGGATGGTTGGGAGAAGTCTCCCAGGAAGCCCCCCCCCAGGATGTGGTGAGCTACATGCTGGCCTTCAGGAGCCAAATGGCGAAGTTGTGGAAGCAAGCTTCTGACAACTTGGAGGCCAGCCAGGCAGTCATGAAAGAGTGGTATCACCACAATGCTCACCAGGTGGAATTGGAGCCTGGCCGGAAAGTGTGGGTGATGGAGCCTGGAGAGCTTAGTGCCCTTCAGGATCGCTGGACAGGCCCATTTGAAGTGTTGGAGAAGAAGGGTAAGGCCACATACCTGGTGGACCTTAAGACCCCTCGACAGCCCCTACGAGTGCTGCATGCCAACCGACTCAAACCCCACCATGAGAGGCCCGAGGTCATTTTGATGATGGTGACTGATGGGGGAGAGGAAGCGGAAAGCGAACCTCTCCCGGACTTGTTCTCGTCTCAAGAGAAGGATGGGTCAGTGGAGGGAGTGATTCTCTCTCCCACTCTAACTCCTGAGCAGCGGGAGGACTGCCGCCAGATACTGGAGCAGTACTCTACGTTGTTCTCCCTTGTCCCGGGAAGGACTCACCTGTGTACCCATGATGTGGACACAGGGGACAGCCCACCAGTGAAGTCGAAGACCTACCGGCTGTCCGACAAGGTGAAGGCTAGCATCCATGGAGAGGTTGCCAATATGCTAGAGCTGGGAGTTATAGAACCTTCCAACAGCCCTTGGTCCAGTCCGGTGGTGCTAGTGCCAAAAGCCGCTCCACCAGGCACCACACCAGAACTGAGGTTCTGTGTGGATTACCGGGGACTGAACTCAGTTACAAAGACTGATGCTCATCCGATCCCTAGGGCGGATGAATTAATTGACCGGCTAGGAGCTGCCCAATATCTAAGTACATTTGACCTCACTTCAGGGTACTGGCAGATCTCCTTGACAGATGGAGCAAAGGAAAGGTCAGCCTTCTCCACGCCTGAGAGACACTTCCAATTTTGCGTAATGCCCTTTGGGCTCAAAAATGCCCCTGCCACATTTCAGCGGCTGGTGAACCAGGTCCTCTCTGGAATGGAGAGTTTCTCTGCTGCTTACCTGGATGACATCGCTGTCTTCAGTAGCAGTTGGGAGGACCATTTGCAACATTTGCAAGCAGTTCTCCAGGCCCTGAAACAAGCTGGATTGACAATCAAGGCCAGCAAATGCCAGATTGGGCAGGGGTCGGTTGTGTACCTTGGACACTTGGTGGGTAGGGGGACAGTGCAGCCCCTGCAGGCAAAGATTGAGGCAATCATGGCCTGGGAACCCCCCAAGACACAGACTGAGGTCCGAGCCTTCCTGGGCCTCACAGGCTACTACCGTCGCTTTGTGAAGGGGTATGGCACTATTGTAGCGCCTCTCACAGAGCTCACCTCTAAGAAACAACCTCGACGGGTAGTTTGGACTAACGCTTGTCAGCAAGCTTTTGAGAAACTGAAGCAGGCAATGTGTGCAGCACCGGTCCTGAGGGCCCTAGACTTCTCCAAGGAGTTCATTGTCCAGACAGATGCATCAGAACATGGCATTGGGGCAGTGTTATCGCAACTAAATGAAGAGGGCCTGGATCAGCCTGTGGTCTTCTTATCCAGGAGACTGCTTCCCCGGGAACAGAAGTGGAGTGCAATTGAGAGGGAAGCTTTTGCGGTGGTGTGGGCTCTGAAGAAGCTGCGGCCATACCTCTTTGGCTCGTACTTCCTGGTTCAGACTGACCACCGACCCCTTCGTTGGCTGATGCAAATGAAGGGGGAGAATCCCAAGCTGTTGAGGTGGTCCATCTCCCTACAGGGAATGGACTTCCGGGTGGAACATTGGCCTGGAGTGGACCACGCCAATGCAGACGGTCTCTCCAGGTATTTCCGCCTTAGTGATGAGGACTCCCAAGGGGTTGGGTAGTTCTCCCCACTTTCAGCTGGGTGGGACGCGTGTTAGACCTGTCTGGCTTTTTGCGTAGTCCCTCCAATTTATTATTTATTTTGTCCCCTTTTTGCCCCTCATACCTTTATTAATTTTTGTGTCCACTAGCTTTTTCAAGGTGTTGGTCAAGGGGATAGGTGTTCTTTCACCCTCATAATTTTTCACCTCAGGCCTAGAGGCCTTTTCTGACAGGAATATAGTTGGAGTCACAAAATGGTGGCCACCAACTGTCCCAACTGACAAACCCAGAACCTATCCCATAGAGTAGAATAGGGCATTCCAGAACCTTCTGGTCCCTTCTGGACCTCTGAGGGTCAGCCTATAAAAGGCGGAATGCTGGTCAGCCATTTGGTCTTGCCAGTGAGGGGCAGCTAGAGTGAAGGCTGAGGTCTGGTAGGGGTAGGATCCTGAAGGGTGGATTGCTCTACAAGGGTAGCCCTCTGTCTAGGTTTCTCCACCCCCCATTCCTGTTGTCCTAGCCAAGTTAGTTCATCCTGCTGACCCTGGACAGTTAGGTGAAGGGGTTAATTCCAGAAGTCTGTGGAGCTGAGGAGGTCCCTGCATTGGGAACCGAATTAGGTGATCGCCTGGGCCCCTATAACTGTCCAGTAGTGAGGGGTTGTGGACTATTGCGGAACTAGGAGATTTGAGGTTCCAATATAAAGGGTTTACCCCTTTTTACCCCCCCCCCTCTTTAGTGTGAAAAGGAAGCACCTTCTCTAAATGACACTGAGGTTTCCTTACCAGTGACTGGTCCTGTGGCGTGTGGCAAGCCTCCCATCTGGTGAGGTAGAGGAGTGAGGAGTTAGGGTCTAGTTCCCTTTGTTTTAACTGGGAGCGGGACCCCTGGGGCACCGATCGTGCTCCGTGTCAGCGCCTCTAAAGGAGAAAGAGAAGGTAGCAAGTTTACTAACTTTCCAGCGCTACCGCGCATGATCCTAGCTGAGCCGGGTGGTTAGCACAGGAGGGGCCTAGGATCGAGCAGGCCCGCGGTGAAGACGCTAATCGGTGTCCAGATGCCGGAGCAGTCTCTGAGGCCGAGACGCCTATCTCCCGCGCATGCGCGAATGCGCTTTGGTGAAGGAACCGTCAGCAGCCCCTGAGAGGAA
This sequence comes from Lissotriton vulgaris, assembly GCF_964263255.1. NCBI lineage: Eukaryota > Metazoa > Chordata > Amphibia > Caudata > Salamandridae > Lissotriton > Lissotriton vulgaris. The sequence goes on along the minus strand of NC_141687.1, from coordinate 37,045,083 downwards.
GCGCCAAGGAAGGAAGCGGCTCCGCCGAGCGGCTGGTGTTCGCTGAAGTGCTTCAAGTTTCCCTGACAAGGGCCTCCGCTTCTCCGTGAGGGAGCGGGGAGGCCCGATTTCTGCACAGAATTACCCCTAAATCGAGGGGGTGTTACCGTGGAACACGCCTCCCAGCACACACTGACAAGTAAGCGGGGAAGCCTAAGGGGTGGCATAGGAGAGCTGAATGTGCTCTGGATCGTCTAACCCCTGCTAACTAAAGTGGTGCAGCGCTAATTGATTCCTGCGCTTGGAAAGGAGGAGAGGGATCCTTAAGAGTTCTGACTGTGAAGGGGGAAAGTGGTGCCAGAGCTGGCAAAGAAATAACTTACAAAAATGATTTGGGCACGCTTGCACTCCCCTCTCCTATGGCTTGTAGTTGTTCCGTGCTCCAGGGTGTACCCTCCTTCTGAGTACCTTTTTACAAAAACAATTGCGTGACCCTTAACTGAGCAACGTACCCTGGTCACAGCGTGAAACCCATTCACTGGGCTGCAAAAGTTCCACAAAATGTATTCCAAAACAAATTTGAATGTTCTTCAAATATCTTTGTATTTATTTTTTCATTTTTTCAAAGTAGCTTCATCAAAATCTAAATCAACGATCCAGCCTTATGAAAATTACTTTTCTTGCGTCCAATGCATTTCGGCTACATGCTAGCCTTCATCAGGGACTGGATTCTAAAAACCAAATGTGAGGATATGTCAGGGACTTCAATGCCATAATCACAACTAACAAATTAATACAATCATAAAAAATAGATATAACCGTTTTTCTGTGACCACCAAGCGAAGTATTAAAGTTTACACAAAACATATAATTTATGCAATTCACGTGTATTGTCTATTTGGAAAACCAAAGATAACCAGATACCGGTGCAAGATGTAAATTAACCTCCACCAGGAAAGAAAGCTCCGTGTAAAAACAATGGTCGGGTGAAAAGTGCACTTTTATATAAAGATGCCAAATGAGCAGTGCATTAAAAAACAGCTATGATGCAGAACGGACCCTACGCATATAGAGTCCGATAGTACTATTCCCACCGCTTACCAGTGACGTTGAGGTAGCGCGCCCGTAAGCCGCTTCACGGAAGTGTTTCCCACCGCGAGCTCTAAAGCCCACGTTTAAATCGCTACGTATTTGTTAAACACAAACAACAGACAAAGTCCCTCAGTGATTAGTCAAGATCGAAAACGGACAAGAACAGGGTGAAAAAACGGGTGAAAACAGGTAGCCATAGTGGATAGGAAAGAAATATATCACACAAATGAAAATTAGTTAAGTGATCCATGTAAAGAGAGGCTTCTATTGGTGTAGCAGCACTTTAAAACACAGGGTGACAATAATAACATGTGATTTAGAACGCAACTGAAATTAATGTGAGAGTACCTAGTTAAACAACGTTCCTGTGAACTGAATGTCAAAAAAAGTTATCACTGACATTGTGGTAAACAATGGGCAATTATAAGAAAACATGCAGAGTACATTTGAATCAATTATATCACGATCACTCTCAAAGATACCATTTAAATTCAGTTCGGTCATTCATTCCAGTTGGTTTAAGTGTTTCTCGTTTGAAAATCCAGAAATTTTCTCTTCGTAGCAAGTTGTTGTGATTGTCAACACCCTCACGTTTCTGGACAATATCTAGACTGTGCACGAAGTGTAGTGAACCTTCGCATGCACGAGTCCCCCAACATACAAGTTGGCCCTGACTAACCTTGTGTTCTGGTGCCAGATTTCCCATGTTCTATCAACTATTGGGCTGTTGGAATGCTGAATACAAGGTGGAGATGCTAACCTGCCCCCAACTCTGCGGACACCACAGCTTGCGCAAGCTTGAGAGATAGTAGAACATTTTGGGATGTTCAGTAAATGTGACACCTTGGACTTGTCCCTTAAACTTAAGCCAAGCACCTCTAGGTGTGAAGTGTGGCTCTCCCAAACTTCTGCTAATCTGTACTAGGGGGGCAGACCAGTCCATGGGAAGAGGGGGTAAACATATTGCTAACATCGGCCCAGACCCCAATCTGCTCACAACAATTTCCCAAATAACAGACACCACACAACGTTTTTTGTTGGAGAAAGTTGTTGCAGCTTTATTTGCATAAACAGTATGCCAACATGTTGGGTTATCTCACGGGCGATCCAGGGTCAGGCCGCCCCTCGCGACCTGCCAACCTGATGAGCCATAAACCCCCCGTGGTGTTATCCGCGGGAGCGTTATCAATATTGGGGGAAGGTCTAACCCCCTCCCCCTGGCAGACCTCCAGTCCACTCCTTACTCACGCCCCTCCCCCTACGGGGGGGTCTGTGCGTTGCAGGCAACCCCCGGTTGCTCAGGTCCACAACCGCCCGAAGGACTAACGGGGCGCCGTCACTCCTCCAGGATACCACCGAGGATCTCCCTGGGGATAATTTCTGTATCTTCCTGTGTTGGAACGCCCTGTAACTCCGTCATGGCTCTGGGTGTTGCCGCCGCCAACCCAGAGCCCCCCCCCCCCCACCTTCTAGAGTTCTTTCTTTACGACCTGCTGCTACTAGTGGTTCCGCTGAATCTATCAGGATGAGGGCCATCTTCACTTCTGATAGGTGTATACCATCTTCATCAAAGCACCCTGTGCATTCTGCATGTAGCAACCCCTATCTTATAAACCAAATCCACGTTGTTCGGTGCATTTGTGCATAGCGACTCCAGGTCGCACAACAACAGCACATCAAAATGGTGGTCTGAGCCTAAATCTGCCTCTTAAGGACCTATGTGATACTTGTAGCAACTTGACTCTCAACGCCCCACTTGTTTTATGTGTTCCACTGGCAAGCCTGCCTGGAAAGCCGTGGTTGATGCCCCTATTCTAGAGGCGTGGCTGCAAAAGCGCTTGTCCTGGACCTCGTTGCTTGCGAATTCCAAACACACCTGTATTATGTGCTGAACTTGGTATTTGATCAAAGGGTCCCATCAGCGTGCATCAGGAGGCCCCTCGCCGGGGGGGGTTAGGGGAGGGTGTAGCGCCAGGTATCTCGCAACTAGGCGCACTGAGCAGTACTTGGCACTTCCAACCTGTTTAACAATATAACTTGTTTTGCCCCTTCCTGGTCTGTTTTAGATCCCCTCAACCTTAGAGTCGGGACCTCACCTGTCGGGACAGCATCCCGTCTGCACACGGCTACTCCTGATGTGTCCTGGTTGGAACTTGGAACTCACCACTAGCTCCCCCAATCTAAATGCACCACAGAAAGTCAGCACAAAAGTTGCTGAAAAGAGAGCTGCTTCAGAAGAGGAGTGAGTGGCCCTCTAGACCCAGTGACCTACAGCCTGTTCATTCAGAGTCCTCCCTCGGCTCAAGCGTGGACATGTCCTTTCCACCTCTGGACAGCAGTGCTGTCCAGCAACCAAAATACCCTATCGGTTCTGCCGCCCCACAGGACTGTGAACTGTATCAGTAATGCCCCTGAACCTCTCAACTAACACTGCAAACTATGCTTAGGAGATGTCCGTATTAGTGCTCCATCCCCTCCATTTCAGCACTGTCAAGGCCCATCGCACCCTCCTGTGAATGGCTCACTCGCACCCCCCTGCACAGGTAAGGCCTATCTATGTGTAGCCCATAACCTTGCATTTATTCCAGACAGTGCATCAGGGTTCTGTTGAAACAGTTTGCTTGACTGCCGTGTGCGCATTACTCTGTCCTGGATGATTTTTCTCTACTCCGTTCCCGGCTGCCAAGCTGCTGATCTGGCCCTCCCCAACCCTGGGCGAACAAGGCCCCCCTCACGGCTAAAAGGATGCCCTGGGCCGCAGGCAATTTTCCCTCATGGTCTTGGCAGGCCCAAACTCTGCTTACGGAAGTCCAGACTTTACCATACCGTAGCCCCTGACCACCTGGACAGGCCATCTCTCCTGCTGTGCGCCAACCCTATAGTGTGACATAAGGGCTGGCTTTCAGTTAATTTCTGGAGCAGACCCCTGTGCCCCCACCTACTGAAAACCATACCAGTCTTCTGCCCATCTACCCTTGTGGTTACCCCTACTGTCACCTATGTTATGTTATTGCTTATTTGTATAGCGCCTATCACCGCCGGTCTCTAAGCGCTTAGAAACAGAACAACACAACACACTGTTAACCCAAGTCCCTCAGGCTACACATCGACTATGCTGGAGTCATCGCCCTTTTAAATAGATGGGTTTTTAATTTCTTTCTGAAGGGCAGTAATTGAGATTCTTCCTTCAAAGTAGTCGGAAGTGCATTCCACAACTGTGGGAGCAGAACAGACAGGGCTCTGCCTCCTCTGGTTTTTAGCTTGAATCTGGGTTGAATCAGATTAGAGGTCTTCCCTGAGCGCAGAGGTCTACCGGGAACGTATCTCATGAGACGTTGTTTTATGTACTCTGGTGCTTTACCAAAGAGAGCCTCGTGGACCACACAGAGACATTTGAATTGTACTCTACACATGACCGGTAGCCATGAGCTGAGGCCAGCAGTTGCATGAGGAACTTGAGCACAACTGGGGCTGATGTGTAACGGGGGCATGGTAGTTGCCCACCGCTACACTGAACACTGCTTATACTCGCCCCTGCATGAAGTCAGAACCGGGTTGTCACTTTGCCCCCCAAGAGCACTTGACCAGGAACAGCATTCAGGCACCGCGTCCAGAGCACCCCTGGCCATTCCTGCTTCCGTCCCCACCTGACCTTCTCAGAGTGGTGCCTGCGTACTTGACCCGATTGTCCTGAAATTAGAAAACAGGTTACACTCCAATCCTGAACGTGCTGACCAAGAACCCCACATTCCCCCATTGCACATGGGATGCATGATATACCTAGATACAGCAGTCGTTTCAAAGAAAACTCCTTTCGTTTTTATCACAGGGAATGCATGATCTACCCACACTTTGCCACTGCTTACAAAGAGAACAGCCCAGTAAAACAACAAATTGCCCAACCGCATCAGTTGTTATTCCAAGAGATAGCATCCAATTATTGCACATGGGCTACCTACTATGCCCAGACTCACCAGTTCATTACCTATGAATTACTACCATGGGGTGTAACCTGCGCACCCCACAAAAGGGACAGTAATGACACCTGGGGAGAACCAGGGAATCCCAGACCCTAGCACACTGACCCCAGTGAGCTATGACCCTTCTTCCTGTTGATAGTTCGGGTGGCCCACCATGTTAGTAGGGCGGTTCTCCAGCGCGGATCCTGCATTTGAGACATTAAACATCCATTAGAAGCCATGCCCCCCTCATATACCAAATGGGTTCTCTGCAATGAGGCAGGGGCCATCAATGCCCCCCATGCTACCAAGGCTAAGCCTGTTTGTAAGTTACGAGAACCAGTTTGCTAACTCGATCACCCGGATCAGAGCCCCTTAGATGCGCACCAGTTGCTGTACAAAAGAACATATTCCATTATTGCACCTGGGATGCGTGATATGCCCAAGCCCCTCAGTTGTGTAAAAGAAAACTCATTTCCATTTTGTCACAGGGCATGCATGATTTGCCCACATTCTCCCCCTGCTTACCAACAGAACACACCAATTCTACCCAGCAAATCAACAGATTGCCCATGCTCCTCCGATGTTGTACAAGAGAAAACAGCCATTTATTGCACAGGAGCTACCTGCTAAGCTCCGATTCACCCGTTGACTATGAATGTAATACTTCCCTGGGGTGTAACCTGTGTGCCCCACAGCCGGGACAGTCCTGACACCTGAGGAGAAACCGGGTGTCCTAGACCCTAGCACACTGCCCCCCGTGTGCGATGACCCTTATAACTGCTGACAGTTCAGTTGGATCCCCATGTGAGTAGGGCGGTTCTCCAGCGTGGTTCCTGCATATGAGACATAAAACATCCGTTAGAAGCCCTGCCCCCCTCCATATAGCAATATGGATTCTCTGCAATAAGACCGGGCCGTCAAAGCCCTCCCACGCCACAGAGGCCAAGCCTTTTTGTCCGTTACAAGAACTATTTTGCCCACAATACATTCTCGTAAGGAGTTTGGTGGGGCACATACTTGCGTACCTCCAGCGCCTGCTGCAGAAGTGTAGTATCTCGAATGGAATGGAATGGAATGGAAATAGATTTATTGAGCGCGGTTGCTGCCCAAGGGCGTCCAAGCGCTTTAGTAAGAATTAGAGAGACACGCTGAGTGACAGATTAGAGCTCGGAGGCTTTGGCGAATAGTAAAGTCTTCAGCTTTTTACGGAATGCGAGCAGGTCCAGGTTGGAACGGAGTGAGAGGGGGAGGGTGTTCCAGAGTTTAGCTGTGTTCAATGAGAACAACCTGCCCCCGGATCTAGCTCTCTTCACTCTAGGAACCACTGCCAGGAAAGCCTCGGTGGAGCGGAGGTTCCTATTTGGGTGGTAAGGGATGACGAGGTTGCTGTTGATTGCGGGTCCTGTTTTCCAAAAGGCCCGGTGCGCAATGCACAATGCCTTGAATGACACCCTGTGCTTGACTGGAAGCCAGTGAAGACTTTTTAATGCAGGTCTGGCTGACTGGGCTCGTGGAATCTGCAGCAGGGTGCGTGCTGCGCAGTTTTGCACCACCTGGAGTTTCCGGAGAGTCATCTCGGGAGCCCCTACATATAGGGCGTTATTTGAGTCCAGGCGGGACTGAATGAGGCCTTGTACTGCCACTTTCTTGGCTTCTAAAGGTAGAAGTGGAAGGACTTTCCTTAAAGTTTTAAGGATGCCAAAGCAAGTGGCGGACAGCTTAGTAGCCTGAGTGGCAAAGGAAAGTTTCCTGTCCAGCCACACTCCTAGGCTCTTGACGCTTTCCTTGGGGGTGGGAGGAGTGCCCAGAGCTTGGGGCCACAAGGAAGTAAAAGGTATTGGCGAGACTGGGCCTAGAAGCAAGAGCTCTGTTTTGTCTCCATTTAATTTAAGGGAGGAGCTGGTCATCCACTCCTTAACATCTTCTAGGCAGCTCAGCAGGCCTCCATGGGGTTGACTGATGTTATCTTGAGCCAATGAAACCACTAGCTGAGTGTCGTCGGCGTACGACACAATTTTGATGCCGTACGGTTCGACGATCCCGGCCAGTGGTTTCATGTAGACGTTGAATAGCACAGGGCTCAAAGAGGAGCCCTCTGGTACTCCACAACTGAGAGGCTTGCTGGTAGATGTTATATCGCCATCGAAGATCTGAAAGGATCTACCGGACAGGAAGGAGTCGAACCACCTTAGAGCGTCGCCTGAGACTCCGATGTCCCGGAGACGGTTCAGCAGGGTGGCATAGCTGACCGTATCGAAAGCGGCACTTAGATCAAGGAGGATCACTGCCACTGATCCTCCCTGGTCCAGGACCCTTCGGGATTCCTCAGCGACCGCTAATAAGGCAGTTTCGGTGCCATGTTTCGGCCTGAAACCTGTCTGGGATACCTCCAGTAGGGAGTGATTTTCAATGAACTGGACCAGCTGGGCATTTATGTATTTTTCCAACACCTTGCCAGCCCAAGGGAGGAGTGAAATGGGACGATAGTTGGAGTGATCATCGGGGTCCAGGTTAGGCTTTTTTAGCAGCGCCCGTACCATGGCTTGTTTCCATGCTGTAGGAACAGCGCATGAGGCTATAGATGTATTTAGAAGTTCCAAGATAACAGGCAGGGTGGCTTTCTGTGCTTGTATCAGAACTTCTGGTGGGGCTGGGTCACGCGGGGAGCCCGATTTAACTTGGCGTGCCATTTTGCCAAGGGTGTCGAGGTCTAGGGGAGGGAAGTGCTCGAGGGTTGACTGTTCTGGGGGAGGGAGAGTTCTGGGAGAGGGTGGGTCAGCTATCTCCGGAGCTGTGGCTCCTGTTTGAAAGGTGGAATATATTTTCAGGACTTTGTTGTAGAAAAAGTCTGCAAGCTCGTTGCATTGATCTTGAGTTTTGCTCGGAGGGGGGGCGGTAGTGACACTTGAGCATTGTTTTATTATCTGAAAAATTTCCCTGGGCTTAGATTTAGCCTCTAGGATTCTATCAGAGTAGAAGGTCGCTTTCGCCGTCCTGATCTCGTCTCTGTAAGCTTTTATCGCCTCTTTGTAGGCTACCTTTTTTTCCGGGAGAAAGTCTAGGCGCCAGGCTCTCTCTCGTTGCCTGCAGCGGCGTTTTAGTTCTCTTAAGGAGTCGGAGAACCAAGGGGCGGATTTATACATTCTCTTAGACAGGGATCTCCGGGGGGGGAAGGATCGTATCTAATGAGTTAGTGATCCAACTGACATAATTTTCGTTTGCTACACTAGGGTTTGAGCAGGGAGACGGGCGGGTAGAGTCCAGGCTGTGCATCCAGGAATCCAGCTGGAGTTTTGACCAGTTCCTCCTGATTGTTGTCCGGGGGGGTAACTGGGGGACCTTGTGGATGGCCCAAGAAAACGGAATCAAAAAATGGTCTGACCATGGGAGGGGGATAGGAGAGTCAACATTCAGGTTGCTGCAGCTGCTGAAAATTGGATCGAGCAGATTGCCCTTCTCATGGGTTGGAGCTGTGACCAGCTGGAACAGCTGAAGAGCTCCAAGGTCGTCTATTAGCTCCTTGGCAATATTATCAGCGGGGGAGTTAAAATGAAGATTCAGGTCTCCTAGGACCGTGTAGTTGGCCGCGGATAGCGTTCTTTTCGCTATGATCTCTGGGAGTGACCTATGGAACAGTTTTGTTGGATCAGGGGGACGATAGATCAACGTGCCCGAGAAGGAGGTGTTGGCGTTGAACTCTATGCAGAATTCCATGCTTTCGCACTCGGGGATACTTTCTGCTGTGGTGCGACAACGGTACTGGTTTTTGTAGATAATAGCCAGACCGCCGCCTCTTCCTACTGGTCTGTCCGATCTAACGATGTGGTATCCACTGGGTAGAGCTGCAGCTATGTCTGGGTCAGAATGAGTGGAGAGCCAGGTCTCCGTTAAAAAGATAACATCTGGCTTGTAGAAACTAAGTCAAATATCCACAAGGTAAGTCTGCTAATGACCCTTGCACTTAGGGGTGTGTGATATAGAGTCACTTCTTAACCCGTTTCCTTACTATTCTTCTCATAAACACCTCCTCCTCCCAGGCCTTCAAAACTGACCTCCGAGTTCTCCTCCTCCAAAGACACTTCCAAATGTAATTCATGCCCTCTCTATTACCTGAAGGAATACCTTTTATTATAGAGAATTCTATTCTCCTTGACTATGGAAATGTATTTCCAGTGTGTTCCTGTAGTTTGAGAGTCTGCCCCATATTGCAGTATTATCCTTCTACCTGAGCTTGATACTCTAATGTAACAAGCACACTTCCTCTTGTAACACCCAGTTTGCTAACTCTTACCTTGAGTTTGCTTCCTGGTACTTGCACAAGTGCCACCATTGCCTACGTAACATTAGTTCATGTATTGCGGTACTTTACCTCTACTCGTACTTTGAAGTCTCTTCACACCCCAATGATCATCAGCAACCCCTGGATGCGCAGCAGTGGCCCACCTGACACCGGGGCTGCCATGCCACAGAACATTGGCCCGCCCGTGCACCCAGAGGCTGCCACAGGAGAGGTGCCGGATCAGCACCGGATTGGATGGACGCCCATAGCATCCAGCAGCCTAGCAACATCACAACCCGGCTGCTGGCCCCAGACCTATGTCGCCCTAGCCCCAATACTAAGACTCAGTCTACACACAATACACACGTAGGCTGCTGCCCATCCTGTCTGGACATTCACCCGCTTCTTCCCTGTAGGAATTGTACACAAACACGGCTGTGGCATGCAGCCTTCCTGCACCCACAAGCACCAGGTAACTGCGGACTGGACTCCCAAAGAGCCGGGAGTGGCCATATTTTTGGTCACGCACCAGAGCGCTGTGTATTCTGGGAGTTGCCGTTTCACAAAACACTCCATGGAAGCTGAGGCTCTTCAAATGCTTGGGGTTGTAGGCCTCGTGATTATCTACACTGGGTGATGGGGGAATTTGTTTACTTGGAGCTGTAGTTCATAATAAATATGGGTGCTGGCATTTGTAGGTCCGTATGCATCGCATGCTTGGGCTACAGGCCATAAAAGGTCAACAAATGACCCCGTTCTAATAAGGATTTGTCAAAAAGCATATAGATGGGTACCAGCTCAACCATTTGGTGGTCAAACATACAAATCCTAATTTGCACAGTAAATTGTACATATAATATGACAATGAAATAATGTGGGCGAAGCAATATTCAATGCATGTGAAGACCATCACAGTCCATGCAGCATTTCCATTACACGAGTCTCCAGAGTCATAAATGAACTTGTGATGAAATTGAGGCATAGTCGCCCTCCTAAAACTACTGAATCAACTTTAAAATTGGCAAAATGAGTTCTATGAAGGGAAAGCATTGGACGAATCGCTCATCAAAAAAAAAAGGACATATCAAACCGCTTTGGTCTACCCCGCTGGAAAGGATAGAGCAACACCTCTGATCGGTATTGGTGAATGCCTTGGAAGTATTCATTCATGTACAGCCAAAGTGAGTAACACTTCCCACAGGTGGCCCAAGACCCTACGGCACCATGGCAGTACACATTGGTTTAACTCGCCAATATTCAACGACCAATTGATATGTGCTGTTCCAGCCAAGGCAGACTCACCGCAACGCAAACTGAAGGCAGTGTAAGGGAGGGAGGAGTCCTGACCACAAGTATGTGCATGCATTGCTCTCCCAACTCATTAACATAAAATGGCCCGTAATTCGCCCTCACTCTGGCCCACCGCTCGAGTTTGGCCTTGCGGGTAATGGCGCATCCAACGCTGCGAAAAGTTCCTGTGAAGCGGAAGAAAGAGGCTCAGCAACGCTATCTTAATCACAACCTCGCCCATACACGATCAAGCTCCAGTACAGGCTTAAATACCAACTATCTCCACAAGGCTGTAATAATCGGAGAGGATCACATACACATGTAATCATTGAATTAAGCATGTCTTAATGCATCACTGCTACCTGGTCTCTGCTCTCAAAGCGTTTTACACGCTCCCTGCTCTCCTGTGGTATCGTTGGGCTGCACTCCTTGCTTTGCTCTGCGCATTTAATAACTGCTGGCTGCTGTATGTCAGAACGCTGTACTTCATTAAGCATTGTCGATTAATTGAATTAATTATAGCGCTTTACCTCACTTAAGCACTGTTGATTTATCTGCGCAGTCCCAGTTTGTAGCGCTCGCTGTGTAGCTTTGACTGTAATTTGTACTGCTCGTTTTGTGCATTGATAGCAGAAGCGCTTACATCACAGATTGTTTAACCTCATCAATTACTCTTTGTGCCCCATCCTGTTTCTGGTTTCACTTTTGCTGGCATTTTGTTGTTGTTCCTCGGAGCCCGTCCTCTCCACCCCGCTCCCGCCTCCCAGCTGATCCTCCCTCGCCCCTCCCCCATCCACTCTCCACTTATGACAGATGCATCTGCGTGCAGCGTTCACGTGCAGCGGTCGCGCCCTATGCACACCGAAGGTGTGCCAAAGGTAAGCCCGTCTACGCCCGTCTGCGCCTGGACCGCGCCCAGCGCCAGACCAGGTCCTCGCAAATCCCACTCCACCCGCATAACATACACTGCTACTTCCCTCTCTGCACTCAACCCCGGCCGCCTCCAAGACTGCTACCAAGCCGCCCCTGGACACACCCACAGACCCTTCACCTGCCATTCCTGCAAACTCGACTGCATCAAGACCCACACCAAATCCACAAAATCCAAACTAAGCTCCGACACTAACCACCTGAAGTGCATCCTGCTCAACACCCACTCGGTCCACAAACACGCAACTGAACTCTGGAACCTTCTCGACACCACATCACCGGACGTCGCCTTCCTTACAGAAACCTGGATGAACGCCTCATCAGCTCCACATCGCCATAGCCATCCCAGACGGCTACAAGATCATCCGAAAGGACCCCAACATCCAAACAGGAGGAGGCATCGCCATCGTGCATAAGAATTCCATCCGCATCACGACCAGCTCTGACGATCACCTCGCAGCCGCCGAACACCTTCACTTCCAGATCCACACCGACCCGAAAACCACACTCAGAGGCACCCTCATCAACAGACCACCAGGACCACGCACTCAATTCAGCGAAGACATCACTGACTTCATCAGCCCACACGCCCTCTCATCTGAGGACCACATTCTACTGGGAGACCTCAACTTCCACCTGGAAAAGAAAAATGACAGCAACACCACCACCCTCCTGGACAACTTGGCCAATCTCTGACTAATACAACTTGTTGATACCCCCACCCACTATGCCGGGCACACACTCGACCCAATCTTCACCTCCAGCAAGCACATCTCCTTCAACCACACCACAGCTCTCCATTGGAAGGACCACAGCTGCGTTCACTTCAACTACAAAAAATCCACGACCCACAACCTCCCACAACCAATTCCCCGAAGAAACAAACAAAATTACCACCGACCAGCTCCTCACTTCGCTCCAGAAAAATCCTCCTGCCAAATCATCGGACCCAAACCAGGCTGCCACCAAGCTCACACAATGGATCACCCACAGCGCCGACGAACTAGCACCCTTGAAAAACCATCAACTAAGGCAAAGTAACAAAAAAGCCCCCTGGTTCAACGATGACCTTAATACATCCAAGAAGTTCTGTCGTACCCTTGAGAAAGCCTGGAGAAAAAACCCAACCAATGACAACCTGTCCACTTTCAAGAACGCCACCCGCAAACACCACCAACTGATCCGATCCACCAAGAAATCAGCATTCAAAGATCGACTTGACAACAACGCCCACAACAGCAAGGAACTATTCAACATCGTCAAAGAATTTACCAACCCCACCGCCGGCACCAACGACATCACCCCATCCCAAGACCTCTGCGACTCCCTAGCTTTTTTCTTCCACAACAAAATCGCCGACACACATAACCGCTTTGAAAACCAATCAGGAGACCAGTCCACTCCACCCACCCCTGAACCAAATCCCCCCTCTAACAAACTTTGCACCTGGAACCCAATCACCACTGAAGACACCATCCACCTGATGAACACCATCCACTCAGGATCGCCTACCGACCCATGCCCCCACCACATTTTCAACAATGCAAACTCCATCATCGCTCCCCATCTCCGAGATGTCATCAACTGCTCCCTCAACTCCGCTACCTTCCCTGAAAGCTGGAAACACGCCGAACTCAGCGCCCTTCTGAAGAAACCCACAGCAGACCCCACTGAACTTAAGAACTACCGTCCCATCTCGCTCCTCCCATTCCCTGCCAAAGTCATCGAGAAAGCAGTCAACAATCAGCTAGCCGCCTTCCTCGAATCCAACAAATCCCTCAACCCCTCACAGTCCGGCTTCCGAGCCAAACACAGCACCGAAACCGCACTCATCGCAGCAACAGACTACATTCGAACACTTCTGGACAACGGGGAAACAGTTGCCCTCATCCTACTTGACCTCTCCGCAGCCTTCGACACAGTCTGTCATAGCACCCTCATACAACGCCTCAACAACGTCAGAATACAAGGAAAAGCACTGGACTGGATCATCTCGCTCCTCGCCGGAAGAACACAGAGAGTCCGCCTCCCCCCTTTTAAATCAGAGGCCACCGAAGTCATCTGCGGCGTACCACAGGGATCATCACTCAGTCCCACCCTCTTCAACGTATACATGAGTCCCCTCGCATCCATCGCGCACCAACACAACCATAACATCATCTCCTATGCAGACGACACCCAGCTGATCCTGATCCTCACCAAAGACCCAAACACCGCCAAAACCAACTTACACGAAGGAATGAAAGATGTTGCCGAGTGGATGGACAGCCATCTAAAACTGAACTCGGACAAAACGGAAGTCCTTATCTTAGGCTCATCCCCCTTTGCTTGGGACGACTCATGGTGGCCACCGGCCTTGGGAAACGCACCCAATCCAACGGACCACGCACTTAACCTGGGCTCCATCCTGGACTCTTCCCTCTCGATGACCAGGCAAGTCAATGCCGTTTCCTCCTCATGCTTCAACATCCTACGCATGCTGAAAAAAATATTCCGCTGGATACCCACCAAAACAAGAAAAACGGTCACCCACGCACTAGTCACAAGCCGACTGGATTACGGCAACACCCTTTACGCTGGAACCACAGCCAAACTACAGAAGAAACTCCAACGCATCCAAAACGCCTCAGCCAGACTCATACTAGACATCCCCCGCCAGGCTCACATTTCCGGTCATCTGAAAGACCTCCACTGGCTCCCTGTCAATAAGAGGATAACGTTCCGACTCCTCACCCACGCACACAAAGCCCTCTACGACTTAGGACCCGAATGCCTAAACACGCGCCTGTCCTTTTACTCCCCCACCCGCCAACTTCGTTCGTCCAGTCAGGCCCTCGCTGCTATTCCGCGCATCAACAGATCCACCATGGGAGGAAGATCCTTCTCCTACTTAGCGGCCAAAACCTGGAATTCTTTCCCCACCCACCTCCGCCTTACACAGAACCACCTCTCCGTCAGAAAGCAACTTAAAACTTGGATATTCGATAAATAAATTACCCCCCTCCCCTCCCTCAAGCGCCTTGAGACCCTCTGGGTGAGTGGTGCGCTATACAAATTTCTGAACTTGAACTTATTTGTGCTCCACCACTAAGATGGCACCCTTTATATAATGCTAAACAAAAAGAGATCTGCTGTTCCCCAGTTAGACAATGAGACAAAGGGATAGGAGGAGGGGAGTCCTTCTTGTCGGAACTAGAGTACTCGCACACCCAGCAAGCTAGGTGTCATGCTTCATCATATGGACTTGCTCCTCATCGGATCGGTGCTGCAATACCCAACGGGCACCCATAAAGGTGCACTTTAGCGGAGGTCTTTTGTTCCTGCCATTTGGTGCTTGGGTTTGAGGGCCCTAAAGAACAGTGTAGATGTGTTCAAGTGAGTGACGTTAAAAAAAGGTTGGATAGTCCACAGAAACTATTTATTCGGCTAATATCTGTGATGAATTACATCTACCATTACCTACTGCACGGGCCGATAATTACATGCGCACCGACCCTGACGCATCCGTACCTCTGATAATGAGACTGTATAGGAATAATTCTTCGTCTTGGGGATCGGGGAGGATTGGGCAGTAAGGCGCTCAGTGACTGCCCTCTACAGCATCCCTTACTCTGTTTATGCTGCTCTCAGCCATCTGCTGCGAGTATGGTCACCTCGCAATGGGCCCCAGGCCACATTGCAGGGATCCAAGAGTGAGGCTGCCCCTGCTGGGCTCTGCAGTGAATACCGGAAAAGCGTGGACACACTGACACAAAGTGTCGCTGTGCCAAAAAGGCAGCTGCATCTGACTAGCGTAACACTGTCTCCTCATTGCGGCGTAGCAGGACAGCCTGAGCCCCTCCTCCAGGCAGTGAGAACGAAGCCAGACTCAACTCCCACTGGGCAGCGGTGGCCGTGCCAAACGGAACAGGGGCCCCCACACCTGGAAGTCCGCAGTAGCGAACGTGACCAGCCCCTGCATCCCCTGTCCCACCCCGCGAGCCACGGCATAGAGCTAAAGCCCATGGACCCAACAACGGCCATACAGAACCAGGACGTGGGCCTCCAGTGCTAGGCTCGTATGCTGCCGATCGGGCAGTGCTGTGACCCGTGGCCCCACTCTACCGTTGTCCTACATCGGCACAAGGCCCCCTCTAATATCCTGATTTCAAAAAGAGGGGAGGGCAATGGTGGGCTCTGATATACACGCTCATAGGTGTAGTGTCCTGGGGCGCCGGGTAGTGGTCCAGTCTACCCGCATCGACCGGGACACGTCAGCGCGGACGCCTGACGTCACGCGCAGAGTTTATAAATAAAAAGGGGCGTGGCCGACAAAGTTAGTCGGGACCACGCGGAGCACAATCTAAGTGTCCTGTGTGTTATTTATGCGGCGGCGTCGCGCTAATTAGCGCGAGAGCAATCTGGCCATTACACTGGCGACGAGGGTAACTAAGAGCCCATGCTGTGTCTGAATAATCTCCCTCGCCCTCTGACACGCCCCCAGTGTCCCGGCCCTCGCTAGGCCCATGCTGATGACTTGGGCGAGGCCTCCACATGGGGAAAGGCCCCAGTTCCACGAGACTGAACAGAGGTGCCCCCCAGAGCCCCAGCTGATGCCCTTCAGAGAGAGGAAGGGTGGAAATGAGCTCCCCGTCATGTCGAGCACCAACCCCACACGCCGATACCCTGTGATCCTGCACCACCAACAGGTCAGAGCAGCTGGACTGGTGTCCTGTAGGGAGAGAGGGAGCTGGCCCACGCCCAGGCACCACGTGACTCCACAGCTGAGCACAGATTTGTGCAGATAGATATGCTTTCTTCCCCTTCTCCCTCCCTGCTCACCTAACAGGCAGTTTCAGGCGTCAGAATGACTTGGGGATCTCCTCTAACAGAGTACATCAAGGAGGCGGCTGCGCACGTGCTGCGACAAAGAGTTCCACGCACATATCAAAATGGCGTCTATTCCCGCCATCGAGCCGTTCATAGTAGACTGAGCCCCCTCATCGCTGGCCCCACAGTGGAAAGACTGGACAGATTGCCTCCAAATCTATTTTGAAGGGGCGGGCACTGCCAGAGAAAGACGCAGGGCCCTACTCCTCCACCTGGGAGGTAAGGACATCCACAGAATCTACAAAGCCCTAGTGGAAGCCACGCCAAAGACATCACCCTCCTCAATGCTTTGAATGCGCACTTCGAACCTATGGCGAGTAAAGACTGAGAGGTTCATATTCCGCCAAACTAAACCGGAGGCGGGAGGAGTCACTAGATGCATTCCAAGGGAGGTTGAAGGAGCTAGCCAGCACGTGTGGATTCCGCGATGAACAAGAGATCAGAAGTCAAATCATTCAAGGGTGCTATTCCTCCAAACTCAGGGTCACTATTCTCCAAGAAGACGGCAAACCACTGGAAGACATCCTAAAGCTTGGGTGCTCCAAAGACCTGTCGCAAGCCAGAGCCTCCCACATGGAAGCAGCCCTTCACCGGCCCATCAAGATTGAGCAGGTCAACATGGCAGAAAAGGCAAACATCGTAAGGCTGAAAGCGCGCCAATACGCAGGCAGAAAACAGCCGGGCAAGCGAAAAGAGTGTGGATACTGCGGAGGTCAGCCACACCGCATGCACTACTGCCCAGCGAAAGGAAAAAAGTGCAGTGCGTGTGGGTGGATGAACCACTTCGCAGCAGTGTGCAGGTCCACGAAGACCAAGAAGGAAGTGGCACATGTGGTGGCGGACGACCGAGACAGCGAACATATGGATGACGACACGGGTGATTACCCGGTTCATTATGTGTTCGCAATCGACCAACCGCAAAGAAAGAAGCAACATCTCCCGAAATGCCGCATCAAGATCCATCAGCAGGAAGTGAGGGCCACTATCGACACAGGAGCGTCCATTGAGTTGATGGCCGCCAATGTATACAACCAGCTAAGTGCCCGGCCTCCCCTACGTGAAGCCCGAATCAGAGTATTCGCGTACGGACAGAAAACACCTATTCCCCTAATAGGGTGTTTCAAGACAGAACTTCAGCACCAAGATCTGAAAGTTCCCACCACAGTGTATGTCACCAAGGAGGGCAGTGGCATGCTAATCGGTGGGCAATCTGCGGAAGAGTTGAAGCTAATATCCTTTGCCATGGCCGTGCTAGAGGAAGAATTGGACTCAATATTGGAAGAGTTCGGGGAAGTCTGCAAAGGTATTGGATGTCTAAAAGGGAAAGAAGTCTCCCTCCACATCGACCCATCAGTCCAACCGGTGGCACTGAGACACAGGCGCATCACACTCCACCTGCGGAAGAAAGTCGAAGAAGAGCTAGACGCGTTGGAAAAACAAGGCATCATCGAAAGGGTCAGCGGGCCCACCCCTTGCGTGTCTCCGGTCGTGATAGCTCGCAAGCCAAAGCAGCTAGGACAAGTTAGCATCTGTGTGGATATGCGCCTCCCGAATGCAGCGGTGAAGAGGGAATGACATCTAACTCCCATCATAGATGACATCCTGGGAGAGTTGAACGGCGTGCGATGGTTCTCGAAGATGGACCTCCGCTCCGGGTATCATCAACTACCGCTCCACCCGGACTCCCGCTACATAACCACCTTCTCCACGCACGTAGGACTCAGGGGATACCGCTGCCTCAACTTTGGAATCTCAAGTGCCGCGGAGGTATTTCAAAATACCACTCGAGAGGTGCTCAGCGGACTACCAGGAGTCCTAATTGTGAGTGATGACCTGTTAATTTATGCATCATCAATAGAAGAACACCACCAGAGACTGAGGGGAGTCCTTCAGATAATCAAGGATTCGGGTCTGACCCTATACCGTGAGAAGTGCCAGTTATTGCAAAACAAGATCAGTTTCTTTGGATACACCTTCTCCAATCAAGGAATAGCACCAGACCCCGATAAAGTAAAGGATGTTCAAGAATCCCCAGCCCCCTCTAACATCTCAGAGTTGAGAAGCTTTCTGGGTATGGTAAACTTCTGTGGCCGCTTCGTACCTGATTTATCCAACATCACAAAACCCCTCCGAGAACTGACAGAATCCACCACCCCGTGGCAATGGGGCCATGAGCAGGAACAGGTGTTGAAAGACACGAAAGCCGCCCTGTCAGCAGACACAACACTGTCCTATTTTGACCCCACCAAGCCCACAAACGTGGCTGTGGATGCTAGTCCCTACGGGCTGTGTGTTGTGCTAACCCAACTTCAAAGCAATGGTGAATGGTCCCCCTTCGCCCACGCCAGCCACTCCCTAACGGACACAGAGCAGAGGTACTCTCAAATAGAGCGGCAGGCAATCTCAATTCACTGGGCCTGCCGGCACTTCCATGTCTACGTGTACGGCCATTCCTTCACGGTATCTACATATCACGAGCCTCTCATTCCCATGTTTTAAGGGTCAGTATCGAAACCACCCCCAAGGATTGAGAAATGGATACTTCAACTGCAAGGGTATGATTACTGGGTGGAATACAAACCTGGATCGCCGAATCCAGCAGACTACCTTTCAAGGCACCCCCGAGCGGCAACCAAGGCAGAGAAGAAAGAGGCGGAGGATACCGAGGAATATGTTCGGATGGTGCTGGAAAGGTCAAGACCCCTACCCATGAGCCTGAAGGCGATTGTGGAAGCCACCCAGAATGACGAGTGCCTCCAGCTAGCGGCCAACGCCGTCCGATCTAACAACTGGTGTCCCATTCAAGCCACGTTGAGCAAGAGGACACAACAAGCCAGATCAACACTTGAGTCCATCATGAGGGTGAAAGATGAACTGTCCGTTGACAGCCAAGGGTGCCTACTACGAGGACCAAGGCTAGTCATGCCCGCCAGCCTAACACAACAAGCAGTGGAACTGGCACACAGAGGACACCAATGCATGGTGAAGGCTAAGAGCCAAGGTGTGGTTTCCTGGAATGAACATGATGGTAGAGCAGACAGTCAGGACGTGCTACTGGTGCCAAGCAGCGGGACAACCAGATCGGCCTCACCCAGTCATACAGAGGACAACCCGCAGAGGCCATGGGAGTGCGTGAGCGCGGATTTTGGACACCTTCCTGATGGACGCTACACATTAGTGATAATCGACGACTTCAGGAAATATCCTGAAGTAGAGATTGTTGAAAATCAGACGGCCATGGAGGTAATCACCAAATTCGAGAAGACAATAGCCACACATGGCATCTTCGAGGTAGTCAAGACTGACAACTGGCCCCCATTTCAGGGGCAAGAATTTGCGGACTACCTGAAAAGCTGGGGGATTCACCACCGAAAGGTGACCCCGCACTGGCCCCAAGCCAATGGGGAAGTGGAGAGATTTATGCGCACGCTAAACAAGGCCATTCGCATTGCACATGCAGACGGATCACCGCTGTAGAGCACCATCTACAGCTTTCTGCGCACGCACCTCACGACTGAAGCAGCGCTGGGACCAGCGACCATGGGCTGAGCGATCAGCAACACCATCCCGAGTCACCCAACCTGGACCCCAACCCGAGTCTAGGCAGGGAGGACCCTGGCCAATCTAACTCACTTCAACGACCAAGCCAGTCATCGGCGTGGGGCCAAAGAATCTGACATACAGGCAAGAGACCAGGTCTACGTCAAGGATCGATATCCGGGGAGCAAATTCCGACTCCCATTTGAACACAGGCCGTGGACTGTCCTCCGCAGAACCGGCACTATGGTGACTGCTCAAAGAGGCACCAAAATCGTCACTCGCAACATCTTCTTCAAAAAGGTACACCCCGGTACGCCGCCTCCACAAGGATCTGACTTTGTCAGAGCGAAAGAAAGTCCACCCAGGGGTGACGACAGATTGGAGCCACCGGAACAGTACGTCCACGAGGAGGGGGACCTGATGGACCAAGACCATCCACTGCCACCCCTGACTCCAGGGAAGAGCCCCCCAAACTCTCCGGCCGCCGGCCAAGAGGGTAGCACACCCCTGAGGGCTACTCCGCCAATGCCTCTGTTCCGCTGGGAGCAGTCCAGATATGGTCTGCGAAGAAAGCCCGCACCCTCTTCACAGCTGGCGGACTTCCTGGTATGATGATGCGAGGACACTGAACAAGAGACTGGTAACAGATCCACAGTTTTTCAATATGTTTAAATATGCATTTTGTTTAATAAAGGTTAGAAGGAATGTAGTGTCCAGGGGCGCCGGGTAGCGGTCCAGTCTACCCGCGCCGACCGGGACACGTCCGCGAGGACGCCTGACATCACGCGTAGAGTTTATAAATAAAAAGGGGCGTGGCCAACAAAGTTAGTCGGGACCACGCGGTGCACAATCTAAGTGTCCCGTGTGGTGTTTATGCGGCGGCGTCGCGCTGATTAGCGCAAGAGCAATCAGGCCATTACATTGGGAAGGGGAGCGCCGGAGCCAACACAAAGTGCCCAAAGGGCCCAGACTCCCGCAGCACCTGCCGACCATTTGCGCCCATCCCCCATCCCCCTGCACAACCGCAAGACATGCCCCGCCGGGGGGACGGAGCCCACACGAAGGGAACCTCGTCCTCTCCCCTACTTGCAAGCCCCCCACCCCACCCCAAGCAATGACCGGTTGATGAGGTGCAAAACGACTCGCCACAACCTCCAGGGCCCGGACATCAGGATGAAAGAGATGACCTCCTGAGAGGCAAAAGACGCAGCGGCCACACATGGGATGGTTCCCGTACAGATGAACCACTGGGACTCGAGACCACAGAGCCGAGCGCCACAAAGTGCTGCTGCATAGGGTTCCTGTCTGAGAAGAAAGTTGGGCATGCACAACTACTCGTAAATCCCCCATAGCATCGGGGTCACCACCAGAGTCTCTAGTGCCCCGCCACCATGGCTAATACCTGGTGCAGCCTAACACCTCAACAGCTGAAGATACATCGAGACAGAGGCAGGGGCGACACGCTCAAGTCTGACTCACCCTAATAACCCAGATGAACCAAGACGGCACAACGACGACCCTGGCATGACTGGACATCATGTCCCGACGTCGTGGCTGGTACAACAGAGGACGCCAGGAGGGGTGGGGGAGGCATATATCCCCTTGCCCCCCACCTCGGTGCACCAGATGTGATGCCCGTATGGCGCCCAGGGGAGCAGACTCCTACAGGAGCCTAACCACTAGAGAGGGGTGAGCTGGTGCCCGAATGGCACTAAAGGGTGGCCCTATGGAATGGCCCCATGTGGGGGCCGCGGACAGCCGCATTCTTGCTTTCCGCCCTGTGTTGTTTCCCCGCGCTTTGTTCTTACCAGTGCATTATTAATATCTTGACAGCGCTTTGTCCTTTGTTGCTTCCCATCCAGGTTTGAGATGCATAGGTATTCTGCATACAAACGTATAGAGGTCGGTGAGCGCGAGGTTGCACTCAGTGCTTGAAGCGTGCTCTGAGTGCAGCCGGCGCAGAGTGCCCGGATGCGGGTCAGGCGCCCAGTGCAGCAGTGGCCAGATTACGATACCAAAGTTTGGGGTGGGAGGGGTGGGCACTCACTACTCAGTCGATTGCTACCTGTCATACTTGTGTTTATCATGATCTGGTCATTGTCACAGACACAAACCTCTGTTATTCTTTCGGTGACTTTGTTCACTATGGTAGCCAGGCACACGCACCACCACTGTAGTAAAATAACCCCCATCTAACCTCTGCTCTCTCCATCCACAGCGCATCTCTCTAGCGCCTAGAATCAGTCAGCCGGTACCAGTGAGGCGCACACGGCCCGGCCAGCTTGCCAGCAGCACACCGGAAAACGTGAGTATGGGCGTCACCTGACCCCGGAGGCCACGAGGGGGTCCAAAAGGGAGGACTCCTGGACAGAAAGGCACTGGGTGGGAGGGTGTCCATGCGAAGGACGGCTCAAGACATCTCCGATCAAAAGGGATCCATTTTAATAATGGTGCCCAGATTTATTGGGGAAACACGTGGGCTTCTCCTATCCAGGGAACAAGTCCTGAAAAAAGCATTTTCAGTGCAATAGGTCTGACATATGCGAACGTTTAGGCTATTGGGAATGTAAACGACAATGCCTTTTAATTATGTTTTTAAAAGCAACACCTTTATAATAGGCAGTAAGCATGGGCGAATTTTGCGAATCTCGCGTTCGCGAATTTTGCGGATTTGCGAACTCGCAATCCGCAAAATCCGCGAATTCTCGGGAATTTGCGGATTTTTTTTTGTGTGTTCGCGCGGGTTTCTGCCAGTTCGCGAGGGTTTTGTACAATTTCGCAAACGCGAACTTACCTGTCGGGTCGCAAGTTTTGCGAACTTGTTGTTTCTACGTGTCCAGCTTGTTTGGGACACTCTTCTTCATCACTGCCACCCTCTGTCACCACTGCCACTCTCTGGCCCACCCATGCCACCCTCTGTTTCATCACAGCACCCTCTGGTTGTCCAGTGTACATTATTGTGGCAAAGCAAAGCACACCTTCCCTGCCTCAAGTGACCTGAATTAATTTGGGGCTGATTAATGTGTCACAGAATATTTTTTTAGCTGGCACCTGCTTCCTTAGTGCTTCCTGATTAGTGATCTTTTGCACTTGCTAAGTGCTTTCATTGTTGCAAAATTAGTTACAACACCTGCCCTGCCCCAACTGACAATAATGAATTAGGGGCTGATTAATGTGTCACTGGATTTGAACTTCCAGCCTGGCTCCTGCTTGTCTCCCTTAGCTGTAATTCAGGACCTTTGTGGCATATGTGTAACTATTCTGAGGGTCAGAGCAGGGTCACATAATAGTTGCAAGTAGGCAACTGAACTCTGGAGGGGCCCCTCAGGAAGCACTACAGGAAATGGCTACTAATGATGAGCTTGAACTTTTGAACCTGGTAAGTAGTTTCAGTTTTGCTAAGATCGTATTTCTGCAATTTAGCGCTTATTCGCGGGGCGCGAAGTTGAACTGGGAAGCCGCGAACTCACGCGAACAGTGTGAGCAAGCCATAAAATCCGCTGCTCGCGGATTTGCGGATTTTGCGGGAAATTCGCGAATCTCGCGGATGGCGAATTTACCGAAAATCCGCAAAATCCGCGAGCGGAACGGATTTTCCGCCCATACTTAATAGGCAGTGTTATTTTTAGGTCTCGCGACCTATCAATGCGCGCAAGCGCATTGAGCGGAGCGACAATTCAAGTGCTCAAAATCCTCGTCAAACCAAGGGCTTCTTGCTGCGGTTTTCTCTGAGTTCACGTGAATCACGTGACCAAAAAAGCACGTGCATCAGCCTCCCTCCTTACTAATTGCATTTTTTTTAACGGCCGCACATCACATCAAAGGGCTTCGCCCAGCGTGCGCTCTGCGGCTTCTCCTCCCCTAATTAATCATGGCTGGCCGGCCATACTTTCAGTTTCCCGGCCGCTCTTGTTTTTTATTGATTCTATTGGTAATGCACAGACTTTTATAAACGCATGAATTTTGCACGCACTCGAGCCGAACTCACACATTAAAGAAAAATGGCTAGATTGTAATAATGAGTTACCAACAGGCATCTGCCTTTTCTCAGGAGTAGAGGCTTTAAATTCCGATTTCTTGCTGAAATCGCAAAGGTAAAATTGGACCCCAGCCTGTTTTAACAGCTTTGTCATCCAAGCCCACGTCTTCAATGAGAGACATATCGTGCATTCCCGAGTCAGCAGCGCCCTTTGGCTCTCTGTGGAACATAAACAAGCTGTCTTAGTACGTATAAGGAACTTGAAATATTTAGGCGCTGAAACACTTCCCATAGCACCAGCAGCAACAATATTACTCAGCATGCAAAAGTATGCCAATTTATTTTTTAGCTTCTATTTTCGTTGCTGAAGTAACATGCACCTAGGTTCCTACGTTGTAAGTAAATAGCTCGGCATCGCCGTGCTCCACTCGTTTCACCCCATGGACAGCAAGCTGGTACTTCAACTGTAGAGGAAGGCTTCATAAACAAACCCCCACCCCACACCATGACGTCAGGGGTCGCTGAAAATAAACTGCCCACCTCTGATGAACGGAGCCCTGCTTCCGTACGGCTCTTCGTTCACTTCACCTGCTGCTGGGCCCCATAACTTCATTTTGCACTCGGGCCACTAGAGGGAACCAAGCAGGACTCGCGAGACAGCCTGCAATGCCGACAGTCACTCTCGGTCTCTGCCCCCTGGGACTTTTGCATAAACATTGGCCCTAAGTGGAGGCAAGCTGCAGCCCTGCGGGGAGCCTCAACAAAGGGTGAGTGAGTGCCAATTACCCCTCATCATCCATCAGAAACCCATCAGACTCCACCTCCCACTGCAGCCTCTCTTATCAAGGTGCCGACATCAAAACGGGGCCAATTGTTCTGCACACACATTCACCGATGCCCATGCAGCTAGGCCTGCCTTGTTCAGTCCCAGGCTTAAGTAGGGTGAATGGCGGTGAGAGTGCTCAGTCTGCCCTGTCCCACAGTCGGTGTCCACCTCTGGAATTGGACCATTTAAATATTATCACCACTTCTGAAAGGCTTCCCCATCTGTTTCTGGCCACAGTTATCCCAACATCCTTCTTAATGGGGGAACAGACATACGTCAGAGTACCGCACCTTCTTTGTTTCAAGGTGCAGCGTTGATGGCCACTGATAACATCACAAAGCATATTCACTGATAGACAACCAAACCAGCAGACAGATTTGAGAAAAACACACACACCCCTCCCCCGCCCCCCAACACACACACTCTCTCTCTCGATGCAGTGGGCACAATTTCTCTTGTAAATATGCAATTAAATGCTGGTGTAAAATTACACCTACAAAGAACCGACTCAAATAATACATTGTGCCTACGTCAATGACAAATACACACCTTGGACATTCCACTGCGATTCGACGTCAATGCGCACCGTGGGAACTGAACTGTTTACCCTTTCTTTAACCCTTTCTTTCCTACTACGAGAGGACGTTTATAAACACTGTCATTTCACTACTAAGCAACTAAGGCACAGGGACATCATCTTATCTCATGGTTTGAAACTGTTATGCCAGTGCTGAAACCAGAAGTGTTTTTTCACAAACATTCAAATCATGATTTTAAATGGAAATTCACCCCACACACACACACACCGTCACCATAACACCCTCTACATCATACAAAGGCACATGCACACACCTTCATCCTCACAACACCACACACCATCGGAATACACACACCCTCCCCCTCACACCACCTCACACACACTCACCCTCAATTCACTCAAAGACCCTTACACACCCTCAATAACATTCTCAAAAATCACACACTAACACACTCACACACCCTATCAGCATCACACATTATATCACAATCAATCACCCTTTTCAAACTCACTCACACTCACACTCTCTCAGATTACACAAATGTCACAAAAAGACGTTAATATTTCACTTCTGTTCTTTTATTTTCCTCACAATAAAATACACTGAACATAATCTTCACAAAAGGTATTTACAACAGTTTAAGCTATTGCCATTATAAATTACAATAACTTTTATTTAAGTAATAATTATTTAAAAAATGTCATAACCATTTTTATTTGTAATATCAATACATCTAAGTCACGTAAATACAAAACATTTGCATTACAAATACTATGAGTGTCACATTTGCAAAAGTTAAAAGTATTGGCATTGTAAATGACAAAACTATTAATTTCGCGATTTTCAAAACCAACACATAAATATAAAATGTGTCATTTACAAAACCAATAGCTCCAACTTTCCTACTGCGAGACCTATTGGCAACGCCAGTGCTTGTTAATACTAAGAGCTCAAACTCTCACAAATGCAGGAGCACTTTAATATTGTTTGTGCCCCTTTTTTTCAGACGCTGCTCCCGTATTCAGGTTAAAGTGAGCACCGTCTAAAGAAAGGGGCGCGTCCAACATTAAAGTGAAAGTATGTATGGTGCTTTCACCCAACAATTTCAAAAGCTTCTGTAGCGCAGCCGCTGAAGTGAAAGCGGCTGTGCCGGTAGTTAAATGAGCACAGCTGCTAAAATAAAAGTGGACCGCGCAGTGTATTAAATAATTAAATAACCGTTGCTACTATAGTTAAAGTGGACCATGCTGTAATTTGAATAAAACATTCTTATTAAAATAAAAGCAGGCGGGTGCTGCGATGTCATGGGTGGAATAGGGGAAGAGCATTCAAGAAAATAATGCTCCCCAACTTATAGAGCAGACCTTGTAACAACACCAATAAAAGGTCCAGTTGTTATGGGTGTTAACAAAAGCAAGCACACACAAGAAGCTACCCTGAAAATGGTTTGTTAACCATATCCATACACAGCACTAAGTCATGAAAAGTGCTGGGCATCTCAAAAGATGTACAGGACTGTCCTCCCACACCCCCAGGTGTAATGTTTCATCATTGGCACTCCTCCCTCTCTAAAAGTCAAGTTGGATAGAGAGCAGGCCAACACCTGGAGACAGGGAAGCACTTTTAATGATCCAAGTGGGGGCCTGTGAATAGGTGATTTTAAAAATAAATGTAATACATTTATTTGGGTATTTGCTGTGTACTAGTTGGTGTTAAAAACTAAAATGTGGGGATTGAGGGAACGGTTACCCCATCATCATTTTTATCGTTGACATGTTTCTGCCAGTGGCCCAAGTGGGTCCGTGGCATTCATCAGGACGAAAATAGAGCTCCTATCGTGCCATTACGGTTTAGATGTTACCACTAGGTTAGGGTGACCTGTGTAATCCTCTACCTGAACCAGAGGTCCTTATACCCCAAACTAGGGTTCTAATTGCCCCATAGTAAGAGGGTGCAGTGACCCCTGTAGTCCCACTTGCCTGAAAGTGCAACCCTTGCCGTCGTCCTAGAGATATGTCAGGAAAGAACAGTGAACATCTCTAGGGGAAGAAAAATCACCTTGCCACACACACGCTTTGAACTGCTGCCAAGCAAAGGGAAGGAGGAGCCTCCTTCACATTCCAAGTTCAGTCATCGGTTAAACAAGCTGCAACATCTCACCCACCTTTGGGATCCCTTCCGCCGCACCCTGCGCATACACCCGCAACCCTCATTTCTGTTGGACATGGGAGATCCCCAGCAACCAGCACTTGCTCAGGGGCCACCAGAGTCATTCTTGCATGCCTCAGTTACGCCAATACCCCCCTTCAGCCAGCTCGCTGACCCAGCCACATCCGCACCCAGGTAGAAGCTCTGGTTAGGTGCCTCAACCACTATTTCAGAGGCACAAGAGTGACCGATGGTGCGGTGAAACGCTCATTGCTGATGCACTACGGGGGTAATAAACTCTACAAACTGTTTGAAACATTACAAGATACAGGGGCTGAAAATGACTACGACGCGGCGGTCGTTGCCCACAACGGGCATTTCGACCCCCAAATGAACTCGGACTATGAACGATTCAAGTTGTGGCAAGCCAGGCAAACTGAGGTGGAGACGGTGGACTTTTTCAACGCCAGGTGAAGGAGGCTTGCACGCTCGTGCATGAACATTACTCAACTTGAGGAGATCCACGCGCAAATAATACAGGGGTGCACGTCTGTCACACTGAAATGCCAGATACTCCACCAACCATTGATGTCCATGGATGAGATCCTCGTTCTAGCTCGCTCCCATGAGCTGTGGAGGAGGAAATGGAAGCCGCCAGAGCTCAACGCAGTGCTGCTACCCCATCACCAAGGGCCATTCCCATCAAAGAGGAGACGGTGGAATCTAGAAATGTTCCCCACCCATGTGCACCATGCATGTTAATGACACCACTGATCAGGCCCTGAAAGACACAGGAGCATCCATGAATGTGATGGACTCAAGCCACTATGAGAAGCTGTCCCCTCGATCACCCCTCACTCCCAGCTCAGGCAGGATATACACCTACAGCGGTATCATAGCCATGCCACTCATGGGAGTAATCGAAATGGACGTCACCAGTGCGGAACACTCCATCAAAACCAAGTTCCACATCACAGAAGGTCAGCAAGGGACGCTATTCGGATGCCACACTGCCGAAGACTTCGAGTTGGTATTCTTCGCAAAGCATGTCCATGACACTCCAGCAGAAGACCTACTAAATGAGTTTCCACAACTGTTCCAGGGGCGTGGAAAACTCCAAGACCACAGGTAATGCTCCACATTGACAAGACCATCAAGCCGACAGCAGTCAGGCACAGTTGTGTCCTGTTGCACCTTCATCCCTTCTTCGAGAAGGAGCTGCAAGACCTAGAAAACCAATGCGTCATTGAGAAGGTGTTTGGCCCCACCATATGGATCTCCCCGTCGCTGGTCACACCGAAGCCCACGCACCCAGGGCCGTCCGGCCGTACGTTGACAAGCGGCTTCCCAGCAAGGCCATCCGAAGGGGGAGAGACGTGACCCCGACAATGGACGACAGCGTAGCAGACTTAAACGCTGCCCAGAGGTTTTCCAAGCTAGAACTGAACTCAGGATACCACCAGCT
This sequence comes from Lissotriton vulgaris, assembly GCF_964263255.1. Classification (NCBI taxonomy): domain Eukaryota; kingdom Metazoa; phylum Chordata; class Amphibia; order Caudata; family Salamandridae; genus Lissotriton; species Lissotriton vulgaris. The sequence continues at coordinate 37,016,185 of NC_141687.1, read as the reverse complement.
AGAGTTGGTGCCAGAAAGTCACTACATCACAACCATCTCCACGCACGTGGGCCTCAGGCGGTACACCCAGCTCAGCTTCTTCATTTCCTTGGTGGCGAAGGTGTTCCAGAATGCCATCAAGACGGCCCTCCTGTACCTGGTAGGAGTAATCAACCTGAGTGACGACATCCTCTTATACACCCAGAGCCCTGAGGAGCATCATGTCCGACTGCGGGCCACGCTCCAACACCTTGCGGACTGCGGTCTCACTCTACGCCGAAAAACATGCTCCTTCTTCTAGGGTTCAATCGATTTATTTGGCTACATCTTTTCACAGGAAGAACTCCAAGTCGATCCATGAAAGGCAGAAGCCTCTAAGGAGAAAGCTTCTTTTAACATCATCAAGATAGCACTGCTGGACCAAACCACCATGGCATACTTCTATCCCTGGAAGAGAACTGAACTGGTCATGGACGCCAGCCCTATAGGACTGGTGGCAGTTCTCATACAAGAGAATACCAAGGGATCTGCGTTCCAGTCACATATGCCAGTCAAGCACTATCTCCTACGGAGACCTGCTACTTGCAGATAGAGCGGGAAGCCCTGGCCATCTGGTGGGCGTGCCAACACTTCCACCTCTACCTCTCTGGCCATCAATTTCAAGTGGTGACTGACCACAAACTGCTTCTACTGTTGTTGAATGGGTTGTCTCGCCTGGCACCACAGAGTTTGGGGAGGTGGGCTGTACAGCTCCAGGCATACTCCTTCCAAATCGACAGGCCATGGGCCAAAAATTCAACTGATTGCTTGTCCAGCCACCCATCACCAAGCCACCCAGGAATGTCTGCGATGGATAAAGAGCGCACCCAATGCTACATAAACATGGTGGAGGTCAACACCTGCCCAGTAGCTGTCAGAGTGGATATAAGAAGTGCCATGGACGACACCGTGATAAGGGTGAAAGAGACTCTGACCCGAGGACAGTGGCACTGGTTCCTTGACGGCTCCAAGTCAATGGTGGACGAAGAACCGAATGCACCCAACCAACTCTGGAGAGTACGGCACAAATTGAGCACCAATGAATCCAGCCTAGTTCTGTGTAGACAGAGGATAGTTGTCCCAAAAAGCCTCCACAGTCGGATGGTCACACTCCCTCATCAAGACAACCAAGGAGCCGCGAAAACCAAGGCAAGACTCTGCGCAAAAGTGTGGTTTCCCAGCATGGATGAACTGGTGGATGAAGAGATCTGACGCTGCTATCCCTGCACGATCACCAGTGGCAATTCTGAACTGGGGTGGCGGAGTGAGCTAAAGAATGATGATGGATTAAACCCAGATCAGTTGACTGTGCGTGAGTGCTTGCAATGTTCAACACTCCATCCTTCATCCCCTTTGGTTTTGCTTTGTTCGCCCTACGTTGGCAGAGTATGCCCAGACGTGGGTCCCTTGCCACTGGATTCAAGCTAGCCTGGCTGATGACGGCTGATTAGCCAGAAACCGGTCCCAGGATGTTTGTTTCCTGTCCAGGGAAGACATGGCTTGGCAGTTCGGGCCGGACTGTTCCCATGAGGCACAGGGTCAGACTGATTGGCATATGGCCATGTGTGAACTGGGGTGGCGGAGTGAGCTAAAGAATGAAGATGGATTAAACCCAGATCAGTTGACTGGGGGTGAGTGCTTGCAATTCTCAACGCTCCATCCATCATCCCCTTTGGTTTTGCTTTGTTTGCCCTAAGTGTGGCAGGGTATGCTCGGACATGGGTCTCTTGCTCGCTTTACCACTGGATTCAAGCTAGCCTGGCTGATGGCTGATTAGCCAGAAACCGATCTCCCAGGATGCTTGTTTCCGGTCCAGGGAAGACCTGGCTTTGCAGTTCGGGCTGGACTGTTCCCATGAGGCACAGTGTCAGACTGATTTGCATATAGCCATGTCTGAACTGGGGTGGCAGAGTGGGCTAAAGAATGAAGATGGATTAAACCCAAATCAGTTGACTGGGGGTGAGTGCTTGCAATTCTCAACACTCCATCCATCATCCCCTTTGGTTTTGCTTTGTTTGCCCTAAGTGTGGCAGGGTATGCTCGGACATGGGTCTCTTGCTCGCTTTACCACTGGATTCAAGCTAGCCTGGCTGACGGCTGATTAGCCAGAAACCGATCTCCCAGGATGCTTGTTTCCGGTCCAGGGAAGACCTGGCTTTGCAGTTCGGGCTGGACTGTTCCCATGAGGCATAGTGTCAGACTGATTTGCATATGGCCATGTCTGAACTGGGGTGGCAGAGTGGGCTAAAGAATGATGATGAATTAAACCCAGATCAGTTGACTGGGGGTGAGTGCTTGCAATGTTCAACACTCCGTCCATTATCCTCTTTGGTTGTGTGCAATTCTGCTTCTGCGTTAGTGCCGACGGGGGAGCCGTACTTAACTCCCTGGACAAAAGTCCGCATCGACTTCGGGAGCTTCCCGAATGGGCGAAACACTGTAATAATCATGGACTCCTTCTTCAAATTTCCTTTAGTAGGACTGGCACCATCTACCACTTTTGTCCACGTACAACTCCTACTCAAAGACGTTCGCACTGCTCGGACTCCCAGAAGAGATCAAGTCCGACAATGTACCCCTGTTCCACGGGCAAGACTTTCATGACTTCCTAACACAAAGGACAACCAAGCACTATTGAATCACCCCACAATGGCCTAAAGCCGGATTGGAGTGGATCAACGACGCCAGGATGCAGAAGAGTGCCTGCATCAATTTTTACTGGCATACAGACAAACACCGCACTCCACAACAGGATGCGCCCCTGTAACTCTGCTGCTCAAACGGCCACCGCTGGACATAATCCCAGAGACACGGAGTGGGTGCCACCCAGTTAGGAATTAGACACGGCCCAACAGAAACGACAGACAGCAAATGAGAAGGCTACCAAGGATCGGTGAGCAAAGACTCCCCCGCTGCATGTTGGGACCCACACTATATTCTAAGACCGCCACCCAGGGTGGAGGTTTCACACTCACTATGAACCGGAGGTGTGGACGGTGATCGGGTGGATGGCACGATAACTGCCCAGCGCGGTCGGCATATGGTGGTGAGAAATGTGTCATGGTTCAAGGCTGTACCGGTCAATGCTGCACCCGTCAGCACCACACAAGAAGAAGGTGAGCTGGAAAGAGGCAATGCATTTCAAAGCATAGCGAGCAGCGAGGGTCCGCGCCCATTTCCCCAGCAACGGAGGAGTGACACCAGAGTGCAGCAGACCAAACGGATCATCCCCAGAGCTCCACGCGGGAACTTTGTGAAGCGCCCCAGTCTCCTTGGCGAACGAGATCCAGTTGGAGAGCCAAGAAGTCAACGGTACCTGTTGCTGCCTAATCCTGTGCCCAGCCAGAGGTTGAGACACTTTGTGTTGACATTTGATACCCACTGTTTTCTGTGTTTTTTTTATTTTCTTTGATAACTTGAAGAAGGGCGGGATGTAGAGCCATCCGGCCTCTCCCATACTTTGTTACTGCAAACACCCCTCGTGGCAGGCCTCGGCCCGAGGGTATAAATAAATGCGCTAATGTTGCACGCGCCCTCTAGACGCGGAGCAACACAGAGTGTTGTGGTGCCTTTATGCTGCTCACCGCCGGGAGGCCTCTAGCTGCCCACAGGCCTGGCCATCCTTGCAGCACCCTCGGTGTGAGGTTTTAGGCACGCTAGCCGCACGATTTCACTCGCACACATCCCTTTTCCTGCAAGAGGATGTGCAGAGGACCCCCCATTGAATTCCATTCCACTTCCACCCTCCCCCCTGACACCCAATCAGCGAACAGTCTGTACTCCTGCCATTGTTGGATTGGGATTAAAAATCGGCCCGGGCACGATGAAAAAAAAGTGGCCCACATTTGCATATTGCCTTTGCAAAACAATGCTTCGGCGAAGTTAAATAAAAAAAATACCAAAAAAGGTGAGGGGGTAAAATAAATGCACAGATTAGCTTGCACTGTTGATACACCCCTGAATACAAGTGGGACCACTTTTGCTCCGGCCCTCTGCCCCAGCTCAATAAGCATATGTTAATGGGCCGGCCCCAGCGGGAGAAAGGGAGTCTGCCCCCAAAAGGCCACTCAGGCACCCACTGGCATCCGAAGAATGCAGAAACCGCAAAATTGCCCCCCAGACTGCTCAAAAAAGCAGCCCACAGCTGGAACTGGACACCGGCTCCTCGGGCATTGCCAGAGGGCCCGTGTTACCAATCCGACGCTGGCTCCTACGTGCTAATGCTGAGCTGACGGCGCGCGCTGCCTCCTCGCAAGCGGTCACACCTAATCTCTTTATTTTGAGGGAAGCCATCGGTTCCAGCCACCTATGGATTTCACCTAGTGCTTTGCAGAGAAAACTAACATGGCAACCGCCTTTTATCAACGTACAGCCGCCTCGAATGAATGAGAAGCACTGTGATTCTCCGGCCCAATCCAGCCACAATCGACGCTCCTCGCTGCGCTCCGCCTCATAATTGGTTATAAACAGGAGATGCAGCCTCCAGGAGTGTGGATGCAGCAAAGCTCCTAGCCCTGGTCTTCCAGATGCTGGAAGTGAGGAGGAGGAGGAGGAGGAGGGGGTGGTGGTGACGACAGGCAATACTTCCACATCACGAAGGGCGACAAAATCCACTCTAACATATTGCACAGTCCAGTCACCAAGCCTGTTCTAACTCACTGCCCACACAGATCTGCAAGTCCTGTTCTAACACACTGCACAGTGCAACCAGGCAGATCCTACCTTACAGGCTGCTTAGACCCTGGAAACTAAGTTTTAGAACACTGCACAGTCCAACCAGCAAATCCCCTCTCAAACATTGTAGAGTGAGCCCCTGAAACCCCCTCTCTGACACGCTGCACAGTTCAACCCATCAAACCTCTCTCTAAACTGTAAGACCCAGCAAATCCCACTTTTACAAACTTTAGTTAGACCCAGCAAACCCTACTTTAACACACACCACTGTTAGACACAGCAAACCCCAGTCTAACACACACCACTGTTAGACCCAGCAAACCCCACTTTAACACACTACACAGTTAGAACCAGCAAACCTATCTCGAACACACTAAACTGTAAGACTCCGCAAATCCCATTTTAACACACTCAAATGTTAGACTCAGCAAACCCTTCTCTAATATACTCCCTGGTGAGACCCAGCAAACCCTTCTCTTACACCCACTACGGTTAGACCAGGCAAACCCTTCTCTTACACCCACTAAAGTTAGACCAGGCAAACCCTTCTCTTATACCCACTACGGTTAGACCAGGCAAACCCTTCTCTTACACCCACTACGGTTAGACCAGGCAAACCCTTCTCTTACACCCACTACGGTTAGACCAGGCAAACCCTTCTCTTATACCCACTAAAGTTAGACCAGGCAAACCCTTCTCTTACACCCACTACGGTTAGACCAGGCAAACCCTTCTCTTACACCCACTACGGTTAGACCAGGCAAACCCTTCTCTTACACCCACTACGGTTAGACCAGGCAAACCCTTCTTATACCCACTACGGTTAGACCAGGCAAACCCTTCTCTTATACCCACTACGGTTAGACCAGGCAAACCCTTCTCGAACATCAACCACTGTTAGACCCAGCAAACCCCGCTTTAATACACACTATCATCAGACCCACATTTCGATGAAGAGGACTGGCTATTCCTGAACCTCTCTCTAATAACGGAACTTTTAGACCCAGCAAACCCTGCTTTAACACATTGCACAGTGACACCCACCAAACACCACTCTAACACACTAAACGTAGACCTGCTTTAACTCACTGTACAGTGAGACCCAGCAACCCCCACTCCAACTCACTGCTCAGTTAGACTCAGCAAACCCACTCTAACACACTATACAGTTAGTCCCAGCAAACCCCAATTTAACACACAGAACAAAGCCCCTCTAATACACTTCCCAGTGAGACCTAGGAAACCCTTCCCTTTTACCCTATGCTGTTAGCCCCAGTTAACCCTACTCTTACACCCACTGTGTTAGAGCCAGCAAACCCCTGTTTAACACACACTACTGTTAGACACACATTTTGAAGACGAGGACTGGTTATCCCTAAGCATGCTGTCCATTGGGTATTTTTGTAGGTGATCTACTGCCCCCTCCCCCAGGGTCTTCTCAAGCCTGGGCTGTAGTCTGTCTCCTGGCTCTTCACACATCTGCTCTCTCTAGGTTGAGGTTGTCCCTGGTCTGCTTCACCTTACTGCCTCGTTCTTCCTGTTACAGGTGATTGAATCTCTCATCATGAAGACCGCCTCGATGTACACAGACTGTAAAAATCCCATGCAGTCTGTCGCTGCTGTCGCAGCCCTCCCACCAAGGCGGTCCCGTCAGAGCCGACGATTCAGCGCACTGGGTAAGTGGGTATGGATACACTGGGTATTCACTCATCCGGTTTATTTTGTGGGTTCCATTTAGTGTGTACGCTGAATCGTGCCTCTAGCTATGCTGTGTTTGATGTAATCTCACCTGGGTTCATGACTCACAAATGTCTTGTGTTTGTATAATGAGGACAGGTCTCTAGAGTAAGGGTGGGCTGAATTTGCGTAGTCTCACTACGCAAAGGTCAGCGAAATGGTAAAAAGACCTCTGCGAGCACGCAAAAGTTCAGCAAACAGGCGGAATTGCTTGTTCCGCCCTGTATTATTATTATTATTGTTAAATTTATATGGCGCAACAGCTACACGGAGGTTTCCCGGCGCCTGGAGAAAGACAGAACTCCAGAGTTTGATTAACCACATTTTGAGGTCTTTACGGAACTTGAGGTAATTATGTTCATAGCGAAGTGGAGATGGGAGAGAGTTCCATAAATACGGGGCCAAGTAAGCAAAGGACCGACCGCCCATGCATGCAAGTTTGATCCTGGGAACTTGAAACTTAGCCTGATTGGAAGATCTTAGAAGGCGTGTTGGGATATAAGGATTGTTGGAAATGGGGTTACCAGTTCTACTGGGGGTAGCATGGAGCAGAGCGGGCAGGCCAAACTTCAGAGGACATGTGTAAAGCGTCCACGCAGTACTCAGACGACACACCAGGCACACCACAAGAGACACGACACCGCTTCTGGTTGGAAAAAGAATAAGTGTTGTATTATCTCCAACCTGCAAAGGTAAAACACAACAATAGCAGTAATCACAAGGGGGCGCCAACTGGCACCAGAGCAATGAATGCAAAGGGGATTATTTACCTGGGAAAGGGGCAGGAATAAAAGGTTAAGTCCGTGAGTCCATGGCTGAAATAAAAACGTGTTATCGTTGGCATGAAACCTTAGGAGAATACGTGAGGGAAAGAAATACTAATGCTGAAACCCAGGGTCAATATCGCAGGGCAAACTCAGGCCTAATCCTTGGCCTCACCTAGACGTAAGCTGTAGGCGTAAATTAAAGCATTAGACATAAAATACACACTAGGTATGGAGGCAAAGCCACACAACTGGGCCTGCATCTGCGTCTCCTGTGAAAAGAAACAGGCGGCACCTGGCCTTAACAACTGGCATAGACATGCAAATGTAATATCAGGCCTGGGCTGGCATAATCACGCCCACCCTGGGGCACATACCTTTGGCACAGAACAGTGGGCATAACACTAGGTATAACACAGGCGGCCTGGCCTTAGCACCTCCTGCAAGAAAAGAAACAATGGGTGCATAACATTGACATCCGGCCTAGATAGGCATTCGCATCACCAGCACTGGCAACAGGCCTGAACCTTGGGAAGCGTAATCAGGTGGCCATTGAAGGCACACAGGGGCCGGGGCAACATTCCCATGAACCTAGCACATTATGCATCAGGCGGTAACGGGAGAACACTAGGCATCAAGGAAAACATTAGGCATGAAGGCACGTCGGCCTTGGTTTACCACCAGCCCGGAGGCACCAGGAGGTAGGAACACCGGGTGCGTAAGACTAGCATACCCACATTGGCAGGAACACCCCTCCCTTAGGCATAAAACCTGTACTTCTGCATTAACATCAGGTGAAACATCGGTTGAGGCATAAATCCTTAGACCCAACCCTGAGCCAGGGGGGATATCGAGGAAAATAAACTCCCCAGGTTAGTAGTCTCGCCAGCATGTAAAGCAGGGGAGTCCCTCTTCTGAGGCTCTAAAGTTACTACGGCCCCCAAACAGGGTCAGTTCCACTATCCGGTGGCACGTGGAGTGAGGAGTGCAAGGGGCCCCCAGCAGTGCGTCCCAATGGGCCACCTCCAGGGCTCACTTTAAGTCTGCCCCAAAACAGCTCGCTCCCCACGAGGGAATAGGTGGGAGCAGGGGGGCAGGCACCGGCCGTGCCCCGACTCGCACCCCCAACCCACGTCCAGTGGAGACTCCACTCACCGGGCTCCTTACGGGTTTCCTGTGCAGTTGGATGGGAGGCAGTCACCGACAATGTGCCTCGAGGCCCCCCTCCGGCCCCACCAGACAGCCGCAGACACTGCTCCCCGAGCGGAGGTGGGGAAGGCTCCTGCTTAATTTACAAGGCTGAGAGGCAGCAGGATCTGGCGCGGTAGCACTTAGGAACACACAAGCAGCCTCTACCAGCTGCGCAGCGCTAGCCACCACACAGCGCTTCTCCTCAGCCCAGCTCCTCATACAGCGTTTCTAGATCAAAGCGCTTAGCAAGCAGCACTTATCCAGGGCCAGGCAGCCCGTCCAGCGCTTGGTTGAAGCGGCGCTTTGCAGGGGCACACAGCAGGCAGTACAGTTCAGGCACTTCAGGACTACCCAGGGCTTCTGCAGCAAAGTGCTTCCAGGATTATAGCGCTTTGGCACGCAGCTCCTCCTCCAGGCCCAGTACGTCCAGGAGCACAGCGAAAGGGGGGCGGACAGTCCCAGCAGCAGGCCCAGGGTAACACTCCTCACCTCCTGGGTGGCGGGGTCCCAGATGCTCCTTTCCTTCTGGGTGCTTCTTTGCGCAGCGCTTGCGTAGCGCAGGGTCCCGGCAGCTCTAGGGACCTAGAGGGGCCCTCCTTCCTCAGGGGCCCGGGGACAGAGCAGTAGGCACTACTGGGCCAGGTCAGCAGGTAGTGGGGGCATCATCAAAGCAGGGTGGTAGGCTTTCACCATCCCCACTGCAGCGTGGCCCTCCTCCCACAAGGCAGCCTGAACTCCTGAAGTGGGGATTCACAAGCCCTGGGGACAGTAGGGGGAGTCCTAGATGGGTGCAGGGCCCAGCACACAAGCCCAAGTGGCGGTATCCCCTTGCAGCAGGTCCCCTCACATTCCTGACACAGCTCTGTTTCTGCACATGACATCTCTACTGCTCTCACTATACCAGAAAGGCTGGAAGCTTCTAGAAGGTCCCTCCAAATGCTGGGATTGCTGGGTACCAGACAACTAGACCGCTAACCCACCTCAGACAGGCAAATTAGTTTTAACTGGCTCAGGGGGAGGAGTAGGTGCCAGGCTTTCCCTCCAAATGCAGGGGTGGCTGGGTACCTAACAACTAGACTGCTAACCTCCTGCAGTCAGGTGGCACAACGCATAGCCTTGGCAACCATTTTAAATGCAAAACACAAATGCAGAATTTCACCAGGGTACATGTTTACAATGGGGGAAAAAAAATGTACACACCATTACATTGCATTTAACATTAACATGGCGTCTCACACCACACATGGCCTATTCGGTAACCTTCACCATGAGCGAGACATCTCAAATTAGGGGGGCGAAAAGCGAAACATTTTTGGGGAAAAGGGCCAAGTTCAACGAGGATGAACTAAGGTCCTGAGGTAAAGCGGTGCAGTACAGGCATTAATCTTGTGCTTGTAGCAAAGGGCTTTGAATTTGGACCGGTTTTCTATCCTGAGCCAGTGGAGGTTGCAGAGAGAAGCCCGTTCATGATGCTTTTTTCCTGTTTGCAACGGCTGTTTGCGTGCTCGGGGAGAAATATCTTGCAAACACGCATTTTGAAAGTGCGAACAATTAAAAATTCTGCAAAGCCGCCAATCACGTTTTTTGGGGCAATTCCGCGTTCTCCGCAAAATTACCCAATTTACCCAAATTCCACGAGTGGAATGGAATTTACAGCCCAGGCCTACTCTAGAGGGAACATGTTCTTGGTGCTGGCAGGAGCCCATAGATTGTTGCAACCTCAGTTTATGGGAGGCGCTGGCAGAGGCTTGGCAGTATGGCAAATATTTGTGACTAGATGTGAGCTAAACTCCTTCTTGACATGTACTCTGTGACAGTTCTCCAACAAGCTTGATCTGTGCTTAAAAGCCTCAGATCATGTCTTATTTGTAACCTTCCTTCCAGGACTGCTTCTGCTCTGCTTCTACGTTCCCTTCATTGGTTCCCAGTTCATAAAATAATTAATTTAAAAATGCTCTTTTTGATACATAATTCTCTGATCGGAAAAGGTCCAAGCTATCTATCTTCGAAGTTACATTTTACCGACCAGATAGACTTTCGCTCCCTGTACAACAGGTCAGAAAGTCCTGTTAAGAAGGCAGGCCCTCTTATTACCTATCCCCTCGGTACCGGAATGCGTTGCTGCTCCACATTCAAAAGTGCACTGTTCATTTTAAGTTCAGGAAACTCCTCAAGACAGCCTGTTTTCAGCTTAGTAGTTCAGTGATTTTCTGTGATACCCCTCCAGGAGAGATTTGTGCAAGATGTCCAGACCTCCCTTACTCCAGCCACATTGCATAAAAGACTCCCAGGGCTTTGGGAGGCTGTTCAGATGCAGTGCACGAGGCATCCTTTTTCTTCTGCTATGGGCATGCGCTCAGTTGGTTCCCTTCTAGAGAGGTAGTGTCCAAATAAAACCATTAATCATATTATAGATATAGCTGTGGTGCTTGCGAGGTTGGATCACCGTTGGTCACATTATGGCCGATGCACCTAGTGAAGTGGGCTCAGGCTGACGAGGCTCTAATTACAAAGCGGGGATGCAGTGACCTTGACTGAATGGGGCACCCTTTTTCTTAAGCTTCTCCAAAACTCTGTTGATAAACCCCATAAACATAAGGACAGACCTCCTGTTGGGTTGAAGGTGATGAGTAAGATGGTAATAGCTCCTTCTCTCCTTTGAGCAGGATGTCCGGAGATGCTTGACACACTGTATGGTTATGTCTTTGGGTTGGCTTCTACCGCTTCCTATGCCTTATTACAGATATGTAACCTGCTGAGAAAGTACCTTGAATGGAGCAAAGCATTGATGCTGAGGGCATGATGCATCAATCTTTTACACTCAGCAGAGTCGCTGCATCATCATCGAACTTTGCTGAGGTGAAGGCAATACATTGTTGTCGAGCCACACCTTTGCATCGGCGATGCAAAGGGCGATGCGTCAGTTCAGATCTGCGCATAGGTGATGATGCATCAGTTTTGTAGCAAAACATCTGCAGAACCTACTTCTGAGGCCCCAGTCTTTGAAGGGGCACCTCAGGCAAGGGTAGGACTCACAGCAGGCAGTGTCTAACAGCACCGACAGCCCTTGGAGATCACTTGGAGGGAAGGCAGAGTCCAGCTCTCCTTCCCTTCAGCAGAGTCAGGGGGCAGCAGGCAGCATGGCACCTACCGGAAAATTAGTCCAGATCCGTTCTTTAAGCAGCTCAGTAGTCCTTCTGACAGAGGTTCAGTGAAGAAGCCAGAAGAGTATGTTTTTAGTATTTATACCCATAAGTTCCTTTGTTGAAGTGGGTGACTTCAAAGCAGCTCTCTGAAGTGCACAAGGATCCCTTTCAACACAGTCCTGTCTGATAGGCTATCTATGGGGAGTACATCAGTGCTTTGTGTTTGGCCAGGACACTACATATTGAAGTGTCTGACCCCCATACCCAGGAAGACCAATCAGAATGCAGATGAGTGCTCAGAATGTGTTTGTCGATTCCCTCTTAACAGCTACAAAGTGTAGCTGTTACCCACTCCAAGGTGTATTGGAGACAGGCAGTCAGGCACATAGAGCAGTAAGTGCAAAGAAATGTCCACTTTCCAAAAGTATAATTTCTAAAATAGTAATGTTAAATCCAACTTCACCAGAAAGGAAGATTTACCATTACCATTCCAATCAATCAATCAGCGGATTTGTATAACTCGCTACTCACCCGCTAGGGTCTCAAGACGCTGGGGGGAGGGGGAGTTGCTACTGCTCGAACAGCCAGGTCTTGAGTTGTTTCCTGAAGGAGAGATGGTCCTGGGTCCGGAGGTGAGTGGGGAGGGAGTTCCATGTCTTGGCTGCCAGGTAGGAGAAGGATCTTCCTCCGGCGGTAGATCTGCGAATTCGTGGGACCGTGCCTAGGGCGAGGCTGGCGGAACGGAGCTAGCGGGTGGGTATGTAGAATGTCAGGCGGCTGTTGAGGTATTTGGGGCCCATGTCATGGAGAGCCTTGTGTGCGTGGGTGAAGAGTCTGAACGTGATCCTCTTGCTAACGGGGAGCCAGTGCAGGTCTCTCAGATGGGCAGAGATGTGGCTGTGACGGGGGATGTCCAGGATGAGACGTGCAGAGGCGTTAGTCTTTGCTGGAGTTTGGCTGTGGTGCCAGCGTAGAGGGTGTTCCCGTAGTCCAGTTGGCTGGTGATGAGGGCCTGGGTGACCGTTTTCCTGGTTTCGGTGGGGAGCCACCGGAAGATCTTTCGGAGCATGCGCAGGGTGTTGAAACAGGATGACGAGATGGCGTTGACTTGTTTGGTCATCGTGAGGGAGGAGTCCAGGATGAATCCCAGGTTGCGTGCATGGTCCGTTGGCTTGGGGGCGGTACCCAGGGCAGGGGGCCACCAGGAGTCGTCCCAGGCCGAAGGGGATGGTCCCAGGATGAGGACTTCTGTCTTGTCTGAGTTCAGTTTCAGACGGCTGAGCTTCATCCATTCCGTGACGTCTTTCATTCCTTCCTGGAGGCTGGCTATGGCAGTGGTGGAGTTGTTGGTGAGGGAGAGGATCAGCTGGGTGTCGTCTGCGTAGGTGATGATGTTTAGGTTCTGTTTGTCGTGCGATGGCTGCGAGGGGGCTCATGTAGACGTTGAAGAGGGTGGGGCTGAGCGAGGAACCTTGCGGGACGCCGCAGATGACTTCAGTGACCGCAGATCAGAACGGGGGGAGGCGGACTCTCTGGGTTCTTCCAGTGATGAACGAGATGATCCACTCCAGGGCCGTTCCTTGGATTCTGGTGTTGCTGAGGCGCTGTATTAGGGTGCGGTGGCATACGGTATCGAAGGCTGCTGTGAGGTCCAGGAGGATGAGGGCAGCTGTTTCGGCGTTGTCTAGCAGGGACCTGATTTCGCCGGTGGCTGCGATGAGGGCGGTCTCGGTGCTGTGGTTTGCTCGGAAACCGGACTGTGAGGGGTCGAGGGATCCGTTTGTCTCGAGGAAGGCGGAGAGTTGTTTGTTGACGGTCTTCTCAATGACTTTGGCAGGAAAAAGGGAGGAGCGAGATGGGGCGGAAGTTCTTGAGGTCCGTGGTGGGTTTCTTCAGGAGGGCGCTGAGCTCTGCATGTTTCCAGCTCTCCGGGAAGGTGGCGGATGCGAAGGAGCTGGTAATGATGTCCCGGAGTTGGGGTGCGATGATGGAGTCGGCTTTGTTGAAGATGTGGGTGTGAACAGGGGTCGGTAGGGGAGCCGGAGTGGATGGTGTTCATCGTGTGGGTGGTGTCTTCGGTGCTGACCGGGTTCCAGGTGCAGAGGGTTGTGGTGGGGGGCGCTGGTTTGGTGGTTGAGTGCGTGGTCTGTGCGCCAAAGCTGTTGTGTATGTCGGCCATCTTGCAGTGAAAGAACGAGGCGAGTGAGTCGCAGAGGTCTTGCGAGGGTGTGATGTCGTTGTTGCAGGCACTGGGGTTGGAGAGCTCTTTAACGATGCAGAAGAGTTCCTTGCTGTTGTGGGTGTTGTTGTCCAGTAGTTCTTTGAATGTTGTCCTTTTGGTGGTGGGGATCAGCTGGTGGTGTTTTCGGATGGCGTTCTTGAGGGCTGTCATGTTTTCTGTTGTCTGGTCGTGGCACCAGGCTTTCTCGAGGGTGCGACAGGTCTTCTTGGAGTTTTTGAGGTCGTTGGTGAACCACGAGGTTTTATTGCTGCCGGGTCTGCTGGGAGGGTTCTTCAATGGTGCGAGTTCATCAGCGCAGTTGGTGAGCCACTGAGTGAGGTTGCGGGCTGCTTCGTTGGGGTCCCTCGTGTTGGTGGGAGGGTGCTGGCTGAGGGAGGCGGTGAGTTGGTCGGTGGTGATCTTGGTCCAGCTTCTGTGGGGAATCTATTGCGGGTGGTGGTGGGTCGTGGTTCTCCTGAAGTTGAAGTGGATGCAGCTGTGATCTGTCCAGTGTAGTCCGGTGGAGTGGCTGAAGGAGATGTGCTTGCTGGAGGAGATGGGGTCTAGCGTGTGGCTGGCGTAGTGGGTGGCAGTGTCCACCAGTTGCTTGAGTCCCAGGTAGGCGAGGTTGTCCAGCAGGGTGGTGGTGTTGCTGTCATTGTTGTTCCCCAGGTGGAAATTGATGTCCCCTAGGAGGATGTAGTCTGAGGAGGTTAGGGCGTGCTGGCTGACGAAGTCTGCGATGGCTTCGCTGAATTGTGTGTGTGGTCCCGGTGGTCTGTAGATGAGAGTGCCTCTGAGGGTGATCTTGGGGTCGGTGTGTATCTGGAAGTGAAGGTGCTCGGCGGCAGTGAGGGTGTCGTCGGAGTTGGTCGTGATTCGGATGGTGTTTTTGTGGACGATGGCGATGCCTCCTCCGGTCTGGTTGATGCGGTCCTTCCGGGTGATCTTGTAGCCATCCGGGATGGCTATGGCGATGTTGAGGGCTGAGGATGCATTTATCCAGGTTTCTGTGAAGAAGGCGACGTCCGGTGCTGTTGTGTCGAGGAGATTCCAGAGTTCGACGGCGTGCCTGTGGACAGAGCGGGTGTTGAGCAGGAGGCACTTGAGGTGATTGTTGCTGGTGCTTGGCCTGGCGGGTGCGGTGCAGGTTCGGAGACAGGTGAATTTGCAGGCTTGGCAGGTGAAGGGTCCGTGGGTGCCTTTAGGGTTGGCTTGGTAGCATGCAGAGTTTCGGTAAGCGTTGAGTGCGTGGAGGGTGGATGTGTTGTAAGTCCGTCGTGTGGGCTGGTAACGTCGGGGGTCAGGTGTCCTGGCGCTGGGCGCGGTTCAGGCGCGGATGTGCGCAGACACGCTTGCCTTTGGCGTGCCTTCATTTTGCAAACGATTCAGAAAAGGGGGTGGTGATGAACAGAGTGTCTGAATTAAGCAGACCACTCTTACCCAGTCCAAAGATCAGGGCTTGATCCATCACCGTTATTTATCTCACTGCCCCATCCCAGCTCAGAACCTGGCTATATGCAAATCAGTCTGTCCCTGGCCCAGTGCATCATGGGAACAGGGCAGACTAAACTACCAAGCCAATTCTTCACCAGAAAGGAGACAAGCTACCGGGGACCGGTTTCTGGCATTTCAGCCGTCTTCGGCCCGGCTTGCTTGAATCCTGTAGTTTGGTTTGCCCTGTTCCCATCATGCACTGGGACAGGTACAGACTAATTTGCATACAGCCAGGTTCTGAAACTGGGATGGTGCAGTGAGCTAAAAAACGGTGTTGGATCTAGCCCTGATCTCTTGACTGGGTGAGAGCTTTCTGCTTAATTC
The DNA here is from genome assembly GCF_964263255.1 of Lissotriton vulgaris. Taxonomy (NCBI): domain Eukaryota; kingdom Metazoa; phylum Chordata; class Amphibia; order Caudata; family Salamandridae; genus Lissotriton; species Lissotriton vulgaris. Next base: position 37,000,613 of record NC_141687.1, on the reverse strand, counting down.
AGAGACTCTGTCCCTCACCACCCCTTGTTGTAAATATTTTTGTCCACCCTAAGCGTGGAAGGGTATTCTCAGATGTGAGACCCTTGCTCATTGCACCATCAGGATTCAAGCAAACCAGGCCGAAGACGGCTGTAATGCCAGAAACCGGTCCCCGGGAGCTTGTTTCCTTCCCAGTGTAAGAATTGGCTTTTGTAGTTTGGGTTGCCCTGTTCCCATCATGCACTGGAACAGGAACAGACTAATTTGCATACAGCCAGGTTCTGAAACTGGGATGGTGCAGTGAGCTAAAAAACGGTGTTGGATCTAGCCCTGATCTCTTGACTGGGTGAGAGCTTTCTGCTTAATTCAGAGACTCCGTCCCTCACCACCCCTTGTTGTAAATATTCATTTTGCAAAGGCCGCACCCGCTGCGCGCATCCGCTGCGGGTCCTGGCGGAGTGCTCCATAAGAGGCGAAGTGGGAGGGAGTTGCAGCTGGGAGGTGGGAGCGGGGCGGCGAATGGGAAGGGATACAGAAGGCAAAGTGGGCATGGCCGCAATGAGCAGCGGTGGATTTGGGGGGGAGAGACAGCGGCAAGGGCGCTGGAGAGCCCAACAGTAGGATCGAAGCAGGGGAAAAAATGGGGGGCAAAGCCTAACAAAACAGCGCAAAATGCGGGGGGATCACAGAGAGGGCGAACAGAAATACAGTGAGGGAAAAAACAGTAAAGTGGCAGCAGCAGTCAGCCACAATTCAGGAAGGACCTCAAGACCTGGCTCTTCCAGTGAACCACAGTGCCCAGTCGGACCTGCAACCCCCCACATCCCCCTGCCCACAAATCCCTAGAGCTTTGAGACCATTTCGGGTGAGTAGCCGCACTTAACAAGTACTGATTGATTGATTTGGGAGGAATGCACTGCACCGTTGAGCACACTCCCTGGAAGCAAGGGGCAGATCAGGTACAGTGCCATTGGATTTTGTGAAATTGATTTGGGTGAAGAGGGATGCACTGCACCAATGAACAGGTGAACAGATTCCCTGCAGGCAAAGGCTGAGTCATGCAGTGCAACTGAGGCAGTAAACCCTGCTTGGGAGCACTGCCCGAGGTGTCAGCAGATGCCTACACCTGCTGCACTGACACACTGAAATAGGTGAGTCAGCAGATGCCTGCACTTCGTCGCGACCTGATGCCGGTGTTCGACCTATTGAAAGTTCGTCAATTACTCTGCGTGCGAAGATGAAAAAGGAAACGTTAGCCACTGAATCCCTGCTCATATGCAACCAAAGTGCATTGGCCATGAAGGGTTGCCAACTCCGCCTAGTTTGTACCCCGCATCGTGCTCTTGCCCAACCCTCCGGGAGTACGGACGATGAGCTTTCCGTCGCCTCCTCCCCACTCACGCTCACATTATTAACCCATACCTGTGCCCGTTAACTGTAAATCCACTCTCCTGCAAGATTACTGCTTAGTCTTGGATCACTCCTCTTAGATACGAGCTCCTCCTGTAATAATTAGTTACAATCCTCTCCCAGTCCTTTCACCCGCCCAGTGGTGACACTCTTTACGCTGCCGCTAGCTCCACTGTTGTGTGCCCCTATACCCTGTACCTGCTGGAGACAAGCAGGACAGGGCATGCCAGCTCACAAAGTTGCCCTCCAAGATGGGCTTGTATCTTCACAGCACGCTGGGGACACAAAAACAGGCGTTAATGCACCATATAACCTCCAATGCACAAGGTGCGCCCCCTATACCACACCTTCCTCCAGGCCTCGTTAGTACTGGTTACCTGCACCGGTGCAAAGGGGCACTGTCAAAACACTACTCAATTAGGTACTACCTTCTACCTAAACCCTGTGACTCCCTTAACATGTTGTGCCCTCCCCTTAATTCGTATAAGCGCAGAGTGCATAGAGAGGCCCAAGAGCTCTCGCGGACCCCACTGCATTACTGCGTGTGCCTTGCTGAGCCGTGTAGATTTATAAAACTCCCCATGTATCCCGATTGTCTGCCCAACCGAAGTGGAACATTAGGGCTTGCAGTGGCGTCATAATGGTCTCCGCCTACTCCCGCGACCCACAGCAGTTTCCCGGTCCAGTTGTGGTATTCACCGTACTACATAATATTAGACCCATGCTAACCCGGCCGGGCCCTAATAACGGCTCCAGTCTGTTATCAGTGCACTGACCACCTGGCAGGGCCACCCCCCGCAACAGCGAAATTCATGGTGCCGTTTGGGACAATGCCCTCTATACCTATTTTACCAGCAGGGGTGGAAGTGGAGGGCCCCAGCATCGCCCAGGCCCCTGTGCCTCGTCGCGGGAAGAGCGAGGCATGATCGATCTATAGATGAGGGCTGAGCGGGAAAGGGGGCTTTGCAATGCTCGCTTCACCCCCCCATACACCCTCTGGCAATAAGATCACAATCACACCACAATGCTAGACCCCCGCAGCTCCTTCTCTTTTTATCATGCCTCAGTGGGACCTTAATTTGGTCCCCACATTCTTGATGTGTGCTCCTTTCATGCCTCTTCTCAATTGTACCCTCCAGCTGCTCACGATTAAAACCTATTTTCTCGTAGCAATTACATCGGCCTGGAGGGTGAGCAAGCTGCAGGCTTTGTCTTACAAGCCACCACTCTTTTCCATTTATCCAGACAAACTGGTGCTTTATACTAGGACCTCTTTCCTGCTGAAAGTGGTAACACCATTTTGTGCGGGCCAATCTGTCCCCTTGCTAACTTTGAACGCTCCGCCACATCACTCAAAGGAAGAGGAGCACCTCCACTGTCTAGACACAAAAAGAGCATTGCTGTTCTAACTTGGCCTCACACGAGAGTTCCAGATGGATGACAAACTCACCTTGGGTTAAGTTGGTGCGAAGAAAGGTCGGGCGGTGCAGAAACAGACCTTTTCTCGATGGGCTGTTCTCTGCATCAAGATCTGCAATGCACTGGCAAAGATAGTCTTCTGACGGCGGCTTACAAGCTCATTCAACCAGAATTAAAGCTGAAACCACTGCATTACCATGTGCAGTCCCAGTCCAGGACCTCTGTAAGGCAGCAATGTGGGTTTCCCTGCACACATTTGCCAAGCATTACTACCTGGACAGTAACTTCCACAGGGATGGGCATTTCGTCCGTTTGGTCCTGCAGCACTTCTTAGCATTTATGTCAAGAGTAAAAGTACAGAGAGCCCCTCCAGGAGCAGCCTTCCTGCTGCACAGCCCATACACCAACCACCACTCTCACTCATCCAACATTTCACAGTATCACCATGCACCAACATTCAGCACCACACTCGCACTGGCTGAGCAGCAGGTATAACAGTCTCACATCCCTCCCTGTCCTAGTGACAACTCTAGCGTCCCTCCCAGCCCCAATGTCCATGCCTCACTGTCCTGTGTCCACACCTCACTGTCCCGTGTCCCCTCCTCATGAATCTGTCTGTCCACACCTTGCATCCCTCCCTGCCCCAGTGTCCATGCCTAGTGCCTCCCTGTCCCAGTTTCCACGTCTCACGTGCCTCTGTCCCAGTGTCCATGCTTCGCGTCCCTACCTGCCCCAGTGTCTATGCCTAGCATGTCTCCCCTTCGGTATACAGGCCTCGTGTGCCTCCCTGTCATAGTGTCCACACCTTTCGTCCCTCCCTGCCCCAGTGTACACATCATTCGTCCCTCTCTGTCCCAGTGTCCTTGGCTTGTATATCTCCTGTCCCAATGTGTATGCCATGCATGGTTGAGGAGCAGGGCTACGACTGGCCATTGACACGTGATTGGCTGTTGTAAAGTATCTCATGCAGTTACTCGCTGTAATGTAAGCACTTTACTGTCTTAATCTATACATTCATCCTTCCTTCCCACACTGCAGGGCGAACCTCCATGTGGATGAGCATTGAGGACGAGACGTTGCCACACATTGAAGCGACCGTGTTGGAGCCGGGAGACCAAACCCAAGTTCAAGCAGAGTCCGTACCCCCTCGGAAACATGTCTTCGTCTCCAAGACGGTGAGAAGATGTCTTTCTTTACTCTGGAGTGGAGGAGGGCCTCCTGGTGTGGGGTGAGAAGCCAGTGCGTCTGAGGCCAGAGGTGTATCCGTCCACTTTCACCTCTCAGACACTTGAAAATCTACCACCTCTGGTGTGAACTTAAGACTTGTTTTATTTTGTTAGGATACGACAATACAATGCAATACAACGAGGGTCTTTATTCCATCTCCCCCTGGGATAGGTGTCCTTTCAGCTCACCAGTAGCCTGCTACCCTCTTGCTGACTTATCGCTTGCCTCTTTCTGTTTGTGCTTTCCCTGCTCTTTTCTTGCCCTCTTTTTGCTTTTCTGCTAGTTTCTTGCCCTCTGTTTTGCTTTTTCTGCTAGTCTCTTGCCCTCTTCAAGCAGTTTCCCTCCTCCCTCCACCCAGCGCTCATCCTGTCCCCCAGGACACCCTCCTTGGTGGACTTCAGAAAGAAACACAAGACCTGGGCTTTCGATGGAGAACTTGCACCCCAGAGCCGAGATCCCTTTAAGTGGGGCTGTGCTGCGCTCAACAAATGCTGGTTGATGATACCAAGGCATCTATGGAGCGTGCGGCTGCTCCAGAAGGGGCGTCCCAGTGTTAACGGAAGGACTGCCTTAAAGAAACGGAAGGAATATAAGCATTACACAGGTGGGTCTTTAAGACTTCCCTGAAGATATTTTCTGAGGGCGCACGGAGAAGGGTGGATGGAAGCGTATTCCAGAGTTTAGACATCCAGAAGGTGAAGGACCTCCCACCACGTCTAGCCCTGGGGCTCCTCGGGATGTGCAGGAGCCTCTGGGAGTGAGGCCTGATGGATCTTCTCTGGTGGTACTGCTTGAGTCTGCATCTCGATTACAGAGGTCCCTTGTTCTCCAAGGCTCTATAAGCCAAAATAACGCCATGAATTTGAGGCGACTGCTCACAGGGAGCAAGGGAAGCTGGCGAAGATGTGCAGACACCAATTGCTGAATCGGGGTCTTGAGAATGAGGCGAGCGATGGCCGATGCGAAAGGTACGCAGGCAAACCCAGGTAGAGACTGGTGGCATAGTCCAATTTAGAGGTGACCAGAGCATGGACAACAGTCTTACGGGAATTCACAGGCACCAACTGGAGCATCCTTCTCAGTGATTTCAGCATAGCAAAACGGCTAGCCGAGACCGCTTTGACCGGCAGTACAAACGATAGGGCTGAGTCGAATTAGACGCCCAGATTCCAATCGCAGGCCAAATTGCCAAAGGATCCCAGCTACTCCACGCATTACCCAAAGCACAAAATCAGGCATGGCTCAGGGTCCCCTCTCGGGCCTCCCAACCTGTTCTTATCCTGAGACACTTCTTGGTGGCTTTAAAAAGTCAGTGATTGAATTAATAATCCATGTCTCCAACTATTGTTTGTTTTTCATTATCTGTCATTAGTCGGCTCCTCTCTATAGTAAAAACAAACTAGCACCAACGTGTGAAAACAACTTGAAACGTGTAAACTTTTTGAGGAGCTTTCTAAATGCAACTCATACCAAGATTTTCTTGATGTTTTGCTACTCATAAGTAAATTCTCTTTATGCTAGCTTTTTTGTTTTTTTTAAACTAACACCTAAACTTTCCGAATTGAGGATAAAAAGAAAACGCCGAAAGATAGGGGGAACAAAAGCAGTTTCTAGGCATGTGGACACATTAATCAGTTTTGTTCATTTTGTTGACCAGTTGACACCGCAGCAGTGCTTAATTTTAACCGGTGGTTTCCAAGGCTCAGCACCAGCACTTAATTGTCAACACCAACACTTATGACAGTCTGCCACCTGGTGGTGCAGTTTAGAGATGAGCACAAGAACTTCTGTTCTTTACTACAATACACATTAAACTGACTATTACCTGCCGCCCAAGCCATTCTTATATGTTTGGGGGCCTGGAACAGTCAGATTGGTCGCACTTGTAGGAGTTGTGATTGTGTTGGTACTGTCATTGGCAGCGCTGGCAGGAGCACTGGGTGTAGCAAGGAGCTGTGTCCTCCTGACGAGGACCCTGACACTTATTTATTTTTTACAAGTTAAGCACTGCACACCTTTAATCAGCCGAGGGACCAGCCAAGCTCACGGGGACCTTTTTTGGCCCGCCAGACAGTTGTCTTTCCTCATCTCTAGGAGCAGACTCTAGAGTTCCCCATGTTTTCTCATGAGCAGCGCCTATGTTGTATTACAAATATGCTCCCACCGCCCACAGTAGAAAATGGAGTTCTTCAGAAATACAGACTGTCAATGGCGTAGGAATGGGGTGGAGGTGTGTGCGGGCCGGTGGGTGGGGGCTGCCCCCGGTGTCATCACTGTTTAAACACATATTTTTGCCATTTTGTCAAGCCAGGGGTGACAAACTTTCCTCACCGGGTACCACCTGACCTTGCTACGCCATTGCAGACTGTTCCAACACTTTCAAAATTGTGCTGGCAGCCAAGAACCATGTTGTGAAAAGGCGGTGAAAGTACGGGCATTGTTACGGGTGGGTCTGACATTCCATGGAAAAAGCCTTTTTGATTTTTCTTAATATCTTGGCTGCTGTTTGAATCTGTACTAAACTTTCCCACAAAAGTACATTTACATTGGATTGTACTTGCCAACTTCCGGACAGATCCATCAAGTGGAACCCAGAAAAGGGGATCCCAAAATTGGCATTTCTCATTTTTACTCCTGTAGGATTCTTTGCTCTTCAATACAGAAAAAAACAGCTGAAGACAATTACACCAAAATGTCATGAAGGTAGAGCTTTTCTCAAGGAAGTGCAATAGCCTAGTTTGGTGCAAATTTGTTGTGCGGTTTTCGGCAAGTTCGCTTTTTAAAAGTGTCGAGTTGGGCATGAAGAGACATTTTATAAATATATGGAAGTTCATCTTCAGAATTCACAAACTGTTGGGGCCATTATTACAGGACCTGGAGACTCTGTCCCCATTTCCTGGAAAAAAAATTGAAAGGGCATACCAGGGGGCTGTGTAAGTACTCTGACCCCCTATATCGATTTTGCTTCTAGGTTCGCAGTCCCCCTACATTGGAGCCCTGAGTTCTGCAAATCCCTGCTCGGAATTGTGAAAACAGTGCACGTTTTATAGCCGGGTACTGCAAACCCAGGGCAAGGTTCACTACAGCCGGGTACTGCAAACGCAGGGCAAGCTTTACTACAGCCGGGTACTGCAAACCCAGGGCAAGCTTTACTACAGCCGGGTACTGCAAACCCAGGGCAAGCCCAAAAGAGTCACTTAATGATTCTAAAAACATTGTTGCACTGCCTGGGGGGGTGATAAATCAAGCCTCCTGAGGAGGAGGTATCATTTAACTTAATAGAAAAGCCAAGTCCCTCTACTCCTTTGAGGAAACTAAATTAAAAGTGTTGCATTTCATATGGTTTCTCAGCACCACAGCCACTCCTCCTCCTCTCCCTTTCAATCTGTCCTGCCTGAAAATAGTATAGCCAGATGGAAGAGCTATTGCTAAATCTGGGTTACTATTATCGGTTAGCCATGTCTCAGTTATAAAAAGGCAATCTAATTCCAAATCCAGGATAAGATCATTTATACCTTGACTATGGCTACCCATGGACCGTGCATTACTCAGTCCCCATTTAAAATTTACAATGCTGGCAACAGTATTGATTGGGGGAACTTTTGTCTTGACTGAGGACCAAGGCGAGTTCCAATTACAAAACCTACATGAGACTGGCCCCCTTACCTTATTCATATCAATCCTGCAGGGACAGCCAATTCCCGTGTTGGTAGGCCCACGGGCAGGGTCCATTGTAAGCATAAGGTAGGACCAGCCCTGATGTGGGACTCGTAGACATGGTTCCGGAATCCTGCCTGTGGTATGGGTCCAATAAACTTATCCTATATCCAATGATAAAATACACAAGATGATGGACGGAATGTTGCACAATGGCAAAACATTCACCACCAGTCACAGATCTGGGTTTAATCCATTGTTATTTTGCTCACCAAGCCACCCCAGTTCAGACATGGCCATGTGCAAATCAGTCTTGACCCTGTGCCTCATGGGAACAGTCCAGCCCGAACTGCCAAGCCATGTCTTCCCTGGACCGGAATCAAGCATCCTAGGACCGGTTTCTGGCTATCAGCCGTCTTCAGCCAGGATAGCTTAACTCCAGTGGCGTAGTAAGCAAAATAAAGATGGATTAAACCCACATCTGTGACTGGGGGTGAATGTTTTGCCATTGTGCAACATTCCGTCCGTCATCCTGCGTGTTTTGCTGTTCACCTTATGTGGGAAGGGTATGCCCACACATGGGTCCCATGCTTACTAAGCCACTGGAGTCAAGCTATCCTGGCTGAAGACAGCTGATAGCCAGAACCGGTCCTAGGATGCTTGATTCCAGTCCAATGAAGACTTGGCTTGGCAGTTCGGGCTGGACTGTTCCCATGAAGCACAGGATCAAGACCGATTTGCATATGGCCATGTCTGAACTGGGGTGGCTTGGTGTTAGACCTGGCACCTTGGCGTGAGTCTCCCTTCCACTTTTTACTGATGTGCCTCAGATGTTTCGCTGGTGTTAGCTGCTCAGGGCGCTGTCACTGCCAATCAGTGCCGCAATGCAAGTGCTCCCAATGTAAAGTGTATACACGTAATTGATTTCCATAATTGGCTTTTTGGATTTAATATCAGTCCCCAGTAAAGTGCACCCGGAGTGCCAGGGCTTGTAAATACCAATATGGCTCGTGGGCCTGCAGCGCGGGTTGCGCCACCCACAGAAGCCGCCTTCGAAAATGTCTGAGGTCTGCCACTGCAGAACCTGCGTGCAGTCTGGTACTGTCATGCTGGCTGGGTAAGGGCACACACTTGCCAGCCTCTTACCCTTCCCTTTACTGCATATACGTCACCCCTTTGGTAGGCCCACAGGCAGGGTGCATTGTAAGCATAAGGTAGGACAAGCCCTGATGTGTGTGGCATGTCCTAAATAGTGAATTACAGCCATTCTCGTTTTTCACTATTGCAAGGCTACCTGTTCTCGTAGGCCAGAATGGACTGCTGGATTATTACACTCTATAATCCCAGTAGACTCAGGGAACATGGTAGGAAGTCGAGTTTAGTATGCCTGAACTCAGAATAATAAAAGACATCTTTTAGTAAAGTTTATTTTAATATCCTGTGTTTGCAAATGCTACTTTTAGAAAGTTAGCATTGGCTTGCCTAACCATCTCAACCTGCCACTGCGCTTATGTGTATTTGCTGTCTGGTTTATGTGAGTGACAGGGCTGGGGGAAGACAGATGGTGAATAGAAAGATTACACCAGGATGGGTGGGGAGAGTGCCCCTTGACTCTGAACAGGGCTGTGCTCTGCCACCTCAATGCTGGCTCCGCCCCCTGGGGAGTGGCTGACGACTCTGCCCTACACCTTGTAAGAATAGAGGGGAAGACTGTCAACAGAGTACTCCTGGACTGCACTTGTCATCACAATGCTGGCTCCACCTCCTGCGGAGCGTCTGCTGGGCCTGCCCTGCTCACTGAAGGAAAACAAAGTGCTCAAGAGCTGTGATGGGCTATGCAACGGCCCCCCTAGCCTGAACGAACAAAAGAAACTGTGTATAAAAAGAGGAGCTCTGCTCCTACCAAATCAGATCCTGTTTTGACCACGAAGAACTTCTGCCCGACTAGAAGGACCAGGAGAAGTTGAAGGAGGAAAGACTATCTCTAAACTGGGAGACTGGCCTGCTGTTGGTGGCTTGCTGAGAAAGGAGAGGAAAAGACCAGAAAGGATTTTGTAGACTTGTGCCTGAAACTATCTCCAAGAGCTTGATCTGAGCTTGCCCCCTGAACTGAACCCCAGGACCAGTGGGTTCAATTCTGCCTGTGATCGTCTGCTGCTGGGCCCTTGTGTTCTATTCCCTTGCCGGAGTCGTGACTCGGGTGCCCTCGCCCCTCCTAAAGTCGTGACAGCTCGGAGACTGGCCGCCCCTGCCCACTGAGAGCTCCGCTCGAGTTAGAGTCGCTCTCTCCCCGCTGGGCCGGGCCGCCCGCTCTCCTGTCACCTCGCCTGTTACGGAGCGCGTTGTGCGCCACTCACCCTCTCCCGCCCGGAATCTGCAAGGAGCGCATCTGATAGCCTCGGACGGTCCGTACGCCGATACGTACCTGACTGTCTCGCTTTGCCCTCCTGCATACCAAGGTCCGTGCCGCACCTCAGTACGTCCGGTACCGGAGGCCCGGTGCTGCACCCGCCTGCCTAAGAACAACGCACCACCCAGATCTACAGGTACGGTCTGGCGTACTAAGAAGTACGTCCCGCATGCCCCAGACCCCGGATTGCCCGCAACCCTCAACATTGTCCCACTCACCCGCCTCGCACCTCCAGGGGGGCTTCGAGCCGGATAATTCCTCAGAGAATGGCTGTCCCCGTCCCGGGTCCGCCCTCACCCGAGGCCGCGTCTGAAGTGCCTCGGACACCCACAACAAGGTACACTTGAACTCTATCCCGAGTTCACATCGGATCCAGGGTCCGCAGCGTTTGTTTTCCCCGTAGTCAGTCATTCACCAACGGGTCGCTTCACCAGTGCGAAGTGCACATCGACCCCCAGCGTACCTTGCGGACAAGAAAACTAAAGAACTTTTGCCTATTTAAATCTGGTGGCCTCCTTCGCTAAATGTTATACATGGTCTTGTGATAATTCTGCTACTGAGTATTTTAATATAAAGCTACGTATTTTTGATACAAAACCTACGACTGGTGTCCATTTGTGGTGGGTCATTATATTTTACTGTATGTGGTCATAAATGCTTAACTCAACTATCGCCCTGAGAATTAGCCTTGTCTGCTTGCACCACACTACCTAGAGGGTGAGCGAGGGTTATTTCTAAGGAGTAGTTCTCTTACCCTGACTAGAGGAGAGGGCCCCTGTTTGTCACAAGTGCATACCTGTGCCAACCAGAGACCCCCCCCCCCCGAGTCTAAAATTGGTGGCAGTGGTGGGATTTCGAATTTGCATTTGATTTATGTACAGTGAATTATTGATCACCACGTAGTGAGAGCAGACCTATAACGTAGCCACAGATTTATTGTCTTTTTTAATTTTGCTAAGAAATCTCCTCTCATCATCATGATGCCTGGCTCACTCCCTGCTGAAAGAGCGCTCTCCATAATCTCTGGAATTGACGAAGTCAATTGGGAAGACCAGGGACTGGAGGGGTACACAGTGGACCAGCTGAGGGGCTACTGCAAGAAGTTCAGAGTTGCCTACTCGGGATGCACCAGGAAGATCCAATTCGTAAAGGCGCTGAGGGCCTGGAAGGAATTGAGGGATACCGAAAACGCGGCAGCCGTGGAACCGCCAGAGAGCCTTGTCGATGTGACCAGGGACCTGCCATCAGACGAGCTGGCGGACAGGGCAGCAACGAGAGCACACGAGATGGATATGGCGAAAATAAATGGACAGATAGAAATGGAGAAACAAAGATTGGCAAGATTGTAGAAGAAACTCCAAATGGAGCATGATATGAGATTGAAGGATTTGTAGCTGAAAGCCAAAAGTTTGGGCCCAACTCCCTCTGGCGGCAGCACAACACTGGTGCAGGTAGAGTTAAGGGTGTACATGCCTAAGGATGTAGTCAAGGAATACTTTAAGGGGGATGACATAGGGCAGTGGTTCCGGGTTTACGAAGTACCCATATCCTCCCACCGGGTCCCTGAGAGAGACTGGGGATTCGGGTTGTGGGGGAAGTTCCTTAGCGAGGGACGGGACACACTGCTAGATTTACCATCTGAGGTCTACAATTCTTACACCCACATGAAAGAGGCCTTAGTGACCAGGTTTGGGTTAATTCCTGAAATGTATCGACAGATTTAGGGGTTGTACTAAGATTCCTGGGATTACCTATGTGGAGTATGTAACCTTTTTCTGCAGAGCACTGGATGGTTGGATAAAGGGTAGCAAAGTGAATGATTTTCAAGGGCTTCTTGATTTAATGGCATGGGAGCACTTGTCCAGTAATTGTTTTCCTGAGCTACGCCAGCACCTGATTGATAGCAAGCTGACCAACCCGAGGAAGCTTGCTGAGGAAGCGGACCGCTGGCTCAGCACCAGGGTCCACAAGGGTCACGTGGGAGACTCAGCCAAAGGTGGGCAGGGCCCCCAGTAGAAGAGTGGGGGGGGACAAACAAAAACAGAAAGGGTTCCAACGAGGCCCCCAAAGTAATCCCCAAGGGAACCAAGGGAAAGGTTCTCAGCCTCCCCTACCCCCGAAGCAGAACTGGGCCCGACTGGTAAACCTGTTCAGAGAGGGCCCATCACCTGTTACATGTGTGGCGACCTTGGTCACTTTGCCACTGATCCGAAGTGTCGCCTATTTGGAAAACCCGCACCCACTGGTGCTCCACCCCGGCAAATAGCTAGTGTCAATTTGGGGGAGGAAGTAGCCGTCCAAGGTGGGGGGGGGGATCACGTTCAGATGACCCTAGTCTCGGTAGGAGACAGTGAGATGGTTCCCGAGAACTACTTACCCTCTAACACTAAGAAATATGGGCAAGTAGTAACCATCAATGGAAAGAAAATAGAGGCTCTTAGAGACACGGGAGCAAATGTGACTGCAGCCCGGCAGCAACTGGCGTCTCAAGAGCAGGTTGTACCACCCCATGCCTACTGTAGGGTTGTCAATGCTGACCATTCCGAGAGTCGTTGTCCAATGGCTCACGTTCCCTTCGAGTGGGGGGGAGGTCTCTGGTACTCTGCAGGTTGCTGTGAGAAACACCATGCCTGTAGACTGTTTGCTAGTGAACGACTTGGAGTACTCCCCTTGGGGAAATGTGGAAAAAACAACCAATCTGCGCATGGTGGGTTTACTGATTGGGCGTGCATGACCACCCGGTCAATGGCAGCCAGTAGGGGTGATGAAGAGATCCTGGAGCCTGACGGAGAGGCCCAGGAACCGTCCTTAGAGGAAGGGCGCAGGAGGCGCGGGAGACCGGCCCCTGAAGTTCCCACGGCCCAGAAGGAGCAGACCTCGAGAAGGATACCCTGGAGCCTACCGGGGAACAGATCGCCGAACTGGGGGACCTGCATGAGCTGACCCATTGGCAGCAGGAAGGAGGCTCCTCCAGGGAGGAATTCTGCCGGGAGCAGAAAGAGTGCCCTTCGCTCATCGGTGGTAGCCAGTCCGGGGCACACTTCGTTTACTGGGAGAACGACCTTCTGTATTCAGAGCCTAAGGTTGCTGAACCTGGGCCAGCCCGTGCGCTGGTGGTAGGACATTTGGGGATGGACAAGACCTATGACAGGCTTGGCACCCACTTTTATTGGCCCCAAATGCACAGAAACTCAGAGGCTCACTGTAGATCATGTCAAACTTGCCAGGCAAGTGGGAAGAGTGGGAGGAAGCAGAAGACTCCGCTCCAGCACTTCCCTGTGGCCAGTACACCATTCCAGGGCTCAATGTATGAGTGCAAAACAGTCTGAGATTGCTGAGCTTGCATTTATTAATCCATGTACTCGTGCACAAATGACCCTGCTATGCAGTAGTACTGCATGTGAGTAAATCCACTTCAAGCCATTCAAGTGTGCACCTGCACGTATTCTCAAACTTAACTGTGATGCGTTTTACCCTCACAATGGTGGATTTACTCCAAGCACTTGTAAGGGCGGGCAAGGGAAAGAGGGCACCGAACAGTTGCTATGGGAGCAGGGTGTGGGGTTTCACAATGGTGGAAACCTTTTCCCTGTGGAACAAATGGCCAACTAATGCCACTGTACAAGCATGACCCACGCCCCCATGCCAGGAAGCTGTGTATGAAAGAGGGATCCAAACCAGCCTCCTTCTTAAAGCCCCACGCTCTCCTTGAACCTGGAAGAGAGTGCTCCGTAGAGAACTCGGAGAGCTGCAGTGAGAGCAGAGCTGGTGTCTACCTGACAGCCAGAGTCCCAGAGGTTAGGGGGCACCCCCTGAATGCACAACTTTCTGCTGGAGCAGCTAAGGGCCTGCCTGAAGAGGCAGACACGCCCGCGTGCGGGAAGAGGTCAGGAAGGCTGCTCGCCCTGCAGCGGGAGGGACTGTCCAGGAGGGGGGGACTGTCCAGGAGGGAGGGACTGTCCAGGAGGGAGGGACTGTCCGGGAGGGAGGGACTGTCCGGGAGGGAGGGACTGTCCGGGAGGGAGGGACTGTCCGGGAGGGAGGGACTGTCCGGGAGGGAGGGACTGTCCAGGATGGAGGGACTGTCCAGGATGGAGCGGCGATGCATGTTCTGGTCGGAAGAGCACCCAGAGGAAGCGGTCCAGCTTGACCGAGCGATGCACGAGTGACCCATGCAGAGAAGAGGTCACCGGCCTCTCTGCACAGTATATCAGAAGCAGCAAAATAGCCTTCACCACAGGGCCCTCTTGAGTCGGCGTGACACCCACCCTGCTGCGGCCTACGGGACTTTAAACTGGGAAGCCCCAAACTGGCCATGCCGGTGCATCTACCTTGACGCTGGATGATGTAGGGGGGCTGCAGGCCTCCACTCTTCCAGCTGCCCTTGGAGGGTCCTACACGAAGCTGTCACTGCAGAGAAGAAGCGCGCTCCACAGGGGTGAGAACACCCCCACTCCTGTGGGACAGCCCATATAGCCACTAGGCAACATTAGGAGACAGCGGGTCCTAGCTGGACGCGGGAGGAGAGCAAGACTGAGAAGTGTGGGGGTAAAACTGCTGCACCTGCTGGAGACTTTGTGGTACAAGAAGCCATCCTAAGAAGATGACCCGAGTAGCCTATAGCAGCTTTATTAACCCTAAAGAGGCTGCCCCTCAGCACAGTCCTTGCCTGTCCCCAGTCCTTGCCTGTCCCCTCACCCACTGAACGGTGATAACAGGATCTCCAACGTCAGAGGAAGACGAGGCCATTACCGAGGAGGGGAGAGAAGTGTAGAACCTCCTGATGAACACAACCCTGTATCCTGCAATGACTGGATTGTATAGTATTGAATTTTGCTCTGAGATCAAAAGTACTGTATATTTTTCTAAAAGACAAAAAGACTGGACTGTACCTGAAAGTTGAGTGTCGAGTTGTCCGCTCCCCGCACTGCCCCTTGGGAGCCCCTAGACTCCTTCCATCGCTACCCTGAGAGTCACGTGTGGGGCGGATTGTACTTGGCCCAGTTCAGAGCCACAGTAAGGTGAGCCCAGGACGCCAGCGGAAAACTAACCCAACCTCCATGGATGGGGCCAGTAGCTTCTGACTGCCCTGTGCCTCCCCAAAGCGAGCTGGACACCCACAGATTATATCACTCATCCGTGTAGAAACACTTGCCCAAATTAGTATTTATTTGTTTTTTGGTAATGTCTTGTATGTGGTATGATAACCCCTTTGTGTACCCGGAGCTCTCCACACGTACTCTGCTCTCTAAGAGACTTCGTGAAATCCCCGCTCAGAGTTTGCCCTCCCAAGGGCACTTCGCACCCACCACAATTTCTTGTAATGTAACATTTTCTAACTTCTTGTCTGCCTGAAAAGGTGATCCTTGCTGAGACGTGTGCAGCCTGCGGCAAGAGAACACGGTTTGGCAAAATGTGCCTGAAGTGCCGGGATTGTCGATTACTGGTTCACCCCGAGTGCAAGGATGCCTGCCCCAAGATCTGCGCCCCTGGCACCGTGATGACCCCGCTGAAGATAGGACAGGTGAGGTTCCCCCAAATTCATTTTCCCCATCAAACACAGTCCCTGGGACAGAAATTGTGTAAATTGTGTAAATTGTTTTATACACTCCCACATACAGTTATGTTCACTTTACAAGTGCAGCTCATTCACACCCCCTTGCACTGCTGCTGGACCTGCCCTAGGTAACACACCTAATAAATTATAGTGGAAAACATCCCCCTTTTTAGGTTTTGCTAAAGAACTGCTGTGAACCTATAGAGAACGTGCAGCGGCTATAACCCACCCATTGCTTACAGTGTGCTGGCTTTATGTGCTGGCTCTTTATTTGATGGCTTGCTTTCCTCTTCTTGCTTTTGTCCATCTCCTGGAGCATAACTTCATTGCCATCCTTTGGATTGGCTGACTTGTATCCTTCCACTGCTCACTTTTAAGGAACTACTTTTTGGTAAAGCACTCCGAGTGAGTGCATGTGTTTTCAAGCTCTTTTTCTCGTGTGCTGCTCTCCTGCCAAACTCTAGCCCGTCCCCTGCCTTCCCTCTGCTCTTTCCCTTGTTTGCTTCTCTCCCACCCCAGTGATGCAGTCTCCCTCTTGAGGTTCTTTCTTGCCCCCGTGTTGGTCTCACCCCGCTTGCTTCTCCCTCCACCCCACATGTTACTCTCTCCCCCTTGAGCTTCTCACCGACCACAGACCAGAGAGGGTCACAATAGAACCTATCCCCAGCTAGGGAATTTAAGAGAAGGAAAATGGAAGGGAAACTTTGTGGCTGAAAAGGGACCTTCCGTGTTGGGTTGGAGAGACCAATATGATACGACCTAATACTGTATCCAACAGCCCTGAAAGTAGGAGGAGAAGTCTGTGCTGTAGAAGTAGAATGTAAAGTCTGGATAGAGTTTCAGAAGGTGTTTACTGGAAAGACAAAGGATGGGTGGCTTCCATGATACAATTGTTTTGATGGAGAACGCCAGTCCAGTGGTCCATAGCATCAAGGCAAACCTGTGGTGGTAAGGTAAAATATTGTACCATAGTTGAAGAAAGTACGCAAGTCAGGAAGAATTGAACCTGTGGAGTCTTCGAATAGATTTCTCATATGCTGGTAGCCCAAAGGTTTATGGAATTTGAAGTGCGGACGGATCATAAACCACTCACCAACTTGTAAACCTCTAGTGGACTGGAGAAAGCTGGTCTGAGTATCACAAGACTGCCTATGTGGTTGCAAGGCTGCCGCTAGAGTATGTTATGCTCCACACGTATGTTATGCGCCACACCTCTTAGGGAGAGGTGTGGCGCCGCGGCCAGGGTGACTGACTCTGGACTCTGGGGATCACGGTTCGATCCCCGGCGCCAGCGGCAGATTAGTCCAGCACCATGTGACTCTGGGCAATAGCTTGCTTAATCTTCCCGACGGCCCCCAGCGCCTAGAGACCCTTACGGGTGATTGTGCGCTTTACAAATGTGGATTATTATTATTATTATTATTATGTTATGCACTGCGGCAAGGAGCAGAGTGGCAGATCACCGAAGCCGATTGTCCTTCCCATTAAAGGAAACTCCTCAGGATGATACGAAGACTGCCAGGTTGCGTTTATTGAAGCAGAAGGGTTGAAGTATGGACCAGAAAGAATGGTTTGAAGCATTGGAAAAGGAAGGTGGCTTACAAGACGTAAGGTGGCTTGTAAGTAAAGGGTGGTCCTAGAAAAGGAACGTATTATGCTACTAAATGCTTTTGGGAAGTGAGTGAGAACACCGGCTTTCTAAGAAGTGAGCATTAGAAGATTGTTCTACCATCCAGTTTAAGGAATAACATTTAGGCATGTGCCGTGAGAGTCATCTTGGCATTGTAAAAAAATTATCAAAACTTCCTACTGGTGGTCTGAACGCCTTGTGCTAGCATGGATTCCCCAAACCCAACCGTGCCAAAATCCCAATACATCATCACCTTCTCTCATCCGCACTCACCATTCCTAGCGCCAGCTCACACATGCAAGGATTAGCAAGTCACAGGACACCACAAAGGACAGCCGGCTTCTGGACTACTTACAGTGTGGTGAGGTTACAGCCTCAGGGGAGGACTTGGTGGGTTAGGGGGGCTCACTATAATTTTTGACCCAGGACTTACAAAACCCAGTGAGCGTCCCGTTGAACTCTCCTGATGCCGCCTGTGCCGATACATAAGCTGCTCGTGCTCACTGTCCGTGTAACTCTCTCTCTCTCACCCCCTAGTGGTCCCTGGCAGATTTTGCCCCAACCACAGCCCCCCAGATTCCTGCCCTGGTCATCCAGTGCGTGAACGAGATAGAGCTTCGAGGACTGAAGGAGGTGAGGAACCGCACACTCTTTGTTGTGTTACTTGTAGTTTGCATTGTCGTTTGTATAGTGCAGGTGGAATTGCCCATGAATTGTTTATGAAATGATTTCTGTGTGTGCTTTTATGATTGTTTTTAATGATCGAATAAAGCTTTTTTGAATTTGGATTTAGTGCAGGTGTGAGCTTGTCGTGGTCTTTCCTTGGCTTCTTTGCTGATCGGGGCGTATAGCCTCAACCAAAGATTGGGAGGCCTGGCAATCATTTTAATTCTGCTGGAGTAATCCGAGTAATGTCAGTAATTCCTCTTTGATGTGGGATTACCGATAATATCACAATCATGCCCACTCACATAATTAAGATTAATTTGGGATTTTAAACAAACCCGCAGAATGATTGAATGAATGAATGAATGATTTGTTTATTGTTTCGATTAATTAAAATAGTTACAAAGAGACAAGGCGGACTTTTCACTTTTTTAAATTATCAAACATGAGTAAAACTTGATTATTTCATTTAAAAAATCTGTTAATCATATCTACAATGTAATCCTCTCACTTAAATAAATCTAATAGTCACTGCAGTAAGCAGCGAACAGTGGTTAAAAGGAGTGGAAGACTGGGTCGAAACTGAGGTCTGCCTCTCGGCCTTGACTAAGTCCTTATTTAATAGTTCTTTCACATGATGTGCAAATTTCGCTAACCTTGCCAATTCCATTGAATCTCCAAATTAAAGAGAAATGTCATGGCGTCTATACAGGTGCGTAGACCATATTTTAAAAGCGAAGGTTTCAATAAAGTGCAACGTGCATGATTCAAACAGTGGCATACACAAACCAAGTGGGCTAAGGATTCCTCATGCTGATGGCACAGTCTACAAGTGGGGACTGCCTCTAATGTTTTCCAACTAATATTAGTGTCTCTTATCGGCAATACCATCACTCTACCTGCCAAAATTTGCTTCAAAGGTGTCTTATTCAAGATGAAATCAAGGTACGGCTGTGTCGATTTATCGGACTGCTAGAGGACTCTACTTCCTTCACATCACCTTGCTTGGATAGTAATCTGACTTGCTTTTTTAGAATGGTTTTTAAAATTCCGG
This sequence comes from Lissotriton vulgaris, assembly GCF_964263255.1. NCBI lineage: Eukaryota > Metazoa > Chordata > Amphibia > Caudata > Salamandridae > Lissotriton > Lissotriton vulgaris. The sequence goes on along the minus strand of NC_141687.1, from coordinate 36,981,604 downwards.
GTTGATGAATAAAATCTTGCCAATTGGAAAAGTCAAGGTGCAATTCGGTGCAAGCAGTTAAAAGGCCGCTGGCCCATGAGATTGCCTTTTACAAAGATTCCCTTCAAAATTGCCTTCATTGAGTTTAGGGGGGGGCGGCGCAGACCCCTCGATAATGACGGACAATCGATGCCCAATGTTCAATACACTGAGACGTACCAAGGTGTTGAAAAATGAAAAATCTGTGTAAATGCGCTGCAGTTGGCACATTCCATGGTGTTAATTGATGCTGCGGGAAATGCTAGTTCCCCGTATGTAATTGAAGGGAGTAGCTTGGCTCTTATTACCTTTCTGATGGGTCCAGTTATTGAGCTGCTTAATTTGGAGTTCAATTTACATACGGCATACGTCACAGACTTGGCTTTTGATTCGATGGACGCAGTGTATGCTGTAGACTTCCCACTGCTCATAATCCAAACCCCCAGGTAGTTGTATTTGGTTTTTGTTGCTATTTTCAGGTTGCCCATTCTTTATTGTTTTTTAATTAGGTCTCGTCTGGCGTTGCAGCGCGCTTGCGCTACTCTCTCTGATATTCTCACACAATAGGAGCTCAGAGGGAAATATTCAGATCCAGGTACCCTCCACTCATATCATTATACTCACAAAACCTGGTCCTACTATGCCACAGGCAATTTCATTTATACTACCTCTTGTTGACTGGTTCGTGCGGTTATTCTTAACCTTACACCCACTCCAGGAGTTTACAACAGGGTATGCCGGTCTTTAAAATATCCTCATACAATCTGTGCGTGTCATTCCCTGTGTGTCTACAGTCCCTCCACTCAAGCTGTGCTTGTGCAGCCCCACGTGTGGATGCAGAGAGGGATAGGTCCGATAAATCAAAAAAGGTCAGAAAAAATGTGTGGACGATAGGAAGGTACCTCACGGGAGCAACCACCAGGGAACTGCTGACAGGTTCTCGTCAGTATGTTCCACTTCTCATCATTGGCTCCTTCCCATAAAAAAAACCAAAATAGAAAGTAGGAAAAGAAGGTCAGTTAACTCAGTAGTGTATGTCCCTACCACACCTATGTGCATCTACCCCCGCAAGTATCAACACCGCTAATCAGTGTGATACTGCATTAAAAATGGAATTAGAAAACCCACGCTATTCGGACACCTTTATTCTATGCTGGGTTTCTACTCCCACTAAAACCAACACTCTACCATTGTGCTTCGTTTTGTATTCTATGAAGCCAACATGTTTCATTGCCTGTCTAATTTCGTCGGCAACTTCTTCAGGGCAGGGGGTGTTTTCTCCACACACCGCCGGTCGCCGCCGACGTTTAAATCTGTAGACACACAAGACACCGACAGAAAGACAAAACAACATAAAAAACATAGTGACACACATAAGTAGGATGCCCATTTCCTCTAGATGTACATAAAATCCAACTGTCTCAGGGACATGTGCAGACCCATTACCTTCATATCTGTGCCTACTGGCATACCTGGGGTTCCTTGTGCCCCCCTATGTGGTACTGGTCCTCCTTTGGAATTTGTTTTTTGGTCGCTTCTCGTCGACCTGCAAACATGCATATACATAGTGAGTACCTTGTACCTCTACACTGTGTCATTCTTGCCCGTTTATTTAATTTGTGGGATTTATAGTTAAAATTGGCGCTTGCCAACATGTCTCGTGCCTCACTGTCACCGCGGCTCCCTAGTATTCTGGCCGTTATCGTTTCTCCACTTTCCAATACAACTGCGCTTGCCCTGAGTCACAATTACAACCCGCATTATTCCACCTCCTGTATGCTCCTTCGCATTTCTTAAAGTGCGGGTAAATAACCCCCACAGGTCTATGTATTATTTACTCGCTGGTCATGTGGCTCTGGATTACGGATCCCTCTCCTTACCGTCTTTCGCTGAAGACGTTTCTTCTACTCGGGGCTCCCGTTCCCGGTATCTCAAGCCTTGTTCTCGCCGGCTGTATTAATTGTTGGCGTGTGACGTAACGTGTCACATGACCTGTTACTGCCTAGCAGCCATCTTGGAATGGAGAGATCTTTCGTTCTACGATGCACCCTTCCTATGCTGTCTCCTCGTAGTGCATCTAATAGTGATTTCTCGGTTGTTGATTATTCATACGCTTTTGTCAACCTATATCGGTATCGAATTGGTGAGTTTCACTGTTTGGGAAAAGAAGATTAACATTATTATTATGTGGGATACTCTTCCTATATGTATTCTCAGTGAAAATGTAGTCCCGGAGTTAGTATCGCCGGTTGGGGATATATTGATTCTCTTATATGTGCCACCCCCTCTCCAAGCAGACATAACTCAGAGGGCCCTCCTATCAGTGCTCATTCATCTCGAAGATATCTTATTCCATTCAATAAGATCATTGAGTCCATCTTTATCTGCCCTCTCTTGATAGATCCAGCGAGCTTCCTTTGACATCAGCCTGGTTTCAATCGTCCTAGTGTCCCCCATGATTTTTTCTAGGATCACCCAGCATATGTCTTTAGGTTGGTGTTGCATCAATTTGAAATGCTGTACCAACTTAGTGGTTAATCGTCCTGCTCTCAACGTGCTAAGATGTTCCTGAATGCGGACCTTGGCCTTTCTAGTTGTTAGCCCAATGTAGTGGAGTCCGCACGAGCACGTGAGCCGATATGACATTAGCTGTGTTGCAGTTCGTCTGGCTTTTCAGATTCCATATCCTGCCATTCTCCAGTTGGACACTCTTCGTTTTTTCGGTGAGTTCGCACACTGAGCAGCATCCGCACGGGTGATGCCCAGCAACTGGTTGTGGTGCTAACCCTTCCTGTCTGGGTCGTGAATGCACCAGCCTATCCTTCAAATTTTGCGATCTTCGACAGGCAAACCTCGGTGGTGGCATCTTAAAACTGCTGGTGCTCACAAGGTGCCAGTGCTTTCTTAAGATCAAACGGATCTTGGAGGACAATGGATCGAAGGTCGTAACCACCGGTAAACATTCTCCTGTTTCCTTTGGTACTCTCTCAAGGAGACTTTCTCGTGGAGTGTTCTGAGCTCGCTTCCATGCAGATTTCACTACTCTTTTGGGGTACGCACGTGTCTCCAACCTCGCCATGAGTTCACTCGCTTCTTCCACATATTTTTCTTTGATACTGCAGTTCCGTCTGTACCGGAGGAATTGTCCTACCGGCAGATTATCACTGAGTGCGCGAGGATGGTATGAGTTATAGTGGAGCAATGAGTTTTTATCAGTCGGCTTCTTATGGACCTGTGTGGTAAGTTGATGATCCTGGGCTAGTATATCAAGGTCCAAGTATACTGCTGTCTCCCTATTATAATGCCAAGTAAATTTCAAACACGGGACCAGGTTATTCAGCCACTTGAGAAACTACTGCAATGTCGCCTCAGACCCAGTCCACACACAGAGGACATCATCAATAAATCGCTTCCAGAGACAAATGTTCTTCTGGTAAGGGTTCGATGGATGATGAATGTTGTGAGTCTCAAACTGTCCCACATAGATACACGCTAGACTGGGGGCAAATGTAGCCCCCATCGATGTACCAGATATTTGTAAATACAGTTGGTCTTTATACTGGAAAAAGTTTCTGGTAAGCGCTATCTCAATGCAGGACAAAAGATGGAGGTGCATCGAAGAACCACTCTCTCCCCTCAAGGGCCCGTGCTGCTGCCACCAGCGTGGCGTCCTGGGGTATGTTTTTATATAGTGATTTCAATATCGATTGTTACCAGAAATTGTTGGTCTGGGTCATATTCCATGTCCATCAGTATGTTCGACACATCGGCCGTGTCCTGTATGTAAGATGCTTGGGTGATGACACATTCCCTAAGGAAGAAATCAGCAAATTGAGATAGTGGCTCCAGTATTGACTGAATACCGAACACTATCGGTCTTCCTGGAGGTGGGGACTGGGCCTTGTGGATTTTTGGAACAACATAGAATGCAGGGATCCTGGGTTTTGGATTAATCAGGAAATCCATTTCCTTCGCAGTGATCCACTTTTTCTCTTTTGCCTCCACCACCACAGCTGTAATTATCGTGAGCAACTCTGCTGTTGGGTCACGCATTAGCAGTTGATAATTGTGGCGTGCCCCCAACAAGCGATTAATCTCTATTTCATAGTCTGTGGTATTGAGTACCACGACTGCCCCGCCTTTGTCGGCTGGCTTGATGGTAATGGAGGTGTTTTCCAAGGATTTAACTGCCAGCCATGCCGTTTTGCTCATATTAGAGTATTTCCGTTTGGATTCACTCAGCTCTAGTTGTTCAATGTCAGATAAGACTTTTTCTTCAAAGACAGCTATTTCTGGTCCTACAGTACTCATTACTGGACAGAACGTAGAGGGGCGGTGGAAATTTGTATTGAACACTGAAGGAGGGTCCTGTGGCTTGTCTGCGAAAAATTTCTTTAGTTTGATTTTTCTGAGAACTTCATGTATTTCACTTCGACACTTGAATCTATCATGTGCAGGAATGGGGACAAATCCCAGTCCTTTGTTTAGAACCTCATGCTCTATGGGTGTAAGGGCATAGTCAGACAGGTTGACAACAATGTCATTGTCATATGATGTTAGAACTGGGGTTGCTCCTATGGTCACCCCAAATTTTTGCTTTTTGCTTCACTGGTTTATGACTTAATGTGGCTGTGGGCCTGCTAATCAGACCCACAGCCTGCTGTTCTCTCTCTAAATTACTGCCAGTGCACTCTAGGTGCATTACGAATTGGATACTGGTTCACCTTATAGGCCCATGTAACAGTGTACCATAGGTACCCAGGGCATAGGTGCATCCAAGGCCTACCAGGGGCTGCAGCATGCATTGTGCCACCCCTAGCCTGGCCTCCATATTTGACACAACTGGCTGATCACTCAGCTGGGGTAAGTTGGTGTAATCACCTCTTGCTTAGATATAGTATCGCTATGCCTGACCTTAAACTGGACACATATGTTCCTATCAGCCACTCCTACGGAAGGCCTCATCAATCCTGGAGGCAGAGTGCTTGGAAATATGTGAGATGGTGCTCTAGCATGAGCTGAGCCTGTCTGCAGCTGTCGGGAACCACTCCTTAAGCTGTTCCGGGATATTGCCATACCATATACTCTTAAGTGCATTATAATCCTCGCGGTTATTTGCAATCTTTGGTTTGGCTTTATCAAAACATGTCGAGTAAGGTGTCATACGAATTGGAATACTATCCCCTCGACAGTTCTGTCGACGGGGATAGCATTCCACCCTTCTAGAGGGACACGACGTGTGTAGCCTTAACCCCGGTTAAAGTTAACCAGAGCCTCAACATCACAAAATGGATGCTGCCACCACAGACACAAGTCTGACCTCCTGCTGCTGGGAGTCCTTCCAGCGAGGGAGGCTTGGACAAAGGGTTTCCTGCCTTGGGAGGTGCGAGCACCACCCCAGACAGGGTTTTGTGTATTGGGTAGGACAGGGCTGAATAGATTGAGACATGCCCGGGGCACACAAGGTGTCCCCGTGCATAAGCCAGTCCAAACCGGTCCTGGGACTTTCCAGACCCAGGCCTGGCGAGGTGCTGGACAAAGGAAAGGGGGTGTAACCGCCCCCCTTCCTGGTCCCACCCAGAGGAGGGACCTAGTAGGTGATCCACCCCTCAGATTGGGAATAAGAGTGGGAGCAGTGCCATTGCACGGCAGATCATCCTGAAATCAACTTTAAACAAAGAAGAAGACTGGACTTCGACATTCTGCTGCACAGAAGACTGAAGAGAATCTCCCTTGTGGCCTAGCAGTGGCCACCCTGTGAACACAGGTACCAACCAGCGAATCGACGTCTGCTTTGCCGCCGCCTCCCGCCGGAGCCCGAGCCCAGAGCCTGACAAGACACAGACTCCCAGACTTTTCACAGCCCGATCCACAGTCCCTGCAAAGAAGGGACCCGTGGAGGCACCGAGAGACGTGGGACCGGACTTGGAAGACACGAAGAGCTGACAGCGCAGCACCAGAGGCATCCTCGACGTTGTGCTTTGGGGACTGAGAACCCCCACCACTGAGCAGCCCTTGCACCGAAGATCAGCCCCCCAACATCTCCACGATCTGCGTGGGGCCCTTTTGCATTGTGCCACTCGACGCGCCATCCCGGCCACTAGCCACGTGGTCAGCGGCCATCTTGGCGACGAAACCGAAGAACTACACAGCGAGTCTGGTTGCTCCAGACTTGCCCTCGCTCCTGTAAAAAGGAGCACCCGCTCTGACCTTGCTGGTCCGAGTACTAAGCCTTTTTCGACTCCTGTGGGGCTTGCATTAGCCAAGGCCTGTTTGCTCCGATCAAGTTGCAGACACCGCCAACAGCGAGAAGCCTGCGTGGGACAGCTTGTGACCGACTCCTGGACGTCCTTGACCCCCGGTGTCCACGTGGCTGCAGAGAGAAGCTACACCTCAACGCCTGTTTGCACCCGACATCGCCTGGTTCCAATCTGGTTCTACGGTAGTCACTGGCTAGTGACTTTGAACATTGTCCCCTCTGCTTTCAGGTCTTCACATCTTCAGATCCACCCTTGGATCCACCGGAACTCTTCACGTCGAGCCGCCTGCAGCATCTTCAGCTCCAAGCACCATCGACCAGCGTGACGAAACCCGACACTACTTTGACCCTGTGCACCCGCTTCCTGTGGGTGAGGTAACTCAGCTCCGCCGGTGTTCTTACACTGGTACACACCTCTAGGGCCTGTGTCTCAAGTTTCAGCTTTCTAGGTCACTCGGAAGGTTCCGAACTAACTAACTTTGTACTTTTTACGCACCATAGACTTTGCATTGGTGAGTGCGTGCACTTTAAACACTGCACCCGAGTCCTGCGGTCCTTTCCCAACTTAGTCCCTGCTAGTCTCGAATAGCTCCAGCAATTCCCAAGGCCCTAGGCCTGTTTCCTTTCAGTTTGGTATCTCTTATACCACTTTCTTAGTATATGGTTTAGGTGGCCCCTAGGGCTCATCCATATTGTGCAACTTTTGTGTATTTTAAACTGTCTTGTGTTTAACGCTTGTGCTTCTGTGCTCATAAAGAGTCCAGGGGATACTTTTAGTTAATAAATCAATATATATTTTCAATATATCTCTGTGTGGTGTCCTTTCATTTGGTATTCAAGGGGGTTGTGTATGGTAATACAGCTAGCTTCACATGCCTTTCAGAGTTTAGCCTAAGACTGCTTTGTCCACATTACCACTAGGATAACTGGTCTATAAGGTTGACTTACAACCAATCATCATAAGGGTTGCTTGGCATGGTACAAAGTGATCACTAGAATTAGTGAGCATTATATACCAGGCCAACTTCTCACACTTGTATCCCCTGCTCCTGGTGACCCGTAGGGAGAAAGTTTGCCATGTTGGATTCTGCCTGGCCCGCCCCCGACCTCTCGGTGCCTGGCCTCCCCCTCTCCCTCTTTCTGCCTGTTGCTGTCCTAAAAAAGACCTGAACAGTGCTCCTAGGTCCTCGTCACTTCTCCCTTGAGTGTTGAACCTAACCCGTCCTTGATTAGATGTGGATGGTTGAGCACTAGTGTAGTCTTCTTCACTGCTCGTATTGTCGAAGGTCCAGTTTTGTGGTGTCCTCCACAACCAGTCGCTGGGCATCACCCGTGTGGATGCTTCCCAGTGTGCAGACTCACCGAAAAAATGAAGAGTGTCCAACTGGAGAATGGCAGGATATGGAATCTGAAAAGCCTGACAAACTGCAACACAGCTAATGTCATATATCGGCTCACGTGCCTGTGCGGACTCCACTACATTGGGGTAACAACTAGAAAGGCCAAGGTCCGCATTCAGGAACATCTTAGCACGTTGAGAGCAGGACGATTAACCACTAAGTTGGTACAGCATTTCAAATTGATGCACACCAACCTAAAGACATACGCTGGGTGATCCTAGAAAAAATCATGGGGGACCCTAGGACGATTGAAACCAGGCTGATGTCAAAGGAAGCTCGCTGGATCTATCAAGAGAGGGCAGATAAAGATGGACTCAATGATCTTATTGAATGGAATAAGATATCTGTAAGATGAATGAGCACTGATAGGGGGGCCTCTGAGTTATGTCTGCTTGGAGGGGGGTGGCAAATATAGGAGAATCAATATATCCCCAACCGGCGATACTAACTCCGGACTACATTTTCACTGAGAATACATATAGGAAGAGGATCCCACATAATAATAATTTTAATCTGCTTTTCCCAAACAGTGAAACACACCAATTCGATACCGATATAGGTTGACAAAAGCGTATGAATAATCAACAACCGAGAAATCACTATTAGATACACTACGAGGAGACGGCATAGGAAGGGTGCATGGTAGAACGAAAGATCTCCCCATTCCAAGATGGCCGCCACGCAGTAACAGGTCATGTGACACGTTACGTCACACGCCAACAATTATTACAGCCGGCGAGAACAAGGCTCGAGATAGCGGGAACAAGAGCCCCGAGTAGAAGAAACGTCTTCAGCGAAAGACGGTAAGGAGAGGGATCCGTAATCCAGAGCCACATGACCAGCGAGTAAATACATAGACCTGTGGGGGTTATTTACCCGCACTTTAAGAAATGCGAAGGAGCATACGGGAGATGGAATAATGCGGGTCGTAATTGTGACTCAGGGCAAGCGCAGTTGTATTGGAAAGTGGAGAAACGATAACTGCCACAATACTAGGGAGCCGCGGTGACAGTGAGGCACGAGACATGTTGGCAAGCGCCAATTTTAACTATAAATCTCACAAATTAAATAAACGGGCAAGAATGACACAGTGTAGAGATACAAGGTACTCACTATGTATATGCAGGTTTGCAGGTCGACGAGAAGCGACCAAAAAACAAATTCCAAAGGAGGACCAGTACCACATAGGGGGCACGAGGAACCCTAGGCATGCCAGTAGGCACAGAGATGAAGGTAATGGGTCTGCACATGTCCCTGAGACAGTTGAATTTTATGTACATCTAGAGGAAATGGGCATCCTACTTATGTGTGTCACTATGTTTTTTATGTTGTTTTGTCTTTCTGTCGGTGTCTTTTGTGTCTACAGATTTAAACGCCCGCGGCGACCGGCGGTGTGTGGAGAAAACACCCCCAGCCCTGAAGAAGTTGCCTCCGAAAGTATACAGGCAATGAAAAATGTTGGCTTCATAGGATACAAAACTAAGCACAACGGTAGAGTGTTGGTTTTAGTGGGAGTAGAAACCCAGCATAGAATAAAGGTGTCCGAATAGCTAGGGTTTTCTAACTCCATTTTTAATGCAGTATCACACTGATTCGCGGTGTTGATACTTGCGGCGGTAGATGCAAATAGGTGTGGTAGGGACATACACTACTGAGTTAACTGACCATCTTTTCCTACTTTCTATTTTGTTTATTTTTGATGGGAAGGAGCCAATGATGAGAAGTGGAACATACTGACGAGAACCTGTCAGCAGTTCCCTGGTGGTTGCTCCCGTGAGTTACCTTCCTATCGTCCACACATTTTTTCTGACCTTTTTTGATTTATCTGACCTATCCCTCTCTGCATCCACACGTGGGGCTGCACAAGCACAGCTTGAGTGGAGGGACTGTAGACACACAGGGAATGACACGCACAGATTGTATGAGGATATTTTAAAGACCGGCATACCCTGTTGTAAACTCCTGGAGTGGGTGTAAGGTTAAGAATAACCGCACGAACCAGTCAACAAGAGGTAGTATAAATGAAATTGCCTGTGGCATAGTAGGACCAGGTTTTGTGAGTATAATGCTACTCTCTCTGCGACAGCTAATGTGATCAGGAGATTTCAGAAGAGAACTTGAAGCCCTGCCCATCACTTTCATTGGGTCGCTTCCGCGTTTATGCTAAACGCTGGTTTTCCATTGAAAAGGATGCTTCTTAGTTACCGCCCTGTCTCCCTTTTGGACGGTCCATCCTGACTGGGTCGTCAGCTTCACGGCTGTCTTGAAGGCATTTCTTATCTCAAGGGGGCGTGTAAGTGTAAACACATCTGTTTCACTTAGCCCAATGTTTACTTTTGCATCGCGCTTTCACTTAAAGTGAAAGCGCAATGCAAATATAAACAACCGGCAGCCTTTCCTCAATAGCTAGTGCTTTTTTTTTTATTCTGCAGGAAGCTCTGGTCTGTGTGCCGTATTATAAATCTACGGCGGAATCTCCCTGTGTTTGTTGTTTCAGTCGCTGTAAGATCTGAAAGAGGCTCCCCTACAACCCTTTGATTGTGTGTCTTGTGCCATTACTGTGAGCTGTGAAGGAACCCCCGTCTCTGCCTTGTGTTGGGTATCCTCGGCTGGAGCTTCGCCTCATTCTAACCCCCTGTGTCTGTATTGTGTACAGTAAGCTCTGCAGGAAACTCCCCTGCATGCCTTATAATACTGCCATTGAATAAGAATCTCCCTTTGACCCCTGTGCATGCAAGTTCACCTGTGTGCCTCGTGTTAGTCAGCACAGAGAGGAGCTCGCCCTTAAGTGTCTGTAGGTCTTGTGGTACTGCAATCTCAGTAGCAGTGCCCTCTAGCCCCGGTGTGACTGCATAAATCCTCTATTCCCCGGGTCTCCGCAAGCACTAACGCAAAGGCTGATAGAGCCCCCCTTGAGATTGCCAAAGCGGGCGGTCATTTATGAACCGCCTCTCTGCGGGCATCAGGGCCATTTGTTTCCAGGATGTCAAAGATAAAACTAAAGCTTAATAAGCCAGATCTGTGGAGGGTGTACCAGTCCCCTCCCTGTGAAACACATCCTTCTGCTGCGAAGAGTTCCCAGCAGCAATCTTGGAGCCCTTTCAGGCATCTACTGAAGTTCAAGCAGCCACCATGCTTGGCAAGAGACGGGGGAGGGTGCTCTGGAATTCATTTCCTATCCGCAGAGCTCTTTGATATTGGGGGCCTTTATGAACACAAAGGGAACTGTGAAGCATTTGTTCCGACTGGGCTTGAATTTGACATCCCCTCTCTCTCATTTGCCTCCCCACCCCCATTTGCCTCCCCCTCATTTGCCTCCCCCTCCTCCAAGTTCCCTGCACACACCCGCAGCACTCCATCTACCATTCCTTAAACTAGATTACTTGATACTTGATGTAGGTTCAGCTGCTCAGTAACCACTGGGCTTTAAGACGGCCTCAAAGTGTAGTGTAGTTCCTATTTTCCCAATAGGCTCTGCGCATTGGAATAACATAAACAATAGTTTAGACGTAGGACTGAGGTCGACTAGGTCTCTATTGAATATGTTAGACTTAATTTAGGTTTGCCAGCTAGCTCAGAGGTCACTGGAAACTTTCTCGAATGAACAGGGAGGAGTGAACTTCCCTGATTAGACCAGAAGGGATTCCGCTTCTGACCACCGCATAAACATGACTACTTTGCTCCCCCAGAATAAGGAGTATATCTCCAGAGTCGTGTGAAAACAATAGATAGTTATTTCACTCAGTCAATCGTGCATACTTAGTTTCACCAGAGTGCAGAGAAATAGAGAGACGGGCGTTTTCAATAAAAGCTGGACCAGATCCGGACTCTGAACATCCCCACAACACCCCCGCCATTTCCCCTTGTCCTTGGTCAGATCATTCTTTCATTTCATTTTTCCTTGCCCTAGCCCCTGAGGCTAAACCCCTGCTCCCTAAGAACATCTGGGTCAGGAAATGGGGCAAAGCCGATATGCCGTCCCTCTGCTCGTCTCATGAGCAGTCTTCTTTCTCATGCAAGAGAAATGAATTGCCACAATTGCAATACTTGTTATAAAGTAAAGTGCGTACAGTAAAAGGAGTATTATGAAATAATACTGTAAAAGCATTGATATGGTTTCTGAGCCATATGATACTTAAAAGGTATAAAATATATACAGTTACATACAATTATAAAAGTTTGACTAAACGTACTCAACTGATGTTTCTGAAAACGCCTACCCCAGTGTACCTAACCTAAGCCTAGTACGTGGGAAGGAGTAAAGGAGTTTTTAAGTTAGTTTTGCCAAGAATCTGACTCAAGAATTTTCTACGGATCTAATCAGCTCCGTACCTTGGTTTTAGAATTAAGGCGGTCTTGTATCTCGCTTTTAGGACTTGATCTCCCAGTAACCCGCAAGGGTGACTGGAAACACTGGAGCTGGATTTTCTCGGCAGGAGAAAGACAGCGTCTTTCTAAGTGCGTCAAATGGGAGGGATGGCTTCCTTTGGCACTCGCATCAGCTGGGCTTCGGATAAGTAGATAGCCACTCTGCTCGAAACCACTGTGTGTTACTTAAGGCAAACGTTTGTACATTTATACCTGGAAGGTGCCGAGTTTGACGTAAGGTTGGACATAAGACGTCAATAAAGGTTCAAGGCGGACTCCCTGCCCAATGTTCTAGCTGCATTGCCCCCCTCATACTCTGCCATTCGAGCGGACCGTCCGGAGGGCAGGAGGGGCGGTGGAGTGGCCCTGATAGCTCGCACTGACCTTCACTTTCAGATCCTTCCCTTCCCTCCCATTCCTGAAGTAGACTATCTGGTAACACGATCGACCTCCTTTCAGACCCCTCTGACCTCTGTTCTTATCTACCGCCCCCCCCCCCCATTCCACTCCTTCTTTTGTCTCCAGCCTCCAAGATCTCCTGGCCACACTGGCGATAAATAATTCGTCAGTGTTAGTCCTAGGGGACCTCAACTTCTGGCCAAATGATCCCGCTGAAAGCTCCCTTTCCAAGGAGTTCACTGATCTTATGATCAGTCTTAATTTTATACCTCACATTCACAGTTCCACTCACATACAGGGTCACACGCTGGACCAGATCTGGACTCTAAACATCCCCACAACACCCCCGCCATTTCCCCTTGTCCTTGGTCAGATCATTCTTTCATTTCATTTTTCCTTGCCGTAGCCCCTGAGGCTAAACCCCTGCTCCCTAAGAACATCTGGGTCAGGAAATGGGGCAAAGCCGATATGCCGTCCCTCTGCTCGTCTTTGGCTAAAACCAGCCCTGACCTCTCAGGCCTTGCAGCCCCAGCTCAGCTGGCCACCATCAACAACAACTGACTCAAGCGGGTGACGAATTCGCTCCCCTGAGACGAATTACGCTCAAGCGGGCTCACGCAGCCAACCGATGGTTCACCTCAGATCTTAAGGTGAAGAAATTGGACGCACGGAGACCCGAGCGAGCATGGAGAAGAGCGTACTGTCCTGTGTTAAAAACCACCCACCTATCTGTCCTTCAGATTTACAAAAAAGGCATCCTTGACGCCAAAACTGAGTTCTTTTCTAGCAGTATACTGGCAGCGGAGTCCCAGTCGAAAGAAATCTTTGCCACTGTGCATGAACTGGCCTCATCTGACAGAGCTACGGCTATGATTCCTCCCTCCCAATTCCTCCAACTTGCTCAATGAGTTCTTCATTGAGAAGGTCGCAAATATTAAAACCAACATCCCTCCCCCATCATCTACATTCACTAATCCCTCCCCCCCTTCCACTGTCTCCAAACTAACCAATATTCCCCTCTTGACCAAGGACACACTCCTCCCACTTCTCCAACGGGTGAAGTCGGGCTCCCCCTTGGATTTTGGCCCCGCTCACATCCTTAGAGAAATCTTTCTAGCTTGTCCTACCCCACCCCTCACACTCCTTAATGATTCACTTAGTAATGGTGTTGTTCCTAGTCTCCATAAATCCGCGGTCGTCATCCCAATCCTAAAAAAGGCTGGCGCCGATCCCTCATCCCCTTCTAACTATCGCCCCATTTCTCTTCTGCCATATTTGGGAAAGGTTTTAGAAACCCATGTCACCAGCACCCTGAGCACCCACGGGGAGACTAATCCCTGCCTCTCCCCTTGTCAGGCGGGCTTTCGGCCCCTCCACTCCACGGAGAAGGTGGTAATCTCAGTGATGGATGGGCTACGTGAAGGCATCGACACCAACCTCTCGCAAGCCCTCATCCTCTTAGATCTGTCCGCCGCTTTTGACACGGTGGACTATTCCATCCTCCTCACCCGTGTCAAGGCGGCGGATATAGAGGGCCTAGCCTTCTCATGGCTCGAGTCCTTCCTGAGCGAGAGGGCTCAGGCGGTCCACCTCGCCGGCTTCACTGCTGCTTCCCGTAAGGTGGAATGTGGTGTCCCCCAAGGCTCTTCACTTTCCCCCCTTTTGTTTAATTTATACATCTACCCCCTCATTTTTATGTTGCAGCAGCTCGAGGTCACGGTGTTCAATTACGCCGATGACCTCCAGCTAATTTTCAACCTCTCCCATTCCCCCTCATCCGGCCAGAATGTTCAAACAGTTATGCTGTTCATTCAGGATTGGATGAACTGCAACCACCTCAAACTCAATCCGAACAAGACAGAGTTGGTCTTGACCGGAGGTGGTTGCAGTCCCTGGTCTCCCTCCTATTGGCCCCCATCACTTGGTGTTCCCCCCACTCTCGGTCCCCAAAGTTAAAACTCTCGGGATTTTTCTCAATTCACAACTTTCTGTTCACTCCCAAGTCAGTTCTGTGGTGTCCTCCTGTTTCTTCTCCCTTAGGACTATCAGGAAGATCTCCCGTTTCTTTTCCCTCCTGGCATTAAGTCATTGTGATGGCAATGGTGCTCTCACGCCTTGATTATGGTAACATAATCTACAATGGCTCGCCGGCCTACGCTATCCACCGCCTGCAACTAGTGCAGAATCAGGCTGCTCGCCTGATCTATGGCCTGCCTAAATTTCACCGCGCTACCCCTTTGCTACAGGCACTACACTGGTTGCCTGTGAAAGAGCGAGCTTTATTCAAACTTGGCTGCCTCACCTATCAGGCCACGATGGGCACCGCCCCTGAGCTTATATGCTCAGCCATCAAGCCCTACCTGCCGGGTAGAGAACTCTGTTCCTCCCATATGGCACTCCTGGTCACCCCCCGTTTCAAAAAGAAGAAAGCTGGAGGTGCAAAATTTGCGGTCCTTGCCCCAGCTTTCTGGAACTCTCTCCCTGTGCGTCTCCGCACTTTACCTTCCTATATAGAGTTCCGAAAAAACCTCAAAACCTTCCTTTTTTCCCGAGCTTTCGCTGCCTGGTCTCCTCATGCTGCTGTTGCTGGTCGTAACCTGAAAAGCGCCATGAAACCGCTCGGTAAAAGTGCGCTCAATAAATGTTTTTAAATTCAAATTCAGTAAAAGAAGTCACTAAGAACTGGCCGTTCTTTCTGACTCGCAGGAGTTCTTGGACAAATCAAAACAAAACCATGGGGAATTCCCAGGTTTCTGGAGGTTTGGTTTGTTGAAAGAACTCGTTGTACTTTCTAGGAGTCTAAGGAAGTAGCCTTGCCGTATTTGGTTTGCATTGGCTATTACTAAATATGGATATGATTCTTATGCCTTTATAAGGGTATGATTTGTTATAATCACACAGGGCATAAATCGGGAATATTTAATTAGGGTCCTAGATACGATCACAACACCCACTCCACTTATAATGTCCATCATTACTAAATACTAAGCAATATATAAACATATAGGTATGCATGTGTTTCCCAGCCCACCCCAAAATACATTGAATGCATTTGAAATGGTATAGATACACGAAAATGAGTATTATACTGTACGCTTTCAAGCAGTGGTATCATTCAGACAATGCAAATATAAATATCAACTGAATGAATTGCGAAAATTACATTTATGAAATGGCTCTTAATACAGAAGAGAAGGTCGAGACCATTTCATCACATATTTATAGAAGATTGTACATGTGCTAGAGGCTGATTCAAAATATTGTCTCTAGAGTCTCTAGGAATAGAAACTCTGTTCTCTAAGAATAGTTCTACTTTAAGCAGAGTACCTTGTGCAAAAAAAAAGTAAATATTTTGAAAGTTGAAAAATAATTTTGTTTTCAAGGGAAAAATTAGTTCCAAGTGTTTTCAGCAGTGTTTATAAAAACTGAAGGCCGAATTCAGAGTTCAGGAAAAGCTGTGTGCTCGCTATTTCGATTGTTATTCTCATTGTTAGGAGAGACCATTACCTCAGATAGGCCAGCAAAAAACGCGTCTACCACAGTAGGTGAAAGTTGGGCCAACTCCGAAAAAGTTTAAATAGTGCATATATGCCATGCATTGCCATCATCGGTGTCTAGATAAGCAATGTTCACAGAGGGTTGTACCTGTGTGCTGCCGCTTTCATCTCGAACTTCACTGCCACCTAATCGTAATGGTGAAGTCAACGAATGCCGTCATCAGAATCGGTAGCCGCTGGGGACAACACGTTGCATGAGTCGTTACTGACAAAGCAAAGCGTCGATATCCATTGGTACTGCTGATGGTAGTGTAAGACAGACTTCCAACACGCATTCTTCTCTGCATAGCAGACATCGAAGCACAGGTAAGATGCAATTTTGCCAGATCGGTCTGAATGAAAGAAACCAAGTAGTATTCAGATCGCTTCGCCGGGCCAATCCGAGGACCTTAGTGATACGGTCTCAGTATCGTATTGCTAGGATCATTTCTTACATCGTAGCCTGAGTTTTGTCTGTGACTTGGCTTGCCATATCGGAGCTGAAGGAACAAAAATAAAATTCCTGCTACGAGTCCCAAAATAAGAGGCAGGCCACCGAAAAGAGAATGCACAAAATTCGGGAAGATGCCCAGAACAGTTTCAAAAGGTGTTAACAGTCCTGAAAAAATTGTCTTAAATACATGTGTGATGCCACTGGTATCTGACATGTTTAAAATTTGGCTTAACATTTCTACGAAATGCATGGGGCAGTTTGTCAATATTAGGGTATGTATCTCTGCCGCTGTCCTTGCAGCTTGCAGGTCATACGTCTCTTTGGACGAGGTTAAAGGCACAGTTGTCTGTAAAAGAATAGATTTCATTCTGCTTAAAGTATCAATTCGAATAGAGATATTCACAGAAGGCCATAATGCCACCTCCATGTCTGGATTGCTGTTTGGATACTATACTTGCATACAACAAATGTCCCTGGAAGTAATGCTCATGAGATAGGGTTTTCCTGGCATCATGCCACAACAGCTGTGGTCCCTTAATATAACTTAGCTACCGTTGGAAAGTTGGCTGAAAAAAGGGCTCTATCTGTGTAGCTGGGGTGCCGTGCAGATGACATGAAAGGTTGTTTGATGAACCTTTGCAAGATCCATGCAAGTTTATACCTTGGCATAGGAGTGTACCGCTCAGTGATGTTTTACAATTATTACCACTAAAAAATACCTCTTTCTTTCTCCCACTCCAACATCTATGTGTATAAGGTAAATTCCAGGTTGATTTGATGTATTTGTTACCCAACCTTTCATAGAAATTTTCCAAATTGTGAAAAAACTTATCAAACCTCTATCTAGCCTGCACGAGACAAAATCAACAGCCCACTGTAATGACGTAGCAGAATTTTTCCACCAAAAAGTCAATAAAATCTACTCGTCCTTTCCCCCCCTTGCTACCGCCCCTTTAGCTTGGGCCAATACAATTATGGTACACCCCCCACTAGAGCCTCCACCCATACTGGACCACTTCCCCCTTCTAGATCTTGTATCCCTAGAGTCCGTGGCTCGGAAAGTAAAATCTGGATCCCTTGACGATCCGGCCACGCCAGATATCATAATGTCAGCATCCCAGATCACATTGCCAACCATAATGGACCTCCTGAACATATCCATCACCTCCGGCACTGTCCCTCCTGTCTGGAAACGGGCCATGGTCCGAGCCCTGTTAAAGAAACCCATTCTGGATCCCTCAGATTTTAGCAATTACCAGCCTAACACCCTGTTCGCCTAGGTGAGTAAAATCCTGGAGAGATGCATCAACCTCCAACTGGTGAATTTCTTAGAAAACAACCAACTGTTAGACCCCACCTAGACGGGTTTTAGACCCAAACACAGAACTGAGTCCGCCCTCCTTATAGTCACAGAGAAATCAAGAAAAATCCTAGATCAAGGAGGATCAGTGGCAGTGATCCTCCTCGACCTTAGCGCGGCATTCGACACGGTCTGCCACGACATCCTGCTGAACCGTCTGTCTAGTGTCGGAATCAAGGATAAAGCCTGGCTTTGGCTCAAGTCCTTCCTGAAGGACAGATCCTTTCAAGTCTTCGATGGTGAGTCAGTGTCCACTAGCAGACCATTGAGGTGTGGGGTTCCACAAGGCTTCTCTTTAAGCCCTGCGCTTTTCAACATCTATATGAGGCCACTGGCTGAGGTTGTCCGTCCATTTGGGGTTAAGATCATTTCTTACGCGGACGACACCCAGAAGGTGGTCTAATTGGTGCAGGAGGCCGACATGCCAATGTCAGGCGGGCTTAGAAAGTGTTTAGAGGAGGTAAAGAGCTGGATGTCCTCATCACCCCTCAAACTAAATGGGGACAAAACGGAGCTGATGCTCCTAGGCCCCTCTAACCCCAGTTTCTTCAACTGTCTAGGCACCCCTCCAGCACCCAAGGATAACATCAAGAGCCTCGGGGTGTGGCTGGATAGATCCCTTTCATTTAACATCCAGGCCACAAAACTCTCGACGACCTGCTTTGCTTTGGCCTTCTCAGGATGCTAAAGAAAATTCTCCCCCTTCTACCCATGGAGGCTAAGCAGGTAGCCATCCAGGGTTTGATACAGTCCCGCCTAGACTTTAACAACGTCCTCTACCTTGGTGCTCCAGAATACACCTTGCGTAGACTTCAGAACTGTGCGGCTTGCACACTGCTACAGCTTCCACGCATACAATCCGCCAAAGCTGGTCTGATCAGCCTACATTGGCTGTCAGTGCGTCAGAATCCTCTTCAAGGCCATGTGCATTGCCCACCAGGCCTTTTGGGACACAGGTCCTATGATCACCCGTGACCTAGTCATCCACTATCAACCCAGCATAAGTCTTCGCTCGAGCCAGGCCTTCATGGCTACTGCTCCAAGAACAAAAAATACTAGGTCGGGCGGCAGGACGTTCACCTACAATGCCTCCAAGACCTGGAATACACTCCCCCTTCATCTTAGAGCCAACCCCAACCTTTCTTCATTCCGCAAACAGTTGAAAGACATTCCTATTCAACCTCCCTCAGTAATTCTCTGCTAGCATTTCTGCCAGGCCACCTTTGTTGGTTCCCAGCGCTTGGACGCCCCGGGCAGCAATCACGCTCTATAAGTCTACTTTTCATTTCATTTCATACAGGCCTGCTGGTATATACTTTTGGCAGTATTGAAACTGAAAAGTTGTTATTGGGATTGTAATGGTGCCATGTATTATCCATTCAATGACAGGTCTTTCTGACATTGTCAATGGTAATCTCTCAAGTTTTTCAATGCTCAGCACCGTATAGTCTGCTCCTTTTTGTGCCAACGAGATTTGTCTATCAGTAAGGTTAAGGATGGAAAATAATGACGTTATGTTGATTAGACGCCATGGCACGTGACCTGAACGGAGGTTGTGTAACGTCCAGCCTAGCTGTACAATAGAACGCAATTGGGACTGACCATGTTGTAACATTATCATATCCTGTTCTATTATATCACTAGCAGATGATACAATGCTGTCCAGTGAATAGATTCTGGAGGACAGAGTCGTTAACCCATTGTCCACTACAGAAAGTGTTTTTTTCCAAATTAATACGATCAATTTCTCGTATTTTTTCAGCAGTTTCAATTTGATTTAATTTCCAAGCTTCATTGTGAGCTGCGTATATACCGGCGTATATGAAACGTTTTTGCCAGTGTTTGTGAGGTTCCAGTATGAAATCTCCCAAGTCAGCACCGTCTTTAAGTAAAGTTAAGTGTTGCTTGATTTCGGTAAGTGTGGATCTCTGTAGCCAGTCGAGGCATAGGTTTCCTACACTGTATGTTGTCACTATCCCTGGATGTTGTCTCTGGGAATATCTTGGGTCTGGCCTGGTCTGTTTGAACCCCTGTACTTTGTTCAGGAATCTATCTTGACAGTTATTTGTGTCTATGGGCCAGATCAACCATTTGTTCCAATCATGAAGTGTTCTGTTTTAAAATATAGGCCACGTCTAACCCCTCATCTGTAGTGGTGTTTCTATCAGGCATTGGCTTTGGTATAGACGGGTTGTTTAAATCTTTTATCTTGGCTAAACTAAGACAGGTTGTTTGTTGAATTGTCATTCAGGAACATAATTTGTTCTGGGACCATGCAGGCTCTGAACAATGCTTCTAAACCTTGTACCTGCCATTCTTTTGTACCCCAGATGGTTTTTGTCTCAATGTTTTTCCAAAATTCAAAACCAAATGTAGAGTTTTTTCATAACATTTCTCAGAATAAATCAGTGTAGTATTTGTCAACATGTTTTTCACTCCTGTCTTATTTAACATTTTGAAATAGAATGTTTCAGGATTAGTGACATTAAACCCCGAGAAGTATGGGAATTTCTCATAAAATGTTTTTGAGCTGCCTTTTGGCGGGGTTGAACAATGTTCCCATTGATTAGAACTGAAAATATTTCTAGGATTTGCAGATTTATGCAGATAATGATGCCCAAAGTGGTTGAAACAGTACATTTCCTCATAATTCAACGAACCCTGTAAATAATCATGTTCTGTAAATTTTGCTGACATTTCTAAATCTGACATCATATTGTTAATATTTTCAAATTCCCAATCATCAGAGAAAGTACCAGGTGATACAAAGTCACTTAAAGAAATCTTAAATTGGTGTGGATATTTCAAGAGCTCAACCGGGCATAGATTTCATAGTCAGTTTTGTCCCATGCTATACCACCAGTTATAGGGATGGCTGTGATGTTCACTGATGACAGTTCTCTTTTTTCGATGTGTGATGATCTGTGTGGTTTCAGGACCAAGTTGATGTTCTGACTTGCTGTGTCCATTGTTCTATATTTTCCATCAATAAATCTACCCAAACTTAAAACCAAGATGAGCCATAGAAGGAGGAAAAGTACACCTAACACAATCCATAATTTAATCCATTGTGAAGTTAGATATGTTTCTCTGAGTTGATGAAAGAGTTCTGTGATTTTTTCTTTGAATGTTTTTGTTGCTGGCTTGTCTCCATGTTCACTTGGATCATCGGAAAAGTCATCGAAGATGATAAAGTAGCCAGATGCTGTTCTATCAATTGGTGGGATTGCTTCCGGATTTCCATTGATCTTTGCATTTTCTTTTGTTACATTTGTGTAGTCCGAGGCTACATCGTTGTAGACTGGAGTTTCTTGATGAACTGTTGCAATTTGGGTTTCAAGAGGCACAAGTTCCATGGCTTTGTTGCATAGTCCTTTTTTAATCACTGCAGGTTTGTCAAATGTGATTAGTCTCTGTTTGAACCTCTTGGATTGTAGCAAGATTTGGTCTTCTGCTATTTCTTGGGAGTCCACTGGGCCTACTACTTATTATTGGCCACATGGTTGTGGTTTCACCAGGTCGATTGATACAACTCGGTTCTCCTTTTTTCCAGCAAGGGGCGGTAGTACAACTGATCTTGTTCGGCTGACAGCTAAGTCAGGTACTGCTTTTCTGTAAGAAGGCCCAAATTCCTTCTTCACCGCGATCTTTTCTCTGACCAGATACCCAATCTTTGGAATCCAGACTGGTCTTGCTGGGACAGGTGGTTTTTCTTCAGTGATAGTTGGCTTTAGCTTTTCGTTACTCAGACTTTTTTGTGTTTCATTTAAGTCCTGTAAAACAGCCAAACGATCTTTGATATCAAAGGCTTTTTGTTGCACCACTGAAGTCTGACAATCCAAGTCCTGTATGATCATTCTAGTACCAAATAAAAGTTCGTACGGACTGATACCTCCTAGAGAATTTCTTGGCATATTATTAAGACTACGTTGGACACTTATTAGATGTTTGCCTCACCCGTCACCCAAACCTAATACCCTCGCTGTTATAGATTGCTTTATGTCCCGTTTTTTTCTCTCCACTACCGCATTTCCCTCGGGATGGAACGGACTAGAATACCGCAATGCAATGCCCATGCAATGCCCATGGCCTCCTTGTAAGCCCGAGAGCTAAATGCAGGACCCTGGTCCGAATGTAGCATGGCAATTGCGTATGTGCCGATAAAGACTCGCAAATCTTTTATAACCGTTCTGGCGCCAGCAGAGCGCTGGGGGTCTCATCTAAATGAATCTTGTCTTAATATTTATGGGACCACATTTTTCCGTCTGGATGTCTGCGCATAGATAGCCTGATGCTGTCTAATAGTGGTGTCTGGGCTGGTGTCTGGTCCGGTTCACAACTGCGATCTCTGTTGCAGTCCTAACAATTCATTGCAAAGTTATAAATTTCTACGTTCATCCCCGGCCACCAGTATTGTGATTGTAATTCTATTCGAGATTTCAGGAACTCTTGGTGCCTCGGACCCAATCCCATGTGTGCTTCTTGTATCAAGAAGACTCTCCGGTTTGTGTTTGGAATTACTCTATCCCCCACTCCAGGGATTTGAGCAAACAGAACGGAGTTCGCATCAATTATGTATGTATTGCCGAGTGGATAGTTTAGAGGTAACGCCGCATAATTGCCTTCCGTTGAAGCTTTTACTGCAAGCAGCGTTTTGCCATCTATTTGTTTTTTCGTACGCTTTTTTTGTAGCTACGGAAGCAGTGATCAGCTGCCGCTGTGGCTTTGTCAGCCAATGAATTCCCTGCAACGTGAACGCCATCACGTTGAAGACTCTGCGTATGTATCACATGAGTCTTTTGTAGTTCTTTCTGCAAAAGAACTACTTGTTCCCATAGTTTTTTATGCTTTATTGTGGCACCTGTCTTATCTTTGTAACCGTTTTTTATCCAGGTCTGCATGGAATTATTGTAAGATCGGACGCAGCAATGCGAATCGCAAACTATTAGTGTCGGAAATTCACGATCAGCATTTTCAAGCGCCATCTTGTGAGATCTTATTTCAGCTCGCTGAGCTGTACAGTTTCTGAGAGATTCAGTTTTAGTGACAATCGGTCTGAATTTACCTAAGCGCCAGTGACCTTTAACAATAGCGCACGCAGCATTGTAAATCTGTTTTTCCACAACGTAGTGTTGTGCAAATCTGTCTGTACAGATTTTTACACAGGTGTACTGTTCGAGAGGCAGAATTTCGTTCAGCAGAGGACATTCATTTTTGTAATCCAGATATTCTAGTTTTCATTTTCGGATCGAATGCGTGTGTTACGTCTTCTGTAGCAAGAGAGGTTTCCCATTTTATCCATTTTGGATCTAGAGCTTTAGCATTAGGATTACCTGGTATTGTTACTGCCTCAAAGGCTGATACTGCTGTCAAAACAGATATCCTCTTTCAATGGGCTAGGGCACTTTCTTTTTCTACAACAGTCTGAACCGCAGTTAGAATTTTTTCAGTAGAACTGAATTTCATTTCAGCTTGTGTGTACAAATGTGATTTGTAAGCTATTGGTACAGTTTCTCCCTCATTAGAGGTCCGGTATGTGAATCCGCATCTTCCTGGGATGACTCAGATTACAAGGTTGCGTTCGTTTGCGCGTGTTTGCAGTTTAGTTTTAGTTAACATGTCTGTCTGTAATGATCTTAAAATTTCTGTGTGTTTTTGAGTCTAATTAATTGGTTTAAAATCAGGTTTAATTAGTTTGTATAGAGGTTTAACCCTCTGCATAATTTAGAATGTATGTTCTTCTGGAATTCAGGAAACCTAATATTGATTGTAAGTTCTTCAGCGTTTTTGGAGCTTGGAGTACTGCACACTTCTCTAAGAAGTTGTCCGCTAGGCTTTTGCCTTCACTTGATAATTCATATCCTAAAAATAGGACAGTTAGATGGGCAATTCGTGATTTTTTAAAGTTAAATTTGTACCCTTCAGATACGAACCCAAGTATTATGGTGTTCACTCTTTTCAAGTGAGTCTCTAGGTCATCGTCTGTAAGATAGATGTCATCGACATAGGATAATGCCTCATCATACATTTGTAGTAACTGTTACCCTGGCTGAAAATAATCCTGGGCTGTTCTTGAATCCCTGTGGGAGACGACAACATTGTTTTTGAGTCCCCATGCTGGAGAAAGCGGTCAAATTTCTGCTTTCAGGTGCTATGTTTTGACAGAAGAAACCATTTTAAATATCTAATGTCGGTGTATATTTTTTGCGAACAATATTATTCATTAGTGCTGCACTGTGTGAGTTTTGTACTGCAAAAGTTTTACAGCAGGAGTTTAGATGTCTGTAGTCCAAAACTAGACGATATGAATCGTCTAGCTTGGAGACAGGAAACAAAGGATTGTTCATTTGTGAGGTGCATGTTTCAATCACCCCCTGATATTCAAGTTGATCTAAAATTTCTTTTACTTGTTTTTTAGCTTCTTGCTTAACAGGATACTGCCTCTGTGCAGTAGGTTGATTTTTTTTTTAACGGGATTTTATGGTGAGGAGAGTCCTCATCCCATCCTACATAATTTTTATATAATGCAGGGGCTTGGGCCACTGCCCATTTTCTAGCAAATGTATATTTTTTATGAATTGGAATGTGATTTGAGAAGGCAGGTATAACCATTTCTTCGCCATGTGGGCACTCCCTGACAAAATCTGGTGGCCAGCCTTTCTCTGCTAGAAGGACAACATAGCCTTTAGATAGATTCTCCCAAAAGAGACCTTTTATTTTCCTAGTTTTATCTACCTCTATAGGTAATGTTATTTCATATAGTTTATGGGGCACGCTCACTCGGGTGTCTGCAGTTTCCACTTGAATGTATTCATTCGTGTCCACTGTTTCCAGAAGATTCATCAGCATCTTGCGAGCTATGCTCACTTCTGCTGCGCTGCCTAGCATTGTCTGGGCCCACTCTCCGTTTTTCAGTTGTCCTCAGGATTCTCGGCATGCTTTATTTTAATACTGATTCAGAAAAGGGGGTGGTGATGAACAGAGTGTCTGAATTGAGCAGACCAGTCTTACCCAGTCCAAAGATTAGGGCTTGATCCATCACCGTTATTTATCTCACTGCCCCATCCCAGCTCAGAACCTGGCTATATGCAAATCAGTCTGTCCCTGGCCCAGTGCATCATGGGAACAGGGCAGACTAAACTACCAAGCCAATTCTTCACCAGAAAGGAGACAAGCTACCGGGGACCGGTTTCTGGCATTTCAGCCGTCTTCGGCCCGGCTTGCTTGAATCCTGATGGAGCAGTGAGAAAGGGGCTCATGTCTGAGTATACCCTGCCACACCTATAGTGGCCAAAAACGATTCAGAAAAGGGGGTGGTGATGAACAGAGTGTCTGAATTGAGCAGACCACTCTTACCCAGTCCAAAGATCAGGGCTTGATCCATCACCGTTATTTATCTCACTGCCCCATCCCAGCTCAGAACCTGGCTATATGCAAATCAGTCTGTCCCTGGCCCAGTGCATCATGGGAACAGGGCAGACTAAACTACCAAGCCAATTCTTCACCAGAAAGGAGACAAGCTACCGGGGACCGGTTTCTGGCATTTCAGCCGTCTTCGGCCCGGCTTGCTTGAATCCTGATGGAGCAGTGAGAAAGGGACTCATGTCTGAGTATACCCTGCCACACCTATAGTGGCCAAAAACGATTCAGAAAAGGGGGTGGTGATGAAGAGAGAGTCTGAATTGAGCAGACCACTCTTACCCAGTCCAAAGATCAGGGCTTGATCCATCACCGTTATTTATCTCACTGCCCCATCCCAGCTCAGAACCTGGCTATATGCAAATCAGTCTGTCCCTAGCCCAGTGCATCATGGGAACAGGGCAGACTAAACTACCAAGCCAATTCTTCACCAGAAAGGAGACAAGCTACCGGGGACTCTGTCCCTCACCACCCCTTGTTGTAAATATTTTTGTCCACCCTAAGCGTGGAAGGTTATACTCAGATGTGAGTCCCTTGCTCATTGCACCATCAGGATTCAAGCAAGCCGGGCCGAAGACGGCTGAAATGCCAGAAACCGGTCCCCGGTAGCTTGTTTCCTTCACAGTGTAAGAATTGGCTTTTGTAGTTTGGTTTGCCCTGTTCCCATCATGCACTGGGACAGGAACAGACTAATTTGCATACAGCCAGGTTCTGAAACTGGGATGGTGCAGTGAGCTAAAAAACGGTGTTGGATCTATCCCTGATCTCTTGACTGGGTGAGAGTATTCTGCTTAATTCAGAGACTCTGTCCCTCACCACCCCTTGTTGTAAATATTTTTGTCCACCCTAAGCGTGGAAGGGTATACTCAGATGTGAGTCCCTTGCTCATTGCACCATCAGGATTCAAGCAAGCCGGGCCGAAGACGGCTGAAATGCCAGAAACCGGTCCCCGGTAGCTTGTTTCCTTCCCAGTGTAAGAATTGGCTTTTGTAGTTTGGTTTGCCCTGTTCCCATCATGCACTGGGACAGGAACAGACTAATTTGCATACAGCCAGGTTCTGAAACTGGGATGGTGCAGTGAGCTAAAAATTGGTGTTGGATCTAGCCCTGATCTCTTGACTGGGTGAGAGTATTCTGCTTAATTCAGAGACTCTGTCCCTCACCACCCCTTGTTGTAAATATTTTTGTCCACCCTAAGCGTGGAAGGGTATACTCAGATGTGAGTCCCTTGCTCATTGCACCATCAGGATTCAAGCAAGCCGGGCCGAAGACGGCTGAAATGCCAGAAACCGGTCCCCGGTAGCTTGTTTCCTTCCCAGTGTAAGAATTGGCTTTTGTAGTTTGGTTTGCCCTGTTCCCATCATGCACTGGGACAGGAACAGACTAATTTGCATACAGCCAGGTTCTGAAACTGGGATGGTGCAGTGAGCTAAAAATTGGTGTTGGATCTAGCCCTGATCTCTTGACTGGGTGAGAGTATTCTGCTTAATTCAGAGACTCTGTCCCTCACCACCCCTTGTTGTAAATATTATTTTAATACTGGCTACCTTCTTTCTGGGAAATTGTAATTTTTTACTTTGAGCAGGTTCCTTGTCTTTGGACTTGACGTGCTCTTCCTTGTGTTCTGACCGTCCTCTTCTTTCCGATTTCTTTGATGAAGTCTGAAAAGATCGAGAGGGACGTGTATCAATATCTTGATATCTGTCAGGTTTTCTCAAATTGTCCCTATTTCTAAGGTTGTATCTTTTTTCAGAGGGCTCCCTTTGGAGCCACTTGCCCCCCCCTTCTGGAGATCTATTTCTTCGTTGGGAGACCTTCCTCTGGACTGAAATTGTTTTTCTCTGGGAGTGGTTTGTTATTACCCTCCCACTTCTTCTTTTGAGATTTGAGATTATTTTTAATAAAAGTTTTTTCAGGATTTTCAATTAGTTGGTTTTACTGGTTTACCACCCAAACTAGCTCTGCCTATTTCTTCATAGGATTTTTCAATTATTTCAGCAAGCTCAAAAGGTTGGTCTTTTATATCCGTCTCCTTCAATTTTTGGCGGATCGCCACAGATGCTGCTTCTCCTTTTATGTTGGCTAATAATATAGCCGAGACCTGCTTAAAGTCTTTCAGTAATTTCATACCCAGAGTTAAAGCAGGTTCTGGACCGTATTCATTTTGAATCTATCTTAGTACATCTGGTATAACCGCCATAGACGGAACACCATGTGTTTTTGTGTAGATAGAGGCAAAGACTGCGCCCCAAGTGTCACAGTCCGCCCACATGTGGTGCGATCCACATTGGGAGACAGTCAGAATTCTGTGTTTTTCGTGAGGGGTAGTATCAGAAAATACTGCCTCTATCTGAGTAATTTTTTGAGCTAACCAGAATGGAATTTGTTCCCGTTTTGCAGGTGTTTTACCAAGACATGATTGTATATTTTGTGGTGTAATCTTGTTTGTGTTCCCCTGTTGAGGGGTGTTTTGTGGAATTTTAATTGCAGGTTTGACTGTTGAAGTCCGCATGACATAATGGACCAATTGTCTATGAATTTTAATTAGTTGTTTTAGCTGAACTAAAAGTTCTCAGTTTGACATTTTTTTCAATGTCTGGGTGGGTGTGTTACTGGCTAGAACCGGCCATGTGGCTCCTGGTCTACATAGTGGGCCGAGCCTGGTAATGTGATTTTGAGGTTTTAGGGCGCTATTAAATAAGAGCAGGTGCTCTTGGTATATTAGTGGAATTTCAACTTCCTCGAAAGAGTATTCCGCTGGAGATTCCGCTATTTTGTAGTAGTGGAACTCATGTGTTACAGTGTGTGCTGCTGGAAAATGTATTCAGGAATAGAATACCTCTGTCTGCACATTTTCATGTGCCTCTACCACAAATAGGACCGTACCACCTCTTGATGATACTCCATTTTCTATAAGTTTGATAGTTCTGGTTTTTCTTATATTGACCGGGATGATTATTGCATCATGGTAGTCTTCATTAAACTCTGTAAGGTCGGCACCCGGTTGATTTGCATTTACTGCGGCTTCACCGGTTTCGTTGTTGTCTCCATGATTTGACATTGTTTAATGAAAGTTTCTTGCAGAGCAAGTTTTTTGAGGAAACAAAGATTAGGTGCACAATATTTTGGAACACTGTATCCTTCAACGTTGACTATACCAAAAACTAATACATAGGATTCTCATCCTACTAAGTTCCTGGCGGATATTAACCTTTCACCCACTCCAGACGTCTATTGGAGTTTTTACGGGAAAAAGTGGTCTGTGTGAAAAAGCACGACTGAGTTACTCTAGTATCTTGCGTTAGATTATCACCTTACCAAACGTTGGGCGCCATGTAGTGTACTTCCTATTTTCCCAATAGGCTCTGCGCATTGGAATAACAAACAATAGTTTAGACGTAGGACTGAGGTCGACTAGGTCTCTGTTGAATATGTTAGACTTAATTTAGGTTTGCCAGCTAGCTCAGAGGTCACTAGAAACTTTCTCCAATGAACAGGGAGGAGTGAACTTCCCTGATTAGACAAGAAGGGATTCCGCTTCTGACCACCGCATAAACATGACTACTTTGCTCCCCCAGAATAAGAAGTATATCTCCAGAGTCGTGTGAAAACAATAGATAGCTATTTCACTCAGTCAATCGTGCATACTTAGTTTCACCAGAGTGCCGAGAAATAGAGAGACAGGCGTTTTCAATAAAAGGTGTTATTTTATTGAGCAGTCTTCTTTCTCATACAAGAGAAATGAATTGCCACAATTGCAATACTTGTTATAAAGTAAAGCGCGTACAGTAAAAGGAGTATTATGAAATAATACTGTAAAAGCATTGATGTGGTTTCTGAGCCATATGATACTTTAAAATGGATAACATACATACAGTTACATACAATGATAAAAGTTTGACTAAACATACTCAACTGATGTTTCTAAATGCGCCTACCCTAGTGTACCTAGCCTAAGCCTAGTACGTGGGAAGGAGTAAAGGATTTTTTAAGTTAAGTTAGTTTTGCCAAGAATCTGACTCAAGAATTCTCTAAGGATCTAATCAGCTCCGTACCTTGGTTTTAGAATGAAGGAGGTCTTGTATCTCGCTTTTAGGACTCTATCTCCCCGTAACCCGCAAGGGTGACTGGAAACACTGGAGCTGGATTTTCTCAGCAGGAGAAAAAGACAGCGTCTTTCTCAGTGCGTCAAATGGGAGGGATGGCTTCCTTCGGCACTCATCAGCTGGGATAAGTAGATAGCCGCTCTGCTCCAAACCACTGTGTGTTGCTTAAGGCAAACGTTGGTATATTTATACCTGGAAGGTGCCGAGTTTGACGTAAGGTTGGACATAAGACGTCAATGAAAGATGTCACTAAGAACTGGCCATTCTTTTGGATTCGCAGGAGTTCTAGGACAAATCAAAACAAAAGCATGGGGAATTCCCAGGTTTCTGGAGGTTTGGTTTGTTGAAAGAACTCGTTGTACTTTCTAGGAGTCTAAGGAAGTAGCCTTGCCGTATTTGGTTTGCATTGGCTATTACTAAATATGGATATGATTCTTATGCCTTTATAAGGGTATGATTTGTTATAACCACACAAAGGCATAAATCGGGAATATTTAATTCAGGTCCTAGATATGATCACAACAATTGAGGGGGATGAAAGAGCGCCGCAGCGATCTCATTGGGGAAGGCTTGAACGCGGTCGTGGATGCTGCCGAGGAGCAGCGCCCGTGGCCTAGCTCGGTGATACCTCTCAGCGGGCCTTCCCTTACTGCTGCTTTAGCCGGGAGTACATTGTTTTCATTCTCAGTGTGAGTTTGTTGGCAGCCAGGGGGCTCATCCACCATGTGTAGTATTGAGGGAGACTGAAGTAAAAGTGAAAGAGGGGGACATGGTCATTAACTATGCCATAGGTCTCGCATTTACACAAATGTAAGCTATTGGCATTGTAAATGACAATGCCTTTTATTTATGTTTTAAAAACAAAAATAAAAGGCATTGTTATTTGCAATGTCAATAGCTCAGACTCTCATATATGCGAGACCTGTTGCATTGCAAATGCTTGGTTTAATTGCATACTTCCCGAAAATTACTACCTTTGTTTTTCCTGCATTTGCTCTTAAGTCATTTTCATAGTTATAGATGCTTTATGCATCCAATGTTCATTGCATACCCGTTTTAGTATGATCCATAAGCACCATATCGTCTGCGTACTGCAATAAAAATAGTCTACTTGACCCAATTTTAGGAGGTAACAGATTGGCTTTGTATATTGTTATACCAAGATCTGCAGTGTAGAGATTAAAAAGCAAAGGCGCCAATACACACCCTTGTTTTAGCCCTTGGTCTGTGTAAAATGTTTTGGTTGCGGATTTCATTGATACTTTCACATGTACCCAAGTTCCGGTATAAAAAGCAGTAATTGCTTTCAACAGGGTAGTCGGGATCCCTCAATCTTTTAATTTCCTCCACAGCAAATTCCTGTTGACTCGATCGAATGCCGCAGAATAATCCACAAAGCATGCAAAAAGTGGTACTGTTTTTTCTGATAAGACTGTTCTACCAGATAAGCAAGGGCTAGGATGTTGTTGTCCAATGTTGACACTCCTGGCCTAAAAAAGGATTGGTATATTGGTAAAATGTCATTATCATTTACCCATTTTTGTAGGTCTTGCAGAAGGAGGCTTGCAAAGCCTTTTGCCTCAATATCCAAAAGGGCTATCAATCTATAACTGGTTGGATCTCCAATATCACCCTTTTTGTGAATCGGTTGAAGCAGGGAGCCTTTCCAGGCTTCAGGGACCATTGAGTTATCCAGGCAATACCGATAAAGCAAAGTAAGTAGAGTTCCCCAGAATTCACTATCTTCTTTGAAGAGGTGTCAAGGCAGGCCATTGGGCCCCAGGCCCTGTCCCTTCCGATGTTGTTTAATATTGGTATTGCACAATTTCCTGCATCAATAGGTTCTACTATTTCTTCAATAGTTGTTGTACAGGGTTAAACAAACTAGTGCTAGTGGAAGCTCGTTGGTGGTATGCTGATCTTTGATCCAATGCACTGCAGTACAGTGTATTCACGTGGGAGACCCATGTCTGAGTGGTAACCCCATTGCGCTGATTATGGCCATGTCCGGACAACCTGTTAATATATGACCAAAATTCGGCCTGTCTGTTTGGATTCAACAGGCTGAAAATATGCAGCCATTGCGAATCTTGCAGTTGCCTTTTGTGGTCCCATACGTTTTTAGGTCTCGCCTTCGCCGTGCGCATGCGCTGCTTAGGAGACCTTTAGCCTTAGTGCAGCTCTTTTTCAAAGCACATACTCGTACTTGTGGCGGCATACACCTTGCGGGAGTGCGCAGCGGCACGCCACCAGCACGAGTATGTGCTTTGAAAAAGAGCAGACTGCTCTCCCCAGTGCGTGCGCTCACAGCAGTCGCGTGCTCACCTCCTGCTCCCCCTCTCACAATTAACTTTCAGGGCTTCGATTGTGTTTCAGTGCTAGTTTGTTCTTCTAATTCAGTTCTGCAAAATGCTGAGAGGTGTATTTCTATTGTTGAAGAGTGGACCGGAGCTTGGAACAATTAGCACGTTAATTGCCCATGGGCTTCTGCATCCTACCGCCAATTTGATAAAGTGTTTATTATTACCATCATCAAATTTGTTAATTTTGACCGTACAACTAGCGGACCTGCTTTCTTATACCAGTTTCATCATCTGATCAAAATCATTATATTTTGTCATTGTACCTCAAATTGTAAATGTGTTTAATGTAAAAATAAAATACCTACATTCTGCTGTCTAGCAGCAAGTACCATGTTATCCCTCTCCTCATAATCAGACGTTCTTCCGCGTTTCACATGCAGACAGTAAAGCTCTGGTTATAGCACCTAGAGACACTCCGAATAACCTAAACTCATAACTTTGATGGGAAAACATACTTGTAAAATAGGTGTCAACCCACCAAGTTATCTTGTTGCCACTTGATCTGCATGCCGTAACCTCTCCACTAGTGAGAAGTGAGCACACCCGCTTCGATATCCCTGCTGTCACTGCAGTCCATGAAAAAAACAGACTGCCTGTGCCAGGCACAGAACAGAGTCCGATAGAGACCCGTTTTGAGGCCCCCTTTGTAAAACTGCTGGTGCTCAGCACCGGTGAGATCCAGCAAACTTACAGCCCTTCACACACATACCATCCTTAGAGGGATACACTGCACGCTGTATCTCAACTAATCTTCTGTTGTCCACTACCCAACCTAGTCCCAGACCACCGTCCCCAAACTTGTGCTGCTCGGGGCAGAACTACCCCCTAACTCCCCACCCACTCCCGTTACACTACTGCCCAGCACACTGCCTCACAGAGGGATCTCCCAACCCCAATAAATCTCAGACACTAAAACACGGCCCTAGTTATAAACAGTGTTATTAGCGGTTAAAAAACATTCTATTTGTTATTCATTTCTGGGACCTAAATGTATTTAAGAAACTTGCCACGGGCTCACAGGCTCAGACCACACACCGACAGACCGAATATTCAATGATGCCAAAGGGAGTCCAGTCTGGCAATAAACATAGAGTAACACGTACTGACAGATTTAAAATTCACATACTTCTGAATGGTATGCTCGGGAGCAGAATCCTTACAAGTTAGCAGACAGAACTCCAGCTGCACAGGCTCAAAAACGCAGGATTACTGGCTTGATTACAATCTAAGTGGGCAAAATCTAGGAAACCGCAGTGTTGAGAACTGTAAATTTAGAGGCTAAGGATTCACATGTTCAGTCACCGCAGACACAGAGCACAGACGCAATCCTATATATTTTTTTAATGTTTTTAAATGTAAAATAAATCTGTGGCTACAGAATAAAAGGCCCCTAAATCGCAGGCAGGTGATAGTGGGACCGTACACAACACACATAACAAAAGACCCCTAGCTCTAAGATTCCATTTCATTACTTCGGATGCAGCACGTGCATCACCTTTCCTCATATAAACTTAGAAGAGGCCTAGTAAGCAACCATAACCTGGACATTGCACAGGCTAATCGTGCCACTCAACTCCAGTGTTTCCTACACCAATTTTTTAATCAGGAAGATTCCATTTTTGGGACGGCTGTGGCTCCACCACTATGTTCAGTGTCATCGGAGTACATAGGACCAGTGTCTAAACTGTGCAGGTTCCCAGTATCTGCACTTCTTTCATTGGAAAGAGAGATTTACCAGAACCTCTCAGAACGGGTGCATTACTTTTAATGAGTGTGGCACTTCTAAGTAGCAACCATTTACTTTTTGATGCCAAGTACCTGCACTCCGTCCATCACCACCCACTTTTGTACCGCTTTTGGCCGCCATAAGTGTGGCAGGGTATGCTCAGACGTGAGTCCCTTGCTCACTTTGCCACTGGATACAAGCAAACCGGGCTAAAGACTGCTGGAATGCCAGAAACCGGTCCTCGGAAGCTTGTTTCCGGTCCAGGGAAGACATGGATTGGCAGTTCGGGCTGGACTGTTCCCATGAGGCACAGGGTCAGACTGATTTGCATATAGCCATGTCTGAACTGGGGTGGCAGAGTGGGCAAAAGAACGGTGATGGATTTAACCCAGATCTTTTGACTGGGTGTGAGTGTTTGATTGATTCAGATGCTCCGTCCATCACCACCCCCTTTTGTACCCCTTCTCTGTACTGGTTCATCACTGTATGGCCATCCTGAAGTCCATACACAGCAGGAACTGTCTGTCCGAGAAACTGAGCCAGGGAGTCCCTGGAGATCCCTCTGTGGGGGACTGGAGGAAACAAAAACAAGCATTTGCAATGCAATAGGTCTCGGATTACTGATAGTTTGAGGTATTGGCGTTGCAAATACTAATGCAACGCCAACAGCTCATACTATCAGTAATACGAGACCTTGTGCATTGCAAATGGTTGCGTAGTGAGTCAGGAACAAGCATTGTTACTCTCAATGCAGTACCGCAAGCTGCTCCTCGAGGTCCCTAGTAAGCAAGGCACCAGCACTACTTGTCTAGTTGCAGTACCGCAACCTCCTCCTAGAGGTCCCTAGTGAGCAAGGCTCCAGAGCTGCATGCCTAGGTGCAGTACCGCTAGCTGCTCCTAAAGGTCCCGAATGAGCAAGGCTCCAGGACTGCATGTCTCGGAGCAGTACCACAACTTCATCCTAGAGGTCCCTAGTGAGCAAGGCACCAGCACTGCATGTCTCGGAGCAGTACCTCAAGCGGCTCCTAGAGGTCCCTAGTGAGCAAGGCACAATCACTGCATGTCTAGGTGCAGTACTGCAAGCTGCTCCTAGAGGTCCCTAGTGAGCAAGGTACCAGCACTGTATGCCTCGGTGCAGTAACCCAAGTTGCTCCTAAAGGTCCCTAGTGAGCAATGAACCAACACTGAAGTTACTGTAAATACACCCCACCCAGAATGCATTGCATGCAAGACAGTACTAAGAGTACATTCAAATAACTATGTCCATATATACAATTAGAAGCTTTGAAATGTGACAAAATAATTATTACATTAATTTCAAATTAGGTTGTACTCAGTGTGGAGCTGATGAAGGGAAATTTATAGACGGGCTGATATAAATGTGGGATGTTCTAGTGAGCGAAGTAACCACTGCCAGCTTAGCTGAGGACCAACTGTGTGTCCTGCCTAAAGCCTTTTAAGAAAATAGTGTCTTGAGGCTGTAAGTAAAATGTAGGGAGTAACAACACTTGTATTAGGGGGTGTCCTCATGGGAGGTTACAAGAAGAGACAAGGCGATACTAAGTAGGTACTAGTAAGCCTTTTGACCAATGAAAAGCCACCATTTACAAAGGACAGGAACCAATTAAAAAGATGGGCGGAAAGTGGGAGGAGATTTATACACATATCCTCAATACAGCATGTCTCGACGAGACAGCGAAAGCGCTGCCTAGGCAAGACCTAAAAAAGGACATCACGTTCTGAGTAAGACGTGTAGGTGGGCGAATGGGTGGCATGTGCAGAGTAAAACGTGCAGGCCAACTTTACCCCCGCAGTTAGTTTCAGAGGTTTGTTACTGGGGGTTCTTTTTACTCTCGATTGATCCGTTATAGTGGGCTATGACACAAGGTGGTATCGCGTGGAAGCTTTGGGAGCTGGTGGTTGTATGTGTTGACAGTGTGTGACGCTGCCTATTGCTTTGGGTGTGTGATTGTGGTGGAGTTTGGCTCGGGGACTGCAACTGCAGTTTTGGTCCGTAGCTGCAGCTACCTCCCCACTTTTATTATATTTGTGGACTATTTGCAAGTTGTGGGGATTTTGTAGGAGTTCAGGGTTATAGTGGAGTAGGAACCTTTGTCGCTGAAGGTATAGTGGGGGTTGCCATGATTGAGGTACGTGGTGTTCATCTGCATTTACCCAGTGGGTGGGATGGGGAGTTTTGTTTTATTCAGCAGTGGCGGCACTGGGATGGGTTGGGTATTATCGCTGGTCGGGGCTGGCTGCAGTGCTGAAGACTGTTGTCGAATGGCTGCCCAATTTAAAATGGGAAAATGGACTGTGCATGGGTTCAACTAATTTGTTAAGGGGTATAGAGTACAAACCTACCTGCAGAGGCAGGGCATACCTATTGCTCTGCTGCAGGAAGCACATCTGGTGGAGAGGGTTGTTCAGAAGGTGCAAAAGAAGTGGAGGGGTAATTATACTCCACAGCATACTCTAATTACACATTGGGGTCTTAATATGGGTCCATTCCCAGGTCCCCTTTCAGGTTCGGAGCTTTAAAGCTGATGTGGAGAGGAGATATCTTCCATTGCATGGTCTGTTGTGTATGTAACTAGTACCAATGATGGGACATTCTATCTTGAAGTAGAGCGCAAGTTACTCAGATATGTCAGGACTCCCCTTTTGTAGGCGGGATACTTCAATTTTGTGCTTGATGGGTATCAGAATTGACATCCTCTGAGACCCTGCTCTAAACCTAATAGGGTTGCCACTCCAGGAGGTGTGATGTAGCTTTCCTGCTGTTTGGATATCTTGTGCACAATACACCCGGAGCACCGGGAATTTACATGCTATCCCCCGGCCCATGACTCATTTATTCATCTTGATAGGTTCTTGGTGCCACTGAAATAGTAGTATTTCAGATATTGGGCAGATTCCTCTCCGACTATGCCCCACTGGAGTGGGGTGTGCGGTCACCCAACC
The DNA here is from genome assembly GCF_964263255.1 of Lissotriton vulgaris. Taxonomy (NCBI): domain Eukaryota; kingdom Metazoa; phylum Chordata; class Amphibia; order Caudata; family Salamandridae; genus Lissotriton; species Lissotriton vulgaris. The sequence goes on along the minus strand of NC_141687.1, from coordinate 36,945,232 downwards.
TAGAATGGCGCTGTGCAGCTTGCACCCATAGGCATTCGAGACTCCCAGTTCAGCGAGTAACTAGAGACAGTGACGACCAGTTACTTTGAAACCAACTGGCTCACTTCGGAGTGCAGGGGGTGTTGAGTGGGACACTCAAAGTTGTAACTCTTGGGAGTGTGTCCCATATCTGTGGTACTAGACGCCTCCTTTAGGCACAGCTGACTGGGGAGGAGCAGTTTCTGGCAGACTTCCATCACGATGCACATGCAATGGGGGAGAATTGAGGCACTATTGACAACCCAGAGGATGGCAGGGAAGAGCTGGGATAGGCTGGACTCACTGGTTTGGAGGGACTATCATCGGCTACCACATAAGAGGAGGTATAAATAGTGGCACATTCTGGCATGGTTGCTTAAAAGGGAATGCCCTCCCCCAGTGATTCTCTCACTTAGGTGCCGAATGGCACCTTTGCAGGGATGTAGACCAGTGGCAATTACCTCCTATGGGAACACCTGCATAGAGATGTGGAGTGTTGCTGGTTAACGGAAGCCTTCTGCTTTTTGGACAGACTGGTGCTCCGACGACTCAAGGCTGACCAAGTGGAGGGAATGGAGCGGGAGATCCAGGTGGAGGAATTCAAGGGGTGGCCCAGGAAATGTCACGCTGAAAATCAGTCCACAGAGTGCCACTTAAAATGTAGTCCGTTCCTCACATACTGTATCTTACATTAAACCCACATTGCAGCTGATGGTACAATGTGTTTAGGTTGAGGTTGGAGAGAGAGTTGCTCATATTAAATTCTGGAATCTTGTTGCTTCTGGAGATGATGTTCCCTTTCTCTCTATTGATAGGTTGGTATCTTAGGTCTATTCACAGTCTTACATCTGTCGTTGTACATGTTTTTAATGATGACAACTGGGGATACCCATGGTGTTGTGTCTTTGTTTTTACCACCTTCTAAATTTCTTAATTTTTTTTCTATATTGAATGAAACTGACTGGATGCATTGACATTTCAAGCCCAAAGGCTGCCTTTTTGTCAATGTGCTTTGCAGACAGCTTGTTGCAATAAACACTATTTTCTAGTGTACAAATAAACACCAGAAAATATAGGGTTCTTGGTGGAATTAATTACAGCTGCTTACAGGATAAGGTTAAAGTATTTAAGTGCCAACCATACATATCCCTTAACATTAGTGAGGGCCCAGACACAATATCTTTAGCAGGAGGGGGTATAACTCATTAAGCATGAGGCCACATCCTTGGGGAAGTCTGCTGATGCAGTATTGACCCCAGGTCGTGTTTGGGCTCTGAGGGCAGGCAACTGGTGGTAGCTTAGCAGTAAAAGCTGCCGCACCTCTATGGGGGCTTCATCCCATGGCAGCCCTCCTACTCTAGAGCCACTTCTCCTCCAAATGTACTACCCAGAAAGCGGACAAGCTGGCGTTGCCAGTGTCAGCTGGGTTCTAGGCGCACTCTACAGGCGCACATGGATACAATAATTTCTGCTTTGTTCTTTGGAATTGGCAGTGAGCGTTTTGGGAAAAGATAAAGTAGGCAAGTGAGGTGTGGGAGATGGAAAGTTGGAGGGTTGGACCTTGTGTTAAAACACAAGGACACCTCCGTCCCAAAGTAGAGACTTTACCTCCAGCCGTCTTGGAGGTTCTGGCTGCACATCTGTTTAATATTAATAAAAAAGTAAAATATAAAAAGAGGCAGAATATTAGTCGGTGGAGTACCTATCATGTAGAGGTGTGATGTTCTCTGAAGCGGCGGGTCTCCAGAACCCTTCTGAAGAGTAGAGACCTTAGGACCATTGATGGAGAAGGCTTGTATCATGATTTACCATTGTTGCAGTGTTTAGTATCTAGTTTGATGTCCTCTTTTCTGGAATAATGTTGTCTGGACTCTGCTTGAGATAGTTATTTTCTGCTTGAGTGCTATGTCTGGTTACCTTGTTGGTGATGCAGCTGGTGTTGAAGATGCTGCAAGCTTGGAGGGGAAGCCAATGTAATTCCTTGAAAGATTGAACAGACCTGGTCAGGTGTGTTCAACCCTTTGTGTTGCCTTTGTGCTGAGTGCTATTCAGCACAGTTTCTATGTTGGATACGCCTTAGAGGACAGTGTCTCCATCAAGGTGGGAGAGGACTGTAATTCAGAAGTCCGACTTCGACAGGAAAGATTTAATTTTCTTCAGGAGGATGAGATGATACTAGAAGCGTTGTAGGCTCCTGCACTGTTGCAACTTAAGTATGTGCCCTTCCCGGCCTTTGAGAAATAGGTTGGCCTTCACCACTGCCTCCCCATGGAGTGTGTATGATAGATGCGAAGTTGCCCATTGGCAGGATTGATGTTACATCTCTCAAAGCTGACATTTTAGTTGTAGTGTTGTGCCTGGGCTTTCAGTTTGAGGAATTGCTCTCCTCCTATGTCAGTAAATGCAATGATCTCCAGACCCTGAATGCCAACCTTCTCCTTGGAGTTAGACTCAATAATTTCTTCTTGTTCACGACAAGTGTGATAGTTAATGTCTTTACGTCCAGGACCATTACTCTCACAAGATGGTATCTCATTGCACTACTTTTTCAGGATTACATCACTATCTACTTTCATCCATGACTTCTTGACTTAGATTAGACTTCAGCTTCAAACATGTTTACTCTGTGGTTAAAGTTTATGGATGAGGAGCATTTCTAACCATTACCTGGGCTTGTTCTGCTGTGGAGCAGTTTTCTTCAACAGTAAACACTTTTTGGTCTGTATTGTTTTTTTGGTGTTCCTTTTTCGTCCCTGCTTAACAGTGGGATCCTGTCCAACTCCTGGTCCTCTGATGCAGCATACTTTTTATGTTGGCAATACTAGGAAAGGTGTTCCACCCTAGCATTCATCGATCTTGTTTAATCTCACCAGCTCCAGTATTTCCCCAGCTATAACCACATCTTCATAAAGATGAGCTTATGAAGCACTGAAAACTTGGAGCCCTGAATACTCGAAGTATTTCTTCTTCTGGGTCAACCCCCACATAGGGGCTAATTGGTTCCTTCACCCTCAAGTAAAACAGGTTGATAGATTTCTCTTGGGACTTCTTGGCTGCCACACAAACAAATGCTCATCTCTACACCTGCATGAAGCTTGGGATAAGCATTTATGGCAATCACCTGGACTAGGTCTTAGATGTCTCATAAAGAGTGTCTCTCTCTTGGTGTGCTCAAAGTGAAGGAGCAAGGAACGTGTAGCTGCATTCTCAATCTACTTCGTTGCTGTAGAACAGTTGGAGGACATGCTCATCTAAAGCAGGGAGTGTTCATTGTAGAAATATGGGATGGACTAACCCTCTGAAGAAAGCAGCAGACCGTGGCAACACACTGTAAATAATGTGTTGGCCTTGGACCTCTGTGCAGAGTCACCCTAAAACTGTTTGCCTTCACCATTCCTGATGTCGTTTTTGTTGGTTTTTAGAACTCTGTGCGCTTTACAGCTGCTAACGCACTTGTGCTCTCTGCTTTAAACATGGTAAAATGGCTTACTCCTAATTGGCACATTTAATATATCTGTAAGTCCCTAGTAAAGTGATACTACATCTACTCGGGCCTGTACATTAAATGCTATAAATGGGCCTGCAATACTTATTGTGCCACCCACTGAATTATGTCAGAAGCCAAACACACACGCGCACTAACCTGATGTATCTAGGCCCATCAGGAGCGATGAAGATAGTCCGGCCACTCCCAATGCCGTTCTGCACGGAGAACAGTAAATTGCTCCCTGAGAAGCCTGTCAAGGGGACTGGGGGATTGGGATAAAATAATAAACGAGAGTTTGCGTGGATAGCGGACCGCCCTCACCGGTTATTCTTCCTGGAACTGGTGAATGCAGGGACTGGAAGACCCAGGGCGTGTTTACCAAATGCCTGAGAAAATGAGAGTATCAGCACGCTTCGCCTCAATTGTTCACTCCACAAACATACAGGAAGTTAGGTGTGGATGGGGTTACATTCCTACTTGCGTACTGCAGCTAATGCAAATAAACCACACACAGATTTGGCCAAGTGAATTAGGCACCCAACCTTTTCTCCTCGGCTAGAAGTTTTCGAGTGATCATGAACAGTGATCTCACTATGAAATCTCAGACAGGAGTAGTGACCTCCACTTGTTTCTTCCAGCTGAAGAAGATAAGGAAGAATGGGGGATTACTCACTTGAGAAGCCCTAATTCAGGTGGTCCTAGCCATGGTTATTTCACACCTGGACTATGCCAACTCTCTATACTTTGGCATTCCACTTTATCCCACCAACAGACTGCAGATGGTTCAGAATCAGGCAGCGAGGTTGATATCCCAACAACGTAGATGGGAACATATATCCCCCACTTTGAAAGAGCTACCTTGACTTCCCATTCCGCAAAGAAGTGCGTTCCAAGTTGGCTGCATCATTTTAAAAACCTTGCATGGTGCTAGCCCAAAATTTGTATCCAGACCTGTCCAGAGATACCTTCCTGCACAGAGCTTATCCTCTGCCCATAGGAACCTTCTAACCATTCCTTCCTACAAACGGAAACAAATAGGTGGCTGCAGATTTGCAGTACTGGGCCCCAGTTTCTGGAACACTCCATTTAGATATAAGAACTTTCACTGAATTTGTTAGATTCCGTAGACTTAAGACCTGGCTATTTTCCCAAGCTTATAACTAGACGCTAGAATTTTTGCTGGGGCCTCATGTGCAAGTTGTCCATAAAGTCCAGCGCCAAGAAACCACTCTGTGTACGAGCACTTTATAAGAAATGTTAACATAACATACATAAAAGTCACAAACTTGTGTCTTTCTTAAACACGTGGATGAACAGGAAATGCAGTGAAACTTAGGTCCATAGAGATGAAAGCCTCTCTATTGAAAGTTCCCTCTTTCTTTCCCAGAGCTGCGACACATGCAGATTATAAACGTGGTAGTAGGTTGTAATGCCTTCTCAAGGTTACATTACCTATGGTCTGCAAGGGTTAAAAAGTTTGTAAACGAGCTGCGTAACATGAGGTTTCAATAATGTTAATGAAGTCCTTCACACGTGCTGGCACTGAAATGACTATTCACAGCAGCAAATAATGTCCAGCACACTTGGTTTACGAGTTAGTTCAACACAATGCAATTAGTCACACGCGAGGCCTCAGCTGCTCTGACTTAGCTGACTGGGGAATCCTCCCCGTTGCTCATGACCGCTTCCCTGGAGCCGGAGCGGATGCCTAGAGCGGAGATCAGGTGAGGGGTCCCTCGACGGCAGGAGCCAGGTTCTGATGGGTGTCCCACGACAACTGGAATCCGGTCGGAGAAGTCTTTTGGCTTGGTCTGGATCCGAACGGCAGGAGTGGAGAATGACTCTTGCTGACAGGCGGGTTGCCTAGCAAAGGGTGTGAGCGGTAGGAGTAGTTTTATACCCTGCCAAGACTGTTGCGTGTTTATCTAGGTTCCTGATCGATACTGCGACCTTATGCCCCTATTCGGCTATAAATCCATGTATTCCCTGTATTGGCATAACCGTTCAAGTGCGATATTCAGAAAGTCATCTCTGGCCTCACACGAACAGAGTCACATTCCAGCATAGTTCTCTGCCACTTCCTTTGCAACCAATTAGTGCAATGACAGAGCAGAAGTCACTATCTGATATTCCTAGATTAACACTCCGAGTTCTTCAACAAGATAAAAACTCAGCGAACCTGGAAATCCCCGCTTGCTGTGTTTTGATTAGTAATGGAACTCTAATGAGCAACTGATAGCTATCACTTCCTAGTGACATCTTTAATTGACGTCTTATGTCCAACAAACTTGCGTCAAACCAGGCACCTGTCAGGTATAAATATTACCAACGTTGCCTTAAGCAATTGCCTGTTGCTAGCTTTCTGCAAGACCCCGTGTTGGTGAAGCTAGCACCCTGTTGCTGCAGCCTGCTGCCCCGCTGCTGTTGGTGAAGCTACTGATACCATTATCGCTGCTAAAGCGCGAACGATGGTGTGGTGAGCTTAGGAGCTGAAAAGCCGTCCCTCTGCGAAGAGCCCAGCAGATTCCAAGCTGCCCGCGGACGCTGTCCCCCCTCCTTCCTCGACGCGCTGAAGAGAGACGCTGCATTTCTTCTGCTGAGAAATCCAGCTCCAGCGTTTCCGGTCTGCCCTCGCGGGTGACTGGGATACCGAGTTCCTCCTGAAGGAAATACCAGACTTCCATCATTCTATTCAGAGGTATGGTGTTGACTAAACCCTTAGATGAGAATTCTTGAAGCAAACCTTGGCAAAACCAACTTAACTTAAAGCTACTTACTTACTCCCCTTCCACGTGTTAGGCTTAGGTCAGGCACACTGGGGTAGGCGTAGTTACAAGCACCAGTTGAGTATTTTAGCCGAATGTATATATGACTGTATATATGTTTTTACTTTTAAATCATTGTATGGCTAAGAAACCATATCAATGCTTTTACAGTATTATTTGATATTTATTAAAATGTGTATAGCGCGACTATTGCTCCGGAAGGAGCATCTTGGCGCTGAGCACACAGAGAACCAGCAATGGAGAGCGAGGATCAGATAGCTGCGAGGACCGATGAGTCAGACTGAGAGAAAATCCAGGTCTTCAGGAGTTTCCTAAAAAGGCTTTCTGAGGGGGCATGCCTAAGGTTGGGGGGGAGACAGTGCCATGCCTTGGAAGCCAGAAATGAAAAGGTCTTACCACCTTTAGTTTTTAGTTTTATTCGGGGTACAGTAACTAAGTTAGCTCCTGACGACCTCAGGCAACGAGTTGAAATGTAACGCAAAAAGCGCTTAGTCAGGTAAGATGGGCCAGTATTCCTGGTGGATTTGAAGACCGTGACAAGAAGCTTGAATAGAATTCTCTTATGGAGGGGCAGCCAATGGAGAGTGTTAAGGGCCGCAGAGGCAGAGGACCTACGGGGGAGTTTCAAGACAAGCCTGGCCGCTGCGTGTTGAACACTTTGCAATTTTTTAAGGGAAGATTTCTTTATGCCTGCTAGGAGGCCATTACAATAATCCAGCCGGGAGAGGATGAGAGCCACCGCGACTGATTTCCTGGCTGAGATGGGCAGAAAGTCAAAAAATTTCTTTAGCTGCCTGATCAGGCTAAAACAGCACCCCGCAGTAATGCGCACATGCTCGTCGAAGCTGAGGGACGAGTCAAATTGGACTCCAAGATTGCGGGCTGAGGAGACCGCGTTCGGGGGTGCTTCGGAGTTTTGAGGCCACCAGTCTTTAGGGGAGAAGAGGATGCCTTTGCCTAGGGGTATTATTTCGGTTTTGGCGCTGTTGCATTTAAGATGATTCGGATTAAGCCAGGAAAAAACTTGGGAAAGGCAATTTTGAAATCTGAGGGCAGCGTCAGGGTGTCTTTTGTCAATTGTGACGACAAGCTGGGTGTTGTCAGCATAAGAAGTCACGAGGATCCCGTGGGATTCAATCAACGTGAGAAGGGGAGCCATATATATGTTAAAAAAGAGAGGGCTCAGTATGGATCCCTGGGGCACACCTGAGATGGTGGGTCTTTCGCCAGAAAGAAAGGGGCCTAAGGAGACAGTTTGCGATCGATTGGATAAGAATGATGTTATCCAGGCCAGAGCGGAACCTGAGACACCAATCTCACGCATTCTGTTAATGAGAATGGCATGTGAGAAGGTGTTGTAGGCCGCGGTTAAGTCGAGCAGGATGAGTACAGCCTGTCTGCCCTCATCCTGCAAGAACTTGATGGTGTCCGATAATTCGATCAGTGCAGTTTCTGTGGAATGGCCCGGGCGAAAGCCGGATTGCTGTGGGTGCAAGATGCGTTTATTTTCCACAACAATTTTTAGTTCGTCGTGAACTAATTGCTCGGTGATTTTGCCTAGTGCTGGGAGAAGGGAGATTGGGCGCATGTTGGATAAATCAGTTGGGGATTTATTTTGTTTCTTCATGAGGGGCTTAACTATGGCCTTCTTCCATTCAGCGGGGACAATGCCGGCGTTAAGGGATGCATTAACAATGGCATTGATTGACGGGTTGATGACCTCAATAAGATGGTGTAGAATAATCGGGGGCAGGAATCCGTAGGGGCTCCTGATCTACAGGTCAAAATGGCCCTTTGTGTTTGTGCCAGAGAGACTGTTGTAAAGTTATTCAAAGAGGGAATAGTTATGTCGGTATCTTGTGTGAGAGTTGGTGGAGGGGGGAAATCCTTATGAATGTTATTGATTTTTTCAATGAAGAAATCTGCTATTTGGTCGCAGAGGGTTTGTGATGGGGGGATTTCAAGTGCCAGTGCCTTTGGGTGGGTGAAGGACTTTACGATATTAAAGATAGTTTGTTGTTTCTGGTTGGCTGCGTCTATAGCTGAAGTGAAGAATACCTTTTTTGCTTTTTTTATGTTAGAGAGGTATTGTTTCCTCTGGAGGATGTATATGGATCTGGATGTAGGATCGTAAGTTTTCCTCCACTCTCTTTCCAGAACCCTACACTTTAAGTGACAATCGGTGAGGGCCTGAGTGTACCAGGGAGCATTGGGTTTCCTTTTGCCTTGACCTGATTTTTGGTTGGTGGGGTTGGAGTTGGCGGAGACCACTCCGTCAATCCACAAATGAAAGTTTATAGAGTCTTGTGATGCCTCTCCCATGGTAGGAGGGGGGGGGGACAGAGAGCTGGGTGTTCAGCTTGATGCGCTCGGCTACTTTCTTCCAATTGATGGGAAAGGGGGTGGAAGGGTATTTGATGTGCGGTAACAAAGGGGGTTTAGTCTTAATGGAGAAGGGAATAAAACAATGGTCTGTCCATATTTGCGGTAATGGGGGAGAGACATCTAGGGAAGCCAGGTTTGTGCAAATGCCGTCCAGCGTGTGCCCGGCCCGGTGGGTAGGGTGGGAGACCGATTGGGAAAGGCCAAAGATCTCAAGTGAGTGTAGGAAGTTAAAGGTGCAGGGGTCTGTGCAGGATTCCAAATGAAGATTGAAATCCCCGAGAAGGGTGAAAGTGGGATAGTGGGTCATGAGTGATCCCAAAGTCTCGTCGAGGGAGTCCAGGAATGATGTGGCATTCCCAGGGGGACGATAGACGAGTCCTCCTGATAGGGAGGAGGAGGGGTTAATGTGGATCACAAAGCCAATGCTCTCACAGTCCTCGTATTTCGCAATCCTTATCTTACTGTACGTACTTTTTATAATAACAAGTCTTGCAATTGTGGCAATACATTTCTCTTGTACGAGAAGAAAGACTGTTCAATAAATGTTAACCTTTTATTGACAAACGCCCGTCTCTCTATTCTCTACATATCGTGAAAGTAAACTGCACCAACCTGACTGAGTGAAATACATGTCTATTGTTTCACACGACCCTAGAGATTGACTCTTAATCTGAGGAGCAAAGTTGTCATGTTGCACGGTTGTTGGAAAGCTGAATCCCTTCTTGTCTGTGCCAGGGAAGCTGATCACTTCCTATGCAGAGAAGTAAGTTTCCAGTGACCTCTGAGCTAGTTGGTAACACAGCCAATTAAGTTTAGCATAGTCAGTGGAGGCCTGGAATATCCGCAGTTCCACGTCGATACTACTGTTTATGTTATTCCAATGCACAGGGCCTAGTGGGAAACTAGGAACTACACTACATGGCGCCCAACGTTTGGTAAGGCGATAAACTAACGCAAGAGGTTAGAGTAACTCAGTCGTGCATATTTCACACAGACCCCTTTCTCCCGTAAATACTCCAATAGACGTCTGGAGTGGGTGAAAGGTTAAAAATCCGCCCGAACTCAGTAGGAAGAGATTCCTATGTAAAGCTCTGGTTTATTCAACGTTGAAGGATACAGGGTTCCAAAATATTGTGCACCTAATCTTTGTCTCCTTGGAGACCAACTCTGCAAACCTTGCATTGTAACAATGCCAGGAGAAAACGGAACCACCGGGGCCGCAGTAGATGCGACTCAGCAAGGTCCCAAACACACAGACCCGGGTGCCATTATCATCCCGGTCCACTTAAGAAAATCTGTAACGTTAAAACTTATAGAAAACGGACTGACACCTCAAGGTGGTACAGTAATTTTCGTGATAGAGGCTCACGAGTATCGGCAGACAGAGGTATTCTATTCATGGATAAACTTTCCAGCGGCAAACGCTACAACAAAAGAGTTTCACTATTACAAAATAGAGGAACCTCCGGAAGAGTACGCTCCTTTCGAGGAGATTGAAATTCCACTTAAATTTCAAGAGCACCTGCTCTGGTTTAATGGCGCCCTAAAACATAATGATCACATAACTAGGCTCGGTCCACTAGGTAGACCAGGAGCAACGTGGCCGGTTCTAGCCGGCTACACACCACATCCTGACTTGCAAGAATGTCTAGAGAAGAGCTGTTAGTACAGCTAAAAACATTAATTAAAATACATAGGCAATTAGTCCAATATGTAATGCGGACTGCAACAGTCCAGCCAGCTGTTAATGTACCACAGCTGACCCCTCATCAGGGGAACACTAATCAAATCACACCACAGAACATACAGTCATGTCTTGGTAAAACACCCTTAAAACGGGAACAAATTCCTTTCTGGTTAGCACAGAAAATCACTCAAATAGAGGCAGTATTTCCTGATACTACCCCTATTGCGAAACACAGAATCTTGACCATCTGTCTTCCTATGGGAATCGCACCACACGTGGAGGACTGCGACACTTGGGGTACAGTCTTTGCTTCCATTTACACAAAAACACACGGTGTTCCGTCTATGGCGGTAATACCAGAAGTGCTAAAACAGATTCAAAATGAATACGGTCCAGAGCCCGCTTTAAATCTAGGTATGAAATTACTGAAAGACTTCAAGCAGGTCTCGTCTATATTATTAGCCAACATAAAAGGAGAAGCAGCATCTGTGGCGATTCGCCAGAAGTTGAAGGAAACAGATATAAAAGATCCAATTGAGCTTGCCAGAATCATAGAAAAATGCTATTAAGAATTAGGTAGAGACAGCTTGGGTGGGAAACCAGTAAAGCCCCAACTGCTCGAAAATCCTGAAAAATTATTTATTAAAAATAATTCAAACACTCCTAAAAAGAGCTGGGATGGAAATAAACAATCCACTCCCAAGGAAAAAGTTTTCCAGTCCAGAGGAAGGTCTCCTCGACGGAGGGAAAGAACTCCGACTCGAGAACACCAGTCTCCCCAGAGGGAGCCCTCTGAGAAAAGATATAACCTTAGAAATAGGGATAATCTGAAAAAACCTGATAGATATCAAAGTATTGATACACGTCCCTCTCGATCTTTTCCACAGAAATCGGAAAGAAGAGGACGGTCAGACCCAGGAGAGCACACCAAGTCCAAAGACAAGGAACCTGCTCAGAGTAAAAAATCTCAATTTCAGAAAAAGAAGGTAGCCAGTATTAGAGTAATCAACCATGCCGAGAATACTGAGGACACAGTTGAAAAACGGGGAGTGGGCATTGACAATGTTGGACAGTGCAGCAGAAATCAGTATAGCGCACAAGATCTTGATGAGTCATCTGGAGACAGTGGACACGAATGAATACATTCAGGTTGAAACTGCCGACACCAGACTTGGCGAACCCCATAAAATATACGAAACAACATTGCGTATGGAGGGTGATAAGACTAGGAAAATAAGGGGTCTATTTTGGGATAAGCTCTCAAAAGGCTATGATATTCTGTTAGCTGAAAAAGATTGGACCACAGAGTTTGTCAGGGAGTGCCCTCGTGGCGAAGAAGTGATTATGCCTGCCTTCTCGAATCACATTCCGATTCACAAAAAATATACTTATGCAAGGAAATGGGCAGTAGCCCAGGCTCCGGCATTGTATAAAAATCATGTAGGATGGGATGAGGACTCAACTCCTCACAAAATCCAATTAAAAAGTGAACCAACTGCCCAACGGCAGTATCCCATAAAGCAAGAAGCTAAAAAACAAGTCAGGGAGATTTTAGATCAACTTGAGTACCAAGGGGTGATTGAAACATGCACCTCTCAAATGAACAATCCTTTGTTTCCTGTCTCCAAGCCAGACAATTCATATTGTCTAGTTTTGGACTACAGACATCTTAATACATGTTGTAAAACTTTTGCAGTGCAAAACTCGCATAGTGCGGCCCTAATGAATAACATAGTTAGGAAAAAATATAAAACGACATTAGACATATCTAATGGTTTCTTTTGTCAAAACATTGCACCAGAAAGCAGATATTTGACCGCTTTCTCCGCATTTGGGTCGCAGAAAAAATTCTGTCGACTCCCACAGGGGTTCAAGAACAGCCCAGGACTATTCTCAGCTAGGGTAACAGAGTTACTACAAATATATGATGATGAGGCATTATCTTACGTAGATGATATCTATCTCACAGACGACGACTTGGATACTCACTTGAAAAGAGTGAACACCATTATACTTGGGTTCGCAGCAGAGGGTTACAAATTCAACTTTAAAAGGTCTCGAATTGCCCATCTGACAGTACTATTTTTAGGGTACGAATTATCAAGTGAAGGGAAAAGCCTAGCGGACAACTTCTTAGAGAAGTGCGCTGTACTCCAAGCTCCAAAAACGCTGAAGAATTTACAATCCATTCTAGGTTTTCTGAATTTCGGAAGAACTTACATACTAAATTACGCAGAGGGTTAAACCTCTCTACGAACTAATTAAACCTGATTTTAAACAAATCAATTGGACTCAAAAACACACAGAAATTTTGAGATCACTGCAAACAGACATGTTAGCAAAAACAAAATTAGATACACGTGACAACACACGCGATCTTGTAATCCGAGTCATCCCAGGAAGATGCGGATTCACATACCTGACCTCTAATGAGGGAGAAAAGGTACCAATTTCAGTTAAATCTCACTTGTACACACAAGCAGAAAAAACATTCAGTCACACAGAAAGAACTGTGAAAGCAGTGCAAATCGCATTAGCAAATGAACGAGAACTAGCACACGGCAAACGGATTAATATCCTTACAGCGGAATCCGCCTTCGAAACGCTATTCAGCCCAATAAACCTGTCTACAGTGTCACTGGATCCGAAATGGATACAGTGTGTAGATTCTCTAGGAGCAGCAGATGTGAAATACTATTTCGCCCCGCAATTCGAAGAACTGAATGATTTAGAATATGAAGAAGAATATCCTCTGCCAATCGAAATTCTGCCTCTCCCACAATACGCCTGTATAATCTATACAGATGGATTTATACAGCATTTCAACGTAGAGAGAAACTCCTACGATGCAGCATGTTCGATTATTAAAGGTCATTGGCTGTGCGGTAAATTCAGACCGAAAGTAACAAAAACTGAATCTGTAAGAAACTGTTCGGTTCAGAGAACTGAAATCAGATGTTTAAAGATGGCGCTCGAAAATGCAGAACGTGAATTCCCGACACTTATCGTGTGCGATTCTCATTTTTGCGTCAACTCTTACAACAATAAACTGCAGAGGTGGATTGAAAACGATTACAAAGATGACACAGGTGCCACAATAAAGCATAAATTGCTCTGGAAACAAGTAGCTCTTTTATACAAAGAACTACAAAAGACTCACGTGATTCACGCACAGTCTTCAACGTGATGGCGTTCACGTTGCAGGGAATTCATTGGCTAATACAGCCACAGCGGAAGCAATTAAACCGGCTTCCGTAGCCACAAAAAAGCGTACAGAAAAATACATAGACGGGGAAACCATGCTGGCAGTAAAAACGACCGTAAAAGGCGACTGTGCAGCACTACCCGTAAACTATCCACTCAATTATGCATACGTAATCGATGCAAACTCCGTTCCTTTTGCTCGAATCCCTGGAGTGGGGGACAGAGTAATTCCAAACAGGAGCAGGAGGGGCTTCCGCTTACTGGAAGCACACATGGGGTTGGGTCTGAGACACCAAACAATTAAGGTTTCTCTGAAAGAATTACAATCAGAGTACTGGTGGCCAGGAATGAGTATAGATATTCAATGTTTTGCTCAAAATTGTGAAAACTGCAACAGAGATCGCAGTAATTAACAGGCCATTGTAGTTTCAGGATCCCTACTAGACAGCATAAGGCGGTCTATCTGCGCAATCAAAGAAGAGAAGCGTGTCCCATTGTACACAGTTGAGGCTAAACACACTTAAAAAATAAGGCCTTCAGCGCTCGGCTGACGCTAGAACGGTTATAAAAGATTTGCGAGTCTTTATCGGCACATACGCAATTACCACGTTCCATTCTGACCAGGGTCCTGCTTTCAGCTCTCGAGCTTATAAGGAGGCCATGGCCAGCATGGGAATTGGGTTGCGGTATTCTTGTCCGTCGCACCCCGAAGGGAATAGTGTGGTAGAAAGAAAAAACCGTGACATAAAGCGATCTATAACAGCGAAAGTATTAGGTTCAGGCGCTGGGTGGGTCAAACATTTAATAAGTGTCCAGACTAGTCTTAATAACTTGCCAAGAAATTCTCTAAAAGGTTTCAGCCCATACGAACTATTGTTCGGAATTAGAATGAACATTCAGGACCTCGATAGTCAGATGTCAGTGGTACAAGAAAAAACAACAGACTTTGACATCAAAGATCGTTTGGCTGTTTTACAAGAACTGAATGAAACAAGAAAATCCTTAAGCAACATAAAGTTAAAGCAACAGCCAGATACCACTGACGAGGCACCACAAGCAACAGCCCCAGCAAGGCCTGTCTAGATTCCAAAGATTGGGGATCTAGTCAGAGAAAAGATCGCGGTAAAGAAGGAATTTGGGCCTTCTTACAGAAAAGCAGTACCTGTCTTGGCAGTCACCGGAACAAGATCAGTTGTACTACCGCCCCTTGCTGGTAAAAAGGAGAACAGAGTCGTGTCTATCGACCTGGTAAAACCACAAGCATCTGGCCTATAATCAACAGTAGGCCCAGTGGACTCCCAAGAAACAACAGAATACCCAAACTTGCAACAATCCAAGAGGTTCAAACTGAAAGACTAATCACATTCGATCAGCCTGCAGTGCACAATGAAGGACTATGCAATAATGCCATGGAACTCGTGCCTCTTGAGACACAGATTGAAACAGTTCGTCAAGAAACACCAGTCTACACTAATGTGGCATCAGAAAACGCTACCGAGAGACAGATTGAAAGAACAATCCCATCAATTGACAGAACTGCCTCTGGTTATTTCATCAACTTCGACAACTTCTCTGAAGATCAAAACGACCCCGAAGTGATGCCAGAAACAAAAAAGACTTTTAAAGAAAAAGCAACGGAACTCTTTCATCAACTAAAGGAAATCTACCTTATTTCACCTTGGTTAGAGTTCTGGTTCGGTGTAGGTGGATTTTTCCTCCTACTTTGGCTCATCATGGTACTTTGTTTGGGAAAATTCATTGAGGGAAAATATATTACAATGGACACAGCAAGTCAGAACATCAACCTAGTCCTGAAACCACACAGATCATCACACGTGAAGAAAAGAGAACTGTCAACAGTAAATGTCACAGCAATTCCAATACCTGGTGGGGTAGTATGGGAGAAAACAGACTATGAGATATATGGTCCGGTCGAAATCCTGAAGTATCCTCATCAACTAAAGGTTTCCTTAAGTGACTTTGTAACACCTAGTACATTCTCTGATGATTGGGACTTTAACAGTATTAATGACATGATGTCTGATTTAGTAATGTCAGCTAGATTCACAGATCATGATTATTTACAAGGTTCATCTAGTTATGAGCAGTTATTCTGCTACACACACTATGGTGATCATTACTTGCATAAATCTGCACAGCCTAGAAATTTTTTTATGTATAATCAATGGGAACATTGTGCTACACCACCTAAAAGCAGTTCTAAAGCATTTTTTGAGAAATTCAAATACTTCTCAGGGTTTAACACCAGTAATGCAGAGACGTTTTATTACAAACTGTTAGATAAAACAGGAATGAAAACAATGCTGACAAATTCTAAATTGATATATTCAGAAGCATTTTATGACAAAATGATGACATTTGGTTTTGATTATTGGAAAAATACCATTGAAACGAAAACAATTTGGGGTACAAAAGATTGGCAGGTACAAGGCATTGAAGCACTATTTAGAACCTGCATAATACCAGAACAAATGTTGTTTTTAAATGACACAATACACCAAACATCCTGTCTTGGCCTAGCTAAGATCAAAGAGCTTAAAAAACCGTCTATACCAAAGCCAATACCTGAAAATATAACTGCAGATATTGAATTAGACGTAACACAAATTTTTACATTTTAACAGAACACATCCTGATTGGAAAAAGTGGTTAATCTGGCCTACTGACACAAACAGCTGTCAAGATAGATTCCTGAATAAAACACAGGGGTTAAAAATGACCAGACTAGACCCGAGATATTCCCAGAGACAACATCCAGGGATAATAACAACATACAGTGTAGGGAAACTCTGCCTCGAATGGCTAACATCATCCACACTGGCTGAAATTAAGCAACACTTGTCTTTACTAAAATATGGTGCTGATTTGCGCGATTTCATTCTTGGACCACGCAAACAGCGTCAAAAGCGTTTCATAGCGACCAGTATCTATGCTGCGTACAACGAGGCTTGGAAAGTCAAACAAATTGAAACAGCTGAAAAAATACGAGAAATTGATCGTATTAATTTGGAAAAATCACTTTCTGTAGTAGACAATGGGTTAATGACTCTGTCTTCCAGAATATATTCGTTGGACAATATTGTATCCTCTGCCTTTGATGTGATAGATAGAGACTTGCTAATGTTACAACATGGCCAATCTCAATTACGCTCTATTATACAATTAGGCTGAACGCTGCAAAATCTTCGTTCAGGCTATGTGCCTTGGCGTTTAACACAACGTCATTATTTTACATTTTTAACCTTACTGATAAACAGATCAGTTTGGCACAGAAAGGAGCAGACTATACAATCCTGAGCATCGAAAAACTCAAGAGATTACCATTGACAATGTCAGAGAGTCCTGTCACTGAATGGATAATACACAGAATTATCACTATTCCGATAACAACTTTCCGATTTAAAAAGTGCCTTGAGTACATACCTGCTGGCAAGTATGAACAATTGGGTAAAGGATATGTAAAATCTGAATGGAAATTACCATACACACATTCTTGCTATAGTGACAGCGACAAAAATGTATTTCTTAGTGGTGAAAATTGTAACCATTCACTAAGCGGTATACTTTTGTGTCAGGGTATTAATTTACACGGAGCATGTGATGGAAATTCTAACAACCTTTCATGCCACCAGCTAGTCACACCTGCAACTCAGATAGAGCCCTTCTTTATGCAACTTGCAAACGGGAGTTACATTCTTAGAACGGATCACAGATGTTGTGGCCTAGTGCCAGGGAAAAGTTATCTAGTAAGTGTAACATCCATGGTCAAATGCTGTATGCAAGCATTGTTCCCGAGTGGGCCTGCAGACACAGTGACTCCCATCTGGCCTCGTCTGAATCTCTATTCTATACGAATTGATACTTTAAGCAAAATAAAGTCTGTGCTTTTACAGACAACAGTGCCTATAACGTCATCAAAAGAGACGTATGATCTTCTAGTTGCAAGGACAGCTACTGAAGTTCATGAACTTTTATCAACAAATTGCCCCGTGCATTTCGTAGAAATGCTCAGCCAACTCCTTAACATGTCTAGTTCCACAAGCATCCCAGGCATATTTAAGTCGATTTTTACGGGACTGCTAACACCTTTTCAGGCAATTTTGGGAATTGTTCCTAATATTGTCCACTCTGTTTTTGGAGGCATACCATTATTTTTGGGACTTGTAGCAGGGATTTTATTTTTGACCCTCCTGCTTCGTTATGGCAAGCCGAAACTCAGACATAGCTCCCATGGGAATGGAAGAGACAATCCTAGCAATGCGCTACCGGGACAGGATAACTAACGTCCTTGGATTGGCCAGGCTGAGAGATCTAAACATGACCTGGTTCCTTTCATTCAGACCTATATGGCAGAACTGTATCTTACCGGTACTAAGATGTATGCTATGCAGAGATGAATGCGTGTTGGACATCTGTCTTTCACTTCCATCAGTAGTACCAATGGACGTCGATACTTTGCTCAGTCCAATAACGGCTCACGCATTGTGTTGTCCCCAGTGGCTACCAATCCTGATGACTGCATTCGTTGAGACTCCTGTACTACGACTAGGTGGTAACAGTGGAGCGAGTGACAAAAGCAGCATCACCCAGGTACGACCTTCTGTGAGCATTGCTGAACCCGACTATGATGACAGCAATCATTCTCACACCTGCCAAGTTACAGCGCTATCGAATTTGGTTGAACTGTCACCTGATTTTGTAGACCAATTCTTTGAGAGCCTGTCTGATACGATGTTCTCACCCGTACAGAAACAATAACTTTTGAGAAGCTTTCCGACACACAGCGTTCCCATGAACTCTGAATTCGGCCTTCAGTTTTGATCAACAAAAACTGCAGAAAGCGTTGGAACTCTATTTCCCCGTTCAAGCAATAATTGGATATTTTTTTAATATTGACCCTTTTTTGGCACAAACAATTCTTTGCTTAACGTAAAAACTATTCTTAGAGAACAGAAGCTTCAACTTCTATTTCTAAACACATCTAGAGACATAACAAACTTACATCAGCCTCTAGCACATTTATTGCAATGCATTTATATGTGATTTATCTCGCCCTTCTTCTGTTTCAGAGATACTTCATGTGTAATTCTTTATGCATAATCGTTCATTGATTTCATATGCAATCATTTTTGAATGATTTCTATGCTTCAAAAACGTACAGTACCTAAATTTCACGTATTACAATATACGCCTATTTCGAATGCATTTATGTATTTTGGGGTGGGCAATGTTACACATGCATCTAATTGCTCTAGTTTTAGTAATTTGATGGACATGAAAACGTGGAGTGGGTGTTGCGTGTTTATCTAGGTTCCTGATCGATACTGCGACCTTATGCCCCTATTCGGCTATAAATCCATTTATTCCCTATATTGGCATAACCGTTCAAGTGCGATATTCAGAAAGTCATCTCTGGCCTCACACGAACAGAGCCACATTCCAGCATAGTTCTCTGCCACTTCCTTTGCAACCAATTAGTGCAATGACAGAGCAGAAGTCACTATCTGATATTCCTAGATTAACACTCCGAGTTCTTCAACAAGATAAAAACTCAGCGAACCTGGAAATCCCCGCTTGCTGTGTTTTGATTAGTAATGGAACTCTAATGAGCAACTGATAGCTATCACTTCCTAGTGACATCTTTAATTGACGTCTTATGTCCAACAAACTTGCGTCAAACCAGGCACCTGTCAGGTATAAATATTACCAACGTTGCCTTAAGCAATTGCCTGTTGCTAGCTGTCTGCAAGACCCCGTGTTGGTGAAGCTAGCACCCTGTTGCTGCAGCCTGCTGCCCCGCTGCTGTTGGTGAAGCTACTGATACCATTATCGCTGCTAAAGCGCGAACGATGGTGTGGTGAGCTTAGGAGCTGAACAGCCGTCCCTCTGCGAAGAGCCCAGCAGATTCCAAGCTGCCCGCGGACGCTGTCCCCCCTCCTTCCTCGACGCGCTGAAGAGAGACGCTGCATTTCTTCTGCTGAGAAATCCAGCTCCAGCGTTTCCGGTCTGCCCTCGCGGGTGACTGGGATACCGAGTTCCTCCTGAAGGAAATACCAGACTTCCATCATTCTATTCAGAGGAATGGTGTTGACTAAACCCTTAGATGAGAATTCTTGAAGCAAACCTTGGCAAAACCAACTTAACTTAAAGCTACTTACTTACTCCCCCTTCCACGTGTTAGGCTTAGGTCAGGCACACTGGGGTAGGCGTAGTTAGAAGCACCAGTTGAGTATTTTAGCCTAATGTATATATGACTGTATATATGTTTTTACTTTTAAATCATTGTATGGCTAAGAAACCATATCAATGCTTTTACAGTATTATTTCGCAATCCTTATCTTACTGTACGTACTTTTTATAATAACAAGTCTTGCAATTGTGGCAATACATTTCTCTTGTACGAGAAGAAAGACTGTTCAATAAATGTTAACCTTTTATTGACAAACGCTCGTCTCTCTATTCTCTACATATCGTGAAAGTAACCTGCACCAACCTGACTGAGTGAAATACATGTCTATTGTTTCACACGACCCTAGAGATTGACTCTTAATCTGAGGAGCAAAGTTGTCATGTTGCACGGTTGTTGGAAAGCTGAATCCCTTCTTGTCTGTGCCAGGGAAGCTGATCACTTCCTATGCAGAGAAGAAAGTTTCCAGTGACCTCTGAGCTAGTTGGTAACACACCCAATTAAGTTTAGCATAGTCAGTGGAGGCCTGGAATATCCGCAGTTCCATGTCGATACTACTGTTTATGTTATTCCAATGCGCAGGGCCTAGTGGGAAACTAGGAACTACACTACAAGACCAAAGCTAAAAACCTAAGCGCAAAGCAGGGCCTGATGGGAGATGAAGTTCCCAACCAGTAATGCTGTGTCACTGTGACATAGAATAGTGCCACTTTACCCTAATGCCAGATTCCGGTGTTTGTGTAAGCAGACACTTGCCATAAGACACACAGATAAACTCAGGCGCTATGAAGAACAGCAATAACTCCGGCATTTACACTGAACCCTCCTAGTCAGGATCAAGCGGGGATAAACTTAGGGACTTAGTGCAATATCTCCTGCACCAGTGCTGGGAGCGAACAACCCAATGTAACCCTATGGGCAGACAAGTACTTGCGCCAGAACTTGGGTACCCATGACAAATTAACCGTTTCACATCTGTCTCAGGCCTGCCATTGCAGCCTGTGTGTTCATGTTTTAATTGCCATTTCGGCCTGGCAAAATAAACTTTTTGCCAGGCCTAATCCCTCATTTTTTTACGTATGACTCACTCCTAGGGTAGGACCTAAACAACCCATAGAGCTGGGTACTTTTCATTTAAAAAGTTGGACGTGTACTTTTAAGTTTTTCCCTACCTCTCCCATAGCATAACATAGGGATCTCTTATTACATTCAATAAGTGATAACTTTTGTTTGGGAGCGGCTACGAATATCATGTTTGGGGTCTCAGGAATTGTAATTTAAAACTTTCTTTAACTGTAAAGTCTGATTTTAAGACACCGTTCTGAAAATGCCACCAGTAAGTTGGCACTTTCTTGTTCTAACCATTTGAGGCCTGATATCTGTTTCCTGGGGGGTCACATGACTAGGTGTAGTTGGCAGTTGGCCTTTTTGAATTTCTCCCAGACAGTATCGTAATAGAGGGTCTGGATATTTGCAGGATGAATATGGCTGCAACGCAATGTATTACATTGTGTGCTTTTACAACGCGGTCGATGCATTAACATTACAAGTCATTATAACGACTTGCACTAGGGGCACGCTAGACTTAGGAATAGTATGAATTACTATTCCTACTCCAGTTTGCGCAACAGTAGTGAAGGTGTTGGAAATCATTTCCAATACCTCAGCGCCCCCTAGTTCAGGTTGTTGTAATGAGTGGCTATGTAAATGTATTGTGTACTAACAACGTGGTTGTTGTAACAACTGCGTTGTAATAGTAGTGCGATGTAATGACAACGTTGTAAACGCTGTTTCCCTGGAAGGATGGGCCATCCTGGCTTGATAGGTTGGGGAGGGCAGAGCTGTCACCTACCACAATTGCACTTCAAAAGCACAGATCCAGCTCACACAAAGGACTTAACACTAGCCTGTTGAGCCCCAGACAGACTGGGACTATGGCATGTCGGCAGGAAATTCCAGACACCTCCCTGGGGGCAGAAATCCAGAAGCTTCTCCTACTTCAAAGGGTATAAAAATGAGACCCTTAGTCCCACTCTTCTGTATACTCCTGGACCTGTGGATACTACTGAAGAAGGACCTGCCCTGCTTGCTAAAAAGGAAGACTAGTACTGTTTCCTTCATCCCAGGCTGAGTGACTCCAAAAGTCAGCCGATTCACCTTCTGTTCTGCGCTACAGCCACATAACAAGCTCCAGAGGCCTCCGTCAATCTGACCAGCTGACCTGCTGCCTGGACCTGCAACTAGAACTTCCTGAGAGAGCTCTGTTTTCCTCTGCAAGGGTGAGTCCCTGATCCCCAAGAGGTGTCTCCCAGGTCCTGGATTCTTGGATGACCTCAGAGATCACTCCTCTGACTCCGAAAGCAGAAATCCTGAATTTTTAGACTCTTTGCGACCACAAACTGGCCTGTTTGCGGCAAGATCTTGCCACCCGCCAGTGCTAAGCTCCGGCGAACTCGACTCTTAGTGCTACAACAACCAGCAATAACAACCTGCAGCGAAATTGCCTGTTGCCCCAGAATCTAGTAGGGCTGATACTTCTACCTGATTCCCAACCTGATTTGCACGACAGCATCCACAGTCCGCAGTGACCTGCAATGCAAATCTCCAGCAATGACTGTCCACGATGCCTGAAAGGATCATCGTGCTACAGCGATGACCATCCCCAACATTCTCACTGCTCCTCGCGGGCTCCTCTGCCACGAACAGAACTCTTAGCGCTAGACTTTAAAAGGTACATTTTTCAGCTGGACTAACCTGATCCCGGTGTCCAGCCTAAGCTCCATCACAGTTGGCCTGAACATACTACTTTTACCCGATCTCACACAAACAGATAATCGCGAGTGGCTTTGTGCTTTTAGGTGCTATTCTTACCTCACACCTTTGAAATTGCAAATCTCCAGTTGTACTGATTGGATATTTGTTGTTTTGGAGACAGATCATTTATTATTTTTTACTCTATTTGTCTAAATTTGTGTTGGGGTTTTCTTGAGTTTTTTTCGGTTTATTACTGTTTGAGTGTTGCATTAATACTTTCAATAACCACGAAAGAGTGACTGTTTAGAAACACACTGAAAGAAACACACAAATGTTTTTAGAAGGGCCCTCCCTCACCAACCTGGTTGGTGACATGCTTCATCATTGGGTCCCCACCAGATCAGCCGAATGCCGTTCCGGTGTGCTAAGACGCCTGCAATTGCAGCGGAGCGGGTTGTGATTTCGTGCAAGTGAAGTAGTGCAGATTAAAAAGTAACCAAATGTTCCCTGAAAAATACTTTATTTTAGGTGATTTGGGTACTAATAAAAACAATTGACGGATCAGTACCAACTGAACAATGGAGCTGGGAGATCCGATGGAATGTAAAAATTGATCGACATGAACATTGTTCTGCTTGTATTAGCACGTTCCGTTAAGCATGCGTCAGGACCTTGTAAATAGTGAGACCATGGCTGTATACGCACGCTAAGGCGTACCCTAACCTCTGGTCGTATGTGAAAAACTCACGGTTTTACCATGAACAATGGTCTTTAGGTAGTTCTTAGACTGATGGTAACCTGTAAGAAAGAAAACATGGGGACAAGTTGCTCCTCATAATTCTGTCATGTCATCAGCTTTCTCACAAAAGCGGTTTACAGGCATATCAACATTGAGTGTTTCTTTTCATAAAAACAGGAAAGGAAAATGCACGTCCCATCCGGGGCCACTGCTCTATTCAAAAATGTGGGTATCTGGTCAGCTCATTCCTGCCCATTTTAAAAAAAGGCTAACCACCACTGCTTTTTAGGTAGTTATCACTGCCCCCCTTCCCTTATGATGAGGCAAAAAGAAGAAATACACCCGGCAAGTTACTGCCTCGTATTATCAATAGCGGCTCAAACATTTATATCTGTAGCCCTTTAAGAAGAAAGAAACAACCCAGGCGCCACACGTAGTTGAGGCAGATGGTCGCCCTGTGTTTATGGCAGAGCAATGTACTAATAAAAACAGCGGCTGTGGAGAAAAAAAGCTTACTTGAGTCAAATGCACAAATTACTTCATGGAACACAGACCGGGGGCCCAATTGGAATTTCTGTGGAACAAACAGTTACAAGTTTATCGTTTACAAGGTGTCGAGAGAGAGGGGCCCCTCTCCCCCGCAATAAACGGACAGCACTTCCAAGATTTCGGGATCCCATCAGGTGCCTAGCCGTGCACGTCTGGCTCTGAATATTGTCGTTCTGCCGACAGAACCCGGAAAAAAAGGACATCATTCCGAGTCACGTGTGACGGCGTTGTTGGGAACGTCACTACGTAGCGTCAACTTTTCATTTAAAAAACTAGAATGCTGACCTTCATATTTATGATGTTTCCATAGCCAGACTAATAAAGCATTCTCGAATAACTTTATTAAGTATACCTCAAGAGTGCAAACAATAGTAATTATGTCGGTTGGTTGCTGGACCATCAATTCAGCCCCGAAGTCACTAAAAAGTGTAGGCGAGATTAGCCACAGCAATACGCGACATTATCTCGCTGACCAACATTAAGAAGGGAAAGGGAACAAAGTTCCACAAACGCAAAAGCGAACTCGGCAAGGGAGTCTGCCCGCACTGGCTGGCAGGACAGAGTGCTATGTCTTGTGGTGCATGTCTTTATTGATTGCGCAACCCACTATATCCAGGGTCAGGTTTTACCACAGGGTACAAGTAAAGTCAGACTTGCCCATAACCCCATGATGTAATGAGACCTTTTTCAGATATATGGGGTTCAGTTGGTGGTCCTTGTGTATAGATCAGGACAGTGGGATGTATTGGCAGAGACAGACCCAGACAGAGAGAGACCCGCTTGCGTGGTAAGAATTCATTTGAGGACAGTACCCCAAGGTATGTTATCATTAAGCCCCTGAGGGTAGGTAGACAGACGGTAGATCCATCTTTGCACCCTTTCGAATAAGGCTTGCTGCGAAGGGGAACTCTGTTTTAGCTGCTCAATTATCGTCCAGGACAGATCATTGGTAGTATGGCCAGTGGCTAGGAAATGTTCTGTCATCTTTGTGCACGCTTTTCGGCATCTAATGTTGCTCCGGTGCTCGCACACCCGTTGCTTTATTTTCCTTGATGTCATTCCCACGTAGCGTAAGCCACAAGGGCAAGTAATCAAATAAACAACATTTGAGGAATTGCAATTCGTGTGAGACCATTGGTGCCAGATGGATCCCGACTCAAGGCTAAGTTGTTTTGTTGGCTTCGTCAGATGTTGCATTAATACTTCACATTTCATCGGAGTTTGGGGTGAAGTCCAGGATTGGGGTCAGACTTTGGTACAGAATGATATTTTCTGGGGAGGCAGACTGTCAGGGACAAAGTCCAGGTCAGTTCATCTAAAGTGGCTTACTGGGAGGTCTCTCATGGTTAGCACAGAAGGTGCCTGAAGCTCCTGGTCCATGCCCAAACTGGGAGAGTTACTCATTGAGATGCTGAATTGCCAGTGTTGAGAGTTAATTCCTAAAGTTCTATAGGTGATAGATCAGGATCTTACTCGGCAGCTCTTCACAACACGTTCTTTGCAGACTGGCAGCAAATAAGACAGATATTTAAAGTACAATGAGCCCACCCTGACTCTGTGATGAAGACCATGGCATGGGGTACAGAGAAGGGCAGCATCCAATGTCCACCACCGACAGTCCACTGGAGTCTGAGACTGAGGAATTAAAGGTGAACCGAGTGTCTATTTGCTGGGAATTTTCATGCCAATGCATAGAAAAGTACAGTTTCTTTGTTAACACTGATCACAATTTAATTAATCCGGTATTAGACTGATCAGTGCTCACAGCATTTGTACCAGTCACAGATCTATTTTTCCCTTCCAATGAGGTGCGTAGGGCTCCAGGAAAATGGGCACTGAAGAAATAGTCCCATGGTTTGAGTATTCTTCCTCCATCAAATGGATTTTCAAGATGTTTGCAATACTGAGTTCCGGTCTGCCTCACCTTGCATTCTCTGTAGCCAGAATATAAAACTGAGACAATTTTTGAGGTTTTGTGGAGCAAACATCAACCAACGGGTATGGACAGAAGAAACAGACTCACCACAAATAACCCTCAGTGACTATCCTTCCTCTAGGACCCAGCTGCTGAAGATGGTATTTTTCCCTTTTGAATAGCTCCCCAAAGGTCCTTGGGTAGCTGGGTTGATACTCTCCTCCGGAAGGCTCCCCTGTACAGGCGCAGTCCAGCAACCTGTCCTCCCAGCAGGCAGGGTACTCCTTTCTCCAGGCCATCTAGCAGCTCTTTTTGGAGAGTCGAGAGCCAGGGTCAGTTTCTAGCCTGCTAGGACAGCCGTCCGTTTGGACCCTCTCTTTGATCAGGATGTTCTTAAATGTACGCTGTTGTGCAGTTCCCTCTTTGGTCTCTGAGAATGTCTGGAACTTTGCAGAGAGACCAGACATTATCCACAGAGTTGGGCAATCAGCTCTTGGTCTCTGCACTGATGGGCACCTCCAACCAAAAGATGGTTGGTCACGGTATGATCAGTTTATGCCATGGTCCTGGGCATTAAAAAGGATTCCTGATCTCGTCTAAGCCAGTTGAGGTTCAGATGTTTATTCGAGCCTAGACAGTAAATGCTATCTTTTCTGAAGAACATCAGGCTATAAAGAAGGGGGTGGATCTAGGAATGTTCTAGCAGGGACGTCTCATGCAAACTACAAAGGGGGGACCATGACTTAGAGAGACCGTAGGACACCAGGACGGAGTTCAAAGGCATTGGGTCCCAGCTAAGCAGAGATCAGGCCAGCATAGCACAACAAAGCTCGCCTTAGATATTTGTGCATTCATATTTATGCATTATTAAAAATTAGCAGAATATGTTTTTACACTTGATAACACTTGTATACACTGATATGGTTCGAATGCCTATGACAATTAGAAGTATGTTTCCTGACATATATTAACTAGGCCTCAATACAGGTTTCCCCCTCCATTGTTTATTTCTGCAGCACACTGTGAAGTAGAGTCAGGTTTGTTTATTCCCATTTACTTTCTTGGTGAAATGTTTCTAGCTTTTTCCTAACACTGTCTTTCTTCAAGGACCCTCCGATAGTTCACTGTGCCCAATTCACCCATAATTGTTTGATGCTGTTCATGTATCTGGATTTTCCTACCATCTTCAGGTGACATTAGCATAGACTGATTGGGCAGAACCAGCATTCATGTAGTGCGATAGCGCCTAGGTGCCAAGGCAATATGATGTTTAATAAAACTGTGTTCTGAATTGCTAGAGTTGATACTTTGCTCACACCCTGATGAATTTGAATGTTTTACTCTATGCGAAGATTTCCTGTATAAACCCTTGATTTGGGGTGATCCAGAAGCTTTCTGGTGCTCCTAGGGATGCTGTGCATTTCTGTTAACTTTGTTGCTCATTTGGGACTTCGAATGATGTTGATCATGTATCGAAATCCTTTTCAATTGTGTAATAAATCTGTAGAACTTTTTCCGGTAATCTAGAACTCAATTGTTGGGTGGGCCTTTACTTAATAAACTGTATTTTCGATGTGTTAGGAGGTGCCTTACCAATGGACACATTGCCTTGTGATATTGGGGTTTAAGTACATCTCAAATTTATCAACCCATGGGCGTTCTGTTAAGGTAAAGTTTTGGGGTGCAACGTAACCCTTTTGGGGTTCACTGCACCCGATAGCCTCCTGCACACTGTTCAACCAAGCGGAACAGCTGCACACATCCTACACCACTCACAAAGTGCACATATACCTCCCAATTGTAGACCAGACAGGTTGAAGTGAAAAACCCCTCTAAAGGGAGCCTGGCAGAACCTTTCACCCAGGTGAGGCTGGGAGGAATTCATCTCAAATGAGGTATACTATAATTCACACTGTCACTACTCCCAGTCTCACAACGCCCAAGCAGGGAGGACACTAATCACTCTATTAAAAAGGGGGGGGGGACCTTGCGTCTGCCTTCCGCCTTATAGCACGCTCTGGGGTGTCTCAATCCATTAAATAGACTCACCAGGGAGCTCGCAGGATTTTGGAAACAATGGGCAAGAAATAAATTACTTACAGTGACTTACTGGGGGAACAACATAGGGTAGGGGTGCATGCTCTCCAGAGCCATGCTTGCCACACTTTCACCCCAACATTTATCTCTGGGGTGCAAAGCAGTTGCATCCATCATGGGTGCCCATGGTGGAATGCATCTGTACTTTACAACTCCCCACTTCCTTATTCTGTGAGTGACTCAGATAGTGTGTGTATCTTTGAAGTGCCTGGAGGCAACGTGCTTCCCAGGATAAAAGAACAGCAATAATTGTATGCATCAGTACAACATTTAGCTCGTTGAACAGAAGAGTCTTGGAGACAAGACAACAACTACATTCACCCATGTAGACACAGTCGTCAGAATTACCTCTCTGTCGTCAACATATCATAATGCACTGTACTTGAGATACACGGGGAGAGAAGGGTTGAGACTAAAAGCTCAATGAAAAGTTATCCAGCACTAAATGGGTTGTTAGCTGAGAGATCTTATCTTAGTCTCAGACGAGGAAGTGGAAGATGGTTCTAAGGGGTCGAGCATTGATGGCACCGGTATGTAATTGGGAACATTGTGAGACAGTGTTGAGAGGTCAGGTTAAGGCCTCTCTGTGAGTGGTAAGGTGTGAAAGGTTTTGAAAGGTAATCAGTTATGTCAAGCAAGGCATTTTGTACTCTGCTAAAGGTTTTAAATGGTGTCCTTTGCTTCATTGGCAGCCAATGGAGTGATTTTAAAGCTGTAGCGAAGGGATCAGCCATTTTCAAATTGGTCCTGGTCATTCTCCAGGCCCGGGTCCCTCCAGACGGGAGCACACGGAACCCCAGACCCATTTCAGCCTGGTTGCGCCTTCCATTGACCTTTAGTTTGATTCCTAGGACATAGTGGCACGAGCGACCACTTGGAGCACCGGTCACACCTGAAGCATCTCACTTAGAATGCCATAAGTGGGGCTCTTGAATTATTCTCAGTCACTGGTAATTACTCCGGCCACAGTTCAGCTCATTGTTGTCCTTTTTCCTCACTGTGCAGCAATCATCCTTCTTCAGATGCACACTTCTCCACTCGTTAGGTTGTCTAATAATGTTTTTGGCTGAAGGTGATATCCTGTGTTAGTGATCTATTATTGCTGATAGATTTCCCCACGCTGACCCTTCTGTGTGTCTTTTTCTTTGGGGGCGTAGGGGGTAGAATAATCTATATAATATATTTTTTTCATTGGGTCCCAGACTGTCCTCGCTGTCTTTAATACTTTGAGATTTTCCTTCTTCCCCTCTCCTTGTTTCATGAGTTGTTCTGATGACTCTTTGG
This sequence comes from Lissotriton vulgaris, assembly GCF_964263255.1. NCBI lineage: Eukaryota > Metazoa > Chordata > Amphibia > Caudata > Salamandridae > Lissotriton > Lissotriton vulgaris. The sequence continues at coordinate 36,916,119 of NC_141687.1, read as the reverse complement.
CAGTGTTATATGTTTGCTGTCTCTCCTCGGTTCCTGGCCTGTTCTAATGTTTTGATTTGGCACCCGGGTTATACCTCTCCCTCTTCTGCCTATTTCCATATCTGTCATTGAGTCTTGCTTCCTGAGAATGAGATGTGCCTTGCCCTCTGGCCTATGCAATGCTTTACCTATTAATGCCTACTTTTAACAGAAAGGGATATACCGTGTTCCTGGCTGCGACCGCCTTGTGAAGGACCTGAGGCAGAAGTTCCTGCGAGGGAAGGGACCGCTGCCTCTGAACAGAGTGGATGAGATCCACGCCGTGTGCGGGCTACTGAAGGACTTCCTACGGAATTTGAAAGAGCCCCTGGTCACTTTCCATCTTCACTCACGTTTCCTGGAGGCGGCTGGTAGGTCCGGAATTTAGGTTTTCTTGAGGCTTTGACCTATCGCATTAAAGGATATTGATTGATTGTTATCTGTTTTGTAGTGTTTAAAACAACTAACCTACCATCTAAAAGAATATTCAAGATATTTTTAGTTCTCCTGGTTTCTTATGAGACATTTTTCTTACTTACAAGGGGCTTAGAGTCCACCCAATGCTTACCCTTGGTTGGCTTCGTTATCACTCATTTCCTTGCCCCTCTTTGGTCAGCACGTGGCAGCTTCACTTCATCCTCATGTGTTAGTCCTGCACTTGGAGCATGGCCCGCCCAAGGACTGCTTCCTTGCCCAGTGCAGTGCCCATCCTCTGCTCATGCCTTCTTCGAAGATAGTTTTTTTCAGTTTACTTGCAGCACTCTATAAGAGTGCATGTGTTGGCCGGCCATCTCCCATCCCCCCCCCCCCCCCCTCCGACTCCACGTCATTGCTTGTTTGCTCTACTCACCATTGCCCCAACCCCCTGGACACACCTCCATCCATTTTTGCCATCGGTCTTCATTAATGGTTCCTCGCATTATTATTATTATTATTATTATTATTATTATTATTATTATTATTATTATTATTATTATTATTATTTGTACATTTATAGAGCGCAAACAGCTACCCTCAAAGGGTTTCCCGGCGCATTCATGAGCTGGTTGTTTTAAAGAATGATTCACATGCTTTTCTAAAATCTTAGAAAATATTGGTAATAAAGAAATAGGTCTAAAATTAGAAGGCAAATTGGGGTCAGCTCCAGCCTTTTTTCACAATGGATGGATCATAGCATGTTTCCATTCTTTGGGTACCGTCTCCTCTTGTAGGGAAGCGTTTAAAAGGTCTGTGATAATGACCATTGACTCCTTTTTAAGTATTGAACAGGGTATAGGGTCATTAGGTGAGCCCGATGTAATGGTGTTAAGTAGTTCAATTAGAGCATCAGTACTGAGTTTTGTCCAGTTCTCTAATAAGCTACTAGGGACACGAGGAGGCGATCGCTCAATACTATTTAGAGTATTAGCGATCGGAGTGCTTTGTAGGTAAGTGTCACTTTGATGACTGTCATTCTGAGCATTTTCTATCCCTTGATAGATTTTTTCTACTTTACTAACAAAAAAAGTGGCCAGTAGGTCGCATTTCTGCTCACTAAAATCTGGTGGAGTTTGAAGCGTTTTTGAACCTGTTAGTTCTTTCACCATTTTAAAAAGTGCTTTTGACCAATTTAGGGCCTCCACAATGGTGGAGCACACAAAATCCGCTCGAACCTTACTACAGAGTACATGGTATTTGATACGTTTATTTTTGTACTCCCTTTTTGCTTCAGATGAATGTTTTTCTCCAAATGCGTTCAAAAGTTTTGCATTTGGATTTTTCCTTTTTCAATGATTCCGTGAACCATGGGGCAGGGGATCGATGGTTTTTGCATTTTGATTTAGTTTTTGGTAAGCAGGTATTTATTGCTGTCATTAGCCATTTCTGTACCGATGCCGATAATGCATGAACAGATGGTTCAGAGCATGGAGTATTAGTGCTTAAAAAAGTATTGAGGGCATCGATATCCAGTTTCTTCCAGTTCCTGATGAACTGAGGTTGTTCAAGTGTGTCCCATGTCCTTGAGCTGGTAACTGGAAGCAAGAAACTAACCAGATAATGGTCCGACCAACAGATCAGTCTAGCAGGAAAGGTGGTGATTTCCTTGATATTAGAAAATACTGGATCGAGCAAATGTCCTGCATTATGCGTAGATCCTGAATTAAGCAGGTTTAACTTAAGGGCCGCTAAATCAGCAATGAATTCTGTGGCTTTTGAACATCTTGTGCTTTCTAGATGCAGATTTATATCACCAATAAGAGAAAAATTAGATGCCTTCATGACTAGTGGGCTAATGAGTTCTGGAAGAGCTGCTTAACTTTAACTTGTCATGGATTTATGAATTGGAGTATTTGATTCAAATTACATTGTTCACACCAAAACGTCATTAACATATGAAGAAATATGCGAAGATGAGACTGTTTTTATTACCATGTGATTATACCAATAAACAATTACATTGCTAACTGTTAAGCATATTTGAACATTTCCCTACTTACGCACTGTCGTGCAGCAAGAGTGCCCAGGGACTGTCCTGACCCCTCGTAAGGCCCTCCATGTTCTGATATCATTTTGCACCTTTTTTGAACCAGAAGGTGATCTCCCGAAGCACCTATAAAATTGCAAATATCTGACCTTTCGATTTACAAGTTTACTTTCGGAGTGCAGCGGTTATCATAAAATGTATTAGTTCTGATAACTTGGCCACCAGCTTGCCCATAGCAGCCTCCGGGTGATTGCCCTACCAATCCGGTCCAGAAAATCTTTAGCAGTTGCTCCTTTATTGGCTCAAACAACTGCAGTTGCCAATACATTTTCTTTCCTGCTTCTGAAAGATGAAAACTATCCAGTGTATAGGTGTCCTCGCTGGGAACTATCCATAATCCTTTAAACAACCATAGCGCCTTCTGTCTGCGGTGTACCACACTCCGGGGCTTTGAAGATGGGCTGTCCTTGTGTCTGGTGCCAACTCAATGAACCTGCACCTGAAGCTCATTATGTCCTAAGACGGCAGCTTTGGGATCATTTCTGTTCTCCTGGGACACTACCGTTTAATTATCGCTATATTAAAGTAGACCGGCGTCTTAGCCACACCTTGCTCCCACAGTTCCAGGGGCCATAGCAAGGGAACATTTTCTAGAAAAGTAATGATGAACCATATATTTCTCCACATTTCACTGACTAAAATCATCTGTGGCAGAAATGTTCAAACCATCCTCACACTCCAGAAGCCACTCCTGGAGTGGGGCCACGAGGGCACCGTGCGGTGATGGTGGCGTATCCCGGTCTGAATATGGCTCTCCAGCCTGCAGGCCACCAGCATGACGCCAGACTGGCAGAATAGTCATTCCAGCCATGGAATCCTGACTTCACGGCATCTTCATAATTGGCAGTATTATTTCTTTAGGTACTGTCCACACCATCATTACCAAGTCCAGTTCACTCACTTTGTGATCTGCCACCCAGTCCTTCTCCCTTTTCAGGTGCCAACGTGAACTCGAAGTCTTGGTCTGCTTCTTAGAGTCCACCGTGAACCACCACAACCCATCGAGCTTCGCAGAAGGTCGAGGTAGCAGTGCTTTAAGGGCCAGGGCTATCCTGACACCATAGAATCTAATTGGATGGAAGTTGTGACCCTTTCCAATAAGGCTAATGCCACAGAGCAACCCGTTGGCATCCTTGAGCAAGGAGTGCTCTTCTAAAACAGTATCAGTGGCAACCCCAAAAACTCTCTTGAAGAACTTGTATCTGGTCAAAGGCCCACCTTTTCAACTTTATGGTTTGGAACTACGTTCTGCATGCGATGGTGTGATATTTGGGACCGTGTACAAAAGGACATTTAAAGACTTCTCTTGTATTCTAATAGTTTAAAAAATCAGGCTAGCCAATATGCTTGAATGCTCTGTGGGTAAATTAGTTGCACTAAATGCAGAAGCACAACTGGACTCATGAAGAGCCATGCTTGGGAGACCTAACCATCAAAGGTGTCCTTATGGCACCTGCAGTGAATCAATGAAGATGTTCAACAGTGTCTACAGTTGTACAACAGCCAGTATGGTCTCCTGTGTATGATGTGTAAATGATCTTGAATGAGTAGGACAACAAATTAGAACAGGAAAACCTCATGTGCAAACACAGATACATTTTTTTTATCAGGAGATAGATAATATTTGTTCATGGTATTAGGTGCAAACAATGCAGTGCTCTTATTAGTGCTCACATGAATTGCAATGAGTAACAACATTGCTTTGAAATGACTTTGTAAAAGTACAAATGATACTAAAAGTACAAATGATACAAAAAACGTCAAGTGCTTCAGTTTGGGCCGTCCAAAAGAGGGACTGTATCTTTTTTTTATTGCAGTGCAGGGATAACTCCCTCTTTATTTTTTGTTCTTTAGAGGTGGTTCCCAGTGTCTCCATCTGCACATCCCATGCCATGTTATCCCGCACTGGGATGCAGGTGGTCATGTGGAGAATAGTTTGTCAGTGAGAAGGGCGTTGCAATTAGACCCTTTGCCATCATGCTGGCATCACCTGGGACCTCCAGCTCTGGTAGAGTCGTTTGCAGAGACCATGGAGTCTGCACCCCTTGTTATTGGGGTAAAGGGCTCGATGGCTCCGGAACTAAACGGTCCAGTGCGCTCCCCTAGCCGTCCTGGTGCTAGAGGTGTATGTTTATGTTCTTTCTTCATCCTCTCCAATGAAGACGCCTTTAAAAGGTCTCAACCTCCTAGCCTTCACATCATCTATCTCAGCCCCATCTCTGATTTAACCTCAAAGTCTTTCTGACACAGTATTCATAACATCTGGCTTTGCCCCCTCTAATATTTCAGAGCTTGCCGTGTCTTGCATCTGTCTCCCACTTCTCAAGAAACTGAGCGTCCTGCCACAACCGGGCAACAGCCACCGTCTGGGGGGGGTGGGTACAAAGCTCTTTGAGTGATGGGTAATAGTCTTGGTTGTGTTACATCCATTATGTTTGTCTGTTCTCAAGATACTGAGGCTCTTTAAGGCCCTTGGCCAGTTACTGCAGCTCAGTAGACTTGCCTACCACTACCATAGCTGCTTCTTGTACCTTCTCTTTTACAACTGTAGATCCTGATATTAGAAGAGGCCACGTTTGCAGGAGTTGCTTTTCAGTGTTATACACTTTTCTAAATTCCTAATTTTGGGGGGAACTTGTAAATGCCCTTGTTTTGATTATATGCAGTAGGTGTGGGCCTGCTACTGTAAACTGTTAGAAATGGCCCTTTCTGCATCATCATCCCTGTAGGAGAGTAGGATCTGCTTCTTATAGTTACCCCCACTTTTGCTGATGCTTCACTGTTTTCAACTTAGTCTGTCTCGGATCCTGCTATATGCTTTCTCTCTAAAAGGGATTACATGTACTTTAGGTACACCACAGATTGGATTCTGAAATACCGTTATCAGTCCCTAGTATATGGTACTCCATGTACCCAGGGCATAGGTATCGCAGAGGCCTCCCAGGGGCTGCAGCATGTATTATGCCACCCGCTGGGAGACCATTCAAATTGACACCACAGGTCTGCTACTGCAGCCTGTGTAAGGTGGTGCATGCACCCCTTACTTAGATATAGGTACACTCTATCTATCCATATCACTGCACATGTATACTTCTCAGTCACCCCTATGGCAGGCCTTATCAATCCTGAAGGCAGGGTGCTGGGTTTTATGTGAGAGGGTGCAACTGCATGAGCAGGGCCCCTCTGCAGCTTTCGGAACCTCTATTCCGGGGTTGTTTGTGATGCAGCCAACCATATACTCTTAACTGCATTGTAACCTCGGAGTAAATGCAGACTTTAAAATGGCTGCATGGAAACATGTTGTATTTGGTGTCAATTACCTTGGAATCATACCTCCACACCAGTAACTGATGTGGAGGTATGATTCCACCCTACTAGAGGGAGAAATATGACTGCACCGGTACACCTGGTACCAGCTTCACGGAACCCTGGTGTTGGACTTGGCTCTTTTTGCCATGTTCACCCATAGACTTTTTGCCTTTTCTCTGACATAATATTGGGGTTTTTTGGCCTCTGCGCACTTTAGCACTGTGGTCCAGCGAAAAGTGAGTGCACTCGGTGTTACATCTGTAAGATTGGCCTGCCCTCCCATAGGAAAGCAATGGGGATTCCCTGATTTTCTATTTCAGGATTTGGTGGAGCGCAACAGCTACCCCGGCAAAGGGGTGTCCCGGCGCTAAGAACAGACGTGCAGACTGAGGATAGAGGGAGAGGGGGAAGGGGGAAAACTAGGGAGCGGGGAAGAGGTGGGTCTTAATTGCTCTGCGGAAGGCAGGGAGGGAGTCGATGGAACGAATGTTAAAGGGGAGATCGTTCCACAGTGTGGCGGCAAGGACACTAAATGAGCGGCCTCCAGTTCGGCAGAGTCGAAACCTTGGGATTGTCAAGAGGAGTTGGTTGGCAGAGCGTAAGGCACGGCCAGGAACGTAAGGTTGGGCAAGGCTGCGAAGTAGAGGGGGATTACCTTGTTTCACGATCTTAAAGATCGTGACTAAGGCCTTGAATTTGATTCGGCGATCCACGGGCAGCCAGTGGAGCTTACGGATGGTAGCTCTGGCTGAACATCTGCGTGGGAGGCCAACCAGCGTTCTGGCTGCCGCATTTTGTATGCGTTGGAACCTAGCAGTTTCCGCTTTATTAGCTCCCAAAAGGAGGACGTTAGCGTAGTCCAGGCGTGATAAGATGGTAGCCTGGACGATAAGCTGGCGGGCCTTGGAATCGAAGAGCCCAAGTATGGGTCTGAGGTTCCTTAAAAGGCCTATACAGGTAGCGGCCACCTTTTTTGTGTGGGACTGGAAGCTAAGGTTGGCATCGACCCAAACTCCCAGATTTTTGACACAGTTTTTGGGGAGTGGAGTGGCGCCTAGGGATGACGGCCACCAGTGCTCGTTCCAAAGGCTGGTGTTACGGCCTAGGAGGAGCACCTCGGTTTTCCCGGCGTTGAGTTGGAGGTAGTTGTCCGTCATCCATCGGGCCACAACAGTCATACCTTCTCTAAAGTTGGATGCCACGAGGGACGGGCTTTCCGATAGGGTGACAACCAGCTGGGTATCATCTGCGTACGAGACGAGCGTGAGCCCCCACTCTCTAGCCACGTCCGTGAGTGGCTGGACGTAAAGATTAAAGAGGGAGGGGCTCAACGCTGAACCCTGGGGAACACCTTGAGCGATGGGGTGAGGTTTAGAAAGATACGGAGGAGCAGACACCTTGAAGGATCTATCCTTAAGAAAGGAACGGAGCCATGCAAGTGCAAGGCCAGTCACACCGGTCATCTCCAGACGATTCAAAAGGATGTCATGGGATACCGTGTCAAAGGCTGCGCTGAGATCAAGAAGAATCAGCGCAGCACTATGACCGGAATCCAAAATCATCCGGAGATGCTCCGTAGTGGCCAGTAGGGCGGACTCCGTGCTATGGCCTGCACGGAAGCCATTTTGGGAGGGATCTAGAATTCCATGACTTTCCACATGCTTCGACAGAATGTTATTAACATGGGTTTCGGCAATTTTGGACATCCAGGGGAGAAGGGATATGGGGCGAAAATTTTCAGGCTTGGTGGGGTCAAGGGTAGGTTTTTTAATTATCGGTGATACCCATGCTTGTTTCCAAGCTATGGGTACAAGTCCTGTAGAAAAGGAGAGGTTGAGGATGTTCAGCATGGGGGATAGAAAAAAATCCATCGAGGCCAGGAAATGAGAAGGGCTCATGGGGTCGGCTGGGGAACCAGTCTTCACTTTCTTGCCCAGTCTGATCAGATCTGTAGCGGTGATGGCAGAAATTTGGGACAGAGGTAAGATGTTAGGGGCTGTGGACATAGAGGCTCCATTGAAAGGGGCAGTCTGTGGAAAGGTTGCATAGATTTTCTGGACTTTTTCAATGAAATAGGTTGCGAGCTGCTCACATTGCTCGTGGGAAGAGATTTTTGGAGGGGGCGCCCTAGGGCTTTGGAGCTCTTTCACTAGTTTAAAAATGATTTTTGATGGGTTCGCATTGGAGTTAATTTTATTGGAGTAAAAAGAAGCACGGGAGGATCTAATAGCTTTATGGTAGGTTTTAAGACTAGATAGATATCTAGCCTTATCCTGATTATCATATTGCCTCCTCCATAGGCGCTCAGCCTTTTTGCACTCCTTGCGCATTGCCCTAAGGGTGTCATCGAACCATGGGTTGGAGGGTATATTACGTCCTTTAGTCAGTTTAGCCGGAATAAGAGAGTCGAGGCCGTTACTGATCCAGTTGGTAAATGAGGTATAGGTTGCGTCTATATCGTGGTTGGCTTCGTTTTGAAACTCTCCAAGGGTTTCATGTAAGGCAAATGGGGAGAGTTTGTGCCAGGGTCTTTTTAGACGCTGAATGGATTCAGTTTTGTTTTGACGTTGGGGTGCCGGGACGCTCAGTTTAACAAGATAGTGATCCGTCCATCCCATTGGGGTGGGGGTTTCTGCAGCTGCCTCTTGTATGTTAGAGAAGATCGGATCTAGAATGTGTCCAGCTATATGGGTAGAGGTGTGGACTAGGGAGTTAAATTGCAGTGCCGAGAGGTCTGCGAGAAGGTTAGTGATGACATTATCGCCAGTCGCATCAAAGTGCAAATTTAGGTCGCCTAAGATGGTGAAGTTGGCGAATTTAGTGGTGAGCACTGTGGCCGTTTCGAGGAGGGCATTAATAAATCTAGTGGCCTGGCCTGGAGGGCGATAAATGTATAGGCCTGTTAGCATAAATTGAGGGGTCACGCTAATTTTAAATTGGGCGCATTCACAGTCTTGGAGAGGTTCCTTGATAAAAGAACAGGTCAGCTGTTTTTTATAGATAATTGCGATGCCGCCACCGCGAGATTCGCGGTTAATGGTGACCAGGTTAAACTCATCTGGGAGCGTTAGATTGGGGATGGTGGTAATGTCATCTTGGAGCCATGTTTCGCATAGAAACAGTACATCAGGGTTTTCCTCCTGAAGAAGCGTATTCACCTCAGGGTGATGTTTAACGAGGGATCTGCAGTTGAGTTGGAGTATCCTCAGTGGTGGATTTGAAGTATTTGGGAGGTCACACCGAACCCTAGTGGGTGCATTGGTGGAGAAGTGGCAGTGGTTGCAGTGGAGATGCGTAAGACCTAGACTGCCAGTGGTGTTAGAGCATGTTTGGTGAGGGTTCAAATGTAGGAGTTCCTTACCGTCGTAGCGTATGCGCTGACAGGGCCTGGATGAGCCAGGGGGGGTGGCGAGAGGCGATGGTCTGGCGATGACGGGCGAAGACGGGCTTGCCTTAGGCGCGCCTTCGGCGCGCTGACGGCGCGCTGACGGCGCGCCCGCTGCGCCCGTCCGCTGCGCTTCCTAGCAAGGCACATGGTTTTATGCCTGACGGAGGGGGCGTCACGGGGGCGTGGCCAGCTGAGGTGGGCGTGTCTGAGGACGCGCCTCGCCCTCGGTGATGGCAGAGAAGGGAAACGTTGCAGCGCTGAAGACGCTGTTCGAGTGCAGAAGTGAAATAAGTAAGTTTTAAAAACACAGTAAAATTACACGCAATATTGTGAGAGCAAGGTTCACTCCCGGCTTCCGCCTCAGGAGACTCGTCTGTTGTGTCGCGCTATCCAATGCGCACACTTTTGTAGTCAGTTTCAGGGGGCGTGGCCAGCTGAGGTGGGCGTGTCTGAGGACGCGCCTCGCCCTCGGTGATGGCAGAGAAGGGAAACGTTGCAGCGCTGAAGACGCTGTTCGAGTGCAGAAGTGAAATAAGTAAGTTTTAAAAACACAGTAAAATTACACGCAATATTGTGAGAGCAAGGTTCACTCCCGGCTTCCGCCTCAGGAGACTCGTCTGTTGTGTCGCGCTATCCAATGCGCACACTTTTGTAGTCAGTTTCAGGGGGCGTGGCCAGCTGAGGTGGGCGTGTCTGAGGACGCGCCTCGCCCTCGGTGATGGCAGAGAAGGGAAACGTTGCAGCGCTGAAGACGCTGTTCGAGTGCAGAAGTGAAATAAGTAAGTTTTAAAAACACAGTAAAATTACACGCAATATTGTGAGAGCAAGGTTCACTCCCGGCTTCCGCCTCAGGAGACTCGTCTGTTGTGTCGCGCTATCCAATGCGCACACTTTTGTAGTCAGTTTCAGGGGGCGTGGCCAGCTGAGGTGGGCGTGTCTGAGGACGCGCCTCGCCCTCGGTGATGGCAGAGAAGGGAAACGTTGCAGCGCTGAAGACGCTGTTCGAGTGCAGAAGTGAAATAAGTAAGTTTTAAAAACACAGTAAAATTACACGCAATATTGTGAGAGCAAGGTTCACTCCCGGCTTCCGCCTCAGGAGACTCATCTGATCAGTGTGTATCAGTGGCAATTCCTGTTATAAGAGGAGCAGTGTGGTCAAGTATGGTGTGTATGAAATTGTGTAAATAAATGCTGGGCAATGGTGTGCGCAGATTTATTGTGGTTATTTTAAAAATGCCACTTTTAGAAGTTGGAATTTCTGAGTGTTCTCAGTCTGCCTGCCTGATGTGAATTGCATGTCTGGCTTGTGAGTGACAGGAGCGGAGAGGTGTGGGTGGCTCCTGAAGGGGCAGGATGAGTCGGTGCTAGGCTGAATGGGACACCTGAGCTGAGAGTGGTGGGAGGAGAGATCCCCTGACTGAGTCTGATCACTGAGCCCCCGCCTGACAAAGGGGAGAGGAGCTGGGCAAAACAAAGTGCTCCAAATCCCCCTGAACAAGTTGCATCTGGTTCCCCCATGCCCTACACTTTTACTCAAAGTGAAATGTGGTATAAATATAGGGGCTGTTGGGGGTGCTGCTCCTGGGGGGCTGCAATGAGGGCTTGCTTCCCTGAGCCCTGCCTTGCCCCTTGACCTGGGAGACCCTTTCATTTTGGACCCTTTTGCTTCTTGTCATCTCCAGGATCCTCATAAGACTTTGGCTGCACTTGTACGCCCTGCGACGTCTGTGCTTTATTTCCTTTATTTCCCCCAATAGAAGAAGAGCTTGTGGGCTGCACAGCGCTGAGCTGCAGCCCCTTTAAGAGGGAATCCCCATCATAGGGATTCCCCCATGATGCCGGTGTACTTATGGGTGCCTACCCCGCCTATGCTTTCCTTTATTTACTTTGTGGGTGCCCAACCCGCTCGTTGCCTTTTTAAGTGGGTGCCCACCCCACTTTACGCTTTATTAATCAAGAGGGAGCCTCCCCCTCATTGCTGCGTTTGTACCAAAATCACTGCCGCGGCCCCGATTGCCGTCCAGGAAGTCAGGCGAGACAAGCGAGACTGCCAGCCTGTGGGCGGGGCCTCGGGGCATCATTTCCGCCTCTCCCGCGCTGCCCAGGAAGGAGGCGAGACACGTGGAGAACCCAGCGGAAGCAGTCTAGAGCCTCACAGGCTCCACATCCAAGCACAGGTCCCTGGAGGCGGCCCGGGTGAAGCGAGGAGAAGTGAGGGGTGCTGCAGCTGGTTGGCGGGGCTCCCATGAGCTGAGGGAGCCCCGCGGAGGATTCCCGGTCCCAGGAGAGGGACCAGGCAAAGTGAGGCAAGAAGAGGCGGCACCATAAGATCCCCGAGAAGAGCCTACGCAGCCCGGTGAGTGGGGCTGAGGCAGTCCTCTTTTCTTCGTTGTTGGTGCACACGAGGCACCGGGGCAGTCTTGGGTGGTCTAGGCGGTCCCACGAGAGAGTGGGTCACCCCAATGTGTGGCATATTAAAGAGTCCTAGAGAGGGACATTTTTGGCACCATGGTGCCAGTTCTGATTTTTTGATTCTCAGCTGCACCGCAGCAGCACGGGCAGCTGCAACGTTTTGTGCATGTTTCGTCCAAGGGCACATTTAGAGCCCAAGCCTACAGTTGATCTTCCCAGCTGCCCAGCAAGTAGTGGGCAGCTGCGCCGTTTAGGTAATTCTTTCTTTGGGGCATGGTTGTTGAGTTAGGAGTGAGATGCACTCCTCTGCCCCAGTACTTTCCCAGCTGCGCAGCACTTAGTGCCAGCTGCAACGTTTAGGTCAGCGCAATTGCGTACTCTTGACTTCTGCTGCCTTGGCAGCCGCCCTGACTTTTGGACAAAGGGCATTTGAGCCCCTTTGAGGAAGCCAGTTGGCCATGGGGTACTGTTAGGTTTGTAGGGCGCCAGGCCCTAATGTGATTATGGGGTGCTAGGAAAAGTAAGTTATATACTGTGATTTACGCACCCTGATTTATGCCTTTAAATGTGTTTTTATGATTGAGGTTTTGCATACTGTGGTTATGTTTCAGTTATTCCCTACTGCGGTTTGTTTGTAAAAGTATTTCCTAATGTGAGTTATGCTTAGGAGGTTAGGTCTAATATGTTTAGGCTTATGATGTTGGCGCAAAATATATTTCTCGCCTAATGTGATACTGTGCATAATATGATTTATGTTCCAGGATGATGCGGAGTATAGTGTTTGACAGTAAATACTGGTTGTGTTCTACATTTATGATACGTCTTACATTTACTGTCTTTATTACGTGATGATTCTGACAGTGGCCCAATTGGCCCGGTCATGTGTATATAATCCCCTGTAAATATTGCCCAGTGCCAGTTGGCACAGTGTATATTATGTGATTACTATCATAATGTGTTTTATGATAACGCAAAGGCTATTTTTATATATAACCTTGTGTGGAGTTCCTTTTGTGGTGTGCCTAGTATGTTGTTGCTATGAGTGTGTTGCGCACACGCTTTACACATCACCACCGGGATAAGCCTGACTGCTTGTTCCAAGCTACCAAGGGATGTGAGCAGGGGTTATCTTTGGCGTGTAACTCCCTTTCCCTGACTAGTGTGGTGATCTCTGGCCGGCTTTGGCGCAAGACCTAGCCAACCAGAGATCCCATTTCTAACACCTGACATCACAAAATGGATGTTGACAGACACGTCGGTACAAAAGGGAGTGCTGATGGACGGAGCATCCGAACCAATAAAACACTCCCACCCAGTCAACAGATCTGGGTTTAATCCATCACTGTTCTTTAGCCCACTCTGCCACCCCAGTTCAGACATGGCCATATGCACGTGTTTGCCCTCCAGCTGCATAAGCGAAACTCTGGCAGGGGAGGCTGGACAATAGATTTCCTGTCACAGGGAGGTGTGACCTCCCAGACAGGCTTTAGTATATTGGGGCTGAGTGGCTGCACTCGGCGAGTGCTTTGATGTCTGCACTGGGGGCACATTTGGTGTCCCTGTGCATAGTCCAGCTCAAACCGGTTGCAGGGGCTATCAGCCCCTGCTCTGGCGTGAAACTGGACAAAGGACATGGGTGTAGCCACTCCTCTGTCCTGACCCTCAGATAGGTGGGTCCCCAACGATGATATTAAGAAATCCAAGAAACTCTGCCGCTCCCTTGAAGGCCTGGAAAAAAGACCCAACCACCAGCACCAAGGACGCCTTCAAAAACGCCACCCGCACACACCATCAACTGATCCGAAAGGCCAAGAAAACCGCCTTCAAGGAACGACTAGATAACCACGCCCACAACAGCAAGGAACTTTTCAACATCGTCAAGGAATTTACCAATCCCTCGGCCAACTCTGACATCACCCCCTCTCAAGCCCTCTGCGACTCCCTAGCCTCATTCTTCCACAACAAAATTGCAGACATCCACAACAGCTTCGACAAACAACCCGGAGACCAACCCACCCAACCTTCTGCAGGACCTTCACCCCCCTCAAACTTCCTTAATGACTGGAACACAATCTCCACTGAGGACACCATCCGCCTGATGAACTCCATCCACTCAGGATCCCCCACAGACCCATGCCCTCACCACATCTTCAACAAAGCAGACTCCATCATAGCACCGCACCTCCGAGACGTCATCAACTGCTCCTTCAAATCCGCCACCTTCCCGGAAAGCTGGAAACACGCTGAACTCTGCGCCCTTCTGAAAAAACCCACAGCGGACCCCACCGAACTCAAAAATTACCGCCCCATCTCGCTCCTTCCATTCCCGGCCAAAGTCATCGAGAAAGCTGTCAACAACCAGCTCACCGCCTTCCTCGAAGCCAACAAATCCATCGACTCCTCACAGTCCGGCTTCCGAGCAAAACTCAGCACTGAGACCGCCCTCATCGCAGCAACAGACGACATTCGAACTCTACTGGACATTGGAGACACAGTCGCCCTCATCCTCCTCGACCTCTCTGCAGCCTTTGACACAGTCTGCCATAGCACCCTTCTACAGCGCCTCAGAAACATCGGAATCCAAGGAAAAGCACTGGAATGGATCACCTCGTTCCTCACCGGAAGAACCCAGAAAGTCTGCCTCCCACCATTCAAGTCAGAGGCCACTGAAGTCATCTGCGGAGTACCACAAGGATCTTCACTCAGCCCCACCCTTTTCAACGTATACATGAGCCCCCTCGCGGCCATCGCCCGCCAACACAACCTCAACATCATCTCCTACGCGGATGACACTCAACTGATCCTATCACTCACCAATGACCCTAGCACCGCCAAAACTAACCTACACGAAGGAATGAAAGAAGAAGCCGAATGGATGAAACACAGCCGTCTGAAACTGAACTCTGATAAAACAGAAGTCCTCATCTTAGGCACCTCCCCCTCCGCATGGGACGACTCTTGGTGGCCAGAAGTCCTTGGAAAAGCACCCATCCCGACAGACCACGCACGGAACCTGGGCGTCATCCTGGATTCCTCACTTTCAATGAACAGACAAGTCAACGCCGTCTCCTCATCCTGCTTCAACATTCTTCGCATGCTCAAAAAAACATTTCGTTGGATCCCCACCGAAACCAGGAAAACGGTCACCCACGCTCTGGTCACGAGCCGGCTGGACTATGGAAACACCCTCTACGCCGGGACTACCGCTAAACTCCAGAAAAAACTCCAACGAATCCAAAACGCCTCAGCCAGGCTCATATTAGACATCCCGCGTAAAGAACATATCTCTGGTCACCTGAAAAACCTCCACTGGCTTCCCGTCAATAAGAGAATCACTTTCCGGCTCCTAACCCACGCACACAAAGCACTCTACGAAATCGGACCAGAATGCCTCAACACACGACTGTCCTTCTACACCCCCTCCCGCCAGCTTCGTTCTTCCAACCAAGCCCTTGCCACTGTACCTCGCATCAACAAGACCACCATGGGAGGTAGATCCTTCTCCTACCTGGCAGCTAAAACCTGGAACTCACTTCCCACTTACCTTCGCCTTACCCAGAACCACCTAGCATTCAGAAAGCAGCTTAAAACGTGGATATTTGACAAGTAATTCCCCACCCCTCCATGAGCGCCTTGAGACCCTCTGGGTATGTAGTGCGCTATATAAATCCTTTGACTTGACTTGACTTGACCCCTTCCTTGGGTATAAAGTAGGAACTTCTGACTACAGGACTTTAGATGTAACCTGGACTAAACTCTGCTACAGAAACAAAGTCTCCTTCGATGATCTACGCTTTGCTGGACGACTGAAGAATCTCCCTTGGAGTAAAGATGTTACTCCCCTGCAAGTCAAGCACCTCAACGCATCTGACCGGTTTGCATCTATGCAGCTCCTGAAGGACTTTGAAGATTATGCAACACAGGAGGTGGGTTCCTAAGCTTCCCTGAGGCCGACCAGTGCTCTCAGCAAACCTGAGACCCGCAGCCCTCATGGGGACCGTGCAACCCACACCCCTGGACACCTTGAACATTTGTAGCAGCATAGGCTTTTTGGCGATCCCTGAGGCTGTGCATTGGACTACTTGTCGTTCCGACCCAGAGCAGTGATTCCTTCGAAGATTACCAGCCTACACTCCACGAGTGTCCCGTGGGCTGGTATTGTGTGATTCCTCTCGAGGTCCCTTCGCGATCCATGGTCCGTCGACCTGTGGGTCCCTCAGAAGGGAAAACTTTAACTTTCAAAGAGCTTACCTGGTTGCTCTATATTTGTTCTGACTCTCCATTGCTTGGAGTCCCCAGGACCTTGCTGGTCCTCACCGAAGCATCTTTTCTCTGACCGTGGGTTGCAGTTGCAAAGGCATGTTGGCCTCCAATCCGGACACTGACCCCCAATCACTAGTCATCCTTCGTAGGACAGCTTGCCTGTGGACTTTGGTCATCGTCGACATCTCCTGGTCCCTGTGGCTGCTAAGTCCAGCTTCACCTCTTCGCACCTGAAACACCCGACATCGGTGGGCATTCGTCTACCGAGACCCTGGTCACTGGCAAGTGACCCATACTCTGTCCCCTCTGCTTTCAGGTTCTGCACAGCTCTGATCCAGGCTTGGTTCACACCGGACACTTTCCTCTCCACGACAACAGCACTTTGCAGCATCTCGCCATAGAATACTAGGAAGATTCCCAACACCATTTGACACCTAAGCACCCGGCTTCCCTGAGTTAGGTAACACGAGTACTCCGGTGCTCACATGGGTGCTGGCCTTAGAACCTTCAAAGTTTGAAAGGGTTTGCTCAAAGTCTTCTCCTAAGTGTCCTTAATCTCTAAAACTCTAACCGCTACTTTCCCATACGATTGTCCAGAGTTCGCGGCTGTATTCTCACACTGCACGCATCCCCCGTGTGTCCCCTGTGTCACTACCTTGGGTGGGTTCTTGGGATCCCAGCGATTCTACGTGCTCTAGGCACTGTGTCTAGTCAAGTCGCGGTAGTTATACCACTTTTTTAGTATATAGTTTGGTCTCCCCCCTGGGGCCCCCTGTGTATTGTGCTATTTACTGTCGTTCTAGTACTGCAATATTGTGTCTCTTGTTCTCTAATCTCATAAAGAGGTTAGTAGAGTATTTTTTAATAAATACATATATTTTATATATACACCTTGTGTGGTTCTCATTTCATTTGGTCATTCAAGAAGTTACAATCTGGTAAAACAAGCTGCTTTACACTCCTTCGAGACTTAGCCTGAAGGCTGCTCTTCATAGCTACCACTAGGATAGCTTTCAATAAAGGTTGTCTTTAACCTAATCATCAATAAGGGTTGTTTGGACTGGTGCAAGGTGCCCACTATAACTAGTGGACAGCATATACCAGGCCAACTTCTCACAATCCCCATACTTTTTGCTTTCCTTCTCTCCTTTTTGCTGAATTTTTTGTTGGCTTTTGGGCACTGTACCACTGCTAACCAGTGCAAAAACTCATGTGCTCTCTGCTTAAAACATGGTAACATTGGCATATCCACAGTGGACATATTTAATTAGAAGTCCCTAATAAAGTCCACAACATATGCCCAGGGCCTGTAAATTAAATGCTACCAGTGGGCCTGAAGCAATCATTGTGTCACCCTCCAAAGTAGCCCTTTAAACATGTCTCAGGCTTGCCAATGCAGGGTCTGTCAGTTTTAAACTGCCCTGTTGACCTGGCAAAGTATCCCTCTTGCCAGGCCTAAATCTCCCTTTTTATTACTTATAAGACACCCCTAAGGAAGGCCATGGAGAGCCCTACAGCAGGGTGCAGTGTTTTTAAAAAGTAGGACATGTACTATTAAGTTTTACATGTCTTTGTATGAAAAATTCTAATTTATTTTTTCACTACTGCAAGGTCATCCACCCCATAGGGGAACATTGGGGTTAACTTATTATATCTTAGAAGTGTGATTTCCAACTGGGACCCCCAAGTTTGATGTTTCTAGAATCATAATTTAAAATCCTAACTTATGGTGACGTTCGATTTTTAAATTGTAATTCTGCAAATGCCAAGGTGGCATTTTCTTACTTTATCCATTTGGTGCCTTCTGTCTGTCTCTGAATACACATCTGGGGTGGGTGACAGCTGGGCTTTGTGAATTCCCTCTAGACAGCCACACAGGAAGAGAGCTTAGGTGTGACTTATGGGTCATCCACATCGGCCATCATTGGCACGATGGGGGGGGGGGGAGCTGGCACACCTCAATAGGATGCGTCTGTCCCCATCCAGAGGGCTGCATTTCCCCCTGTAGTGAGTTTGCAGCCATGGCAGGAAGGGCAGGGACTCTGTGCACTTTAAAGTTATCTCTTTGAGGTCTCCCCCACTTCGAAGGCACAAGTGGGTATAAGTATTGGACCTCAGATACCGCCCTCTTAAGTACACTTCTGAACCTGGGGTATTCTGCCAGGAAGAAAGACTGCTGTGCTGCTTTAAGGACTGTCGCTCTGCTAGACCCTGCTGGATTCTTGCCCTGCTTTGATAACCTTGCCTGGGAGTGAGAAGGACTGGACCTGCATCTCTACAACCCAGAACCAAAGGGACTCTCAGGGTTTGCTGACTTGCCTCCTGCTGTAAGTCTCAGAGACATCAAAGTCTTCACTCTACTCACCAACAGCACCTGGACTCTGCCACCTGAGAGTCGTTACCTGGCAAGTGTTGCCAATCCAGTCCTGGGCCCTTGGAAGTGGGTAGGAAGTGCTACAACTACCAAAACTATGCATTGCCATCGTTGCATGGATAGGAACTGGCGCAGCACCCTCTATGCCGACCCGTTGCCGCAAGGACCAATGACATCGCTGCCTGTGCGATGTCTCCAGTTTCCGACGCATCCTCAACCTGCACGACTCGACGATTGTTGTTTTGGTCTTGTTTCATTCATTAAATTAAGCTCTAATTTTCCAAGCTGGTGTGGTGTTTGCACCGTTGTGCTGTTTAAAGTGTTACACACATACCTTACATATTGCCTCTTAAGTTGAGCCTGACTGCTCTGTGTCAAGCTACTAGAGGGTATGCATTAGTTAATTTAGGGTGTGCATCTGACTCACCCTGACTAGGATTGTGGTTCCTGCTTGGATAGGGTGCATACCCCTACCAACCAGAAACAATTTCTAACACATACGTATTCGTACCAATCACACATGGAAGATTATTACAAGGGCCCTGAAATCCTGGAGGCTCTCCCTGTGTATTATGCACTATCCGTGAGCTCCGGGCTATGGTTGTAAAGTGGCAGTGAAATCCTGGGCAGTGAGGAAGGTCCTAGTTCTGTGGCTGTAGGTATTGGGTGCAGGTTTCTAGAGAAAGTAAGAGAAGTGAAGATGATCTCCTTCAATTGGTCAGCTCTCTGTGTGTTCTCGCCTATAGGTGGTGATGGAGGCGTTGATGTACAGATTGAGGTAGGTCTGAAGATGCATGGGTGCTCTCTGCAGGATCTGTGCTGGTGAGAAGAGTGAAGGATGTCTGGATGTCACACATCTACTTTCTGATGCTTCTTGGCTGTAGATGTGAAAGCTGACGACGAGTGAGAAAGATCTCCCTGTAGCCTAGCTGCTCAATGTGAACCTGTTTGTGTCAGTGGGAGAGAGTAAAGTGGTTAAACAGAAGAGATGGTAGTTCTCATAACCCCGCCATTCACTTGGTTTAATCCCCAGATATCCTCAATGAGGAAGACAGCAAAGCTGAGATGTGCCAAGTAGTGATGAAGCTTCCTCTGGCAAACAGGGACACTATGGCTTACCTCATTCTGCACCTGCACAGGTACGATGACTCCTTTGCTACCCTTTTCTCTGAGCACATCAAGAAACGTCCCTTTCCACTTCTGCTGTTCTTCCGGTTGCTTTGAAAACTAGCTTCTGAACTGGCGTAAAGACTCATCTGAGATGCTCTATTCCTTTTGAGAGTTGCTGACCCCTGTTCGTTCTGTTAGACGTTGACCCCATCTGTTCTCTTTAACGCTGACACCCTCCAGTGTCTCACATGCTGATTCCAGGCACTCTCTGATCCTGACCTCCCTATTGTCTCAGATGCTGACCCTACTTTTCTATCAGACGATACCCCCTGCCATCCTCTCGTATGCAGACACCCCTCATTTCTCTCTTGTGCTGACTCCCTCTATTTCCTCCGATGTTGACCCCTACTTTCTCTGGGAAGTTGATCCAACAACCTTTCCCCTGACTCTGTCCCCTTCTCTGATGCTTATCTCTTCTCTGATGCTGACTCCTGACCCCTTTCTCACAGATGCTGACTGCCTTTTCACAGGCACTGAACTCCTCTGACCATGCCGCCTTCCATCCTCTCATATGCTGGCCTATTGTTAGATGCTGACCTGCTTCTCTCAGACTCTGACCCCTTCTGCCCCCTATCCACCTCCATTTTTCTTCAGCGCTACCCCCTACATTTCTGACACTAACCTCCGTCTCTCAGATGCTGAACCCAGCATTTTTACCTGATAGTCTGTTTTTGTCTGACCAAGACCGCATCCAGTTTTTTCTAACCCTGACCACTGTGGTAGTGTCATACACTGACTCCGTCTGGTTTTTATGTGGCCATGACCGCCTCTGCTTTTCTTTGATCCTCACCTCCCAGTGAAGTTATTCTAGGCTGAGCATTGCATCCACGGTGATGGGGTTCCAGGATGAGGGTCAGATCCCAGCGTAAGAGGTTACGAGATGAGTGTCAGATCCCAAGTGAAGGGGTTCCAGGCTGAGGGTCGGATCCCGGGTGAAGAAGTTGAAGATGTAGGGGTACTAGGATGAGTCTTACTTCCCAAGTGAAGGGGTTCCAGGCTCAGGGTCAGATCCCGGGTGAAGAAGTTGAAGATGAAGGGGTACCAGGATGAGCCTTACTTCCCAAGTGAAGGGGTTCCAGGCTGAGGGTCAGATCCCGGGTGAAGAAGTTGAAGATGAAGGGGTACCAGGATGAGCCTTACTTCCCAAGTGAAGGGGTTCCAGGCTGAGGGTCAGATCCCGGGTGAAGAAGTTGAAGATGAAGGGGTACCAGGATGAGCCTTACTTCCCAAGTGAAGGGGTTCCAGGCTGAGGGTCAGATCCTGGGTGAAGAAGTTGAAGATGAAGGGGTACAAGGATGAGCCTTACTTCCAAGGTGAAGGGATCCAGGCTGAATGTTGATCCCAAGTGGCAGGTATAAGGTTGGTCGCCTAGGGTTTCGGCTCTGGCTCCATCCAGGTCTCTGAGGCGAGTCCATTGAATGCCCAGGACGTGGACGCCGAGAAGGGACTCGAGAATTATTTCTCATATCTCAGGCTGACACAAGAGCCTTTCATCTGCAGAGGCTGCTCAGAAGGTTCCTTCTAAATCTTCGCTCTGTCCTGCACTGTGTGGACGCTGCAGATGATCATTACAGACCTGGGAGAAAATGTGCATAACTTAGCACACTGGTCGGTGGGCTCAGCAGTACAGCCCCTTCCAAGAAACCACCACAGACTTCAGCCTAGGAGCATGAACAGAGTTAAACGCCAGACCACCTCCAGAGTGCAGAAACTACAGTCCACATTCATGAAGTGAGAACACGAACAAATAGGAACTAGCCATCTAGGTGAAGTAATGCATAGGTAGCACACCTACATAACATCAGTTTAATTTGCACTGTCTTTGTTTCCTCTACCAGGGTCATACAGAGCACGTACTGTAACATGGACCGGAATAACCTGGCGCGAGTGTTTGGGCCCACAGTTGTTGGTCACTCGGTATCTGAGCCCAGTCCACTGATGATCATGCAGGACACTCCGCGGCAGTCCAAGGTATGTCCAGGAAAAGGGGGAGGAAGGACCCTGCTCTTTCAACTCAGTGAACAGGTCCCAAAATCCAGCTGCTAATACTCACTCCTAAGAGCTCACGTAGGACTCCATGCACTATTTACTGTTGTCATGAGACCCATACAAACAGTATGCGTAGAACTGCACATATAATATCCATCTGTGGCTTAACTCTCAGGCCTGTGTGTGCTGGGTGCATTATATCAACCTCCAGTAGACACGCCCAATGGCGTGAGACAGGCTTGATGCATTATACCTTGCTGCCTGTAGACACACCCAATGGGATGTGTAACGCTGGGTACATTATATCCAGGTGCCAGTAGAAGTACCCAATACAAGGCTTGGAGCATGTAAGGCTGGGTGCATTATATCATTCGGCCAGCAAACACACCGAACAGCACAAGTAAGGCTGGAGCATTATATTCAGCTGCCACTCGATAGTCCTAAAGGCATGCATAAGGCTGGATTCATTATATCCAGGTGCCAGTAGATTTACCCATCAGCATGCATAAGACTGGGCATATTGTGTCCAGCTGCCAGTAGATCTACCCAATGGAATGCATTACGGTGGCCTGTTATGTCCTGCTGACAATAGATAAGGGCAAAGGCACGCATATGTCTAGGTGCATTATATCCACCTCCATAGATATACCCATCAGCATGTGTAAGGCTGGGAGCATTCTATCCAGTTGCTAGCAGCTGCACACCCAACTTCATGCATCAGGCTTGTGCGCATTATATCCAGCTTCCAATAGACTTTCCAAATGGCATCTGTAAGACAGACACTTCCAAGTACATGGAGATGCCTTACACCAAGTTGCAAGTCGACACACATGGACAAACGTAGAACGTCCATTTTGCACTAGACCAACCCAAGGGGAAGCGTAGGACAAGGTGTATTAAATCAGTCTTCCACTAGACATGACCAAGGACACTCATACCACTGAAAGCATTATACTGTGTGAGTTGGTACTCACTCCCAAAGGCATGCTTAGGACTGGATGCATTATTATCAAACAAAATGGAAATGCCAGTACTGATGAGTATAATTTCACAAGACCACTAACCACCAGAAATCTGCACCAAGAATCAGAAATGGGGAAGTACTATTCAATAGTATTTTTATTCAAAAAGTTTTTTTCAACATATATATCAGTTTTAAATTCTTTTGATACACAAGGGAACTTTATAAGAACACATGGGACATAGGGATATTGGTCAAACATTCAACCATTCATTCTAAATTCAAGCATATCACAGGCATTCAACATATATACATACTTGGAAAGGATAGGGGAGAGTTAAAGAAAAGGGAAAGTTAAGAACAAATACCAGTGTCTACAATTATTTACAAAACAAATTTTGTCTGTTTTATCAGTACATTCTTATGTTTCTGTGAAAACATTTTGAAGTTTGAAAATAATGGTATAAAGTAATGTACAACACTATGCTCAGGGTTCAGAAAATGGTAGCCGAGAGCATTTGTAGACAGGTGGGATGGAGCCTACGTGTTTCGAATCCCGCTGAGGTCGTGGGGGATTCTCATCAGGGCTTTGACAAGTCCTGTAAGGAATGGAAATGAGGAAAACAAACATAAGTAGTAGCAGAGATATGATTAAAAAAAGCTTCTCATGATATACATGTACCACATCAAGAAAACTGCTCAGCGATACAAACGACCAGTTATTCAAACGGTAACATTGGAGGACTAGACTAACTCCCTATATGCTAAAGATTGGAAGAGGATAACCTTTCCTGTAGGTGGAATTTGGAATCCATGGAGAAAATTGCTGCCTGCATTCGCTAGACTAACAGAAAATAGACTGTTTGGGGAGGATTCATTTTCGCTAGCTGTTGAATTACTTACCTTTACTCGAATTAAAGGACTGGGTCAATTGTCCACGTGTTGGGCCACTGTGTTTTAACGTACAAAAGAAACTACCTACAAAAAATAATAAATAAGAGGAAATGGATTTACACTCCTGTGGAAAAGGAAAAATACCTTAACCTAAGGAGTCGGTACTGTTAGGGAGGGAAATCGTGTATACTTACCCTTGAGTTGTATGTCCTTAGATTAAAGACTTCTACGGGTGCTGACTGCAGATATAGAGAGGATTGTGCGAAAAACTCGTAGTCACATACTCGAAAGAATGGGCTGGAGCATTTTTAGTCAAGTTGCTACAATAGGAAAGGAACAAGAAGAGGGTCCCTAGAATGAACACTAAGCACAACCGACCTTAGCATAAGGAAACAGGAGTGATGAGATAAACCTTACCCACAACGGGTGTGTTGTCTTTTTCTTTTAAATGCGTTGTATTTCACTGCCGTGCTTTAGTCTCTATATTTCTAATTTTCTATGAAGGAAAAAGAAGAGTACTTGTAATCGTTACGAAATGGAACGAGTCTCTAAAGGCGTATGCAACGAGTGTTAAAAAATCTCATCTTGGCAAAGCGGCAGAAATCGGAATGCCCAAAGTAAAGTGAAGATTGAAGTCATAGATGCTCCTGTCGTGGAATTGCCTAATGTGAAAAACAGACAGCTAGTGTCAAAAAGTAAGAAGTTGGGGCAATTACTGGAACTAATTAAATAAGTCAGATGAACAGCGGAAAAGCGCTTACATAAATGGCTCGGTTGGTATGATTCAAGCCAATGCCAAAAGTTTTTTCAACCGCGGTGGAAGGTGACTATAAAAACGAGAGAGAGACACCCATGAAATTAAAACGCTACTCCAGTCGTTAGGGGAACGCGGACTGGCATTTGAAGCATAGAAGTTAGTACTTACTAAAGAATCAAGATGATCGCACGTCGAGGTGGCGTCTCAGTCAGCACTATTCCCTTCGCGCATGGGTACACCAGCGCGTGAGCCGGGGAAAGGCTTTTTAAAGGGGAATCTACGGGGGCGTGGTAATACCAATATAACATTAACTCCTTCACGCATGGGAGGAAAAGCTCGTTACCTGGTCAACAGCTAGTTGAATGAAAAGTAGAAGAAAAGTAAAAAATAAATGAATGTGGTAGCGTCCACAGAGGGCGTGGAGACTCAAGAAAACAATATGAAAGTGCTACAGGACGTGTGGGTCAAGACGATATTCTTATCTTATAATCTCAAGTGGAGTTCAAAAGAGAGCGCCTGTACGGGGTGGTTTAACAATAAACAAAACGAAAGAATGCTAACGCAGTCAGCCAGGGGGCAACAACAATTGTGCAGGAATCAATGCTAAACCATCTTAAGGGGGGCAGTTAGGGGGGCCTAAAGAGTCCTCATAGTTTGTAAATTTCACTCAATTCGTTCAAGCCAGTGCTGTGTCAAATTTGACAATAAGCATTGCCTCTCTTGGACAACTTGAGATTCCAGTCACCTCCGCGTGGGTCTTTTTCGACTTTAGAGATGACCGTCCACCGTAGGTCTCCAATTTGGTGTTGCATCCGCGTCCAGTGATTGACTAAAGGAGCATTTTCTACTTTTCTTTTAAGTCGTGACTTATGTTGACTGATGCGTTGGCGTACTTCTTGGTTGGTTTTGCCTATATAAAGGCAATTGCAGGGGCATTTTATGCCGTATACTACAAATTTAGATTTGCTGTTGCTGAAAGCGTTATGCTTCCAGCTGACTCCATTATGTTGGAATAGTGACCCTTCCAACGTGGAGTCACAGCATAAACAGGTGCCACATCTGTGGTGACCTGTAATTGGGGGCATCCCCATTAGATGACGCAGTGTAGGTTGTGTTTTCATTGGCATACCTGCTCTTATCACATAATTCGCCACACTGTTTTCCTTTTTGAAGGCGAATAATGGAGGTTGTTTTAGGCTTGTATCTACATTTTTAACCAAATGCCAATTTTGTGTAATAACTCGTTTGAGTTGATTGGCATTAGGGCAGAATGTAGTGACACACACTTGGCGTTGTAGCTTAGATTTTTCTTTCCGCTCTAGGAGTGTCTCTCTGGGGGTGTACTTAGCCCTCTTCATGCAGGTTTTGACCAATTTTTTGGGATACCCTCGGTCACATAATTTGGATATCAAGTTATCTGCATGGTGTTGGTAATCTTCATTGTACGTGCCGTTTCTGCGGACCCGCAGAAACTGCCCGTAAGGTAGGTTCTCCCTCAGACTCCTCGGGTGGTTACTGTCAAACAGTAAGGCTTTGTTGCGGTCAGTCTGTTTTATAAACAGTGTGGTCGCTAATATGCCTTCTTTGGGGAATACCTCAACATCCAAGAATGCAATCCGGGTGGTGGATTGTGCCATGCGCCATGCTATATCTGGTGTTCTCGTGTTCAGCCACTGATAGAATAGGGACAAGTTGTTACTGTCTCCCGTCCATACCATGAAAACGTCATCGATGAAGCGGAGCCAAATCCTTATATGCTGACTAAACGGATTATTGTTATGTATGTAGGTGTCCTCATACAGTGACATAAAAAGTACGGCCAGCTCCGGTGCAAAAGGGCAGCCCATAGCCACCCCTTTGACTTGATAGTAAAACTCATTCTTGAAACAAAAGTAGTTTTTTCTTAGTGCAAAGGATGCAAGGTCAACAAGGAATTTGGTGGTGGACTTGTGTGGCCTAGGTCTCGAATCTAAAAAGAATGTCAAAACTGACACCGCTTCGTCCTCGGGATCTGAGTATATAGGGACGTCACATCGAGTGTAACTAATGTGTCTGTCCCTTCGCGAAAGTTGACATTTTCCAACTTGTTGATGAAGTCGGTGGTATCCTGTAAACAGACCACCTGGCTCATGAACTCTTTTAAGAAACCGTCCACATATTTGGCAATTGGTTCTAGCAGAGAACCACATCCTGCCACGATGGGTCTGCCAGGAGGATGATTTTGATTTTCGTGGAGCTTGGGTAGTACATAAAACAAGGGTGTTTTGGGGTGTTTGATCTGTAGATATTCCACTTCCTTTGGTCCAACAAACCCTTGTTCAAAACCTTCTTGGATCATAGCAAAGAGTTCATTTTGTAGATCTTGGGTGGGGTCTTTACCTATTTTGCGGTAACAGCTGGGGTCATCTAATTGTCTCATTACTTCGGTGGTATAGTCGTTGGCATCCCAAACGACTATAGCACCGCCTTTGTCGGCTTGTTTGATTATCACCGAATCGTCATTTCTTAGATTTGTTAGTGCAGACATTTGGTCTTTTGTGGTATTGAATTTGACAATTTTTTTGTCTTTTTCCATTGCTGAAATGGCAGATAACACTGTCTTTTCAAAGATTATGAGTTCTTTTGGAATCTTATTTGCTGGAGGACAGAATGTTGATTTATTTCTTAAACCAGTCGCTTCAGTTGGTGTTTGTAACGGATTTTCGACAAAAAACATTGTTAGTCTCAATTTTCTACAGAATTCTATAAACTCTGATTTCAGTTTAACGAAGTCTGTTTTTTTAGAAGGGACAAAAATAAGTCCCTTGGCTAATATACTTTCTTCTGCTTTTGTCAGCACCTTATTTGAAAGATTGAAAATGGGTGACACTTCTAATTCTTGTAGTGCTGGCGGCGGGTCTTCATCTCCCACGGGATGGTGTATCTCACCCTGCCCCTGGGGCGCGTCTGGCCTCTCGATCAAAAAGGATTCGATGATTGATTTGATTTTTGTTGATTTGAGTTCCAATTTCGATTCCTATTTGGACGGTTGTAGTTACTACCGGTGTCACTGTCGGTGCCTGAGGATGATGTTTCTGAAAATGAGATAAACTGTTTTCTTGATCTCCCTTGATTATCAGAAAGATAGCGCCTAGAATCTGACTTAGAATAGAAGTCTGACTGGAGAAAGGGGTAAATATTATCCAATGAGAAGCCTTTCTTATCTTTCTCAAATTGGTTTGTTTTCTGCGTGATTGTATAATCTTTGAATTCCTGTATCTCCTTATTTACTTTTTCCAACAATGCCTTTGCATCAACTATAGCTGGGTTGGTACTAATTTCAGCTTCTAGTTTTGCTATTTCATTCAATTCCTCTTTTGAGATCCTCACTGCTGTTTCTACTGTTAAGACCATCAGGTCTCTACTACATTTCGTCTCAATCAGTTAAAAACCTTTTTTTGAAAATAGGGTCTTCAGTAAATATTACTGGAATGTTTTTAATCTGTAACCCACCAGGAATGGTTCCCTCTCTTAGATGTTGCAATAAAAAATGACCATGAAGGTCCGTCCTAATCTGTTTCTTTTTAGGTCTGATCAACTTATCGGATTCATTATTGGATGTAGCTGATATACTCAGAGAAACAGAAGAAAATACTGGCGGATCACTTAACAGATTCTTGATGTGGTCTTCTGAGTAAGCAAACGTATCTTTTTCTGCCATCACCTAGGTAGTGGGGAAACAAAGGAAAAAAATCAAAAAGTGATTATGATAGGGGTAAACAATGACATACAACAGGGGACGATTATCAGAGGATTGAAGTAAAACAATAAATTCAAACCTCACTTTCGAAGGGGAATTTTTTTTTACTTTTTATTTTTTACTTTTTATTTTTTACTTTTCTTCTACTTTTCATTCAACTAGCTGTTGACCAGGTAACGAGCTTTTCCTCCCATGCGTGAAGGAGTTAATGTTATATTGGTATTACCACGCCCCCGTAGATTCCCCTTTAAAAAGCCTTTCCCCGGCTCACGCGCTGGTGTACCCATGCGCGAAGAGAATAGGGCTGACTGAGACGCCACCTCGACGTGCGATCATCTTGATTCTTTAGTAAGTACTACCTTCTATGCTTCAAATGCCAGTCCGCGTTCCCCTAACGACTGGAGTAGCGTTTTAATTTCATGGGTGTCTCTCTCTCGTTTTTATAGTCACCTTCCACCGCGGTTGAGAAAACTTTTGGCATTAGCTTGAATCATACCAACCGAGCCATTTATGTAAGCGCTTTTCCGCTGTTCAGCTGACTTATTTAATTAGTTCCAGTAATTGCCCCAACTTCTTACTTTTTGACACTAGCTGTCTGTTTTTCACATTAGGCAATTCCACGACAGGAGCATCTATGACTTCAATCTTCACTTTACTTTGGGCATTCCGATTTCTGCCGCTTTGCCAAGGTGAGATTTTTTAACACTCGTTGCATACGCCTTTAGAGACTCGTTCCATTTCGTAACGATTACAAGTACTCTTCTTTTTCTTTCATAGAAAATTAGAAATATAGAGACTAAGCAGCAGTGAAATACAGCGCATTTAAAAGAAAAAGACAACACACCCGTTGTGGGTAAGGTTTATCTCATCACTCCTGTTTCCTTATGCTAAGGCCGGTTGTGCTTAATGTTCATTCTAGTGACCCTCTTCTTGTTCCTTTCCTATTGTAGCAACTTGACTAAAAATGCTCCAGCCCATTCTTTCGAGTATGTGACTACGAGTTTTTCGCACAATCCTCTCTATATCTGCAGTCAGCACCCGTAGAAGTCTTTAATCTAAGGACATACAACTCAAGGGTAAGTATACACGATTTCCCTCCCTAACAGTACCGACTCCTTAGGTTAAGTTATTTTTCCTTTTCCCCATGAGTCTAAATCCATTTCCTCCTAATTATTATTTTTTGTAGGTAGTTTCTTTTGTACGTTAAAACACAGTGGCCCAACACGTGGACAATTGACCCAGTCCTTTAATTCGAGTAAAGGTAAGTAATTCAACAGCTAGGGAAAATTAATCCTCCCCAAACAGTCTATTTTCTGTTAGTCTAGCGAATGCAGGCAGCAATTTTCTCCATTGATTCCAAATTCCACCTACAGGAAATGTTATCCTCTTCCAATCTTTAGCATATAGGGAGTTAGTCTAGTCCTCCAATGTTACCGTTTGAATAACTGGTCGTTTGTATCGCTGAGCAGTTTTCTTGATGTGGTACATGTATATCATGAGAAGCATTTTTTAATCATATCTCTGCTACTACTTATGTTTGTTTTCCTCATTTCCATTCCTTACAGGACTTGTCAAAGCCCTGATGAGAATCCCCCACGACCTCAGCGGGATTCGAAACACGTAGGCTCCATCCCACCTGTCTACAAATGCTCTCGGCTACCATTTTCTGAACCCTGAGCATAGTGTTGTACATTACTTTATACCATTATTTTCAAACTTCAAAATGTTTTCACAGAAACATAAGAATGTACTGATAAAACAGACAAAATTTGTTTTGTAAATAATTGTAGACACTGGTATTTGTTCTTAACTTTCCCTTTTCTTTAACTCTCCCCTATCCTTTCCAAGTATGTATATATGTTGAATGCCTGTGATATGCTTGAATTTAGAATGAATGGTTGAATGTTTGACCAATATCCCTATGTCCCATGTGTTCTTATAAAGTTCCCTTGTGTATCAAAAGAATTTAAAACTGATATATATGTTGAAAAAAACTTTTTGAATAAAAATACTATTGAATAGTACTTCCCCCTTTCTGATTCTTGGTGCAGATTTCTGGTGGTTAGTGGTCTTGTGAAATTATACTCCTCAGTACTGGCATTTCCATTTTGTTTGATAATTATTAGGCTCAGCCTTACTGATTAGAGCCAGCCCCCTTTTGTTCTTCGCTGGATGCATTATTAAGCACCAGGATATCCTTGTGGGTGATAGTACGCTTTACAAATACTCATATATCCATCTTCCGTAAGATGCACCCAACTGCAGGCGAATGAGTGGGTGACCGCTGTGGGCTCACCAACCGTCCCTTGAAACACACTTAAAGCTGGATCAGTTTGGGGTCACCCACCC
This sequence comes from Lissotriton vulgaris, assembly GCF_964263255.1. NCBI lineage: Eukaryota > Metazoa > Chordata > Amphibia > Caudata > Salamandridae > Lissotriton > Lissotriton vulgaris. The sequence goes on along the minus strand of NC_141687.1, from coordinate 36,885,972 downwards.
TTTTCTTCATCAAGATGGGGGTTGAAGAGCACCTCCTGCATGTAGGCAAAGGCATCATATAGGACATGTACTAACATTTCTTCCTTTTTTCTTTTTATAAACCATCTTTATTGAGATCTTGTGGTATGCAATACAGTGGGCAATGAAATCCATGCATACATGTCAGCAATATCATTACAGGGGTTATTCAACAAAGCCCCATAGCTACAAATGCACATGTGTGATGGCTAGGTGCGATAAATTCCAATAAACCATTCTAACTGTGACACTGACCAAATACGTTCTCAAAACAACACTTGATGTGTAACTGTAGCACGCAGTCTGCCCCTGGACTCCGTTGTGTCATGGAAGTTCCAGCCACACCCGATGATATGCGGCATGAAGTAATTCACCTCTGGGCCCTGGCTGTGCTATTGGAACTGGTGAAGAGGTGGAGGGTAGGGCCGGTAATGCTGGAATGGCTCTAGTGGGCTCGTGTATCGTGCGGGGTTAGTGTGAGGTGATGGAACTGTCCGGCAGTCGTTGACACACAGCGGGTGTGCCTAAAGCAAGCCCATCTGTGCCTGTCCACAGCCGGCCATGAGAAGGGGCCAAGGACTTTGCCCTTTTTCCTTGAAATAAGGTAATCTACAGTCCAGCTCACCTGTTTCTCAGTGAGACCTGGTTACATGAGGACTGTGTACCTGATGATGTTTAAGCTCCCCCTTCGGACTAGTGCATTACAAGGTTAGATCGTCAGGGTAAGGGAGGTGATGGAATTACTCTTATATCCAGGAAAATGCTAAAAGCTCAACTTCTCTGCTCGACATCCAGAACTGCAAGAGTTTGGCTCCCGGGTCCATATTCGCAATGTCTTCAGACCCTTCCTGTGGTGGTGACTGGTTTAGTCATTAATGGGGCTAATTTCACCTTGCTTGGTGATTTTAACATTTACACGGTGACCTAATTGTGTCTCGAAAAATCTTCTGCATGACATTGACTCTCTTCAAGTGATGCAATTGGTGGCTAGCCCGACTCACAACAAGGGGCACACCACTGGCCTTGTATCTAGGAGCATCACTAATCTCCAGGTTCAGATCCCCTTACCTCTGACCTGGACAGATCATTTTTCTGTTCCTATAATTTTACCCATCTCCTCCCCACGCACCCCCTCTGTTCCAGTCCGATGGCTGGATCAACCCTGGCACAAACCGAATCTCAAAACCTGGTCAGATGTTGTGGAGGCAACAAGACATGAACACTCCGATGAAATCGCCCTGCCCTCCCGTAGGTCCAGGTCCAACGAGTGGATTACTAACTCATTGGACCCCGTATCACAAGCTAGGCGGCATAAGGATGCCCAGTGGGGAAAAAAAATCCCCCTGGTACAACACTCACCTGTTGACTCTGAGAAAGGAGTGTAAACGACTTGAGAGAAGTTGGAGACGGTCTTATGATGAGTACAGTACACTAGAATACAGACCTGCTACTAGGCGCTATCATACAGAAATAAAAGTATCCCAAGCCTCCTACATCTCCACAAAAATCGTAAACTTCCCTAAAGAGATTTTCCAGATCTTCAAAGGTATTATTCAGACTTAACCAGCTAACTCCACTTCAGAAGCCGCTGTAAAGCATGGCAGCGGGCTGGCACGTTTTTCCAGAAGACAATAATGGGTATTTATTCTTCCTTCCATGAGAGATCTACACTGTCGCCTCCCCCTCTGGAGGGTCTTTTTTGGATGTTCCAGAGGACACTCTCTCTGCCTTCCCTAACCTTACTCTGAGCCTCTTAACAGAGCTCCTAATCTCAATAAAATAGGGTTCTCCATTAGACCCTGTCCACCTTCATATTCTTCGGCAAGGGTCTGAGCGCATTGCCTTGGTTCTGACTGATCTGTCGAATCTCTCTCACGTGTGGTCAGGTGTCCACTCCGTGGAAGCATACGATAGTGAAACCACTTTTTAAAAAAACGAATCCTGGTCCCCTCAGTCTCAGTAACTATAGACTGGTTGTTACCAGGAGCCTCCAAGCTCCAGAAAAATAAAGTATCTGCAAACAACTTTCTGCCTTCCTACAGTCCAATGAAGCCCTCCTCGCCACTCAAATGGGGTTCCGACCACTGCACAGCACTGAAACCGCTCTGCTTGCTGTGGTTGAGGAACTTGAACGACTGCTGGATCAAGAAGGTTCTGCAGCCATCATTCTCTTAGACCCAGTGCTGCCTTCAGTACGGTTGACCACTTTGTTCTTATTCAGAGAATCTCTAATATAGGTATCGAAGGCAGAGCACTAAAATGGCTTTCCTCCTTTTTGGAAAACAGAACCGGTCAAGCTGTGGACCAGTCCTCCCACTCTATTATTCTTCCTCTTAGCTGTGGGGGTGTCTCACGGGTCTGCCCTGAGTCCCACCCTTTTCAATCTTTACTTGCACCTCCTGGCTGACCTCGTGTGATCGCTTGGGCTGTCATTGGCCTCCTACTCCGATGATACCCAGTTGGTCATGTCAATCTCCCCTGACCCCAGCTCGGTCTTTAATGCCTTGCTTCTTGGAGCTGGCCAGATAGATGTCCAGCTGCCGTTTGAAACTTAATGAAGAGAAGACAGAATTTGGGCTGCTGAGCAAGAATGACGGTGACAGTGGTCGGACCTCCATGTTGGGCTGCTTGAGTAAGCATCCCAGTCCAAAAAGCTCGATAAAGTCTGGGAATGTGGCTGGACTCTAATTTCACGATGGACCACCAAGCAAAAAATCTTGCTGCCAGTTGTTCCGGCATTTCGAGACTGTTAACGAAGATCCTCCATCTTCTTCTTTTTGCAGCTAGAAGAGTGATTGTCCTGACCCTTATACTATCACGTCTCGGTCTCCCCCCAATATGTTGTCAGAAGGTTGCCGTTTGTGCAGAACGCTGCTGCCCACCTCTTGATGAATGTTCCGAAACATCAGTCTGCCAAATTGGCATTAATACATCTTTCCTGGCTTTCGTGCAGTCGCCCAGTTCAATTCAATTCAAGTTCTCCACAGAAAAGCCCCCTCACTGCTTAGACCCTTATCCTCCCTCCCCCCCCTATAAGCCTGGGAGACGTCTAAGATCCTAATCTCGCACACTTGCTAACTGTTCGCAAGATCCGCAAATCTTGTTGGAGGGGGCAGCTCAATGTCCTCTCTGGCCCAAAACCTAACCTCTAGAGCTATGTCCAATGGAGCTTGAACCTTCTTTTCCACAAAGCTTTGAAAACCTGGCTGTTTAGGAACTCATTTCCCCTTCTATAGTGACTTGTCGATCAGCGATGTCTGTTTTCCATCCTGGGAGACTCTGGGTAGCTCACTTTATAAAAGCTTTAATCTAATCTTGGAGGGCAGTCAGTAGATGAGCCCAACCTGATGCAGTGGGTCATTTCTGCAAATTGTGCACTTATTCACAACGGAGCACAATGGCTTTAGCCCTGTCCCACACAATGGTCGCCGCTTGCCAATCCACTACACTTGGCTGTGAGCTAGCCTTCCAGTGCATTGCAATTAATCTGCAGGGCATTAGTAGTGTCCGGCCTTATAGAGTGATTAGTAGCACCCCCAGGCCTGAGACGTTTGTAAATGCCAAGCAGACTGCTGGCCACGTGGTATAGATCAGTAGGACCAGTGACCTAGGGTATCTTTGTCCCCCGACCAAAGAATGTAGGCCAACGGACAGCCCCAACACATGTTCCCGGCTGCATGACGGCACAGGCATTCGGGCGACACCTCAGGGTAGATTTTGTGATATTTGGCAGTAACTACTCTAGGCCTTATATAGGATGTTGTGCTGAATGAATTGGAAGCGGGCATTGTGGGAGACCTTCTGCAGGTGCAGCACGGTTTTGTCCCATTCCTTTTGGGTCATTGTACGGACGATGTCTCCCTCCTAAGTTCACAAAAGTTACTCCAGGGGGTCCTGCAGTGTATGGGAGAGACCCCAGTCCGCTAGGTGATCAGCCGACGACTGGCAACCATTTTGTGCAACCTTTGTGTCAACAAATGTGGGGCTGTTTCCAGGTCCACTATGCCCCATGGCCGCTCTAGTTCTTCAGTCAGATGCTTGTATGCCAGGAATTCGCCCATCGGGAGGTTCGTATTGTCCACCAATTGATTGAAGGGATAAGGGCCCCATCCTGGAACATGTCTCCCAGGGCAACCCCTCCCCACCGATTCCCTAAGATCCCCTCTCTCCCAGCTGACCTGTTCCTAGTAAGTAAAAGTAAGTAGGACACTTGTGGAGTGCAACGAATGTTGAGGCGTCTTGGCGCTATAGGTAGGCAGTGAGCGGGTTGCGTACTATAAGAAGTGGCATCATTTCCTATCCAGGGGAAAAAACAGGTATTTAACATTTACCTGAAATGTATTCTGGAGTGCGGAGACCTGATGGAGCTTCACTGCTTCGTCCACCCCATCTGGCCTTATAGATCCTGGGGACCTGAACTAGTCCTTTGTTTGCCGATCTAAGCTTCCGATTAGGTAAATGCCACTGAAAGAGCCTCTGTAAATTCTCCGACCCTCCCCCATACAATGCCTTGTGCACCAAGCACAAAGCCTTAAACTCAATGCGTTTCTTGATCGGTAGCCAATGCAACTCCCTGGTGCTGTTTGCGGTAAGTCGGGATTTAGGTATTTGGTATTCCTAGAGTACCCAAATAGAGCACATGCGTATCCCAGGGGAATATTGTAGCATCACTGCTCTCCTGTAACTGCTGTAGGCCACCCACAAGAGACTACTAGCAGGGGTGGGCAACACTGCCCTTGGGAGAAATAGTTAATGTGCCAGCTTAATAGCTCTCACCTCAGGGACCAGTCCCAACTCCTCCATGTGTTTCCCTGCCAGCCAGCAGGAGAGCCATCGTAGCTGCACTGCCAGGTAATAGTGCTAAACATTCGGGGCACCTAGCCCACCTCTCCCCACTGGGAGCTGCAGGCCACCCTGCACCTGCCCTTGTGCACGATGAGGCCCCCCCAGCATGGTTTGCAACGATTGAAACAAGCTGCTGGGGATGTTCACTGGTAGGTAGTAAAATAATACAATAGGCGCAGGAGCATCACCTTTTTGGAGAGACACTCTGCCCTGCACCAAAAGTGGGAGGGAACACCAGAAGGGGACGGAAGTAGACTGCCCTCATGAGGGTTTCCATCTACGAGATCTTGGGTCGAGTGATGAAAGTTGATGTCCAAATAATGGAAGGTGTGGCACTCCCAGTGAAAGACCGGAGGGCCCACCATAATGCTCTGTGGTGGGAACAAGCAGGTCTTGGTCAGTGGTTCCTCACTCCTGAGGCGGATCGGTAGGCACCTTGGATATGCGCTATCTCATCGATGCCCGACCAGATGTTTTACATAGATTAGGACATTGTCAGCATATAAGGATACTACGTGGTTTGTCCCCAACAGGTATGCACCACACTTGACCTACTTGTCGTCGAATCTGCACAAGATGCTCCATCACCAGGATGAAGAGCAGGGAAGTGAAAGGACATCCTTGATGTGAGCCACCTCCGACTGGGAAGGGGGGCGACATTAGTTGCCCTATTTTCCCCCTTGCTGTGGATTCTGTGCAACAGAGTCTTATTAGGCTCCATAGTCTGCCTCTGATGACCAGCATCACAAACATGTACCCCAGGCTAGGGTGTCAAATGCTTTTTCTAGGTCTAAGATCATGCATGCTTCCTGGCATTATGTGCCCCATAATCTAAGCACTGCAGTGACTCCATCAAGCAGGCATGCCGCTCTGCTCAGCCAGGTTAGCCCGTGTAGAGGCATTGTCCCGTGTGTCATTCTCAAGGGTTCCCAGCGTGGTTACCACCTATGTCGCTTCGTAATGTAGGGTGTCTCTCTGCGCCTACCACTGCATGGAGGCAGGGACCTCGTATTACAGTTTTCAGCGCCTTCCACTCCACCAGGTGGATGGTTGCGGACACCCAATTGTCAGTTATACAGTTGAATGCATTACAAGTTGAGTCCCGAAATACAAGGTCCTCTAATATCGTGGGCTTTAAACAAGTCGGCACAGGCAGAGGTGGCACTCCCCATGCAACATGGAAGAGAGGCAGGTTGAGGCATGACCAGGTTTCCCCCAGAATTTCACAGCTGTTACATTCAGTTGTGTAGGGCGACGTCAGACCATGCGATCCAGGCGGACGTGCAGCTCACATTGTTGCGAGTCGTAGGAGTATTCTGTAGAGCCTGCGTGCGGTGTATGCCAGCTATAAGCCATTAAGACTGGTATGATGCTGCGCTAACTGTGAGGGAATGGGGCAGTGGGGGTGCCATCAGTCCAACTGTGGAAAAAGGTATGGTCGTTGACCTTTTTCAGAGTTGCCCGGCATTAACCGCCTCTATACCCACTCAAGTTACCAAACAAAGAGGCAGGCGCTGGAGACTGGAAGGCAGGAAACAGAAGTTTTATTCCGACGGAGCAGAACACATCAAATCAGACAACAGGGTATCTTCTCGAGGTGCTCTAACCGCATCTCTGAGGCCTGGCCTCTTATACACAAGTTTATTGTTTTATTACGTTAAACACATCTCTGTCACTACTTTGATGTAAGGAAAGACATCCTCGGAATCCCTGCTTCAGGCCCGTTCCCACACACATTTACAGTTGAAGTCCCCACCCCGGTCACAACAGGTGATGATTATCGCGCAGCTGGACATTCCGCCGAATCACGGAATGTATATGGTTGATCGGATCTCATGGGGTGGGGGCTTTGATCAACTCGTGGATCCTTTGATGGGGGAAGCTTCCTACTGTACAGGGGGGGGCAATAAACAGTATCCGCAGGGCCAGGTGGCGGCCTGGGAATGAGTAAGACAAACGGGCACAAAGGAAAGGGGGTTTTATCAAAGGATCCGGGACCATGAAAGGAATGGAGGGAGGTGTCGCGCTGGGAACAGGATGGGGTTCCGAGGCAGAGCTGCGCTGAAGAGGGGTTTATGACCCAAGGCATGTGAGAGCGGGGGCTGTCAGCGTGCGGGGGATGCTTTGCGAGGTCAGGAGAGAGAGAGAGAGAGAGAGAGACACGCTGGCTATCAACAATGGGCAGAGAGGCCATGGTACTCAAAATGGCTGCCGCTTACGCGCACGAATGGGCTCGAAAAGGGGCAAGATGGCGCCGATAATGTTGATGCTGCAGCCTAAGTTTTAACAGTCCTCCCTTTTCAACATATCTAGCCAGCTTGCCTACTCGATATCGATCTTCATTAAATTCCTAACCTCGATATCATACAATGCTCCCATGCGTTCATTTCCAAAGTCCACAGTCTTAGGGCAAATACAATTCGTACATAATGAACACAGAGGTGGCAGGCATTGAATTCCTAAGCATAGTCCACATATTACAATTACAGGAATCAGGATAATGGAAAACAGTCTCCAGCCCCAGTTCTTAATAGTACTCCAGAACCATCCATCAAGTGACCATTCTTCCTGCTCCTGGTGGACTTCTGAAGAGTCTGTGGAGATGTTCGATGGCCTTGTACACTGAGGGTGAATTGTCCGGTATATATGTACAGCAGCTGGACCCAATAATGCGGCATGCTCCACCACGGTCCGCAAGAACCACATCTAGAACAAGGCGGTTCTGGAGAGCCACCAAGCGGACCGCTTGAAGCTCGGCGGTGTTGTTGGCAAGGATACCAGCTGTGATGTTCATTGTTGTCTCGACTGCCTGAGTCAGACGTCGGATGGCACGGCTGTTTGCCATCGGGCCCCAGAGCGGAACAAGTCCCTTCATAGCATCGAGGAACTGTGCTCCTGTTGAGTCGGCTTGTTCAATGTCCTTGGCTCGTTTTTGTCTATGGTGATTCGCTGGAGCCACATAAGTCGGAGGAAGGATGAAGGAGATGAAACAAGTGCCCCCCCAGCCTTTGGGGAGCCAGGTGTAAGCCTTTGTGCCGCAGACGAAGTACATGTTTGGAGACGATACGAAGGAAGGTGGATCTGTGGAGTCCAAAGTTCTGGTAAAAGAGCAAGCACTGTGGCCTACCAGCTGTGTCCCAAGCCCTTCTATGCACATGTGGCCTGTGACGTTGAGGACAGATAGAGCCACAGTCAGGGTGGCAGCCGTTCGTTTCCGTAGGTAGGAGAAGGTGGGTCTGGTTGGATTGTTGAACACCTGCATTTCAATTCGTTCTTTAGCAGGGATGTCCATGTGGATAGAGTCGTTGGAGGTATGCGGGCAGAAGTGAGTCTTGGTTTTGTTTCGCCAGACCTCATGAAAGAAATGCGTCATGGTTTTGCTGGAGGTGGCATTGTCCTTATAGCTTTCTTGCAAGAGGATCAGCCAAGCAAGGCAGGAGCCGTGAATTGAGAAGGGTGAAGGGATGAAAGGTATTGAATGTCCAGTGGCATGGGGTAGCAACCCACAGATCCAGCAGTTGGTGGCATTGGTGGCTAGATTGTGCTGGTGCAGCAGCTGTACAAAGGAGTTATTCCAAAACTCCTTTCGCCTCTCTGAGTTGAGGAGAGAGCGAAATCAGATAATGTTCCTTCATGGTGGTAGGCTGAGCAGTGGTCAGGAATGTTTCATGAGCAGGTGCATTCTCTTCCACAATCCAGAGTGTGGTCATGAGGAGAAAGCAGAAAAGGATTGTGATAAAAAGTGCAATTGTCTTTGAGCTGTGGAGTCTGTCTGTTTTTGGGTTTCTGTAGTGGGTATTTCCAGTTGCTTCCATCATCTTCTTATCTGGCGCTTCCATCATCTTCAAGGTGCTCGGTAGCGGGCAGAACCACAGACTTCGTTTAGCTTCTCTCCGGTTGACCCTTGGTGGTGTTTAGGTCACCGTTCTGAGATTTAACTTAGTCTGTGGTCTACTTAGCCGAAGCTCCCTCCTTTCGACGCAGGAAATACCCTTCTCTGGATGGCACAATGGGATCAGGGAATTTTTCAAGTTCAAGTGCCTCGGTATCAGGATAGCAGTTCAGTGATGGTCGGTCCTTGTTCAGGAGCTCTTCCTGGTTGTCGATGCTTTCTGTTGTGGCCAGGGTCGAGGAGACCTTCTTGCAGTGGTGTGCGTGCAGCCAGTGCCGTTTCCCCTCCACTCGAAGAGCCGTCCGGGTGGTGATCAGTACTTGCCAGGGGCCCGTCCACCGGGGTTCCAAACTCTTCGCCCGTTGAAAATTTCGGATTAGCACATAATCCCCCGGTTGGATGTCGTGGCCCGGACCCCTGGAAGCATCGGGGATGGCCTGCTGCACCTGCTGATGAATGACAGAGTTTCAGTCAACTTATACAAATAATCAGACATTAGGACGTCCGGGACGTCATGAATGGAAGTCGGTTTTGGTGCAGACCAGACGCTCATGGGTCGGCCGAAAACGACCTCGTAAGGTGTCAAGTGGTGTTTGGTGGGGGTGGAATGCATCGATAGCAATGCCAGGGGGAGAGCGTCTGGCCATTTCAGTCCTGTGGTAGCCACTATCTTGGCCAATTTTAGTTTAAATGTGGCATTGTGTCGTTCGACAAGTCCAGCAGACTGGGGGTGGAAGACTGCGTGGAACTTCTGCTTGATACCCAGCCCCTTTAAGATGAGCTGGATGACTTCGGCTATGAAGTGGGGGCCGTTGTCGCTCCATAAAATTCGACAAAGGCCGTAGCGAGGGAAGAATTCTTTTAACAGTACTTTTGCGGTGGCCATAGCAGTGTTGTCACGGGTTGGGTATGCCTCCACCCACTTGCTAAATGCACATACCACAACAAGTACGTATTTCAGGCCTTGGCATCTGTCTATCTGGATGTAGTCCATCTGCAGGACTTCAAAAGGGTGATTTGGGACCCCAAACCCTCCCCGGGGTACCACAGTTCCTTTCCCGGGGTTATGTTGCAGGCATATCAAGCATTGTTGGACCAGACGTTTGGCGGAGTCTGAGATTTTATCATTGTGCCAAACTCTGGAGACAAGTTCAATCATGGGGGCCGATCCTATGTGAGCAGGGGAGTGTGCCATAGTCCGTATGGGAATCAGGTATGAGTCAGGTAGCAACCATTTGTTTGTGTCTTTTGTCCGCCAGCAGCCTTCGTCGTCTTTTAATCCCACCCGTGCCCATTCAGTCAATTCGTGTTGTGTGCTAGCCATTTGAATGTCTCTAATAGTGTCCCTAGCGTCGGTCCATTTTTCTGCTTGTGACCTGGTCACATACATACGTGTTGTCGTCCTATTTTCAGCTGTCGTTCAAGCAGTGAGGTCGGCTAGTGCATTTCCCTGTCCAATAATGTCTGTCACCTTCTTGTGTGCCTGGCATTTGATGACCGCAAGTCTTTTGGGGAGAAGGACAGCTTCGATCAAGGCGGAGACTAGATCTCCATGTAAGATGGGAGTGCCGTGTGAGGTCCCCTTTCCCTCCAAAGGAGCCCAAAATGGTGAACCACCCCGAAGGCGTACTGCCTGTCGGTGTAAATGTTCGCTGTCGTTCCTGCTGCTAGGATGCAGGCTCGTGTCAGGGCAATCAGTCCCGCTGCCTGGGCAGATCGTTGCGTGATGCGGGCTGTCTCGACTACAGTTCGAGCCGTGGTGACTGCATAGGCAGCTGAAGTGGTGCCATCGGGGAGTTTGATGCAAGAGCCGTCCACCCACAGCTCTCTGTCGGGGTCAGGAAAAGCCGTGTCTCTGAGGTCAACTCTACTTCTAGTCTGTTCGTCCGTGAGGGTCACACAGTCGTGTACAGGGGGCGCATCGGGATCATTCTCTGGTAGGGGTAACAGAGTTGCTGGGTTCAGGGTGGTGCATCTTTTCAGGGTGATATGGGGTGCAAGCAGAGTCAGTTCGTATCCAGTCAGTCGTGCACTCGTCAGGTGTAGTGTCTTGGTCTGGTTCAGGAGGGTGTCAACTGCATGGGGTACTAGTACCGTGAGGGAATTCGAGAGTACAATCCCCTCACTCTGTCGGATAGAGATAGCAGCGGCAGCTACAGCTCGAAGGCAGGCAGGTAAGGCTCTGGCTACAGGGTCAAGAGTGGCAGAGAAGTAAGCGCACGGTCGTTGCTTTGGGCCAATGGACTGGGTCAGGACAGATAAAGCGCACCCCTCCCTTTCGTGAGTGTAAAGGGAGAAGGGCTTTGTGTAATCGGGGGTACCTAGGACAGGGGCCGAACAAAGGGCATCTCGTAATTCTGTGAAGGAGGATTGGCATTCAGTGGTCCAAGGGAGGGGGTAAGGGACATCTTTGGCTAGCAGAGAAAGTAACGGTTTTACAATGAGACTGAAGTTTGGTAACCACTGTCGGCAGAAGGAGGTGAGGCCTAGTAGGGAGCGAACCTGTTTCTGAGTCTTAGGGACAGGGGTGTCGAGAATGGTTTGGATCCGGTCGGGAGTGAGTTTCCTTCCGTCTTTGGACAGGAGGTGGCCTAAGTAAGTGACCTGGGGTTGGCAGAATTGCAACTTCTTTTTGGAAACCTTGTGGCCATTTTCCGCAAGGAAGTGCAGGAGTTGAATGGTGGCTGTGACTGCTAGTGGAGTGGTGTCAGCTGCCAAAAGGATATCATCGACTTATTGTACTAACACCACTCCATCGGGTAACTGGACTTGATCCAGTTGTCTCTTGAGGGCCTGGCTGTAGATGCTGGGGCTTCCCGTGTAGCCTTGGGGTGCTCGGCAGAACCTATATGAGCGGGCTTTTAGGGTGAAGCCGAAGAAATATCGGCTGTCTGGGTGGATGCGGATAGAGAAAAATGCATTTTTGAGGTCAATGACAGTGAAGGTGGTGGCAGTAGAAGGAATCAAAGTCAGGATAGTGGTGATGTCTGAGACCTCGGGGTACTGGGGTACAACCACTTTGTTGATCTCTCGAAGGTCAATGATGAAGCGGTATGCTTTCTCATCTCCCTCTCCTTGTTTCTTGATGATGGGCAAGATAGGGCTGTTGCAAACGTTGCTAACCATTTCCTCTACCACTCCTGCGTCTATCAGTGACTGAATAATCTTTACCAATGCCTTCTCGCCCTCTGGCGATATCCGATATTGTGGAAGTTTTGGGAGTATCGCGTCCGGTCGGACAGTAATGTGCACTGGGTCAATCATCATGCGCCCTACGTCCGAATCTGTCTTGGCCCACAGATACGGAGGCAGAGTGTCAAGCAGGGATGTGTCAGCGTCAGTGATGGAAAACATGCGTCGGGAAGGGCAATGTCTAAGCAGAACGGGGTTGTCGTACAGGAAAACTCGAACTCCGTCTTGGGAACATCTAATGGTCGCTCGGAAGTGTTTCAGTAAGTCAAGTCCGATAATGGCGTCAGGACTATTGGAGGAAAGCAAAAACGTTGTGTCAGTGGTGTTGTTTTCTAAGTCGAAGAGGATCGGAGCGGACAAAGGGTTAGTGGAGGGCGTTCCATCGAAACCTGTCGATGTTTCAAGTGAGCCAGACAAGGGTGCCCTTGGAATCAGTCGTTTAGATAACGCACTACGTGTTGCGCCAGTGTCTACCAGAAATGGAGACTTTGTACCCAGGACCTTAGCAGTGACATAAGGGCCTTGCTGGTCAACATAGAGCTCGACTGGATCCCTCCCTTGCCCTTGGCAGTCCTATGCGAAGTCGTGGGCATCGTCGTAGTCATATTGCTGGCACTGGTTCTGTCTGGGTCGGTCAAATGTATTTGGTCTGCTTGATCTATCGTTAGTCGTGTCATTTGCGGGCCCTCGTTGCTGTCCCCTATTTCTCGGTCCGCTTGCTACGTCCTTGGGGTCCCTATTTCTGATTATTTCCAAAAGAACCGGGCACTGGGATTTCCAATGGCCGGATCCTTTACAGAAAGCACACTGGTCCTCTCTAATGTCCGTACGTCCAATGTGGGGAGTCGAGGTGCGGTCTTTGGGAGGTGCGGTCTTAGGGACATTCGTCTGATAGTTTCCTTTGTATTGGTCTCGTCCTATAGTCACCCCTTGCAGTTGTGCAATCATCACCCTCTCTTTCAAGTCTTTCTTCTTTTTCTCTGTTGCTCTATCGTTTTCATTTTTCTGGTGTTCGTAATATTGGGCCATCTGAAGGATAGCCGCAGGTTTGGAGGCTGCCCAACTACTCTCGCTGGCCTGCAGTTTCTGGGAGACCTCTGGTGACAAACCCTTAACATAATTCTGGACAAACAGATGGTGTCCGGTTGTAGTGGTCATGTCCTGGCCGCTGTAATCGGAGAACACCGTTTCAAACCGGGAGAAGTAGTCCGATACATCCTCCTGGGGTTTCTGACGACAAGCCGTTACTATCGACCAGTCCACTTTCTTTTCTGGAATCAGGGTTTTCAATTTCTGTACGATTTTATCTGGGAGGTCTAAAATGGATTTCAAAGGTTTCTGTCCAGGTTCCTGTTGTCTATCTATGCCATCGAGTTGTGACCAGGTATGTCCAAACAGCTCAAGGTGGTCGACTTTCCGGATTTGCTTCCACACATCAGCTGGTAGACATAACCCGAAAAACAAGTCGATGTCAGCCAGGGTCATAATGGTTGAACCTAGGGCTGTACCTAATTCAGTATAGAAGGCAGTGGGGTTTTTACGTAGATCAGGCAGAGATTTCCGGAACGTCAGAATATCTTGCCGATCCCATGGCTGGTAGACCCAGTTGTACACCACCCTCCCTCTTGCATCTTTGTGGTTGACGTCATCGTTAGTTCCTTCACCTCGTGGAGGAACCCAGTAAGGGGCAGCCTCTCTTATTGGCATCATGGCGTTAGATCGCTCAGTTTGTGGTTCGGTTGCTACGGGTGTCGTGGGTTTAGCTTCCGATTCCTGTTCAGTGAGGTGGCGCAAAACCTCAAGTGTACGCGTAAGGAGGTCCGTCACATCACACTCGCCCTCATCCCAATATCGACCTTCCTGTACAGAGTCATTAGGCTCTTGGGACCTTTGTCTCGATATCGGTCCTCGTATGCGTTCAAGACATGATAACACAGTCGTACGGTAAAATGTCGTCTGTGACTCCCTGCATACGAGTTGAACATATCCGTGATGTACTCTTCACCTTCCTTTCTTTCTACCAATGTCCTCGCTATCTTGTCAATCCCTGCTCGCTCATCCTTGCTTAATCTGTTTGTTCTTGCGGAACCAGCCTTTCGGGTCTCAGGGTCGCCTAACTTTGTCGCTTGTGTAGTATCTAATACAAGGAGATCGGCCGGCACAGAGGCCATGGGGGCCGAAGCTGTGGCGCTACTCTCGGTTGTGCTTTGGGGAAGCGGGTGCTGTGCTAAGGGTTGGTAAGGGGCGTATGGAGGGGGCATGTAGATGATCGGAGGACCTAACAAAAGATCATCGTTGGCCCGTTGTTTCAAGGGCAATTCAGGATAGAGCGTAGAGGGCGTTCTAACCGGACACTGGTTTGATGTTTCTACCTCTGGTTTCTGTTTGGCTTCCTCTCTTTCCTTAATCTCTTCTTCTAGTTTCTTAGCAGCTAGGTGGGCTGCCTTTCGCAGCTCTTTTCCCAACCTACTCTCATTTCTCTTTTTACGCTGTTCGGTTTCTTTGCGCCACATGCCAAGACTATCAAGCATAGTGGGCGTTGTCTTGTGTTTCCCAAGGGCTGTTTCTAGCGCGCTTATTTTATCCTCATCAAAGGATCCTATCAGTGGCCACTGACTTTCTCGATCCTTTTTCGTATATTTATGCCACAGCTTGCTATACGCTATAGCGGTCAATCCATGCTTCATGAACATGTCCTTATTAGGGGTGCCTTCCAGTGGAGCCGGATGGTTCATCTCTAATAAGCGGTCCGGGCTAAACAGGCTACCAATCAGTGGGGAGAAGACAGGCATGACGGATTACAATAGGGACAAAAGTCTGCACTACCTATCTTATCACTGCGTGCAAAGACTAGACAGAATATTTCTATTCTTCGTTGTTTGCAGGCGGTGAATACCTCAAAAGAACCAATATCGAACAGTCAATGTTCGGTCAATCAAACAATCAATGGGGAGAATAAGTAGGCACGACGGGTTACAACGGGGATAAAAGTCTGCGTTACCTACCCTTTCACTACCTGCAAAGAGAGAACCTGTTCTTTCCTGTTTGCAGACAGAGAATCTCCAGAAAACAATCCGCGAACAACAGTTCGGGTCAAACAATCAATCAGTGGGGGAGAAAAGATAGGCACGACGGATTACAATGGGGACAAAAGTCTGCGTTACCTATCCTTCACTGCTTGCAAAGAGAGAGCCTGTTGTTTCTCCGTTTGCAGACAGTGAATCTCCAAACAAATCAATCAAAAGAGTAATACTAGTATTTTCCAAACAATCATTTCGCGATTCGTCGTGTTTACACGACCTTACCCGGACCGCATGGACAGTTTCTTGTCTTCCGAATCCAGCGCCCGATCGTCCTCTATTCTTCGTGATCCTCGCGGCACTCCTGATGGTTCCCAGTCAGGACCGTAGATCACTCGAGAGAGGTCTGTTCTGAACCAGTGAAGTTCGGATGATCGGCTGTCAGACGAGGGTCTATCGGACAGGAGCTCTCCCGATCGTTGCAGTCGTTCACTCTGTCGTCGGGACCTCTCCCACTGGATCCACGAGTCGCTGATGGGCCCCACGTTTGGGACGCCAATTGTGGAAAAAGGTAGGGCCGTTGACCTTTTTCAGAGTTGCCCGGCGTTAACCGCCTCTATACCCACTCAAGTTACCAAACAAAGAGGCAGGCGCTGGAGACTGGAAGGCAGGAAACAGAAGTTTTATTCCGACGGAGCAGAACACATCAAATCAGACAACAGGGTATCTTCTCGAGGTGCTCTAACCGCATCTCTGAGGCCTGGCCTCTTATACACAAGTTTATTGTTTTATTACGTTAAACACATCTCTGTCACTACTTTGATGTACGGCAAGACATCCTCGGAATCCCCGCTTCAGGCCCGTTCCCACACACATTTACAGTTGAAGTCCCCACCCCGGTCACAACAGGTGATGATTATCGCGCAGCTGGACATTCTGCCGATTCACGGAATGTATGTGGTTGATCGGATCTCATGGGGTGGGGGCTTTGATCAACTCGTGGATCCTTTGATGGGGGAAGCTTCCTACTGTACAGGGGGGGGGCAATAAACCGTATCCGCAGGGCCAGGTGGCGGCCTGGGAACGAGTAAGACAAATGGGCACAAAGGAAAGGGGGTTTTATCAAAGGATCCGGGACCATGAAAGGAATGGAGGGAGGTGTCGCGCTGGGAACAGGATGGGGTTCCGAGGCAGAGCTGCGCTGAAGAGGGGTTTATGACCCAAGGCGTGTGAGAGCGGGGGCTGTCAGCGTGCGGGGGATGCTTTGCGAGGTCAGGAGAGAGAGAGAGAGACGCGCTGGCTATCAACGATGGGCAGAGAGGCCATGGTACTCAAAATGGCTGCCGCTTACACGCACGAATGGGCTCGAAAAGGGGCAAGATGGCGCCGATAATGTTGATGCTGCAGCCTAAGTTTTAACACAACTGGGTGTCCTGAAAACAAAGTCCCCTCTGATGATCCAAGGCAGATGGGACCATCGCGTCAAGAGTGATGATAGTTGGGCTACAAACTTTTGGTGCTCCACATTTGGGGCGCCAACGCTCCCCAGTAGAACATTCTTGGTGGCCAGTTGTCCCTCTGCGAATACATATCGCCCCTCAGGGTCTGTTAAAATTGCTGTGCTCTTTAAGGTCCGTATAAGCTTTCCTCTGGTATAGCGTGAATGTGGTGCTATAGCACTACCCTCTCAAATTCATCTGGAGACGACGGGCCTGGCCTTTGGCGACATGTCTCTTGGAGGAGCATGATGTGGGTGCATCTCGTCCTAGCGTACTGATGATAAAGAGCACCTTAAACTGGATATTCTAGATAAGAAATGCTGCAAACAATTGGAAATTATGATCTACAGAATCACTTTCCCTAACAGAAAGACCAGTAAGGGAGCACTCATTTATCGCCCACCAGGAACATGTCCAAGTTTCTCCCTATCCCTCCTAGAAATACTTGGCCCACATATACGGGCTAAAGAGGATTTCCTACTTCTAGGGGATTTTAACATACATACTGATCAGCCTGAACTATCTGACACCAAGAGCCTGTCTGCTGATCTGGCGACCATAGGCCTTACACAAAAAAACGAGGGTCCCACACATGAAGGCGGACACTGCATTGACCTGATATATACAAATTTTGACAACATATCTTGCAATAAACCGACACTACTAGATTGGACTGACCACTTTCTATTAGAGTTTAACATACTCAAAATCAACAAAGGTTCCAGCAAGAAATCCCTACCCCCTATAACGCGCAGATAGTGGCATAAACCTACAATGGAGGCACTACAAAAGGTCTGGGAAAAACCTGACATCAAGGACACAGATGAAGTGGAACACAGTCTAACAACATTTCAGGATTCACTCACTGTAGCCATTGACAAAATTGCCCTGAAAGCATTTAGGCAATTTCCCGTGGCTAAACAGGAAAAATGGTACACAGAGGCTCTTATAACGGAGAAGCAAGAATGTAGGAGGATAGAGAAGAGGTGGAGAAAAATCCACTCGAGGAAAACAGGAAGGCCCACCGTGTAGCACAAACAAACTACTATAAACATGTTAAAGCCGCTCGTAAAAATAGCATAGCCCAACAACTTAATTAAGCTGGCAATTCGCCTAAAGAGCTATATAGGATTCTTGAGACATTTGTCAAGCCTATGGCCTGTGTAAGCCCGGATGACTTCTCACAAAGTCTGTGTGAGGAAGTCTCCTTATATTTTGAAAACAAAATTGACTCCATCTACGGTAAGATCCTAGCGTCTCAAACAGAAAAAGGCACCCTGAATGCTGTTCTCCCCACTGAGAACACAAATTTCTCACTGACCACCTTTCCCCCTATTAATAGCAGAGAGCTTCAAATATTAATGACTCACGTAAAATCTGGGTCTCCGGAGGACCTTATTCCTGCCAAAACCCTAGTCCCCCTGAGTACTTTGTTGGGCCCTCACATTCAAGACGTAATCAACCAGTCCTTAAAGAAGGGACACGTGCCAACTGAGTGGAAGAGAGCGGTGGTGAACCCCATCCGTAAGAATGCTGCTCTTCCCTGGACGGAGCTTTCCAACCTCCGGCCCATCTCCCTCCTACCCTATCTTAATAAGCTTGCCGAGAAACACGTCAACGCGCACCTGTCCAATTACATCGAGGCAGCGGGCGGCCTAGACCACTCTCAATCTGGTTTTAGGCCAAACCATAGCACAGAATCAGCTCTCCTGTCAGTGACTGATAACATCAGGATGTCACTTGACGGGGGGAGCTCAGTGATTCTGGTGCTTTTGGATTTGTCCGCTGCCTTCGACACGGTGTCTCATAAAATTCTTCTCGGCCGCTTGAGGGAGGTGGGAATAAGAGGGACCGCCATGGCATGGCTAGAAAGCTTTCTTGTGGACCGTCAACAAGGTGTCAAATTGGGCTCTCACAAATCCATCTGTAGGGAGCTCACCAAGGGAGTGCCACAGGGCTCATGTTTAAGCCCCACGTTATTTAACGTGTACGTGGCCCCCTTGGCGGACATTATAAGATCTCACGGGTTCTCCCCAATCTCCTACACTGATGACACCCAGTTGCTGTATCCCTTCCAAACCCTCACACCGACAGTTATACAATCTTTTCAAAATGGTATGAGAGCCGTGGCAGATTGGATGGCCCAGAACTTCCTCCAATGCAATGTGACCAAAACTGAAGTCATGTTGTTTGGAGGGGCCACCCTGCTATGGTCCCCCGACTGGTGGCCACTTGAGCTGGGACCTGTCCCCGTACCAAAACAGATTGTCAAAAACCTGGGAGTGCGCCTAGACCAAGCATTGATATTAAAAGATCATGTCAATCAAGTTGCTGGAACTTGTTTCCGAGTAATTGGGCTATTACGACGCATTTTCCCCTTCCAGCCTGACATCCACAGGAAGACGTTGGTACAAGCATTGGTCATCGGTCGGATGGACTACTGCAATGGACTCCTCATTTCTGCCAATCAAGAACAACTTGGCAGACTGCAGGTAGTACAAAACACCTCAGCTAGACTCATCTTGAATGCTTTCCCCGAACTCCTTCACGCCCACTCCTCTCTCACCTTCACTGGCTCCCGGTGAGACAACGTGTCAACTTTAAAGTATGCTGTATAATGCATAAGTGTATTTATGGGTCTGGCCCTAAATACCTAAGAGATATAATTGTCCCTTACTCACCGGGACGTGTCCTGCGTTCCAGCAGCACTATGTTGCTGCAGGTGCCCAGAGTGACGAGAGCAAGACTGGGAGGACGGGCCCTCTCACTTAAAGGCCCCATGTTATGGAACTCTCTGCCTCCACAGCTGAGACACACCCCTAATCTCCTCTCCTTTAGAAAGAAATTAAAAACACACCTCTTCACACAAGATCAATAATTTTTCCTGTTATCTGCGCAGTCTCATGTCCCAGGCTGTTTCCTAATACCTTACCTGAAGCTACGCGCAGAGATACCCCTTCGGGGCTGATTCAGGCGCGATACAAATATATAAATAAATACATAAATACATGCACTGCATGACGCATTTTTGCTGTACCCATCCCTTGGATATTCCATGTGAAGAACAATATCCTAGCCATATTACAGTCACCGTCCAGTTGGTGAGGGGTTTAAGCCATGGCCGTAGGGCGCAAAGGTGAGGGGGCATGGCAATATGTATGCATGTTTCTTGACTCAGTAAGAACAAACAAATCTCCCAACTACCAGGACATCAGAGTAACATTTAGCTGCCCAAACAAGTAACGTACGTTCTCACCCATGGACACCTCAAGGCACCCTGCCTTAGCTTGCAACAAGTTACCCGGAAGGTAAGGGGGAGTGGCCCGCTTATAGGGGTAGACATGCATGTCAGTCTGCGGAAGTGGGTCGGGCAGCTGGCAGGGCCTCGGAGGCTGCAGCATACCCCTGGAATGTCCTTGAGTTCCTCGGGTCAGTGCGTCCTCAGCTATGGGCACAGTGGGGTCCCCCACCCATCATAGACACTTTTCAGGCAGCCTCCTCCAGCCCCCTGACAATCTCACAGCGTGTGGTTGGGGCTCACTAGGCATCTTCGCCCAGATGGGTCCTGATCATAGATCCCCTGCAGAGCAGGGTTAGAACGCATCCGCCATTTGATCCTTTTAACCACTGACTGACTACATTTACGCCTTTGGGTCTCCTGGAACCAATCTAATGAGAGCTAGAAGAAAGACAGTCCTGAGCAGAACAGAAGGGTCTATGACTGCTTGAGGTCTGAAGACAGACGCTCGAACCCCTCTCGGTAACACCTTGAAGCGAGGTTAGACCACCGACTGTAGATGTGAGCTTCTGAGGTCTTAGGAACTGATCGGGTTGGATATACCGACCACGGTAAAATGAGGCTAAACCGTCAAGGCACTCTTATCCCAGGGAGCCTCACTTAAAGGAGATCCCTTCTTTAAGGTTCCGGCAGTCGTGTGACGTTCTCGTATGTTGAGGCCTTAAACAAGACTATATGCTGCATTCTGTACTCTGTCGCCAATGTCGCTTGAGAGGGCAGGTAAACCAGGGGACAGCTCCTTGCAGT
Source organism: Lissotriton vulgaris (assembly GCF_964263255.1). NCBI lineage: Eukaryota > Metazoa > Chordata > Amphibia > Caudata > Salamandridae > Lissotriton > Lissotriton vulgaris. Next base: position 36,865,461 of record NC_141687.1, on the reverse strand, counting down.
AGTGGGAAGTGACTACAGCTCCCACCACTGATGCTGTAGTAAATGCTGATCGCTATTTGAGATGGGAAGTAGGCGTGAAAACATGGCATGGCCTGAATAACTCCACTCCTGCCCAGGACTGCTTGCTTATCCCAACCACAGAAGCTGTAGTTATCAGGACATGTTTTCTTGGCTCTTGAGAGGGTCTGGATAGGGGTCACAGAATGTGGAATGGGACAGCTCAATCTACAGATCGGAGGGGATTTTCAGAGTATGTTCCTATTATAGCCATGGGCGAATTTTGCGGATCTCGCGTTCGCGAATTTTGCGGATTTGCGAACTCGCAATCCGCAAAATCCGCGAATTCCCGCGAATTTGCGGATTTTTTTTTTTTGTGTTCGCCCGTGTTTCTGCCAGTTCGCGAGGGTTTTTACAATTTCGCAATTTGCGAACTTACCTGTCGGGTCGCAAGTTTTGCGAACTTGTTGTTTCTACGTGTCCAGCCTGTTTGGGACACTCTTCTTCATCACTGCCACTCTGTCACCACTGCCACTCTCTGACTACTCATGCCACCCTCTGGCCCACCCATGCCACCCTCTGTTTCATCACCACACCCTCTGGTTGTCCAGTGTACATTATTTTCGGCAAAGCAAAGCACACCTTCCCTGCCTCAAGTGACCTGAATTAATTTGGGGCTGATTAATGTGTCACAGAATATTTTTTTAGCTGGCACCTGCTTCCTTAGTGCGCCCTGATTAGTGATCTTTTGCACTTGCTAAGTGCTTTCATTGTTGCAAAATTAGTTACAACACCTGCCCTGCCCTAACTGACAATAATGAATTAGGGCTGATTAATGGATTTTAACTTTCAGCCTGGCTCCTGCTTGTCTCCCTTAGCTGTAATTCAGGACCTTTGTGGCATATGTGTAACTATTCTGAGGTTCAGAGCAGGGTCACATAATAGTTGCAACTGGCAACTGAACTCTGGAGGGGCCCCTCAGGAAGCACTACAGGAAATGGCTACTAATAATGAGCCTGAACTTTTGAACCTGGTAAGTAGTTTCAGTTTTGCTAAGATCGTATTTCTGCAATTTAGCACTTATTCGCGGGGCGCGAAGTTGTACTGGGAAGCCGCGAACTCACGCGAACAGTGCGAGCAGTGCGAGCAAAATCCGCTGCTCGCGGATTTGCGGATTTTGCGGGAGATTCGCGAATCTCGCGGATTGCGAATTTCCCGAAAATCCGCAAAATCCGCGAGCGGAACGGATTTTCCGCCCATACTTATCCTATTAGTCACCAGACCCAAAGTTCTGGATTTCAGAGACCTCCCTGCCATCCGCTTGATGTCAGAGGGAGTTTCCTGCAGCTTCTTATTGGTTGATGTTGGGAGAGACAGGGTAGGTGGGTGCCTGGACCCTGCTGCAGCTGAAGTCAGAGTGTGAGAATGGAAGCTGTGAAAGTGGTGGCTTCCTTCATGGCGTGCTAGGTTTCCTTAAGGCGAATGCCTGGAGGGGAGTGGTTGGTAGGTGGTTCACGTCTCAGATGGGGTATTGCATGGAATCCGAAGGGTTTGTGATCATGAGCTCGGCCCTACCAGGGAAGTGGTTGATGGTGGTGGGCCACAGAAAGATGGCGTTCAGGGTAAATAGCGGAAGTCTAGCGGGCCTTCTCTGGAATGGGGTGAGCGAATGTGTCACATGTGACATGATGCTATTTAATGCCACTAAACCACCTCCTCTGAGGGTGTTTTGTGGCCTGGTCTGAATATCCAGAGATCACGTTGAGCCTGTCTGGTGACTTCAGAAAGGCTAGAGTTAGTTTACTTCACTGATACTATGAAAAGCGCAGTCCCTGTGGTCGGTCACATGTTCTGTTGAGTCCTCTGTGCGTAGAGTGCTGTGTGTCACGTGTTCTTTCCCCTTAGGTCCTCTCTCGCCTACTATCGCTGCCCGCGAGCTTCTGGACAAAGATCCTGTCCAACAACCAGGAGAACATGCATCCGGCAGCGGTGGAGTGCAACGCGGAGCGGTGCGGCAAGTCTGTGGAGAGGGGTGAGTACCTCCAGGACGGTGGAGGGCTCCAAGTCCATATCTGCAGCATACATGAGCAGGGCGAGGAAGGGACCGGATATATGGAAAGGTTTGATGTCATCCATGTTACCTCTCAGAGGACGGGTTGGACTGGATGGTGGACAATCCTAGAGCGAAGCCAAGCTTGAAACAGTGAGGAGGAATGAAGTACATAGAACAGTGAGTGGAAGAAGCCTCGAATAAGAGGCGAGAGAGCATAAGTCTTGGGAAGGAGGAGTATGTTATGCAGGAGAGGAGAGGCAGCAAAGAGAGATGCAAGTGGCAGTAGTAGAGGCCCATCCTTTGATGAAGACGGTCTGTGTGTGTGGGAGCGCAGTGTAGAGGCTGATGGGAAGTGACACGTGTGTTTACCAAGAGTGGAGCACAGATGGTCATGTAGGTTTGATAAGCAGAATGATGAATGTTGGAGAAGCCTTGCACCTAGTGTTGTCGGCAGGAACGGCAGATGGTAAGTAAGGCTTCGAGGGCACGCGTATGCAGGAGCTGGGCAGGGAAGGTGGATGGGTGTTGGATGCAGATGCAAGGGTTGGCATGGAAGACTCATGAGGAAAGAGGGACGAGACCTCGAGGGCGCATGGGAGAGAAGCCGGTGGGAGTTGAGTTTTTTAAAGTCCTGGAAGGGTGAGCAGGGAGGAAGCTGAGAGCCTCGCCTCCATTGACAGGGTCATTAACATCCTTCTTCTTCAGCAGGCCGGATCTTTCAACCCTTGACCTCTCCAGAGATCAACTCACAAATATTGTCCTCTGCCAGCAGCCTGCAGAAGCTGGGGAAGCGAGGCCCGGGGGCACCCCTATCCAACCAGTAGGTACCTTGCACGTCTGCTCTTTGTGCAACACTTGTTGTCACTCCCTATCAGTACAGTTGGCTGCCGGTCAGGGGTCAACGTATGAACTTTGACTCCTCGTGTCACCCTCTTCCATGCTAGTTATTCCAAGGACTTTCCTTCCCTATAGTTTAAGAAGGTTTATATTTAGACAGGCACATGTTGCCTCGTTGTTGTTTTTAAAACTTTAATCAGATGTTTTTACACTCTTCTGTGTTCCCAACTTTCAAAGATCTGCTTTAAAGTGAAGAACTAGAGGGGTGCTTGAAACCCAGAGGAATCTTTGCTATTTTGCTCTAGTTTTGCAGTACCCGCTGAAGTTTTTATTGTTTTTTATATATTCTAAACCTGCACTTAAACTCGTTGGATGCACTTTGATATTAAGCGACATGTGGGTGATAATGCCAGTATATACCTGGTCTTCCTTCCGTATGTGGCAGTCTCTATGAAGACTTCCTTTGCCTGATGTTTGTATTTTTTAAGATGTTTCTTTTAAGGTCATATTTTTATATTCTGAATAAAGATTAATATTATTATTATTACTACAGTTGCAAATCTTAGCTTGGTAAACAAGTGCTTTCTTATGAATCTGCTATAGATTCTCTACCCAACATGTACCTCTCTTGTGCCACACATGAGATGGAACCAATCAGCTGTTTGCTGTGTTTAGGAATAGCTGGAGTTTACAGAGATGCAGCTTGCACCACACATGAGCTCTGGCTCCAGTGTTCCGAGACTTCGGGTGCTTATACGAGAAAGATCAGAAACCAGGTGCAGTGCCCAGAAGGCTGTAGTAGTAAAACAGACCGGTTGGTAGTTACACTTACTTGAAGGAGGAAGGGAACTCTTGTTTAGATTTCTACAAGGCGCTCGCATGCTTTCAGAACACAGGCCAGGAAGACAACAGCTTCTTGTTTCGGACTGCTCAGAATGGCCCGGAAAGTTCTTCCTCTTCTCCCCTCCCCAGCAAAAAAGGTACTAATACAACAGGCGGAACTCTGGGGCGACATGTGGTGGCCGCCTGAACTTGGGACCTCCCCGACTCCGGTAACGGAGATAAAAAATCTTGGGGTGTGGTTAGATCCTGCCCTTAGCTTTGTTTGTCACACCAAGAGAATTGCTGCATGCTGTTTTGGCATTCTGCGTGGTCTAAGACCAGTTTTGAAATTCTTTGACGCCCCAGCAGGCAGCTAGTGGTGCAGGCGACGGTGATTTCGCGGCTTGACTACGCCAGTTCCCTCCTGGTAGGGGTTAATCAGGCTGAAATCATCCGTCTGCAACGGGTTCAGAACGCGGCAGCCAGAGCAGTGGTAGGTCTGCCCAGGTTCTGTTCCGTGGCCAATACTTTGCGTTCACTTCATTGGCTGCCGGTTAAGCAGGAGGATTCAGTTCAAGGTGCTTTGCTTGTCCTATAAAATCCTCAAGGGTTCCTCTGCCCATATCCTTACGAACCTTCTGTCTCCGTATGTTCCTGCCCGCTCTTTACGATCTTTGGGTCAGGAACTTGCAGTGGTTCCCCGGTTCAAGCTTAGCCGAGCGGGCGGACGCTCATTTAGAGTGCGAGCTGCGGCTTTGTGGAACTCTCTTCCTTTAAAGATCCGTGCGCTGGATGATTTTCTTTCATTTCGTAGGGCCATTAAGACCTTCCTATTCCCTTAGCTTGTTGGCTCTTTATTAGTTTGCTGCTTTTTTAGTTGTGTTGTGGTGTTTACCTTGTCAAGCGCCAGGACGCACCCTGGCTGGAGCAGCTGTGCGCGATATAAGTGCCCATAACATAACATAACATAACAACCCCTAATACTCTCCAGGCTTGACTTTGGAATGCATTATACCGAGGCTCCCCCTCCTCAGTAATTGCCAAACTCCAGTTATTCCAGAACAGTTGTAGCCAGACTCCTGACTGGCACCTCCAACAGACAATCCGCCAAACCGTCAATTCGTTCCCGTCACTGGCTCCCCGCGCATGAACGCATCAAATTTAAATCGTTGTGCATTGCCCATAAAACACTGTCAGGAACAGACCCTGCCATTAACTCAGCCCTGATCCTCCCTTATGAAGCTAACGGAAAACTTGGGTCAGATGATCTGCGTCTGGCCGAGGTGCCCAGAATAAGAAGATCCAGAAGTGGCGTACGACTGTTCTCCTACAATGCCTCCAAACTCTGGAATTCCTTGCCGCTTCATCTGCGTCTGATCTCCAATCACCAGACCATCAGAAAACAACTTAAGCCCCTGCTGTTCCCCTAGTCAGGGTCCGTCCATGTTGGTCCACAGCGCTGGGACACTTCCGGGTAGCCATGCGCTCTATGAATGCCTGTTCATTCATTCATTTCATGCTCCCTTCCACAGCATCATCCCAATTGCAAGCCTTCAGCACCCAACTAACGCCAGCTCATCTTTCCTTCCAAAACCAACAGCAAGAACACGCAATGCGAAGAAAACACGGAAAGATGTTGCTAAGCAGGGCCGGACTGGCCGTAGCGGGCACCGGGCAATCCCCCGGTGCGCCACACGGGTGGGGGCCGGTTTAGGGCCCCTGGGGGCCGTTTTTGTTACAGGTCTGTTTTTGCAGCTCAGCTGCAAAATCATCCCTGTAACAAAATCGGCAGAAAACCAGCCCTTGCAAAGAGCTCGATGACACCCGCAAACCCCCCCCCCCCCCCCACCCCCCCCAATGCTACGGGCATTGCTCGGTGCTCTGTCATAAGGCGGCCGGACCTACTGTCATGGGTTGTGCCCCCTGTCCACCTTTACAGGTGGTTCTGGTCTTCTGTAATGACCCTGTGCCATACTCTCAGGCTGTTCCAGCTGTAGGGTGGCCCGATGTATGGGCGTGTTCACATATATCCGTTGGACACGCTTGTTCTGTTGTGGTCATAGATGCATCAGGGACCACAGAGGAATGCTGCTGCTGTGAGCAGGTACGACCTTCAGCAAGGACAGAAGCGCGTTGGCCTGGAGGCGCTCTCTCATCTTGTACTGCAGTTTTGTCCTCTTTTCTTGGGTCCTGCTTGGCTCCGGGTTTGTTCTATTTCACTGAAGGAGGAGATCCTTCAAGTAGTATTTTAGAACACGTGATGGTGCCTTCTGATTGGTCTATGCTCTGTAACCACTAATTCTGCTTTAAAAAAATCTTCTCTTTGGCACCTCATTGGTCTGTGCTCCTCTGTGGCAGGGACCAATCATGTCTCAGCTTTCCAACTCTTATTCTTTCGCATTTTAACCAATTGTCATTGAGCCCCAGAACACAAATGTTCTGTGATTACCATATATATAATTTATGGCGCTATAAACTAGCACATGGAGATATAAACTAGCATAACCAAGCATATGGGGCTACAAACTAGCATGTGGAGCTAAAAACTAGCACATGGCGCTATAAACTAGCATATAACCGAGCATATGGAGCTATAAAATAGTATATAACCGAGCATAGGGACCTATGCACTAGCATGTGGAGCTATAAACCAGCACGTGGAGCTATAAACTAGCATATGGCGCTATAACCCAGCATATGGAGCTATAACCCAGCATATGGAGCTATAAACTAGCAGGTGAAGCTATAAACTAGCAGGTGGAACTGTAAACTAGCAGGTGGAGCTATAACCCAGCATATGGAGCTATAAACTAGTATGTGGAGCTATAACCCAGCATATGGAGCTGTAAACTAGCAGGTGGAGCTGTAACCCGGCAGGTGGAGCTGTAACCCGGCAGGTGGAGCTGTAACCCGGCAGGTGGAGCTGTAAACTAGCATAACTAAGCATATGGGGCTATAAACTGGCAGGTGGAGCTGTAACCCGGCAGGTGGAGCTGTAACCCGGCAGGTGGAGCTGTAAACTAGCATAACTAAGCATATGGGGCTATAAACTGGCAGGTGGAGCTGTAACCCGGCAGGTGGAGCTGTAACCCGGCAGGTGGAGCTGTAAACTAGCATAACCAAGCATATGGAGCTGTAACACGGCAGGTGGAGCTGTAACACGGCAGGTGGAGCTGTAACCCGGCAGGTGGAGCTGTAAACTAGCATAACCAAGCATATGGAGCTGTAACACGGCAGGTGGAGCTGTAACACGGCAGGTGGAGCTGTAACCCGGCAGGTGGAGCTGTAACCCGGCAGGCGGAGCTGTAACCCGGCAGGCGGAGATATACACTAGAAGGTGGAGTTGGAAACTAGCAGGTGGAGCTGTAGACTAGCAGGTGGAGCTGTAGACTAGCAGGTTGAGCTCTAACCCGGCAGGTGGAGCTGTAACCCGGGAGGCGGAGATATACACTAGCAGGTGGAGCTGTAGACTAGCAGGTGGAGCTTTAGACTAGCATGTGGAGCTATAAACTACCTGATCAAGAGAGATTAGATGAGATGAAGGCCACTAGAAGTATACGGCTGTAGAGAATCATTTATGGGGAAGTGTTCATTAAATTGTGTATTACGAAAATTATGTGGCACTTGGAGACATGCGGCAAATCATGCAGGCCGTTCTGCTGCAGTACTATGCAGCTAGTTCAGTGGTAGAAGTGGGCGGGGACGGAAGGGCACGGCGTGCCCCTACTTCTAGAAATTATTCCAGTCCGTTCCCCTACTTCTTACTTTAAAAAACGCATCCCGGGACGGCAAGAATAGTTCTACATAATAAAAACTAACTTTTTTCCTTTCAGCTTTCAGGGGCTGCTCGCACTTCTGTTAAACTCCAGAGGCAGCAGCAGCTTCTCCCTGAGCTCGCACAGGCTGAAGGTGGGCCCTGCAGCAGCCCCTCCTCCCTGAGCTCGCACAGGCTGAGGGCGGGCCCTGCAGCAGCCCCTCCCTGAGCTTGCACAGGCTGAGGGCGGGCCCTGCAGCAGCCCCTCCTCCCTGAGCTCGCACAGGCTGAGGGCGGGCCCTGCAGCAGCCCCTCCCTGAGCTCGCACAGGCTGAGGCCGGGCCCTGCAGCAGCCCCTCCTTCCTGAGCTCGCACAGGCTGAGGCCGGGCCCTGCAGCAGCCCCTCCTTCCTGAGCTCGCACAGGCTGAGGGCGGGCCCTGCAGCAGCCCCTCCTCCCTGAGCTCGCACAGGCTGAGGGCGGGCCCTGCAGCAGCCCCTCCTCCCTGAGCTCGCACAGGCTGAGGGCGGGCCCTGCAGCAGCCCCTCCCTGAGCTCGCACAGGCTGAGGACGGACCCATTGTCATTCCGAATAAGGCTGATGACCCCCTTTCGAATGACAATGCGCCCGCCTCTGCCTTTAGCATGTCATGTGTCAGGGAGATTGGAGTTAGTGATTACAGAGAAGCTTTCCCTGAAAGAGCGCTTTGACGCCTCGTTGGGGGTAATAAGCACTATATAAATGCAATTACAATACAAGGATTGTCATGTTATGTGAGAAGGCCTGAAAGAAATGCCTTTACTGTGTATAGGGTTAATCCATTTTTTTTCACTGATGCACTGACATTTTTTGCACTGTTCCTCAGGAAGGCAACCCAGTACAATCAAAAGAGACTGAGAAAAACTATTTGTCTAAATTCCCTCTATGCTGACTTTGCTTGTCTGAGACTGCAATGGCTGCAGATCTGATTGAAATCGTTAAGCAGCGCAGATCAGTATAGCTTTGTATCTCCTCGTAAAGGGCCTGTGTGCTGGGGAATCTCTCGTTGTGACGCTACAGTGGCTCTGACAATATGATCCCCCTTGACACCCATACGACCAACTTTTCAAGACCTTCCATCACGCACAGCCCAATTGGGGCAGGGCTTTAAGTGGGATGAAAAAACTGTGGGGCTCTCAAAGGGACGTGGCCGATATAATTAAGGATGTGGCTGAAAACATTTATGCTAAAAATATGTGCCCAGCGTAATGTGCTGCTTGACTGTATTTTGCTGCTTCTGTCATTATCTCCACATATATAATACAACAAGTAACATTACACCTACAAGAAGCCAGGACTATTGGCTTTGTCAAAGGTTGTTGGTTGGAAAAGATAAGGGGTCATATGTATCAAGATACCCATTTGCGATTCTCAAACAGCGATTTTTAAGAAATCGCTATTTGAGAATCGCAAATAGGTATGTATGTACAAAATCTAATTTTTTTTGCGATTTCTTAAAATTCCTTAATTGAGATTAGCAAATTGCGAATCGCAATTAAGGAATACTTTCCCATTCATTTCTATGGGCCAGGAGGCGCATAGGAATGAATTGGAAGTTATTCTCAATTTGCGATTCGCAATTTGCTAATCGCAAATTGAGAATAATTTCAAGGGTACAGGGGTGTCCAAAGGACACCCTGTTGCACCCCTGAAATATGCATGGGTGCACATGTGGCGCACATACATGCCCTAAGGGCATGTATGTGCGTCACATGGCACTTTGAAAAATGCATAAATGGGCATTTTTCAAGGAATTCGCAACTTACCACCAACTAGAAGTTGGTGGTAATTTGCGATTCCTTAAGGAAATTTTGCAATTTTTTTGGGCTTTATACATTGCATTTAAGGAATCGCTAAATTTGCGATTCCTTAAATGCAATTGCAAAATTAGGAATCACAAATGTTGCCAATCCTTAATTTGCTTAATACATACCATTTAGCAAATTTGTATTCGCAAGGGCCGAAATTCTGCGACTTTTGGCCTTTTCGAATGTGAATTTGCTTGATACATATGGGCCAAATATACTACATTCATACAACTATGACTTTGTTCTATATATATATATAAGGCACTCACCTCCTACAAAACATATAGATTCATCAAGAAACAAAACTATATGCATAGATCGGATCCTACACAAAATGTCACCCTTAAGTGTATCATGGTTTATTCAGCTTCGATTCCAGCTCGTCGTTTAACATCCCCTCACCCCCTCCCCGCCCAGAGGGGGGCAGGTGGGGAGACCTGGGTGATTGTAAAACATCTACAACGTCACACCTAAGCTAATAGAGGCCTCCCTGTACACACCTTGTGGATAAAAGGCGCGCCTTATTTATTCAGTGCATCCAGGCACCTGGTAGCAGTTGTCTTGGTTTTCGAGTTCAGCCTGTGCTCACGCCCGGGGCCCCCGGAAGCATCTGACCAGGAGCACCGCCTGAAGAGCAGAGCAGCCATCTGCAGGGTGTGAGGCTCTCAGTGGGGGACACTGGACCATGCCAAGAGGCAGCGTTTATGTGGGGGGAGCGGGTGCCTGCATGTTACTGCTGCTTACAGACAGGTCTGTGATGTAAGCATGATTTGGTGCCAGGAGTGAAGAACATGTTCCCTGCAGAGAAGCAGTGGTCGTAGTGGGGGAAAAAAGTAGGGGAACTGTGGGCGGGAATAACCAAAGATTGGATCAGTGGGCGTGGTCAGGGGTGTGGCTAGATCAATCAATCAGTACATTTGTAGAGCGTGCTACTCACCCGTGATGGTCTCAAGGCGCTGAAGGGAGAGGGGGGTTGCGGGGGGGGGGGCGCTACTGCTCGAACAGCCAGGTCTTGAGGTGTTTTCTGAAGGTGAGATGGTCCTGGGTAAGTCATAGGTGCGCGGAGGGAGTTCCATGTCATGGCCGCCAGGAAGGAGAATGATCTTCCTCCGGTGGTGGTTCTGCAAATCTGTGGGACGGTGGTGAGGGCAAGCGGAGTGGAGCTGGCAGGTAGGAGTGTAGAACAAGAGGCGGCTGTTGAGGTATTCGGGGCCCTTGTGGTGGAGCGCTTTGTGTGCGTGGGTGAGGAGCCTGAACGTGATCCTCTTACTGACGGGGAGCCAGTGTAGGTTTCTCAGGTGGGCGGATATGTGGCTGTGGCGGGGGATGTCGAGGATGAGTCGTGCGGAGGCGTTCTGTATGCGCTGAAGTAGTTTCTGAAGTTTGGCGTGTGGTTTGGCGTCCACTGCTCCTTCCCCGTCCACTGCTCCTTCCCCGTCCACTGCTCCTTCCCCGTCCACTGCTCCTTCCCCGTCCACTGCTCCTTCCCCGTCCACTGCTCCTTCCCCGTCCACTGCTCCTTCCCCGTCCACTGCTCCTGCCCCCTCCACTGCTCCTGCCCCCTCCACTGCTCCTGCCCCCTCCACTGCTCCTGCTATGGCAAAGCACGGTGTGGTTTCTGTGCAGTTCGACTACCTACTTGCATGTGGCTCGCCACAGCAAAACCCGAATGAAGTCATCTCCCCAACTGACACACTGACCAGACCGTTATCCTCCTTGCCGGGAATCCAGCTCCAGTGTTTCTGACTCCCCTTGCGGGGTGTTAGAGAATCGAGTCCTGGGAAAGAGATACCAACCTCTCTCATTCTAAGGTATGGAGCGGATTAGAGCCTAGAGAAACCCATGGCAATTCTTGGCAAAACGAAACTAAACTAGACTATAGCTAAAACAGCACCTACTTCTTCCCCCGTACTAGACTTAGGTTAGGAACACTGGGGTAGGATTATTTTAGAAGCACCAGTTGAGTATTTTAGCCTAGGTTATTTATGTATGTATTTTTATATATGTCATAGCAACAGACCATGCTATTACAGCATTATTTTATATTACTGTTTACGCTGTACGCATTATACTTTGCATTCTGTCTTACGATTGTAGCTGTTCATATCTCTTGCATGAGAAATAAGATTGTCCAATAAACCCTTTTATTGAAACCCCCATCTCTCTATTTCCCTGCATTCACGATTGACTGTGTAAAATGGTTATATATTGTTTCCACAGTTCTGAAGATATTGTTCCGACTTGAAGGGAAATATAGTTGTGATGTTTATGCGGTTGTCAGAAACTAATCGCTTTTTGTTCATACGATCCGGATGGCACTAGATGGAGGGGGCTGGATGATTCTGGTGCTGTTAGATTTGTACGCTGCCTTCGACACGGTGTCACAAGAGATTCTTCTCGGCCGCCTGCGGGAGGTGGGCATAGGGGGTGTAGCGCTGTCCTGGGTAGAGTTTTCTCACAGGCCGCTCACAAGGTGTCAGACTGGGCTCCCTTCAATCCATCTCTAGGAAGCTCACCAAGGGAGTGCCACAAGGCTCATGTCTAAGCCCTACACTATTTAATGTGTATGTGGCACCCTTGGCTGGCATTGTGAGGGAATGAGTTCACCCCGGTGAATTACGCTGACGACACCCAGCTCCTGTTCCCTTTCCAGTCCCTCACTCCAGCAATAAGAAAATCTTTTGCGGATGGTATGAGGGCGGTTTCAAACTGGATGGCTACAAATTGCCTTCAATGCAATGTAGGCAAAACAGAGGTGATGTTATTCGGAGAGGCCCCGCTTTTGTGGTCCCCAGAATGGTGGCCTCCAGATATTGGGCCAGTGCCAAGTCCAAAACAGACCATTAAAAATCTTGGTGTACGTCTGGATCAGGCACTAGTGCTTAAAGAACATGCCAATCAAGTTGCTGCTCTATGCTTCCACACCATCGTACTCCTCCGATGTGTTTTGCCATTCCTGCCTTACTATCATCGTAAGACTCTGGTCCAGATGTTGGTGGTCAGTAGATTGGACTACTGCAATGGCCTGTTCATCTCTGCCAATGAGGAACAAATTAATCGTCTGCAAGTGGTCCAGAACACCGTGGCAAGACTGGTGCTCAATGTTTTGCCCAGCACCCCCTCCCGCCCGCTTTTGGACAGCCTTCATTGGCTGCCTGTTCAGCAGCGGGTTAAATACAAAATTTGCTGTACCATACACAAATGTCTCTTTGGTACAGGCCCTAAATACTTAATGGACAAGTTCATCCCTTATAGTCCTGGACGTTACTTGTGTTCAAGTAACCAGCAACTGCTTCAGGTCCCTAGGATTAAGAGGGCAAGACAGGGAGGGCGTGCCCTTTCCTATAAAGGTCCCATTTTCTGGAACTCACTTCCACTTGCCCTAAAGACTAATTCAAATTTCCAATCCTTTAGGAAGGTCCTCAAAACTCATCTATACTCGACCTTATAATCTGCTGGTAGTTGAACTATTCAGTTATCAGTCTAACATCTGTACCAATACGCAAGCGCGGAGATTCCCCTATGGGGGTCGAATCCTGCGCTATATAAGAAAATAAATAAATAAATAAAACGTTTCTAGTGACCTCTGAGCTAGCTGGCACACACAAGTAATTACGTTTAATGTACTCGATAGAGACGTTCTGACCTCAGTCCTATGTCAAAACTATAGTGTATATTATTCCAATGCGCAGAGCCCATCAGGGATACAGGAACTACACTACAGTAGTGATGGTGGGTGGGAGTCAGACACCCCTCTGTTGATCTTCAGGCCCTGCCTGACACATTGACGAACTAGCCATCAGAAATCGCTCCGAAAGCCAACACTATAGACCTCTTAGGTGGCCTATCGGGGATTGCCTTGTTCACCGCCCCATTAGAGATGTTAAGGTGTCTCCGGTATATGTTCAGGTTAAAACACTTTCTGAATCTTGTATCCACCAAATCCTGCTGTTTCTGGTTATCTGAACATCTGGCTCTGAAAAAGGACCTAATGTTCACCTTTAGTGAGAAACTACAACTCCTGTGGCAGAGAAGGCAGGTCCTTGCTATTGGTGGAAGCGACAGCTTGGATTACAGAAATCCAGCTTTTCAGACCCCTATTTTTCTTCTAACTTCCAAATTGTTATGCTACATAGGACTTTGTCTCATCTCCATGAAAGTCCCCAGGTAGCCTGCTGTTCTTGTACTTTTGAGAATATTGCAGGTCATTATACTAAAAATCGAGATCGCTGTTGTACAAATGCAAATGTAAGAATGGTGAGGAAGACCTGGAGTGTCTTGTACTAAGTTTGGATTTAGAGTCCAAAAACTGCGACTGAGCAAGGATGGAAGGCGGTGTTAATCTCAGTTATGCAACCATTAAAGTATTGTGTTAAGATGGGATGGCCCAAAGAGAGATGTGTGAAAGAGGGTAAAGAAGCGTGGACTGAGATTCCTCCTGAATTGTTCATTGAGAGTGGTATCTTAAGGAGATGGATGTTTGTCCAACCATCATTAATCCGGGGTGCATTGGTAGATCTTGTATATGTGGACAACTCGTGCATGACGTTGAAGAAGAAAAATTTAAGACAAACCTGCTCTTGACAGTCGATCGAAAAGGATCTAGAGTTCAAAGTGGAGAGGTTTTGTCTATGCAAAGCAGTCAACAAGAATTTGTGCATCTGGAAGATACCTACTGGGAATAATTGTCTAAATGTTTCTTTAGGGCAAAGGACCCTTGAAGGAGAGGCAGAGGCTCTTAATCTGGAGGAGAGTGAATCATACAAAACGTAGTCCCAGATTTAGAAATATGTCACAGAACGGCGCGCAGCACCCAAAGTTGCAGCGCTGCGTTGCGTGACGTGGAGAGGGATGGAAACCCCCATATCTATAGGGATATGGCCCTATCCTGCCCTCTCCCTAGAGCTAGCGAGCAATCAGTCTGCCAGCTCCATGCACACACCTTTGCACCTTAGTGCAAGGAGGTCTGCGTGAGTGTAGCATAGGTGTGAGAAAGTGGCTCTATATATACATGACTAGAATGAAGTACGGTGTGTATAGAGTCCACCAACCCCAGAGGTATAACAGAGGTTAAAGTCAGGACTGACCTTACTCTCCAAAGTGGTAGCTTGGTCGAGCAGTGAGGCAGTACCAGAGCACAGTGTAAAGCATTTGTTGTACAAACTCAGTCAGCAAAAGGTTTCACATACTCAAGAACTGAAATCCAGGCCTGTTATATCCTCTTATTTAGTTGTTTTATTTTTAGAACCAACAGTTATAAAAAATATACTTCAAGTTATGAGTCCTTTCATGTAAATACCTTGCAAAGGAGCAATAAAGTTGTGCTCACAATAATTACAGGATCGATAGTGAGCAACACAGTTCTGAAACACACTCTAGCATTTAGCTCAATAGGCTTTTCACAGATAAGGACAGTTGATTACTTTATGGATTACTTTGGTAGTTCCAGGAACAGGTTTTAGATTCAGTCCTGGGGTCTAAGCTGAAACCAGATCAGCAAAAACGTTTTAGTTACTGTGATGAATTTCCATGAATATAAAGCTGTTTTAAAAGTTCACACTTAGAAACTTTTCAATGTAAATCTGACAATGTTATTCAATGGGAAGAAATTCAGGTTGCAGATAAAGTACGATTGTGTTACTTTTGTAACCCAGCACTGGTCTCCTAGGGCCAGCACTGGGGGCTTAACTCAAAACAGGTAGGTAATTGCGTTTCAGTATTTTGTACGATTTTTAAAGAATATTTGCGGTTTTCAAAAGTAGACAAGAAATTTCATAGAAAAGCAGGCAATGGGTTCCTATGGATAAAATACAGATTACTAGTAAACCCGAAAGGGATTACTTTTGCGGTTCAGTACTGGGCAGAAAGGTACAGTACTGGCTTCTCCCCTGATCACAGGTGAGTACTTTGGAATTCGTACTTTGGCTGATTTTATAGGAATATTTTCAGTTTTCAAAGCTTCACACTTCGAAAATTTTTGTGTCAAAAATCGGTCAATGTTATCCAATGGCAGGTAAGTGAGTTACCGGTTTCCAGGTGAGTACTTGATTGGTGAAGT
Source organism: Lissotriton vulgaris (assembly GCF_964263255.1). Lineage (NCBI taxonomy): Eukaryota > Metazoa > Chordata > Amphibia > Caudata > Salamandridae > Lissotriton > Lissotriton vulgaris. The sequence goes on along the minus strand of NC_141687.1, from coordinate 36,850,094 downwards.
TAAGGTTCTGGGTATACACTCAGGGGTTCCCCAGGGTCAGGTGAGTACAGTTAGTTCAGTCCCAGCGGCACAGGGGCGGCCGGGTGCAGAGGTAGGTCGGCCCAATGAAATCCAATGAGGGAAAGGGGGCCTTCGGTTGGTGGCTGCTGGCTAGCAGGCCACACAGCTCTGGGAGCTGGGCTCCTGGTCACTTTCTCAGGGCAAGGGGGGAAGTAGGGTAGGACAAAGGGGTCACAGCCAGCAGCACTCGAGTGGCTGGGTGCAGGGTGCTTTTGAGCTGTATGGCGCTCAATTTTATCCAACGAGGATCTTGAAGAGGCAACAAAGGCTGCAGGCTCGAGGACGGAGACTCTCCAGGGGCGACCAGCACTTTGAGAGGTAAGTTGGGATCTTAGAGCACAGGTAGAGTGCAGGGGTGTCTTTGGGTGTCGGAAAAGCTTACCCTCTGCTGGTCGCGGTTGGGGTGGCCCCTGGTTCTGAGTCTGCTAACGTCGACTGGTTTGTCGAGGGGGGTCTTTGGGCACTGGACTTCGGGTCCCAGTCGCCGGAGGGACGTCCTCGTGTTCTTGGTTTGGGTTGGCCCTGCCCAGGCTCGGCTGGTGCAGAGTGGGCTGATCCGGAGCTTCCTGGTGGGCACCAGGTGGGTTGTTGCAGCAGAGCCTCTGCTGATGGGAGTCCCAATCTTCAAGAGGGTCCAGGCAGGTCCTCTGGGGGTCCCAAGGTTGCTGTATGCGGGAGTCGCCGGGTTTAGGCAGGAGCAGGTTCCAGGATCAATAGGCCGGTAGGGCTGGGGCCAAGGCAGTTGTTGTCCTGTTGTTAGCAGCTGCATGGCGGGTTTTCTTCTTCTTGTTCTTCTTTCTTCTTTTTGGTATTGGGATCTCTGGAAGGAAGGTTCAGGGAGTCCCTAAATTTGAATTTAGGGGCATTACAGGTAGGGCAAGGGCAGGGACCAATGGGTCCTTGCCCTGGGGTGGGTACACCCCTTAGCCTGCTCCTCTCCTGTGGGAGGGGGGCAGAAGCCTAGCTGTGATAGGGCAGGAATCCCCATCTTCAAGATGGCTGGAGTCTTGCTTCACCTCGCCTCCCCCACCTGAGGGGTGGGGTTGGCACAGGCTGGCACCCCTCCCCCTTCCTGACGTAGTTTATCTCTCCAGTCTTGACGCCAGAGTGGAGGGCAGGACTGTGGTGGCTGGTTGCTAGGTACAGCAAATGTTCTGGAGAAGCTCAGACGCAGAATGCCTTTTAAGCTTCCCCCTGCCCATCCTGGGGGAGAGACCTAGCACCTCGCCCAGGATGTGCTTTGCTGCAGACTCAAGAGAGTGGGGGCTCTCCTACCCAGGAGTCCAGCAACATGTCTGTTGTGTGGCAGCCTCTGCAACCACTAAGCTAGATGTGGATTGTAGGTTAGGGTTTCAGAGGGCATCTCTAAGATGCCCTCTGGTCAATTTTACATTAAATCTCACACTGGCATCAGTGCGGGTTTAATGTGCTGAGAAGTTTGATACCAAACTTGTCAGTCTTCAGTGTAGCCATTATGGTGCTGTGGAGTTCATAATGACAACCTCCCAGCACCATATACTCTTAATGGAATCACTGCACTTACAGTGCCCAGGACTGACCCTGGGTACTGTAGCGGCACAAGGCTCATGCACCTGTGCCCTCACCTCTGGCATAGGGCACCCAGCTAGAGGGGTGGCTGAAGTATGCCAGGGCAGTGGGTTATGGGGGCATGGCACACTGGGATGCACTGAAGGATTCCAACCCAGTCAGGACTTGATTCACCAACCTCTGGAAGGTGGCGGGGGCAAACTGATCAAGGGTGGAGAATGCTGTTTTCTCTTTGGCTCCTGGGGCCATGCCAATTTGCCAGTACTCTGCAGTAAAGTCAAAGGTGCTTAGGAATTTGGCTGCCCCAAGTTTGTCTATCAACTCATCTGCTCTTGAATGGGGTGAGCATCTGTCTTGGTGACAGAGTTGAGCTCTCTATTGTCCACACAGAACCTCATCTCTCTCTATTTCCATCCTGTTGATGAGGTTTGTGGACCAGAACCACTGGGCTAGCCCAGGGGCTCTCAGAGGGTTCAATAACCCCTAGCTCCAGCATCTTGCTGACTTCAGCTTTGATGTTTTCCTTGACTTGGTCTGATTGTCGATGGATTTTGTTTTTGACAGGGTAACTGTCCCCAGTGTCCACATCATGTCCACATCATGGGTACAGCAGCTGGTCAGACCAGGGGTCAAGGAAAAGATGCTAGCAAACTGTTGCAAGACTTGCTTGCAGTCAGTCTGCTGTTGGGGTTAGAGGGTGTCTGAAAAGACCACTCCATCTACTGACCCATCTGTTGGGCTGGAAGAGAGATCAGGGAGAGGTTCACTCTCTGCTTCCTGTTCCTCATCAGTCACCATCAGCATGGTGAGGTCAGCCCTGTCATTGTAGAGTTTCAGGCGGTTCACATGGATAACTCTCTTGGGTGTCCTGTTGGTGCCCGGGTCCACTAAGTAAGTGACCTCACTCTTTTTTTTCCAGGATAGGGTAGAAGGGCCACTCATCTGTCTTGGAGAGCCCTTGGTGCCACTGGCTCCAAAGCCCACACCTGTTGCTCGGGTTGAAATATAACGATGGCAGTTTTTTGGTCATACCAGTGCTTCTGCAGCTCCTGGCTAGCCTCAATATTCTTGGATGAATTGTCCATGTACTCAGCCATTCAGGACCTTAGGCCAAGCACATAGTCCACAATGTCCTGTTTGGGTTCTTGGAAACGCCTCTCCCAACCCTCCTTTACCAGACAGAGTGGTCCCCTTACAGGATGACCAAACAGAAGTGAAAACCCAACTCCCTTCTGTGGCACTTCCCTATAAGCGAAAAGCAGGCATGGCAACAGGACATCCCATCTCCTTTTGAGTTTTTCAGGGAGCCCCATGATCATCCCTTTCAATGTCTTGTTGAACCTTTCCACAAGACCATTGATTTGTGGGTGGTAATGGGGTAGTGAACTTGTACTGCACCCCACACTCCTTCCACATGTGTTTCAGGTAAGCAGACATGAAGTTGGTACCTTTGTCTGTAACCACCTCCTTAGGAAACCCTACCCTGGTGAAGACACCTAGGAGGGCCTTGGCTACTGCAGTAACTCTAAGGGGAATTGCTTCAGGGTACCTAGTAACATGATCCACTACTACTAGAATGAATTTGTTCCCTGAGGATGTGGGAGGTTCCAGTGGACCCATAATGTCCACACATACCACTACCGGTGGTGGGGGTACCCTTTGAGAGGGTATCAGGGGGGCCTTTGTCTTGCCACTGGCCTGACAGGTAACACAGGAGCTCACAAACTACTTAACATTTTGGTCCATCTGGGGCCAGTATAAATTACTAACTAACCTTTCCCAGCTCTGCCCTAGATGTCCAGCTAGCGGGATGTCATGAGCTAAAGTTAGGAGGAACTCCCTGTACTTTTGTGGCACTACCACCCTCCTGGTAGCTCCAGATTTGGGGTCTCTTGCCTCCGCATACAGTAATTCCTCTTCCCAATAGGCTCTGAGGGTACCACTGACATCTCCCTTGGCTTCTCAAACAGCTTGCTGCCTCAGGCTCTCAAGAGTAGGGCAGTCTCGCTAGCCCTGGCACAGCTCTTCCCTAGTGGGTCCCCCTGGGCCCTGGAGTCCAACCTGGTAAGGCTCAAGCTCCATGGGCTCAGTTCCCTCTAGGGTTTCCAAGTCCTCTCCCCGAGGAGAGCGGCCCTGGGAGGTTTGCTGTGTAGAAGCTGGTCCCCCAATCTTCTTGCTTTTTCTCCTGGTTGGTTGGGCCATATTTTCAGGCTCCAAACCTACTTGTTCACCCTGCTTTTTGCTCTGTGCTCTGGTTTGTACACACACCAGTCTAGGATACCCAGCATGGCTGCATGTGTTACTTGCTCAACCTCAGCCCAGGCTGAGGTTTCCAGATCATTTCCAAGCAGACAGTCAGCTGGCAGTTGCGGAGAGACCACTACTAGTTTCAGGCCAGTAACCTCCGCCCAATTCAATGTCACCATAGCCATAGGGCGTTGAGTGTAATGCTGTCAGCATTGGTGACTGGGTAAGATTTCTCAATTTGGTATTGCTCTGGGGAAATCAGCATTTCCTTCACCATAGTGATGCTGGCACCTGTATCCCTCTGTGCTTCTACTTTAGTTCCATTAATGGAGGGTTAATGTAAATACGTTTTACAGTTGGGTGGCCACCCAGCTACACTGGCAAACTCCATGTCCCCCAAGAAGACTAGACTAGCTTGAGTGTATTCCCAGATTTGCTCTGGGCACTCCTCTGATCCCATCTGTAGATTTACTGTTCCTGGAGTAGCTGGAATTGGGTGCCTTAGGGGCTTTGTTGTAGGGGCAGTTCTTGTCTACAGTTAAATGTCCCAACATCTTACAGTGGTTACAATAGTCCTTGTTAGGATCAATGTTTCTGCCCATATTGGGCTGACGCACATAGGGAGTAGTTTGGGACCCACCCACCTGCACAGGTTTTTGGGGCCCTTTGGAAGAATCAGACTTTTTATCTTGGGGATTCTCACCACTTTTCCCCTGGGGAGGTTTTGTGACCACCTTCTTTTGGTCACCCCCAGTGGCTGTCCTTGTCACCCTAGACTTGACCCAGTGGTCTGCCTTCTTTCCGAATTCTTGGGGAGAAATTAGACCTAGGTCTACCAAATGCTGATGCAACTTTTCATGTGTGCAATTACTCAAAATGTGTTCCTTCATAAGCAAATTATACAGTCCAGTACAGTCATGCACATTGTGTCCAGTTAACCAACCATCCAGTGTCTTTACTGAGTAGTCTACAAAATCTATCCAGGATTGGTTCTGGGTTTTGTGAGCCCCCCTGAACCTAATTCAATACTCCTCAGGAGTGAGTCCAAATCCCCCAATCAGAGTTTTCTTCTTGAGGTCATAGGACTCTGCTTCTGACCCAGAGAGGGTCCGAAGCCTGTCTCTGCAGTTACCAGAGAACAGTTCACAGAGAAGTACCTCCCAGAGAGGTCTCTTTAGTTTTCTGATATCACAAGCCCTCATGAAGGCTGTGAACCACTTGGTGATGTCATCACCTTCCTCAAATTTAGGGACAATCCCTTTGGGGATTTTAGGATCATAAGATTGCTCTCTGTCCTTGTTATTGGTATTGCTGCCACCAGAGATGGGGGCTAAGCCCATCTATCTTTCTTTTTCTAGAGCCAGGAGTCTTGTTTCTAGGTCTACTCTCTTGGCCAACTTTGCTAAGAAGTTGTCCTCTTCACTGGGGCTCTCCCCAATGTGTTCTCTGGGACCCAGTCCACCTGTGGTTCTCAGGCTCCCAAAGGCTGACTCTTGGAGTCAAGGGTACAGAGACCCTTTCTTACCTAGGAATGATGGGGGGATCATTATCATCCTCCTCATCCACTCCTTCTTCCTCTGGCTGGGTGTCACCCTGTTCAGAGGGGTGGCCTTTTGCATACTCAGCCAGGAGCTCCTGGAGCCCTTGTTTGGTTGGATGCAGACCTACAGTTATTTTTTAACTTTGCATAGAGACCTCAATTCCTTGAAGTCCAAGTGCAAATAAGGTGTGAGGTCGCGTTCCTCCACCATGTTTATATTATCTTCACTACTAGCTGGGTTCTTTTGAGACATTCTAACCTGATAGTTCTAACCCTCTACCCTAGAACCCCCTCTCCAAGCGCCTTGAGACCCTCTGGGTGAGTAGTGCGCTATATAAATTCTTGAACTTGAACTAGCTTGCAGTGATTTTTATTTTTCACAAATTCCAATGGGACTTAAGCAAGGCCCTATCAGACTTTTAGTATTTTTGGAAAAGACCAATTTCAGAATTCTAAAGGCAATTTATGAGTTCTGTTGTATGATCAGATGGTAACCAAGTAGTCCAACAAATGTAAGTTTGTATCCCACTGCTGCCACCAATGTGAGAAAGTGGCTCTATATATACTGGACTAGAATGAAGTACAGAGTGTATAGAGTCCACCAACCCCAGAGGAATAACAGAAGTTAAAGTCAGAACTGACCTTACTCTCCAAAGTGGTAGCTTGGCCGAGCAGTAAGGAAGTACCAGAGGACAGTGTAAAGCATTTTTTGTACACACTCAGTCTGCAAACTTTTTCACACAAAGACTGAACTCCAGGCCAATTGTTGTTATATCCTCAGATATAGTTGTTTTATTTTTAGAACCAACAGTTATAAAAATATACTTATCAAGTTATAAGTCCTTTCATGTAAATACTTTGCAAAGGAGCAATAAAGTTTGTTCACACAATAATTACAGGATCGATAGTGCGCAACACAGTTCTGAAACACACTCTAGCATTGAGCTCAATGGGTTTTTCACAGATAAGGAGAGTTGATTACTTTATGGATTACTTTGGCAGTTCCAGGACCAGGTCTTAGATTCAGTCCTGGGGTCTAAGCTGAAACCAGATTAGCTAAAACGTTTTAGTTACTATGATGAATTTCCATGAATATAGAGCTGTTTTAAAAGTTCATACTTAGAAACTTTTCAATGTACATCTGACAATGTTATTCAATGGGAAGAAATTCAGGTTGCAGGTAAAGTAGGATCGCGTTACTTTTGTAACCCAGCACTGGTCTACTAGGGCCAGCACTGGGGGCTTAACTCAAAACAGGTAGGTAATTGCGTTTCAGTATTTTGTACGAGGTAATGGGTTCCTATGGAGAAAATACAGATTACTAGTAAATCTGTTTGGGATTACTTTTGCGGTTCAGTACTGGGCTGAAAGGTACAGTACTGGCTTCTCCCCTGATCACAGGTGATGAGGTACTGGGTTTTTCGGAACCCAGCGGTGCCAGGGAGAACACCCAAAGACCTTGAGTCCTTCCTGTTTCAGACTACAGAAACAGAGTCTTCTAGGTGAAGTCAAAGATCGTATTTATTGGCTGCAGCCAGTAACGGGTATCCTAGAAGTACAACAGCATGTATGTTCTCAGGAGACTGCTCGAATTTACAAAGCCAGCCTTCTCTTTTTACACAAAATAATAAGCTTCAGGCGAACATTCCTTATTTTACAGTTTGACCATACACATATGTTTACTTCAAAGAAAAAGCAGAGTCATGATGACAAGCCCACATTTCAGTTTGTCCAGTCCATGATTGATTACCCGGCAAGGCCCAGAACTTTCATCAGATATTGACGGACCCCCAATAAAAACAGGCACCTCCTCCTCGTAAAGCAGGTCATAAAGCAGAAACAGGGACAGGTGTGTGTGAGATGAGGCATAGTTTGTGTGCGATGAACGGTTTATGACATGTTGTGCCGTGATACTAATCTCATTCGGCCACTGGGATAGGAACTGCCCGAACAGGTTTGGCTTGAGGCAGTGGAGTCAGCTCGCCCAGGTCACAGAGGAGTCACAAAAAGGTGTACGTGTCCTTCAGATCGAATTCGGCCTTAGTTATTTGGCTATGTGAGGGCAATGACAAAATGGCTGCCGCTCACAAAATGGAACCCGAGGGTTCAAGACGAAAACTTCGATTTAAGGGTGATTTCGTCACTCGAACGTGACGAAAATGTTTATGTATAGTATTTAGGTCATTACCGGTCTTTTAGTACCAAAATCGTCATGATACGACTATGTTCATGACACGAGTCCAGAATTTTCAGTACCACAGAGAGTACTTTGGAATTCAAACTTTGGCTGATTTTAGAGGAATATTTTCAGTTTTCAAAAATTCACACTTAGAAAGTTTTCGAGTCCAAAATGGGTCAATGTTATCCAATGGCAGGTAAGTGAGTTACCGGTTTCCAGGTGAGTACTTGGTTGGTGAAGTTAAGGTTCTGGGTATAGACTCGAGGGTCCCCCAGGGTCGGGTAAGTACAGTTAGTTTATTCTCAGCGGTACAGGGGCGGCCGGTTGCAGAGGTAGGTAGGCCCAATGATATTCAATGAGGGAAAGGAGCCTGCGGTTGGTGGCTGCTGGCTAGCAGGCCACACGGCTCTGGGAGCTGGGTTCCTGGTCACTTGCTCAGGGCAAGGAGGGAAGTAGGGTAGGACAAAGGGGTCACAGCCAGCAGCACTTGGGCGGCTGGGTGCAGGGTGCTTTTGAGCCGTCGGGCGCTCAATGTTATCCAACGAGGATCTGGAAGAGGGAACAAAGGCTGCAGGCTCGGGGACGGAGACTCTTTAGGGACCACCAGCACTTCGAGATGTAAGTTGGGATCTTGGAGCACAGGTAGGTACCCCAAAGGAAGGCACAGGGGGCTGTAGGGCACCCGGTGTCTTTGGGTGTCGGAAAAGCTTATCCTCGGCTGGTCGCGGTAGGGGAGGCCCCTGGTTCTGAGTCTGCAGGCATTGGCTGGTTCGTCGAGGGGGTCTTTGGGCACTGGACTTTGGGTCCTAGTCGCTGGAGGGACGTCCTTATGGACTTGGTTCGGGTTGGCCCGGCCCGGGCTCGGCTGGTGCAGAGTGGGCTGGTCCGGAGCTTCCTGGTGGGCATCAGGTGGGTTGTTGCAGCAGAGCCACTGCTGATGGGAGTCCCAATCTTCAAGAGGGTCAAGGCAGGCAGGTCCTCTGGGGGTCCCAAGGTTGCTGTCCACGGACGACGCCGGGTTTAGGCAGGAGCAGGTTCCAGGATCAACAGGCCGGTAGGGCTGGGACCAAGTCAGTTGTTATTGTCCTGTTAGCAGCTGCACGGCGGATCTTTTTCTTGATCTTCTTTCTTCTTTTTGGTATCGAGATCTCCGGAAGGAAGGTTCAGGGAGCCTCTAAATACTGAATTTAGGGGCGTTACAGGTAGGGCAAGGGCAGGGAACAATGGTCCCTGCCCTGGGGTGGGTACACCCCCTAGCCTGCCCCTTTCCTGTGGGAGGGGGATAGGAGCCTAGCTGTGATATGGCAGGGCTCCCCATCTTCAAGATAGCCAAACACTACTGGACAGCGGTGAAACAGTGGCCCTCATTCTACTCGACCTCTCCGCCTCTTTCGACACAGTCTGCCACAGCACCCTTATACAACGCCTCAGCAACATCGGCATACAAGGAAAAGCCTTGGACTGGATCACCTCATTCCTCGCTGGGAGAACTCAGAGTCCGACTTCCCCCATTCAACTCTGAGGCCACTGAAGGCATCTGTGGTGTCCCACAAGGATCTTCACTCAGTCCCACCCTCTTCAACGTTTAAATGAGTCCACTCGCCTCCATCGCACGTCATCACAACCTTAACATCATCTCTTACGCCGACGACACCCAGTTAATCCTTTCCCTCACCAAAGACTCGAACACCGCCAAAAACAATCTTCACGAAGGTATGAAAGAAGTAGCAGAATGGATGAAACATAGCCGCCTAAAACTCAACTCAGACAAAACGGAGGTGCTCATCCTAGGATCTTCCCCCTCTGCCTGGGACGACTCTTGGTGGCCTTCCGCTCTGGGCACAGCACCCACACCCACAGACCATGCACGTAACCTTGGCTTTATCCTAGACTCCTCTCTCTCGATGTCCAGACAAGTCAACGCAGTCTCATCCTCCTGCTTCAACGTACTTCGTATTCTCAAAAAGATCTTCCGTTGGATCCCCCTCAAGACAAGAAAAACTGTCACTCACGCACTGGTCACGAGTCGACTGGATTATGGTAACGCACTATACGCCGGAATCACAGCAAAATTACAGAAAAAACTACAACGCATCCAAAACGCATCAGCGAGACTCATATTAGACATCCCTCACCAAGATCACATCACCGGACACCTAAAAGACCTCCACTGGCTTCCCGTCAACAAAAGAATTTCATTCCGCCTTCTCACCCACGCACACAAGGCCCTCTACAATCTAGGACCCGAATGCCTCAACACTCGACTGTCCTTCTACAAACCCACCCGCCAACTAAGATCGTCCAATCAAGCCCTCGCCGCTGTCCCGCGCATCCGAAAATCCACCATGGGGGGCAGATCCTTCTCCTTCCTCGCTGCCAAGACCTGGAACTCACACCCCACTCACCTCCGACTAACTCAAAACCACATCTCCTTCAGAAAAGAACTTAAAACCTGGCTATTCGACAAATAATGAACCCTTTGCCCAAGCGCCTCGAGACCCTCTGGGTGAGCAGTGCGTATACAAATGCCCGAACTTGAACTTGAGCCCGGGGTCATGCTTCACCTCGCCTCCCCCCACCTGAGGGGTGGGGTTGGCACAGGCTGGCACCCCCCCCCTTCCTGGCATAGTTTTACCCACCAATCTTCCCACCAGAGTGGGTGGCTGGTTGCTGGGTACAGCAAATGGTCTGGAGAAGCTCACAGAGGCGGCATTCCTTTGAAGCCACCCTCTGCCCATCCTGGGGCATTAGACTTAGCACCTCACCCAGGATGTGCATTGTTGCAGGCCCAGGAGAGCGGGGGCTCTCCTACCCAGGGGTCAAGCAACATGTCTGTTGTGTGGCAGCCTCTGCAGCCACTCAGCCAGTTGTGGATTGTAGATTAGGGTTTCAGAGGGCATCTCTAATATGACCTCTGGTGCATTTTACTATAAATCCCACACTGGCATTGGTGCAGGTTTAATGTGCTGAGATGTTTGATACCAAACTTGTCAGTCTTCAGTGTAGCTATTATGGTGTTGTGGAGTTCGTAATGATAACCTCCCAGCACAATATACTCTTAATGGCATCAATGCACTTATAGTGCCCAGGACTGGCCCTGGGTACTGTAGGAGCACAGGGCTCATGCACCTGTACCCTCACCTCTGGCATAGGGCACCCAGCTAGAGGGGTGGCTGAAGTATGCCATTGCAGTGGGTTCTGGGGGCATGGCACACCAAGGATCAACATTACAACAATTACGTCACCTAGAGTTCATAATGCGCCGTGAACTAAATCAAGGACTACACGCTTCAACCCTCATTCAATACCACAAACACCAAAGAATCTCTAGAGGGTTAAGGCTGGCTATAACACCTCTCCTCTACAGACTCCTACACAATAACCAATTCATGGATAAATGGCTCGTAGTGCTTAACAAGTGCTCGTTGGATGTCATACTGTTAATAATCGAAGAACTATCAATCTATTAAAAAATTAGAGGAAGAAATCTATAATATTCAAAGAGACCTTTCGGCATGCATGGAAGCAGATGAATGGACAACCAATTTGGAACAAATCAACATTAAATTGGAAAGTTATGGAAACTATTTACAGGGAAGAAAATTTAGGAAATTCAAACCCGATACCATTGACTGTCGTTTAAATGAAGTATATTTGTGGGCAGAGATGTATTCTCAACGACGACCAAACAGAAAACAATACACTTCCTCGAAAGAAAGTGTAGTAACAAATGGAGAACTTCTAGACACTAGACCACCTCTACAAACAGAAGAACCAGGAACATCGTCCTCCAACCGACAAGAAAGCTCAGGAACATCTAAACAACGTTCAACAACCGCAACTGAATCTTTTTTGTCAAAGGGCCAACAACCCAAGATCCAACAACCCAAAAATCAGGAGGAAACGTACCAAAACAAGGAGAGGACAAACCAAAAGGAAAAAGAAAAAACGAAACCCAATCTGAGGAGTCAGAGAACATAGTGATAAACATTTCTTCAATCACTTTGACTAAACAACAAACTCAAGTATTAAATAAAGGAACATCTTTCGTAAGCACATATAACACTAATTTTCCAGAAACCGAAATAGCATTCTACTGGTTCATGCGGACGATAAAGTTGAGACTTTTTTTGAGAATGTAATACAGGACAAAACCGAGGAAGACATTCAGGAATACCAACAATTTAAGCCTAAAAGTGTGTTTATGGCACCTACATCTCATAAAACCATAGACCTCTTCGAAACATTGGTTCTTCAAGATATATGAGCATTAAACTTCAATTCTCCAAAAAATAACAATTTGAACAAAAGCGAAAAACAAATATTGCAACAATTAGCGAACAGAAAAGAATTAACGTTTCAAAGAGCCGATAAGGGCGGAGCCCTCATAATGGATACCACATACTATGAGAACAAAGTAAGAGAACATCTTACTGACGAGTCAACCTACCTGAAACTGGAACATGATACAACATCAGAAATTACCAAAACTTTGGAAAAGATACTGTAACATGCCATCATCATGGATTGGATATCCACAAAAACAAAACTGTACTTTACCAAACACCCGAAACGTCCCCATTCATACATGACACCAAAAATACACAAGCATCCGCAAAATCCACCATTCCGACCCATAGTGTGAGGAATAGGCTCGTTGTTTGAACCTTTGGGAAAGTACATAGATTTTTTTTCTTGCAGAAATTTGTGATGACCTGGAAGACAAACATAAAAGATACTACAGATTTTTAAAACCAATTGAACCCCCTAGAAACCACACGCAGTGAACAATGGATACTCTGCATCATCGACGTAACGTCATTATATACGTCCATTCCCTTGAGAGAAGAATGGAATCTGCAGAATGGGCGCTACTAAGAATGGAAGAGATAGGAGCAAACAAGGTGTTCTTGTTAGAACTATTGTTGTTCTGTCTACAGCACAGCTACTTCAGGTACAAAGAAGAATACTTTCTCCAAATAAGTGGTACAAGCGTGGGATTCGGGGGAGCACCCACGTACGCGAACATCTTTATGGCGGCATTTGAAGAAAAATACATCCTCACCCAATAAACATAGAATCAACAATTAGTTGCATATTGTCGATTTATAGACAATATATTTCTAACATGGTCAGGAACCGCAGAAGATTTAGAAAACAACATCAGAAATTTGAACACCCATAAAACCAAAATCAAATTCACTCACACAATGAGTGATAAGGAAATATCTTTCCTAGATGGGAAAATAATTAGGACAAACACTGAAATGCATACGGAAACGTACGTCAAACCAACAGACAGAAATAACACATTATTAAACCCAAGCTTTTATTCCCGCAACTGATCAACAACCTTCCCTTTTCCCAAATGTTACGGATTAAAAGGATATCATCTACAGAAGAAGCATGTAAGAAAGATCTAGCCAGGATCAGAGAAAGATTCCTTACAAGAGGTTATCCACCGGAATGCTTAGATAAAGCGGAAGCGCGAGTAGGAGCTATCACCCGCAAAGAATTGTTAACCATCAAACACAAACCTACAGTCTTCAACAGAAGTGTATTTGTATCCAAATATTCAACTAGATCTACCAACATCAAAAAAATAATTACAAAAAGATGGGAGCTTCTTCAAAAGGACACAGATTTTAACAACATCTACAAAGAAAGGCCATTATTTGCATTCACGAGAAGCCCCAATCTTAACCTCTTAAGTGCTGCGTCGGGGCGTTGGCCGACGGCAGCACTACCTCCCCAGTGCTGCGCACGTCCATTGGACGTCCATTCAGCACTAGTTCCAATGGACAGCGCAGCACTGGGGAGGGATATTTGCGCCGCATCTAAGGTGTTAAGAAGCCGCTTACATCATCCAAAATTATAGACTACGCAGGACACAAAGGCATGAGAAATGGCAATTATTGCACGCATTGTAATAACGTGATGCAACAAACTTGGATAATTCACCCTAGAACTGGAGAAAAATTAACACTAAAATTTACAGCTGATTGCAACTCAAGTTACGTAATTTACAGTATCAAATGTCCCTGTGGACTTCTATACATCGGGAAAACAGAAAGAAAAATAAAAATCAGAATAGGAGAACACAAAAGCATGATAAGAAACAAAAACACCAACTCCAATCTGGTGTTACATTGGATTAAGCATCCACACAATATATATCAAGTACAGTACATGGTCATAGAAAAAATAACCATCGAAGATGGAAGGGACACAAGCCAGCATTTGTAACAACGTGAAGTAATGGCCATCAAAAAATATCAAACTATAGAACCCTACGGACTAAACAACAAATTAGATTTAAGCTGCTTTATTTAATTTGAAAAGCCATGCTTTCAGATATCCTCCAACATATAATCTATTCATTTTTCACCCCCATTGCACTCATCCACAACACCAGTGAACATTCAATAACCTAAATTAGTGGACAGGAAAAATCAGCATCTACAGCCCACTTTCACATGAAAGACGCACAACCCGAAACTGTATTAGAATTAATTGTCTAGAAACACACAGTGCATGTAAAGCAGTATGAAAAATAAAAATTAAGTTTGCAAATGTATTTGTTGTAAAAACAAATAAGAGCGTTTTTAAATGCAGTTAAAAACCACAGCAGTTTATCCTTTTAAGATGGCTGCCGCGCTTACCCCTCATTCACAAACCCATCGTCACTGTTCACCATTTTTTCACTTCTGCCTCAGTTCACATAGCTTTATTAAACCAAAAGCGGTCGTTAGTCTCACCAACCTAACCGCCACGCGAAGTCACACAGAACGTTTACCGACAGATCGGCAAGAAAAATAAAGGTGAGCCATAGCTCTAATATGCAAGTTCACTAAAACGCAGCATCAACAGAGCCCTTGAGGTAACCGCCTTCACGTTTTCAGAATCCACCACAAGCCACTGCAGCACCTTTCCAGCATCCTCCGCTGTCCCGCACTCGCATCGGACAGGCCCCGTGTAGCAACACGGAATATTCGCTCTAGTATTGGCAAGAAGACATCAAGGTAAGCTAGAGCCCACATACGTAAGTTAACTAAAGTAGAACGTCGACAGAGCCCTTAAGGTAACCGCCTTTCAAATTTTCAGAACCAACCGCAAGCTATACCAGCACCTTTAAGAAACATCTACCATTCCATACTCGCTTCGGAAAGCCGTACACAATTTGCAAAGGTAATTACATGCATGCTAAACCACGGGCACTTTCATTAACGTTTGAGCACCCTCATCTTACAACTATGGTACGGTTCTGTTTAATGTTTTCACAGAACCGTTGCGACAAGTTACTTCGATTATTATCCAGTCTGCAGTATAGAAGTTCGCGTTACAGGTCAGTGAGCTTACCAGTGTAGATGAAAATCATGCTTCATTATCACGCATGTTTGCACTATGACCACCCCAGCACTTTTAGAATGGTAGCACGCGCACCAGAACACTTGAGCACAGTAGTTTTCCATTAAATAGGAAGGCACATCCAGAACGATATCTCACATTGAGTCACCGTATAAACCGTAAGCCAGAGGATATGACAGGGCCTCAGGTTATGTAAAACAGTAAAAAGTCCACTAATATTCAATTCCATGACAATGAAAATAGCCATGCTTTTTGACAATATATTGAGCGCATGAGTAAGAATCTCCTTGCATGTCTCAAAGCTAACAAAGTAATGTTGTCACATGTGATAGTTATATAACTATTTTTTACATATGTATTTGAAAATGCAAATTATTAAAAAATTCAAACATTGGTTTTCTCAAGAGAGGCCCCTGAAGAAGGGACAGGCGTCCCGAAATGCATCGGGCCTCCTTCATCAATCGTCGCTTCGCCGACTAAAATGTAGCAGATAGTAATAACTTATGTGAATCATGAAGCAATGATTACCACAGACAAAAGTGAATGCACAAGTTATTTGATGTATGAATTACAGCAAAATCTAATTAAAAAGTAATGTATAAAGAATGTAAATAGATTGTGATTGCAATAATTTTGATTGCAGAATTTCATTTATTTAAAGATACTCAATACAAGTTGTTTAATGTTGTAGTGTAGTTCCTAGTTTCCCACTAGGCCCTGCGCATTGGAATAACATAAACAGTAGTATCGACGTGGAACTGGCTATATTCCAGGCCTCCACTGACTATGCTAAACTTAATTGGGTTGTGTTACCAACTAGCTCAGAGGTCACTGGAAACTTTCTTCTCTGCATAGGAAGTGATCAGCTTCCTTGGCACAGACAAGAAGGGATTCAGTTTTCCAACAACCGTGCAACATGACAACTTTGCTCCTCAGATCAAGAGTCGATCTCTAGGGTCGTGTGAAACAATAGACATAGATTTCACTCAGTCAGTCTGGTGCAGTTTACTTTCACAATATGTAGAGAATAGAGAGACGGGCGTTTATCAATAAAGGTTAACATTTATTGAACAGTCTTTCTTCTCATACAAGAGAAATGTATTGCCACAATTGCAATAACTGTTATTATAAAAAGTACGTACAGTAAGATAAGAATTGCGAAATAGAACTGTAAAAGCATTGATATGGTTTCTTAGCCATACAATGGTTTAAAAGTAATAAAACATATATACAGTCATATATACATTAGGCTAACATACTCAACTGGTGCTTCTAACTAAGCCTACCCCGGTGTGCCTGACCTAAGCCTAACACGTGAAAAGGGGAGTAAGTAAGTAGCTTAAGTTAAGTTGGTTTTGCCAAGGTTTGTTTCAAGAATTCTCTTCTAAGGGTTTAGTCAACACCATACCTCTGAATAGAATGATGGAGGATTGGTATCTCCTTCAGGGGTCTCTCTCGATATCCCAGTCACCCGCGAGGGTAAACCGGAAGCGCCGGGACTGGATTTCTCTGCACGAGAAATGCAGCGGCTTCTCTCAGCGCGTCGGGAGGAAGGAGGGGTGACAGCGTCCGCGGGCAGCTGGGCTGGATGTCTTCGCAGAGGACGGCTGCACGGCTCCTCAAGCGTACTGAACCACAGTTCGCGCTGTAGCGGCGATAATGGTAATCAGCAGCTTCACCACCACAGGATAGCAGGCTGCAGCGACAGAGTGCTAGTTTTTACCAACACTGGTCATGCAGGCAGCTGGCATCAGCAACAGGCAACGCTCATTGCTTAAGGCAACGTTGGTAATATTTATACCTGACAGGTGCCGGGTTTGACGCAAGTTTGCTGGACATAAGACGTCAATTAAAGATGTCACTAGGAAGTGATAGTTATCAGTTGCTCATTAGAGTTCCATTACTAATCAAAACATAGCAAGCGGGGATTTCCAGGTTTGCTAAGTTTTTATCTTGTTGAAGAACTCGGAGTGTTATCTAGGAATATCAGATAGTGACTGCTGCTCTGTCATTGCACTAATTGGTCGCAAAGGAAGTAGCAGAGAGTCATGCTGGAATGTGGCTCTGTGGCTCTGCTCGTGTGAGGCCAGAGATGACTTTTCAGAAAATCGCACTTGAACGGTTATGCCAATATAGGGAATAAAGGGCTTTATAGCCGAATAGGGGCATAAGGTCACAGTATCGATCAGGAACCTAGATAAGCACATGACACCCACTCCACGAATTCATGTCCATCAAAATTACTAAAACTAAGCAATTAGATGCATGTGTAACATTGTGTAACATAGCCCACCCCAAAATACATAAATGCATTCGAAATAGGCGTACTTGTAATACATGGAATTTAGGTACTGTACGTAGTTTTAAAGCATAGTAATCATTCAAAGGGTATTGCATATAAAATCACTGAACGATTATGCAAAAAGAATTACACATGAAGTATCTCTGACAGAAGAAATGCGAGATAAATCATCACATAACAATGCATTGTAATAACATGTGTGCTAGAGGCTGGTGTAATGTTGTTATGTCTCTAGAAGTGTTTAGAAATAGAAGTGTGAAGCTTCTGTTCTCTAAGAATAGTTTTTACGTTAAGCAAAGAATTGTTCGTGCCAAAAAGAAAAAAGGTCAATATTTTAAAAATTGTCCAATTCAAAGAAAAATCAGTTTACCAAAGCTCCTGGCAGTTTTTTGTTGATCAAAACTGAAGGCCGAATTCAGAGTTCATGGGAACGCTGTGTGTCGGAAAGCTTCTCAAAAGTTATTGTTTCTCTATGGGTGAGAACATCGTATCAGACAGGCTCTCAAAGAATTGGTCTACAAATTCAGGTGAAAGTTCAACCAAATTAGATAGCGCTGTAACTTGGCAGGTGTGAGAATGATTGCTGTCATCGAAGTCGGGACCAGCAATGCTCACAGCACGTTGTACCTGGATGATGTTGCTTTTGTCACTCGCTCCACTGTTACCACTTGGCTGTAGTACAGGAGTCTCCACGAATGCCGTCATCAGGATTGGTAGCCGCTGGGGACAACACAATGCGTGAGCCGTTATTGGACTCAGCAAGGTATCGACGTCCATTGGTACTGCTGATGGAAGTGAAAGACAGATGTCCAACACGCATTCCTCGCCGCAAAGCATACACCGTAGCACAGGTAAAATGCAATTTTGCCATATCGGTCTGAATGAAAGGAACCAGGTCATGTTTAGATCTCTCAGCCTGGCCAATCCGAGGACGTTAGTTATCCTGTCCCTGTAGCGCATTGCTAGGATTGTCTCTTCCATTCCCATGGGAGCTATGTCTGAGCCGAGGCTTGCCATAACGTAGCAGGAGGGTCAAAAATAGAATCCCTGCGATGAGTCCCAAAAAATAGTGGAATACCACCAAAGATGGAGTGCACAAAATTAGGAAAGATTCCCAAAATTGCCTGGAAGGGTGTTAGCAGTCCCGTAAAGACTGTCTTAAATATGCCTGGGATGCTTGTAGCACTAGACATGTTAAGGAGTTGGTCGAGCATTTGTACGAAATGCACGGGGCAATTTGTTGATAAAAGGTCATGAACCTCAGTAGCCGTCCTTGCGACTAGAAGATCATACGTCTCTTTAGATGACGTTATAGGCACTGTTGTCTGTAAAAGCACAGATTTCATTTTGCTTAATGTATCAATTCGTATAGAATAGAGATTCAGACGAGGCCAGATGGGAGTCACTATGTCTGGAGGCCCGCTCGGGAACAATGCTTGCATACAGCATTTGACCATGGACGTTACTTCTACTAGATAACTTAGTCCGGGCGCGAGGCCACAGCACCTGTGATCCGTTCTTAGAATGTAACTCCCGTTTGCGAGTTGCATAAAGAAGGGCTCTATCTGAGTTGCAGGTGTGACTAGCTGGTGGCATGAAAGGTTGTTTGAATTTCCATCACATGCTCCGTGTAAATTAATACCCTGACACAAAAGTATACCGCTTAGTGAATGTTTACAGTTCTCACCACTAAGAAATACATTTTTGTCGCTGTCACTGTAGCAAGAATGAGTGTATGGTAATTTCCATTTGGATTTTAAGTATCCTTTACCCAATTGTTCATATTGGCCAGCAGGTATGTACTCAAGGCATTTATGAAATCGGAAAGTTGTTATCGGAATTGTGATAATCCCGTGTATTATCCATTCAATGACAGGACTCTCTGACATTGTCAATGGTAATCTCTCGAGTTTCTCGATGCTCAAGATTGTATAGTCTGCTCCTCTCTGTGCCAAACTGATCTGTTTATCAGTAAGGTTAAAACTGGAAAATAATGACGTTGTGTTTATCAAACGCCAAGGCACATAGCCTGAACGAAGATTTTGCAGCGTCCAGCCTAATTCTATAATAGAGCGTAATTGAGACTGGCCATGTTGTAACATTAGCAAATCTCTGTCTATCACATCAAAGGCAGAGGATACAATATTGTCCAAAGAATATATTCTGGAAGACAGAGTCATTAACCCATTGTCTACCACAGAAAGTGATTTCTCCAAATTAATACGATCAATTTCTCGTATTTTTTCAGCAGTTTCAATTTGCTTTACTTTCCAAGCCTCGTTGTAAGCTGCATAGATACTGGTCGCTATGAAACGCTTTTGACGCTGTTTGCTTGGTCCAAGAATGAAATCGCGCAAATCAGCACCATCTTTTAATAAAGACAAGTGTTGCTTAATTTCAGCCAGTGTGGATGATGTTAGCCATTCAAGGCAGAGCTTCCCTACACTGTATGTTGTTATTATTCCTGGATGTTGTCTCTGGGAATATCTTGAGTCTAATCTGGTCATTTTTAAACCCTGTGTTTTATTCAGGAATCTATCTTGACAGCTATTTGTGTCTGTAGGCCAGATTAACCATTTTTTCCAATCAGAATGTGTTCTGTTGAAATGTAAAATGTGTGACACGTCTAACTCATTATCTGCAGTTGCATTCTCAGCTATTGGCTTTGGAATAGACGGTGTTTTCATTTCTTTGTTCTTAGCTAGGCCAAGACAGGATGTTTGGTGTACAGTGTCATTTAAAAATAACATTTGTTCTGGTATCATGCAGGTTCTAAATAGTGCTTCAATGCCTTGCACCTGCCAATCTTTTGTACCCCAAATTGTTTTCGTTTCAATATTATTTTTCCAATAATCAAAACCAAATGTCATCATTTTATCATAAAATGCTTCTGAATATATCAATTTAGAATTTGTCAGCATTGTTTTCATTCCTGTTTTATCTAACAGTTTGTAATAAAACGTTTCTGCATCACTGGTGTTAAACCCTGAGAAGTATTTGAATTTCTCAAAAAATGCTTTAGAACTGCTTTTAGGTGGTGTAGAACAATGTTCCCATTGATTATACATAAAAACATTTCTAGGCTGTGCAGATTTATGCAAGTAATGATCCCCATAGTGGGTGTAACAGAATAACTGCTCATAACTAGATGAACCTTGTAAATAATCATGATCTGTGAATCTAGCTGACATTACTAAATCAGACATCATGTCATTAATACTGTTAAAGTCCCAATCATCAGAGAATGTACTAGGTGTAACAAAGTCACTTAAGGAAACCTTTAGTTGATGAGGATACTTCAGGATTTCGACCGGACCATAGATCTCATAGTCTGTTTTCTCCCATACTACCCCACCAGGTATTGGAATTGCTGTGACATTTACTGTTGACAGTTCTCTTTTCTTCACGTGGGATGATCTGTGTGGTTTCAGGACTAGGTTGATGTTCTGACTTGCTGTGTCCATTCAATTGTAATGAACTTCCCTAAAATTAAAACTAAAATTAGGCATAGTAGGAGTATGAATACCCCTGAGATAATCCAATGCTCAATCAACGGTGAATCCAGATATAGTTCTTTGATTTGTTGAAGGAGTCCTGTTTCATTTTTTTTTAGAAATCTTTTTTGTTTCTGGCATCACTTCGGGGTCGTTTTCATCTTCAGAGAAGTTGTCGAAGTTGATGGAATAACCAGAGGCAGTTCTGTCAATTGATGGGATTGTTCTTTCAATCTGTCTTTCGGTAGCACTTTCTGATGCCACATTAGTGTAGACTGGTGCTGTTTCTTGACGAACTGTTTCAATCTGTGTTTCAAGAGGCACGAGTTCCATGGCATTATTGCATAGTCCTTCATTGTGCACTGCAGGCTGATCGAATGTGATGAGTCTTTCAGTTTGAACCTCTTGGATTGTTGCAAGTTTGGGTATTCTGTTGTTTCTTGGGAGTCCACTGGGCCTACTGTTGATTATAGGCCACATGCTTGTGGTTTTACCAGATCGATGGACACGACTCTGTTCTCCTTTTTACCAGCAAGGGGCGGTAGCACAACTGATCTTGTTCCGGTGACTGCCAAGACAGGTACTGCTTTTCTGTAAGAAGGCCCAAATTCCTTCTTAACCGCGATCTTTTCTCTG
This sequence comes from Lissotriton vulgaris, assembly GCF_964263255.1. Classification (NCBI taxonomy): domain Eukaryota; kingdom Metazoa; phylum Chordata; class Amphibia; order Caudata; family Salamandridae; genus Lissotriton; species Lissotriton vulgaris. The sequence goes on along the minus strand of NC_141687.1, from coordinate 36,828,720 downwards.
ACTAGATCCCCAATCTTTGGAATCCAGACAGGCCTTGCTGGGGCTGTTGCGGGTGGTGCCTCGTCAGTGGTATTTGGCTGTTGCTTTAACTTTATGTTGCTTAATGATTTTCTTGTTTCATTCAGTTCCTGTAAAACAGCCAAACGGTCTTTTACTTCAAACTGCTTTGTTTCTTTTTGTACCACTGACATCTGACTATCGAGGTCCTGAACGTTCATTCTAATTCCGAACAATAGTTCGTATGGGCTGAAACCTTTTAGAGAATTTCTTGGCATGTTGTTAAGACTAGTCTGGACACTTATTAAATGTTTGACCCACCCAGCGCCTGAACCTAATACCTTCGCTGTTATAGATTGCTTTATATCCCGGTTTTTTCTTTCTACCACACTATTCCCTTCGGGATGCGATGGACAAGAATACCGCAACCCAATTCCCATGCTAGCCATGGCCTCCTTATAGGCTCGAGAGCTGAAAGCAGGACCCTGGTCAGAATGGAACGTGGTAATTGCGTATGTGCCGATAAAGACTCGCAAATCTTTTATAACCGTTCTAGCGTCAGCCGAGCGCTGGGGCCACATCCATATGAACCTCGTACAGGAATCCACTGCTACCATGATATATCTATAGTTACCGTCCCTTTGTAGGGGACCACAGTGGTCCAGGTAAACGCATGCAAATGGTTTATCCGAGATGAGAAGGGGTGTCTGCGCTGGTCGTTTCACTGTTGATACTTTTATCCTTTGGCATATGTCGCATTCTAATACATACTTTTTAGTTTGTATTCTCAAGCGAGGCCACCAATATCTCTGTTTTAATAGTGATACTGTTGCGGAAATGCCAGCGTGTGCAGAAGCAAGCCCTTCGTGTGCCGCTTTGATCAGTCCTAGTCTGTGTTCCCTGTTTGGAATTACTCTATCCCCCACTCCAGGGATTCGAGCAAAAGGAACATTATTTGTATCCGTTAAGTACAAGTACTTTTTAGGAAAGCCTTTTGGGAGTGTTTTCTTATCATTTTTTACTGACGCACTGACAGCTTGTAGAACATCGCTGTCTATTTTTGTTTGTGACCGAGTTATCGCGGCTACGGAAGCCGTTTGCACAGCTGCCTTCGCGGCTTCATCAGCCAATGAATTCCCTGCAACGTGAACGCCATCACGTTGATGACTCAGTGTATGTATCACGTGAGTCTTTTGTAGTTCTTTTTGTAAAAGAACTACCTGTTCCCAAAGCATTTTATGCTTTATTGTGCCACCTTTTGCATCTTTGAAACCATTTTCCACCCAATTCTGCAAGTATTCATTATAAGATTGTACGCAATAAAAAGAATCGCACTCTATTAGTGTGGGGAATTCGCGATCAGTATTTTTTAGCGCCATCTTAAATGCTACTAATTCAGCTCGTTGAGCCGAGCAATCTCCTAGAGATTGTGTTTTAGTGACCAATGGTCTAAATTTTCCTTTGTGCCAGCGACCTTTAACAATCGCGCACGCAGCACTGTAAGCTTGCTTACCCCCAACTGCGGGTTGTGCTGATCCGTCAGTATATATAATACTTCCGTATTCTTCGAGAGGCAGAATTTCAATTGGCAGAGGACATTCATATTCATATTGTAAAAATTCCTGTGTTTTTAAGTTAGGATCAAATTCGTGAACTACGTCTGTTGCAGCAAGAGAATTAACCCACTGAATCCATCTCGGATGCAAAGCTTTAGCATTAGGAATGCTTGCTTTAGTTACCGCTTCTAAAGCCGGTATAGGAGTTACGATAATTATTCGTTTACCTTGTGCTAGGGGCCTTTCTTTCGCTACAGCAGTCTGAACCGCAGTTAGAATTTTCTCCGTTGAACTGAATTTTATTTCAGCCTTTGTGTACAAATGTGATTTGTAAGCTATTGGTACCTTTTCTCCCTCATTAGAGGTTAGGTACGTGAATCCGCATCTTCCTGGGATGACTCGGATTACAAGATCACGTGTGTTGTCACGTGTATCTAATTTTGTTTTTGCTAACATGTCTGTTTGCAGTGATCTCAAAATTTCTGTGTGTTTTTGAGTCCAATTGATTTGTTTGAAATCAGGTTTAATTAGTTCGTAGAGAGGTTTAACCCTCTCTGCGTAATTTAGAATGTAAGTTCTTCCGAAATTCAGAAAACCTAGTATTGATTGTAGATTCTTCAGCGTTTTTGGGGCTTGGAGTACAGCGCACTTCTCTAAGAAGTTGTCCGCTAGGCTTTTCCCTTCACTTGATAATTCGTACCCTAAAAACAGTACTGTCAGATGGGCAATTCGGGACTTTTTAAAGTTGAATTTGTAACCCTCTGCTGCGAACCCAAGTATGATGGTGTTCACTCTTTTCAAGTGAGTATCCAAGTCGTCGTCTGTGAGATAAATATCATCTACGTAAGATAATGCTTCATCATCATAGATTTGTAGTAACTCTGTTACCCTAGCTGAGAATAGTCCTGGGCTGTTCTTGAACCCCTGTGGGAGTCGACAGAATTTTTTCTGCGACCCAAATGCGGAGAAAGCGGTCAAGTATCTGCTTTCTGGTGCAATGTTTTGACAAAAGAAACCATTAGAAATGTCTAATGTCGTTTTGTATTTTTTCCTAACTATGTTATTCATTAGGGCTGCACTATGCGAGTTTTGTACTGCAAAAGTTTTGCAACATGTATTAAGATGTCTGTAGTCCAAAACTAGACGATATGAATTGTCTGGCTTGGAGACAGGAAACAAAGGATTGTTCATTTGAGAGGTGCATGTTTCAATCACCCCCTGGTATTCAAGTTGATCTAAGATCTCCCTGACCTGTTTTTTAGCTTCTTGCTTTATGGGATACTGCCGTTGGGCAGTTGGTTCACTTTTTAGTTGGATTTTGTGAGGAGGAGAGTCCTCATCCCATCCTACATGATTTTTATACAATGCAGGTGCCTGGGCTACTGCCCATTTCCTTGCATATGTGTATTTTTTATGAATCGGAATGTGATTCGAGAAGGCAGGCATAATCACTTCTTCGCCACGAGGGCACTCCCTGACAAACTCCGGGGGCCAATCTTTTTCAGCTAACAGAATATCATAGCCTTTTGAGAGCTTATCCCAAAATAGACCCTTAATTTTCCTAGTCTTATCACCCTCTATACGTAATGTTATTTCGTATATTTTATGGGGCTCGCTAAGTCTGGCGTCGGCAGTTTCAACTTGAATGTATTCATTCGTGTCCACTGTCTCCAGATGACTCATCAAGTTCTTGCGCGCTATACTGATTTCTGCTGCACTGTCCAACATTGTCAATGCCCACTCCCCGTTTTTCAACTGTGTCCTCAGTATTCTCGGCATGGTTGATTACTCTAATACTGGCTACCTTCTTTTTCTGAAATTGAGATTTCTTATTTTGAGCAGGTTCCTTGTCTTTGGACTTGGTGTGCTCTCCTTGGTCTGACCGTCCTCTTCTTTCCGAATTCTGTGGAGAAGATCGAGAGGGACGTGTATCAATGCTTTGATATCTATCAGGTCTTTTTATATTATCCCTATTTCTAAGGTTATATCTTTTCTCAGAGGGCTCCCGTTGGGGAGACTGGCGTTCTCGAGTCGGAGTTCTTTCCCTCCGTCGAGGAGACCTTCCTCTGGACTGGAAAACTTTTTCTTTGGGAGTGGATTGTTTATTTCCATCCCAGCTCTTTTTAGGAGTGTTTAAATTATTTTTAATAAATAATTTTTCAGGATTTTCGAGCGGTTGGGGCTTTACTGGTTTCCCACCCAAGCTGTCTCTACCTAATTCTTCATAGCATTTTTCTATGATTTTTGCAAGCTCAACAGGATCTTTTATATCTGTTTCCCTCAACTTCTGGCGAATCGCCACAGATGCTGCTTCTCCCTTTACATTGGCTAATAATATAGCCGTGACCTGCTTGAAGTCTTTCAGTAATTTCATACCTAGATTTAAAGCGGGCTCTGGACCGAATTCATTTTGAATCTGTTTTAGCACGTCTGGTATTACCGCCATAGACGGAACACCGTGTGTTTTTGTGTAAATGGAAGCAAAGACTGTACCCCAAGTGTCGCAGTCCTCCACGTGTGGTGCGATTCCCATAGGAAGGCAGATGGTCAAGATTCTGTGTTTCTCAATAGGGGTAGTATCAGGAAATACTGCCTCTATTTGAGTGATTTTCTGGGCTAACCAGAAAGGAATTTGTTCCCGTTTTACGGGTGTTTTACCAAGACATGACTGTATGTTCTGTGGTGTAATTTTATTAGTGTTCCCCTGATGAGGGGTCAGCTGTGGTGTATTAACAGCTGGCTGGACTGTTGCAGTCCGTATTACATATTGGACTAATTGCCTATGTATTTTTATTAATGTGTTTAGCTGTGTTAACAGCTCTTCCTTAGACATTTTTGCAATGTCAGGATGTGGTGTGTAGCTGGCTAGAACTGGCCACGTGGCTCCTGGTCTACCTAGTGGACCGAGCCTAGTTATGTGATCATTGTGTTTTAGGGCGCCATTAAACCAGAGCAGGTGCTCTTGAAATTTAAGTGGGATTTCAATCTCCTCGAAAGGAGCGTACTCTCCCGGAGGTTCCTCTATTTTGTAATAGTGAAACTCTTGTGTTATAGCGTTTACCGCTGGAAAGTTTATCCATGAATAGAATACCTCTGTCTGCCGATATTCGTGAGCCTCTATCACGAAAATTACTGTACCACCTTGAGGTGTCAGTCCATTCTCTATAAGTTTTAACGTTATAGATCTTCTTAACTGGACCGGGATGATAATAGCATCCGGGTCTGCTTGTTCGGGACCTTGCTGAGTCGCATCTACTGCGGCCCCAGAGGTGCCGTTTTCTGGCATTGTAAAAATGCGAGGTTTGCAGAGTAGGTCTCCAAGGAGACATAGATTAGATGCACAATATTTTGGAACACTGTATCCTTCAACGTTGAATAAACCGGAGCTTTACATAGGAATCTCTTCCTACTAAGGTCGGGCGGATTTTAACCTTTCACCCACTCCAGACGTCTATTGGAGTATTTACGGGAGAAAGGGGTGTGAAATATGCACGACTGAGTTACTCTATAAGTCTTACGTTAGTTTATCGCCTTACCAAACGTTGGGCGCCATGTAGTGTAGTTCCTAGTTTCCCACTAGGCCCTGCGCATTGGAATAACATAAACAGTAGTATCGACGTGGAACTGGCTATATTCCAGGCCTCCACTGACTATGCTAAACTTAATTGGGTTGTGTTACCAACTAGCTCAGAGGTCACTGGAAACTTTCTTCTCTGCATAGGAAGTGATCAGCTTCCTTGGCACAGACAAGAAGGGATTCAGTTTTCCAACAACCGTGCAACATGACAACTTTGCTCCTCAGATCAAGAGTCGATCTCTAGGGTCGTGTGAAACAATAGACATAGATTTCACTCAGTCAGTCTGGTGCAGTTTACTTTCACAATATGTAGAGAATAGAGAGACGGGCGTTTATCAATAAAGGTTAACATTTATTGAACAGTCTTTCTTCTCATACAAGAGAAATGTATTGCCACAATTGCAATAACTGTTATTATAAAAAGTACGTACAGTAAGATAAGAATTGCGAAATAGAACTGTAAAAGCATTGATATGGTTTCTTAGCCATACAATGGTTTAAAAGTAATAAAACATATATACAGTCATATATACATTAGGCTAACATACTCAACTGGTGCTTCTAACTAAGCCTACCCCGGTGTGCCTGACCTAAGCCTAACACGTGAAAAGGGGAGTAAGTAAGTAGCTTAAGTTAAGTTGGTTTTGCCAAGGTTTGTTTCAAGAATTCTCTTCTAAGGGTTTAGTCAACACCATACCTCTGAATAGAATGATGGAGGATTGGTATCTCCTTCAGGGGTCTCTCTCGATATCCCAGTCACCCGCGAGGGTAAACCGGAAGCGCCGGGACTGGATTTCTCTGCACGAGAAATGCAGCGGCTTCTCTCAGCGCGTCGGGAGGAAGGAGGGGTGACAGCGTCCGCGGGCAGCTGGGCTGGATGTCTTCGCAGAGGACGGCTGCACGGCTCCTCAAGCGTACTGAACCACAGTTCGCGCTGTAGCGGCGATAATGGTAATCAGCAGCTTCACCACCACAGGATAGCAGGCTGCAGCGACAGAGTGCTAGTTTTTACCAACACTGGTCATGCAGGCAGCTGGCATCAGCAACAGGCAACGCTCATTGCTTAAGGCAACGTTGGTAATATTTATACCTGACAGGTGCCGGGTTTGACGCAAGTTTGCTGGACATAAGACGTCAATTAAAGATGTCACTAGGAAGTGATAGTTATCAGTTGCTCATTAGAGTTCCATTACTAATCAAAACATAGCAAGCGGGGATTTCCAGGTTTGCTAAGTTTTTATCTTGTTGAAGAACTCGGAGTGTTATCTAGGAATATCAGATAGTGACTGCTGCTCTGTCATTGCACTAATTGGTCGCAAAGGAAGTAGCAGAGAGTCATGCTGGAATGTGGCTCTGTGGCTCTGCTCGTGTGAGGCCAGAGATGACTTTTCAGAAAATCGCACTTGAACGGTTATGCCAATATAGGGAATAAAGGGCTTTATAGCCGAATAGGGGCATAAGGTCACAGTATCGATCAGGAACCTAGATAAGCACATGACAATGTAGTTCAAGCCAAACTTTTGATTTAAAGAGTTAGTAGTGTGATATAGATACACTCAAACTGCGCACTAGATACGGTACTGACAGCACGTCAAGACACCCTAGGGACAGGCAGCCCTTTGAAATCTAGTAGCACGTGTAAGACCGAATATCTGAAACAAACAAACGTTCATTTAAGGAGAAACTACGAGGAGTGCTAGTAACCACATTCCCATAGATGCACAGGGATGTGTGCCATGTCTACTCTTGTTTTAGTTCTGTACTTAGGCACTCAGCCTGCAAAGGCAGTGTGTGGGTGCCAGGATACAGGGCCCCTAAGGGTGGCACAATAAGTGCTGCAGCCTTCAGAAGGTTTTCGCTGGTCGCCATGCATTGGGTACCTAGGGTACCCTTTACCAGGGGATAACAGGTGGCCAGAGATGCCAATTGGGTCTTTTTGTTTCAACATAGGTTTAGGGAAGGAACACAGGCCCTGGGTACCTGGTTGGCAGGAACCCAGTGCACACTCAGTTAAAGCACATCAGCAGTTCAGAAAAAAGTGGGGGCATACCAATGCAAGGAAGATGGCACTTTCTCACAATAGGTTTATATTGGAAGGTTATTACAATACAAGATACTATGCCTACACAAACTTGAAAACCTTTCCCACTTGGGAGTTTGCTGTACAATGCAGCACACAGGCAAAGTCAGAAAAGTTAGAAGAAATACAAGCATTTATCCTTTTACTGGCTTCTTCAAAGTGGTATTATTTTTTGAGTGTAAAACCATGTCTACTGCTGTTAATAGATGGGGAATTGTGTCAAAAACCATGGGTGACCTGGCATGGCAGTGCCCATGTACCACCCATGGAACGCTCCCTTGACCCACGAACACAAATTTCTTACTTTGAGGCAGCTTTCCAGCGCATAGCTTGTATCATCCTCAGGACAAAGTGTTAGTTGAGAGTGCTAATAGAATGTTCAGAAAGCGTGTTCCTATCATGGCAGCTAACCAAATGTTATTAAAGAATAACATGCTATTGTTTCACCATAGTACACCACATGTCACAACTGCCATGATTCTATAACTGGTGGCTTCAAAGGTATTATCAGTTTTAAGCCCAGATCCTTACCAACAGTATTAGCAGACAAGGGTTCAGTGTTTGCAGAGAAAGGCAGATGTAAAGTTCAGGTAGTATGCAAGACCAGAGTAAGAAAAGATATGACAAGTTTGACTGTTAATCATGTAGATGTAAAGGTTTGTGACATTGTGAGGACTTGGAGAGTTGATAATGTCAAGAAAGAAAATGTGAAGTGTAGTTCCAAAGAAATTGTTACGGATGTGACGCCATCCATGGTGTATGTAGAAATGGTTCAATGGTGGAACAAAGGGAGAGCTGTAGAGTAAGGCTGAGTGGCAAGCATGATGCTGTTGGAGATGCTGCTTCTGGTCATGATCTCAACAATGGGTAATACTCTGAATCAAAGGGTCAAAAAGCAATTCACAGACCATTAGGAGTAGAGAACAATCCCAGGTGGAGAAGTCTTGTGTGTTTGATGGTTACCAACATTCACTCATTGTTGTTTCTTTGTAGCATGTTTGTACATTGTTTTGCATTTTGTTTGCTTCTTATGTTATCAAAGTATTTTTGTTATTTCCTTTTTAAACCGTTTTTCTTGTCATTTTCATATTTTGATGGTCAAGTTTTGGGTGTGCAGTTAAAGAAAGCAAGAAGAGGATATGACTTGCTTGGTGTGCATGTTGCCTTCTCACCTCTTAGTACTAATGTTTCTTCTTCTCTGGTTTTCCTCAAGGATGTCGTCCAAGAATGTGATGGAGCCCATAAAAAAACAGCGATTCTTCACCTCCCCCAATGTGTGATGTGGAGATCGAGAAGCTTTGAAAGTTCACAGCCTTGGCAGAGGGTTTGGAAAGCGTACTGAGGATATGTTGAACACTGGAGATTGTCGGTGGGAGGAATCTCAGACCAAGCTTCAGATATCTGGAGTTTACTTGCAAGAGCGCCGTCTCAGAGGTCTGCCAAGTCCTATAGTGTGACACTTCACAAAGGCCAGTGCGCCACATTCTGAGCGACTGATACTTTTAAAGAACAACATACAACTGGTGGCATCTTGACATTAAGGCTATTTGAGACATAATAAACACACAGGAGAGAAAATACCGCAAACCGAAAAGAGGTGGTTCATGGTTGAGTATCTTGTCCATGTCCATGGGCAGATTATTCCAGAACTGAAGGACCAACAAAGAGAGAGACTTGATGCCGCAGCAGGAGCTCTTAAAGCATTGGGACGTTGAGGCCGCGCACCAGAACGAGGCGAGTGGACAGGTCCATGAGAGATCCCTTCTGCTTCAGACTCTGTCCTTGCCTCCATGAGCTGAGATGGAGTTCCTCAATGGACACCCCTTCTGGTTCTAACTCTAATTCTTTACAGAGGAAGCTCCACGAACTGAGGATCCATACAGCCGTGGATATGCGGATACTGCCGACTTGGGCATGGGCAGTTTGAGGTATTTCACTGCGTTTGGTTCCTGGGACTCACTCTGGCAGGCACATATTGCAAGAAATAAAATGAGATGCACCCACTTTGCACTTAGGAAAACTATTCATGGTTTTGGATTGAAAAGAAAAGTATTTATCAAGGAACGACGGAGAAAATATTCCCTGTGACTTGAGGGACTTTCTATTAAATTTTTCATTTTTGCATCAAAGATGGTTCCCTTGTATAAGTTTTTTTTAGTGGGGAGAGTGGGGAATTGATGGAAACCCAAAGGTCTTTCGTAGACACCTGAAATATCTGTAGTGAGGAGGGAGCACAAAATATTTATTGTATCTAATAGCTGCTTTAAAAATGTTACCTCAATTGAAGTAGAGTTGAAATTATTGAGGCAATAATGTCATTATAGTTTAAAAATGTGTAGGTCTTGCCTGTGACAGCACATGCGCTGCTTGCGAGACATACTGTATACAACCAGGGGCTTGCAGCCTGCCATTGCTTACCATTCGTTGGCTTCTTTTTGTTCTTTTTTGCTCTTTTTTGCTGCCTTGTTATTGGACAGCAAGTAGGCGGCATCATCACCTCTTCTTCACCTGGAGCATGGACCAAGTACAGATTGCTCTTCAGGTTGATTGCTGTTCTTCCGCTGATCGAGGTAATATTTACATTTTCAAAATGTTATTTTTCATATTGTTTCTTCCTCTCCTAAACTCCTTGTGCTGTCTATGCTGTTAATTTCCGTCTCCCTCCTCCCGCAGTCTGTGTTCTTGGTCCCCCATCCTCGTATTGCTTGCCTGTCTGTCTTTCAACCATTTTCCTTCTGTTAGAGATGTTCCTATCTTCCTTTCCCATGATCCATGGTGTAGCTTACTACCTCTGTCCATCCGTGGTTTTTCTGGTCTCCTCATCCCACCCTCCTCTGTTGCCAGATGTTTTGAACACCCCAAGCTCTGTTCCGCCTTTCTTGCCTCTCTTGCCTGCCACACAAAAAAAAATGAAAAAGTCAAATAGCTCTTGCATACGAGAGAGCTGTTTGACTTTGACAATGTTACTTTTTTGCCATGTTGTTCAGCAGCATGGCTGTTGAGCAACAAGGCTGAAAGTACAGGAAAAGGTGCTGTGACACAGCTAGCATTGACCATGGCATTGTACTTTTTCTTGTAATTTTAGCCCTTCGCCTGCAATAGGGACCGCTCCTTCTACCACAACAACCTTTGTTCTTTTTCTTTTTTTTAAATCTGCTTCAATATATGCTTAGTGTAAGCTTTACTTTTTTCAGGGAAGAAATAACACTGGAGCAGAAGTGATTGGAGGGACACGGAAGCGCTGTGAAGCTGCCCTATGCTTAAGAGGTGGCTGGTGTATCCTTCAGCTCTTTTTTTTTTTTTTTATGTTTGAAAGCTTTATTAAAATCAAGGGTATACAATAACAAGGTGACATCAACAGAAGAAACAAATATGAAAGAAACAAAAATATCTCTGATGCCAACACTAAGAATCTAAGCATTTTCTAGTTTTAAGGAGAAGGTAGGGGAAGGGAGAAGGGAGGCGAGATAAACAATCATGTTATCACAAGTCATATTGATATAAAAAATTGCGGCATATAAAAACCAAATGCACAATATTCGAAAAAGAATATAGAATATATAAAAGTCTATACTGCAACCAAAAAACTGCAATCTAGAGAGGAATATTGCAGGCGAGAGTACAAATCTTCAAGGGGGGTTAAAGTTGTCAGAGGAAAGGGAAGTGTAGCCTTTTTTGGCAGATTAATCTAAGTATAAGGTAAGGGGTAACCAATATAATTCAACATTGCAAGGGGGTTTGCAGGAGGAAGCAAAGGCAACATCAAGTGTATGGAAATTACATAGTGAATTCCACCAACAACGAATGGAGAGTGTGGTGAGGGACTTCCAATTGGAGGTTGTGTTGGAGAGCTAGGGACAACATAAGGTCAAAGAGACCGAATGAATGTGGCGGGAGATTCAGAGAGTCCGAGAGACTCCCCAAAAACACCAAGGAATTAGAATAAGGAACGGAAAGTGTAAACATGCGCGATATGTAAGACCAAACCTGTTGTCAGAAAGTTGCAACAGAAGGACAGGAAAAGAAAAGATGAAAAAGATCAGCATCAGGTGCACTACATGTCCAGCAGTTAGAGTTGGAAGAAGGAAGGAAGCGAGAAAGAGAAAGGGGAGAAAGATAGTCTATGATAAAAGAAGAATATGGATTGAGTGAGGGAAGCAGAACGAGAAATCTTCAGGGTTTTAAACCATAATTTATCCCAGAGAGGAACAGGCCATGAACAACCAAAATCTTTCTCCCAAGAAAGTTCCAGTTTATTGTTGGGACGTATAGGGTCTGGGGCAGAGAAGAAGCGATATATAAGATAAGCCTTAGAAAGAGTAGCAAGAATGGCAAGAAGAGGAGAAGGGGGGAGGGGGGGGGGGAACTCAGAGAACGGAAGAGTGTAATAACGGTAGAGTATAATTTCCATAAGAATGTAATATTTCTCGGAGAGCAAACGTGGACAACGAAACTGCTCTTGAAATTGGGGAAAGGAGCAGGGCGACGAACAATCGAAGAGTTGACAAACCCAAATGATGCATTTTGACCTCCAAGAAGACCAAGCAACTGGTCTATTCTTCAGGGGAATAAGCGAGTTATACCAAATGGGCAAAAGTAAAAAAGATTAGCGAGATATAGTCAATGGGGATAACAACGGTTTCAAAAGGGAAGAGGTATGTTTAAACAGCGGAGGGGTGGTATGAGGGGAGTTAGAAGTAAAGCAAATTACATCTTGAAATGAAAAAGGTAATAGTAAGGAACGTTCTATCTGAAGCCAGAGAGGGGAAAAGGGAGAGAGCTCTGACAACAACCATAGAGAGGCTTGACGTAGAGGGAAAGATTTGTGATAAAGACGAAAGTCTGGAAAGTTGACCCCACCATTCAACTTGGTCTTGCAAAGAGCAGACCGAGATATCCGAGCCTTTTTTGTTTCCAAAGATATTTAGAAAGAACAGAATCAATACGTTTAAAATAAAGAGCTGGAATATGAACAGGAAGCATAGAGAGTAAATAAATCAAAATAGGAGCTATCCTCATCTTCACAGAATCTAGCCGACCCCACCAGGAAAGAAATAAAGGATTCCAGGAAGAAAACAGATTTTCAATTCTAGAGATAACTGCAGCCATGTAGAGTTTGATAGCGGAGGAAATAGAATTAGAGAATAGAACACCAAGATACTTGATTTTGGTACTATTCCATGCGAAACCCGTAGAAGTGAGAAAATGCGGAAGACAAAATTTAGTAAGCGGGAGAATTTCAGTTTTATCAGAATTAATTTTATAGCCTGAGACAAGGGAACACTTCTCAAATTTATCTAGGAACAGAGGATTCAGGATCTGAGATAAATAAAAGAATATCATCAGCATACGCGGATAGTTTGAGCTGGCAATCTGCGTATGGAAAACCAGAAATAGAGGCATTGTGACGAATAGAGGAGAGAAAAGGTTCAAGAGCTAACACAAAAAGAAGAGGGGATAGAGGACAACACTGCCGGACCCCACGTTGGAGATTAAAGAGGAGGTGAGTTTACCATTCACAAGGACGGAGGCTTTGGGCATAGAATATATCCAAGAAATGTAAGAAATAAATTTGGGACCAAAACCATGCCATTTCAGGGAAGCAAGTAAAAACGACCAATCAACCCGATCTAAAGCCTTCTCGGCGTACACTGAGATAGCAGCTAGGGGGATGGAAAGAGAAGATGCTTCATTTAGAGCATTGAGAAAAAGTCTAGAATTTTCTGAGGTGAGGCGACCCTTAACAAAACCACACTGTTCTTTTCCAATGAGATGTTGCATGAAGGGGTCAAGGCGGAGTGCAAGTAATTTAGCAAAAAGTTTATAATCCACATTGACTAAGGAAATTGGTCGGTAATTTTTACTAAACTTGGGATCGCGGCTCTCCTTAGGAATTAAACAAATAGTAGCATCTTGAAAAGAACCCTGAGCATGGCCATAAGAACTGAAAGATTGAAAAAGAGAAGTTTGGATAGAAGGTCAGAGAAATGCAAATAAAATTCAACTGGAAATCCATCCGGACCTGGAGGTTTGCCCTTAGTAAGAGAAGACAATGCCGTAGAAAGTTCATGGAGGGAAAAATCGGTTTCAATATCTGAGAAGTAAAGTTGAGGTATCCGGTTTGGGCAAGTTATTAAAATGAGACTGGAGGAGAGCCGGGGTAGGAGGAGCTTCCGGGGTATACAAAGATTTAAAAAAGGACTGAAAATGGTCAAGAATGTCTTTATCAGTGTGTAAGAGCATTTGTAGGAGAATATATAGATTCGATAAAGGTACGTTCTTTACGAGACTTTAGATAGTTAGAAAGAAGCTTACCTGATTTTGTTTCGACCGCCATAGTAACGCGCACTGCTTCGAAGAAGAAAGGAAGAGGCCGAATCAGTAGTAAGTTAATTGAAAGCGATCTTGGCTTGAAGAAGTTCAGGGGGCATGTGATTAGGGGATGAGGTATAAAACTGATGCTCCAATGTTTTGATGTGGGCTAAGGCAACCTTTTGCTTTTGGAGAAACTGTTTCTTTTTCTTAGAAACAAAATCAATGATGAAACCTCAGGCAGTGGCTTTGAAATAATCTCAAAGGACATGTGGGGAAATGAGAGGATCAGAATTGAAGAGGAAGAATTCATCGGTGAAAGTGCGGAATGAGGAGGTAAAATTAGGATCAGTTAGCAGAGAAGAATTAAATCGCCATCGAGAAGATTTAGGAAGAGGGGAGAGCAAGTCAAAATCTGTAACAGGAGCATGGTCTGAGATTACGATAGGATCAATAGAGGAAGATAAAAGGTTTTGAGATAAAGAGGAAGAAAGAAAAATATAGTCCAGACGAGAAAGAGGCATGGGGAGGAGAAAAAAAAGAAAAATCTAAAGTATCAGGATGAGTGAGTCTCCACGAGTCCACCAAGTGTGTTTGCGAGATGGTATCCAGAAACTGTTTATGAGGTTTGTGAGGGACAAAAGAGGATTTACGATCTAAGAAGGGATCAACTATCTGATTGCAATCTCCCCCTAAAAGGAAAAAATCATCTATATGTTGAATGCATTTGGAAGTAATTGTCGGCCAAAAGGAAGTATCAAAGGTAGTGGGGCCATACACATTAAATACAGTAATCGGTATTGCATTGATAAGTAATTTAGCTAACACCTGAGGTTCCGTGACGGTTCCGTGACGACTTGAACCCGTGTTTTCAAGTTTGTCGGAAATACATAAAATTAGTATCAGCGAACCGCAAATGATCCATTTAGCATATCCTGGTGTTTTCGCTACGCTACGAGCAAGAGCACTCCTTCCATTGACATATTTCTGATATACCCACGGCATCCATCTTAGATCGTGGCCGCCATTTTGTGGTTCCTTGCCCTCACATATGCAATAGCCTCTGATCATTTCATTTACTTCACTTTGATTAAGGACACGTAGCCTTAGCCGGAGATTCACCTCTTACATGACACGTGCACCTTAAACCAGATCACGCTGAAGCTGCATGACTCGACAAAGGCTGCCTCCTCTGCCCGAGGCCAGCCCACCTGAACTGGTTTTCCTGTCCATTGTACCTGATCATGATTAGGCGGCCGAAGCCGGTAGCCTTGCCCATTTACAACCCACAAACATCTCTTATCCCGCTTTTCTATCTTCTGCACCTGGCTCTGCTCCTTTCCTTCTGGGCCTTTATTAGGGGGAGGTAACGAACTTTACGATGAGGCGGTCCGGGTCTTGAATGCAATATTGACAAGGGATTGTGATGGACTGGTGGGAACCCCTCTTCGTGATGTTTGGTATCAGATATTATCGACAGTTCCTGTGTAACGCCAAATATTTATTGTTTAGAGACACAAAGGTTTGGGAATGTACCGACATGTGAAATATTTGCCTAGAGCACAATTTTTGGTATATAAGGAGCAACCCACTTTGTACAAATCGAACAGTCTCCTAGATTCTGCCCGTGTGTAGATTCTGTGATTTCTGTGTCCCTGCAGTAATAAACCTTTGGTCTTTGACGCCACCATCGAGAAGCCCGTGTTTCTGTTCATTTGTGCACCAAGGCAGGTGGGACTCCGGGGTCTTTGGGTGTTGTACCCTGACACCTCTGGACGGAACCAAAAAGTCCAGAACTCCAATTGGCGCCCAACGTGGGGCGACGTCATTCGGTACCGGTCCAAAAGCCTGAAGAGTTCGAGAAGCTTCGTGTGAAGATTCCTGAGGGAGGCGCCCCACTTCATCGATCCCGGCATATCGCAAAAGTGGCCCTGAAGTTCTCTTCCACGAGGGTTCCCGTTCAGGACGGCTGCAGTGGGCCGTTGCCTTGACCGTCGCCCTGTCTTGGACCCGAAGTGGTGCAGTCCTTAGTACGGCGAAACGTGACGGGTTTCTCCTTGGTGACGTCTTCAGTGCCTCAGTTAAGTATTTAGTGATAGCTAGCTGGTTACTTTTGTGAGGATTGTTAAAAATCCTTGATCGGTTCTTGGTTTGGTTTGGTTTTGTAAGATTATCACTAGTTGTTCTGGTTACGATAATCTATTTGGTTCAGTTTTGAGTATCGATACATCAGTTCGTTTTGGTAGGCCTAAGTTCTTGGTTCAAGTGCACAATTTGTTTCGTGTTTTGTTTGTTTTGTGTTCCGGACTGAAAATGGTAAGTCGGAAAATGTTGTCTTGTTTTAGTTGCAACAGTGACTCACAATTAGAGGACTCTTGTCTGGTTCCTCCGATTGGGACTCCCCTATATGACCTATATTGTAAGTATGGTGTGGGTCCTATAACTTATAATGAGATATGGGTCCGTTATTGTAAGAAGGATGGTGTCCTTAGTTGGCCACTGCATGGTAGTTTTGAACAAGAGATTCTCGACAATTTAGAAGCGAAATTGTTTAGGAAGAAAGCCCGGCCGGCAATGTTTGACTCTTTTCGTTATTGGCGGAAAGAATCCAAACAGAGAGAAATGAAAAGGTTGAAAAAAGAGCAAAAAGAACTAGAAGAGTTAACTCTAGAGCAAGCGACTAAGCAGTTGCAGGCTAACGAGTGTGAGAAAGCCATAGATGTAGCCATTAGAGAGCGTAACTTAGCGATTGACAAGTGCTATCCTGCCTTGCCATCGAAAATGGCTAAGATACTGGAGGATTCCGAAAACGATCCTCTGCTATCTTATCTGTTACGGTCGCCTCCACCGTATGCACAAGGTGCTACGGCTCCACTTATACCGAATGTTCAATTGCCGGTTGCTGGACAACCTGGTGTGCTTGTTCCTCAGAATCAAGTTCCTATACCTCCTGTGGTGAATGTAAATGTTCCTACAGCTCCTCCTCTTCCTGCACTGCCCGCTCCTATACCTACCACTGTACCTATTGGTCCTCAAACTATTTTCCTCGATACTCCTACTGTTTCGTCATCTATTCCTACCTCTACTGCGTTCTCTATGTCTGCGAGTGTACTAACTCCACTTTCTGTTCGTCGAAGAATTACTGATTCTGTTACTAATATGCTGTCTCCTATATATAAAACCTTGATTAAGACTCCTACTCCTGACTCTGTTCAGAGACGGAGTCAGCTTCCAAGTACTGAGGAACGGGGAGTTCTAGACTCCACGGCTCTCAGATGGATTACAAAAGTTAGAAGATATAGTACGAAAGATGTGTTAGAGACATTTATGCAATGGGGAGAGCCAACACAGCGATACGTCTTCGACGAGATGTGCTCGTTGTTGCGTGAGGAAATAGAAGAAGACGATGTCGAATCAGATTTGGAAGATTTAATTAAGATTCAAAAAGAGTTTGCTGCTGGAATGATAGTGGGCGATAATATAAAGGAAGCGATGGAACTCATTTTGAGTTTTAGGATTGATCCATCTCTTCGCTCGCCGAGAGATTTAGAGAAAGGTAGAATGAAGCTAAGTCGCCAATATCCTATGAGGGAGGTTCCTCCAATTTGGCGCGAAGCAGTACAACGTGATGATAATGCGGGTATTGCAGCTGCTCCAGCACAGTTCCAAAGAGTATGGATACATATTCCATGGAAGCGAGCAGAAGTGTTAGCAGTGAAACAGGCCTTGCCAGATCCACGTAAGAATCCAGCCGGATATTACAAGGAATTGACACAGACAGTTGAGGCTTGTATAATGAACTTAGCCGACATTGATATGTTGTTCGGTAATGTAGTTCCACAACCAGTGTGGGCTAAAATTCGTAGAGAGGATCATCAGGCTGCTTTAGGTGGTGATTGGGCAGCTATCACTGCAGCAGATGCTCAACAAATAGGTGGTGCGAAACCCGAACCCCTAATTGCTAATCTGCCAGGCAGAATAATAGATTTAATGAAGACTCTGATGCCAGCATTGCGTGTTAATTGGGATAAATTATCCGCATGCAAGCAGAAGAAAGACGAAAGTGTCTCCGACTTCTTCACGAGGTTCGAAGAGACTTTTGTGGATCATAGTGGTCAGGATATGAGCACTGAAGGAGGACAGAGATTGTTTGTCGATAAATTTGTGCATAATTTGTTACCCGAATTATGCAATAAATTGAAAGACTCAGAAAGTGCGTGGGCTGTATCTACGACAGCGCAAATACTTGCGACTGCACAGTACTATGAAAATAGGGATAAAGAGGAAAAGGAGAAATCAGAGAAGAAAACGAAAGATTTAAAGACTAAAGTTCTTTTACAGCAGGCGTATCCGCCTCGCACGAATCAGACTAATATGCAACAGAATTCGTATCAAAAGACAGATTATAATTCGACCAGGCCTCAATACCAGTGGAATCAGTGTGCGTACTGTAAGAAAGAGGGTCACTATAAAAATGATTGTCAGATTTTAGCGCAAAATAATGCGGCAGCAGCTCAGAGAGGTCGTGGTGGTTTTGCACAGAATTCTAGAGGTCGGGGACGAGGTGCTATGCCTCCACAAACTAATGATCGTCCTTCTAATCACTTTGATCAGCGAAATGTACAGTCAGCTCAACAGAATAGATCTCAGCAATATCTTGTTGAGGATTATTGTGAAGTTGAAGAGGGATTTCAACAAAATGGGTACTAGGACAGCCATAGACAGAGAGAGGGAGTAGTATCAGTTCCAGTGGATCAGAGTGGGCCTTATGTCGCAGTAGCAACATCAGGTGTAGTCGAACCGTTTCTGTTGGATACTGGTGCCGCAAAAAGTTCTATCATGCATGCGAAACTCCCTGGCGCACCTTTGTCTGGCTCAACAAATGTTTCCGTAGGTTTTTCAGGCGCCCCTGTGTACAACCCGATATCTGGTCCTTTGTCTATTTCTGTTGGACCGTGTCAATTGAAAGCACCCTTAATTTTGACGACAGGTTGTAATGAAAATCTGCTTGGTTTAGATTTGTTAAAACGACTATATGCGACATTGTACTGTTCTCCGGAAGGAGTACAGCTTACTTTGGGTAAAAGACTCACCTCTCCGATGTACTTGTCTATGGACGCACTCCCGCCGGAGCTACGTTCACTCCCTGATTCTCTTTGGGCGACTGGTCCCAATGATGTAGGTCTACTAGAGATTCCACCGTATGTAGTAACTTTGAAAGCGAATGTGAAATTTCCAAGAATTCCTCAATATAAAATATCGAATGAAGGTGAGCGTGCACTCTTATTGATTGTGCAAGATTTGATTAAAAAAGGTGTGGTTGAAGAAACGCGAGGAAATGTTTGTAATAGTCCTGTATTGCCGATTTTGAAACGAACAGATCCTACAAAGCCTCCAGTTTATAGGTTTGTCATAGACCTTAGAGAAGTTAATAAGATTGTAATTCCGCAGTTTCCTGTAGTGCCAGACATTACTGCTTTGTTAACATTGATTCCTGCTACAGCTACATGGTTCTCAGTCATCGACTTGAAGAATGCCTTTTTCAGCATTCCGATAGCCGAGGAAAGCAGAGATATTTTTGGCTTCTGTTTAGGAGGTCGGAGTTTCAGATTTAAACGCGCTCCACAAGGCTATTGTGAAAGTCCATCTATTTACAGTCAAGCTTTAAAAAGCCAATTAGATTCTTTTGTCCTTCCTCCAGGTTCTGCCCTAGTACAGTACGTAGACGATCTTTTGGTGGCTGCCGATGACAAGGAAACTTGCAAGGCAGCTACAATTTCACTATTGCATCATTTGTCTAATTTGAATCATAAGGTGTCACCTTCCAAAATGCAATATTGCTGCCAAGAAGTAACCTACCTAGGTCACCTCTTATCAAAGGAGGGAAGGAAGTTGACCCCAGAAAGAATAAAAGCAATTACGCAGATGAGTGTTCCACGCACACAGAGGGAAGTACGTGCCTTTCTAGGTATTACCTCTTACTGTAGGCAATGGATTCCAAATTTTTCACTTTTAGCAAAGCCGTTGGTAGCTTTGACTGGGAAAAATGTTCCGAGTCCGGTGCCATGGTCTGATGAATGTCAAGAGAGTTTTGCTGAATTACGAAAAGCTTTGTGTTCAGCTCCTGTATTGGGCACACCTGATTACAGTAAGCCATTCACGCTCTACGTTCACGAAAGAGAAGGTTGCGCGTTGAGTGTCTTGACACAGAAGTTTGGTGATAAACAACGCCCTTGTGCGTATTTCTCATCAACATTAGATCCGGTAGCTAGAGCATTGCCTAGTTGTTTGAGGGCTACAGCGGCAGCTGCAGCTTCCATTCGACAATCTGCTGGTTTGGTGATGAACAATATGCTAGTGGTCATGGTTCCTCATGCAGTGGACACACTCATGAACCGAACGAAGACACAACACCTTACTAGTGCGAGATTATCTGGTTACGAGCTGACGTTATTAGCGAGTCATATTCAGATCAAAAGATGCAATGTATTGAATCCAGCAACATTGTTGCCGACTGATCAAGAGTCGAGTGATTCTGAGCCACATGACTGTTATTTCAAAACGGAGGAAGAGACAAAAGGTCGTATCGACTTGAGAGATACTCCTCTATCCGACCCAGATGGTACGCTGTATGTGGACGGGTCATGTTTTAAATTGGAGAATGGTGATGTGACTGCTGCCTACGCGGTAACGACTTTGAAGACGATTGTGGAGACTGCAAGAGTGAGTCAGAATTCTGCCCAAGCTGCAGAGTTAATAGCTCTTACGAGAGCGTGTGTTTTAGCTGAGGGAAAGAGAGTGAATGTGTTTACAGATAGTCAGTACGCATTTGGCGTGGCCCATAGTTTTGGCCGGTTGTGGAGAGAAAGGGGTTTCATTACGTCCCATGGGACTAAGATTCAACATGGTCAGCTAGTTAACGACTTGTTAGAATCTCTAACCTTACCGACTGAAGTTGCGATTGTGAAGTGCAGTGCTCATAAAGCAATCACGGATGATGTTGGTCGGGGAAATGCCTTTGCTGATGAAACCGCTAAACAGACAGCTAGAGACATGATGAGTAGAATGTATGTTGCTACGTCTGCAAGATGGATTGCTGAGTCTGGAATGTGTGAGGACACAATGGAAAGTGTGAAAGAGATTCAGAAAGAAGCGACTGAGGAAGAGAAACGCGTATGGAGAGAAAGTACGGGCAAACTGGACTCGAATGGATGTTGGATCGATTTGACAGAACAGCAGCGTTGGATGTTGCCTGATGCGTATGTGCTTGCAGTAGTGACGATGGCGCATGGAGTGGCGCACATAAGTTCTAAAGGGATATGTAAGATGTTAGCTCCGGTTTGGAAGAATGAGGGAATCAGTAAGTGTGCAGAGAGAGTGGTGAAAAATTGTATGGTGTGCTTGATGCATAATCCTGGCAAGGGAACTCCAACTCCAGCTGGTCATTTTGCTCCTCCTTCCTGTCCCTTTGAAGTAATACAGTTAGACTTCATTCACATGGAACGCTGCAACAATTTAAAATACGTCCTGGTGGTGGTTTGTGCTTTTTCCAGGTGGATAGAAGCATACCCACTAAAGGACAACACTGCTTTATCAACTGCCAAAATTCTTCTCAAAGAATTTTTCCCTAGGTTTGGAATGCCACGGATTGTATGGTCAGATAACGGAAGTGAGTTTATAGGGAAAGTTATGCAGAGTGTGTGTGCTGGTCTAGGATTGAAACAAAAATTTCATAGTGCGAACCATCCCCAGTCTGCTGGTTTAGTCGAGGGTTACAATGGCACCCTCAAGCTTAAAATAGCCAAAATTCAAGCATCCACAGGTTTGGCTTGGCCAGACGCACTTCCTTTGGCCTTGTTATCAACGAGAGCAACAGTGCATTCTAGAATAGGGCTTTCTCCATATGAGATTGTATTTGGCCGCCCGGCAAATGTCTGGGGTGTGCCAAGGCCTAAACAATTCTGCTCCATTGAATATCCTATGTTGATAGACTATCTTTACGACTTGACTGCTAAATTAAGTCTTATTCATCAACAGGTCTTTGATGCTTTGCCAAAACCTCCGGAGAGTCCAGGGCATCAGCTGAAACCCGGCGACCACGTGGTGGTCAGAAATTTTGCGAGGACAAAGAATCTTCAGCCTCGCTACATCGGCCCCTTCCAAATCCTGCTGGCGACGAGGACAGCTGTACGTGTTGCTGGTCGCAAGCACTGGATCCACGCTTCTCACGTAAAGCGTGTTCCACTGCCGCTGCCCTACGACGACTGGGTGAAGAAGGGAATTGGTGCCTCCGAAGCTGAAACAACTCCGAAATTTGTCCCTTTCAGCGATGCCGATTTGATTTCTGACACTTTGAAACGTGACTCTCCTCTTGAAAAGACTGCTTTGAACATTGAACATTTGTCTCCAGCATCAGAAGAAACTTTGCCATCTGCGAACGTAAACTCTGCAACAGCTACTAGTGATACACTATTCTCCGATCAGACAGTACCAGCGAAGCAGAAATACAACCTTAGAAGCCATAAAAAGGACTAATAAAGCAGGCAACTGCATACTGTGATTTTGATATATATATATATATTTTGAACTTTTGCCTTCAGCCAGGAAGTTTGTTATTGTTTATTGTTTTTAAAATTGCCTTGCCGTCTGGGTAGCCGTAGGGTCGTGGCTGTGTGCCTAGTTTGAATTTGCAGGGGTCTGACACAAGGTCGATCTTTCTGTTAGTACTGGGAACTCCCAGGGCTGACAGAGGCATTTTCATCTACGTACACATCATCAGTGGTCGCGAGCGGATTGTAGAAGATGGAACTTCCTGCGCTGCAACGAGAAAATGTGATTTACGTTCGCAGAAACAGACTAAATAGAATTCTTCATAGCAAATGTTTCTTGATGCAATGTGCCATTACATTTTTGATTGTTTTAGCAACATTGGTGGGTGGAATTGTCTTTAGCATAAATTTGATTTTTGTGCCAGTATCTACAGTACCTCCCCTTGATCCTGCTATTTCTACTGTTTCTTCTATACACTCTTTTCACTCGTTTCCGGAACATGAGCAAGCTCGACGCTCAGAATTCATTAATAATACTTTTGTACAGCTCTTGCACCAACACCAACTGGTAGTTAACACGACAGACTGTTGGGTGTGTGGCTTGATACCTCACACTATGGATAAAGGTATTCCCTATCTGGTTTTGCCTTTCAGCTACAATGGATCATTTCAGGCCCTTCAAACCATCTTTGCTTATGCTCTTGAGACCTATCCTCCACGTCCACCACGTTCCACTAAATATAACTCTGCCAACAAAGCTTTAGTCCAGGGAATTATTGACATGGTCAAAGACGTCAATAATACTCCATCATACCCTAGAGACGAATTGCGAGTATATTTAAGTTGGAATACTTCAGAGTATCGCCTTAGTTTAGGAGAAAGCAAGCGTAAAAGCTCAACTCCAATCTGGGTCGTACCTCACCGAGGTCAGGTCTGTTTGCAAGGTAATGGGAGAAATCCGAGAGCTCAGCTAGGGAGGAGTGAGTGCGTAGAGACTTATGTGTTTCCGGCTAACTCTTCCCCTGCCTTCCTTACTGCTAGGGGTACCTACTTCATTTGTCGAGACAGAGCTTATACATGGTTGCCTGCCGACTTCTCAGGATCATGTTATATTGCTCGATTATTGCCTCCGACATACACTGCTTCACCTGATTACCACAGAACAAGAGTAGCAAGAGGTGTCTTCAGCAAGGAAGATACCGCTGGTCAGGAAGCTGGAGACTTCTTCAAAGGCTTCCTTCCGTTCTGGGGACCTATGGCCAATAGTAGAAACATACGTCAGCTAACACGGGTAGTTGAATCTACTATTACCGAAACTGCTGGTGCCCTTAGCAATCTGACAGCTGAGCTTCAGGCGGATAGGCTCATGACATTGCAGAACCGTATGGTTCTAGATGTTATACTTGCAGATCGAGGTGGGGTATGCAGAATGATCCAATCGAGCTGCTGTGTCTTTATTCCTAATAATGCTCCAACAGTTTACGAGGCGATCTCTAAGTTGCACAAGATTTCGGACTCCATACATGTAGATGAGGGAAACTGGTCCTTCATGGAGTGGTTTTGGACTCTGATCTCAGCGTGGGGATGGAAGGTTCTAATGGTCATTGGTGTCATCCTAGTATTCCTATTCTCATGTTGTCTGATTATCCAGTGTGGTCCTGCTCTGTGTAGTCTTTGTGCTATAACCTGTTTTAGGAAACCACCTGCGTTTGGAGAAAAGACACGAGAAAGGATGATGATACAACAGCATGTCACTGACCTGATGAGCATAGAACTAGATTCAGACATAGATTGAGTAATTGCCTATGTAAGGGCAAAAGGAGGGTCTGAGGTTCCGTGACGGTTCCGTGACGACTTGAACCCGTGTTTTCAAGTTTGTCGGAAATACATAAAATTAGTATCAGCGAACCGCAAATGATCCATTTAGCATATCCTGGTGTTTTCGCTACGCTACGAGCAAGAGCACTCCTTCCATTGACATATTTCTGATATACCCACGGCATCCATCTTAGATCGTGGCCGCCATTTTGTGGTTCCTTGCCCTCACATATGCAATAGCCTCTGATCATTTCATTTACTTCACTTTGATTAAGGACACGTAGCCTTAGCCGGAGATTCACCTCTTACATGACACGTGCACCTTAAACCAGATCACGCTGAAGCTGCATGACTCGACAAAGGCTGCCTCCTCTGCCCGAGGCCAGCCCACCTGAACTGGTTTTCCTGTCCATTGTACCTGATCATGATTAGGCGGCCGAAGCCGGTAGCCTTGCCCATTTACAACCCACAAACATCTCTTATCCCGCTTTTCTATCTTCTGCACCTGGCTCTGCTCCTTTCCTTCTGGGCCTTTATTAGGGGGAGGTAACGAACTTTACGATGAGGCGGTCCGGGTCTTGAATGCAATATTGACAAGGGATTGTGATGGACTGGTGGGAACCCCTCTTCGTGATGTTTGGTATCAGATATTATCGACAGTTCCTGTGTAACGCCAAATATTTATTGTTTAGAGACACAAAGGTTTGGGAATGTACCGACATGTGAAATATTTGCCTAGAGCACAATTTTTGGTATATAAGGAGCAACCCACTTTGTACAAATCGAACAGTCTCCTAGATTCTGCCCGTGTGTAGATTCTGTGATTTCTGTGTCCCTGCAGTAATAAACCTTTGGTCTTTGACGCCACCATCGAGAAGCCCGTGTTTCTGTTCATTTGTGCACCAAGGCAGGTGGGACTCCGGGGTCTTTGGGTGTTGTACCCTGACACCTCTGGACGGAACCAAAAAGTCCAGAACTCCACACCCAACGACCTTCAGCATCTTTTTCTTCTAATATGACTTTACATTTGAGTCTCTTATGAATTCAATGGCAACCCCATTCTTTTTAGTAGACGCAGGAGAAAATAAAACAGTACCAACCCACTGTCTTTTCAATTTCAAAGATTCAATGTCAGAGAGGTGGGTTTCCTGGAGAAGGACAAATTCGGGATTATATAAGAAGACAAATGAGAAAGTACTCTCTGCCGCTTAATGGGATTATTTAAACCTTTCACATTCCATGTAACTACTCTAAAGGTTCAAACAGGATAAACATGTTAAATTCAGAAGGTGCAATAAATACAATTACATTAATGAACAAAACATTAGAAGGCTGGAAGAAAAAAGAAAGAGGAAGAAGAATAGGAGCGGGGGAAAGGGAGAAATGGGACAAGGAAAGGACATAGAATTAGAGAAAGAGAGGGAATAAAAAAGCCAGAGAAGACAATACAAATCCATAAGGACGACTGCAAAAAATATACCTGAAGGGGGGAGAGAAGAGGAAAACGGGGGAATGGTGATGCGCAACAAGACGCGTCAACCGAGGAGCAGGAACACACCGCACCGGAATCTCACAGAATCACAAAGGGAATAACATCAGGGGAGGGGAACATAGAATAGAAGGGAAAAAAGGGATACAGTGTGTAAAGTATAAACTAGAGAGTACATAACAATAAAACTGTAGCGAGAGGCAAGCAGAAGGCAAAACGAAAAGAGCTATAAGGAGGTGGCAGGAACGTACGTCGGAAGTCCTTAAGATACCATACGTTCTTCGCGTCTCCTTAGGGGATGTGGTAACACAGGACATAGATTCCGATAATTGGATTGGGCAAGCTGTACATTCATTGTTTTTTGATTTAAAGTATTATGCAGCTTTTGATGCTGAAGATTTGTATTTAAATTCTACCAATTATGCTGATTTATTCTGTTATCAACATTATGGGCATCATTACTTGCACAAAGCGAACACGTTAAGACCTGCCCTTCATTACACTCAATGGGAACAGTGTCCAACTCCCATCCAGGCGAGTTCTAAAACACTTCGGAAGAAGTTCACTTATTTCACCTAATATAACACGTCCAATCCTGAATCCTATTTTTTTAATTGTATTTCTCATCGCAGCCCAAATTTATTCTTATCCATACTAAATTATTCTATTCAGATTCCTTTAGAATTGGATTGGCCAAACAGGGTTATGATCACTGGAAAGATACCATTGATTTAAAAGCAATTTGGGACACTAAAGCTTGGCAGGTTCAGGGTACTGAAGCTCTGCATTGTGCCTGCTTGATTCTGACTTAAATTTTATTTTTAAATGATACAGTGCACCAAACCAATTGTTTTTGCATGACGACTGCTAAACATTTGAATATCCCATCCATCCCCGACAATTGGCGGGCACAAGCTAATTATACGATCGATGTATTACAAGCTTTGTTTTGAAATGATACTTTTAATGTTTGAGATTGACCAATCCAGTTGGTTGGTGTGGGAAACAAGTTCAAATGCATGTTGACTGCGTTTTTATAATGTAACACCAGGTTTCACACAGACTCGCCCGGAGCCTCATTTTCCAAATTCACATACAGTGAAATTCACATACATTCACCTACTCAGTGGGTAAATTGTGCCAACAATGGTTGGAACATTCCACTTTGTCGTCAGTAAAACAACACTTATCACTCTTGTCAAGCTACATCAATTTGGCTGATTTTATCTTGCGTCCTAGAGCCCCCAGAAATAAAAGGATTATCTATGCAGCTTATAATGAAATTTGGAAACTTTCGCAGAAGGAGGCAGCTTTTCATATGCATCAAACTGATCAGGCAATTTTGGAAAAAGTCCTTGCAGTGGTCGACAATAGTATCAGTACACTGTCTTCAAGCATTTACACTTTGGATAATATTGTTTCATCTGATATTGATGTTCTTCTAAGTGAAGTATCTGTTATATCATGGTCAAAATCAATTACGATCAGTTATGCAGTTTGCATGGATGTTATAGACTCTCAAAATGGGAAAAGTCCCTTGGGATTATTTGAACGCTTCTGCTTTGTTTTCATCTTTTAATCTGACGAATAAACTGAGATTTATGTCCCTGAAAGATGCTATAAACATGCTATTACACATTGAGCAATTAGAACCCTTGCCATTTTCTGTGACCGAGACAGTTTCAGCTGTTTGGTTGATTCATGGGATAATATCTCTCCCATTCTCGCTGTTTCAATTTAAATCATGTATGAAACATTTTCCGATCGGCTGCTTTGAACCCCTGGGTAGTGCATTTCTCCATTAATTATTGTCTTTCTTTCACTTACAGCCGTCAACGGGAGGATAAGGAAGTTTTCCTAACTGAAGAGGATTGTGATTCCACAATAGGACATTCCCTAGTTTGTAAACGCGTTATATTTCATGGCACTTGTAATATATCTGCGCCTAATCTTGCTTGTTTTTTAAAGGAACTCCCGTCCCATCAATAATTCCCGCTTTTACCTTGCTTACTAACAGCAGTTATCTTATTTTGAACAATCACGACTGCTGTGGTTTACAGGCAGGGATCCCGTATTTAAAAATAGTTTCACATGTTACTTGTTGTAGTAATGTGCTTTTTCCGCCCCTCATGGGAAAGTAGATAGTTCCATTTGCCTTTCCATTCCTACTTTGAAAACCGATTTCAACAAATTAAGCAGGTTCAAAGAGCTATTGTTTCAATCAGAAGTTGCCCCCACTTCAGCTCAAGAGACCTTCGAGTTGCAGGTGGCTAGAATATCTAGCGAGATTCAGTCACTTCTGAACACTAATCTCCGACTTCACTTTGGGGAGCTTATACATCAAATATTTAATGCGTCTGACACCAATGACCTTGCTCTTTTTTTAAAAACTGGTGGAATACGGACTTGTGACTTCTTTCCAGACTATATTTGGTGTTATACCGGCTTTTATTCATTCTATCTTTTCTAGCATCTTCGGAGGGCTCCCTTTGTTACTGGCGCTTATTGGTGGAATTCTGTTCCTTCTGCTTCTACTACGCAATGGCTGCTCATCTTGTGGTAATGCACAGGCTAGACCAATTGCAATTGTACCGTGATCAAATGCAACCACTTTTTGGATGCTTGCCATTAGCAACGCTTAGTGTGAGTTATGGATTAACTTTTCGCTTTGCCTACTTCACTTGCGTGCAGCCTGTGTTCTACTGTCAGCTGTGCCCCTTCTATTGGGGTTTGGATTTATGCCTCTCCAATACGTCATGTTCAGACCCAGATTTTAACCAGTTGATGGGTCCTTTAGTGGCCCATGAACAGGCCTGTTCTGGGGATGGCCATATGGCGCATGCAGCTGCACTTGGGGTTTTGGCTGAATGGGGTGACTGCGCGGATGCTCAGAACCTCCTGCATTGAAGTTTTATCGAATATCATGCAAGTTGTCCGGATATGCTCTTGGAAGCATCGCATTACGAGGAGCATGTCTGTTCCTTCCACATACCTAATTGGATGGCATCCCTTTTTCTCCTAACGATAGGGATGACCTTTTGGAACTAATGGCTTTTTTAAGTTCACATACTTTCATGGATTTTCCACCTCCTTCTTAATCTTGTTTTCCCTGAAACAATTTTTTTTTAAACCTAAAAAAAAATCTTTTTTATTTTACTGTTTTTCCAATCTGGTCTTTTCAAGCGCTTTTTAACTCATCTTGACTTTGAACTCTGTTTTGGTCTTTTGTCTATATATTCCGACCTTAACAAGGGGAGGGTGTTATATGGCAGTTAGGTTCATTATCGACATTTCTAAGTTAGCATGAGCTCTGCTGCCATGATGCTGCTTTTGCACACTTTACTACATGACTTTCTTTTGTAAGACTTAGTTTGTGCCTTTCGCATGAGAACTATCTGCCTTCTGCGTTCTCTGCTTGTTCCTGGAGTTTAGTCTGAACACGATGTGCAAAAAGTCGCTAAACATGTTCCTTGTTGTTCTGGTCAGTCCCTAGCACCTAGACAACACATGCTAAACACAGCTGCACTGCTGGAGACTCGTGCTTTGATATTACGGGTATGCATGTTGTTCACACACTTGGAGTGAGACTTTTCCTTTGGGCAGAGCTATACTGTTCCTATGATGTAAACCTTCCATCTGGACTCTAAGGTATGGGGTCTGCTGACAAAACCCAGAGGTCTTCCTTTATATAATAAACCTCAACTTACCTTTGGGAGGGTGGTTAGGCCTTATAGTCCTATTTCCACCTGTCTGTATATGATGATATATCCCTTTACATTCTATGGTATTGTAACAATGCTAACTGTTTTAGGTTTATGCATTTTGCCTCAGGTAGTGGCTTGTATATTGCATCATAGAGCATGATAGTTAAAATAAACATTTTGAACTATACAGTGACTCTGACAATCCTTATTGTGGACAAGTATGAGCGAGTGATCGAAATGGTATGTCTTGATACCGCAATTCCTGAAAGAGTAGAGTGTTGTGTTCTGGGTTGTCTAATCATTTATAGCTTCACAATTTAGGAAAACGAATGAGACGCTATAGCTAGTCAGTTTTGGGATTTGGGTACTAAGGTGGTAAGAAGATACAACCCCTGTCACTGAGGTCCTATTTTCCAGAGCATAGTTTTGTGTATGTGCAGAATCCCCTCAACAGTACATCTGAGTGGACAGGAGTGTGAAGAGGTTGTTAAAGGGCCAGACCAGCCCAGAGTTCGAAAGTCTAGAGGAAGGGCAGAGATTGTCAATAAAGTTAGTTGTGAGCACCGATGAGTTTAGGAGAATTTGGAGAAGATGATAAGTAAAGTATCAAAATTTGGTAAAAGTGATGCAACCAACAAGCATAGCATTGTATTTTCACTTGACCATTTTTAAGAAAACATTCGTAATGTAATATGAATGCAATTACATAAATTGCAAGCATGAATTAACAAATAGAATATTGAAGGCAAGATCGTCTGTATACCAATGGTAAAGCCCGTAGTTATGCATTGGATGCGCGGTATGAGGACTTGCATCTCAGATGGAAGGGTGAATGGGCTAAGTAGTTAAGAGGAGGGCTAGAGGGTACAGTGGAGT
Organism: Lissotriton vulgaris; assembly: GCF_964263255.1. Classification (NCBI taxonomy): domain Eukaryota; kingdom Metazoa; phylum Chordata; class Amphibia; order Caudata; family Salamandridae; genus Lissotriton; species Lissotriton vulgaris. Next base: position 36,798,762 of record NC_141687.1, on the reverse strand, counting down.
CCCCTCCTGGAGGTGTGAATTCATACAATGACATATGTGAAAAGGGACATTGCATTGCATATTTGTGTACAGTTGTATGTAAGGGAATATGTAAACCACTCATTCGATACGGTCAGGAGTAGGATGCGACAAGCACTGGGTGTACCAAGCAGTATACCAGGTTGAGTATATAGAACTGGGAATGCGGCATTAAAGATGAACAGTGTTGTGCCACTCATCTAGGGTGTTCAGACCTTGATTTACAGAGCTGCACGTGTGATCCATCTACATTCACACTTGTTAAGGAGTTGCTGTTGCTTGCCACCTCAGGTGGGTAGTGTTGGTTGGTCGATTACTTGCCAGACCGTGTCAAGCTCAATGTGCTGTTTTTCAAGGTAGTGTGCAGCAAGGGGAGCATTGTCAACTTTGCAATGGATGTGGCTTTTATGTTGAATGATGCGCTTTTTAACCATTTGCATGATTTGACTGATGTATATAAGGTTGCAAGGGCATCGTATCGCATAGATTACATTTTTAGAGCTACAGTTTGTGGTGGTCTTTATTACATATGAGCGTCCATTTGTTTTATATTCCTTGATGTTGATTGTAAGGGCATGCCACACAGTTCTGACATTTGTAGTGTCCAACAACTGGAGGGAGGCCTCATGATGTAATGGATTCTGTGTTGTTGGGTTTCTTTGGCCACATGATGGCATGTATTAGATGGTTGGACAAGTTGCTTACTCTTTTGTAGGAAAAGAATGGCTTTTGTTGGAATGCCTGGTGCGCGCAAAGAATATGCCAGTTTTTCCTGATGATTTTGCTGACCTTGTTGCTAGAAGGACAAAAAGTGAGACACAGGGAATGTCTGTTCTCATGTTTTACTTTCGGTGTGAGTAAAATGTCTTGATGGCAGTACCAAGCACTTTTGCGGGCCCAGGAGACCAAGTCACATGGGTATCCATGTTGGATGAGTTTTGTTGTTAGAATGGCGGCTTCTCAGAAATAATCTTTTTTCCATTTGCAGTTCCTCCTGATGCGGAGGAACTGACTGTATGGAAGGCCCTCATGAAGACCGTGTAGGTGGTAGCTGGAGTAAAGTAGCAGGGTGTTCTGTTCGGTTGGTTTTATGGATAACATGGTTCTTATTTTGCCATCTTCTACATGGATGCATGGAGAGTAAGGTCAAAGAAGGAGAGATCATTAGTCCTGGAGTCTGAGGTAAACAGATTCAAGGATTGCTTTGGTACCTTGCCATAGTAGGAGAATGTAATCTATGTATCTTTGCCGAAATCATATACTATCAAGGAAAGAGTTGTTGAATATCAGGATGTGATTTTTTTTCAAGATTATGTACAAATAGAATTGCAGAATTAGGGGCAAAACAAGCCCTCATAAAAACACCCTTGACTTGTAGGTAAAAGGTGTCTGTACAAGTAGTTGTCGCTCGGGGCAATTTTGAGTAGGTCCATGATGAACTCAGTCGGTATCTGTGTGGGTTTGGGTCTGGTATCCAGGAGGTTTTGGTTAACTAGTAGGCCTTCATCATGTGGGATTTTGGTGTTTAGGGACTCAATGTCCTGTCAAACCATCAGTTCGATGTTGAATGGTTTATCCTCAATGAGATGTATGAGGTCCATGCTGTCACGGACATAGGTGTCGGTATGTGGGACAAATTAATTGATCACTGCATCTATATATTTACCCAATGGTTTAAGAATTGACCCACAACCAGAGACTATGGGATGTCCAGTTGGGTTGATGGCATCTCTGTGTATTTTTGTACATAGATGAAGGGCGTGCAGGGATGTTGGTTATTCAAGAAGGAGAACTCTTTTTCAGATAGTATGTTCAGTAATCGAGCTTGGTTTGTTTCTGTTTGGGTTTTAGATTTGATGTCAGGTAGGGGGTCCTTGGACAGTAGAAGATAGTGGGAGCATTTGGATAGCTGTCTTATTATTTCCATGTCATATTTGCCTATGTCCATGACAACAATCCCTCCACCTTTGTCTGCTGGTTTGATCACCACATTTGTGTTTCTAAGGTTGAGAAGCGCCTGTTTCTCTGCAAAGGTCAAATTGCATGGAATATATTCAAACTCATTATTGAGCACTGTGACTTCCTGGAGGACTAATCATTGATATGAAAATATTTCAGGTGCCTTTATGGCAGCCGGAGAGTGGAAGGTAAATGGGGAGCTATACTGTTTGAAAGGGGAACGGGTATGTGATCAGTAGGTGGTCTATCAGCCCATAATTGTCTGAGCTGAATTAATCTGAAAAATTGGAGATTTTCTTGGAGGTCAAAGAAATTGCTGTGGTCTGTGGGGACAAATGACAGACCTTTCCTCAGAATGTAAGTTTCTTGTGAGGACATGGTGTGTTTGGAGAGATTGAAGATGGGGATCAGTTGTTGTTTTGGTTCTGGGGGGATTCTCTAGATTGGTTACTGCGGGGGACCCCATTGATAGAACTTCCAGCTAGTTTGGCGCTCCCCAGGATGTTGGTATTGGTAGGTGGCCCTTGTTCGGCTTCTGCCGCGTCTGCGGCTCCTGTAAAAAAAAAATGGAGAGGTAGAGGTGGTGGTGGGGGTCTACTTGTGTTTCTTCACCAGGGTCCCAGTCTTCCATTGAGGTGTTGGAAGAGTCAGAGAAGGTAATAGTTTGGTTGTTTCTAAATCTCCCCCAGTTGCGCTGCTGGAGAGGATGGAGCCATGGGCCTGGCGGTGGTCGGGCCGCTGCATCCGCAAATCAGGCCTGGTGAGTGCGGCCACCATTTTTGAGGCCCGTTGGGCGCCATGAGGAGACAGACTGAGTTGGGTGCCCGACCCATCATTGGTTGACCCCGGGGGACTTCAGTGGCAGTGAGGGATTGAGCGGGGCCCCCCTCGGGAGATCTGGATGTGGCGGGTTGGCCGGACCGGCTGGACTCACAGGGTGGGACTTGAGGCTGCTGCGGCTGTCAGCGCGGGCCCTGGGAGCACGGTGAGCCAGAGTGGACCTGTGTGGGGTGGAGAGCACATCCCGGGCACTCCCCTCGTTTCCCCCCCCTCCCCAGTTGAGATCTCTGGGTGGCTGCTGTGCAGGGCAGTCGGGAGGGTCAGTGGTTGGATCGGGCCACGGTGGCAGCTGCAGGCTGAGGGGCCCCTCAATTAGTGCGGAGAGGTGCCTGAGAGTGGAGAGCGGCGGCGACCTGTTGGGCTCCATCGTTGCCACACCTCATTGCTACCCACGGAGTGGGGAGTGGTTGACGCCCCCGCGTGACTGAGACTGGGCTGAGGCTTGCCGCGGTGGTCGCGCCCCACCAGGGACGGAGGGGAGGTGGCCGCTGGAGAGCCTGTTGGGCTGTGCGGTCGTTGCACTGCTGGCTGCTGTGCTCCCGATCGTGCAGTGGTTCCTCTCAAGGAGACACAGGCTGTGCCGCAATGACACGTGACCTCACTGGTGGAGGACAGAATAAGCTGTGGCCCATGGACAAGTTCACGGAGGCCGGCCACGCAGCTGGGGCGGCGGGGTCACAGAGCCAGTCATTTGACAATGCTGCGCTCCTGGCTGCGATCACCCAGTCCAGGGACATGCTCGATGTCAAGATCGGAGCGGTGGGCTCGGATGTGATGTTGCTCTATCATGCCTTAAGGAATGCAGTCGAACGCATCACAGGCGAAGAGACCTGTATCTTCGATGTGGAGGACGATGTGTCTACCTGAAGAAGAAGGTTGCGGACATGCAGAGATTGCAGAAGGGCCTGGCTCTGCACGTTGAGGATGCCGAAGGGCAGGCTCGGCGGAACAACCTACGGTTCGTGGGATTTCCGGAAGGCTGCGAGGGGGACAATGTGGAACGCTTCCTTATCCAGTGGCTGGAGGGCTGGCTGCCCCTAGAGGTGCTGTCTCATTGCTTTGCGGGGGAGCAGGCTCACAGGGCCCTGATGCAGAAGCCCCCTCCAGGGGCACGCCCGAGGCCTTTGGGTTGGGAGCCTGGCCCTGCAGGAGTGGGTAGGTGGGAGTGATTCCCTAGGGTTATGGGTTATCGTTTGGGGATCCATTGGAGGGGGGGGGCTTTGTTCCCCTGTTGGGGTCTTGGCTACATTCCGACCGTGACAGGTGCTTCCATGTTGGTGAGGTGCAGGGTAGGGGGTGGTGGGGGGGGGGGTTGCCTAGGGGGGTGGGGTTGGGGGGTCTGTTTGTGCATGTTTTGCTGTTGCCTTTATGCCATCTTGCCTGTGTGCTGAATTGCAGAAACACTACTAGCCTGTTTAAAGTGTGTCCTCCATGTCTGACACTGAGGGGAGAGGACGGGTAGCCCCTGGTTCCCTTCGCATCCTTAGTTGGAATGTGCGTGGGGTGCTGGATAAGGTGGAACAGGGAGCTGTGCTTCAACATGCCAAAAGGTGCGGGCGGATGTACTTCTACTCCAGGGGACCCACATGCTAGGCACGAAGGCGCCATGTCTGCAACGCTATGGGTTCCACCAGATATACCACTCGGGGTTCGCCAGGGCGTCAAGAGGGGTAGTAGCGATATTAATACACCGCAGGGTCTCCTACACGCATGATAGACTTTGAACCGACACACAGGGTCGATAGCTTATTGTACAGGGTAGGATAGGGGGAGACAGGGTGGCTCACCACTGGACCTGTGCCCGGCTAAATACCTGGGAAAAGTGGCACCTGCCCTAAATGCTTTGCTGAACCCTCTTCTGAACTCTTCCCTGTCTACAGGTGTGGTTCCGCAGGCATGGAAGCGCGCCATGATCCTACCACTGCTCAAGAAACCTGCCCTAGACCCCCTCATTCATGCTAACTACAGGCCAATCTCCCTCCTCCCTGCACTGGCGAAAGTGACCGAGAGATACGTGCATAGGGCGATTTCCAGTTTCATCGAAGGAAACGACCTTTTGCACGCATCGCAATCTGGTTTCCGTGCCAACTTTAGCACGGAGACGGCCCTACTCGAGGTCACTGATGCCATCAGGGAGGTGCTCGACTCTGGGGGAAAGGTCATGTTAGTCATGCTTGATTTGTCGGTGGCTTTCGACACCGTTCCTCACGATGGCCTCCTTTTAAGACTCTGGGAATGTGGCCTTCGTGAAACGGTGTGGAACTGGTTCAAATCCTTTCTGGCCGGCCGCCGGCAAACTATCTGGGTGCCCCCTTTCTCTGCTGATATGACACCGTTAGAGGTCGGGGTCCCACAGGGTTCCATTCTTAGCCCCATGCTTGTTAACATCTTTATGGCCCCTATGGCGGCGGTAGCGGAGTCCTTTGGCGCCCAGATCATATCCTACGCCGATGATACCCAGCTCCTGGTCACATGTGACAGGGGCAGGATGTTTGATGGCATACAGATCAGGGATTGTCTAGGTGCGGTTTTTGAGTGGTTTAGGTGTCATGGCTTGAAGTGCAACTCCGAAAAGTCGGAGCTGCTCTTCTTTGGATGCGCTCCCGAGCCAAATTGGAAATCCCGGTGGCCACAAGATATGTTTCCTCCTGACAGTGTGTCTTTCAAGGCCAAGAACCTTGGAGTGATAGTGGACAGTGAACTGTCCTTTGGGCCACATATCTCGTGCCTTTCAGGGAAGTGTTTTGGCATTCTGCGGATGCTGAGAAAGTTTCTTCCTTTGGTGTCACTTCACCATAGGAAAATAATTGTTCAGGCCTTGATTGGATCACGACTAGACTACGCCAACGCTCTTTTCTTGGGTCTACCGAAGTATCTTTTGACCCGTTTGCAAGTAGTACAGAACTCGGCAGCCCGAGCCATCTATGGACTCCCGAGAAGAGCAGGTGCCACTGTATTACTTAACACCTTACATTGGCTACCTACTCCAAAGAGGATCCTCTTCAAAAGCCTGACACTGGCATCAAAGCTCTACATGGCGTAGGTCCCAAGTATATTGGGAAACGCCTTTCCTTTTATCAACCCAGCAGGACCCTGAGGTCATCCTGATGGTTCCTGTCATTAGGCGCGCAAGAATGGGAGGCTGGTCGTTTCGCTACCTAGCCCCGCGGGCCTGGAACGAACTGCCCCTGTCCCTGAGACAGGCTACCAGCCTTCTTGCTTTTAGGAAGGGCCTAAAAACGTGGCTTTTTACTAAATAGTTTTTTTGTCTTTTTCCTTTCTTAGTCTGCGATTTAGCTGTTATGTTGTTGTTCTACCTGCTGATATTCTTCGCCAAAGCGCCGGGATGCCCCTTGGAGTAGCCGAGCGCTATAGAAGAAAAAAATTAACTTAACTTAACCCTGGGCCGCGTTTACGCTCCGCCGCCCTTGCAGTGGTCTCTTGTAGAGCGACTTATGGCTCTTTGGTGCGACATGACAGATACCCTAGCTGTGGTTGGGGGGGGACTGGAATGATGTGATGGACCTGAGTTGCGATAGGTGGCGGGGTGGGGCGACTGATGGGGTGGAGGGCCCTCCCACAAAACTGTGCGCCCTGGCTGCAGGACTTGACTGGACGGATACATGGAAACATATGCATGGCCCGCGTAGGGAATACACATACTATTCGACGGTGCATGACTCATTTTCCAGACTAGACTATATCTTCGTGCCTAGGGGACTGACACATAGGATAGTGTCGGCCAAAATCATGGCATTTGTTGAAGGATGACTACAGGGAACATCTAACCAAAGAAATAAATGACTACTTTGTCTCGAATGTAGGCTCCGTGGACTCCCCGGCCGTCTCTGGGAGGCGTTGAAGCCCACGATATGGGGTGTCGATATTTCCTGGTGTGCAGCGGTGCGTAGGAAGCGGCGACGAGACCTGGTGCAGCGGGAGGCGGCCATACAGGCGCAGGATCGGAGAGGTCAGGCGGTGGGCGGTGGACCAGCCAGACGACAACCAGCGCTGGCTCAGCAGCAATATACCGCGGTTTTGATGGAGGAGGCAATGCAGGCTTGGCTAGCCACCCGTAGCCGAGTGTACCAGTGGGTCGATAAGTCTAGCAAGATTCTGCACCGCTTATGCCAGTGCACACTCCACGCCCAGCCACTGCCCCAGTTGGTGGATTCGGAGAAGGTGCCTGTTACTGAGCCCTCGGCCATTGCGGAGAGCTTTGCCGCATAGTATGAGTTGTATGCTTCTAGGGAGTGCCTGGCGGAGGATGTAATTCAGCGGTTCATTGACGATCCACCCCGCGGTCAGCCGCAGATGACGTGAAAGAGCAACTGGACAGGCCGCTGTCTGACAATGAGCTGGGCTTAGCTTTGGGTGAGCTGCGCCCTGGTAAGGCCCCTGGTCCCAATGGCTTTCCGTCTGAGTTTTTCAAGCAGTTCTATGTACAGCTGGGGCCGCATCTTCGCCCGGTAGTTGAGGAGGGGTGTGAGATGGGGTTGCTCCCACCAGATTGGAGACATGCAGAGGTGGTGGTCTTTTCGAAACCGGGTAGAACTCCCGACGATCACGCATCCTACCGCCCTATATCCTTAATCAATACGGAGGCCAAAATTCTTGCCAAGGCCTTAGCTAACAGGCTCAAGTCCCCTATTTCCGACTTAGTTCACCCCAATCAGGCGGGATTTGTGCTACGGAGGGCGACTCGCCACAATATTCGACGCGCACGCGTGGCGATCTCGGCTTGGGAGGGACTGGGGGAGCAGGCAGCATTGTTCCTAGCGGATATGGACAGCGCATTTGATTCCCTGAACTGTATATATTTATTTGCCCTGTTGCCGCGCCTGAATTTTGGTCCGCTATTCATGGCTTACCTACAGTTATTATACACAGACCTCACGGCATCGGTACTAGTGGGGGGAGCAATTTCGTGCTCCTTTCCGGTACGGAGGGGAACTCGGCTGGGCTGCCCCCTCTCCCCCTATCTCGTCACGCTGGCCATGGAGCCCTTTACGTCGTGGGTTCGTATAGATGCCGAGCTACAGGGTTTCAGGTGGGCACCGGGTCTCACTGACAAAATAGCACTAAATGCTGAGGATATTATGTTCTTCATTACTGACCTGGATCGCTCGGGACTGCGCCTGCTTCGCATGCTAGAGATTTTTGGTGAAACTTCCGGTTTATAAATTAACCCGGCCAAGTCGACGTTGTGGGTGCTGGGTGGACGAAGCGGGTAGGCGCATTGGGCCTCTGGATTACAGCTGGCGACCGGGGTGGGGGGGGTGAAATACCTGGGGGTTTACCTGTCAGAGGAGGCGACTGCCTCTCGAGACCGCAATCTCACTTCAGTATGGGATCGCACGAGCGAAGATTTGAAGGTCTGGTCCCGCATGCCCCTAACGATCTATGGCAAATCAGCTATCTTCAAAATGGTGGTGCTTCCCCGTCTATTGTACCAACTACAGAACCATCCCTTCCGGATTCCGCCTCATTGGTTTCAGCAGGTCAACTCTGCGCTGGGTGGGTTCCTGTGGGAGGGGGGATTGCACGGGTGGCTCTGCGAACGTGTTTCCTATCTACCTACACGGGGGGCTTGCTACATCTGATATTCTCTCATACTATCAGGCGGCACATTGATTGGTACTCAATGAGTGGTGGTATGGGGACCGGGGAGACCCGGCCTACGCGGTCGAGTGACACCTAATGGGTACCGCGTCTGTACATGCCCTACTGTATTCTGCAGCGCTCGTAAGGGCCTTCCGTCTGCCACACAGGTGGTTTTCTATGTTTGGAGGTGAGCTTTGGGTAGGACGGGGTGGTGGAATCTGCTGACCCAGGAGACTCCTTTGTGGCGAAATGGTTGTTTTCCCGGTCTGAATGCCCTGTAGGGATTTGGGGGTTGGGACGCGATAGGGATTTCCTCATTGGGCGATGTCATGACGGGCTGTAACCTGAAGTCCTTTCAGAACCTGCAGGATGAGTATGGGATGCAACCTTCCCAATTTTTTAAATACCTGCAGTTCGCTGATGCAACACTTAACTAACAAAGGGCCTCTCCCTGAATTTAGTCTGAAAGAGGCGAAAGTGTTCATGGGTGAACTTCCGGACAAGAAAATCTTGTGTATTTATCAAACGCTGGTACACCACTGCTCCATGGACCTACACAGACTTAGGGCAGCATGGGGAGGGGACGTAGGGGATTTGGTAGAGGAGGATTGGGACGAGGCTTTGGCGAGTCCAAGGGGAGCGAAATATCAACGCGCTTGCTTCTGATCTAATTTAAATACTTACACCACACATATCTCACCCAAGAGCGCCTCTGGAGGGCGGGCATGACTAGTTCCCCCGACTGTCTCTGCTGTAGAGTAGAGGAGGGTACACTATTGCATACAGTATGGGGGTGTTCGGCTTTGCAAAGGTTCTGGTGTGGTGTGTTTGCCTGTTTGTCTGAGGATCTGGTGTGGGAGCTCCCACGTACGCCGAAATTAGCCCTGTTACATGTGATGGAGGGGAATGGGGGCAACAGGTATAAGCGCCACCTGCTAGTGCTAAGTTTAACGCTGGCAAAGAGACACATTGCTAAGGCGTGGAAGGCGCCTCAAGCTCCGCCGTTATCTGCTTGGAAAATGGGATGGACTTTTGTATGGGACTCGAGCAGCCTGTATTAATTGCCAGGCGGTGCCCCCGTAAGCACTTTAAGATCTGGAAGAGATGGGCGGACTATCGTGGATTGGACCTGGACCCGCCGCCTGAGCGGGCCGACCTCCCGGCGATTTGACAGGTGTCTCCTGGGTGGAAAGGAGGGAGTGTTTCATTTGACTCAGCATGCAATGTACAAACTCTTTGTAAATGGGTAGCAGCATCGGTGCAAACGGAGGGTGGGGGTGTGTTGTTAGTTTAGGTGTAAATGTCTAGGAATATACTGCTGATATATTGATGTGTGCAGAAAGTCCGGGGTCCGGAGCCTCGCATTGTATGTGACCTATGACAAATAAAATCTGTTTAAAAAAAAACAACTGTATATAACCAGCATTCGACCCAGCCGAGAAGTGCTATTGAGTGTATATTACCAGTTTACAACCTAGTTAAGAAGTGCCACTGCTTGTATATAACCAGCATTTGACCCAGATGGGAAGCTCTAGTGATTGTATATTACCAGTATTACAATCCAGCCGGATGTGCCACTGCTTGTGTATTAACAGAATTACAACCCAGATGAGAAGTGCCAGAGCTCGCATAGTGTCAGTATTATCAACCAGCTGAGAAAGGGTGCTGCCAACATGTTATCGGAATCGTCACCTAGCAGGAAATGCAGGTATTTCCAACTGATCCTTAAATTGTCAGCGTGGTATTTTCATATAAATGTGTTGCAATCCGGTTAAGAAGCGCCTGCACTTGTCTACTATCAGAACTGCAACCCTGCCGTAAAGTGCTTTTAGAAACTCGTTGATAAATACGGTACTCATCTAAAAGTATTACAGGCACGGAACATGGTCGGTGTTATTATAGAAAAAGCATTGTAACCCAGTTCAAAAGGAACAGTACTCAAAAACTCTACTGCAACTCTGCTGAAAATTGAGACAAGTGTTTGCACTCTCATATAAAAGCTCTGCAACCTGCCTGAGAAGTGCCATGACTTCAATGTGGCAGTATGGATGAGAAGTAACAATGCTGATATTGGAAAAGTATTGAAACTTGTCTGATAAGTATCGGCGGATACTCTTGTACCAGATTCTTGCAACTTGCAAGCCATCTTCGAAGTGCCAGTATTTTACTCCTGCACCCCGGTTGAAAAGTGCCAGTGCTGTCCCTTAACCCCTTCGATGCTCATGACGAGCTCAGCTCGTCATGAGGCACGGTGCTCGTGTGCCCATGAAGAGCTCAGCTCGTCATGACCACACCCAGTTCTATTATGGCCCAGCACAGGAGAAGAATATCTCAAGCATCGATGAGGTTAAGCACTGCGAAGCCTAACCAAGAGAAACACTTGTTTTTCTGGTTTGGGTATTTGAGTAGGGTTGTGAAGAGCCAGTCCTCTCAGATAAAGTGTTGCAAGCTTCTTTGTGCGCCACCGTCAGACATGTAGTCAAGCAAGGGAGTCCCACAGTTGGCCCGGATTGGGTGGTATGACCTTGTAAATGCCCAAATTTATGTTTTTACAAATACCAATCACACATTATCGTATGCAAACCCTAATCATAGTTATATTAGCTAATGAAGCGGCCAACATTTAAACACAGAAAGATCACAATATTTTTAGTGCTCATACAATCTTTTAGTATTCATCAAATTCTAAGAAAGACAGGACGTGTAGGATTTTAGAAAAATATAACAATGTATATTTATTTCAAAAGTCATTCGCAATACACAAGTAGTTAAAAACAATTTATACGATAACTAGATTAAAAACAGAATAAAAATTCAATAGTATGTACTTCAGGACAAAAATTCATTCATAGGAAATATAAACACAACAATTTATTACAAGAACAGGGGTCGACGCGGCGTTTCGGTTTTTGAAGAAACGATTAAAAACCTTCTTCAGGACCAAGTTCTAGAAAGAAACATATAATTTCTTTTTTGCGTGTGACAAGTAACAAGTATATATACAAAGCATTTTTTCTACTTTTTTGTCCAAAAACACCTCCTGACTATTATAGAGACAGAGCACTTTGTTTCTATTCATAGTTGGCCGTAACCTGTTTTACAAAACTAAGTAAACATATTGGTATTTGTAAAAAGCTTGTTGATTCCAAGACGGGGCATGTCGCAAGTGGGTATGAGAGATAGGGATTATCATATCTCTCCAACAAAGTTAGCAATGGTTACATGAAGAAATTCAAATAATTCCAATATGTCATAATGATCTCAGCTCTCATTGTTGATTATACACATGGTTGTGGGTGGCTCATGTCTCTTACCCAAGATAAATATTTGGTGAGGTTGAATTACCTTAATTATATAAAGCTCTCATCCCGATTGATCCGGGGAGAATGTCTTCCCAAGTATACTTTATTGGGTTTCAACAGGACTGTATGCTGCTAGGTCTGCTTGTAATTATAAATCCTGTAGGGGAATGAAGTTGAAAAGGCCTGCTTTAGACTAGGCAAACTAACTGGAATGAAGGGCTTGATGGTGAATTATAGCTACCGTATAATTTCTTTTAAGGAAGTTGGCGTGGTAGTAGTAGGAGCCACCGATATATGTATTTCGAAGGGCTGAAAAATAGTAAAATATACTCCATCTCTATTTTTAATAGGTTAACTCAGTGTTCTGAAAACAGAGGGAGGCTGTGTTGTATGTATATCGTTTATGACTTACCCAGATATTTAATTCCTGGCTCCTCAAGTAAGCACCACCTTTTCCATATGGCGCTGTCTTTATAAGCGCTGTCTTATATAAATGCGCTGCTCCTTGCACTGTGAAGTGAACAAGAGGGAGGAGTAGTTTATAAATTACTACTAACAACTTACTTACTATTCTACAGTTTATATTTTTTATTGATTTTAAAACCTGCAAGTTTTAACTGTTGTATTAATTTGGCGAGTCTGTTGTTGGTTGGTGCAATTATTATAAAGCCCTAAGCGTTTTGGAAACATGTATTATGTCCTCAACTCGTTATTTCTGGTTTATTTAACCATTGGGCGTTCTTAGGTTTATCTTACTCAATCTTATGTTCACACGAGCGAGCGAGCTTTTTCCTGTAATAGCACCGCAATGCCCGGTATACAACTAAAGGCATGATGAGTAAGAACCAAATGGGTCGGTATCTCGCCAACCCGCTCTTCCTGTGTGTTTAGCAAGGGTGCCGGTAGCTGCCGAATGGGTACACTATGTCATTTCATATTTTAACTCAAACAAGTTAGCACAAATGACAGGAATAGCAAGAGGATCGCGGGGATTCCTACTTCGTTTATCAAAAACGGCGCGGTCAATTCAAGCGGGCTTACCTCTGATTTGTGATTCGGCCTCCCTGCTCCTACTTCTACGCTCCTTCCGGGTTCCGTGGTAAATAGATGTGTCAGAGAAGGGGCCGTCGATGTCGCTCTTATACACCGGCGTCTATCATTGGGCGGCAGATATCTGTCTTTTAATTGGCACTCGGGTGATCACGTGTCCGCGCGTCGTATTTACCTTTTGCTGTTTTTTTATTTTATTTTATCAAACTCCTATGTTGTTTACGGATGATTACAACTGCTCATTAACCTATGCTGATATTACACACCCAAAACGGTTCCATAGCAAATTAAAAAGTTTGGTATATGGGCTTCGATTTTAATTGTGCAAAAAAGGCAACTAGTTTATTTAAACTATGCACACCATATAGATTTCAACAACTGCGGCGTGGGGGGTCGACATGCAAAAAAAGGGGGGGGGGATATCTAAAAATAAAGCATGGGCTTTATTGTTACGACCTATTGGTTGAATTTTAGGTGTATATAGATGTATATAGGGGACAGCTACACGTTGGTGTGCTGATGTTACAAACCCCATGTTGGCCTTGATCATAAATAAAGATATTGTTGCGGCCCACTAGCGGAATATCTAAGTATATTATTGGTGACTACTGATGGAGGCTGTTATTAAGTCTGGTGCCCATCTGCCACTAGCGGAATATCTAAGTATATTATTGGTGACTACTGATGGAGGCTGTTATTAAGTCTGGTGCCCATCTGCCCATATATTCAGACTATTCTCTCCCAGTCTTCCCTGCTGTTCAGACCGATGCGGACACTATTACATCTGGACATGTAAAATTGTTCACGTCTTTTTCTTTTCTGTGTCAAGTTACCACCTCTAGTATTGAGAGTTACGTGTTCGACACAGCACCACCGCAGATCGGTAAGTTTGTGTTTGGCAGTTTTCCAATGCTCAGTGAGAGGAGCCCCTATTTTGTTGGTGCGCAGGGCCGACCTATGTTCATTAAGTCTGACCCTTACTTCTCTAGAGGTTTCTCCTATGTAAATCAAGTTACATGGACAGGTGATGAGGTATATTACACTTTTGGTGCGGCAGTTCATGAAGATTGTAGGTTTGATAACGGAATCTTTGATAGTAACAATGTCACCACGAATGATGTCTTTGCAGTTATTACACCCTAAGCAGGGAAATGTCCCTGTAGGTAGGGGTGCGTTGTTGATACAAGGTTGGCAAGCAATTTTATTTTCCCTATACGTGTGAACTAAGCTGTTCTTGATTGTATGGTTCCTTCTATAAGAAAAACGTGGTTTAGGCAGTGTGTTGTGTTGTTTATCCATGATAAGGTGCCAGTTCCTATTGATAATGTTCTTCAATTTGTTGCTTATTACATTATAATTAGTAACAAAAGCAATTGGTTGAGGTGTGTCTTCTTCCTGGTTCTTTGGTAGGAACAGATTGTCGCGGTTGTAGTATTTGGCACGCTTGTATGATTGCCGTATTAGTCTTTTTGGGTACCCTCGCTCTAGAAACTTCATTTTGAGAGTCTCCGCATGTCTTTCAAAATCATGCATTGTGGTACAGTTTCTCTTTAGTCTTAAGAACTGTCCGAATGGGATGTTGTTTATTTGACTCGGGGGGTGGTTGCTATTATGGTGCAACATCGTGTTCCTGTCCGTGGGTTTTGTGAAGAGTTCTACTGTTAGCATACCATCAGTATGTTTGATGATGATATCTAGAAACTCTGTCCTTTGGTTATCAATATGGGATGTGAACTTCAGATTTTGGTCACCAAGGTTTAACCAAGCAATAAATTCTCTTAATGTCTCTATGGGTCCCGTCCAGATAAAAAAGACATCATCTATGTAGCGTGACCACATAGATATGTTCTCATAGAAGGGTGACACCGTGTTGTATATGTGATGTTCTTCAAAGTTCGACACGTACAGACAGGCCAGACTGGGGGCACAGGTGGCCCCCATGCTGGTCCCCTTGATCTGTCTGTAAAGTTGTTTGTTAAACAGAAATAAATTGTTTCTTAATACTACGGATATGCAATCTATAATGAAGGTTTCGTGTGCATCAAGATCTCGGTCTTCACTATTCAGCATCGATGTAATTACTTCTATTGTTGCGTTCTGTGGAATATTAGTATAAAGTGCTTCTATGTCTAATGTGACAAGAAGCTGGGACTCTGGATCAAATTCTAGGCCTTCTACTCTATGAATAATGTCTGCCGTGTCTTTAATGACCGCTTTTTGGCTAGTGACCAGGGGTTGTAGAAAAACCTCTACATATTTACTGAGTGGTTCTGTTAACGACCCAATGCTAGAAACAATTGGCCTCATGGGAGGATTTTTGATGTCCTTGTGGACTTTTGGAAGTCCATAGAGGGCAGGAATGACCGGATCCTGATTTTTAAGGAAAGAGTATTCCTCATCGCAGATAATATCGTCATCTTTGGCTTGCTGTAAAATATTCAAGATGGAGGATTTAAGGGATGCCCATTCTTCCATGTTAGCAGGCTTATAGTGTTCCTTGTTACTCAGTAAATTCAGCATCCTATTATTGTAGTCAAGGGTGTCCATTACTACAATACCACCACCCTTGTCTGCTGGTTTGATGGTCAACTCGATGTCATTCTGCAGGGACTTAAGGGCTAGAGACTCATCTTTACTGAGGTTATGGTTGATCCAGTGCTTAGGTTTGAGTAAATCGTCTATGCTTTTGTCCACGCTCCTCTCGAAAGCTTCTATATCTTTCGGTATCATATTGATACTGGGAGTCCAAACTGACTTATTCTTCAACCCTGATTTATTTTGGCTGGGATGCTTTTCCTTCCCCTCGAAGTAAATTGCTAATCTGATTTTCCTAAAAAAGCTTTGGAGATCTCTCTCTAGAGAATATCTGTCAATGTTTGCAGAGATTGCGTAGCCTAAGCCCTTTTCTAACAGTGTGATCTGTTGTACAGTGAGTGTGATTTTGGAAAGATTGATAATGGGGGCTTTGTGATGGTTGGCTAATCCCATTGTTTCTGGCTGCGTGTATTGGGACGTCGTAGGAACTGCGGTGTCGTGTTGTAGTTCCCCCGTCCTCTGCCTCTCCCCTTTGTTTGGCCCTGGTTCTGTTGGCGCTGTTCCAAAAAAGGAAGGAGTGTATGACATGGCAGCTGCTGCTCCCAGAAGATGGAGTCCACTGGTCTGGAGTTAGCCAAGTCCTTTTTGATTCGACTAAAATATGTATAATATATTTACATCCAGGGGCTTTCAGCCACCTCTGGTCATCCATTGGTCTGTTGTGTCATTCACATTTTGCGTCCGCCCAATACAACATACAGCATGAGGCAGTGGGTCAGCCTACTTAAGCAACTGGTTAGCTTCACCAGAAGCACATCCACACACAATCTTATTCCCTACAGTTCCCTACAGTGCCAGTGTTTTTGTTTTTACTGTTTTATTACGTGAGTGTTGCTTTTGTGTTTAGAGCCTCATGTGATAACAGGTGTCAGATGCCCATTCAGATCCCATCTCTTTTCAATCCTGTTGTAAATTCCTGTTAGTGTTTTTCATTTGAGTGCTGCCATTTCACAGCATACCAGTACTATTTGAATTTGTTCTGAATTTATTCTATTTTTACTTTTTTTCTTTCCTTCCTTATTTCTTTCCTAATTTCTCCCTTCATTATTTCTTTCCTTCTTTTCACATTTTTATTTCCTTCCTTCCTCCTTGCCTTTTTATTGCCTTTTTCGATATATTTGCTCTTTCCTTCCTTATCATATCTTCTCTCTCTCTCTCCCTCCTTATCTTCCTTCTGTCTCTTTCCTTCATTCCTCCTTTTCTTTCTTTCCTCCTTTCCTTATTTCTTTCATTCTGTCCTTTTGTTCTATCCTATATTTAATCTCCCCCCCCCGGCAGCCCTTCAGTATCTCTGTATCGATTAAGCACACAAGCATTTTTACAGACTTTACTGTTATGTGCCCGGGTTAGGCCCATGTAGCGAAGTAGCTCATTTCTTACATTGTCCTATTTCTCACAATACAATTTCGGCAGTGACCTTTGCACATATTTGCTTGCACGTCAATGTTGGATTAGTTTCACTGAAACGTCTTTGTTTGCACACCTAGCTTTCCACAACATTATCTCAAGGCTTCGAAAATCATGTACAAGGTCTTTTTTTGCACCATGTACAAATGTCATTCTATCCTTATCCACAGGGCTATTTACATATCCAGAACATCATTAATCTATACACACATCGCTAGGCTGCTTTCTATTCTAAATAAAGAGCACCCCAAAAGATTAGTGGGGCGTCATTACAGCTGACACTGAGGGTCCCTGCATTCTGACACTTCTCCATGCAGCGGTCTGACATCTCCATGAGGGGGGTGTTCAGTTTGTGACCAAGGCAGGCCCCTACATCCTCTCCCGCGGGGTAAGGGTGTTGAATCATCCCTTGACAGGATTCTTGGCTTCACACCTACACACACTCTAGGTCAGAGGTCTTCAAACATTTGTAGGTTGAGCCCCCCCAGCTGATTTTTTTGAACTGTTGAGCCCCGCCCCCACCGCCTGACAGAAATTTCTAGAATCTGGTACACCACATAATTGACCGCCCCCCGCATATCCCGGGCCATATCCGGCAAATTTTCCCTTTCTGCCTCTCGTCTTCTTTTAACTGTGTTATGTTATTGTGCTGTAGCTCTTCTTACTCAAAGCGCTGGGACACTCTTTTTGAGTAGCCATGCGCTATACAAAAGTAAATATAACATAACATAATGTTCAACGCAATAAGAGTTTAGTTAACTGTAGGTTTGTGAGTGGGTGTGGTTAAATGACAGAGGCTTATTACACAGCTTGAAACAAACATGTACAAGATAAAATTGTTTTTGCTGGGATGCTTTGTTTTACACTTGACAGATTGATTATAATAAATGGAAGATAGTCACGTCCACACCAAAACTACAAATCAATAAAAGTAAATGAATTGTTTGAAAAAAAGAATCAAACTAAAGTGTGCTACATGGTATCAGAGGGCTGCTGATCCCTCATGTAACGTGAACGTGTGTAGTGATTCCAGGCGGTAGTCTGGAAAACAGGGGTGTGCACAGCTGGGGGGAAAGTTTTCACTTGGTATACCGGCTTGTTAGCAAATGTTAGCACAATTTTAGTCATCATATAACAAAAACTATTGTCTCATGTTGATATCACCATTATTTTTCAAATAAGAGAATAATTTGAGCATTTTTCCATAGATACAGATACAATTATCATTACTTCATGATAATAAATGTGTCAAAAGTGTTTCACAAATCATAACATTATGAAGATCTGAACACAGAGAGTGGCAATTGATGACCTTCGGCCCAATGCATTTCGGGACCTCCTGTCCCTTCCTCGGGGGCCATGCAAATAGCAGGAACTACTGAAATAATGCAAAACAACGATGTGCTGTGTACTCCTTAAAAATGAAGGCGTGGTAGAAGACTGTAAAAGACAGCGGGCCACCTGTACTGGGAATAATGACATGCACTGAGGACCAGAGCGTACTCGAAAAAGATCTACGTAAGCAGAACTCGGAAAAAGGCCTGGTCCTAAAACTACCACTGAACTAGATGCAGGCCAAAAGTTCTTCAAACGGTCCACTCACGGCTGTGAGTAAGACAATACTGCTGAGGATGGTGACACACCCCCTCCTTGATTGAAGAACTCTGACTTAAATGTACCCTAACACCTCATTCCGCCTTGTACACGTCGCACCATTGCCCCCAAATCTTTTGGTATTTCCATGTGTGGGACTCTTAAAGTCAACGGGTCTCCTGAGAAGTGCAGAGCTGCCAAGGTTCCAGATTGCTATGTGTGACATTTTCATAATGTTAGTGTCTTATGAGTGACATTTCAACGACTATGAGTGACACTTTCTCACAAGCAAAATCAAGCAAAGAAAATGAGGGAAACATAAATATCAGAAATCACACCCAGTTGAGCATCGAGAAACTTTTAAGAAGTCACTGAACTAAAGTGTGTGACAGGACTCAATACTTCATGACTAGGTATAGCACTTGATGTTTTATTGAGACTTAGATGTGGTCCTAAAATCTTACCAAATAAAACAATAAAAAATACTTCAAATTTGTGTTTGATTCTAGAACAGCCTGCACTTAAAGAGCGTTACAGATGTCTGTTCTCCCACCATATATTTTCACAAGCCCCTTTGTGACGTATATGCTGCAAAAAGTACTTTATTTTTCCCATAGACCTGTTTGGGTACCTTGCCTAATGACCTTTTCCTTACTCTGTGTGACATTTTATTGCCACCTGCAAAATTTGTGAAATGTAAAAGCTGTGAGCGGGACTATCCAAAATTTGCCACTGTGTAATTTTGCACTATTTTTAGTGCTGGATGTCAGTTCAAGCAAGATAAGCTATTGGGCTCAAGTTTCACACAAGAAAGGCAAAACCAACATCATTGCCAGCTCCACACCATCCCTACGCAAACTAGAGTCTAGGTACACTCAGAGTAGGGTTGCATAGTAGGAGTGCGCCTGAATACTGCCGTGAATCATATACACTGTCATGGTAGAACTGTATCTACTATTTATGCTTTTTGTGCTTGTAATCACTTTCATGTGCTTCTGTCTACAGATTATCACAGCACATATATTCTACACAAGAAGGACATTGGTTCAATAAATATATTGAAAACCGTCCCACTGTGTATTCTGTATATTTCTCTGAACACTAGTAAGCACGAGTGACGGAGCAAAAGGTTCTGATCTGTTTCCACGATCCCAGAGGGGTCAGGGTTGTCATGTTCAGTGGTTGCCAGAAACCATTCACTCCCTGGTTAGCTTAGTGGGAAGGGCTTACGGTGGCACTGTGAGCTAGCTGGTCTCTAGGCCAACATATCCTGTGGGGTAGCCCAGAATCAGTCTAGGTACCTCACCCAAGGTTTATGTTGTCCAACAAACGCGCAGGTCCTACGGATTTGTGGGAACTACATGAAATTACAGATATAAACACAGCAGAATAATTGAGCTCACATGATGGTAACCCTGCTTCGGGGGTATATAACTGTGCATAGAGTCAGTGTCCACGTGATCCTCTTCAGTCAGGAGATACAGGATGGCCCTGAACCCTGCATGAAAAACAGACAGTAAACCATTACAACTCCCCCCTTATCTGAGGGGATTGAACTATAAAGTTGGGTGTTCACTGTTGCAATTCTGAAGATTGCCCCTTTGTAGTGAGTCTGAGTGCTGCTTCCCCCAATCTCTGTCTTGGTAATTACTAGTCTCTTCTTATAGGTGCACCTATCATAGGCATTCTCTCTTCAGTGAGTGTTTGCACTGCCCAAAGGGTAGCCTTTGTGCGTATTACAGTCGGCGCCCCTGGGTGCTTGATGTGTGTGGCGCATGGTGCATCCCAGGTCATGTTACGACAGCCAACCAATCCTAGAGATACAAGTCATTCTCTGCTGTTCGTTTAGGATGGCGTATCATCTGTTTTGGATTTCAGTACAGCCCGGTAATCTTCCCATGTATCTGCAGGAACACCTGTAAGGCCCTGTGAACATAGTGTGTCCCCTGCATCTGTCTCTGCATCCCACATTTGATCATTTAGCCACCTCCGCCGCTGTGGGCCTGCCGGTGGCTTCCAGGCGACAGCGATATTCTGCTTAGCTAAAGCCTAGAGCTATGAATTTCGCAGCATACTTAGGGGCATATTTATGAGAGGCGTCCAAAATGAGATTTGTGAAGCCAGCGAGTCTACCTTGCTTGACCCGGAGTGGCTTCATAACTCTGGAGTAACGCAACGCAGCGCAAATTGCTGCATGAATCTGGGAAAGTGCCAGAAAGATGCACCTACCCAGAGGAGGCACAGCCAGGAGAAATATATTGTTTCTTCTTGTTACTTTCCCTTTCTATTTGTGCTGCATTCTGCAGCCCGCAGGACGAGGAATATGGATCTCAGGAGCACCTTCCTGCACAAAACCAATCCTGCATGCAACACGGTCAGGTGCCGGTGTTGTTGCTAGGCAGCCATAATGGCATCAGCGTGGGGACAAGGCCAGAAATGTATTGTATTTTTCTAAATACGGCGAATTCCTGCCCTTTCCCTGTGACACAGTGCAGCTAGATGATTTGCTCTGCTGTGTCACATTATCTTAAATATGCCCCTTACTCTTTTTTTTGTATGTGGTAACAGCCCCAGCAGACATTGCTCTGAGCTCAGCGCAAGAGGGTTGTTCGTGATCTATCATGGCCGCCACTATGTCCTCTCAGAACATGATCTATCATGGCCGCCACTACGTCCTTGGAACCTTCCTATCATAGGGCAGGACCAAACCATGTGTTGGAAATCTGCTGTCTGTGAGGGGCATTTGGGCATTGAGGCTCTCCGCCTGGGAACATGCCACTCAACTTCACAGGGATAAGGTATGTATGGTGGAATCAGTTGAACTGGGTGTACTTAATTCTCAGGTTCCTGGAAACCGTTTTTACCTGCCTCATCGTCCCTTCCCACTGCCTGTCCGTCATTTCCTGCCCTACGATGGCATCCATGTATCCCGCAGACCAGGGAACTCAGTGAGGCAGGATCCGAGGAGCATGCTTTATAAGAAAGTGAGCGCCTTTATAAGAAAGTGTCCTATCAAAAGTCCAGCATTTAGGAGACATGTGGTTTGGCCTTGTCTTGGCCCCATGTCTTCCCGATGACTTGCATCAGTTCATTGTAAGTCGAGTAGTAGCCCAGGCCGATTCCGTATTTCTCAGTCACCTCTGGGAATTTGAGCAGTATGGTGTCTTCAAACATGTTTCCCAATATGGACAGTCTATTCTCTATCCAGTACTTCTTGTTGTGCTTTAAGGTGAGTGTATGATAGTTTGAGAGTGCCGACCATGGCAAGGCCGGGGAATATGGTGTATTGGGTGTTCCAACATGCACACAATTGTGCCAACAAAACTTTGCCACCCTTGCCAGTTTGTTAGCTGCAACATCATTGGCCACCGGATCCAGTATCCTCACCAGTAATGTCTGCGTTTTGAGAATCATCCGATAGACATTTCAGGGGTGACTGCAATTGAGCAGCAGCGTAGAACAACTCATAGCTGGGTGCTCCTCTCCCATCCATAGGATTATACAGTTTCTGCAGCTCTGCCCTACTCCTGCCACGACCCCAGATTGAAGTCAGTCAGGACACTGTCAAACTCTTTGGAAAAAGGGCAGAGGGAGCTTCACCAGGAGTACTGCAAAATAGGACAGCAACCTCAGCCATACCAGCATCTTAGCTATCGCCACCCTTGGTCAACATTTGCCATCAATCCTACATCCTTTCCTGAAAAATCCCAGACTTTAGGATTTACAGTTTCTCTTAATTCTTTTGGTAAGTCTTCTATTGTAAGGACTTTAGTTTCAGTTTCCTGTTTTGCTAGCATTAATTTATAAACTCCATCTTCGTCAGGAGTTTGAACTTCAACACCATTTGGGGTACAAAATATAGTACAATTCATTTTGCACAACAA
The DNA here is from genome assembly GCF_964263255.1 of Lissotriton vulgaris. Lineage (NCBI taxonomy): Eukaryota > Metazoa > Chordata > Amphibia > Caudata > Salamandridae > Lissotriton > Lissotriton vulgaris. The sequence goes on along the minus strand of NC_141687.1, from coordinate 36,776,510 downwards.
ATCTCTACCTAACAGGTTTACTGGGATGGAATTGCACACAACAAATTTGTGCATTTCTTTAGAATTGCTTATTTTGACTTCCATAGGTTCTGTAACTGGGGTACTAATTTGTTTATTAGAAACGCCCACTACTTGGATCGCTTCTCCCGAGAGGGGTAGGTTTGGAACATCTGCTGTTTTCACAGTAGAACGGGTAGCGCCAGTGTCCAATAAAAAGGTAAGATCATTTCCCTCAACTTTACCCTCAATATATGGACCTGACTGATCTACCGGCAAGGATGCGCCAAGTACGCACTCCTCGTCCTCCCCTCTCAGGCACCGTAAGTACATATCTTCATCACTTAAAAATGTGTCACTCAAAAGGAACTGTGGAGTTGTTGAATCTCTCCTACCTCTTCCCCCCTCACAATTAGTGCTTTCCACACTATAGCTTATGTTACTCCCTGGATTTGACATAGGAGCTAGGGGTATTTGGGTCTGTATTACCGGTTTTGCCTGTTTCTTTGGCACTTCATTCTGCGTCTGTGAATTCACAGAGTTAGTTTGAACATTACCATCAGATTGCATGGCTTTACACTCGTTCTTCCAATGCCCCAACTTTCCGCACCCGTGACATGGGAATTTCTTTTTGGCCTCTACTCTATTGTAATTACCTTTTGGCATCATTTTATTTCCGTCTCCCTGAATTGGGTTGTTTTTCAACTGATTTAGTTGGGCTTCTTGTTGCTCCACTAATTTTACCTGTGCCCACATTACCTTTTCTTATAAATTCTTTCGTTTATTTTCAGCCTCATCTTCACAATATCTGGCGTATTTTAGGATTTCATCTATAGATTTTTCCTGCCAACAGATTTTATGATCCTTAATCCATTGTGAAATTTCAGGTCTCAGGCCTAGTACAAACCTGTATATGAAATGCGTCATATCTTTGGTGTCAATATTCTCAAACCTGCTGTACTGTTTAAAAATCTGTAACAACCTTTCATAATATGCGTTTACAGATTCTCCTCTGTTCTAGGTAGTTCTGCCTATTTTTGTCCAATCTGTTTCTTTCGGGGGCACTTTCCCTTTCAAATACAATATAACCTGGTTATATTTCTTCATCATGTCATCTGATGGCGCCCCTGTCTTTGGGTCTCTGGGGTATTCCTCACTTGGCCAATCTACTGCTATTTTGCAGTCTGTGCATAAATCAACAGGAACTACAATTTCAAACAATCCATCCAGGTGTTTTAGCAAAACTTTGGAAACTTTCACAAATCTTTCTACCTATCGATACCATTCTAAAGGTTTTTCTCGTAATTTTGGGAAGTCATTTGTACACGACAAAATGTCCTGTCTGGACCATGGAACATGTACATTACCTCCACCTGGCAATTCTCTCATTGGGCATACTTTCTCAACCTTTTCAGTTTCCTTTAGCAGGAATGCAGATGCAACACTTTTTGCCTGGGCCTCTTCTTTTTTCTTTGCCCATCTAACTTTCAATTTTTCTAGATCACCCCATTTTTGCATAATTGACAGCAACTCTCTAATCTGCACTTTCTTTCCTGACCATTCATGTTTTCTAAGTCTTTGTCAATAAATTCAACTCGATAAGGTCTCTGCAATGGATGTATGTTGTTACAACGCATACTTTTACAACGCATACCTTTACAACCCATTTTGTCACCGCAACATCCATTACAACGCATGCCATTACAACAAATTCTTTGAAACTACCTTTACAACGCATTCCACTACAACGCATACTACATTAACAACGCATACCATTACAATGCATAACATTACATTGCATGTATGGTAAGTATTTGATAGTGTAGGGGTAAAAATTACTATTCTAACTCCAGGGGGTGCAACAGTAGGGTAAGTGTTGGATAGTGGAGTGGTAAAAATTACTATTCTAACTCCAGGGGGTGCAACAGTAGGGTAAGTATTGGGTAGTGTAGGGATACAAATTACTATTCTAACTCCAGGGGGTACAACAGTAGCGTGAGTGTTGGATAGTGTAGGTATGCGTTGTAATGGTATGCGTTGTAATGGTATGTGTTGTAATGACTGCGTTGTAATGACTGCGTTGTAATGACTGCATTGTAATGACATTCGTTGTAGTGGTATGTCTTGTAGTGACATGCGTTGTAATGGTTGTGTTGTAATGGCATGCATTGTAATGGATGTTGCGTTGTAAAAGTTTCGTTGTAAAGGTAGTGCGTTGTAAAAGTTGCGTTGTAAGTGTTTCCCCTCTGCAATGATTTAGATTTTCCAATGTCAATTCCCATCTCATGGGCTAGGTTCATTAATTTTTCATGATATACTTTTGTGTTTCGGGTAATGCTTCGACATATGAATAGTAGCTCTTCTTCACTAAGTGGGGTTACTCTCTCTAATCCCACATTTCATGCCATCTGTTCTTCCAATTCAACTCTCAATTTGAATATATCCAATGTTTTTGGGGACGATTTTGATTTGTCTATCTCTCGAGACCACTTCTCTATTTCATGTTATGTTATGTTAATATTATTTTTATAGCGCACAGCTGCCCCAGCCAAGGGGCGTCCTGGCGCTTAGACAGGTACTAAAACATAACACACAAAAGGAAAAAGAAAGGGGGGGCGGCTACTCGGAAACGGGGAACAGGAAAGTTTTAATAGCGCGCATGAAGGTGGACAAATCATTCAGAGCTCGGATGTGCACCGGGAGCGAGTTCCACAACCCAGCTGCAAGCACCCGGTAGGAGCGGCCACCCATTCTGCTAAGTTTAAAACGAGGGCAGACTGTCAGATGAAGAGCCTCTGATCTAAGTGATCTCGGAGGGATGTAGGGAATGAGCAGGTTGGCAAGAGCCGGCGGCGAAGAAAGTTTCATGATTTTAAAGGCCGGACAGAGCTCCTTAAACTTGATCCGCTGTCTGACCGGGAGCCAATGTAGGGCCGAGATGGTACCCGAAGCAGAACAATGTCTGGGAAGACCCACAATGGCCCGCGCCGCGGCATTTTGAACCCTTTGGAGCCCGGATGCTTCAGCCTGGTTTACCCCTAACATCAGCGAACTTCCGTAGTCCAGCCGGGATAGAATCGATGCCTGGACCACGAGCTGCCGGGTGGGGGGGTCAAAATATTTCAAAACCGACCTTATGCCACGCAAGATACCGTAACAAGTGGCAGCAACCCTCTTTGTGTGGCCTGTGAAGGTGAGCGCGGGATCCAGCCAAATTCCTAGGTTTTTCACACCGGAAGCTGGGATAGGAATAATGCCCAGCTCTGGAGATAATCACTGGTTTCCCCATAGCTCAGCATGTTTCCCCAAGACCAACACCTCAGTTTTGGTGGCATTCAACTGTAGGCAATTGGTACGAAGCCAGCTCGCGACTGCCACAAGTCTAGTTCGGAATCTGGGGGCCTCCACTTCAGGGTCTCCACTAAGTGTCACCGCCAGCTGCGTATCGTCAGCATATGAGGTCAGACACCACTGTTTGACGACTGCAGCTAGCGGTTTCACATAGAGGTTGAACAAGGTGGGGCTCAACGAGGAGCCCTGTGGGACCCCCAGGTCCAAGGGATGAATAGTGGATTGGCAGGGTGGTATTGCCACTTTAAAGGTTCGATCTGAGAGAAAGGATCAAAACCACTGGAGAGCGGTGCCTGCTACTCCAGCTTCCTCTAAGCATTGGATCAGTATATGGTGGGACATAGTATCGAAAGCAGCGCTCAGATCTAATAGCAGGAGCGCTGCCGTGCGTCCGGAGTCAAGCACCAGACGTAGATGCTCGATAATATAGAGCAAAGCCGTCTCGGTACTGTGTCCTGGCCGGAAGCCATTCTGGCTGGAGTCCAATATCTGATTACGAGCCAGGTGCTCAGACAGGATCGAGTTAACATGGGCATCGGTAACTTTAGCCGTCCAAGGCAATAGAGATATGGGGCGGTAGTTCTCTGGCAAAAGGGGGTCGGAATTTGCCTTTTTTAAGATTGGGGTAACTACCGCCTGCTTCCATGAAGAAGGAACCGTTCCGGTTGACAACGACATGTTGATTAGATTTAGTATAGGAGCTCGGCACAGCGGGGAAAGTGTACTAATAAGAGCTGGCTTTAGCGGGTCCAGAGGAGAGCCTGATTTAACGCTGAGGCTAAGTTTGTCATAAGTCTCAGTGGACAGATCAGGTAAGAAAGTCAAAGTCTCATACTCCAAGAGATTAGGGTCAACTAACTCTGGATCCGGCCGACACAGGTCAAATCCTCGGTATATTTTCTGCACTTTCTCCAAAAAGAAAGTTGCCAAATTCTCGCAGTGGGAGAGGTAGCTCTTTTATTCATTAGGTCTTTCAAGACCTTGAATATTAGTTTAGATGGATTAGTGCTGGCTAGAAATTCCTGAGCATAGAATGCGGCCCGTGTTCTGCAGATTGCCCTATGATAGAACTTAAGTTTGGCAAAGTACAGGGTTTTCAGGGCAGGATCATAAGATCTTCTCCAATCCCTCTCCGCTTTCCGGCAAGTTTGTTTAAGCTCGACAAGGGACTCATTATACCACGGGCTGGGTACCTTCGAATGACCTTTCGACCAACGCATGGGTATAAGGGAGTCAAGAGCGTCTGAAATCCATGTGCAAAACAGCTGGTAACCATGATACACATTCAAAAAAGCGCTCAGGGGTTTCTGCTCCAGTAGCCTATAGAACTCTTCAAGTTTAAGCTTGTGCCAATGCCTTTTAAAGATTGGCCTATCCACAGGTTTAAATGGCTTATCGTGAATAGGACAAAAGGCTTCCACCAGCAGGTGATCCGTCCATCCCATCAACATCGGGTCAGACACCTTCACCCTCACAAGAGTGGAAAAAAAGGGATCAAGAATATGCCCTCCAGTGTGAGTGGGAAGAGTTACAAGCTGGACAAGTTGAAGAGCTTCAAGATCCGCGAGCAAGGTGTTAATGGCTGTGGACGACCTGTTGTCAAAATGAATATTAAGGTCATCTGGAGTAATTACTGTTGCACTCACTGCGCCTGAAGATGTTTCCATCCTGACTTCTCTTGAATTTACTGGAGTACTTTCCCTAACTGAACTGCTTTCAGGTTCTCTGATTGGTAAATCCATAAAGGAAATTACTGATTCGCATTCACTGGCTTGGTCATTCACTATTAGTGTTTCTTCTATCGGCTACACTACAGGTGTAGTCAAAAAAGGAGGTTTAGGAGTGGCTTGCTTATCTCTGTATAAGGGGACAACAGCTCCTATGATTACCGGGATTGTCAGGGCTTCAGGATTGACATTTATTTGGGATTTCTTGTGAATTAACTCATCTCGCTGTTTATTTAAAGCTTCCTGTTCTCTTTCCTGAAGTACCTTTTCAATATTTGTTTCATGTACTACTTGTGGAATTAAAGGCGGTTTCAGAAACGGGGCACTTGGGTTACTTGTACTTATACTGGTACTGGGCTGTTCATTATAAGGAGGTGGATTTTTCATGAATAAATCCTCAAATAATCATCATCTGGATTATCACTTCTCATCAAATTTCTGGTTTTCTCTGTTCTTTTGTATCCCAATTGATCCTCAGTAAGCACAGGATATAATCCTTCCACTATCATGTTTTGTCTCCATTCTGTCTTTTGTTATCCCTGGTTTCTCTTGGGTACCTAGGGTAAAATTTACTCAAACCTGTCACTTCTGGGTCGATCACGCTCAAAAGCTTCGATCTCCCATTCCTCAAGTGCTTCATATTGTGTTAACCTGGGTCTGGGATCTAACTCATTCAGGCGAGTCCTTAGGTTAAACAAGACTCTCCAATTAAAGGTTCCATGTTCAGGGAATGCTAAAACCCCATCACCCTTTGTGGATTCCACCCAATTCTCTAACCACACACCGGTATGATACCCTCTGTAAAACATCATGTATGATGCGGGTGTATTTGGTGGTGGAATGACAATGCCTTCTCTAGGTTTAATTGGTTTATCTTTTGTAAAGAAATTCTTAATTTTCTTAGTGAATAAAATTTTTATTTTCTCTCCATATATTATATTATATTGTTTTTTCCTACACTTTTCTTGCGCAAATCCTAAGAATCTTCTATCAGGTCTATCTGAATAGAATACTGGATGCGACATATACATAAAGTCTTTGTTATGACACTTTGTTTGTTTACAACTTCTACCAATAATAATGCGTTTCTTATTCTCAATAACCATTCACAGCTTAGATTCAAGTTACAACCAGCCAATGATTACGCAGCTTTTCCCGTGCGACTGGTTCTCACGCTCCTGCACTCTCCCCTCCTTTACAATTTTACTTCAGCTACAAACCCGCTGTCTCAACCAATCCCAGCGCTGCACTAGGTGACGTCAGCGCAGCTCCAAATCTGACTCCCCTCTTTGCAAGGTAATGCATAAACTCCATTCTTTTAAATTAAAAATTTTCATTAACTCACAACGTAGAAACATTCGCCACTGTGCCAGAGTGACTAATTGAAAGGAAAGGTAATTTCACACACTAGGACAAATCCCTTCCGTTTACTCTTTAAACACTACGAGTAGATCCCTTCCGTCTACCCTTCATACAAGCATCGGTGAACCTGCTACGCTTTCGGGCTTACCCTTTCTAGGTTATGCAAGGCCAAAATTTCACCAGCGAACCCCTTTGCTATCAATCAAGCTCAGAAAAACCTGCTACATCCCCAGTGTGACCCTTTCTAGGTGATATCAAACTAAAGTTTCACCAGCGAACTCTTTGCTATCATTGATTCACACATTTATTCAGAAAATCCCTAAAAAGTGCTTCTGGTTCTACCTAACCATGCACTTACTTCCTCGGACAAGTGACCTCAACTACAGAGTGGCTTCCATTTACCACCTGCTATTCTGCCCCCGGGGTTTCCAGACAAAAGATAGTCAGTCAAAGGCTTTATTCAGTTTTGATTCAAACCATAAAAGTGCATTTACAGTATAGACAATTTAAAACATGTTGAGACACACAGTAATTATAAAACCTGTGCAGAAAGTGCAAAAGTGCAGGGTGCAGCAAATTTTCAGACATAAATTCATTAATAGGTACAGTCAAATTAACAAAGATACCTTCATTGATCCAAACAATTTTTCAACTTGATAGACAGTTTTAAAAATTCAGTAACTTGAAGAATACGGTCACTGTGCAAAAGTTGCGAATACAATTATGCTGGTCTGATCCGATTAAAATTGAGTTTCTTTAAAAGATCTACCAGATAGCGTTTGCGGGGGTATTCATAAAATTTACATAAAAATATAAAATGCAACATATCCTGTGGAGACACACCGTCACAGCCACAGGGAGCTGTAGGTTTATTAAAAGCAGCATTTTTAGGTCTAAACAGCAAGTGATGGAAAATATTAAATCTAAACCTCTTTTTTTTATTTTTATTTTTTACTTTTTATTATTGAAGTTCTTGTATCAGGTTTCAGCTAGTGAAAAGAAAATACGTATATTGACAACCAAAGAATACAAAGTCATAGTTTACAGAGTACAATTTCTAACATTACTCAAAATATGATTTCCAAATTTTATCAAATTTCCTTATCCCCCCAATTCGCTGGGCATAACAAAATTCGCTTATTCTAACATTTCTCATTTTCTGAAGCCAGGCATTAAACGTAGGTGCTTGTGTTAGTTTCCAATTCTGAAGCACCAAGGACCTTGCTACTGCCATCGCAATAAATAATAGTTTAACCAGCTGTTCTAGCAAACTGAGATCAGTATCAAATCCATAACGTATTAATTTGACGTTATAAGCAATCTGAATCCCACAAAACCTTTGTAAGTATTCGAATATCTCATTCCAAAAAGGGACAATTTTAACACAGTAAGCTGTAGTATGGGACCAATTGGCGGGACTGAACTGCTTACATCTAAAACAGATGGCACTGACATTTGTATTCATTTTTGAGATGGCGGCTGATTACTGCCAATTCGGCCTTTTGAAATTGCTTCATTTCTCTTATTTCTCCTAGTATCAGATTTAGCATATCTTTTACTGAGATCTGAAAGTCCCCAGTAGTCTTAGTGTTCATCTCCAAAATCGAGCTCTGTGTCATTTGCTGTAGCATCATTCAAATCTAAATTAGATTGCGGCAAGATAGAGAATGCAGCAGAGGGGACAGACGTAGTTGAGACTTCATTCTTACTCGAAGATGCAGTTTTTATATCTACAGACGGAGAATCTATTAAATTAACCACATTACTAGTTAACGTTGTTGAATCTGTCGGATTTAAGGGGGTTGGGGCCTCTGGTGAAGTTGCCCTGGTCCCAACTGCATTCGTGTTAACATTAGTAACATGCCCTGTGCCCTTTCGCTCAAATAACGGGAATTGTTTAGAAACCTTAGGAGTAGAAATTACCAGGGCATCTTTGGGAACCTGTGGATCATGTGCAAGTATAGAATTCACCCCTTGAACCATTCCTGGTGAATTAACTGCTATGCTTGATAGGGCCATATCCATCCCAGCCATAGGCAGCTCTAATACCTCCGTCGGCTCCTTCCCTTTACTAGTGATAGAGTTACAGGAATCTTGTTGCTGAGCCTGTGTTATATTGTCACTTGGAAGATTGTTTTCACCCTCTCCTGAACTCTCCGAATTTTCAGCAGAAGAGTTCTCCTTCTCTGTAGCAGATCCTGCCAGTTTAACTTTTTCTGATTTCAGTTGTTGACTCTTTTTTATCGCCCTGGTCCTAGCCGTCAATTGTTTGCCCATAATCAGATCACAAGGCGAAGTACTCTCACCTCAGAGTCACTGATCTTCAATCTTTGGCAGGACAAAGTCGGCGTATTAGATACCAGAGAAAGCCAGAGAGTCAAAAATGTTGATACTTATAATTCACTATATCGCGGTATCTCTTAATACTGGCAGGGTCCCAATTATTTGAGGCCTTGCACATACAGCGATTTCAGCACAGTATTATATAATAGAGGTAGGAGGGCAAATTATTCAAAAAGGTGAAAAAGTTCCAATAACTTCTGAGGTCGCTAGGAATGCTGGGACTTGAAGTGATCAGTGTTCCGTACTATAGGCGGGTAAACACAGCTTTAAAAAATCTTCATTCCAAAGTTCGAACCTTTCAGCCGGTTCTTAAATACTTGCTAATCTACTCTGAAAATTATACGTTTTTCGAACTCAGCCTCTAAGGAACATTTAAATTTGCTGCAGCACTGAAAAGCGTTCTTCCAGAGTTTGCCACTAAAGGTACCGAGTACAGCGTGCTCAATACTAAGCTCCACACTTCTTCTCAATGATATTGCTGATTATTGCTTTCAATGAGCGCCTCTGAAAACGTCTAAAGGCTTAATTTTTGTAAAAATGTCTTTCCTCTTAGTCGTACGAGGTGCACTCCCCAAGCGATTTCATAATGAGTGTGTACCTTTTGAGCCGGTCGTTTCTTCGTGGTTTTCACTGCCTCCGCTTTTTCCCCGCTTTTCTGCTTTTCGGCAGCAGCCTGTATCCCCCGCGGTCACAGCGGTCACAGCACGTATCCTCTGCTTCAGTCCGCACGGATTTCACCAGCACCGGTGAGGACGCTGCAAAACACCTCCGACACCATCATCCTCGAGAAGCCGAATAGGGAGGAGGAGCAAGGAACAGGAGGCCCAGGTGCTACGTGGAGGCGTGGAACTCCACCGTAGCGGTCACCTACGAGCTGCCGAATGTGCCATTAAATCTAAACCTCATTAGCAGACACTTCTCATGGGAAGACAGCGATCCCATCAGATAGGTCTCCATCATATCGCCTGTTTTTAACATAGCAAATCATCTTACACTTGGTTTCAGGAGCTCCTCATGTTCCATTTTAAGCTTTCTGTCCAAAAAAAAGGCTCGCTTAACTGCAACCACATCACCCTTCACAATCCCACTAGGGTGCTCAAACAGATCCAGGTGTCCAAGCTTAGAAAAGTTCGATTTCAAGTATTTTAACCAGGGTGTACCCATTGCCTTATCCTGAGACAAGTAATCTCTCATAATCAGGTGGGTCAATGGAATATCTGGATTCAGCCACAATTTTAACCAGCAAGTCAACGGGCGTAGTGAAAAAATATCACAAAGATATTGTGACCCTAGCTCTTCGTGCACTACAAAAGATCATGTTCCTGCGGACACACAAGAGCCGTTTCATAAATACATTTTCAGCATTCTGTAGTTGCTCACCGGCCACATAACCCCATATTTCACTGCCATATACGGCAGTTGCCACATTATAAAGTTTCAGCATGGCATTGTTAGGTTTTGCAAAAGATATAACGGATACAAACAGTTTTGGTTAATACAAAAATGAATACATTCAGTCATTTTTCAAAACATTTGATCGATCATTAATCAATACCTTAACTAACTAGTTTTCCTATCTGAACTAATCCCTAACCATACTACTGCTACCAAAAAAAACTGAGTGCAAGGGGTGAACCTACTTGTTATTACCACACTCACCTGGGCCCACATACACTAACATACATACATACATAAGTAAGTTACCCTAAACTCTACTAAGTTTTAAAGTCAGGTCCTATACCATTTGTCTTACCAATTCTTGTCACAGGACCTAGGGATCAAAGGAGTTAGAATAATAGGAAACACCCAAAATACATTTACTAAACCTTCACTTCAAATAACCACAGACTCTGGAAAGTTTTAATCTTTTATTTAAGTACATTTTGAAACGTCATAGTCCACACAATTCTTTATGAAAATCTCAATGATAAGAATGACTATATATATATGAGCAAGCAGAGCAGATTTAGGCAACTTCTTTAACATTAAAGTATAGGACATGGAGAAAGAGAGAGAGAGAGAGAGAGAACATTCAAATGCCCCAATAAATTTTGTAATCATAGGAAGGGGAAGAAAAGGGGGACATCAAATACAGACGTTGATTTGTCTAGGATTTAACCTTTAGAAACATAGGGAGGGGAAGAAGGAACATTCATAATAGCAGATTTTGATCATTTAACAAAATAACTTTACACATTTCAGAAAACATAGGATATGGGAAAAGAAAGCATACGAAATAGTCACAGTTTCAGGTTATATTTTCCTATTATGAGTGAAGACCAACCCTGACCATGGGCTGGGACACGGGACAGGACCCAAGGAAATGCTGGTGCCAGAAGGGACAGATGTAGTCCAGGAAAACCAAGACTGGTACGGACCAAATTGGATCAGGACAGGACCATCTCAGGCTAGAACCGGCACCCGCAGCTAAAGGAATAACGCCAGCGTTGGACCTCTCTGCAGCTAACAGTTGAACCCCGAATAGGTCAGCAAATCCACGGACAAAGTGCTTCACCAGCACCCAGTCTCCCGAACCCCGATTGAGTTATCGAATCTTCTGACAGTGCTTTGCAACCCTCTGTTTCTCCAGCCTATTGAGTGCATTGGGTCAGTGACAGGTCAGCTATTCAGACAAGTCGGACAATCTAGCTAACTGAACCGACTCTAATTATACTATTTTTCAGGTCAGAGTACAACCCCCTAATGTTGCAAGTGTCAGAATCCCCAATTTGGATTGGACAAAAGGATGGGACTGTCATCACCCCACACCAAATTGAAACTTTCAGAATGAATATTTAATTTTTTTACTTTTACACCCATCAAATTTATTCTCATGAGTCCAACAATTGTATGTTTCGTAGGTTGAAACAATGTTTAAATAGCAGTTCTTTAGCTTCCTTCAGCAGAGGTCAGGGGTTGAGTTCTCAGGAACATCTTCTAGCAAAGCTTGCCTTTGGCAGCAATTCAAGGATATCTGCTTCATGGATGGGGTGATTCGGGCAAGCGTGGATCCTCCAAAGATGGAGTTCGGCAATAGGTAACAGGCCCATTATGCAAAAAATGCAAAAATAGAAAAGAAACAGTTTAAGAACAAGGAATGAATGTTTGCAATGTATACCACTTATTTCTACTCTCTTCCCATTATTCCATATTTAACTAATGTGTTAAGATTAAGCAGAACACACACCTTAGCAAAAGCGGCAATGCAGGCTTCATGCACGCTGTTAACACAGAGCAGCCATTTTACTTCTAGTATGCAGGAGCAAAAGATTCCCTCCAGGAAGTAAGTCATGTCACTTGAGTGTGACAGATGCATGCGCAGTAGGAAAACCCACGTAGCAGTCACCATTTTAGAAGCGAACGATTAGTAAAAGCACATAGACAAGCCTCACTTAGATACTCGTTTTGAATTAAACTGCAAGTATTAATACACAAAACATGTTAGTATATTTACTGTTAGGACAAGAGGGTTGAATACAAGCAAGTCGCTCTACGTGCGAATCCTTGCTCCATCAATCCCCTCTTTGATGATTTTATATCATCACAAATTAATAAAACAGATGTCAACTTTCAAATTTTTCCCAATTCAATCTCTTCAAACTTTCTCTTTGGTTGCTTTTCATTATTCATGTAAAAGCTCTTCATTTTCTTGTATGAATCACCATTCAGCTCTTCAAGTTCTATTTCTTCCACATTTTGTTTCTTTGCTTTCTTGTTTACCTTGAAAATCTTTCTGCTTTTGTAGCATTTGCAACAAAGCATTATTGCTAAAATCAGCAAGGCTACTCCCGATATTGGCATCAGTATTTTACCTACTATACTTTGCTCAAGGCCTGCTCCAACTTCCCAGCAAAGGAGAAGTTCCTCAGACCTTCCTGATCTGCACAGAGGCCAATCTCGACATCCTGCATGGATTGCATTTGCCAAGGCTTGTTGGATCCAATCCGGATACCAATACTGCAGTCAACTAGATCCTTTATGGCACAGGTCGAATCGGGCTCCTGGTTGTCATCGACGCCTTTTGGACCACGTGGCTGAAAAGACAAGCTTCAGCTTCTCACCTGAAATCACCTGACATTGGCTGGCAGCTTCCCATCCCCATCCTGGTCACTGGCTAGTGACCCAGACTCTGTCCCTTCTGCTTTCAGGTTGTTCAGATCTCCAATCCACCGTTGGATCCACCCGGACACTTTTCCTCTGGTCGCCTGCAGGACTTCTTTGCAGCTCTCCATTGAAAACGACGACAAAACCCGACACCAAAAGGCACCTATGCACATGGCTTCCCTGAGTGAGGTAACACAAGTACTCCGGTGCTCCCATGGGTCTTGACTCTCGAAGTGTTCTAGTCTAAAAGGGTTCCATCATAGTTCACTCAGAAGTGTCCTTAAATTTTAACTTTGTAACTTGTTTGTTTCCCATAGAAAGTCAATGGTAACCTGTAGCTGTGTTTAGACACTGCACGCGTCTCCCGTGGGCCTGCTACATCCTAACCTTTGGTTTTTCCTAGTAGCCCCAGCAATTCCACAGGCCTCAGGCCTGCTTCTCTAACCCAGACGTGGTTCTTATACCACTATTTTAGTATATGTTTTGTGAGGCCCCTAGGGCATAACGTGTACTGTGCAACTTATCGTATGCTAATTAAGTTCCTTGTAATGTACTTTTACCTCTAACCTCATAAAGAGTGCAGAGGAGTTTTGTTTCGATTAAATACATATATATTTGATATAAACCTTGTATGGTCTGCTTTTATTTGCTACTCAAGGGATTATAATTGGTAAAACAACTCGCTTAACTCACCTCTGAAGTCTTAGCTTGAAGGCTGCTCTCCAAAGCTACCACTAGGATAGCTTTCTATAAGGTTGACTTTACAACCATCATCAATAAGGGTCATTTGGACTAGTGCAAGGTGTCCCACTAGAATAGTGGACATCATATACCAGGCCAACTTCTCACAATCGCTATTTACCACCATCTTGGAGTTGGTGGCAAATAGCGAATCCTTAAGGCTGAGGTGCACTGTTTTTAGTGCTACCTACATTGCATATAAGGAATCTGTATTACCGATTCCTTAAATGCAAGGCCAATTAGGAATCGGTATTAAGGAATCACGGCCTAATTTATGAAAAGTGACGCATCGCTGCGTGAAAACAGCGATGGTCACTTTTCACTGCGCCCTCCTTGCGCGACCAATGATGCATCATATTTACAGTATGCCGCATCATGGGGCAAGGAGTTACAGATATGTCAGTATTTCTGACATATCTGTATGGCGCAAAAGTGACGCATTACTGGAGTGTGCCACAAAAGTGACGCAACCCCAGCAATGTGTCCTTTCAAATGGGGCAAGCCCCATTTGAAAAGACCTGCGTCAGTCTTATGCCTGCTGTGAGGCAGGCGTAAGAAATTGACACATTTGTTTCCTAGAAGTGGCACAGTGAAATCTTATAGATTTCACTGCGCCACTTCTATGACCCTGTCTTGCGTCAGAATGCCCCCCTTGCATACATTATACCTGGCATAGTTATAATGTGGCGAAGGGGTTTACAAAGTGACGCATCTACCTAGATGCGTCACTTTGTAAAAATGGTGCAACAAGGTCTTCTGCAAAACCTGCCCTTAAAACACTCCACTGGCTACCAGTGCGGGAGAGAATAGAGTTTAAGGCTATGTGTATCGCCCATAAGCTCATGAACGGACAAGGCCCAGCCATTCTTAAAGAAATGGTCACCCCGTATAAAGCTCTGAGATCCCTAAGGTCGGACAACGAACATCTGGCGAATGTCCCTAAGTTTAGGAGATCACGTACCGGAGGCCGTCGCTTCTCTGTTAAAGCTGCCACTCGGTGGAACCAGCTACCCCGCAGATTGCGAATGGAACCCTCATATTTGGCCTTCCGCAAACAACTTAAAACGCTGCTATTCCCCAATTAGTGAGTCCAACTTTACCCTCCCCCCTTCTGAGCCATCCTACAGTTCACAGCGCGGGGATGCCTTCGGGTCACCAGGCGCTCTACAAATCCTTAAATAAATAATAAATAAATAAATAAATAAGGCACATTTTTTACGCTGCTGGTGCGTCACAAAAAGTGACACCGGCGGCGTAAAAGTGACGCACGGCCTCATAAATGAGGCCCTCAGTATTTACCGATTCCTTAATACCGAATTCTTCCCTACATCACGAATGCCTAAATACCGGTCGGTAACGGTGAAATTTACTGAATTTCGCCTTTACTGGCCGGTATTTGGGCCATCTACATATGGCCGAAAGTGCTGATGCAATAATTAAATCGAGTGACAATGTTTGTCCGAAGTAGGCAATGTGCCTATGTGTTGGTTACTTGTGTGCCTGTGCAAGTGCTCTGATTTCGCATTAGATTTTTTCAAGTTTGATATTGGCTGTGTGAACAGTGCGCCTCCCCGCTAAGCTCAGAACCTTCACAGCCTTGCATGCCAGTTGTACAGTCGATCCTCCTAATGATTTTATAATGGCAGATCTGCAGGTTCCTATTTGTTGTTGCTTCAGTGTTGGCAGTAACAGAGTTTCCTGGAGGAGAGTTATGGGCAAGTGCACAAAAGATGAAGCAAGGATTTGTTTCTATAACCACAGAGGTGACAGACCAGGGTTGGCCAAGACCGTTTCTACTTTGGTGCTAAATCTTTAGCAGTGTCTGAGCCTCAATAACATCAGGTTGAACTTCTTTTGATCTTGAGAAGTGGTCCAGGAAGCACAGTTGAGGTTTTAGAGTTTTATATGGTGGCATCCCCACCCACGCATAGATTTTGTTTGTCAAGGTTGCTTTGTCTACTAGAAGTGGTTGCAGCTTGATTGCTTTGTTGGTATTTTGTTTGAACTCTGAGTAGGCGGATACTTTGTGCCAAGCCTCTTCTAACTTTAGGGAGGAAAGTGATTGCAGTAGAACAAAGTGACCTGAGTTCTTTTGTGTAGATTGTTTTTCGATTTCCCGCCAACAATGATGGGCGAGGGAATTTGCCTCTGCTGCCCTCATTCTCCAGTAAATTTTTATGAGGGTGCCTTGTCTTGCCTGAATCTGGTCTGTTAATCCGAGCTCCAGCCTGATATACGCTTGTCCTGTGTATCGTGGGACTGAAAATAATTTCTTGAAAAAGCTAGATTGAGTGGTGTTCAAACCTGATGCATCATTACTTTTAAGCAGTTCAGATCTGTACAAGATTGAGGGCAAGAATTCAGCTGCTACGACTTCAGCAAATGATTTCTTGAACAGTCTCTGAGATTTTTGTAAGATTTTGAATGCCATCAGCAGCTGGTTTTCTTTTACGTGCCTTGATACCAAATATTGCTTATAGTTAAGGTGCCGATCAAGTAATATCCCCAGACGTCTTTGGATTTCACTAAATTTGAGGCCTTCCTGTGCTTGCTCCGTATACTTTTGTAATGAAACAAAACATGTATACCAGGACTCCTAGGCCTCTTGATATCTCTGACATATAGAGCTACCAAATGTTCTAAGTTAGAAAGGAAAATTAATAAATCAACCACAGACGCAAAGTTACGGTCTGATCTTCAGTCTGCGGTTTCTTCTCGCAATATGTATAAATTCTGACTCATAATAACTAAAAGTTTGGGTAGCGATCACATCAAAACTCATACTCCTATTGACGAAAATCTTTTATATTCTCATTTTTTGTGCTCTGTACACATCTTCTTCCATTTTACTGGATTTGGGACTCTGATTTTTAAAAAGTCTCAGATTATTTTTTCATTGAAAAAAATTGGAGATGGTAAAAGTAAACACATAGGGGGCATATTCTCAAGAACGTGTGATAACCATTGCAAAAGTAACTTAACGCAGCCTTCACCATAACCGTCTATTGTGGGAAAATTACGCTGTGTTAACCAAGTATTCACAACATGGTGCTACCTGCCAGATAACGCATCAAATGATGCAGAAAAATCAACGCGACAAAAATGCAAAACACGAACGCAAAAAAAGCTGCAATACAAAAATCAGCAAAACCAGCAACAGGCCTGCAATTCACACACGTTTGGTAGGAAAAATCACCAAAAAAAGTACAAAAAAACAGACTAACAAATGACAAGCAACAGCGAAGCACCATGGATGTTGCTGGAGCAAGTACAGAGGAGAACCAGAACCCCACAAGCCCCCTGGAGGACCAGCCTAGGACCTCGGGTCAGGGAAGGCCAAGGAGAAGAAGAGTAGGAAGAAGCAGTTCAGTCTACAGGAAAACAGGAGGCTGTTAACACAGGTGGTAAAACACGATCAACTACTGTTTGTCACCTCCACTGGGTCATTAGCAACAAAAAATGGAATATGGCAGATCATCGTGGACAAGGTGAATGCAGTCGGAGTGCTGAAGAGGACAATGGAAGAGGTCAAGAGGTGCTGGAATGATGTCAAGTGCAAAACCAAGCAGAAACTCATCAACAACCGGAAGGCAGAAATGCAGACTGGAGGTGGCAGTCCAGCACCACAGGAGGAGCTGGCCGAGACGGAGAAAATGTTGTCCACAGTTATTGGTGGGGAGACAGTGGCAGGAGTCAGGGACCGGACACTGCTCAACATGACCTGACACAACAGCAACAGAGTGAGAAACAACCAGGGAGGGGGGACGGGGGTAGATGACCACAATGGCACACATGCACCATGAGGTAGAGCACATCTGCGGACAAACCATGCCCCAGACCCCCAACTCGCACCATGAGACCCATGTACCCAAGCATGCAACATCTCATCACTGTATAAGCACAGAAGTCAAAGGCGCACCACATGAAAGGGATATAGGGCTGTCGCATTCTAATCTAGGACCCTGATCGATACTGTGACCTTATGCCCCTATACGGCTATAATCCCTTTGTACCCCTATATTGGCATAACCGATCAAATGCAATATTCAGAAACTCGTCTTTGGCTTCACACGAACAGAGCCACATTTCAGAATCGCTTCCTCTGCAACTTCCTTTGCAGCTCATTAGTGCAAATGGCACAGCAGAAGCTACTATCTAAGATTCCTAGATTACACTCCGAGTTCTTCAACAAGATAAAATCTCAGCAACCTGGGAAAGCCCCGCTTGCTATGTTTTGATTAGTAATAGAACTCTAATGAGCACTGAGAGACGATTACTTCCTAGTGACATCTTTATTGACGTCTTATGTCCAAAAATGTACGTCAAACCAGGCACCTTTCAGGTATAAATATTACCAACGTTGCCTTAAGCAAATGTTGATGATACCATCGCTGATGCAGCTGACCCTAACACGGCTGCTACTATCGCTGCTAACGAGCGAACGATGGTGTGGTGCACATAGGAGCAGAACAGATGTCCCCCTGGAAGAGCCCAGCAGATGCAAGCTGCCCGCGGACGCTGCCCCTCCTCTTCCTCGACGCGCTGAGAGAGACGCTGTCTTTTCTCCCGCCAAGAAATCCAGCTCCGGCGTTTCCAGCCTACTCTTGCGAGTGACTGGGATATCGAGTCCCTGGAAGGAGATACCAAACCTCCAACATTCTATTTCAGAGGTATGGTGTTGACTAAACCCTTAGAGAGAATTCTTGAAGCAAACCTTGGCAAAACCAACTTAACTTAAAGCTACTTACTTACTCCCCTCCCAAGTATTATGCTTAGGTCAGGTACACTGGGGTAGGCGTAGTTAGAAGCACCAGTTGAGTACGGTAGCCTAATGTATATGAATGTATATATGTTTTATTCATTTTAAACCATTGTATGGCTAAGAAACCCTATCAATGCTTTTACAGTATTATTTCGCAATACTCATTTTACTGTACGCACTTTTTATAATAACTAGTCTTGCAATTGTGGCAATTCATTTCTCTTGTACGAGAAGAAAGACTGTTCAATAAATAATACCTTTTTATTGAAAACGCCCGTCTCTCTATTCTCTGCATATTGGTGAAAGTAATCTGCACAAAACTGACTGAGTAAAATAACTGTCTATTGTTTCACACGACTCTAGAGATTGACTCTTATCTGAGCAGCAAAGTTGTCATGCTTATGCGGTTGTTGGAAAACTGAATCCCTTCGTGTCTGTACCAGGGAAGCTGATCACTTCCTATTCAGTCAAGAAAGTTTCCAGTGACCTCTGAGCTAGTTGGTAACAAACCCAATTAAGTTTAGCATAGTCAGTAGAAGATCCGCACTTCTACGTTGATACTACTGTTTATGTTATTCCAATGCGCAGGGCCTATTGGGAAAATAGGAACTACACTACATGGCGCCCAAACGTTTGGTAAGGCGATAAACTAACGCAAGACGTTAGAGTAACTCAGTCGTGCATTTTTCACACAGACCCCTTTCTACCGTAAATACTCCAATAGAAGTCTGGAGTGGGTGAAAGGTTAAAATCCGCCCGACCTTGGAGACCTGCTCTGCAAAACCTGCATTTATAAAATGTCAGTAGAAAACAACGGAACTGATGCCACAGTAAATGCGACTCAGCAGGGTCCCGATGGTACAGGGACTACTGAACCGGGTGCAATAATCATCCCGGCACATTTAAGAAAATCTACAACGTCAAAACTTATAGAAAATGGACTTACCACACAAGGTGGCACAGTCGTCTTCGTGATAGAGGCACACGAATATCGGCAGACAGAGGTATTCTATTCTTGGATAAAATTTCCAGCAGCAAACACCGCAACACACGAGTTCCACTACTATATAGTAGGGGATCCACCGGAAGAGTACGCTCCTTTCGAGGAGATTGAAATCCCATTAAAATACCAAGAGCATTTGCTCTGGTTTAAAGGCGCCCTAAAACACATTGATCATATTACCAGGCTCGGTCCACTAGGTTGACCAGGAGCAACGTGGCTGGTTCTAGCCAGCTACACACCACATCCAAACATTGATAAAATGTCAAGTGAAGAACTCTTAGTTAAAATAAGAGAATTAACAAAGGCATACAGAGAGTTAGTAAAATTATTTATTAAAAATAATTCTAACACTCCTAAAAAGAGCTGGGATGGAAATAAACAATCCACTCCCAAGGAAAAAGTTTTCCAGTCCAGAGGAATGTCTCCTCGACGGAGGGAAAGAACTCCGACTCGAGAACACCAGTCTCCCCAGAGGGTGCCCTCTGAGAAAAGATATAACCTTAGATATAGGGATAATTTGAAGAAGCCTGATAGATATCAAAGTATTGATACACGTCCCTCTTGATCTTTTTTTCGCAGAAATTGGAAAGAAGAGGACGGTCAGACCCAGGAGAGCACACCAAGTCCAAAGACAAGGAACCTGCTCAGAGTAAAAAAATGTAGCCAGTATTAGAGTAATCGAACATGCCGAGAATACTGAGGACACAGTTGAAAAACGGGGAGTGGGCACAGACAATGCTAGACAGTGCAGCAGAAATCAGTATAGCTCGCAAGATCCTGATGAGTCATCTGGAGACAGTGGACACGAATGAATACATTCAGGTTGAAACTGCCGACACCAGAGTTAGCGAGCACCATAAGATATACGAAATAACATTGCGTATAGAGGGTGATAAGACTAGGAAAATAAGGGGTCTAGTTTGGGATAAACTCTCAAAAGGTATGATATCCTGTTAGCTGAAAAAGATTGGCCCCCAGAGTTTGTCAGGGAGTGCCCTCGTGGCGAAGAAATGATTATTTCTGCCTTCTCAAATCACATTCCGATTCACACTAAATATATATATGCAAGGAAATGGGCAGTAGCCCAGGCACCAGCATTATATAAAAATCATGTAGGATGGGATGAGGACTTTCCTCCTTACAAAATCCAGTTAAAATGTCAACCGACTGCACAAAGGCAGTACCCAGTCAAGCAAGAAGCTAAAAAACAAGTCAGGGAGATTTTAGATCAACTTGAATACCAGGGGGAGATTGAAACATGCACCTCTCAAATGAACAATCCTTTGTTTCCTGTCTCCAAACCAGACAATTCATATCGTCTAGTTTTGGACTACAGACACCTTAATGCATGTTGCAAAACATTTGCAGTACAAAATTTGCATAGTGCTGCACTAATGAACAACATAGTTAGGAAAAAATATAAAACGACATTAGACATATCTAATGGTTTCTTTTGTCAAAACGTTGCACCAGAAAGCAGATACTTGACCGCTTTCTCAGTAATGGGGTCTCAGAAAAATTTCTGTAGGTTCCCACAGGGGTTCAAGAACAGCCCAGGACTATTCTCAGCTAGAGTAACAGAGTTACTACAAATAATCAATCAATCAATCAATCATCGTATTTATATAGCGCACTAATTACCCAGAGGGTCTCAAGGCGCTGGGGGGGGGGGGGGGGGGGGGGGTCTGCTACTGCTCGAACAACCAGGTCTTGAGTTGCTTCCTGAAGGCGAGGTGGTCCTGGGTCAGCCGGAGGTGGGTGGGGAGGGAGTTCCATGTCTTGGCGGCGAGGTAGGAGAAGGACCGTCCCCCTGTGGTGTCTCTGCGGATGCAGGGGACGGCGGCGAGGGCGTGGCTGGTCGAACGAAGCTGGCGTTTGGGAGCGTAGAAGTTGAGGCGGCTGTTGAGGTATCCTGGGCCTTGGCTGTGTAGGGCTTTGTGTGCGTGGGTGAGGAGACGGAAGGTGATTCTCTTGTTGACCGGGAGCCAATGCAGATCTCTCAGGTGTCCGGAGATGTGGCTGCGACGGGGGATGTCCAGGATGAGTCATGCTGAGGCGTTCTGGATCCGCTGGAGTCTCTTCTGGAGTTTGGCGGTGGTTCCGGCGTAGAGGGTGTTGCCGTAGTCCAGACGGCTGGTGACGAGGGCCTGGGTGACCGTCTTCCTGGTCTCGGTGGGGATCCACCGGAAGATCTTACGTAGCATGCGCAGGATGTTGAAGCATGACGAGGAGACGGCGTCGACTTGTCTGGTCATGGAGAGTGAGGAGTCCAGGATGAAGCCCAGGTTGCGTGCGTGGTCTGTTGGTTTGGGTGCGCTGCCTAGGGCTGGGGGCCACCAGGAGTTGTCCCAGGCGGAGGGTGAGGATGCCAGGATGAGGACTTCCGTCTTGTCCGAGTTCAGTTTCAGGCGGCTGTTCTTCATCCATTCGGCTACCTCTTTCATCCCTTCGTGAAGGTTGGCTCTGGCGGTGGCAGGGTCGTTGGTAAGGGAGAGGATCAGCTGGGTGTCGTCGGCGTAGGAGATGATGTTGAGGTTGTGCTGGCCAGCGATGTCTGCGAGGGGGCTCATGTAGATGTTGAAGAGGGTTGGACTGAGCGAGGAGCCTTGAGGGACGCCGCAGATGACTTCGGTGGCTTCAGATCTGAACGGGGGGAGGCGGACTCTGTGTTCTTCCGGCGAGGAAGGAGATGATCCACTCCAGTGCCTTCTCCTGGACTCCGACGTTGCTGAGGCGTTGTACTAGGGTACGATGGGAGACAGTGTCGAAGGCCGCGGAGAGGTCGAGGAGGATGAGGGCCGCTGTTTCTCCGTTGTCGAGCAGCGTTCGGATGTCATCGGTGACTGCGATCAGGGCGGTTTCGGTGATGTGGTTGGCCCTGAAGCCAAACTGCGAGGGGTCGAGGGATCCGTTTGTCTCGAGGAAGGCGGCCAGCTGCTTGTTGACGGTCTTCTCGATGACTTTTGCAGGAAACGGGAGCAGCGAGATGGGCGGTAGCTCTTGAGGTCGGTGGGGTCAGCCGATGGCTTCTTGAGTAGAGCACTGAGTTCGGCGTGCTTCCAGCTCTCCGGGAAGGTAGCGGTGTTGAAGGAGGTGTTGATGATGTCCCGCAGGTGGGGTGCGATGATAGCGTCGGCCTTGTTGAAGACGTGGTGTGGGAAGGGGTCGGTCTGAGATCCGGAGTGGATGGAGTTCATCGTGCGGACGGTGTCTTCGGTGCTGATCGGAGTCCAGGCGCGGAGGGTGGAGGTGGGGGGGCGGTGGTTCGGTCGTGGTGCTCGTTGGTTGGGTGCTGAAGCTGTTGTGTATGTCCGCGATCTTGTTGTGGAAGTAGGCGGCGAGGGAGTTGCAGAGGTCTTGCGAAGGGGTGATGTCGTTGTTTTCGGCGTTGGGGTTGGAGAGCTCTTTGACTATGTTGAAGAGTTCTTTGCTGTTGTGTGCGTTGTTGTCCAGTCGTTCCTTGAATGCAGTTTTCTTGGTGGCGCGGATGAGTTGGTGGTGTTTCCGGGTGGCGAGCTTGAGGGCAGCAATATATGATGAGGCATTATCTTATGTAGATGATATCTATCTCACAGACGACGACTTGGAGACTCACTTGAAAAGAGTGAACGCCATTATACTTAGGTTCGCAGCAGAGGGTTACAAATTCAACTTTAAAAAGTCTCAAATTGCCCATCTGACAGTATTATTTTTAGGATACGAATTATGAAGTGAAGGAAAATGCCTAGCGGACAACTTCTTAGAGAAGTGCGCTGTACTCCAAGCACCAAAAACGCTGAAGAACTTACAATCTATTCTAGGAGAAGTGTGGCTCACTGGTTAGAGCAGGCAGACCCTGAAGCAGAGGTCAGACCCGTGACCAGGGTTCAATTCCCGACGCGGCAGGGTCTTGAGCTCAAATGTCCATGGACTCTATAATTCTCGCTTCGGTGCCTGACCTAATCATGGGTTCACACTCTGCAACTCTGGGCATTAAGCTTGCTTAATCTCCACAACGGCCCCCCTGCGGCGGGATGCCTGGCTTTCACCTTGGGGATGCCCTGTAGGGGCTATCTCACAGGAAAAGCCAGGATGGGTTCCCAAGGCAAGCGCGGAGATACCCCTTCGGGGGTCGATTCAGGCGCTATATAAGGAACATAATAATAATAATAATAATAGGCTTCCTGAATTTCGGTAGAACTTACATTCTAAATTACGCGGAGAGGGTTAAACCTCTCTACGAACTAATTAAACCTGATTTTAAACCAATCACCTGGACTCAAAAACACACAGAAATTTTGAGATCACTGCAAACAGACATGTTAGCAAAAACAAAATTAGATACACGTGACAACACACGCAATCTTGTAATCCGAGTCATCCCAGGAAGATGCGGATTCACGTACCTAACCTCTAATGAGGGAGAAATGGTACCAATTTCAAATAAATCTCACTTGTACACACAAGCGGAAAAAACATTCAGTTCAACAGAAAATACTGTGAAAGCAGTAGAAACTGCATTAGTGAATGAGCGAGAACTAGCACATGGCAAAAGGGTCAATATCCTCACAGCGGAATCCGCCTTCGAGGCGCTATTCAGCCCAGTAAACCTGCCTACAGTTTGACTGGATCCGAAATGGATACAGTGTGTCGATTCTCTTGGAGCGGAAGACGTGAAATACTATTTCGCCCCGCAATTCAAAAAACTGAATGATTTAGAATATGAAGAAGAATATCCTCTGCCAATCGAACTTCTGCCTCTCCCACAGTACGCCTGTATAATCTATACAGATAGATTTGTACAGCATTTCAACGTAGAGAGCAAATCCTACGATGCAGCATACGCAATTGTTAAAGGTCGTTGGCTGTGCGGTAAATTCAGACTGAAAATAACAAACACTGAATCAGTTAGATACTGTTCGGCTCAGAGAGCTGAAATCAGATGTTTAAAGATGGCGCTTGAAAATGCAGAACGTGAATTCCCGATACTAATCGTGTGCGATTCTCATTTTTGCGTCAACTCTTACAATAATAAGCTGCAGAGCTGGATTGAAAATGATTACAAAGATGACACAGGTGCCACAATAAAGCATAAATTGCTCTGGAAACAAGTAGCTCTTTTACAGAAAGAACTACAAAAGACTCACGTGATACACACTCTGAGTCATCAACGTGATGGCGTTCACGTTGCAGGGAATTCATTGGCTAATACAGCCACAGCGGAAGCAACTAAACCGGCTTCCGTAGCCACAAAAAAGCGTTCAGAAAAAGACATAGACGGGGAAACCATGCTGGCAGTCAAAACGTCCGTAAAAGGCGACTGTGCAGCACTACCCGTGAACTATCCACTCAATTATGCACACGTAATCGATGCAAACTCCGTTCCTTTTGCTCGAATCCCTGGATTGGGGGATAGGGTAATTCCAAACATGAACCGGAGAAAATTATTAATAGCAGACGCACACATGGGTGAAGGTCCTAGACACAATAAGATTAAAGAATCTCTGACTGAATTACAATCACTATACTGGTGGCCAGGAATGAGCGTGCAACATCAAATATATGTAAAGAACTGTCCCGACTGTGACAGGGATCGCAGTAGTGAAGTGGTCCAGTCTGTTGTCCAGCGTCCTATTAATCATTAAGGCTAAACACACTTAAAAAATGTGGCCCCAGCGCTCGGCTGACGCCAGAACGGGTATAAAAGATCTGCGAGTCTTTATCGGCACATACGCAATTGCCATGTTCCATTCTGACCAGGGTCCTTCTTTCAGCTCTCGAGCTTCTAAGGAGGCCATGGCCAGCATGGAAGTTGGATTGCGGTATTCTTGTCTGTCACACCCTGAAGGGAACAGTGTGGTAGAAAGAAAAAACCGGGACATAAAGCAATCTATAACAGCGAAGGTATTAGGTTCAGTTGCTGGGTGGGTCAAACATTTAATAAGTGTCCAATTAAGCCTAAATAACTTGCCAAGAAATTCTCTAAAAGGTTTCAGCCCATACGAACTATTGTTCGGAACTAGAATGCGAATTCAGGACTTAGATAGTCAGGTATCAGTGGTAAAAGATAAGAAAACAGACTTTGACATCAAAGATCGTTTGGCTGTTTTACAGGACTTGAATGAAACAAGAAAATCCTTAAGCAACCTAAAGTTAAAGCAACAGCCAGCTACCACTGACGAGGCACCACCAGCCCCAGCAGGGCCTGTCTGGATTCCAAAGATTGGGGATCTAGTCAGAGAAAAAAAATAGCGGTGAAGAAGGAATTTGGGCCTTCTTACAGAAAAGCAGTACCTGTCTTAGCAGTCAACGGAACAAGATCAGTAGTACTACCTCCCCTTGCTGGTAAAAAGGAGAACAGAGTTGTATCAATCGACCTGGTAAAACCACAAGCATGTGGCCTATAATCAACAGTAGGCCCAGTGGACTCCCGAGAAACAACAGAATACCCAAACTTGCAACAATCCAAGAGGTTCAAACTGAAAGACTAATCACATTTGATCAGCCTGCAGTGCACAGAGAGGGACTACGCAATAATGCCATGGAACTCTTGCCTCTTGAGACACAGATTGAAACAGTTTGTCAAGAAACACCGGTCTACAATGATGTGGCATCTGAATGTGCTACCGAAAGACAAATTGAAAGAACAATCCCAACAATTGACAGAACTGCCTCTGGTTACTTCATCAACTTTGATAACTTTTCTGAGGATCAAAGTAACCCCGAAGTGATGCCAGAAACAAAAAAGACTTTTAAAGAAAAAGCAACAGAACTCTTTCAACAAATCAAAGAAGTATATCTGGATGCACCATTAATTGAGCATTGGATAATTTCGGGGGTATTTATACTCCTACTATGCTTAATTTTAGTTTTAATTTTAGGAAGGTTTATTACAATACAATAGACACAGGAAGTCAGAACATCAACTTAGTCCTTAAACCACACAGATCATCCCACGTGAAGAAAAGAGAACTGTCAACTGTAAATGTCACAGCCATTCCAATACCCGGTGGGGTAGTATGGGAGAAAACGGACTATGGAATATATGGTCCGGTCGAGATCCTGAAGTATCCTCATCAATTCAAGGTTTCCTTAAGTGACTTTGTAAAACCTAGTACATTCTCTGATGATTGGGACTTTGAAAGTATTATCAATATGATGTCTGATTTAGTAATGTCAGCTAGATTCACAGATCATGATTATTTGCAAGGTTCGTCTAGTTATGAACAGATGTTCTGCTTCACACACTATGGTGTGAGTTGGGAAGAAAAATAGCAAACCAATTGATAATATTAGTGCCCTTATTGCAACCTCATTTTACATATTCATTACATTGACCGTAATAATTCGCTTAGACAGCAACGTATGAAAAATATATGATTATTTTATTTTTCTTATTATTTGTTTCATTTTTATGTCTTTTTTTCCATTTTGAGCAACAAGATTTTATATTTCTTCTTTAAAATGTATATTCATTAAATTCATAGAACAACAATTCTAATTCATACCAGTGACAATAAATAACATGCAATACCTATTGTAAACAAAAACACACAACAATATACACTTAAGTACAAAAAGGTGCTGTACGATATGTTCGGTCGATGGAAAATTTTATGAAGGCAAATGCGGTAGAATAGAGCACAACGCGTTTCGGCCTGAGGCCTTCATCAGGTGACCGTCATTTCGTTTTTTACACAGAGACAGGTGTACAACAAATTCTTAAATTAGTTATCCTGTAGAGGAGATTCCAGTTATTTCATAAAACAAAGGTTCTGTTGTTTTTAATCTTAAGGAGGTTTCACACACTATGGTGACCATTAGTTGCATAAATCTGCACAACCTAGAAATGTTTTTAAGTATAACCAATGGGAAACATTGTGCTACACCACCTAAAAGCAGTTCTAAAACATTCTATGAGAAATTTCAGTACTTCTCAGGGTTTAACACCAGTGATGCAGAAACGTTTTATTACAAACTGTTAGATAAAACAGGATTGAAAACAATGCTGACAAATACTAAATTGATATATTCAGAAGCATTTTATGAAAAAATGATGACATTTGGTTTTGATTATTGGAAAAATAACATTGAAACAAAAACAATCTGGGGTACAAAAGAATGGCAGGTACAAGGCCTAGAAGCATTATTTCGAGCCTGCATGATCCCAGAGCAAATATTGTTTTTAAATGAAACAATTCATCAAACAACCTGTCTTGGCCTAGCTAAGATTAAAGACCTTAACAAACCGTCTATTCCAAAGCCAATACCTGATAATGCAACAACAGATATTGAGATAGGCGTATCTAAAATTTTACATTTAAACAGAACACATCCTGATTGGAAAAAGTGGTTAATCTGGCCTACTGACACAAACAACTGTCAAGACAGATTCCTGAATAAAACACAGGGGTTAACAATGTCCAGACCAGACCCTAGATACTCCCAGAGACAACATCCAGGGATAGTAACAACATACAGTGTAGGGAAGTTGTGCCTTGAATGGCTAGAATCATCCACACTGGCTGAAATTAAGCAACACTTGTCTTTACTTAAAGATGGTGCTGATTTGCGTGATTTCATTCTGGGACCACGCAAACAGCGCCAAAAGCATTTCATAGCGACCAGTATCTATGCTGCATACAACGAGGCTTGGAAAGTCACACAAATTGAAACAGCTGAAAAAATACGAGAAATTGATCGTAATAATTTGTAAAAATCACTTTCTGTAGTGGACAATGGGTTAACGACTCTGTCCTCCAGAATATATTCGTTGGACAGTATTGTATCATCTGCCATTGATATAATAGACAAAGACTTGCTAATGTTACAGCATGGCCAGTCGCAATTGCGTTCTATTGTACAGTTAGGCTGGACACTGCAAAATCTTCGTTCAGGCTATGTGCCTTGGCGTTTAATCAACACAACATCATTGTTTTCCATCTTTAACCTTACTGATAAATAAATCAGCTTGGCACAGAAAGGAGCAGACTATACAATCCTGAGCATCGAAAAACTTGAGAGATTACCTTTGACAATGTCAGAAATTCCGTCATTGAATGGATAATACACAGGTTTATTACAATTCCGATAACAACTTTCCAATTTAAAAAATGCCTTGAATACATACCTACTGGCCAGTATGAACGACTGGGTAAAGGATATATTAAGTCAACATGGAAATTACCATACACACACACATGCTATAGTGACAGCAACAAAAATGTATTTCTTAGTGGTGAAAACTGTAAACGTTCACTAAGCGGTATACTTTTGTGCCAGGGTATTAATTTACACGGAGCCTGTGAAGGAAATTCTAACAACCTTTCATGCCACCAGCATGTCACACCTGTAACGCAGATAGAGCCTTTCTTTATGCAACTCGCAAATGGGAGTTACATTCTAATAACGGATCACAGCTGTAGTGGCCTTTTGCCAGGGAAAGCATATCTCGTAAGCGTAACTTTCATGGTCAAATGCTGTATGCAAGCATTGTTCCCGAGCGGCCCTGGAGACACTGAGACTCCCATCTGGCCTCATTTGAATTTCTCTTCTATACGAATTGATACTTTAAGCAGAATGAAGTCTGTGCTTTTGCAGACAACAGTGCCCATCACGTCATCAAAAGAGAAGTATGATCTCCTAGTTGCAAGGACGGCTACAGAGATTCATGACCTTTTATCAACAAATTGCCCCATGCATTTCGTAGAAATGCTTAGCCAAATTCTTAACATGTCTAGTGCCATAGGCATCCCAAGCATATTTAAGACGATTTTTACGGGACTGCTAACACCATTCAAAACAATTCTGGGAATCATTCCTAATTTTGTCGATTCAGTCTTTGGCGGCATACCCCTATTTTTGGGACTTGTAGCAGGCATTTTATTTTTGACCCTCCTGCTTGTAGGAGTCATGTCTGAGCTCCAAAGCTCAGACATGACTCCTACAAGGGTGGAAGAAACGATCCTTGCAATACGCTACCGGGACAGAATAACCAGAGTCCTTGAATTGGCCAGGCTGAGAGATCTAAACATGACCTGGTGCCTTTCATTCAGACCTATATGGCAATCCTGCATCTTACCTGTGCTTCGATGTATGCTATGCAGAGAAGAGTGCGTGTTGGACATCTGTCTTGCAGTTCCATCAGCAGTATCAATGGATATCGATACTTTGCTAAGTCCGATAACGGCTCACACATTGTGTTGTCCCCAGCGGCTACCAATCCTTCGTTGAGACTCCTGTGCTACGACTAGGTGGTGACAGTGGAGCGAAAAACAAAAGCAACATCACCCAGGTACGACCTTCTGTGAGCATTGCTGATCCAGACTTTGATGATAGCAATCATTCTCACACCTGCCAAGTTACAGCACTATCGAACTTGGTCGAACTGTCACCTGATTTTGTAGACCAATTCTTTGAGAACCTGTCTGATATGTTCTCACCCGAACAGAAACAATAACTTTAGAAAAGCATTCCGACACACAGCGTTCCCATGAACTCTGAATTCGGCCTTCAGTTTTGATCAACAAAAGCTGCTAAAAAGCGTTGGGACTCTATTCCCCCGTTCAACAACAATTTTTTTGAATTGAACACTTTTAAAAAAAATATTCACTCTTTTTCCGGCACGAAAATTCTTTGCTTAAAGTAGACCTATTCATAAAGAACATAATAACTTTACATCAGCCTCTAGCACATTTTATAACAAATGCATTTATATGTGATGAAATTATCTCGCACCTTCTTTTCTGTATTAAGATATATTTCATGTGTGATTTTTTCGCAAAATCGTTCATTGATTACATATGCTATAATTTTGAATGGTTTCTATGCTTAAAGATGTACAGTACCGAAATTACCACGTATTTCAGATAAACCATTTCAAATGCAAATATGTATTTTGGGGTGAGTAATGTTACACATGCATCTTTTGCTATAGTTTTAGTAAATTGATGGACATAAATTCGTGGAGTGGGTGTCGCGTTCTAATCTAGGACCCTGATCGATACTGTGACCTTATGCCCCTGTACGGCTATAATCCCTTTGTACCCCTATATTGGCATAAACGATCAAATGCAATATTCAGAAACTCGTCTCTGGCCTCACACGAACAGAGCCACATTTCAAAATCGCTTCCTCTGCAACTTCCTTTGCAGCTCATTAGTGCAAATGACACAGCAGAAGCTACTATCTAAGATTCCTAGATTACACTCCGAGTTCTTCAACAAGATAAAAACTCAGCAACCTGGGAAAGCCCTGCTTGCTATGTTTTGATTAGTAATAGAACTCTAATGAGCACTGAGAGACGATCACTTCCTAGTGACATCTTTATTGACGTCTTATGTCCAAAAACTTACGTCAAACCAGGCACCTTTCAGGTATAAATATTACCAACGTTGCCTTAAGCAAATGCTGATGATACCATCGCTGATGCAGCTGACCCTAACACGGCTGCTACTATCGCTGCTGCTATCGCTGCTAACGAGCGAACGATGGTGTGGTGCACATAGGAGCAGAACAGCTGTCCCCCTGCAAGAGCCCAGCAAATTCAAGCTGCCCGTGGACGCTGCCCCTCCTCTTCCTCGACGCGCTGAGAGAGACGCTGTCTTTTCTCCAGCCGAGAAATCCAGCTCCGGCGTTTCCAGCCTACTCTTGCGAGTGACTGGGATATCGAGTCCCTGGAAGGAGATACCAGACCTCCAATATTCTATTTCAGAGGTATGGTGTTGACTAAACCCTTAGAGAGAATTCTTGAAGCAAACCTTGGCAAAACCAACTTAACTTAAAGCTACTTACTTACTCCCCTCCCAAGTATTAGGCTTAGGTCAGGTACACTGGGGTAGGCGTAGTTAGAAGCACCAGTTGAGTACGTTAGCCTAATGTATATGAATGTATATATGTTTTATTCATTTTAAACCATTGTATGGCTAAGAAACCATATCAATGCTTCTACAGTATTATTTTGCAATACTCATTTTACTGTACGCACTTTTTATAATAACTAGTCTTGCAATTGTGGCAATTCATTTCTCTTGTACGAGAAGAAAGACTGTTCAATAAATAATACCTTTTTATTGAAAATGCCCGTCTCTCTATTCTCTGCATATTGCTGAAAGTAATCTGCACAAAACTGACTGAGTAAAATAACTGTCTATTGTTTCACACAACTCTAGAGATTGACTCTTATCTGAGCAGCAAAGTTGTCATGTTTATGCGGTTGTTGGAAAACTGAATCCCTTCTTGTCTGTACCAGGGAAGCTGATCACTTCCTATTCAGTCAAGAAAGTTTCCAGTGACCTCTGAGCTAGTTGGTAACAAACCCAATTAAGTTTAGCATAGTCAGTAGAGGCCTGGAAGATCCGCACTTCTACGTCGATACTACTGTTTATGTTATTCCAATGCGCAGGGCCTATTGGGAAAATAGGAACTACACTACAGGGCAGCAAAATCAGAGCTACAGGGCGACTCCCCCAAAGTGCAGCACAGACACATAACAATCAAAGCACATCAACACTGACAACAATGTGGCACAAACCGAACACAGGACACAACTGGTGCCGCTTGGGTGTGGACACTGGCCAAGCACATTTGGCATTGCAGGGAAATGTGAGTGGATAATGTACAAGTACAACATGTCCACTGTCCCCCATCATATAGGCAACCCCTCCCAAACAGCCACAATGTACACAGTCATTCAGTATGTATGAAAACATGTACAATGCAACAACATACATGTGGACGCATTGTGAAACTGCATCTCGCCTTCACATTGCAGAGGGGGAATAAACACCTACTGCAGAGAAGCCCAACCCTCTCTTCTCTGATGACGTAGAGGACCCCCAGAGCTTTGACGCCGACGCTCTCCAACAGCTCGTGGATAGCCGATGCAGCCCATTTCCAGGAGCAGGGCAGCCCAGCAGCTACGAGGAGACCCCACCCCGGCACAAACCACACAGCAGGCAGCACCCACCACCATGGTTGCCTTTCTAGGACCCCCACGAAGAACACATGCCTTACACCGCCGTGTGTTGGGGTGCCAGGAGCAGCTTGCTGAACAGGTCCGGTAGGTTTCGACCGCATGGCAGACAAACTAGATGCCATACGTGGGTGTCTTAGTCCCATCAGGGACCACTTACAGTCCCTAACAGACACTCACAGTCCGCTCCATGCCCTCGAATGGACCATGGCTGACATTGCTTGAGTCCTGACTCAGAGAATTAAACAACTGTCCAGTCAGAGTGGCTCCAGCGATGTCACACAGGAGTTGGGAAACATGCGGAGGCTCATGGAGACGATGGAGCAGGCGAATGCAGAAAGAACGGCTGCCACGGCTGCACACCAGTGAGTGGCAGCTGGGTTCCTCAATGACCTCACACCCTTCCTTAGGGCATTTATGCCACAAGGCCTGGCGCTGATGAATGCTGCTGCTACCACTACAGCCATCCCCTGAAGTGTCAGTGCCACACAGTGCGGTAGACATTCCACCTCCGGCCCCTGAGGTGTCACAGTGGAGGAAACAGAACACCACCACCCACATGTGAGTGAAATGAAACAGAAGAGGACGAAGATGTGGATGAAACCGCCTTACTTATACGAAGAAACGTGTAGCATTCATCTCTGCCAAATGGCCGATTCCTGCTTGGTTCTGCACTCTGCATCATCACCTTCGACTGTCCCCCGATGCACTCTGCGACTCTCACCTTGGACCTCGACATGGACTGCCATATTCTGTTTGATTGCCAATGACACAGCAATCAGACTGCAGACTGAACTATTCTCCTTCCTTTAGATACTTCTCTTTCCCTGGAGGACTCTGGCTGACCCTCCACAGGCCAACATTGTCATGTGGGCTTTGCACAGCCCTGTACTGCTCAAGTTGCAACACTCCACTGAATGTGCATGATACATTCATAATCACACAGATGCGTCATGTATATGGTCTTTCAAGTGTGGAAGTATGGATGAACGTGGGCCCTGTGAATTCCTCTTACTTCCATGTGGGTCATGTTGATGAATTTGAGTCCCAGGGTCAATCAATCAATCAATTATAGCATTTGTAAAGCACACTACTTAACCGGGAGGGTCTCAAGGCGCTGTGACACACTGCTGAATGCGGTCTGGGTGGTGCGGACACAACAACAGGGACACACGCATTAGTAACTTCCTTGTCCAGCCCCGTACAGAACCCACCCAGAGCCCCGGGGTCATCGTTCAAACCCTTACGCTGGACTGGCATACACCAGGCCAGCCCACTCCACTTACGCTCACAGGGGTGGACAGCAACACCATATGTCCCAGGTCTACCCTGTAGTGATCTGCTGACCACAGGTCTAGCGCTCAGCATGCCACAGCCACTCCCTCATGGCTAGTATACACCCACAACATACCCATTCATGACACATGCGTCACAGGACATGTGACTCTGCCAATAAAAATGCCCGAGTCCACGTGTTTGACGCCATTTTAACACTCTATCTGGGCGTGTCTGTGTGCTTCTTATTTGTGCATGAGGGCCTAGGGTTCTACCACAGCACATTCCACAGGGCCGGAGGTTACTTGATGGCGACCACACCTCGATACCCAATCATAGAGGGTCCATGACTTTTGGGGCACAGACTTGGTGGCACCTTAGATGCTGAGCAGGTGTGCAGCCTGCGATGATGCCCTGTCCCGGTGGTCCGGACTGCTCAGGATTTGTGTGCCCTGCTGGACTGCAGTGTAGGCCAGAGCCAGCGGGCAGCGAGGACATATCACCATGTGGTGTCCCCTCCTGGATCACAGAGTTAGTGGCACCGCAAGGGCTGAGCAGGCGTGCAGTCTACGATGATGCCGGGTACACTGGTGTGTCTTCTGACATGGCAAAAATTAAGACCCACAATCACATGTGAGACCTGGTGGTCTGTGGAGTGGAGCTACCTGATGTGGAGAGTGCCAATGTCCGCGGGCCCTGGGTTTGAGGCTTGCACCGGCATGTGGTGGGCCCTCATTGTGACACTCTGGTGGGCAGAAGGTGAGCAGTGATGCCAAGGGTGGGCATGCACCGCTGGGCGGCGGGAGCGGCTGGGGTGCATCTGCCTGGGAGCTCAGGGGTGGACAGGTGATGGAGCAAGGTTGCACACGTAAAGCGACTTTCTTGCTTGTATTCAGCCCTCTCGAAAATAATAATATTAATGTACTAACTAACATGTATCTAGGGGAAGCTCGACAATGTGCTTTTACTAACTATAATCCGCTTGCATTAAAATGGCTGCTGCTACGCGGGATGTTCTACTGCGCATGCATCTGTCACACTCATGTGACATGACTTGTTACTTCGCTTGGTGGGAAACTTTTGCTTCTGCGCACTAGAACTAAGATGGCTGTTCTGTGTCCTACCATGCAAGAAGCTTGCATTGCTGCTTTTGCAAAGCTGTTCGTTCTGCCTAAACCTCAAAGCAATAGTTAAAATAAAATAATGGGAATAGAATAGAGATAAGTGGTATACAGTGCATTCATTTATTCTGTGTCTCTAAAACTGTTTCTCTTCTATTTTTGCATATATCGCATTTAGGCCTGAAATGTACCTCTGAACTCCATCTTTGGAGAGACTGCGCCTGTGCAAAGAATCCCAAGCTATTGAAGCCATGGCATTGAACCAGTGCCAGCATCAGACATGAACTGTGAAACTATGAGAAAATGGCCTCCGCACCCTTCCAGAGGGAGCTGAATTGAACAATTTGTTAAAACATAGTATGTTATTGTTGCATTCACTGCCGGGTGGAATAAAAGTACATGGGAAGATAAAGTTATGGGGGGGGGACGTAATTTAAATACATGATTGACAGTTACCACATATTAATATAGTGTGATGACCTCTCCTCGTCTTTTGACCAATACATTTGTGGGATTCACACATTTACAAAATTTGGGGATGGTACACTGACCTGGAAAATAGTATAACTAGGGTAGGCTTAGTTAGTTAGATTATCCGACTTGTCCGAATAGCTGACCTGTCACTGACCCAACGCACTCAATAGGTGATCGAGAGCAGTGGTGCTGGCGGAGCACTCTGTCAAAAGATTCTGGGGTTCTGGAGAGGAGTTCGATGACCCAATCGGGGTTCGACTGTTAGCTGCAGAGAGGGTTTACAACGCTGGCGATTTGAACTTTAGCTGTGGTGCCGATCTTAGCCTGTGGTGGTCCTGTCCTGATCCAATTTGGTCTGTAACCTGTCCTGATTCTGGTCTGCACCTGTTTTTTCTCGCTGGCCCTTGCACTTTGGAATTCTTAACCTTTGTCTCAGCCCGTGGCCAGGGTTGGTCTTCATACCATTCTAGGTAACTATAAAGTGTGGATTTGTCATTGTACTGTTTTCCTTTCTCTACTTACCCTGTGTCTAATGCTTAACGATATTTCTTTCCAAAATTATTGCATGTCGATTCCATTTTCATCATTTAATAGAATAAGAAATTATTGATTATTATGGTTTCAAACATTACTTTAGATAAAAGAACTTAACCATGTCCCGAGTTTGTGGTTATTTATGAAAACGTTAATGTTATTCTACTACCTATTTTCTTGCTAACTCCCTTGATCCTCAAGGACTTTAGGTATTGGTGACTTGGATTGGTAAGTCAAATGGTAAAGGTCCCGAATGGTAAAATTAAAATTGATTGAGTGTAAGTTTACCTGTTTATAAAAATATATTTAGTTTATGGGCCCAAGTGAGTATGTTGAGCAGGTGAGCTTGCGCTCTATCACAGGCAATGACGGCATGTGCAATTGTGTGTTGCCAAGCATGTATTTAGACTATGTTTCAGATGTGGGACCTGGTGAACTGCACTACATACCGGCACATGGTTGAGACACACTGGTGTCAGTAGGTGAGCACTGAGGGCTGGGTGTGCCGCGTGGGCACTTTTTCTCCCTGTCCATCTCTTCTGTTATCTGTGTCTCGCTCCACCTCAGTCCATCTTTCTCTCTCTCCCCCTCTCTGTCCATCTTTCTCTCGCTCCCCCTCTTTGGCCGTCTTTCTCTCTCTCACCCTCTCTGTCCGTCTTTGTCTCTCTCCCCCTCTCTGTCCATCTTTCTCTCGCTCTCCCTCTCTGTCCCCTCTCTGTCCGTCTTTCTCTCTCTTCCCCTCTATGTCATTCTTTCTCTCGCTCCCCCTCTCTGTCAATCTTTCTCCCTCTCTTTCTCTCTCTCTGTTTCTCTCTCTCTCTCTCATTTTCTCTCTCTCTGTCCTTTGATGAGCATAAGTCACACCTTCTGATCTGGATTTTTGTCTTGCAGACTGTGACCTACAAATTGTACCGGGGAGAGCCTCCATGTGTCTTTATTTCTGTTCTGTGTTTATTTTAATAAAATTACGATTGTTTATTTGAAGGTGAATGTGTGATGCTCATTTTTGTGATGACACATGCATGTCATCAAATGTGATTGTGGTACATCAGGCTGATTTTTTGGTACGTGTTTCATGTAGTTGATGTGGCATGTCATTTGGGGGGGTGCCCGGGAAGGGGTGCTCCTGGGGGAGGCGGCGGTGGAAGTTGTGGCCCTGTTGGGGCTCCCAGCTGCATGGTCGTTGGATCCATGGCCTCTACTGCCCTTCAGATGTGGCTCTGGGCTGGGCTCCCTTGTGTGGTGCAGGTTGTCGTCCGACTTTGTACCAGGTCAGAGCAGGTGTTAGTTTACTACTGCTAACGCGCCTTATCTTATGTTTTGGGTTCTTATCGCCGATCTAGCTGGTCGTTGAGAATGTTGTGAAGTGGTGTTGTTGCGGCTTTGGTGCGGGAACTCCTACTCTGCATCTCATTAGCGATAGTTGCCGTAGTCATCTGTGGCGATGTTTTTTTGCGGATGCTATCGCAGATAAACTGGTGCTATGGGATG
Organism: Lissotriton vulgaris; assembly: GCF_964263255.1. Taxonomy (NCBI): domain Eukaryota; kingdom Metazoa; phylum Chordata; class Amphibia; order Caudata; family Salamandridae; genus Lissotriton; species Lissotriton vulgaris. Next base: position 36,739,273 of record NC_141687.1, on the reverse strand, counting down.
GTACCGCCAGCTTGTGAATGGTACGATACATTTATTGCCAGTAATCATTGAGAATATGCCCCATATTGAGGCGCAAACATCTCAAATAATGTTTCTTGGATCCCATATAATACCTCTCAGGCTGCAACATCAAAGTCTGCGAGAATTGGCCTTTTCCTGTTTTTTAATGTACAAAGAAGGAGAGACATCTTTTTTCTGTTAAAGGTGTACATTGCTAGAGTGGTTCCTGATGCTTTATATGGAATAGAAGCTTTCTTCGTTTATCTCCAATATTAAATCGGTTTCATGGAAGAGCTACCTTGGTGTAAGCTCCTTCAGCTATGTTAAAAGGATTTGTCGTGAGCTGGGCTTGATGGGTATTACCTTCCGTGCCCACTGCCAAATAATTTAATATTTTCAAGTAATTATTCAGGAGTCCCAAAAATGCATCGAAAAATGTAACTTGGCGGGAACTTGCATGGGATAATAAAAAGATGTCAACTTTTGGGGCTGTTTACTCCTATTGTATCAAGTAGGTACTGGGTGGTGTGGTAATTCAAAGTTTAATGCAATCCTAGTGACTTGGGTGCTGACCGGTTTGCTCCCTCCGACCGTTGGGGAGTTGTATATAACAGTTAGATGCTGCCAGATTTGACAGATTAACCAATCGCACTCCTTTGGGGAAATCAATCCCTTCAAAGTTTCGACTCTGTTCAAACGTGAGGTATTCTTAAAGTATACCAAAAGAACCAATTTGTTGCTCAAATTTATTCTTGTAGTTCAATATTGTTCAAAAAGTAAGCTGTTGCATCACAGCTGTATCAGAGTTCAACAACAATCCAATGAACATCATGTTATCCATAGATTCATCCAAATACCCAATGCATTTCGTGCTTTCCGCACTTCGTCAGGGGAAATACATTTCTATGAGGTAATTCGTGAATTGAACCCCTTGTCCACATGTTACCGAAGATACATAGGGATCTGATGAAACCACCCTTCAGACCCATAGTGTCGACAAGGGGTTCAATTCACGAACCTATAGGAAAATATCTAGACCGACACTTACAACCATTTGTTCAGAAAATGTCTACGTATCTTCGCGGTACCACCGATTTCCTCACCAAACTGAATTAGATGAGACCATTGAAGTAACATTATGTACCATTGACGTATGTTCACTTTATACGTCTATCCCTCATAACAGAGGCATTGAAGCCATAGAGTCGTTCCTAATCAGCCATGACATCAAGCAAGATCTTAAAGTTTTCCTGTTGGAATTACTACACTTCACGCTGTACCACAGATACTTTTCCTGGAATGAACAGCATTTTCAGCAGCTAGCCAGAACTTCCATGGGGAATTGTGCTGCCCCCAGCTACGCAAATCTCTTCATGCACCGGTTGGAACTTGAGAACATTCTCGAAAACCCAAGATGGCAGAACAAAATTTACAAATCTTGGAGATATATAGATGACATGTTTCTCATATGGAAAGGTCCTTCGACTGAGATTGAAGAATTTATCAAAGATATTAATGACATTGACGATCACATCCAGTTTACCCATTCCATTAACACAGGATCCATCCCATACCTGGATGTGTTAGTTTCTTTGCACAACAATTGTTTCCAGACAGATGTGTATACCAAAAACACTGATAGGAACAACATGTTGATTTTTGACAGCTGTCACCCCATGTCATTGAAACGGCATCTACCGTACTCTCAGCTACTAAGGATGAAAAGAATATCATCAAATAATCAAACCTTTGAAAAAAATGCAAACTTAATGATTACAAAATTTCGACAACGAAAATATCCAGACAACATTCTAGAAGAAGCCAAAGCCAGAGCACAAGCTATCCCCAGGGAAGAATTACTTAAAACGCACACAAAGGACATGGACCAAAGCAGACCAGTGTTTGTATCTAAATTCTCAAACTTAAGCCACCAAATAAAGAAAATCATTCTAAAAAACTGGGAAATGGTTGAGAAAGAACCAGATTTCAAAGGACTTTTTAGTAAACCGTTGTTCGCCTACCAAAGATCCAAAAATGTAAAGGATTTGATAGAAAGGGATGTACGTAACAAAAATGAAAAATACACAGGAACGATTCCATGCGCGAACTGTGGTCACTGTAACAACATTATTCGTGGCAACAGCATTAACCACCCAACCAGAGGGAAACACATCAACCTTTTCACCAACGCCACATGCGACTCCAAAAACGTGGTTTACTTACTTAAATGCCCCTTTGGACTCCCCTATGTGGGAAAGACAGAGAGGAAAATTAAAATTCGAATGACAGAGCATAAAAGCACCATAAGAAACAGATCCACCAAGGCCCTAGTAGCTGCACACTACATTTCCAACAGTCACAACATCAGCCAGATTCGTTTTTTGGTTTTGGAGTGTGTTCCTGTGAGGCAAGGCTGCGATAACAAAAAAAGACTGCTCCAACGTGAGATGTTTTGGATCAAAAAACGGAATTCCTGCAACCCCACGGGGTTAAATGAACGACTTGAATATAGCAGCTTCTTATAATCCTGATTTGTAATAATCCAGATTTACTGTTTCATGCCATTTAACGAACTACATTATCTCTGATATTGACATTTTCATATGAATATGATTTATTACCTTGCTAGCTAAATAGATTATGCAATTTTTACTCCCTGCTATAATCACCATTATAATTTTTGACCATTACTATGTGTTTCTATCTTAGGTGTTTATATAGTTTACCTTCCTTGTTTAAGCATGTCTCTGACCACACCAATATGGCCGCGATTTTAACCACGCATCCCATTTACATACTGCACACCTAAACGTGTTTATTGTTATTTAAGGGTAATGCTATTCCCAAGATATTATTTATCCAGCACTACAATTGCCGCCAGACGTCTACTTTATTATTTACTGCTTAAGTTAATATACCGTGTTACACACTTCCGGGTTATGAGGGAACTCTCTCATAACGCGTTTAAGCGCATGCGCTAACACAGACTGACCCGACCTCGGACCAGAATAGTGAAAACGAACTACGCGTCCCTCCTAACTACCCGATCGGTGGGTGCTTTACAGCGTGTACCCACTTGAGCCGAACATGCACAGTAATTTAACTTTTATTCACACGAGCGACCCGTCGCACATCACCGAGGAATTCACCTTCACGGAATCGCGAATGAACTACACGGCACCAGTTTAACTGTTTGTTTGTTAAACGAAGCGCTGGGTTTGTTTATATTCATGGCACTTCGGATTAACTATAGGAATACCCCCTTTCTTAACATCACTCGGATTGCACAATTTCATTTTTTTCACACACCCTTGTATTTAGCCTACGTTAAAGCATGTCAATAGATCGATTGTTGCCATCCCCTGAGTACAATGTTTAGCATCCTGCATAGACTGCGACCTGCTTCCTTATCATTGATTGCACCTTATTTTGATTTTACCTCATAGAAATGTATTTCCCCTGACGAAGTGCGGAAAGCACGAAATGCATTGGGTATTTGGATGAATCTATGGATAACATGATGTTCATTGGATTGTTGTTGAACTCTGATACAGCTGTGATGCAACAGCTTACTTTTTGAACAATATTGAACTACAAGAATAAATTTGAGCAACAAATTGGTTCCTTTGGTATACTTTAAGAATACCTCACGTTTGAACAGAGTTGAAACTTTGAAGGGATTGATTTCCCCAAAGGAGTGCGATTGGTTAATCTGTCAAATCTGGCAGCATCTAACTGGTACTCCTATTGTATACCACAGTTTCCCTTAAATAATGATGAGATGCTGCTGCCCACGGCCAGCCGTACTTTCGCTTTCATGGCCGCCAGGCCTTGTCTCACATTTCTCCTACCCCCTAATTATTCATGGCCGTACTTTCACTTTCACGGCCGCCAGGCCTTGTCTCTTTCAACATCCTCCCCCCTCCCAGTGTACTTTTATGTTTTTTAACTTGTTTCCAGAGCTGATTTCAGCCACACAGTGCCAGTCTGCAAGGTGGCACTCATTGTCCCGCAGGTAATTATTCTAGGATGGAGCGCTTGCTAACGTGCTAACCATTAGAGCAGTTTATCTTCAGTTTCTTTGCTGAGTTCTTTATTTTCACAGAATGACTGCAATATCAGCAGCCCAATTTCACAGCAACGTCCAAGCGGTTGACATGCTTTTTTTAAAATCCTGTGCCCTGATAAGATCGTTAGTTCAATCACTTTCAGCCACGTAGCATTAGTCATGCAGCGCAGGTCTGCGAGGAGGCATTCCTTGCACCGCAGGTGAATATTTGAGCACGCAGCGCATGCCAGTGTGTCAATGATTAGAGCAGTTTGCTTGTTGTTTAGTTAAACTGCCGTGTTCCTTACCTCCACAGAACGACGGCACTATCAACAGCTTAATTTCACGGTTATTTTCAGGCCGTCCACACGCCATCACTAAATTTTGTGCCCCGACAGGATTGTTATCTTAATCACCACACAGGCACACGTGGTGCCAGTACCTTAATTATCAGGTACCCCAGATTTTATGATTTTGGAGCGGTGGGCTTATTATCGGCATTTGTTTCTACATTCATAGTTAGACATTCTATATATTATTTACAGTTCTCCCATTTTCTGCCCCTATTTAGTGCACGTTCCTGTGCAAATTATAAATATCATAGCAATCTATTGCCAGCACAACGCGGACAGAATCTCCAAAAACGCCGGTTTTCGCTGCATGTCCTCATCTTAATGCATTGTTTCCAGCATATCCATTGAAACGTGAATTTCACTCTTCAGGTTTGTCACATCATGTTTGAAACATTGAGTTTTTCGATATGTACATACATCGTTACTGAGGCATGATGCATCGCCCGAGATACTTTGTTACTTAGGCACTTTATTTACACACTCTGTGGTTTTGCTGGCCGACCGGGTGAGATACAGTTTCATCATTATTTTTTCATCGGTCTGCATGATTAGAGAAGAGTTTCTTAAATAATTGGGAGTGTTACCCCCTAGACGTGAAATGCACGAATGATGCAGTTTCCAAAACGGCAATTGGTAAATGAAAAGGTCATATCACCACGAGCATTATGTTTGGGTGTGTCTTTATACCCTGTGGCTCTCTATACCTGGAGAGTTTGTCAGCGTTGCTATTAATAGGTGCAAGATCAAGTACATATGATTCTATTGAGAATAGTTGCACATGAAGTGCCTGAGTAGTTTAAATTTGGTTATTCATTTCACTTTTGTTTCTTTCAGCCGATTTAAATTCACTGTCATCACTTTTAATAATCAAGGCTGGCCACATCCTTATGCCCTCTGTTGGACTAGTTTTTTATGCCTTTGTGTCCTCTGTTAGACTCGGTTGTTGTGCCTTCCTGCCCTCTGCATCACCACATCATCACTCAGCGCTACCCCAGCATCACTCAGCACCACCACAGCATCACTCGGCACCACCACAGCATCACTCAGCACCACCACAGCACCACCACAGCACCACCACAGCACCACCATGGCATCACTCAGCACCACCACAGCACCACTCAGCACCACCACAGCACCACTCAACAGCACCACTCAGCGCAACCACAGCATCACTCAGCGCAACCACAGCATCACTCAGCGCAACCACAGCATCACTCAGCGCAACCACAGCATCACTCAGCCTAACCAGAGCATCACTCAGCGCAACCACTGCATCACTCAGTGCAACCACAGCATCACTCAGCGCAACTACAGCATCACTCAGCACCACTGCAGCATCACTGGTTCAAATATGTTTCAAGCTTTATTACAAATGTCACAAAAAGATGTAAATATTTCAATTCTGTTCTTGGATTTTTGTCACAATAAAATACACTGAACATAATCTTCACAAAAGTTATTTACAAAAGTTGAAGCTATTGCCATTATAACTTACAATCACTTTTATTTAAGTAGTAATGATTTAAAAAAATTAAAAGCCATTGTTATTTGTAATATTAATACATCTAAGTCACGTAAATACAAAACTTGTTGCATTACAAATGCTATAGGTGTCACATTTGCGAAAGTTATAACTATTGGCATTGTACATGACAAAGCTATTAATTTAGCTATTTTCAAAACCAACACATAAATAAAAAAAATGATCCTTTACAAGACCAATAGCTCAAACTTTCCTAATGCAAGACCTATTGCATTGCAAATACTTGTTATTCTGTCCTGACCTTTTTTATCTGCAGATTTTTTTTCTATCCTGTGATTTTAAGGTATTCTGTAGTAACGCACAAAGAAGCACTTAACTTTTTTAAACCCTCCCTCTGTGAATGTTTTTGGGGTGCTTTCTTGATATAAATTGACCTATTTGTATTCACAAAAATGTATTTTGCTTGCTCTAATCAGGTTTTGCACTGTTTTAATTACATGTATTTTTATTTCACTGCATTTATTTATTATTGATTGTTGTCTTGTTTAGGTTTAATCTGTAGATGCACTTTAAAGATTAAATAAAGAAGGAAAATATGAAAAAACAAAACCAGCTTTGGATGTGGACACCCACGTAATGTTGAAGGTGTGCATACCACAAAACACATTTTTAGATATTTACAGAGTTGTATCAGTAACTAAAAAGAAATAAAATGCCAGGGAGTGGTGCAGATACAAACAGGGGACCCAAACCAGAAGTGCAACTGGGGACGAGGGCAGGGGAAAGCAACCTGGGGACGGAAACGACATGGGAGGGGCAGAGAAGCAGATGATGAGACCAGAGAACATTGAGGGAAGCACTGAAGCACATGGGGAGACAGAGCAACACAGACACTGTGGGAGCACACAAGCTCATCGATATATCGATCAGCATGGAGACAGGGGAAGCAACAAGGGGACAGTAACAACATGGGAGGGGCAGAGAAAAACGTGGCGAGACAAAGTGTTGGAACTGGCCCCCTCTGCAGTATCACTCCCAAACCTTTTGCCTTCCTCCTCCATTTTTGCTGATCTTGTTTTGCTGGCCTCAGGATTCTGTACACTTTACGCTGCTAACTAGTGCTAAAGTGCTTGTGCGCTCTCCCAGAACATGGTAAGATTGGCTTGTACCCAACTGGCATATTTAATTTACGTGTAGTTCCCTAGTATAGGGATATTACATGTATCCAGGTACACTTGAGTAGTCCTTCAAACCTGTCTCAGGCCTGCAATTACAGCTGTGTGAGCAGTTTTAAACTGCCATTTCAACCTGGTAAAATAAACTGCTTGCCAGGTCCAAACCTTCCTTTTTAATAAATATAAGTCATCACTAGTGTAGGCCGTGGAGAGCTCAGAGTGCAAGGTGAAGTATATTTCAAATGTGGACATGTACTTTTAAATTTTGCTTGTACTGGTAGTAAAAAACTCTTAAATACATTTTTCGACGCTGCAAGACCTACCTCTCCCATTGGATTACATTGGAGTTACCTTATTCCATTTAATTAGCTGTAACTTCCAAATGGAAATAGGTATCTAGTTCATGTTTGGTGTCTTTGGAATTGTAATGAAAAATCCTCTCTTATGTTAAGGTTAGACTTTAAATTACAATTTTGAAAATGTCACTTTTAGAAAGTTTACAACAAGGGGTGGTGAGGGACAGAGTCTCTGAATTAAGCAGAAAGCTCTCACCCAGTCAAGAGATCAGGGCTAGATCCAACTCCGTTTTTTAGCTCACTGCACCATCCCAGTTTCAGAACCTGGCTGTATGCAAATTAGTCTGTTCCTGTCCCAGTGCATGATGGGAACAGGGCAAACCAAACTACAAAAGCCAATTCTTACACTGGGAAGGAAACAAGCTCCCGGGGACCGGTTTCTGGCATTAGAGCCGTCTTCGGCCCGGTTTGCTTGAATCCTGATGGTGCAATGAGCAAGGGTCTCACATCTGAGAATACCCTTCTACGCTTAGGGTGGACAAAAATATTTACAACAAGGGGTGGTGAGGGACAGAGTCTCTGAATTAAGCAGAAAGCTCTCACCCAGTCAAGAGATCAGGGCTAGATCCAACACCGTTTTTTAGCTCACTGCACCATCCCAGTTTCAGAACCTGGCTGTATGCAAATTAGTCTGTTCCTGTCCCAGTGCATGATGGGAACAGGGCAAACCAAACTACAAAAGCCAATTCTTACACTGGGAAGGAAACAAGCTCCCGGGGACCGGTTTCTGGCATTACAGCCGTCTTCGGCCCGGTTTGCTTGAATCCTGATGGTGCAATGAGCAAGGGTCTCACATCTGAGAATACCCTTCCACGCTTAGGGTGGACAAAAATATTTACAACAAGGGGTGGTGAGGGACAGAGTCTCTGAATTAAGCAGAAAGCTCTCACCCAGTCAAGAGATCAGGGCTAGATCCAACACCGTTTTTTAGCTCAGTGCACCATCCCAGTTTCAGAACCTGGCTGTATGCAAATTAGTCTGTTCCTGTCCCAGTGCATGATGGGAACAGGGCAAACCAAACTACAAAAGCCAATTCTTACACTGGGAAGGAAACAAGCTCCCGGGGACCGGTTTCTGGCATTACAGCCGTCTTCGGCCCGGTTTGCTTGAATCCTGATGGTGCAATGAGCAAGGGTCTCACATCTGAGAATACCCTTCTACGCTTAGGGTGGACAAAAATATTTACAACAAGGGGTGGTGAGGGACAGAGTCTCTGAATTAAGCAGAAAGCTCTCACCCAGTCAAGAGATCAGGGCTAGATCCAACATCGTTTTTTAGCTCACTGCACCATCCCAGTTTCAGAACCTGGCTGTATGCAAATTAGTCTGTTCCTGTCCCAGTGCATGATGGGAACAGGGCAAACCAAACTACAAAAGCCAATTCTTACACTGGGAAGGAAACAAGCTCCCGGGGACCGGTTTCTGGCATTACAGCCGTCTTAGGCCCGGTTTGCTTGAATCCTGATGGTGCAATGAGAAAGTTGGCATTCTCCTGCATTAACGATTTAGTTGTTGGCACCTGTCTCTGGGTCACATGACTGGGTGTAGCTGACAGTTGGTCTTTGTGTATTCCTCCACACACAATAAAAAGTTTTGGTGTGCCTGGACGGGCCATTACTGGCAGGATGGGAGGTTGGAGCTGGGCATAGCCCTACATCCACTTGACAATGCTGTGTCCAGCCTCTACACAAAGAGCTACCTACCCCTCTATATAGTTTGCAGCAAGGGCTGGGGAAACAGGAAGCATGTGCACTTCAATGGGAAACCTCTAAAAGCTTTTTCCACTTCTAAGAAGGCACCTGGTATAAATATTGGACCTCAGACACCAACTCTTCAGTACAATTTTGGACCTGTGAAGGCTCTGCCAGGAAGAAGGAATGCTGGGCTGTTGATAGAACTGCCACTCTGCTAAACTGCTTTCCTGCTGGACTACTGCCTTGCCGTACTGCTGCCTTGTTGGACATCTGTCCTATTGCCAGCTGCCCTCCTGTGTGAGTCAGACTGATTGGACCTGAATCTGAACCCAGGACTCCCAGAGTGACTCCAAGAACTAGTCCGCTGGCATCCTGTTCAGAGCCACAGGGACATAACAAGTTCCAAACCACATGAACCAGCACCCAAATCCAGCTGGACCCAGCCCCTGAACCGCCAGTGGTGCCCTACAGGCCCTGGACCCTTGGTGTGGCCTCCGTGGGCTTCAATTTATGTTCTTGGGCTCTTCTGGACTACGAGCTGGCCCATTAGTGCTAAAACCTTGTCACTTGCACAGCTCACCAACATGACCTTGTTGCACTGAATACATTGTACATTTTATGAATGCAAAACTGTAGAATACAGAGGACTGCTTCTGCACTGGTATGACGTCAACAAAACAATGGACGTTTAGCTCAAAGCCTTGTAACGTGGCAAATCACACAGCTTCAGCCTTAGAAGGTAGACATAAGTTACAGTTTTACATTTCAAAACGCAAAGACAGACACTGTGGTTGCAGTTGAATGTCAATGTTTTGCTGAGAGGCAATGTAAAACATGCATATGCACAGCTCGTGCACAACACGCAAACAACCAATATTCCGTAATGTGGCTCGTTGCGGCTTAGTTATGCTAACTGAACCAAACCTATGTTAAGCATTATTTTTCTAAATGAGAATTTGTTTCTCCCACCTTTTTCAAGCACACAATTGTTCTTTGCCCTTTCATGCCTATCCTTCTTATTTGATACTAGGGTGCATTGTGGCTCTCACTTTCCTACCACTTCACTTGTTTGCTGCACTTTCACAAGCTAGGAATGACTGCAATCTCATTTTTGTAGATGACAGCAGGACACTGGTAGACAGACAGGTGATATTATTACTATTAGCACCAGGTCCTGCTAATGTACTTCATTGCTTGAGGAAACAAATAACAAAAGCCCCCGATGCTCCCCCTCTCATAGGGTGTGGCTGTCGTGTTTCACAGACCCACCAGGCACTTAATGACCTGAGGCTGGTAACTAGCCGGCCTGAAACCTATTGGCGACTGTGAGAAGTTGGCTTGGAATATGCAGTCCGCTATTCTAGTGGGCACCAGTCCAAACGACCCCTTATTGATGGTAGGTTAAAGACAACATTATTGAAAGCTATCCTAGTGGTAGATGTGGAAAGCAGCCTCCAGGCTTAGTCTTGAAGGAATGTAAAGCAGCTTGTTTTACCAGTCTATAATCTCAGGAATGACCAAATGAAAGGACTATCACACCAGGTATATATATCAAATATATGAATTTAAACAACACATCCCTCTAGTCTCTTTATGAGGCTAGAGGCAAAAGTACATAAAGTAAACTTATTTAGCATGCAGTAAATTAGCACAATATACGTTGAGTCCTAGGGGTATACTAAATCATATATTAAGAAAGTGGTATAAGAACCACAACTGACATAGATACAAGGCCTAGAGCCTGTAGAATCTCAGGGGCCACCAGGAACCACCCAAACTAGTGACACAGGGGACCCACTGAGATGTGTGCAGTGTCTAAACACAGCCGTGAATCACCATTAACTTCTATGGGGAAAGTCGCAGTTTGAAAATGACAGATTAAGCACACTTAGAAGAGGACTTGGAGCAAACCCCTTAGAACTAGGAGGTTCTAGAGTCAATACCCACGGGAGCACCAGAGTACTCTTGTTACCTCACCCACGGAAGCCAGGTGCATAGGTGTCTTTTCGTGTTGTGTTTCGTCGTCGATTTCAATGGAGACCTGCTGCAAAATGCTGCTGGTGTCCAAGTGGAAAGTGTCCGGATGGATCCAAGCCTGAATCGGAGTAGTGAAGGACCGGAAAGCAGAAGGGTCAGAGTCTGGGTCACTAGCCAGTAACCAGGAGGACGATGAGAAGATGCCCACTGATGTCAGGTGATTTCAGGTGAAGGAGGTGAATCTTGACTCTTCAGCCACGAGGACCAGGAGGTGTCGATGAAAACCTGGTGCTGGATTCGAGCTGTCCCACGAAGGATGTCGAGTGCTGCAGTGTCGGCATCTGGATTGGACCCAACAAGCCTTTGCAACAGCAACCCATGCAGAAAGCAAAGATTGGCTTTGGTGCAGACTAGTAAGGTCTGATGGACTCACCCTTAGGAGGGGAGTCAGGGCACATCTGGAGCAACCAAGGAAGCCCAAGAAACAGAAGAGTTACCTTCATGGGGACCCACCAGTAGACGGACCAGGGATCGCAAAGGAGCCTCCAGCAGAAAAGCTAGAAGCAGGCCCACAATCTTCGATGCAAAAGGTGCTCAGGGTTAGGACTATAAGTAGCCCAAAGCACAACTTCAGAAAAACTCGGGAAGTCAATGCACTAGCAAATGTGCACGGTGTTCAGGAGTTCCAGTCCCTCCTCTCTCGTGATGGCTGCGGTCTCAGCTTTGCTGGGATCTCGTGTCGGTCTCTGAGAAGTCTGGAAGTCTATGTCCTGAGTCCCAAATCCATCGGGATCTTGCGGGAGCCTTGGAAATGCAGTCGCAAGAGAGGGTAGTAGTGTTCCCTAGAAGGGAAGAACCTTGGAAATACAGACCGGCAAGATGCTTCTTTGGTGCCTGTTTGAACAAGGGAGTCACTCCTTGACCCCAAGGGAGATTATTCCGTCTTCTAGTCGATGTAGAATGTTGAAGTTCCAGGATATATGTTGCAGAGTTTCATCCAGGTGTAATCTAGAGTCCAAAGGACTGGGTTCCTATACTGTGTTTTATGGGTTGGACTTACTCTAGGGTCCCACCGATGGGAGGTTCTGGGAGAAGGGGTGGTTACACCCCTTTCCCTTTGTCCAGTTTCATGCCAGAGCAGGGGCTGAGTGCCCCTGCAACCGGTTTGAACTGGGGTATGCACAGGGACACCAAGTGTGCCCCCAGCACTGTCTAAAAAGCATTCTATGAATGCACCCACCCAGCCCCAATACACTAAAGCCTGTCTGGGAGGTGCTTACAGCTCACTGTGACGGGAAACCTATTGTCCAGGCTTGCCCTGCTGGAGCTTCATCCAGCAGCAGGAAGTCAGACTCGCGTCTGTGACTGCAGCATCCATTTTGTGATGCTGGGGCTCTATTAAACTATTACCAGTCAGACCAATGTGTACATGTCTCTCCCTCTAGAAGGGTGAGATTCTACCCCCGCCACCAGGTCTGGCGGGGGGTACGATTCCAAAGTGTTTGACACCTAACGCAACATGTTTTGATGTAGCTATTACAAAGTTAGCATTTACCTCGAGGTTATAATGCACTTAAGAGTATATGGTCTTGCTGCATCACAGAACAGCCTCAGAGAATAGATTTCGAAGGCTGCATAGGGGTCCTGCTCATGCATGGGCACCCTCTCACACAAAACCAAGCACTCTGCTTCAGGATTGTTAAGGCCTGCTGTTGGAACTGGCCCTTTTGGCAGGTTCACCCCGAAACTTTTTGCTTTTCCTAGCCTGTTTCTGGAACCTGGTGTTGGTGATTTTAGGCCTCTGCGCACTTTTTTACTGTGGTACAGTGTAAAGTGCGTGAGCTCTCTGTGTGAGTAGTGAGAGTGATCTGCCCTCCCAAAGGAATGAATGGGGAATATGTATACCCATGGTAGTTCCTGATGTGTGGGGAGTGCACGGTCGAGTTTGGTATGTGCGAACTCGTGAGATTGAATGCTGCGCAAGGATGTATGCGGCATGAATGTGTCTAGTGTAGAAGTGCGACTTCTAGAAGGTGGCATATTTGTGTAGTTTTTGTCTGGCATGTGATTGGCTGGGGCTGGCTGGTGAGCCTGGCTCCAAGAGTCTGGGTGGGTCTGCCCCGGTGGTGAATGGAGTGATTAGCATGCTGATGTGAGGGGAGGGGTACACCTTGGCCTGAATAGGGCTGGGCTTTCCCCACACAATGCTGACTCGACCCCCTTTGGTGCGTCTGATGTCCCTAGCCTGGCCAGTGAAAGGAGTTCCCGATAACCAGTTGTAGCTGGTTCTCACATTGCCTGCACCCTGCAAGACAAAGGATTTTACTGCATAAAAAGGGGCTGTGTCCCCTTACAAAATGTTCTTGTTTGCCAACTTGAATCCTGCCAGGGGCGTGCTGCTGCTTGGGCCCAGGGAAGGCTTGCCTCCCTGGTCCCTGCCCAGCCCTTGGATACCTGATGGACTACTGATGTCCTGGACTCTGGAGACCTTTTCCTGGGTTCCCCTGCTGGATGCTGGGACCCCTTTGCTATGGGAGGCTTTGCCTTGGCGGCTTGATAGACTCTGCCCCCTTAGCGCCTAGGAGCGCTTTAGTTTTCCTTGGACCTTGGTTTGTGCCTGAAGCGCTGGGGGAGCGCTTTATTGCCTATAGCGCTGGACGCACTTTCTGCTTTATTTTGGAGCGTTTCTCCACCCCGCATTTTGCGTGAGGCGCAGCCGGTGCCCACCCGGTCTCATCCCGCTTATTATTTAAATTGCGGAAGTGCAGTGGGAGCCCACCCCGTGATTTGGCGGATAAATTGCAGCATTGGCCTCGGCAGCGCGATCGGAGCCGAGAGGCTCGTCAGTAGGGCCGCGCTGCCATTGGCTGCCCCCAGGAAGAGTTGCCACGCAGCCATTGGCTGCCCACCTGAAGGAGAGAGCCGCGTCATCACCGGGGCTCCCATGAGCAACGGAGAGCCCCGGTCTGCCTGGTAGAGCCCGCGCTGCCGGAGCGGGTCAGGAAGCTGTCTCCAAGTGAGCGAGGCTCTCACGAGTGAGAGAGCCCCGCGCTGCCAGGAAAGCACCGCCCAGACCGAAGGAGACTGAGACCGGAGTCCGCGTCCCGGTGAGTGCGTGCAGTGCGGTGGGCCAAGCCCCAGAGAGGCGCCGATCTCTGGGGCCTTCTTGTTTGGAGCCTCGAGGCTCTGGGGGCAGTTTGTTCATTCCGAACTGAGCGAGGCTCCGGGGCATTGTGGAGCCCAGAGAGGCTCGTGGCCGCATTGCATTACTTTGAGCTCAAAGAGGCTCATGGCCTCATTTCCTTACTTGGAGCCCAGAGATGCTCATGGCCGCTTTTCTTTGCTTGGAGCCCAGAGATGCTCATGGCCGCATTTCTTTGTTTAGAGCCACGAGAGGCTCTGGGGGCATTCCTTGTTGTAGAGCCCCGCGGCTCCCAGCCCACCTTTGTTCTAGAGCCCTGAGAGAGGCTCCGAGGGCCATTTTGTGTATGTAGAGCCCAGCGAGGCTCTTGGGGGACACCAGTGCTGTGGTTAGAGCCTGTGTGGCTCCCACGTGGCCCCATCATTGTTCTACAGCTGCCCAGCACTTAGTGGGCAGCTGCCACGTTTAGGCCCCTGACCTTTGGACACAGGGCGTCCTAGCCCCAACAAGGCCAGTTGGCCTAGGGACGGCCACAGGTGGTGGCTTATGTAAATTTTGCGCAATTGTGTTTTCCTGCACCTCTGAATGTGTTTTTATGCGTCATGTGCCTTGTTCTTACACCTCTGAATGTGTTGGTTATACATCATATGTTTTTGTTGTGTGCTTACCTATGTGTGTTTAGATTAGTGAGGAGATTGCCTACTGTAGTTTTACTAGTTAGGCCTAGATATGATTTCTGCGCTAATATTCTTTATGTGCTGTTAGGATTTATGCTATTATGCATGTGTTTTCCCTACCCCTCTGAATGTTTTTATGCATCATGTGTAATGTGTTCTTGCCTATACCCCTAAATGTATTTTTATTCTTAGGTGGTTGTGTCCTAGTATAGTTATACTAGAGAGGTTATGTGTCCATGCGTGATCTAGGCCTATGGTTATTAGTATTGCGTAGTGTGTACCTACCTTATGCCAGTGGTTGCTGGTTGTGGTCTAGAATTCTTATTTTATGTTACACTTATTCTATGTTCTAGAAGTGCTATTTCTACTAAGTGCTGAGTCTGACAGTGGCCTACGTGGCCCTGTCATGTGTAAATAATCCCTTGTGAATATTGCCCGTGCCAGTTGGCACAATGTATATTGTGTGATTACTATCTGATGTGTTTTGACAATACAAAAGTCATTTTTATATAACCTTGTGTGGAGTTCCTTTTGTGGTGTGCCTAGGATGTTGTTGCTGTTGTGTGCGTGCGCAAATGCTTTACACATTGCCTCCGGGATAAGCCTGTCTGCTCATGCCAAGCTACCAAGGGGGTGAGTAGTGGTTATCTTGGCGTGTGACTCCCTCGCCCTGACTAGAATGGTGGTTCCTGCCTGGCTTTGGCGTCAGCCTTAGCCAACCAGAAATAGCCAGTTCTAACACCTGCCATAGGAGTGACTTACAGGTTTATATTTGTCTGTTATTAAAGGTAGATATAGGTAGTTTATATCTTAGTAAGGGGTGCATGCACCACCATACCCAGGCTGCAGTAGCAGACCTGTGGTGTCAGGGTTTGCACAATACATACTTCAGCCCCTGGTAGGCCTCTGGGGTACCTATGCCCTTGGTACCTAAGGTACCATATACTAGGGACTCACAAGAGTACCTTAGTAACCAAGCTGAAGTGTACCTAAAGTACATGCAATCATTTTAGAGAGGAAGCAGCTAGGCTGGGGTCCTGATTATCAGGCCCACAGCCAGACTAAAGTCAAGAAGCAGTGAAACACCAGCAAAAAGTGGGGGTAACCATAGTAAGCAGATCCTACTCTTCTACAGAGACTGCTGTGAGATGGGCTGTGGAGGGACAGAATTGCAAGTGATCCTGTGTGGACAGTAGTATGTAAGCCAACAAAGTCTGTCAGGAACTTCGGCAAGATCACAGATTGAAACTAGGTGGCAGGTGAGACTCAGACCCGGGGAGTCTTATGTACCAATGTCTAGGGTACTGATGCCCGTTCCACTTGTTCAGAGTGGGAATGGGTGCAACTGCTCACCACTGGCATCTACTGAGTTGTTGAAATTGGCTTGCTTGGGATAAAAACCTAATTCGCTTTTTTTAATTATTATTTTTTGGAAGTTTTATATAGTGCAAACTTGGCCCGAGGGGATTAGGGTGCTTTACAAGAGCACCAGGTTAAGAAGCCAAGCTGTGGCGGTACTACCGGCGGCTGCACGACAGTAACAAAGTGCCACAGCATATTTACAAGGCCATGCAAAGCCACCGTACTTTGCTTTTCATGGCTTTGTACACATGTGCCCTTTTCATGCAGGACACTGCGTCAAAGCTGAGTTCAATGTGTGTTGCTGTGGTGTTCCCACGCAACACCCATGGAATCTGAAGCATTCCCACATTTACGAGGAATCGCAAACCTGGGATTGCGTCATAATCCTACGCCGCCCCATGGGAGGCTTTGTAGTTGGGCAACAAGGAGAAATATTTGTACTCCTCCTAGTTTTTTCCACTTTCTATGCTTGATGCATTCGGCAGCACGCAAAGAAATAGGAAAATGCCATGAATTATTGTTTGTTTGCAGGAAGGCGTCCTATCATGCACAAAAACATTCATACCCGCAAAGTAGGCACCCTTGCAACATGACGCAAGGGTGTCTGTGTTGGCGCACGGAGGACAAGAATGCATTGTATCTTGTAAATACAGCACATTCCTGCCATTTTCTTTTGACGCATAGCAGTGCATCAGAAGTTTGTAAATGAGGCACTTAGAATCTCTCTGTTTTTATCAACTGGTCTTCCTTTTACTAAATTATTTTTCATTTGATATTAACAGGTGCCAGAGGCATTTATTTAAAGTACATTCTAACTTGAATTGAGAAGTGGACAGTGATTTATAAATTGACCACAAATATGAAAAGAAATAGGTGAACTTTTCCGTACCAGTGCTCCCTCGTTGCCATGGAATTAGGGACCCTGCATTGCTAGCCTGAAGCTCTGTGACGTTGGGTGATGTCATAGTGTGAATGATGCGTTCCGCATTGTGACCTGTTCAGCATAAGCAGTAAAAGACCTGTCGATGTGACTCAAGACCCCAGTGTCTCGCTGATTTTCATAGAGAAAGGTCGCAGGCTGATGGTTTCTTCGGACTGGTAGGTTTAATCTCAATTTTATTGATCAGGAGTATGTCCCAGCACAAGATGAGATAGATATTCAGTGGGCTGTTATGTTTATCTAAATGAAAATTGCATGTTTTAGAAGATTCTAATCAGCGCTGATATAAAATGACTTTCTAATGTTAAACTACTTGCCTGAACTTTTTTAACTAGCTAGAAAGTTTATGTTTGTGAAAACATGCTGCGCGTTTTAACCTCATAGATGCTAGTAAACATCCTTCCCCAGTGCTGCGCTGTCCATTGGAACCAGTGCTGAATGGACGTCCAATGGTTGTGCGCAGCACTGGGGAGGTAGTGTTGCTGTCGGCCAACGCACCGACGCAGCACTTAAGGGGTTAATGCTAATCGTTGCCGGAAAGTAATTTCTTACTTGTGAAAGTTCACTGGATTTGTTGTCTGATTTTGGAGAGATGATGCAATGTCTGGCACATTTCTATGATGGCAGATTCCACTGTATGTGGGTTACGGGATGTAATTTTATGAGACTGGGGTATTTTCCTAAAGGTATTGCAGTTACATATGTTCATTGCATGTGTGGAATGCTGTCTCTCCAGTTTGACCACCTTTGCTGAGATTGATTGCTTTCACCAGAATCCACCTCAGTGGTGAAATTATTTGTTTTGGTTGTTTTTTTGCTGGTGGCCGATCAGCGATTGCATTCCTACCAGGAATGGCCCCCAGACATGCCTAACCGTAACTATTCCTTAACGATGACGTCCCCTGGAGTGGACACTTAGCTCTGATGTGCTGACAGTAGTAGAGGGCAGCGTGTCTTACCTATACACTTATAGGTGGTCCGCACAATAACAGTTACGACAACCTGATGTTCCCCTCTGCCTTAGTCATTTGTTGAAAAATTCAACAGCCATATTTACAAAGAATTAGGGTAGGGCAGCACGTAACGCTTTGTGCATCACGGTCCTATGCCAATTTGAAAGGACAGAAATGCATTGCATTTACAAGATACTGTGCATTCCTATTCTTTCAGCCAGTGCCAAATCATAAATTGCAGATGTGCGCCAACGCAGACACCTTTGCACCATGGTGCAAGGTGTCTGTGTTGTTGCCATGATTATATTTGTGCAGCAAGGGACACCTTCCAGCATAAACACAAACACAAGAGGTGTTATCCTCTTTCTATATGTGCTGCAGAATGCAGCACACATGGAGAGAGGAAAAAACGAGGAGAAAAGTAAACATTTCTTCTCGCTATGTCCGCTCTGGGGAGGCATATGTTTCTTTGGCACTGGCCCAGATTCACGCTATGTTGTAAATCTGGGGCAGTGTCACAATCCAAGGGTGTTGCGTGGGAACGCCTCCCTTCCGGAATATAAGGCATCGCAGCAACTTGTGCTGCGTGGTCTTTCACCTTATCTACAAAGCCAAGAAAAGCCACGCAGAGCGGCTTTACAGGGCCTTGTAGATATTGGCCTCAATAAAAAAAAGTGATGCTTCAGTGGCGCAAGGGGGCTTGTAAATATGCCCCAAGAATTTAACCTCAAATCAGGGCTGGTGTTAACACAGGTGGCACCCTCTGCGACAATGTTTGTTGCCACCCCCCCCCCCCCCCCCCCTTCCCCTCCATTGGCCACCTCTGCCACGGAATCCCTCACTAGTAGTCTTTAATAGCGCCCCTCAAGTCTCCGTAACCACTGTCTCTCAGATTCATTTACTTCTATAGCACCACTCACACCAGTGTTAGGTGTCAGAACACATTACATCACACAGACATTGCACAGAAACAAATAGTATATGATAGCACGTGTTGTGTGTGCACGTGTGTAGGGTGTGGAATGCATGGGATACTAGAAGGTTGATGTCGTAGGGAAGGCAGTTGCTTAAGGAGGAGGGTTGGAGGTTGGAGGTGTGTTCGGTGCCGCTGTGTTTGTACTACCTTCTTGAAATAAAGAAATATAGAACTGGATCTGCTTACATCATCTTTTCTACAACAATCATGTGTGTAAATCAGTGTGTAGGAAATGTTACATCAGACAGGACTACAAGGTGTAGTGTAGGAGTGACGTGTTATCGATATTGGGAGGCAATGTAGTTTGAGTCCTTATTTTGAAAAAGCACAAGTTCAGAATCTAAAATGTAACACCATTGGTAGGGGTTCTCTTTAATAATAAGAATGGTTTTCTACCCAAATGAACCCTTTTGGCAACATTAGGATAATGAAAGACTGAGGAAAAAACATATAGCTCTAACATGTACCTTGCAGTTAACATACATATCTTTGATGACAGTTAATAGTTCAATGTTTTATATTAGGATTTTGACTTATAAGTGACAAGTTACAAAACAAACTCTCTTACAGAAGCAGTAACCCACTGACCTATTTACATTGTATGCACTTTGTGATCTGCATGGTAAACGTTCTTAGCAGCAGGCATTTTAACCCTCTGCGCTACCTTTGGATGATTCAAAACTTCCACTAGACAAACCTTCGGTTTCTTTCCAGGGAGACGATTAATCAGGGAATTATCTTGATATTTTAATTGTTGCCTAAAAATTGCTGGAGGCAGCAGGCTTTTTATAAGAAAATATACTTGCACAAATGACGTCCCCACCCCAAGTCAGCGCCCGGTGCGGTGGCACCGATCGCACCGCCCTGTCTCACATCACAGTTGTGCTGCACTGAGCTGTGTGTCGGTAGCTGGCTCTAACGTTCTAGTCTCCTGTGCTGAGCACAAGTTTGCTGTTCCGAACTGAGTTGCTGAGTTTTGCAGTTGTCACTGATGGTTGGGTTGTCAGGACGGGAGGTGGGAGGAAAGGAGTTTGGTTTCATTCGAGATTTTGGTTTGGCGGCATTCACTGAGGCCGAGCGCTCTGGAACTACTTGACCTTCATTACACCACTCCTGATGGATATTTGCATCAGGTTGATTAATGTGTGCTATGTTTTTCCTTTTCAAGGGTGGCAAATATAGTCCGGTATATGACATGTAATGTACAAGAAATTGGTAACCCTAACAATGCAGATTGATACTCGCATATTTAGAAAGACACAGGCAGAAGTGCTTTTCTTCAATCAATGCCCTGATACCTTGGGACAGGGCTATGTTTGTGCATCACGGGGGAACCACAACTTACTTTGCTTCCTATAGCTCATACATGGCTAGAGTTGTAATCTTAATCCATCAAACATTGCCTTTCTCATTTAATTATATTCATGGAGACTCCCTGGGCAGATTCATTTATCTAGCTGGCTTACTTTGTGACTTTGCCATCACAGTCAAAAACTCCTACACACCTAACTTTGACTTCTAACGTTTTTGGAGGACATTATGCAGCATTATCGTAGACATGGTGACATAAGTGTTATTTGGTGCTTAAAACTTTAACCTAGTTCTTAATTCAGAACTCAATAGCAGACACAGAGACATGACTAGCGCCCCCAGTGCAGCGGACGCCTTTCAATAAATCCTTGAGGATGATGGTTTAGTGGCTGAATGGTGTAAGCTGCAGGGGGAGCAAAGGCCTACTCACAGTGTTCCGCTGCCCACAACACATATTTGAGGACTGATTTCTTGCTTCAATCCCCCAAGGAGGTCCCCTGGGTCCCTCACTTGAGTACTAACCCTGAAAATTCTCTGACCACTCATCCGTTGTACTTGCCATTATGTTACCCGACTTACTATAAAGACATGAACCTAGGGTGTTTCCATCATCAGCATCAGCATTAAGGAACGCAGTATTCAGAGCAGAGGGGACGGGCCTTAGATGAATATTTTAAACAGAATCCAGGGTTCGTTGCCTCTTATCAAACAATCTCGAAAGCATTTAGTTTACATGAGATTGACAGCAATGTCAGAGCATACGAAGTCTTTAAATCCATGTGGACCTCGCTTCAGAGTCTAAAGAGGGAGTTAAATAGGGTTCACTGACAGAATATCAACCCCCAAAAATATCCCCATACACAAATATCGAGTTTTTAATATCGATGTAAAAAATATTGACATCCTATAATTATTATTCTAAGTACAAATTGAAAAAAATATATATATTGATGAGAAAATCTAGTTGTACGAAATATCAATTTTAATATATATAAAAATAATATTAAATATATAAAAAATAAAATTAACTTAAAACATTAATTGGATTTAATATACATGTGAATAAATACATCAAATAAATTTAATTTCAACATACGTATATAAAATGGAATTATATGTATTTTAAAACAATTTGTAAATTATTTATTTTATTGTCATAAAAATGTATAAATACGTATATATATATATATATATGTATATATATATATATATGTAACAATCCCTGCTCCCTCTCGCCCGGAGCCCTGTACTGGATACCGCTGCGCAGGAAGAAAAGAGGAGACCTCAGGTGCAGGTGAGCGATAGATTTTATTCCCTCGAGGAAGCGGCACACCACAGCATACATATATATATCCAAGTACTGCACGAGGGTTAGTTTCTGGGATCCCGGTCCCGTTCCCGTTGTCAGGTGGCGTGTCAAAACCCGGCGGCCCCCAACCGCCGAGAAAAGTTCAATAAGTTTGCAGGTTTACCGTAGTAAGTATCACACGCACTCAGAGTGGTACAGCTGGTGAAGGTTTATTTTCCAAAGTCACGCTACGCGTTTCACACCTCGGTGCTGAAACGCGTAGCGTGACTTTGGAAAATAAACCTTCACCGTCTGTACCACTCTGAGTGCGTGTGATACTTACTACGGTAAACCTGCAAACTTATATATATATATATATATATATATATATATATATATATATATATATATATATATATAAAAACACCAATAACATAAAATCTAATAATACACATTATATTACAAATTAAAACATTAAACTATTTTAAAGTCTTTAAAATAAAATTTAAAACTTCAGTGAATGCTACAGTAGAAAAAGTGCTGGAAAGCGTAGGGATAAAAATTACTATTCCCACCCCAGTATGTGCAACAGTAGGGAAAGTGTTTGATAGCGGAGGGATAACATTTACTATTCCCACTCCAGAGAGTGCAACAGTAGAGAAAGCGCTGGATAGCGTAGGGGTAAAAATTGCTATTCCCACTCCAGTGAGTGCAACAGTAGGGAAAGTGCTGGATAGCAGAGGGGTAAAAATTACTATTGCCCCTCCAGTGAGTGCAACAGTAGGGAAAGTGCTGGATAGCAGAGGGGTAAACATTACTATTGCCCCTCCAGTGAGTGCAACAGTAGGGAAAGTGCTGGATAGCAGAGGGGTAAAAATTACTATTCCCACTCCAGTGAGTGCAACAGTAGGGATAGCGCTAGATAGAGTAGGGGGTAAAAATTACTATTGCCCCTCCAGTGAGTGCAACAGTAGGGAAAGTGCTGGATAGCAGAGGGGTAAAAATTACTATTCCCACTCCAGTGAGTGCAATAGTAGGGAAAGATTTTGATAGCGGAGAGGTAAAATTTACTATTCCCACTCCAGAGAGTGTATCAGTAGGGAAAGTGCTGGATAGCAGAGGGGTAAAAATTACTATTCCCATTCCAGCATGTGCAAAAGTAGGGAAAGTGCTGGATAGCGGAGGGGTACAAATAACTATTCTCACTCCAGTGAGTGCAACAGTAGGGAAAGTACTGGATAGTGTTAGAGTAAAAATTACTATTCATACTCTAGTGAGAGCAACAGTAGGGTAAGGGTTTGATAGTGGAGGGGTAAAAATTACTATTACCACTCCAATGAGTGCAAGAGTAGGGAAAGTGCTGGATACCGTAGTAAAAAGAATTTACTATTCACACTGATACACTTAAATATATATATATATATCTTAAAAAATCTAAAGTATAATAAAAATTAATAATCAATATTCTAAATATACACATATAACAATAGTAATTACATATAACCAAAGCTTACAAAT
Source organism: Lissotriton vulgaris (assembly GCF_964263255.1). NCBI lineage: Eukaryota > Metazoa > Chordata > Amphibia > Caudata > Salamandridae > Lissotriton > Lissotriton vulgaris. The sequence continues at coordinate 36,716,021 of NC_141687.1, read as the reverse complement.
ACTATGTACAAAAAATAACAAATACTTTTACCAACACATATTTATTTTAAAATACTTACAAAAAAATGAACTAATGACAAAATAAATGTATTTATATCATGTCCTAACCTATAGCACCATACTAATAATAAAACACTTCACATTTCTTAATTAAATTTATTTTCATATTTTACATAATTAATAAATAATTAAAACATTCTTACCAATAAAAAAATTATAAATATTAATTTACTACACACACTTTAACACTATAATCTGCACCACACAAACTAAACTAAACTATCACGTAATAAAACACATTTAGATATTATCTTAAAATTATAATCAATTACTATGAACAATTAATAATTAAATTATTAAAATGTATTTAATACCCACACTTTACCCCTTTTACAAAATAAAGATAACAAAAAAAAACTACCCAAAATATGAATCTATTAACATTAATTAACAACTATATATTAATTTAACACAAATTAGTTCCCACTATTTACGCCTACAAACACCACAACACACACTTAAAACGAATTAGATAATTACCATAATTATTTACAAATTAATTAAATTTAATTAACCAATTATTAATTCATAAATTTAAATTAAATTACTTCCCACCATTTATATCTAAAAACACCACAGCACACCTAAAATAAAAGACATAATTACCATAATTATTTAATAATTAATTCATTGAAATGTAATATTTATTTTATTTATTTATTTAAAAGGTTTTATATAGCGCTGGCTCCACCCCGGGGGTATCAGAGCTCTTTACATTGGAATGACAATAGTTCATGGAATACAAAACAATGGTGTCCAAAAGAAGCATTCATACATGACGGACTTTGAGAACCACATTGAGTAACATAGCTTGACTTAAAAAATATGCAAACAAGTAGCAATTTACAAAACATGTGAAGAGAATAATTACAAATTATTACACAGAATAAAGGAGGTGGACTCATTTTTTGTGAATAAGGAAGGGTATGTGTGAGTGAGAAAAAAGGGGGGAGGGGAAGTGTTCCGAAAGGGGGTGGTAGGGTGGAAGAAATAGTGAAGATGGGTAGGGAAGGGGGTGAATAGGTAGGGTTGACCCAGGAGGAGTGAAGAGAGGAAGAAGACGGGGTTTCAAGAAGGGGGGGAGAGTATAAAAGGTATGGTAATGGAAGGATTAAGGATTTCAATATTTGTTGAGCGGTGCATTTTAAGGACTTTTTTTAAACTGGTGTATGAAGGGTTGGGTCGTAGCTCTTTAGGGAGGGCAGTCCAGATGCTGAGTGCCTTACCAGAGAAGGAGCGAGATTGCACAGCTTTCTTTTTTAACAGAGGGGGGACAAGGAGGAGACAGTTGGTGCTTCTCAACGGCCGGGCACTGTCCCCTTTATTGAGTTTGTTTGAGAGGTAAAGTGGGGTCTTTTGATGAAGGGCTTTGTACGTAATGCAGGCTACTTTATTGGTGGATCTGCCTTCGATAGGAAGCCATTTAAGGGTCTTAAGCGCAGGTGAGATGTGGTCAGAGCGCTTGCAGTCAGTTGTAAGCCTGACAGCTAGGTTGAAAACAGATTTGAGTGGGGCAAGGTGGACTTTGGGAGATTCAGAGAGTAGGGCGTTGCCATAGTCAATTTTCGAGAGGACTAGAGATTGGACAACAGATTTGAAATCTTCTGGTGGAATGAAAGGTTTGATTTTTTGAGGTGTGGAGCGTGAAAAGTGCTCAGTTTCCCGAATTTTTTATATGGGAAAATTAGCTTGAACTAACTGTCAATGGTGATGCTAAGGGATTTTACTGATTCGGATAAGGAGAGCGAACAGTTTAGGGCATTAAGGTCAGAGATCCATGTTTGGATGAGGAGTGGGTTGTTTTTAGGAGAGAAAAGAATGATTTCAGTTTGTTTGGTTTGAGTTTGAGATGATTTGAGTAGAACCAGGTTTGTATATTAGCCAAGGGAGTCTTAAGGTGTAGGACATCTAAGTGGGATTTTATTTTATAGTACAGTTGGGTATCGTCGGCATACATGTGATAGTTAATACCGGCTTTTTTAAGTATGAGGGTAAGGGGTTCCATAAATAAGTTGAACAGAGCAGTAGAGAGGATAGATCCTTGGGGGACATCAAGGGAGACAGGAGTGGGGCTGGAGAGACAGTTTTGGATTTTGATTTGCTGGGATCTGTGTTGGAAATAGGAGGTGAGCCAGTTCAGGACAGTGCCATTAAGACCGAGACGAAGTTTGAGTGTATTGAGTAAGGTTAAATGGTAACTGTATCGAATGCCGCAGAGAGGTCTGGGAGAATGAGTAGGCAGGTCTCACCATTATCCAGAGCGTGGTGGATGTTATCACTTTATTTAGCAATGCGGTTTCAGTGCTGCAGCCGATACAGAGGCCAGAATGTTAGAGGGTCGAGTAGGTTGTAAGTGTCAATGTGTTTATCCAATTGAAGAAGGGCACATTTTTCGAGGGCTTTTGAAACAATGGGGAGGTTTGGGATGGGGTGGAGGTTATCAGAGCTGTTAGGGTCAGCCTTAGGGTTTTTAGGAATGGGGTTGACCTGTCAGAATTGAAGGCAGACCGGGACGCAACCCGAGGAAAGGGAGGAGTTCATGATTTTGGTCCAGTAAGGTACAATGATGTGCTTAAGGTCTTGGACGAGGGTAGACAGGAGGGGGTTTTTTGTGTGAGAGGACGGTTTTAATTTGGACAGGATGTTAAAAACTTCTGGTTCGGAAACGGAGTGGAAATTCTGCTAGAGGCCTTATTTTTTTGCTGTATTTTGTCAGGTTAGGTTTCAGGAGGGGTTATTGAAAATTGATGCGGGTGGAGGCAGGGGGCAAGATCAGAGGGGAGGGTGTTGGACTAGAAACATGGGTATATTGGGGGTTGGGAGGGATCTGAGTTAAAATGAAAGATTGGTCAATTTTGGTGATTTTTTCGGAGAAAAAGTTAGCAATTTCTTCACATTTGTTGGAGGAGGCTGTCAAGTGGAGGGGGGTGGGGAAGGTTTGGTTTCTAACAATATTGAACAGTTCTCTGGGTCTATTTTTGGCATGGGCGAGTTGTGAACTAAAGAAGGATGCCTTTTCAAAGAAAATGTGTTTCTTGAAAGTAGATCTAGCTGTTCTAAGGAGGACGAGATTGGAGGGGGAAGGGTGTTGTCTCCAAGGTCTTTCATCCAGTCTTAGAGCCCTTCTTTCATTGTTGAGCTCTGGATTAAACCATGCTTTGGAAGGGATATTTGTTTGAATTTTTAGTTTGGATGGTGCCAGTTGATCTAAAACCTCGGAGACAGTTTTATTATAGTGCTCAGTGAGCTCATTTGCAATAAGAGAGAGAGAGGGGTGCAACTAAGTTGAGCTTAGAGTTTGGCCTCCAGTACACCATCGGGGAAAAGATTAAGGTTTCTGGTAAAAATGTTGTTTTTTTGTTTTTAGGTTGGGGCGGGGCTAAGTGGGAGATCATGAACAGTATGAGGTGGTGGTCAGACCAATCGACAGGGCTGTTGTTGGATAGTGATGCCAAATCATTGTTTGCAATGATGGCATCAACAGTCGCCCCTTTAGAGTGGGTTGGGGAATGGCAGAGTTATTTGAGGTCATTAATCTCAAGAAGGTGATTGAGAAGTTTGATAGTAGGGTCCTCGTGCATGTTCCAGTGAAGGTTTGAGTCTCCTAGGAAGAGATTATTAGAGCTAGAAAGTGACGATTGAGTAAAAAAGGTCAGATAATTCGTCAGCGAAGGGAAAGAGGTTCACCCGGAGGGTGATCGATGTTGTTTAGATGTATTTGGGGAGCGTCATGGATCTTAAGTTCCGCTCCTAGGTATTCAAATGTTGCAAAGTCTGTGTTTTTGACTAGGGAGAGCTAGAGTTCGCTTTTAAAGATTATTGCTAATCCACCTCCTGTTCTCTTTGGCCGGTCTTTTCTGATGATAGAGTAACTGGGGGGCGGGGGGGAGTAAGTCAAGAATGGGTGTTGAATGATCATTGAGCCACGTTTCCGTGAGGAAGGGGACGTCTATATCTTCACTAAGGATTATTTCGGAAATTTTGGTCGCATGTTGAACCTCCGAACGGCAGTTCATGAGCATGCAGGCCAGGGCTTATGTTTGTGTTTTTTGGGGGAAAGGGTGGGATCGAAACACCGTCGAATACTTTCTCTCTCCTTTAATTTCTTCTAGGCAATAGAGGCTTGATTGAATTAGGCATAATTCATGTCCTGATGATGATCCCCATGATTTAAAAGTGGGATCGAAACGCTGTCGACCTTTTATGTGCCTTATACACTGTTTATACCATGTATTATGTTGATGTAAAGTTGCATTCCAAATTCTTTGTTCTAACTTATTTTAGAACCTTGAAGCTTTTGCCTAAAAAAGCCCTGTTCTTGTTCACTGCTTCTTCGAATGTACCAAACTGTATGTGCTTAAGTAGGGTACAGGCTTGTGCCCCACCAAGTGAAATTGTCGAAGGAAATTCCTTGTTTATTCCTTGTTGAGTAAAAACATTGAGACCTCTGTCCGGCTGGACAAGTCATAATAATACAGAATCGATTGTGTCTGTATTAATTGTTCTTGTGAATTCATTGTGCATGGGACCACTGTTTCTTAAAGGGGTGGGGGGGGGGGCACGAGTGGATGGCGGAAAGTTGAGGAATGGGCCTGGGGAGCTGGGAGAGGAGGGGTTTCTGCTGGTCCCTATAATAACAGGGATGTTGGAGTGAGGAACGGCCGTTTCCTTAAGTGAGGTTATTGGTGGGTAGGAGTTGCAGATGTCGGATAGGTCAGTGGTGGAGTGTCACTTAAGGTGCGAAGAGGTATATGTGCACTGTTGTGTAGTGGTGTGGTTTTCCAAGGTTTGGGATTAGTGGGGTTTTGAGGGCCAGTGTATGGTGAAGTGGACCAGAAGAGGCGGGCTTTGGGGTCAAGGGATTTGAAGTCTTTTAAATCCTCTGTAAGCGAGCGACTTCAGATACCAAGTAAGCAATATTGCAGTCAATGTTGCAACGTGTCTGAGTTAAAAGAGTGAGATGGGACATAGTTAAGGCAGGAGGTGTTTTCTGAGTTGGTCGGGGGAGTTGTTGGTGTATTGGTTGGACACTTGGGGCCTCATTTATGAGACCCCAGTGACACTTTTGCACCAATGGAGCATCACTTTTTTGACACTCCAGTGGCACAAAGTGCCACAGCATATTTGCAAGGCCATGCAAAGCCACCGTACTTTGCTTTTCATGACTTTGAACATATGTGCCCTTTTAATGCAGGACACTGCGTCAACGGTGAGTTCCATGTGTGTTGCTGTGGGTGTTCCCACGCAACACCCATGGAATCTGAAGCATTCCCACATGTACGAGGAATGGCAAACCTGGGATTGCGTCATAATCCTACGCCGCCCCATGGGAGGCGTGGGAGTTGCGCAACAAGGAGAAATATTTTTACTCCTCCTAGTTTTTTCCACTTTCTATGCTTGATGCATTCGGCAGCACGCAAAGAAATAGGAAAATGCCATGAATTATTGTTTGTTTCCGGGAAGGCGTCCTAACATGCACAAAAACAATCATACCCGCAAAGCAGGCACCCTTGCAACATGACGCAAGAGTGTCAGTGTTGGCGCACGGCTGCTGTTTGTGCTCCGGCGCAGGGGAGGACAAAAATGCACTTTATCTTGTAAATACGGCCCATTCCTGCCATTTTCTTTTGACGCATAGCAGTGTATCACAAGTTTGTAAATGAGGCCCTTAGAATCTCTCTGTTTTTATCAACTGGTCTCCCTTTTATTAAATTATTTTTAATTTGATATTAACAGGTGCCAGAGGCATTTATTTAAAGTACATTCTAAATTGATTGAGTAGTGGACAGTGATTTATAAATTGACCACAAATATGAAAAGAAATGTCTAATAATTCATTAGCAATAGGTGAACTTTGCTGTACCAGTGCTCCCTCGTTGCCATGGCATTAGGGACCCTGCACTGCTAGCCTGAAGCTCTGTGACGTTGGGTGATGTCATAGTGTGAATGATGCGTTCCGCATTGTGACCTGTTCAGCATAAGCAGTAGAAGACCTGTCGATGTGACTCAAGACCCCAGTGTCTCGCTGATTTTCATAGAGAAAGGTCGCAGGCTGATTGTTTCTTCGGACTGGTAGGTTTAACCTCAATTTTATTGATCAGGAGTATGTATGTCCCAGCACAAGATGAGATAGATGTTCAGTGGGCTGTTATGTTTACCTAAATGAAAATTGCATGTTTGAGAAGATTTTAATCAGCACTGATATAAAATGACTTTCTACTGTTAAACTACTTGCCTGCACTGTTTTAAATAGCTAGAAAGTTTATGTTTGTGAAAACATGCTGCGCGTTTTAATGCTAATCGTTGTCGGAAAGTAAGTTCACTGGATTTGTTGTCTGATTTTGGAGAGATGATGCAATGTCTGGCACATTTCTATGATGGCATATTCCACTGTATGTGGGATATGGCATGTAATTTTATGAGACTGGGGTCTTTTCATATAGGTATTGCAGTTACATATGTGCATTGCATGTGTGGAATGCTGTCTCTCCGGTTTGACCACCTTTGCTGAGATTGATTGCTTTCACCAGAATCCACCTCAGTGATGAAGTTATTTGTTTTGGTTGTTTTTTTGCTGGTGTCCGATCAGCGATCGCATTCCTACCAGGAATGGCCCCCAGTCATGCCTAACCGTAACTATTCCTTAACGATGACGTCCCCTGGAGTGGACACTTAGCTCTGATGTGCTGACAGTGGTAGAGGGCAGCGTGTCTTACCTATACACTTGTAGGTGGTCCGCAAAATAACAGTTACGACAACCTGATGTTCCCCTCTGCCTTAGTCATTTGTTGCAAAATTCAACAGCAATATTTACAAAGAATTAGGGTAGGGCAGCACGTAACGCTTTGTGCATCACGGTCCTATGCCAATTTGAAAGGACAGAAATGCACTGTATTTACAAGATACAATGTATTCTAATTATTTCAGCCTGTGCCGAATCATAAATTGCAGATGTGCGCCAACGCAGGCACCGCTGCACCATGGTGCAAGGTGTCTGTGTTGTTGCCATGATTATATTTGTGCAGCAAGGGACACCTTCCAGCATAAACACAAACACAAGAGGTGTTATCCTCTTTCTATATGTGCTGCAGAATGCAGCACACATGGAGAGAGGAGAAAACGAGGAGAAAAGTAAACATTTCTTCTCGCTATGTCCGCTCTGGGGAGGCATATGTTTCTTTGGCACTGGCCCAGATTCACGCTATGTTGTAAATCTGGGGCAGTGTCACAATCCAAGGGTGTTGCGTGGGAACGCCTCCCTTCCGGAATATAAGGCAACGCAGCGACTTGTGCTGCGTGGTCTTTCACCTTATCTACAAAGCCAAGAAAAGCCACGCAGAGTGGCTTTACAGGACCTGGTAGATATTGGCCTCAATAAAAAAAGTGATGCTTCAGTGGCGCAAGGGGGCTTGTAAATATGCCCCAAGAATTTAACCTCAAATCAGGGCTGGCGTTAACACAGGTGGCGCCCTCTGCGACAATGTTTGTTGCCCCCCCCTCCTCCATGGCCACCTCTGCCACGGATTCCCTCACTTGTAGTCTTTAATAGCACCCCTCAAGTCTCCGTAACCACTGTCTATCAGATTCATTTACTTTTATAGCACCACTCACACCAGTGTAAGCTGTCAGAGCACATTACATCGCACACACATTGCACAGAGACAATCACGTGTGTAAATCAGTGTGTAGGAAATGTTATATCAGATGGACGATAAGGTGTAGTGTAGGAGTGACGTGTTTAGTCCTTATTTTGGAAAAGCACAAATTCAGAATCTAAAATGTAACACCATTGTTAGGGGTTCTCTTTAATAATAAGAATTGTTTTCTACTCAAATGAACCCTTTTGGCAACTTTAGGATAATGAAAGACTGAGAAAAAAACATATAGCTCTAACATAAACCTTCCCCACCCCAAGTCAGCGCCCTGTGCGGTGGCACCGATCGCACCGCCCTGTCTCACATCACAGTTGTGCTGCACTGAGCTGTGTGTCGGTAGCTGGCTCTAACGTTCTGGTCTCCTGTGCTGAGCACAAGTTTGCTGTTCCGAACTGAGTTGCTGAGTTTTGCAGTTGTCACTGATGGTTGGGTTGTCAGGACGGGAGGTGGGAGGAAAGGAGTTTGGTTTCATTCGAGATTTTGGTTTGGCGGCATTCACTGAGGCCGAGCGCTCTGGAACTACTTGACCTTCATTACACCTCTGTTGATGGATATTTGCACCAGGTTGATTAATGTGTGCTATGTTTTTCCTTTTCAAGGGTGGCAAATATAGTCCGGTATATGACATGTAATGTACAAGAAATTGGTAACCCTAACGATGCAGATTGATACTCGCATATTTAGAAAGACACGGGGCAGAAGTGCTTTTCTTCAATCAATGCCCTGATACCTTGGGACAGGGCTATGTTTGTGCATCACGGGGGAACCACAATTTACTTTGCTTCCTATAGCTCATACATGGCTAGAGTTGTGATCTTAACCCATCAAACATTGCCTTTCTCATTTAATTATATTCATTGAGACTCCCTGGGCAGATTCATTTATCTAGCTGGCTTACTTTGTGACTTTGCCATCACAGTCAAAAACTCCTACACACCTAACTTTGACTTCTAACGTTTTTGGAGGACATTACGCAGCATTATCGTAGACATGGTGACATAAGTGTTATTTGGGGGTTAAAACTTTAACCTAGTTCCTAATTCAGAACTCGATAGCAGGCACGGAGACATGACTAGCGGCGCCCCCAGTGCAGCGTATGCCTTTCAATAAATCCTTGAGCATGATGGTTTAGTGGATAAATGGTGTAAGCTGCGGGGGGAGCAAACGCCTACTCATAGTGCCCCGCTGCCCACAACACATATTTGAGGACTGATTTCTTGCTTCAATCCCCCGAGGAGGTCCCCTCGGTCCCTCACTTGAGTACTAACCCTGAAAATTCTCTGACCACTCATCCGTTGTACTTGCCATAATGTTACCGACTTACTATAAAGACGTGAACCTTGGGTGTTTCCATCATCAGCATTAGGGGACGAAGTATTCAGAGCAGAGGGGATGGGCCTCAGATGAATATTTTAAACAAAATGTAGGGTCCGTTGCCTCTTATCAAACAATCTCGGAAGCATTTAAAGTTTACATAAGATTGACAGCAATTTCAGAGCATACGAAGTCTTTAAATCCATGTGGACCTGGCTTCAGAGTCTAAAGAGGGAGTAAGATAGGGTTCTGTAAAGAGCGGAAGGAGGCAGAAATAGGTTTAAGACTTATTTATTCTTAAAGGTATAAAGAGACCCACTGGTGCTAGAGCTAGAGTCCAGGCATCTCTTCAGTTCAGCTCCAACCGCTTCACTGAAGTAGAATCTGGCTCACCAGCATACAATAAGAGAATTCCATATTACATAGCTAACAATCTAACATAGAGGAAAGAACTACAAAACTAAATAAAGAGAACTACAATGGAGGTAAAAGACATATACCACATGTTCCTTTCTAAACAAAATAAAACAAACAAAATAATAATTAATTAATTAACCTCGTCGCCATTGTAAAGAGCGGAAGGAGGCAGAAATAGGTTTAAGACTTATTTATTCTTAAAGGTATAAATAGACCCACTGGTGCTAGAGCTAGAGTCCAGGCATCTCTTCAGTTCAGCTCCAACCGCTTCACTGAAGTAGAATCTGGCTCACCAGCATACAATAAGAGAATTCCATATTACATAGCTAACAATCTAACATAGAGGAAAGAACTACAAAACTAAATAAAGAGAACTACAATGGAGGTAAAAGACATATACCACAGGTTCACTGACAGAATATCAACCCCCAAAAATATCCCCATACACAAATATCGAGTTTTTAATATCGATGTAAAAAATATTGACATCCTATAATTATTATTCTAAGTACAAATTGAAAAAATATATATATTGATGAGAAAATATAGTTGTACGAAATATCAATTTTAATATATATAAAAATAATATTAAATATATAAAAAATAAAATTAACTTAAAACATTAATTGGATTTAATATTTATGTGAATAAATACATCAAATAAATTTAATTTAAACATACGTATATAAAATGTAATTATATGTATTTTAAAACAATTTGTAAATTATCTATTTTATTGTCATAAAAATGTATAAATACGTATATATATATACAAAAACACCAATAACATAAAATCTAATAAAACACATTATATTACAAATTAAAACATTAAACTATTTTAAAGTCTTTAAAATAAAATGTAAAACTTCAGTGAATGCAACAGTAGAAAAAGTGCTGGAAAGCGTAGGGGTAAAAATTACTATTCCCACCCTAGTGTGTGCAATAGTAGGGAAAGTGATGGATAGCAGAGGGATAACATTTACTATTCCCACTCCAGAGAGTGCAACAGTAGGGAAAGCATTGGATAGCGTAGAGGTAAAAATTACTGTTCAAACTCCAGAGAGTGCAAAAGTAGGAAAAGCGTTGGATAGTGTAGAGGTAAAAATTACTATTCCCACTCCAGGGAGTGCAAAAGTAGGAAAAGCGTTGGATAGCTTAGAGGTAAAAATTACTATTACCACTCCAGAGAGTGCAACAGTAGAGAAAGCGCTGGATAGCGTTGGGGTAAAAATTACTATTCCTACTCCAGTGAGTGCAACAGTAGGGATTGCACTACATAGTGTAGGGGGTAAAAATTACTATTGCCCCTCCAGTGAGTGCAACAGTAGGGAAGGAGTTGGATAGTGGGAGGGTAAAAATTACTATTCCAACTCCAGAGAGTGCAACAGTAGGGATTGCGCTAGATAGAGTAAGGGTAAAAATTACTATTGCCCCTCCAGTGAGTGCAACAGTAGGGAAAGTGCTGGATAGCAGAGGGGTAAAAAATTACTATTTCCACTCCAGTGAGTGCAATAGTAGGGAAAGATTTTGATAGCGGAAAGGTAAAATGTACTATTCCCACTCCAGAGAGTGTATCAGTAGGGAAAGTGTTGGATAGCAGAGGGGTAAAAATTACTATTCCCATTCCAGCATGTGCAAAAGTAGGCAAAGTGCTGGATAGCGGAGGGGTACAAATAACTATTCTCACTCGAGTGAGTGCAACAGTAGGGAAAGTACTGGAAAGTGTAGGAGAAAAAATTACTATTCCTACTCTAGTGAGTGCAACAGTAGGGTAAGGGTTTGATAGTGGAGGGGTAAAAATTACTATTACCACTCCAATGAGTGCAAGAGTAGGGAAAGTGCTGGATACCGTAGTAAAAAGAATTTACTATTCAGACTGATACACTTAAATATATATATATCTTAAAAAATCTAAAGTATAATAAAAATGAATAATCAATATTCTAAATTAATGTTTAAAACATATAAAAAAAACACATATAACAATAGTAATTACATATAACCAAAGCTTACAAATACTATGTACAAAAAATAACAAATTCTTTTACCAACACATATTTATTTTAAAATACTTACAAAAAATCAACTAATGACAAAATAAATGTATTTATATCATGTCCTAACCTATAACACCATACTAATAATAAACACTTCACATTTCTTAATTAAATTTATTTTCATATTTTACATAATTAATAAACAATTAAAACATTCTTACCAATAAAAAAATTATAAATATTAATTTACTACACACACTTTAACACTATAATCTGCACCACACAAACTAAACTAAACTATCACGTAATAAAACACATTTAGATATTATCTTAAAATCATAATCAATTACTATGAACAACTAATAATTAAATTATTAAAATGTATTTAATACCCACACTTTACCCCTTTTACAAAATAAAGATAACAACAAACAAACAAAAACTACCCAAAATATGAATTTATTAACATTAATTAACAACTATATATTAATTAAACACAAATTAGTTCCCACTATTTACGCCTACAAACACCACAACACACGCTTAAAATGAATTAGATAATTACCATAATTATTTATGTTGTGGTAATGAAGAAAGACAATACAGAACCAGGCCATGCCAACAGCAACTGCCAAGGTAGAGAACATCTACACATAAGTAGAACATGGAACATTACAACACAGAGCTCTACACTCTACAATAGAAATAGAAGATCATAACAATTTACAAATTAATTAAATTTAATTATTAACCAATTATTAATTCATAAATTTAAATTAAATTGCTTCCCACCATTTATATCTACAAACACCACAACACACACCTAAAATAAAAGACATAATTGCAATAATTATTTAATAATTAATTCATTGAAATGTTATATTAATTTTATTTATTTATTTAAAAGGTTTTATATAGCGCTGTCTCCACCCGGGAGTATCAGAGCGCTTTACATTGGAATGACAATAGTTCATGGAATACAAAACAATGGTGTCCAAAAGAAGCATTCAGACATGACGGACTTTGAGAACCACATTGAGTAACATAGCTTGATTTAAAAAATATGCAAACAAGTAGCAATTTACAAAACAACATGTGAAGAGAGTAATTACAAATTATTACACAGAATAAAGGAGGTGGACTCATTTTTTGTGAATAAGGAAGGGCTGTGCGAGTGAGAAAAAAGGGGGGAGGGGAAGTGTTCCGAAAGGGGGTGGTAGGGTGGAAGAAACGGTGAAGATGTGTAGGGAAGGGGGTGAATAGGTAGGGTCGACCCAGGAGGAGTGAAGAGAGGAAGAAGACGGGGTTATAAGAAGGGGGGGGGGAGTATAAAAGGTATGGTAATGGAAGGATTAAGGATCCCAATATTTGTTGAGCGGTGCATTTTAAGGACTTTTTATAAACTGGTGTATGAAGGGTCGGGTCGTAGCTCTTTAGGGAGGGCAGTCCAGCTGCTGAGAGCCTTACCAGAGAAGGAGCGAGATTGCACAGCTTTCTTTTTTAACAGAGGGCGGGACGAGGAGGAGACAGTTGGTACTTCTCAACGGCCGGGCACTGCCCACTTTATTGAGTTTGTTTGACAGGTAAAGTGGGGTCTTTTGATGAAGGGCTTTGTACGTAATGGAGACTACTTTATTGGAGGATCTGCCTTCGAAAGGAAGCCATTTAAGGGTCTTAAGCGCAGGCGAGATGTGGTCAGAGCGCTTTCAGTCAGTTGTAAGCCTGACAGCTAGGTTGAGAACAGATTTGAGTGGGGCAAGGTGGACTTTGGGAGATTCAGAGAGTAGGGCATTGCCATAGTCAATTTTCGAGAGGACTAGCGATTGGACAACAGATTTGAGATCTTCTGGTGGAATGAAAGGCTTGATTTTTTGAGGTGTGGAGCGTGAAAAGTGCTCAGTTTCCCAAATTTTTTATATGGGAAAATTAGCTTTAACTAACTGGTGATGCTAAGGGAGTTTACTGATTCGGATAAGGAGAGCGAACAGTTTAGGGCATTAAGGTCAGAGATCCATGTTTGGATGAGGAGTGGGTTGTTTTTAGGAGAGAAAAGAATGATTTAAATTTGTTTGGTTTGAGTTTGAGATGATTTGAGTAGAACCAAGTTTGTATATTAGCCAAGGGAGACTTAAGGTGTAGGACATCTAAGTGGGATTTTATTTTATAGTACAGTTGGGTATCGTCGGATTACATGTGATAGTTAATACCGGCTTGATTAAGTATGAGGGTAAGGGGTTCCATAAATAAGTTGAACAGAGCAGGAGAGAGGATAGATCCTTGGGGGACATCAAGGGAGACAGGAGTGGGGCTGGAGAGACAGTTTTGGATTTTGATTTGCTGGGATCTGTGTTGGAAATAGGAGGTGAGCCAGTTCAGGACAGTGCCATTAAGACTGAGACGAAGTTTAAGTGTATTGAGTAAGGTTAAATGGTTAACTGTATCGAATGCCGCAGAGAGGTCGGGGAGAATGAGTAGGCAGGTCTCACCATTATCCAGGGCGTGGTGGATGTCACCAACTATATTTAGCAATGCAGTTTCAGTGCTGCAGCCGATACAGAGGCCAGAATGTTAGAGGGTCGAGTAGGTTGTAAGTGTCAATCCAATTGAAGAAGAGCACATTTTTCAAGGGCTTTTGAAAGAACGGGGAGGTTTGGGATGGGGTGGAGGTTATCAGGGCCGTTAGGGTCAGCCTTAGGGTTTTTAGGAATGGGGTTGACCTGTCCGAGTTGAGGGCAGACCGGGACGCACCCCGAGGAAACGGAGGAGTTCATGATTTTGGTCCAGTAAGGTACAATGATGTGCTTAAGGTCTTGGACGAGGTTAGACAGGAGGGGGTCTTTTATGTGAGAAGACGGTTTTAAGTTGGACAGGATGTTAAAAACGTCTAGTTCGGAAACGGAGTGGAAATTCTGCTGGAAGCATTATTTTTTAGCTGTATTTTGTCAGGGTAGGTTTCAGGAGGAGTTATTGAAAATTGATGCCGGTGGAGGCAGGGGGCAAGATCAGAGGGGAGGGTGTTGGAGTAGTAACATTGGTATATTGGGGGTTGGGAGGGATCTGAGTTAAAATGAAAGATTGTTCAATAATGGTGATTTTTTCGGAGAAAAAGTTAGCAATTTCTTCACATTTGTTGGAGGAGGCCGTCAAGTGGAGGGGGGCGGGGAAGGTTTGGTTTCTAACAATACTAAACAGTTCTCTGCGTCTATTTTTGGCATGGGTGAGTTGTGAACGAAAGAAGGATGCCTTTTCAAAGAAAATGTGTTTCTTGAAAGTAGATCTAGCGGTTCTAAGGAGGACGAGATTGGAGGGGGAAGGGTGTTGTCTCCAAGTTCTTTCATCCAGTCTTAGAGCCCTTCTTTCATTGTTGAGGACTGGATTAAACCATGTTTTGGAAGGGATATTTGTTTGAGTTTTTAGTTTGGATGGTGCCAGTTGATCTAAAACCTCGGAGACAGTTTTATTATAGTGCTCAGTGAGCTCATTTGCATTAAGAGAGAGAGAGGGGTGCAACTAAGTTGAGCTTAGAGTTTGGCCTCCAGTACACCATGGGAGATAAGATTGAGGTTTCTGGTAAAAATGTTGTTTTTTTGTTTTTAGGTGGGGGCGGGGCTAAGGGGGAGATCATGAACAGTATGAGGTGGTGGTCAGACCAATCGACAGGGATGATGTTGGATAGGGATGCAAAATCATTGTTTGCAATGATGGCATCAACAGTCGCCCCTTTAGAGTGGGTTGGAGAACGGCAGAGTTGTTTGAGGTCATTAATCTCAAGAAGGTGATTGAGAAGTTTGATAGTAGGGTCCTCGTGCACGTTCCAGTGAAGGTTTGAGTCTCCTAGGAAGAGATTTTAGAGCTAGAAAGTGACGATTGAGTAAAAAAGATCAGATAATTCCTCAGCGAAGGGAAAGAGGTTCACCCGGAGGGTGATCGATGTTGTTTAGATGTATTTGGGGAGCGTCATGGATCTTAAGTTCCGCTCCTAGGTATTCAAATGTTGCAAAGTCTGTGTTTTTGACTAGGGAGAGCTAGAGTTCGCTTTTAAAGATTATTGCTAATCCACCTCCTGTTCTCTTTGGCCGGTCTTTTCTGATGATAGAGTAACTGGGGGGCGGGGGGGAGTAAGTCAAGAATGGGTGTTGAATGATCATTGAGCCACGTTTCCGTGAGGAAGGGGACGTCTATATCTTCACTAAGGATTATTTCGGAAATTTTGGTCGCATGTTGAACCTCCGAACGGCAGTTCATGAGCATGCAGGCCAGGGCTTATGTTTGTGTTTTTTGGGGGAAAGGGTGGGATCGAAACACCGTCGAATACTTTCTCTCTCCTTTAATTTCTTCTAGGCAATAGAGGCTTGATTGAATTAGGCATAATTCATGTCCTGATGATGATCCCCATGATTTAAAAGTGGGATCGAAACGCTGTCGACCTTTTATGTGCCTTATACACTGTTTATACCATGTATTATGTTGATGTAAAGTTGCATTCCAAATTCTTTGTTCTAACTTATTTTAGAACCTTGAAGCTTTTGCCTAAAAAAGCCCTGTTCTTGTTCACTGCTTCTTCGAATGTACCAAACTGTATGTGCTTAAGTAGGGTACAGGCTTGTGCCCCACCAAGTGAAATTGTCGAAGGAAATTCCTTGTTTATTCCTTGTTGAGTAAAAACATTGAGACCTCTGTCCGGCTGGACAAGTCATAATAATACAGAATCGATTGTGTCTGTATTAATTGTTCTTGTGAATTCATTGTGCATGGGACCACTGTTTCTTAAAGGGGTGGGGGGGGGGGGGGGGCACGAGTGGATGGCGGAAAGTTGAGGAATGGGCCTGGGGAGCTGGGAGAGGAGGGGTTTCTGCTGGTCCCTATAATAACAGGGATGTTGGAGTGAGGAACGGCCGTTTCCTTAAGTGAGGTTATTGGTGGGTAGGAGTTGCAGATGTCGGATAGGTCAGTGGTGGAGTGTCACTTAAGGTGCGAAGAGGTATATGTGCACTGTTGTGTAGTGGTGTGGTTTTCCAAGGTTTGGGATTAGTGGGGTTTTGAGGGCCAGTGTATGGTGAAGTGGACCAGAAGAGGCGGGCTTTGGGGTCAAGGGATTTGAAGTCTTTTAAATCCTCTGTAAGCGAGCGACTTCAGATACCAAGTAAGCAATATTGCAGTCAATGTTGCAACGTGTCTGAGTTAAAAGAGTGAGATGGGACATAGTTAAGGCAGGAGGTGTTTTCTGAGTTGGTCGGGGGAGTTGTTGGTGTATTGGTTGGACACTTGGGGCCTCATTTATGAGACCCCAGTGACACTTTTGCACCAATGGAGCATCACTTTTTTGACACTCCAGTGGCACAAAGTGCCACAGCATATTTGCAAGGCCATGCAAAGCCACCGTACTTTGCTTTTCATGACTTTGAACATATGTGCCCTTTTAATGCAGGACACTGCGTCAACGGTGAGTTCCATGTGTGTTGCTGTGGGTGTTCCCACGCAACACCCATGGAATCTGAAGCATTCCCACATGTACGAGGAATGGCAAACCTGGGATTGCGTCATAATCCTACGCCGCCCCATGGGAGGCGTGGGAGTTGCGCAACAAGGAGAAATATTTTTACTCCTCCTAGTTTTTTCCACTTTCTATGCTTGATGCATTCGGCAGCACGCAAAGAAATAGGAAAATGCCATGAATTATTGTTTGTTTCCGGGAAGGCGTCCTAACATGCACAAAAACAATCATACCCGCAAAGCAGGCACCCTTGCAACATGACGCAAGGGTGTCAGTGTTGGCGCACGGCTGCTGTTTGTGCGCCGGTGCAGGGGAGGACAAAAATGCACTTTATCTTGTAAATACGGCACATTCCTGCCATTTTCTTTTGACGCATAGCAGTGCATCACAAGTTTGTAAATGAGGCCCTTAGAATCTCTCTGTTTTTATCAACTGGTCTCCCTTTTATTAAATTATTTTTAATTTGATATTAACAGGTGCCAGAGGCATTTATTTAAAGTACATTCTAAATTGATTGAGTAGTGGACAGTGATTTATAAATTGACCACAAATATGAAAATAAATGTCTAATAATTCATTAGCAATAGGTGAACTTTGCTGTACCAGTGCTCCCTCGTTGCCATGGCATTAGGGACCCTGCACTGCTAGCCTGAAGCTCTGTGACGTTGGGTGATGTCATAGTGTGAATGATGCGTTCCGCATTGTGACCTGTTCAGCATAAGCAGTAGAAGACCTGTCGATGTGACTCAAGACCCCAGTGTTTCGCTGATTTTCATAGAGAAAGGTCGCAGGCTGATTGTTTCTTCGGACTGGTAGGTTTAACCTCAATTTTATTGATCAGGAGTATGTCCCAGCACAAGATGAGATAGATGTTCAGTGGACTGTTATGTTTACCTAAATGAAAATTGCATGTTTGAGAAGATTTTAATCAGCACTGATATAAAATGACTTTCTACTGTTAAACTACTTGCCTGCACTGTTTTAAATAGCTAGAAAGTTTATGTTTGTGAAAACATGCTGCGCGTTTTAATGCTAATCGTTGTCGGAAAGTAAGTTCACTGGATTTGTTGTCTGATTTTGGAGAGATGATGCAATGTCTGGCACATTTCTATGATGGCATATTCCACTGTATGTGGGATATGGCATGTAATTTTATGAGACTGGGGTCTTTTCATATAGGTATTGCAGTTACATATGTTCATTGCATGTGTGGAATGCTGTCTCTCCAGTTTGACCACCTTTGCTGAGATTGATTGCTTTCACCAGAATCCACCTCAGTGGTGAAGTTATTTGTTTTGGTTGTTTTTTTGCTGGTGTCCGATCAGCGATCGCATTCCTACCAGGAATGGCCCCCAGTCATGCCTAACCGTAACTATTCCTTAACAATGACGTCCCCTGGAGTGGACACTTAGCTCTGATGTGCTGACAGTGGTAGAGGGCAGCGTGTCTTACCTATACACTTATAGGTGGTCCGCACAAGAACAGTTATGACAACCTGATGTCCACCCTGCCTTAGTCATTTGTTGCAAAATTCAACAGCCATATTTACAAAGAATTAGGGTAGGGCAGCACGCAACTCATTGTGCTGCACTGCCCTATGCCACTTTGAAAGGACAGAAATGCACTGTATTTACAAGATACGGTGCATTCCAATTCTTTCAGCCAGTGCCAAATCATAAATTGCAGATTTGCGCCAACGCAGGCGCCGTTGCACCATGGGGCAAGGTGTCTGTGTTGTTGGCATGATTATATTTGTGGCAAGGGACACCTTCCTGCATAAACACAATCACAAGAGGCGTGAATGCAGCACACATGGAGAGAGGAAAAAACGAGGAGAAAAGTAAACATTTCTTCTCGCTATGTCCGCTCTGGGGAGGCATATGTTTCTTTGGCACTGGCCCAGATTCACGCTATGTTGTAAATCTGGGGCAGTGTCACAATCCAAGGGTGTTCCGTGGGAACGCCTCCCTTCCGGAATATAAGGCAACGCAGCGACTTGTGCTGCGTGGTCTTTCACCTTATCTACAAAGCCAAGAAAAGCCACGCAGAGTGGCTTTACAGGACCTGGTAGATATTGGCCTCAATAAAAAAAGTGATGCTTCAGTGGCGCAAGGGGGCTTGTAAATATGCCCCAAGTATTTAATCTTAAATCAGGGCTGGCGTTAACACAGGTGGAACCCTCTGCGGCAATGTTTGTTGCCCCCCCCCCTCCATGGCCACCTCTGCCACGGATTCCCTCACTTGTAGTCTTTAATAGCACCCCTCAAGTCTCCGTAACCACTGTCTCTCAGATTCATTTACTTTTATAGCACCACTCACACCAGTGTTAGGTGTCAGAGCACATTACATCGCACACACATTTCACAGAGACAATCATGTGTGTAAATCAGTGTGTAGGAAATGTTACATCAGATGGACGATAAGGTGTAGTGTAGGAGTGACGTGTTTAGTCCTTATTTTGGAAAAGCACAAGTTCAGAATCTAAAATGTAACACCAGTGTTAGGGGTTCTCTTTAATAATAAGAAAGGTTTTCTACTCAAATGAACCCTTTTGGCAACTTTAGGATAATGAAAGACTGAGAAAAAAACATATAGCTCTAACATATACCCTGCAGTTAACATACATATCTTTGATGACAGTTAATAGTTCAATGTTTTATATTAGGATTTTGACTTATAAGTGACAAGTTACAAAACAAACTCTCTTACAGAAGCAGTAACCCACTGACCTCTTTACATTGTATGCACTTTGTGATCTGCATGGTACACATTCTTAGCAGCAGCCATTTTAACCCTCTGCGCTACCTTTGGATGATTCAAAACTTCCACTAGACAAACCTTCGGTTTCTTTCCAGGGAGACGATTAATCAGGGAGTTATCTTGATATTTTAATTGTTGCCTAAAAATTGCTGGAGGCAGCAGGCTTTTTATAAGAAAATATACTCGCACAAATGACGTCCCCACCCCAAGTCAGCGCCCGGTGCGGTGGCACCGATCGCACCGCCCTGTCTCACATCACAGTTGTGCTGCACTGAGCTGTGTGTCGGTAGCTGGCTCTAACGTTCTGGTCTCCTGTGCTGAGCACAAGTTTACTGTTCCGAACTGAGTTGCTGAGTTTTGCAGTTGTCACTGATGGTTGGGTTGTCAGGACGGGAGGTGGGAGGAAAGGGGTTTGGTTTCATTCGCAACTTTGGTTTGGCGGCATTCACTGAGGCCGAGCGCTCTGGAACTACTTGACCTTCATCACACCACTGTTGATGGATATTTGCATCAGGTTGATTCATGTGTGCTATGTTTTTCCTTTTCAAGGGTGGCAAATATAGTTCGGTATATGACATGTAATGTACAAGAAATGGGTAACCCTAACGATGCAGATTGATGCTCGCATATTTAGAAAGACACAGGCAGAAGTGCTTTTCTTCAATCAATGCCCTGATACCTTGGGACAGGGCTATGTTTGTGCATCACGGGAGAACCACAACTTACTTTGCTTCCTATAGCTCATACATGGCTAGAGTTGTAATCTTAATCCATCAAACATTGCCTTTCTCATTTAATTATATTCATGGAGACTCCCTGGGCAGATTCATTTATCTAGCTGGCTTACTTTGTGACTTTGCCATCACAGTCAAAAACTCCTACACACCTAACTTTGACTTCTAACGTTTTTGGAGGACATTATGCAGCATTATCGTAGACATGGTGACATAAGTGTTATTTGGGGGTTAAAACTTTAACCTAGTTCCTAATTCAGAACTCGATAGCAGGCACGGAGACATGACTAGCGGCGCCCCCAGTGCAGCGTATGCCTTTCAATAAATCCTTGAGGATGATGGTTTAGTGGCTGAATGGTGTAAGCTGCGGGGGGGGGGGAGCAAAGGCCTACTCATAGTGCCCCGCTGCCCACAACACATATTTGAGGACTGATTTCTTGCTTCAATCCCCCAAGGAGGTCCCCTGGTTCCCTCACTTGAGTACTAACCCTGAAAATTCTCTGACCACTCATCCGTTGTACTTGCCAAAATGTTACCCGACTTACTATAAAGACGTGAACCTTGGGTGTTTCCATCATCAGCATTAGGGGACGCAGTATTCAGAGCAGAGGGGATGGGCCTCAGATGAATATTTTAAACAAAATGTAGGGTCCGTTGCCTCTTATCAAACAATCTCGGAAGCATTAAAAGTTTACATAAGATTGACAGCAATTACAGAGCATTTGAAGTCCTTAAATCCATGTGGACCTGGCTTCAGAGTCTAAAGAGGGAGTAAGATAGGGTTCTCTGACAGAATATCAACCCCCAAAAATATCCCCATACAAAAATATCGAGGTTTTACTATTGATGTAAAAAATATTGACATCCTATATTTATTATTGTAAGTACAAATTTTAAAAAAATATATAGGTGAGCAACTATAGTTGTACGAAATATCGATTTTATTATATATAAAAATAATTTTAAATATAAAAAAATTACTTAAAACATTATTTGGATTTAATATACATGTGAATAAATATGACAAATAGATTTAATTTAACCATACATATATAAAATGTAATTATATGTATTTTAAAACAATTTGTAAACAATTTATTTTATTATTATAAAAATGTATAAATACACATATATATATATATATACAAAAACACCAATAACATAAAATCTAATAAAACACATTATAATATAAATTAAAACAAACTATTTTAAAGTCTTTAAAATAAAATGTTCAACTTCAGTGAATGCAACAGTAGAAAAAGTGCTGGATAGCGTAGGGGTAACAATTACTATTCCCACCCCGGTGTGTGCAACAGTAGGGAAAGTGTTGGATAGCGTAGGGGTAAAAATTACTATTCCCACTCCAGTGAGTACAAAAGTAGGGAAAGTGTTTGATAGAGGAGGGGTAACATTTACTATTCCCACTCCAGTGAATGCAACAGTAGAAAAAGTGCTGGATAGCGTAGGGGTAAAAATTACTAATCCCACCACAGTGTGTGCAACAGTAGGAAAAGTGATGGATAGAGGAGTGGTAAAAATTACTATTCCCACTCCAGTGAGTGCAACAGTAGGGAAAGTGATGGATAGCGGAGGGGTAAAAATTACTATTCCCACTCCAGTGAGTGCAACAGCAGGGAAAGTGTTTGATAGCGGAGGGGTAACATTTACTATTCCCATCCAGTGAGTGCAACAGTAGAAAAAGTGCTGGATAGCAGAGGGGTAAAAATTACTATTCCCACTGCAGTGAGTGCAATAGTAGGGAAAGTGTTTGATAGCGGAGAGGAACAATTTACTATTCTCACTCCAGAGAGTGCAACAGTAGAGAAAGTACTAGATAGTGTAGGGGTAAAAATTACTATTCCCACTCCAGTGAGTGCAACAGTAGGGAAAGTGTTGGATAGCAGAGGGGTAAAAAATTACTATTCCCACTCCAGTGAGTGCAATAGTAGGGAAAGTGTTTGATAGCGGAGAGGAACAATTTACTATTCTCACTCCAGAGAGTGCAACAGTAGGGAAAGTACTAGATAGTGTAGGGGTAAAAATTACTATTCCCACTCCAGTGAGTGCAACAGTAGGGAAAGTGTTGGATAGCAGAGGGGTAAAAATTACTATTCCCATTCCAGCATGTGCAACAGTAGGGAAAGTGCTGGATAGCGTAGGGGTACAAATTACTATTCTCACTCCAGTGAGTGCAACAGTAGGGAAAGTACTGGATAGTGTAGGAGCAAAAATTACTATTCCCACTCTAGTGAGTGCAACAGTAGGGAAAGAGTTTCATAGTGGAGGGGTAAAAATTACTATTACCGCTCCAATGAGTGCAAGAGTAGGGAAAGTGCTAGATACCGTAGTAATAAAATTACTATTCACACTGAAACACTTACAAATATATATATATATATATATATATATACATATATATATATATATATATATATATATATATATATATATATATATATATATATATATATATATATATATATATATATATATATATATATATATATACATATATATATATATATATATAAAAAAATCAAAAATATAATACAAATTAATAATCAATATTCTACATTAATGTTTAAAACATATAAAAAACACATATAACAATAGTAATTACATATAACAAAAGCTTACAAATACTATATACAAAAAATAACAAATACGTTCACCAACACATATTTATTTTAAAATACTTACAAAAAAATCGACTAATGACAAAATAAATGTATTTATATAATTTCCTAACCTATAACACCATACTAATAATAAAACACTTCACATTTCTTATTTAAATGTATTTTCATATTTTTGGCACGGCGAGTTGGGAACGAAAGAAGGATGCCTTTTCAAAGCCAATGTGTTTCTTGAAAGTAGATCTAGCTGTTCTAAGGAGGACAAGATTGGAGGGGGAAGGGTGTTGTCTCCAAGTTCTTTCATCCAGTCTCAGAGCCCTTCTTTCATTGTTGAGGGCTGGATTAAACCATGCTTTGGAAGGGATATTTGTTTGAGTTTTTAGTTTGGATGGTGCCAGTTGATCTAAAACCTCTGAGACAGTTTTATTATAGTGCTCAGTGAGCTCATTTGCATTAAGAGAGAGAGAGGGGTGCAACTAAGTTGAGCTTCGAGTTTGGCCTCCAGTACACCATGGGGGATAAGATTAAGGTTTCTGGTAGAAATGTTGATTTTGTTGTTTTTAGGTGGGGGCGGGGCTAAGGGGGAAATCATGAACAGTATGAGGTGGTGGTCAGACCAATCGACAGGGATCAATCAATCAATCAATCAGTACATTTATAGAGCTCGCTACTCACCCGTGGGTGTCTCAAGGCGCTGAAGGGGGGCTGTCGCTACTGCTCGAATAGCCAGGTCTTGAGGTATTTCCTGAAGGTGAGATGGTCCTAGGTCAGTCGTAGGTGTGCGGGCAGGGAGGTCCATGTTTTGGCCGCAAGGTAGGAGAACGATCTTCCTCCGGTGGTGGTTCTTCGAATCCGTGGGAAAGTGGCGAGTGTGAGGCTGGCGGAGCGGAGCTAACGGGCAGGAGTGTAGAACGAGAGACGGTTGTTGAGGTATGCAGGGCCCATGTTGTGGAGTGCTTTATGTACGTGGTTGAGGAGTCTGAACGTTATCCTTTTACTGACGGGGAGCCAGTGCAGGTTTCTCAGGTGGGCGGATATGTGGCTGTGGCGAGGGATGTTGAGGATGCGTCGTGCGGAGGTGTTCTGTATGCGCTGAAGTCGTTTTTCTGAAGTTTGGCTGTGGTGCCTGCGTAAAGGGCGTTTCCGTAGACTAGTCGGCTGCTGACGAGGGCCTGGGTGACGGTTTTTCTGGTTTCGGTGGGGATCCACCGGAAGATTTTTCGGAGCATGCGCAGGGTGTTGAAATAAGAGGACGAGACGGCGTTGACTTGCTTGGTCATTCTGAGGGAGGAGTCCAGGATGA
The DNA here is from genome assembly GCF_964263255.1 of Lissotriton vulgaris. Lineage (NCBI taxonomy): Eukaryota > Metazoa > Chordata > Amphibia > Caudata > Salamandridae > Lissotriton > Lissotriton vulgaris. The sequence continues at coordinate 36,691,651 of NC_141687.1, read as the reverse complement.
ATCCCAGGTTGCGTGCGTGGTCCGTCGGTGTTGGCGCGGAGCCCAGCGCTGTGGGCCACCAGGAGTCATCCCAGGTGGATGGGGATGGTCCGAGGATGAGGACCTCCGTCTTGTCTGAGTTCAGCTTCAAGCGACTGAGCTTCATTCATTCTGCGACGTCTTTCATTCCTTCCTGGAGGTTGTTTTTGGTGGTGGCTGGGTCTGTGTTGAGTGAGAGTATCAGCTGGATGTCGTCGGCATAGGAGATGAGGTTGTGTTTGCATGCGATTTCGGCGAGGGGCTCATGTAGATATTGAAGAGGGTTGGGCTGAGCGAGGAGCCTTGGGGTACTCCGCTGATGATCTCGGTGGCTGCTGATCGGAAAGGAGGGAGGTGGACTTTCTGGGTTCTGTCGGAGAGGAACAAGGTGATCCAGCTCAGGGCCTTTCCTTGGATTCCATTGTTGAAGAGGCGGCTTATTAGGGTGGGATGGCATGTGGTGTCAAAGGCAGCTGAGAGGTCAAGGAGGATGACCGCGGTTGTTTCTCCGTTGTCCATGAGGGTCTTGATGTCGTCGGTGGCTGCGATGAGGGCGGTCTCGGTGCTGTGGTTGGCTCGGAACCCGGACTGGGATGGGTCGAGCGAGTTGTTTGCCTCGAGGAATGTAGTCAGTTGATCATTGACGGTCTTCTCGATGACTTTGGCCGGGAAGGGAAGAAGAGAGATGAGGCGGAAGTTTTTGAGGTCTTTGGGGTCCGCTGTGGGTTTTTTCAGCAGGGCATTGATTTCTGCGTGCTTCCAACTCGCCTGAGAAGGTGGCTGACGTGAAGAAGTTGTTTATGACGTTCCGGAGGTGGGGAGCGATGATGATGTCGGCTTTGTTGAAGATATGATGGGGGCATGGGTCAGAGGGGGGGCCGGAGTGGATGGTGTTCATGATGTGGGTGGTGTCTTCAGTGCTGATGAGGGTCCAGGTGCTGAGGATGGTGGTTGGGGTCGTTGGTTCGGTAACCGGAGGCGGAGTCTGGGGTGCAAAGCTAACGTGTATATCTGCGATCTTGCAGTGGAAGAACGTGGCGAGGGAGTTGCAGAGGTCTTGTGACGGTGTGATGTTGTTGTTGCTGCCATTGGGGTTGGAGAGCTCTTTGACGATGCTGAAGAGTTCCTTGCTGTTGTGGGTGTTGTCTAGTTGCTCTTTGAATGATGTCCTTTTGGTGGTGTGGATCAGTTGGTGGTGTTCGCGGGTGGCGTTCTTGAGGGCTGTCATGTTTTCTATTGTCCGTTCATGGTGCCATGTTTTTTTGAGGGTTCGGCAGGATTTCTTTGAGTCTTTGAGGGTGTCTGTGAACCATGTGGTTTTCCTGTTGCCGGTCTTGCCTGGGGGGTTCTTCAGTGGAGCGAGGTCGTCGGCGCAGTTGGTGATCCATTGTGCAAGGTTGTGTGCTGCGTCGTTGGTGTCCATGGTGTTGGCGAGCGGGTTCTAGCTGAGTGATGAGAGGAGCTGGTCTGTGGTGATTTTGATCCAGTATCTGCGGGGGATTTGTTGCATGCGGTGGTGGAATGTAGTCTTTTTGAAGGTGAAATGGATGCATCTGTGGTCGGTCCAGTGTAGTCCGGTGGAGTGGCTGAAGGAGACGTTGCTGGCGGAGAAGATGGGGTCGAGCGTGTGGCCAGCGAGGTGGGTGGGGGTGTTCACCAGTTGTTTGAGTCCAAGGTTGGCGAGGTTGTCTAGCAGGGTGGTGGTGTTTTTGTCGTTGTTTTTCTCCAAGTGGAAGTTCAGGTCCCCTAGGAGGATGTATTCTGGTGAGGCTAGGGCGTGCGGGCTGATGAAGTCGGTGATGGTTTCGCTGAATTGTGTGCCGGGGGGTCTGTAGATGAGGGTTCCTCTGAGTGTGGTCTTGTGGTCAGTGTGAATCTAGAAGTGTAGGTGTTCGGCGGCGGAGAGTGTGTCTTCGGTGTTGGTTGTGACGCTTATGGTGTTCCTGTAGATGATGGCGATTCCACCTCCGGTTTGGTTGGAGCGGTCCTTCCGGGTGATCTTGTAGCCGTCCGGAATGGCTATGGCGATGTCGGGGGCCGAGGAGGCGTTCATCCAGGTTTCCGTGAGGAAGGCGACGTCTGGTGCTGTTGTGTCGAGGAGGTCCCAGAGCTTGACGGCGTGCTTGTGGACCGAGCGGGTGTTGAGGAGGATGCACTTGAGGTGGTTGTTGTTGATGTTGGGTCCGGTGGCCGGTCTGCAGGTTCAGAGGCAGGTGAAATTGCTGGCTTGACAGGTGAAGGGTCCGTGGGTTTGCTTCGGGGTGGCTTGGTAGCAGGCGGGCAGTCGTCCGGTGTTGAGTGCGTTGAGGGAGGCGGAGTCTTACCTCAATCGGGTAGCCTGGCTACGTCGGGGATCAGGGGTTCTGGCGCCGGGCGCGGACAGGCACAGACGGGCTTCCCTTCGGCGCGCCAGTGGCGCGCCCGCTGTGCGGCCTCCATAAGAGGGGCTGTGGGAGGGAGGAGCAGCTGGGAGGCAGGAGCGGGGTAGCGAATGGGACACGGGAGGCCGCAGGGACGCAGCATCGGGAAAGGGACACAGAAGGGACCCAGAAGTCAAAAACGGGGGGAAGGGGGGCACACGGCAAGACGGCGGTAAACCGTGAAGTAAAGTACAATATGAAGGAAAAACACAGGCAACAGTGAGGGGGCACAAAGCAAACGGGTGGGACTGAAATCAAAACGAGGGGAGGGGGCACGGAGGCTGAAAATACGGCGGACTGCAAAGGGAATGGAAGCAGGCACCAGTGAAGGGAGGACAATGTAGAATGGTGGAGGGGGTAAAGGAAGCAAAAAACGGGGGAAAGGGCACCAAGGCACGGGCCAAACAACAGAGCAACGAAGGAGAGGAACAGGGATGATGTTGGATAGGGATGCCAAATCATTGTTTGCAATGATGGCATCAACAGTCGCCCCTTTAGAGTGGGTTGAGGAATGGCAGTTGTTTGATGTCATTAATCCCAAGAAGGTTATTGAGAAGTTTGATAGTAGGGTCCTCGTGCACGTTCCAGTGAAGGTATGAGTCTCCTAGGAAGAGCTAGAGCTCTAGAGCTAGAGCTTTTTAGAGCTAGAAAGTGACGATTCAGTAAGAAAGGTCAGATAATTCCTCAGCGAAGGGTAGAGGTTCACCCGGAGGGTGATCGATGTTGTGTAGACGTATTGGGGGAGCGTCTTGGATCTTAAGTTCCGCTCCTAGGCATTCAAATGTTGCAAAGTCTGTGTTTTTTGACTAGGGAGAGCTGGAGTTCCCTTTTAAAGATTATTGCTAATCCACCTCCTATTTTCTTTGGTATCTCTTTTCTAATGATAGAATAACTGGGGTGCAGAGGGGAGTAAGTCAAGAATGGGTGTTGAATGATCATTGAGCCAGGTTTCCGTGAGGAAGGCGACGTCTATATCTTCACTAAGGATAGTTTCGGAAATTTTGGACACATGTTGAACCGCAAAACGGCAGTTCACGTGCATGCAGGCCAGGGATTAGGGTTGATTTGGGGGGGGGGGGCACGAGTGGATGGCGGAAAGTTGAGGAATGGGTCTGGGGAGCCGGAAGAGGAAGGGATTCTGCTTTTCCCTATAATAACAGGGATTTTGGAGTGAGGAACGTCCGTTTCCTTAAGTTAGGTTATTGGCGGGTAGGAGTTGCAGATGTCGGATAGGTCAGTGGTGGAGTGGTCACTTAAGGTGCGAAGAGGTCTATGTGTACTGTTGTGTAGTGGTGTGGTTTTCCAAGGTTTGGGATTAGTGGGTTTTTGAGGACCAGCGTATGGTGAAGTGGACCAGAAGAGGTGGGCTTTGGGGGTTAAGGGATTTGAAGTCTTTGAAATCCTCTGTAAGCCGGCGACTTCAGATACCAAGTAGGCAATATTGCAGTCAATTTTGCAAAGTGTCTGAGTTAAAAGAGTGAGATGGGACATAGTTGAGGCGGGAGGTGTTTACTGAGTTGGTCGGAGAGGTGTTCTGGCGTTCCAAGAGGGTGGAAGGTTGGGGGGGGTGAGAACGGTGCTGACGTTGTATGAGTGGGGAGGTCTGTGGGGGAAGTTCTGGCAGTCAGGGGGGGGAGGTACGTGGGGAAGGACGGGATAGTTAAAGAGGTAGTTGGGGCAGGAGGAGTGGAGGAGGTGTGTTTGTAGTTGGTCGAGGTGGATGTCTGGTGTTGTGAGAGGCCTGGGGGTGGTAAGCGGGGTGCTGAAGCTGTGGAAATAGGGGAGGTCTGGGGGGAGAGAAGGGTGGTCTAGCAGTATGCAAGAGGGACAGGCATGGAGAGGGATGGGATAGTTGTAGGGGTTTGGGGATGGATAGTAGGAGAAGATAGGGTGTAAGGAGTGAGTGGAGAGGCAACATCAGAGTTGGGGGTGGGGGAAATTCAGAGAGGGGGTGTAGGGGAAGGAGGGGGTATAGTCGTTCAGGCTAAGAGGGGAGCTTGGGGAAGGAGAGGGGTTGTCAGTGGTGCTTGGGGTCAGAAGGTAACGGTCGTTGGAGAGCATGGTAATTTGGAGCATGGTGAGTGAGTTTGAGATGTTTTGGGGGGTTCGGGGTTGGGTGGTGGATAAGAAGTCATAGAATAGGATATAGCCTTGACGTTAGAGATATCTAGGGGAAGAAGAGTATTTGTCGTGGAGGCAGGGGAGGACAGGGTTGTGTCTGGGGAATGGGGAGTAGAAATGAGAGGAGTAGGTAAGGGCAACTGGTGCGACAGAGTGCTTAAATTATGCTCAAAGATGTTGAGGTGGTGTTCAGAGGATTGTATGAGGATATTTCCAGTTTTGAAGATAAAGATGTCCATTTCACCAGGGAAAATATGGGATGGAGTATTAGATAGTTTCAAACCATAAGGAATAGTGATAGATTTAGTAACTGGGAGGTAGCGTAGGAAGGTGCTCTTTCATTTGGAGAGGCGCTTATAATAGAAAATGTAGTTGGTTATTATAGGGGACGTGAGGCTGTGGTAGTTATTTACAATTAGGGTTTCGGGATGCAGGATTAGTTATTTATGTTTGACATTTTTCTTAGCATTTTTAGAAAGATTGGGAGGGTAGAGAATGGACCAAGAGTTGGGGCCATGTTTGGTGAGGGAGGGGTGTAGGAAGGAGAGAGCGGTGTTGGAGTGAAACGTGGGATTGGGACTATGATGAAGCATGATGGTGTAAAGGTTGGAGGAGATGGGAGAATGGAGGAAGGGTGGAGTGATATAAAGCTAATAAGAGGATAACGAGGAGTTAGGGGTGGGAGGTTGAAGTAGGATGTAGGAAAAGGCTAAAACACTGTAAAAAAATTGTATTGACAATAAATATTAATTAATTAATAATAAATGAATATATACGTTTAACACTAAAAACTATTAATAAAAACAAATATTAATTAATACAAATTAATCAATACATTTTAAATAATGAAATTAGTTCCCACCCTATTCCCCCATAAACCCTACAGAAGTAAAAGCACAAAATTCATATTAAACAAATTAATACATTTAATAAAATTACATTTCTTCCCACCCTATTCCGCTATAAACCCACAACCCACTATGGAATTATAAGCACAAAATTCATATTAAAATTCACAATAAAAAAATAATAATAATACATTCATTATCATTAAATTACCTCCTACCCTATGCCCCTATAAACCCACAACTTGCTACAGAACTAAAAGTGCAAAATGTAGATCATTTTTTTATAACTACTAAAAATATAAAAAAATACAAACAATTCTTGAACACAACATACATCACATGCATATAAAATACTAGCAGCCCACCCCGACATTGTCCGGGGGCAATGAGGCTCAGTGTGCAGTCCTCCGGAGCGCAACCACCACCTTCAGGGCCCCCACAGACCTCCGTCAACATGTCGGCCCCCAACCACCTGTGCAGCCGTGGGCCAAAGACCGGGTGACACTCACCGCCGCCGGAGCTCCTCAACCTCGCACTCCTGGTCGCTCCTCCCCGCGCTCGTGTCCGCTGCTCAGCCTCGAGCTCCGGCCGCTCCTCCCCGCGTTCGTGGCCACTCCTACCCCTGCGCATGTCGGACCTCTACCTTAGCCCATCGCGGGCACTGCCGCTCCTCAGCCTCGCGCTCCTGTCGCTGCTCCTCACGCTCCTGGCGGTTCTTCCTAGCGCTCCTGGTTTACTTCCTGAACTTTACCAAAATGTCTGACCGTGATGTCAGCATGTTCTTCGTTAGCGCACGCACGCACCTCAGACATGGCACTACTTCCAAGAGACTACTTTGGCAAAGAACATACCTTGCCCTTGTAACATATACTTTTTGCTGATATATAGCCTATGACCATCTGCTTACCCTGACCTTTCCAACGCTGTATTGGGTGTTTTGATTGGCGCTGTGGTTCCCGAGTTTACCCGCCTCAAAGGGTTCACAGTTCTCTCTTTATAATAGTAGTATAGATACACTGAAATACATAACCATAATAAAAAACGATATTTTTAACAACTGTATTTTTGCAAATGATATTGAAGACTTTGGTATTTGAAAAATCAATATTATTTACCTGAATTCGATATTCTTAACCTCTATATTTTTGCTGTTGATATTTCTGACCCACGATATTTCGAACTTGGTATTTGTGCACCTCGACATTTAGTCCTCGATATTCTGTTTCGACACCGTTAAATATAGCTTAACGATGATACAATATCTCTCCCAGTGCCTCCGCACTTGCCCAATTGATTTCCTGTGTCCAGAATTTAGAGAAATGGTCTACCTTGAGAAACATACCTGGGCCGGGACTTATATGGAGGGGGGAGTGTCCTCTTGCTGATACTGAAAGGGGTGCCACCAAGAATGGTGGTTCGATCCCTGTGTACAGCCAACGGAGAACCCATTATGGGGAATGCTTCGATAGTACATGCATTCCAGTATTTTAATCAAACATTATATACCCACAGGATAACACTACCCCAGGACCACCAAGACAACTTTATGGATGACAGGACCCCACCATGGGCGGAGGGAGGCAAGCAGAAAATTGTACTCACCCCATCATGCTGCAGAAGGTACTGACGGCTGTATAAAGTCTGGCGGTGGCAGGTTCCTCAACTCTAAAGGGTTAAGACACCTATGAAACGTTTGTCCTACATTAATTTGAGTAGTGCACAGTGATTTACAAAAATTGATACCGGATATGAAGAGAAAAACTGTCTAATTATTGATTAGAAATAGGTTAAATTTCCTACACCAGTCTTCCCTCATTTTCATGAGATTAGCGCACATGTACTGCTAGTCCGAAGCTTGAGAGATGTTTGGTGATGTCATAGTGTGAATGATGCTTTTCTCACAGTGACAGTGACCTATTCAGTATAAGCAGTAACAACATTTGTGGACGTGATTCAAGATACCAGTATCTTGCTGCTTTCCATAACGCAAGATTGCAGATTGCTGATTTCTTCTGATTCAATTTACTAATTTGATCGGTAGATGTTTTGTTGATTTTATTGAATCAGTATTTTGTCCCAGCATATGATAAGATAGAAGTTTAATAGGCTGTTATGTTTACATACGTAACAATATGATCTTATAGGAGATTTTAATTAGTCCTAATATAAAATGACTTTTTAATGTTACACTACTTTCTAGAACTTTATCAAATAGTTATAAAGTTAACTTGTGAGTAAATGTGCAGTGAGTTGTAATGCTATTCGATGTTGGAAAGTAAACTCTTACTTGTGAGAGTCCACTGTATTTGTTGAATGATGTGAGAGAGATGATGCAATTTGTCTGTTGGCAGATTGCACTGTATGTAAGATATGGGATTTTATTTTAGCGGGAACTTTTCATGGAGTCGTTGCAGTCTTTTAATTTTTTAAGAGTAAGCAGTGGTGCGTGGGACCTCTACCTGCTCTTCAAAAATGTTTTTGCAAATATTCTCACAGAGAAATGGGTCCCGAGGGGGCCCCTTTCCATTTGTAAATGGGTTACCACCTAATTGAAGTAGGTGTAAAAAGTAATTCCTTCGATTCTATCGATTTTTAAGAAACCTTCGCGTAAATCCCCCATCCGTACTGTACACAGTACACGGACTGACGGCCCGAAGTAATCTGCCTCAGATGCCCCCCTTCACCATCAACAATCTTAATCAACTCAAGGGACCCTTGTGACAGTCTAGTCGACGAGCAGCTCCCCTGTTCAAACAGATTTGCAATACTAGAGCACATCACTGAGGAAATTCCATCTCTCCGAGTAAACAAACAATCTACCACTGGTATTAGCGACTCAGTACCAAGATGTAATTGTGGATCTAGAAATAAGGGCTTGGCTCAGAAAGTTGAATCACTCCAATTGGAGGTGGCATTTCTAAAGAAAATGGTGAAGCATTTAAATTGTAGGGTTGAGCTACTCCCCTAGCTACGAAGCCACCATCTCAGCCTCCCCCCGGCACCTGTTACATCAACAAGTATGTCATTGTCTGATGCTCCCCCTCGGGTGGGTAATAGGATTCAAAGTGCACTATGCAATCAAGGCAATGCCCCCTCGTCCATGGTCCCCCCTCTTAGTACTGAAAGATCTTATGCTGATTCCACAAAAGTCTCAGGGGTTCCACGCACTTCTTCTAATACAGCTTTGCAGGATAGACCCGCCCTTCATGGGAACCGCAACCCCCCTGGTGATAGTTCGCCAACAGTCTATATGGTCAAAGTCCCCAAATGTTCTCCTAGGCAAGTTTTTGCAAGCAGGGAATCCCTGCGCAACAAAGCAATACACTGTTTGCGCCATGTGAGGGGATGCAGGTCTATAATTCGTGTAGACATGATTAGAGAAAGTAGGATTTCATCAAGCAATTCCCAGACAGACTGCATCGAGTTGTTGCTACCCGATGCCGTACTTGCCAAGAATTTATTGGCTCTGGAGTTTCGTACTTCATCTCCAGAGCACTCAGTCATCCAGATTAGACGCTCTCCAATTTGGTTACCATCTAGACCACGGGTACTCATAGTACGGCCCGCGGGCCAACGGTGGCCCGGCAAGCCTTCCCTGGCGGCATGCGGACCGTCCAAACATCGTACCCGTGTTTTAATATATATATTTTTTTAAGTGTGTCAGCAAACACCCCTGCGGCAGCGTGACTCAAGAGACTCTGCTGCTCTGTGGAGGCGGGCGATTCCTGCCATAGTCAGAGTGGAGCTGCAGGGGCCTAAGAGGTGAACAAGGCCTCATTAACATGTGAATGGTCTTTTAAAGATGTGTGAAGGGCTCGGGTGCTGCTGTATGTGCATGTGCCCGGAAGCTTTCTCCGTCAGGGCACACACAGGCAGGGTGAGATGAAGAGGGAGACAGAGGGAGAGGGAGGAGGTAGAGGGGGAGAGAGACAGAGGCAGACAGAGAGAGAGCGAGGGAGGGCAAGCGAGAGAGGGAGAAAGAGGGAGGCAGACAGAGGGAGAGCGAGGGAGAGCGTGAGCGAGGGAGGGAGATAGGGACATAGGGAGAGCAAGGGAAGGAGAGGGAGGGAGAGCGAGGAAGAGCGAGGGAGGGAGAAGATGGGGAGCGAGGGAGAGGCAGACAGAGGGATAGCAAGGGAGAGCGAGGGAGAGCACGGGAGAACGCGGGAGAGCGAGGAAGCACGAGGGAGAGCGAGGGAGGAACACAGAGGCCGAGGGAGGGAGGGAGAGCGAGGAAGGGAGACAGAGGGAGAGCGAGGGAAAGCGAGGGAGGGAGGGAGACAGAGACAGAGGGAGGGAGACAGAGACAGAGGGAGAGCGAGGGAGAGGCATAGAGAGGGAGAGTGAGGGAGATCGAGGGAGAGTGAGGGAGGGAGACAGATGCAGACAGAGGGAGGGCGAGGGAGAGCGAGGGAGGGAGAGCAAGGGAGAGCGAGGGAGGGAGACAGAGGCTGAGGGAGGTAGGGAGACAGAGGCAGACAGAGGGAGAGCGAGGGAGAGCGAGATATGAAGACAGAGGGAGAGCGAGGGAGGGAGACAGGCAGACAGGGAGAGCGAGGGAGACAGAGGCAGACAGAGGGAGAGCAAGGGAGTGCGAGGGAGGGAGACAGAGGCAGATAGAGGGAGAGCAAGGGAGAGCAAGGGAGAGCAAGGGAGAGCAAGGGAGAGCGAGGGAGAGCGAGGGAGAGCGAGGGAGAGCGAGGCAGAGCGAGGGAGAGCAAGGGAGATCAAGGGAGGCAGACAGTGGTAGAGCGAGGGAGAGCGAGGCAGAGTGAGGGAGAGCGAGGGAGAGAGACAGACATAGGGAGAGTGAGGGAGAGTGAGGGAAAGTGAGGGCGGGAGACAGAGGGAGATCAAGAGAAGGGAGGGAGACAGAGGAGCAAGGGAGAGCGAGGGAGGGGGAGGGAGACAGAGGGAGAGCGAGGGAGACAGAGCGAGGGAGGGAGACAGAGCGAGGGTGGGAGACAGAGCGAAGGAGGGAGACAGAGCGAAGGAGGGAGACAGAGCAAGGGAGGGAGGTAGACAGAGCGAGGGAGGGAGACCGAGCGAGGGAGGGAGGGAGGGAGACAGAGCGAGGGAGGGAGGGAGGGAGACAGAGCAAGGGAGGAAGGGAGGGAGACAGAGTGAGGGAGGGAGGGAGACAGAGTGAGGGAGGGAGAGAGACAGAATGAGGGAGGGAGACAGAGGGAAGGAGGGAGAGGTTAATAAAGAGAGGGAAGGAGAGAGAGGGAGAGGGAAATAGAGTGAGGGAGAGTGAAACAGGGTGAGGTAGAGGGAAACAGAGAGAGGGAGAGGGAAACAGAGAGAGAATGAGACAGTCAGAGTGAGTGAGACAGAGGGAGAGAGGAAGTGAGAGGGAGTGAGACAATCAGAGTGAGTGAGACATAGGGAGATAGAGAGAGAGAGAGGCAGAGAGAGGGAGGAAGAGGGAGGGAGAGAGGGAGGGAGACGGAGAGAGACTGAAAAAGAATGAGAGAGAGAGAGATGTGTGTAGGCCGGGTCTGGTGGCTCAGTGGACAAAGGCGTCCGCTGGAGGGACCAGTGATCAACCTCATGGTACCATTTATTTTTGTTGCTCTAGCCCCGCCCCTCTCCCACTGACCCCGCCCCCACCGGTGTGATCCTCGGACACAAACCACACTGTAAATTTGGCCCACGAGAGAAAGTTTGTGAGTACCCATCATCTAGACAGTCACAGCATGATGTGCCAGGGAGACTGGGAGGTGGGTCCGGCCTAACCGCAATTGACTGACTAAATGGGGGTTTAATTCAGAATACCTTTACCATCCCGGTAGGAGCTGGATGCAGGGAGCTTAATTCTATCCCTAGCTTCCCCCATATAGAAGGATCAAAGAGCGAGAGACATATTGCTGACCAGGCACGGGCCCTCGCCTGTACCTTAGACAGTAAAGCCCCCGCGGAAGGGTCCATTTTGAAAGTCCTCGAACTTCTTTCCTGGAATATAGCGGGGCTTCAGAAGAAACTACTCCTCCCTGAGTGGAATGAGTTCATCGAAAAGTTCAATGTATGCCTATTCCAGGAAACTTGGAGCCCAACGCTTCTATACAAACCTGGCTTTACCATGTATTTTATTCCAGCAATAAGCTCAGGCAAGGGTCGTCCCTCTGGGGAATTGCACATCTGGATTAATATCTCGCTAAATTCATCGATCGTCACACACTCCTCCTCGTCACGAGACATTCTTCTTCTGACCATTAGTGGGCCAGCTAATAGCACACCTGTTGAACTATTTAATATATATGCTAGAGGTTCTCCTGGCGCCCAAACATCAGCAACCATAGCAGCACTGGAGTGGGAGCTATCCCGCACTCCGCCTCATTTAACCATCATAGTAGCCGGGGACTTCAACTGAACATTTGAACCTCTGAGCTGGGAGGACCTCTTGGGAACAAACGAAGAAGATGCTAAATGGGCTATTCCGACCCTTACTATTGCTCCTATCAGGAAGTGGTCACAGAGGGCCATCCAAATGAATGCCCAGACACTGGAATATAATTTAAGAGCGGTAAACGGAAGGACATGCTCGGACCAGAGCGGGGCAAATACTTTTAACAGGATGAGCTCTCGGTCCCAAATAGATTACATACTTGTAGATGTGCGATTATGGGGGGGCATCCTGGATATGGTGGTCAAACATTCTCTGGATAGCGACCATAATCCTTTATGTATGCAAATCAATAACGATTGGTCACCCTCACCGACAAAAGACACCAACGCCTTCTCTAATGTCGACAAGAGAGGTAACCCCCTCCAACTGCAATAGACGCCTTAAATGGCACAAATTATCTCAGCAAGAATGTAAACTCCAAAACATTAGGGAACTTGTGGATTTAAAGATTAAGGAGCTTGAAACGATCCACTGTGAAGCGGAGAACTTACCTTCTTTTCCTCTGTTTTATCGAGAAACTCTAGATAAGATTGGCTCCTTTTTTATCATAGATGGGAACAGGGCACGAAAGAGATGTTCAGCAAGGCCCACAAACCCATGGTACTCACCGGCTTAAAGGGAGAAGAGGCAGGCCTTAGCGTTAGCTGTCAGAAAGAAAGACTCCCTGGCAATCAGAGCAGAAAGAAAGGCGTACTCCAGGGCATTAGAGGAGGCAAAACAAAATTGGGATGAGGCAGGAGCTTAAACAAGCCTCCAAACAAAAGAACTCTACCCTATTCTGGGAGCTAATTAATATTGGTAAAAGAAAAGGATCTGACAAAATCCAGAACCACATTACAGGGCAACAATGGCAGGATCACCCATCCAACCTTGATTCGGGAGACGAAGGACCCCTTTGCTACCAGACTGAGATTCACACAACAACAACCCCTGGTGCCTCCTTGCTACCTGACTGTTTGATCTATATGAGGTGGACCTAGTAATAAACTGCATCTCTCTGGGTAAGGCTGCCGGCCCTGATGGACTTCCAGGTGATTTGCTTCTCCATGACCCGAAGCCTTGGACTCATTTTATTTTACTGTTAATGAATTTGATAATAGGGGGTCTGGTGTCCCTGAGTCATGGAAAGGTGCGGAGGTCGTACCAATTTACAAAAAGTGAAATCGGGAGGACCCTGCCAACTACAGGCTGATTCGTTTAATTGATGTGATTCAGAAGGTGGTTGGTAGGGTCCTCCTTATGAGGCTGAGGTCCTGGATGGAGGACGGGAATATCCTCTCTCACTATCAAGCAGGCTTTAGACAGAAGGTGGGCACGATAGACCAGGTCTTCAGATTTTTCACGATCCAATGGACAGCAGTGGTGATTGGGAAAGGTAGTTTGTATTTGGCGTTCATCGATCTAACGACCGCATTCGATCTCGTGCCACGAGCCAGGCTTTGGCAGGTCCAGCATAAACTGGGTATCTCCCCTCAGATTCTCAATTTTATTAAATGACTCCATGAGGACAACTTTGCCAGAATAAGGTGTGGCTCTCAGGGGCAGCTGACGGAGAGGGTAGTGGTGAACAGGGGGGTGCGCCAGGGTTGCGTCCTGGCCCCGACCCTGTTCTCTTTATTTATGAACAGGGTGGTAGATCATCTTAGAGCGGTAATAGCTGACGCACTAATTCTGGCCTTGGAGAAAACCCCCACCCTCCTGTTCGCCAACGACACCCTCCTGATTTCCAAAACACTGGGCGGCCTTCAGAAACTTTTAAACAGGTTTAGCCTTTTTTGCGGCTCTCGGGGCGTGACAATAAATACAAGCAAAACAAAGTTAATGATAATCAACCCACCAAAACGCTTCAGAAACGGCATGACCCTTAATGACATTCCACTTGACACCATTGAGTCTTTTGGCTATCTGGGAATCCGGGTCATAAAAGGGATGAAATGGAGCTTCCACTTGGCCAAGATGCTCCTTAGCCATAAACGCGTGTCCGGGGCTATCATAAGAGAGCAGCATCTCTCGGTAAACAGGCCAGTTGCCCCCGCCCTTGTGGTCTATGATGGTAAAGCTCTACCCTCGGCCCTATACGGGGCCGAGTTATGGGGCTTCGAGAACACCACTGAACTGGCAAGATCCGAAAATAAGTTCTTTAGGGATCTTGTCTCTCTTCCAACCTTCACCCCGCTGAAGCCCCTATACCAGGACTTAGGAATACGTTTCATCAAGGATATTGTACGTCTGCGCCCCCTACTCTTTTGGGCATGCAAAAGAAGGACCCCTGAGCTGTCCAATTATGCCTCTGCCCTTCGCGAATTGATAATAGCTGACATAGGAAATAGGATCAAATGGATCACCAACCTCAGACAGCTTTTAATTGATATTGGGTTTGGGTGTCTTGATACGTGTTTCTTGAGACGAGTAGCTGATTCGCAGAGATGCTAGGGACCAACTTCCCTAGAGACCAACCCCTACCTTGAGGACTTATTATACACTTCAAGATGTTAGCTAGACACTGGGGAGGAGGGCCGGTACTGGACGTAAGTGTTCTTGCTGACTACCTGTGAAACAACAAGAACCTAAAGTTTACTTAATGCTCTATTCTTAGGTAGATTTCTACTTTCTATCTTTTGTTCTCTTTCTAAAAGTCCCAACTTTCGCCTTCCTGCGTACAGCTGTTGTCCGTCTTTCATCCAGTATGTCTTTCTTGTCTTGCTTGTCAGTTGAGTCGGGTGGTAATAAGTCCCCTGTGTTGTTGTCCTTTGGCTAACGTTGTCTTTTGGACAGAATCACTGAAATAAACAAACAGGTTTGTTAAAATCCCTTCTCACCCTTCAGTTACAAACCCCCCCCCTTTCTGTCTTTTAACCAAGCTTCTCTCCCCTCTTCACTTACTCAGAATAAGAATCTGTGTCTTTTTACTTCTGTGACTTGCTATCTAAAATTAAAGGTTACACAAAGCGAGAAAACATAACAGGCATGACATTCCGAAATATCTTCTTTCTGATTACAGAGATCACCTCCTGAACTTTCTGTTGCTAAACACTTCGCAATCCTAAATACCTAATAAAAATCACCAAGTCCAAAATCCTTGTGAAGTCTCTTGGCTCTGGATTCCTTTCTTGCGAAGGGCGCCTTAAACTAGGAAGAAATAACACTTATCTCTTTTGTCTTTGCAGATTCTGATGCAGAAATGGAAGTGCCGAGCTGTTAATCATTCATGAAGATGCCGAGGATTGAAGACTGAAGTTCCAGGAGCGTTCTCCAGGTAAGCGGCCGTCTTTGAGAAAGAAGGAGCACAACACGACCTTCCTCTGAGCTGGCGGAAGGCAAAGCGCCTTCCAGTAGGCTGGGTGCGGTTTAAATACTTGGCCGCACCCAGCCGCACCCCACGTATGCGTGCGCTCAGCAAAAACGGGCTGCTACGCACACAAGAGAAATGCTTTCTAGCTCTTGGCCTGAAGCGCTTTGCCTGAATGGAAACTGAAGCGCTTTTGCTGAACTAAAACTCAAAGAAAAACATTACAAAACATGTTGCTAACCAAATGCAGTCTCCAAATCAGTCATGAAGTGTACATTTAAAGAATTCAGGTTTCATAGTATACATTATAAATACAGTGAGAAATACACACACCCATATGACACATAATTATGGAGTGTTGGTGCACGGGAAAGGGGTGGGTTTTTTAGGTGAATAGCGCCAAAATGAAATCAGAGCTTCCAGTGGAGGCTTCATAGGGAATCGTGACAGCTAGTCAGACTCCACCATCCAAGCAGGACCTAAAAAGTGCCTACTGGCAATGGGTACAGGCAGAAGAGATGTGCAATCCCAAAATGGGAAAACTCACTGAGATGGTCCTTGAGCATAAACCCATTTGTAAATTAGAATCCTTTCTTGATTTTATTCAAACACCCAGGGATAGGGCACTTTATCTGAAAATGAGATTAGGGACTCTCCCGCTAAACAAGGTGACAGCAACCTGGAACCGGCATGAGTCTCCATCTGTTCCCTGCCCAGGCTGTGCAGTCCCAAATGAGTCCATTGCCCATTGCTTCTTTGCGTGCCTGGGGTACAAGATGGCTAGAGCCAAGTGGCTCAAACCAGTCTGTAAAATGCTTGGCTCCAAGAACTACTGGGTGGCATTGCGCATCTTAAAGACTGACACTTCCTCCCTTACTCTGGTCTGTGGTGTGGCAAAAATGTTGGGTTGCGCATGGCTAACGAGAACAAAGCTCTTAGCGAGAAATAGCTGCCCGGCAGCCCATGCACATGTCACTTGATGTACTTACCTTGGTCATTGTTTTCTACTTTTTTTATGGAACCTTTTAACCTAATTTTGATTGTAAATATATGATGTATAGTCGGTCTTATCTATTACATTGCATATATGTTTTATATGTATGAATTTTGGATGTATATGCTTTTATGATAAATTTTATCGAATAAAGCGTATTACTACTGTTAAATGGGTTACCACCTACTTGAAGTAGGTGGAAAAATGTGAATGTTTTGCAACCGTACGTCGGTTGCAAAACATTCACCATACCACTGCGATTCGGTATTAGGAATGGACGCACTAAACACGCCCCTTACTAATACCAAGTCGCAAACCCAATTTGCAATTCAGTGATAGATTACTAAATTTCAAATTGGGCCTTTGTACATTAACATCTTTTATTTGGAGGACGCAATCGTATTCTGTGATTGGGGAAGTTTGCGACCTCACAAAAGGTTTGTACACCAGGCCCTCAGTGGTTACACAAGCAGCTCTTCTGTTTAAAGGTTCATTGTCATACACAAGGTTAACTTGAAAAGAATGTAAGATCATATGAGACAGACTGATATGGAACCGACATGGCCATTCCTGTCCTACACTGGCTCCTGCCCTACACAAAGAATGAGACTGCATTTGCATTCCTGGGGAAAGTGGCCGCCTCTGGCATATAATATCTCGGATGGAAGCAGCTACTATTGGCTAGTCAAAGGCCGGCACATTGCAGGGTCCATAACTGGACCAGTGTTCTTCTTTGGCTGAGAGCCTGAATTATTGTGAGCGACCATGAGAAACCTATTCAGTTAAATCAGGGCTGCTGTTGTATTTACTCTTGTTAAATGTTGAATTTGCTCTTGTTAATGTGACTAACTAAAGTTAACTTACAGTATTTACCTTTCTCCTGTCATTATAGTTCTCTAGAGTTCTTCCAGAGGACATCCAATTGGTTGAATGGCAACTAACCTCTGCATTACAACATTCTGCAAAATCTAGACTCCTTAATAATTCGGCCGCAAGATGAGACCAACCAGAGCCATGGGCATGTCCCTGCCCCCAATGCTTAACACATTGGGAATGTTCCATCAATATTCGAATCAGTGTTGGGCACATTTAAACTGAATCGCCCACTCAGCCAACCAAATTCAACACCAAAAATTGACTCTAAATTGGTAAAACTGCAGCATAGCGCTAATTCAAAATTGAAAAAAATCAGAGCAAACTAGACCACTACCATCTTACGCAAAGGCAAGATTTGAGAGACATTGGTGTGACATAATTTGCAACAGCAACAAACCGGATAGAGATACCAAGCTACGGTTCACCTAACATAACCCTCTGCAGACCAATGTTCACATGTGTTGCGATGACTCACTGACACTGTCCAATATTGCCTACAGCATGAGACAAAAAAAAACTATCAAACCCTGTGAAAAAGCCTGAGCTTGTAGTGGTAGATTCACCGCCCAACCTCAACAAAGAATCTATTGCCTTAGGCAAACAAATCTGCAAATGCAATGGCAACACGCAACAGACAGAAAGTCAAGGACACTAGCTGCACAATGATAAATCGAAAAAAAACATTTGTCATATATTTAAAGAAACAATCGCATTCATACACTGATCATGTTGAAAGCTGTGATCCAACATCTTCAGAGGAGCGTGAGATTGGATCACCCTAAGCCCCACCCACCTTCATCAAGATCTACTGGTTTAGATGGAAAAAGCATTAACTTTAATCATAAACACAACCAACAAGACCCCATAATGGGGAGTAAGAGCCAAAGCAACAGAAAGAAGAAGTGACCTCCTGTAACTAAATCCATTCCAATCTGTCAGGTACTGCAAGGCATCCTTTTTATAAGACACAAGAAAACTACAAAAACTCTGCAAAACATCTCCATCAAAACACCCCAGCTCTACTCCCGCTCTATCAGTCCATCAAATTGCGCTACCTAAATCTGTGGAAGAGCCCTCTCCTCATCCCCTGCACATGGATAGGCCTCGCTTGTGCATGTCCACAAGCTTCATCTGGGAAGGAGTACCTCAAGCACCCAGCAAGATTAGCACCCCAAACCTTTGTTGCTCTGGCAGCTCCAAATTGTCATTTCCTTTCTCCAGTATCCTGTCAGTGGTTTCCTTTTTTGCTTCACACAAGGGCCAGGCCACTATTGTCCCCAGTGCTTTCTTCATTGCTCCCATATGTTTTCCCACGTATAGGGGCGGCCCCTCCACTCATAGACCTGCTGTTCCACCAACATGCACCCATCCATGTCTGTTTACCCAGGTTCACACTTTGAGGCTTATCAGATCCTTATTTCTTACCCACATTCCACAGCCCCAGGGTGGTGAGAGTTCTGTGTGTGTGGGGTGTGTTCAATCTCTCCAAATGTTGAGTACCTCTAGCCTGGGAGACAGTTTTCCCTGGGATCCAGAGACATCGCTCTGGCCGCCCATGCAGCCTTCAGTAGCCCGTTAGCCTTTGGCAGCCCCATAGTGCATGAAGAAAAGTTCCCAATCAGCTGCATCGTCTGGCACACAGATCTGACCCTATTTTCCCCCATCTTACACAACCTAGATTTTGTTTAGTAGGATGTATGTAGAAAGAGCAGCTGGACCAGGCAAAAGCTAGCCCAGATCACTATTTCTCAAGGGTGCTAAGTGCCTACTCCCACCGCCCTCTTTAGCTTCTCTACGGCATTTCAGTAATTTTTGAGCAAGTAAGTAAGTAAGTAAGTGAGATGGTTTCTTGGTAAGGGGTTCTGACAGCAGGGTGGTCTTTCAGCGGTGGCGCTTTTGCAACCTATACTCCACCACTATGTGAGTCGACATAGTATGGTGTGTCTGGAACTAGAAAACGACCTCCGTCTCAGCCACTTGGCAGTCCTCCCAAAGGACAACCCTGGTGTATCAGCCTCCCATTTTGGCACAAGCTCCGAATTTTCGGATTCATGTCTAGTCCCATCCCTCAGATCTCTGCGTTTTCTGCACTTCAGCCTGTGACACACTGTCCCATATCAGGGTTTGATTCACTAATGCCTTCTCCCATACGCTTATCTAGTGGTCTCCCTCCATAATCGAATCATGGACTTGGTATGACACTTTAGTTCTGCCATTGTCTTGGGTCCATACAAAACTGTTGGGTAGCCCCTATTTCCCGGAATCACGGTATCTACTTTTAGGAATAGCTCATTCCAATGCATAATAATATTTCAAGCTCTCCAGTAGCACAATTCCACTGTCATAGACTCCTCTTGTAAGTTTGGCAAGGCTGTTGGCACGTCCCTTCCATCACGCAGTAGCATTGGGATTTCTGCCTCTAGCTTTCTTTTTTCTCTCTGTTTTCATAGAATAGGATAAAACAGTGTGGACCATAAGTCAAAGTGAATACAAAACAATTCCAACGTCAATTTCTGTCCACACTCCCCTGACCCTCCCCCACTCTTCCACCCTCCCGTTCCCACTCAGGAGAACTGCATGGATATAATTCACTCGGCTGTGAAACTCAGGAGTCACTAAGGATAGAAAGTGTCATTTGTTCATGGTCACATGTGAAACATCCTAGAAAAGGTCAAGAGTATATTCTCGAAAAATGAGCAGATCTAATATATTTACTTCTCACATTAACAATGTCCTTTAGGTGGAAGGACCCCCACTTAACTATAATGTTGCTGGGGCAGACACCAGGTGCTTCCCGTGGTGCTCTTACTCGATGTGCCAGGATTATGGGAATCTTATGTGGTGGGCCTTCTTTTTGTACAATTTGGAAAATAGACTTATGGTACAGGATGAAGTCATCACATTCCTCTGTTCTGAAACATTCCGGATCAGCACATTATCTCACGTGATTCGTTTTCCAAATCTTTCAATTTTCCAAGATCGCCTTGATTTCTTCAACCTTATTAGATAGGGAACCCAGTATGTTTTGACCTCTTTGCTCATGGCAAGTATGTCATGTTCGTTGTTTGCCACTAAGTCACCCATGCCTCTATTTCACTAGTCACTCACGACCTTGACCTTATACCCACTCTTTCCAACAAGTCAAGTAGGTATGTCCTCGCTAGAGTCTTGAAGACCTTAACCTTTGACCCCCCCTCTTTCCCTCCCCGTCAGGTAGGTATGTCTTCTCCGGAATGTTAAAGACATTGATCTTTGACCCCCCACTTTCCAACAAGTCAAGTAGCTATATCCTCGCCGGAGTGTTGAAGGCCTTGAACTTTGACCCCTCTTTCCCAAGCGTCAGGTAGGTATTTCCTCTCCGGAACGTTACAGACCTTCTCCATTTGACCCACCTCTTTCCCATGCGTCAGGTAGGTATGTCCGCTCCGGAGTGTTGAAGACCTTGACCTTTGACCCCCTCTTTCCAACAATTCCTAGAAGGTATGTCCTCGCCGGAGTGTTGAAGACCTTGAGCTTTGGCCCCCTCTTTCCCACGCGTCAGGTATGTATATCCTCGCCGGAGTGTTGAAGACCTTGACCTTTGACCCCCTCTTTCCCACACGTCAGGTAGGTATGTCTGTGCCGGAGTGTTGAAGACCTTGACCTTTGACCCCTCTTTCCCACGCTTCAGGTAGGTATGTCCTCTCCAGAGGGTTGAATACCTTGACCATTTACCCCCTCCTTGCCATGCGTCAGGTAGATATGTCTTCTCCGGAGTGCTGAACACCTTGACCCTTGGACTCTCTCTCTCCCAAGCGTCAGGTAGGTATGTCCTTGCCGGACATTCGAAGACCTTGCCTTTGACACACACTTTCCCATGCGTCGGGTTGGTATGTCCTCGCCGGAGTATCGAAGAACTTGGCCTTTCATCCACTCTTTCCCACACTTCAGTTAGGTATGTCCTCCCTGGAAAGTGGAAGACCTTGACCTATGACCCCCTCTTTCCCAAGCGTGAGGTATGTATATCCTCGCTGGAGGGTCAAAGACCTTGACCTTTGACCCACTCTTTCCCACGTGTCAGGTAGGTATGTTCTCACAGGAGTGTCGAAGACCTTGACCT
Source organism: Lissotriton vulgaris (assembly GCF_964263255.1). Lineage (NCBI taxonomy): Eukaryota > Metazoa > Chordata > Amphibia > Caudata > Salamandridae > Lissotriton > Lissotriton vulgaris. The sequence goes on along the minus strand of NC_141687.1, from coordinate 36,670,577 downwards.
TTGAACCACTTTTTCCAACTCATCAGATAGGTATGTCCTCACCGGCGTGTTGACTACCTTGGCCTTTGACCCCCTCTTTCCCATGCGTCAGGTAGGTATGTCCTAGCCGGAGTGTCAAAGTCCTTGACCCTTGAACCACTCTTTCCCACGCGTCAGGTAGGTATGTCCTCACCTTAGTGTCGAAGACCTTGACCTCTGACCAAATTTTTACAACACTTTCGGGTTGGTATGGCCTCACCAGAGTGTTGAAGACCTTGAACTTTGGCCTCTCTTTCCCACGCGTCTGGTAGGTATGTCCTCTCAGTAGTGTTTAAGACCTTGACCTTTTACCCCCTCTTTCCCACGCGTCAGGTAGGTATGTCCTCACGGAGTGTTGAAGACCTTGATCTTTGACCCACTCTTTCCCACGCGTCAGGAAGGTATGTCCTAGCCGGAGTGTCAAAAACCCTAACCCCTTGACCCACTCTTTCCAACGCGTCAGGTAGGTATGTCCTCGCCGGAGTGTCGAAGACCATGACCTTTGACCTCCTCCATCCCACTCGTCAGGTAGGTATGTCCTAGCAGGAGTGTTGACGACCTTGACCTTTTACCCACTTTTTCCAACACTTTCCGGTAGGTATATCCTCGCCGGAGTGTCGAACACCTTGACCCCCTCATTCCCACGAAACAGGTAGGTTTGTCCGAGCAGGAGTGTCGACGACCTTGACCTTTGACCCACTTTTTCCAGCACTTTCTGGTTAGTATGTCCTCACCGGAGTGTTGAAGACCTTGACCTTTGACACCCTCTTTTCCATGCATCAGGTATGTATAGCCTCACCGGAGTGTTGAAGACCTTGACCTTTGACCCCCATCTTTCCCACGCATCAGGTAGATATGCCCTTGCGGGAGTGTCGAAGACCTTGACCTTTGAACCCCTCTTTCCTATGCTTCACATAGGCATGTCCTTGCCGGACTTTCAAAAACCGTGGCCTTTGACACACTCTTTCCCACGCGTCAGGTAGGTATGTCCTCGCAGGAGTGCCGAAGTCCTTGGCCTTTCACCCACTCTTTCCCACGCGTCAGGTAGATATGTCATATCTGGTGTGTCAAATACTAAGACCTATGACCCCCTCTTTCCCACTCTAGAGGTAGGTATGTCTTCGCCGGAGAGTCGAAGACCTTGACTTTTGACCCACTCTTTCCTACGCCTCAGGTAAGTATGTCCTCACCGGAGTGTTGAAAACCTTGACCTTTGACCCCCCTCTTTCCCACAAGTCAGGTAGGGATATCCTCTCCGGAGTTTTGAAGACCATGACCCTCTCTTTCCGGCACATCAGGTAGGAATGTCCTCGCCGGAGTGTCAAAGACCTTGACCTTTGGCTCGCTCTTTCCCAAGCGTCAGGTAGGTATGTCCTCGCCAGAGTGTCGAAGCCTTTGACCAACTCTTTCCCATGCGTCAGGTAGGTATGTCCTCACCGTATTTTTGAAGACCTTGACTTTTGACCCACTCTTTCCCACGCGTCAGGTAGGTATGTTGTTGCCGGAGTGTCGAAGACCTTGACCTTTGAACCCCTCTTGCCCATGCTTGAGGTAGGTATATCCTCGCCGGACTTTCAAAGACCTTGACCTTTGACACACTCTTTCCCACGAGTTAGGTAGGTATGTCCTCGCCGGAGTGCCGAAGACCATGGCCTTTGACCCAATCTTTCCCACGCGTCAGGTAGATATGTCCTAGCAGGAGTGTCGAAGACTTAATCTGTGACCCACTCTTTCCCACGCGTCAGATAGGTATGTCCTCGCAGGAGTGTCGAAGAACTTGACTTTTGAACCACTCTTTCCCACTCGTCAGGTAGGTATGTCCTCACCGGAGTGTTGAAGACCTTGACCTTTGACCAACTCTTTCCCACAAGTCAGGTAGAGATATCCTCTCCAGAGTGTTGAAGACCATGACCCGCTCTTTCCGATGCATCAGGTAGGTATGTCCTCGCCGGAGTGTCGAAGACCTTGACCTTTGACTCGCTCTTTCCCAAACGTCAGGTAGGTATGTCCTCGCCGGAGTGTCAAAGCCTTTGACCCACTGCTTCCCATGCGTCAGGTAGGTATGTCCTCACCAGACTTTCGAAGACCTTGACTTTTGACCCACTCTTTCCCACGCGTCAGGTAGGTATGTCCTCGCAGGAGTGTTGAAGACTTTGACCCTCTCTTTCCCACGCATCAGGTAGGTATGTCCTCGCCGGCGTGTTCAAGACCTTGACCTTTGACCCCCTCTTTCCTACGCGTCAGGTAGGTATGTCCTCCACGGAGTGTTGAAGACCTTGACCCTCTTTCCCCCGCATCAGGTAGGTATGTCCTCGCCGGCGTGTTCAAGACCTTGACCTTTGACCCCACTCTTTCCTACGCGTCAGGTAAGTATGTCCTAGCCGGAGTGTCGAAGACCTTGACCTGCGACCCACTCTTTCCCATGCGTCAGATAGGTATGTCCTCGCAGGAGTGTTGAAGACCTTGACTTTTGAACCACTCTTTCCAACACTTTCCGGTAGGTATGTCATCGCCTTAATGTTGAAGACCTTGACCTTTGACCCCCTTTTTCCCACACGTCGGGTAGGTATGTCCTCGCCGGAGTGTTGAAGACCTTGACCTTTATTTATTTATTTTATTTATTTTATTTCTTGTGACTTGTATAGCGCACTATAACCCAGGGGTCTCTAAGCGCTTTGTTAGGATCAGCTAGACAATAAAAAGATGCATCAGATTACATTTAGCGGCCACCCCACGCTTGCTGGAAAAGCACAGTTTTTAATTGCTTGCGGAAGGGCATTAATTTCTTTTCATTGCGCAGTTTCAGCGGTAGTTTATTCCACATGGCTGGCAAAGTGTGTGAGAAAGCACGCCCACCCACAGTGGTCAGTCTACAGCGTGGCTGAACCAGATATATGGAATCAGCAGATCTAAGCACCCTCCCTGGTTTGTAAAGGGACAGGCGAGATTTCAGATAGGTGGGTGCTCTGCCATGAAGCGCTTTGTGTACAATGCAGAGCCCCTTGAACATTAGCCTCTGCCTAACTGGCAACCAATGGAGTTCCCGCAGGAGGGGGGATGCCTGGGTACTCCTTGGTTTCTTAAAAATGAGCCTAGCAGCATCGTTCATGACCGTCTGCATTCTATTTAAGAGGCCCTGTGGGAGTCCTATATACAATGAATTGCCATAGTCCAGCCTGGCCAAAATCATTGCAGAAACCGCGCTCCTTAGGGTGGAAAAGGAGAGCAGCGGGGAAACTTTCCTGAGTTGGCGAAGGAGGCCGACGCAGCAGCCCACCACAGCTGTGACTTGCTTTTTCATGGACAGCTTGCTGTCCACCTGGATGCCCAGGCTCTTAACCACCTCAGCCGGTTCTGGAGGCGTGCCCAACTCCCCAGGCCAGAAACGGTCACACCAAGGGTTGCCAGCGATGGTAATCGGCAACACCTCGGTTTTGTCCGGGTTGATTTTTAGGGAGTTGCCGGACATCCAGTTAGCTGTACTTCTCAGAATGTTTTGCAGTCTGGTAAAGGCATTCTGGCTATCCTCCAGCTGGATGATGATCTGGGTGTCGTCTGCGTAGTTATATACCTGACAGTCCATTTGATTAAGCATTCGAATCAAAGGCTGTAGGTATATGTTGAACAATAGGGGTGACAGAGCAGACCCTTGTGGGACTCCGCAAGTGATCGAGGTTGCGGTAGAAAGCATGTCACCTAATTGCACTTTCTGCGTCCTCCCTTGAAGGAAGGATGTGAACCATGCCAGTGCTATGCCCTGAATGCCGAAGTCCCTCATCCGCGACAGTAGTTGTTCATGACACACAGTATCAAATGCCGCGGAGAGGTCCAACAGCACCAGGGCCCCCGGGATTTTCTTGTCTGCTCTGTTCCTAAGTTCATCTACGATTGACAACATAACCAGCTCCGTGCTGTGATTCGCACGGAAGCCTGCTTGATTCGGCTCTAGCAGCGTGTTGCTTTCCAGATGTTCTGAAAGGTTGATAAGGACATGCTGCTCCAGGACCTTCGCCAAGAATGGTAACTGGGAAATTGGTCTAAAGTTCTTCAGACATTTTGCGTCTGCCCCCAGATTTTTTAGCAAGGGAATCAGACGGGCTTCCTTGAAGGCAGATGGCACTTGACCAGTTTGTAGAGAGAGGTTCAGGAGACTCAGCACGTCATCCTCGATGCCCGGGAGTGCGAGTTTGAACACTTCAGGTGGGCATGGATCCGCCCTAGAGCCGGACTTGACCCGTCCCGTGAGGGAGGCTAAACTCTCCTTTGTAATCAAGGGTAGATTAGAGAGCGGGATTGTAATTGGCAGTATGGCTGGGATATCCACCGGTGGACAGTCAATTTGCGAGGTTGCCGTAATTTCAGTGACCAAATCAATGACTTTGTTGGTAAAGAAATCCTGGAACTTCTGACAATCCTCCTGACTAAAGTCCGGGGGCTGTTCCTTGTTCTTCCTGAGCTCCGTAAGGACTCGGAAGACTTCTTTCTGAGGGTTCGTAGCCGTAGAAATCCTCTCCTCGTAGAACTCGGACTTCCTGGCTATAATCGCTTGCTTATAACCAGCGAGAGCCCGTAGATAGTTACTACGAGAGTCAGGACTGTAGTTTTTCCGCCAGGTTCTTTCCAGTTTGCGTAGCCCACGTTTCTGAGCTCTGAGTAAGTCGTTATACCACGGGGACCCTCGTTTCCTATCCGTACGGTTCACCCTACAGATTGGTGCAACTTTGTCTGTGGCATTCTGAAGTTTGTCCATGAGTGCCCCACAGAGGGCCTCTGGGTTGAGGGGGCAATTGTTGGCAAGGGGGTTGGTGTGAAGTAAATTTATCATTTTATCCCCATCAATCTTATTCCACTTCCTAACTGCCTTCCATCCTCCTTTAGTTGTTGTTTTCTGTCTGTCCGCCAAAACCTTGCCTCTCACCAAGTGGTGGTCAGACCATACGCATGGCTGAGCCGCAGCCATGTCCTGGACAGGAACTGTCGTCCACACCAAGTCTAGGGTGTGTCCCTTGGCATGTGTTGGGCCTCTTACTTGTTGAACCAGATCTAATGAGGTTAACGCCTCATCGATCTGTAACGCCTGACCATCTTTTGGGACCTTCTCCCAGTGGTAGTTAAAATCCCCCATTATCATTACCTTGTCATATCTTGAGCGAATGTCCTGGGCCAGTCTTATGAACAAGTCAGGGAAATCAGGCGAGGTCCACGGAGGGCGATAGACCTTTGACCCACTCTTTCCCACACGTCAGGTAGGTATGTCCTAGCCGGAGTGTCAAAATCCTTAACCCTTGACCCACTCTTTCCCACGCATCAGGTAGGTATGTCCTTGCCGGAGTGTCGAAGACCTTGACCTTTGACCCCCTCCTTCCGACACGTCAGATATGTATATCCTCTCTGGAGTGTCGAAGATCATGACCCGCTCTTTCCCACCCGTCAGGTAGGTATGTCCTCGCCAGAGTGTGAAAGCCTTTGACCCATTCTTTCCACGCGTCAGGTAGGTATGTCCTCGCATGAGTGTTGAAGATCTTGCCTTTGGCTCCCTCTTTCCTGCGCGTCAGGTATGTATATCCTCGCCGGAGTGTCGAAGACCTTGACCTTTGACCACCTTTTTCCCAAACAGGTAGCTTTGTCCTAGCCGGAGTGTCGGCGACCTTGACCTTTGACCCACTTTTTCCAACACTTTCCGGTAAGTATGTCCTCACTGGAGTGTTGAAGACCTTGAACTTTGACCCCCTCTTTCCAAGGCATCAGGTATGTATATCCTCGCCAGAGTGTTGAAGACCTTGACCTTTGACCCCCTCTTTCCCACGCATTAGGTAGGTATGTCCTCTCCGGAGTGTTGAAGACCTTGACCTTTTACCCCCTCCTTCCCATGCGTCAGGTAGACATGTCCTCTCCGGAGTGCTGAAGACCTTGACCCTTGACCCCCTCTTTCCCACGCGTCAGGTAGATATGTCCTTGCGGGAGTGTCGAAGACCTTGACCTTTGAACCCCTCTTTCCAATTAGTCAGATATCGAGTATGTCCTCGCCAGAGTGTCGAAGCCTTTGACCAACTCTTTCCCATGCGTCAGGTAGGTATGTCCTCACCGGATTTTTTAAGTCCTTGACTTTTGACCCACTCTTTCCCATGCGTCAGGTAGGCATGTTGTTGCCGCAGTGTCGAAGACCTTGACCTTTGAACCCCTCTTTCCCATGCTTGAGGTAGGTATGTCCTCGCCGGACTTTCAAAGACCTTGACCTTTGACACACTCTTTCCCACGCGTCAGGTAGGTATGTCCTCGCCAGAGTGCCGAAGACCATGGCCTTTGACCCAATCTTTCCCACGCGTCAGGTAGATATGTCCTAGTAGGAGTGTCGAAGACTTAATCTGTGACCCACTCTTTCCCACGCGTCAGGTAGGTATGTCCTCACCGGAGTGTTGAAGACCTTGACCTTTGACCCACTCTTTCCCACAAGTCAGGTAGAGATATCCTCTCCAGAGTGTTGAAGACCATGACCCGCTCTTTCCGACGCATCAGGTAGGTATGTCCTCGCCGGAGTGTCGAAGACATTGACCTTTGACTCGCTCTTTCCCAAGCATCACGTAGGTATGTCCTCGCCAGAGTGTCAAAGCCTTTGACCCACTGTTTCCCAAGAGTCAGGTAGGTATGTCCTCGCCAGGCTTTCGAAGACCTTGACTTTTGACCCACTCTTTCCCACGCGTCAGGTAGGTATGTCCTCGCAGGAGTGTTGAAGACTTTGACCCGCTCTTTCCCACGCATCAGGTAGGTATGTCCTCGCCGGCGTGTTCAAGACCTTGACCTTTGACTCGCTCTTTCCCAAGCATCACGTAGGTATGTCCTCGCCAGAGTGTCAAAGCCTTTGACCCACTGTTTCCCAAGAGTCAGGTAGGTATGTCCTCGCCAGGCTTTCGAAGACCTTGACTTTTGACCCACTCTTTCCTACGCGTCAGGTAAGTATGTCCTAGCCGGAGTGTCGAAGACCTTGACCTGCGACCCACTCTTTCCCACGCGTCAGATAGGTATGTCCTCGCAGGAGTGTTGAAGACCTTGACTTTTGAACCACTCTTTCCAACACTTTCCGGTAGGTATGTCCTCGCCTCAATGTTGAAGACCTTGACCTTTGACCCACTTTTTACAACACTTTCCAGTAGGTATGTCCTAAACGGAGTATTGAAGACCTTGACCTTTGACCCCCTTTTTCCCACACGTCAGGTAGGTATGTCCTCGACGGAGTGTTGAAGACCTTGACCTTTGACCCACTCTTTCCCACGCGTCAGGTAGGTATGTCCTAGCTGGAGTGCCAAAAACCTTAACTCTTGACCCACTCTTTCCCACGCGTAAGGTAGGTATGTCCTTGCCGGAGTGTCGAAGACCTTGACCTTTGACCCCCTCCTTCCCACACGTCAGATATGTATATCCTCTCTGGAGTGTCGAAGATCATGACCCGCTCTTTCCCACCCGTCAGGTAGGTATGTCCTCGCATGAGTGTTGAAGACCTTGACCTTTGACTCCCTCTTTCCTGCGCGTCAGGTATGTACATCCTCGCCGGAGTGTCGAAGACCTTGACCTTTGACCACCTTTTTCCCAAACAACAGGTAGCTTTGTCCTAGCCGGAGTGTCGACGACCTTGACCTTTGACCCACTTTTTCCAACACTTTCCGGTAAGTATGTCCTCACTGGAGTGTTGAAGACCTTGAACTTTGGCCCCCTCTTTCCCAGGCATCAGGTATGTATATCCTCGCCAGAGAGTTGAAGACCTTGACCTTTGACCCCCTCTTTCCCACGCATTAGGTAGGTATGTCCTCTCAGGAGTGTTGAAGACCTTGATCTTTTACCCCCTCCTTCCCATGCGTCAGGTAGACATGTCCTCTCCGGAGTGCTAATCCTTGACCCCCTCTATCCCACGCGTCAGGTAGGTATGTCCTTGCCGGAGTGTCGAAGACCTTGACCTTTGAACCCCTCTTTCCAATTAGTCAGATAGGTATGTCCTTGCCGGACTTTTGAAGACATGTCTCTGGAGTGCTGACGACCTTGACCTTTGACTCGCTCTCTCCCAAGCGACGGGTAGGTATGTCCTCGCCGGACTTTCGAAGACCTTGGCCTTTGAGACATACATTTTTCACGCGTCACGTAGGTATGTCCTCGCCGGAGTGCCGAAGTCCTTGACCTTTGAAACACTCTTTCGCACGCGTCAGGTAGATATGTCATATCTGGAGTGTCGAAGACCTTGACCTGCGACCCACTCGTTCCCACGCGTCAGGTAAGTATGTCCTAGCCAGAGTGTCGAAGACTTTGACCTGCAACCCACTCTTTCCTACGAGTCAGATAGGTATGTCAGCGCAGGAGTGTTGAAGACCTTGACTTTTGAACCACTTTTACAACACTTTCCGGTAGGTATGTCCTCACCGAAGTGTTGAAGATCTTGACCGGTAACCCCCTTTTCCCACACGTGAGGTAGGTATGTCCACGCCGGAGTGTTGAAGACCTTGACCTTTGACCCACTTTTACAACACTTTCCAGTAGGTATGTCCTCACCGAAGTGTTGAAGACCTTGACCGTTGACCCCCTTTTCCCACACGTGAGGTAGGTATGTCCTCACCGAAGTGTTGAAGACCTTGACCGTTGACCCCCTTTTTCCCATGGGTCAGGTAGGTATGTCCTAGATGGAGTGTCAAAAACCTTAACCCTTGACCCACTCTTTCCCACGCGTCAGGTAGGTATGTCCTCGCCAGAGTGTCGAAGACCTTGACCTTTGACCCCCTTCTTCCCACTCGTCAGGTAGGTATGTCCTAGCAGGAGTTTCGACGAACTTGACCTTTTACCCACTTTTTCCAACACTTTCCAGTAGGTATATCCTCGCCGGAGTGTTGAAGACCTTGACCTTTCACCCCCTATTTCCCACACATCAGGTAGGTATGTCCTCGCCGGAGTTTTCAAGACCTTGAACTTTGACCCTATCTTTCCTATGTGTCAGGTAGGTATGTCCTCGACGGAGTGTTGAAGACCTTGACCTTTGACCCCTCTTTCCCATGCATCAGGTAGATATGTCCTCTCCGGAGCGTTGAAGACCTTGACCCTCTCTTTCCCATGCGTCAGGTAGGTATGTCCTCGCCGGAGTGTCGAACACCTTGGCCTTTGATACCCTCTTTCCCACGAAACAGGTAGGTTTGTCCTAGCCGGAGTGTGGACGACCTTGACCTACTTTTTCCAACACTTTCTGGTAAGTATGTCCTCACCGGAGTGTTGAAGACCTTGACCTTTGACCCCCCTCTTTCCCATGCGTCAGGTATGTATAGCCTCACCGGAGTGTTGAAGACCTTGACCTTTGACCCCCTCGACCTTTGAACCCCTCTTTCCCTTGCGTCAGATAGGTATGTCATTGCCGGACTTTCAAAGACCTTGGCCTTTGACACACTCTTTCCCACGCGTCAGGTAGATATGTCCTCGCCGGAGTGCCGAAGTCCTTGGCCTTTGACCCACTCTTTTCCACGCATCAGGTAGGTATGTCATATCTGGAGTGTCAAAGACCTTGACCTATGACCCCCTCTTTCCCACTCTAGAGGTAGGTATGTCCTCGCCGGAGAGTCGAAGACCTTGACCTTTGACCCACTCTTTCCCACGCATCAGGTAGGTTTTTCCTAGCCGGAGTGTCGACGACCGTGACCTACTTTTTCCAACACTTTCTAGTAAGAATGTCCTCACCAGAGTGTTGAAGACCTTGACCTTTGACCACCACTTTCTCATGCGTCAGGTATGTATAGCCTTGCCGGAGTTTGAAGACCTTGACCTTTGACCCCCTCTTTCCCACACGTCAGGTAGGTATGTCCTTGCCGGAGTGTCGAAGACCTTGACCTTTGAACCCCTCTTTCCCATTCTTGAGGTAGGTATGTCCTCGCCTGACTTTCAAAGACCTTGACCTTTGAGACACACTTTCCCACGAGTCAGGTAGGTATGTCCTTGCCGGAGTGCCAAAGACCTTGGCCCTTGACCCAATCTTTCCTACGCGTCAGGTAGATATGTCATCTCTGGGGTGTCAAAGACCTTGACCTTTGACACACTCTTTCCCACGCGTCATATAAGTATGTCCTAGCCGAAGTGTCGAAGACCTTAACCTGTGACCCACTCTTTCCCACGCGTCAGGTAGGTATGTCCTCGCCGGACTGTCGAAGACCTTGACCTTTGACTCGCTCTTTCCCAAGCGTCAGGTAGGTATGTCCTCGCCAGTGTGTCAAAGCCTTTGACCCACTGTTTCCAATGCGTCAGGTAGGTATATCCTCGCCGGAGAGTCGAAGACCTTGACCTTTGACCCACTCTTTCCCACACGTCAGGTAAGTATGTCCTAGCCGGAGTGTCGAAGACCTTGACCTGCGACCCACTCTTTCCCACGCGTCAGATAGGTATGTCCTCGCAGGAGTGTTGAAGACCTTGACTTTTGAACCACTCTTTCCAACAATTTCCGGTAGCTATGTCCTCGCCTTAATGTTGAAGACCTTGACCTTTGACCCACTTTTTATCACATGTAGGGTAGGTATGTCCTCGCTAGAGTGTTAAAGACCTTGACCTACTTTTTCCAACACTTTCTGGTAAGTATGTCCTCACCGGATTAATGAAGACCTTGACATTTGACCCCCTCTTTCCCATGTGTCAGGTAGGTATGTCCTCGCCGGAGTGTCGAAGACCTTGACCTCCTCCTTCCCACTCGTCAGGTAGGTATGTCCTAGCAGGAGTGTCGACGACCTTGACCTTTTACCCACTTTTTCCAACACTTTCCGGTAGGTATAGCCTCGCCGGAGTGTTGAAGACCTTGATCTTTGACCCCGTATTTCCCACGCGTTAGGTATGTATATCCTCTCTGGAGTGTTGAAGACCTTGACCTTTGACTCGCTCTTTCCCACGTGTCAGGTAGGTATGTCCTCGCCAGAGTGTGAAAGCCTTTGACCCACTCTTTCCGTTCGTCAGATAGGTATGTCCTCGCCGGAGTGTCGAAGACCTTGACCTTTGACTCGCTCTTTCCCACGTGTCAGGTAGGTATGTCCTCGCCAGAGTGTGAAAGCCTTTGACCCACTCTTTCCGTTCGTCAGATAGGTATGTCCTTGCCGGACTTTTGAAGACCTTGACCTTTGACCCACTCTTTCCCACGCGTCAGGTAGGTATGTCCTCACATGAGTGTCGAAGACCTTGACCTTTGACTCCTTCTTTCCTGCGCGTCAGGTAGGTATGTCCTTGCTGGAGTGTTGAAGACCTTGACCTTTGACCCCCTCTTTCCCAAGCGTCTGGTAGATATATCCTCTCCGGAGCATTGAAAGCCTTTGACCCACTCTTTCAGTGCGTCAGATAGGTATGTCCTCGCCGGACTTTTGAAGACCTTGACCTTTGACCCACTCTTTCCCACACGTCAGGTAGGTATGTCCTCACATGAGTGTCGAAGACCTTGACCTTTGACTCCCTCTTTCCTGCGCGTCAGGTAAGTATGTCCTTGCCGGAGTGTTGAAGACCTTGACCTTTGACCCCCTCTTTCTCAAACGTCGGGTAGATATATCCTCTCCGGAGCATTGAAGACCTTGACCCACTCTTTTCCACCCGTCAGGTAGATATGTCCTCGCCGGAGCATTGAAGTCCTTGACCCGCTCGTTCCCACCCGTCAGGTAGATATGTCCTCGCCGGAGTGTCGAACAGCTTGACCGTTGACCCTCTCTTTCTCACTCGTCAGGTAGGTATGTCCCAGACGGAGTGTCGACAACCTTGACTTTTGACCCACTTTTTCCAACACTTTCCGGTAGGTATGTCCTCACCAGAGTTTTGAAGACCTTGACCTCTGACCCCCTCTTTCCCACGTGACGTGTATGTATTTCCTCACCGGAGTGTCGAAGACCTTGACCTTTGACCACCTTTTTCCCACACAACACCTAGCCGGAGTGTCGACAATCTTGACATTTGACTCACTTTTTCCAACACTTTCCGGTAAGTATGTCCTCACTGGAGTGTTGAAGACCTTGACCTTTGACCCCCTCTTTCCCACGCATTAGGTAGGTATGTCCTCGCCGGACTGTTGAAGACCTTGACCTTTGACCCCTCTTTCCCATGCTTTAGGTAGGTATGTCCTCTCCGGAGTGTTGAAGACCTTGACCTTTTACCCACTCCTTCTAATGTGTCAGGTAGACATGTCCTCTCCGGAGTGCTGACAACCTTGACCTTTGACTCGCGCTCTCCCAAGGGACAGGTAGGTATGTCCTCGCCGGACTTTCGAAGACCTTGGCTATTGAAACATACTTTCCCACACGTCAGGTATGTATAGCCTCGCTGGAGTGTTGAAGACCTTGACCGTTGACTCCCTTTTTCCCACACATCAGGTAGGTATGTCCTCACCTGAGTGTTGAAGACCTTGACCCACTCTTTCCCTCGCGTCAGGTAGGTATGTCCTAGCCGGAGTGTCATAAACCTTAACCCTTGACAAACTCTTTCCCACGCGTCAGGTAGGTGTGTCCTCGCCGGAGTGTCGAAGACCTTGACTTTTGACCCCCTCCTTCCCACTCGTCAGGTAGATATGTCCTAGCAGGAGTGTCTACGACCTTGAACCCACTTTTTCCAACACTTTCTGGTAGGTATATCCTCGCCGGAGAATACCTTGACCTTTGACCCCCTCTTTCCCACGCATCACGTAGGTATGTCCTCGGAGGAGTGTTCAAGACCTTGACCTGTGACCCCCTCTTTCCTACGCGTCAGGTAGGTATGTCCTCGACGGAGTGTTGAAGACCTTGACCGTTGACCCCTCTTTCCCATGCATCAGGTAGATATGTCCTCTCCGGAGCGTTGAACACCTTGTCCCGCTCTTTCCCACGCATCAGGTAGGTATGTCCTCGCCGGAGTGTCGAACACCTTGACCTTCAACCCCCTCTTTCCCACGAAACAGGTAGGTTTGTCCTAGCGGGAGTGTCGACGACCTTGGCCTACTTTTTCCAACACTTTCTGGTAAGTATGTCCTCACCGGATTGTTGAAGACCTTGACCCTTGACCCCCTCTTTCCCACGCATCAGGTAGGTTTGTCCTCACCGGAGTGCCGAAACCCTTGGCCTTTGACCCACTCTTTCCCACGCGTTAAGTATGTATAGCCTCACCGGAGTGTTGAAGACCTTGACCTTTGACCCCCTCTTTCCCACGCATCAGGTAGGTATGTCCTTGCCGGAGTGTCGAAGACCTTGACCTTTGAACTCCTCTTTCCCATGCATCAGATAGGTATTTCCTTGCCGGACTTCTGAAGACCTTGTCCTTTGACACACTCTTTCCCACGAAACAGGTAGGTTTGTCCTAGCGGGAGTGTCAATGACCTTGGCCTACTTTTTCCAACACTTTCTGGTAAGTATGTCCTCACCGGATTGTTGAAGACCTTGACCCTTGACCCCCTCTTTCCCACGCATCAGGTAGGTTTGTCCTCACCGGAGTGCCGAAACCCTTGGCCTTTGACCCACTCTTTCCCACGCGTCAGGTAGATATGTCATATCTGGAGTGTCAAAGACCTTGACCTATGACCCCCTCTTTCCCACTCTAGAGGTAGGTATGTCCGCGCCGGAGAGTCAAAGACCTTGACCTTTGACCCACTCTTTCCCACACGTCAGGTAAGTATGTCCTAGCCCGAGTGTCGAAGACCTTGACCTGCGACCCACTCTTTCCCACACGTCAGATAGGTATGTCCTCGCAGGAGTGTTGAAGACCTTGACCTCTGACCCATCTTTCCCATGCATCAGGTAGATATGTCCTCTCCGGAGCGTTGAACACCTTGACCCGCTCTTTCCCACGCATCAGGTAGGTATGTCCTCGCCGGAGTGTCGAACACCTTGACCTTCGACCCCCTCTTTCCCACGAAACAGGTAGGTTTGTCCTAGCAGGAGTGTCGACGACCTTGGCCTACTTTTTCCAACACTTTCGGGTAGGTATGTCCTCACCGGATTGTTGAATATCTTGACCTTTGACCCCCTTTTTCCCACACGTCAGGTAGGTATGTCCTCGCTGGAGTGTTGAAGACCTTGAACTTTGACCCACTCTTTCCCACGCGTCTGGTAGGTATGTCCTAGCCGGAGTGTCAAAAACCTTAACCCATGACCCACTCTTTCCCACGCGTCAGGTAGGTATGTCTTAGCAGGAGTGTCGACGACCTTGACCTTTTACCCCCTTTTTCCAACACTTTCCGGTAGGTATAGCCTCGCCGGAGTGTTGAAGACCTTCACCTTTGAACCCCTCTTTCCCACGCGTCAGGTATGTATATCCTCTCTGGAGTGTTGAAGACCATGACCCGCTCTTTCCCTCGCGTCAGGTAGGTATGTCCTCTGCGGAGCGTTGAACACCTTGACCCGCTCTTTCCCACGCATCAGGTAGGTATGTCCTCGCCGGAGTGTCGAACACCTTGACCTTCGACCCCCTCTTTCCCACGCATCAGGTAGGTATGTCCTCATCGGAGTGCCGAAACCCTTGACCTATGACCCCCTCTTTCCCACTCTAGAGGTAGGTATGTCCACGCCGGAGAGTCAAAGACCTTGACCTTTGACCCACTCTTTCCCACACGTCAGGTAAGTATGTCCTAGCCCGAGTGTCGAAGACCTTGACCTGCGACCCACTCTTTCCCACGCGTCAGATAGGTATGTCCTCGCAGGAGTGTTGAAGACCTTGACCTCTAACCCATCTTTCCCATGCATCAGGTAGATATGTCCTCTCCGGAGCGTTGAACACCTTGACCCGCTCTTTCCCACGCATCAGGTAGGTATGTCCTCGCCGGAGTGTCGAACACCTTGACCTTCGACCCCCTCTTTCCCACGAAACAGGTAGGTTTGTCCTAGCGGGAGTGTCGACGACCTTGGCCTACTTTTTCCATCACTTTCGGGTAGGTATGTCCTCACCGGATTGTTGAAGACCTTGACCTTTGACCCCCTTTTTCCCACATGTCAGGTAGGTATGTCCTCGCTGGAGTGTTGAAGACCTTGAACTTTGACCCACTCTTTCGCACGCGTCTGGTAGGTATGTCCTAGCCGGAGTGTCAAAAACCTTAACCCGTGACCCACTCTTTCCCACGCGTCAGGTAGGTATGTCTCAGCAGGAGTGTCAACGACCTTGACCTTTTACCCACTTTTCCCAACACTTTCCGGTAGGTATAGCCTCGCCGGAGTGTTAAAGACCTTCACCTTTGAACCCCTCTTTCCCACGTGTCAGGTATGTATATCCTCTCTGGAGTGTTGAAGACCATGACCTGCTCTTTCCCTCGCGTCAGGTAGGTATGTCCTAGCCGGAGTGTCAAAAACCTTAACCCTTGACCCACTCTTTCCCATGCTTCAGGTAGGTGTGTCCTCGCCGGAGTGTCGAAGACCTTGACTTTTGACCCCCTCCTTCCCACTCGTCAGGTAGGTATGTCCTCGGAAGAGTGTTCAAGACCTTGACCTGTGACCCCCTCTTTCCTACGCGTCAGGTAGGTATGTCCTCGAATGAGTGTTGAAGACCTTGACCGTTGACCTCTCTTTCCCATGCATCAGGTAGATATGTCCTCTCCGGAGCGTTGAACACCGTGACCCGCTCTTTCCCACGCATTAGGTAGGTATGTCCTCGCCTGAGTGTTGAAGACCTTGACCCACTCTTTCCCTCGCGTCAGGTAGGTATGTCCTAGCCGGAGTGTCAAAAACCTTAACCCATGACCCACTCTTTCCCACGTGTCAGGTATGTGTGTCCTCGCCGGAGTGTCGAAGACCTTGACTTTTGACCCCCTCCTTTCCACTCGTCAGGTAGGTATGTCCTAGCAGGAGTGTCTACGACCCTGACCTTCTACCCACTTTTTTCAACACTTTCTGGTAGGTATATCCTCGCCGGAGTGTTGAATACCTTGACCTTTGACCCCCTCTTTCCCACGCATCACGTAGGTATGTCCTCGGAGGAGTGTTCAAGACCTTGACCTGTGACCCCCTCTTTCCTACGCGTCAGGTAGGTATGTCCTCCACGGAGCGTTGAACACCTTGACCCGCTCTTTCCAACGCATCAGGTAGGTATGTCCTCGCCGGAGTGTCGAACACCTTGACCTTCGACCCCCTCTTTCCCACGAAACAGGTGGGTTTGTCCTAGCGGGAGTGTCGACGACCTTGGCCTACTTTTTCCAACACTTTCTGGTAAGTATGTCCTCACCGGATTGTTGAAGACCTTGACATTTGACCCCCTCTTTCCCATGCGTCAGGTATGTATAGCCTCACCGGAGTGTTTAAGACCTTGACCTTTAACCCCCTCTTTCCCACGCATCAGGTAGGTATGTCCTTGCCGGAGTAATGAAGACCTTGACCTTTAAACCCCTCTTTCCCATGCATCAGATAGGTATTTCCTTGCCGGACTTCCGAAGACCTTGTCCTTTGACACACTCTTTCCCACGAAACAGGTAGGTTTGTCCTAGCGGGAGTGCCGAAACCCTTGGCCTTTGACCCACTCTTTCCCACGCGTCAGGTAGATATGTCATATCTGGAGTATCAAAGACCTTGACCTATGACCCCCTCTTTCCCACTCTAGAGGTAGGTATGTCCGCGCCGGAGAGTCGAAGACCTTGACCTTTGACCCACTCTTTCCCACACGTCAGATAAGTATGTCCTAGCCTGAATGTCGAAGAACTTGACCTGCGACCCACTCTTTCCCACGCGTCAGATAGGTATGTCCTCGCAGGAGTGTTGAAGACCTTGACCTTTGACCCATCTTTCCCATGCATCAGGTAAATATGTCCCCTCCGGAGCGTTGAACACCTTGGCCCGCTCTTTCCCACGCATCAGGTAGGTATGTCCTCGCCGGAGTGTCGAACACCTTGACCTTTGACCCCCTCTTTCCCACGAAACAGGTAAGTTTGTCCTAGCGGGAGTGTCGACGACCTTGGCCTACTTTTTCCAACACTTTCGGGTAGGTATGTCCTCACCAGATTGTTGAAGACCTTGACCTTTGACCCCCTTTTTCCCACACGTCAGGTAGGTATGTCCTCGCTGGAGTGTTGAAGACCTTGGCATTTGACCCACTCTTTCCCATGCGTCAGGTAGGTATGTCCTAGCCGGAGTGTCAAAAACCTTAACCTTTTACCCACTTTTTCCAACACTTTCCGGTAGGTATAGCCTCGCGAGAGTTTTGAAGATCTTCACCTTTGAACCCCTCTTTCTCACGCGTCAGGTATGTATATCCTCTCTGCAGTGTTGAAGACCATGAACCGCTCTTTCCCACCCGTCAGGTAGGTATGTCCTCGCCAGAGTGTCGAAGACCTTGACCTTTGACTCGCTCTTTCCCACGTGTCAGGTAGGTATGTCCTCGCCGGACTTTCGAAGACCTTGACCTTTGACCCACTCTTTCCCACACGTCAGGTAGGTATGTCCTCGCATGAGTGTCGAAGACCTTGACCTTTGACGCCCTCTTTCCTGCGCGTCAGATAGGTATGTCCTTGCTGGAGTGTTGAAGATCTTGACCTTTGACCCCCTCTTTCCCAACCGTCAGGTAGATATATCCTCTCCGGAGCGTTGAAGACCTTGACCTGCACTTTCCCACCCGTCAGGTAGATATGTCCTCGCCGGAGGGTCGACAACCTTCACTTTTGACCCACTTTTTCCAACACTTTTCGGTAGGTATGTCCTCACCAGAGTGTTGAAGACCTTGACCTTTGACCCCCTCTTTCCCACGTGTCATGTATGTATATCCTCGCCGGAGTGTCGAAGACCTTGACCTATGACCACTTTTTTTCCACACAACAGGTAACTTTGTCCTAGCCTGAGTGTCGGCGACCTTGACCTTTGACCCACTTTTTCCAACACTTTCCGGTAAGTATGTCCTCACTGGAGTGTTGAAGACCTTGACCTCTGACCCCCTCTTTCCCACGGATCAGGTATGTATATCCTCGCCGGAGTGTTGAAGACCTTGACCCCCTCTTCCCCACGCGTCAGGTAGGTATGTCCTCGCCGGAGTGTTGAAGACCTTGACCTTTGACCCCCCTCTTTCCCACGCATTAGGTAGGTATATCCTCGCCGGACTGTTGAAGACCTTGACCTTTGACCCCTCTTTCCCATGCTTCAGGTAGGTATGTCCTCTCCGGAGTGTTGAAGACCTTTACCTTTTACCCCCTCCTTTTAATGCGCCAGGTAGACATGTCCTCTCCGGAGTGCCGACGACCTTGACCTTTGACTCACTCTCTCCCAAGCGACAGGTAGGTATGTCCTCGCCGGACTTTCGAAGACCTTGGCCTTTGACACATACTTTCCCACGCGTTAGGTATGTATAGCCTTGCCGGAGTGTTGAAGACCTCGACCTTTGACCCCCTTTTTCCCATACGTCAGGTAGGTATGTCCTCGCCCGAGTGTTGAAGACGTTGACCTTTGACCCACTCTTTCCCTCGCGTCAGGTAGGTATGTCCTAGCTGGAGTGTCAAAAACCTTAACCCTTGACCCACTCTTTCCCACGTGTCAGGTAGGTATGTCCTCGCCGGAGTGTCGAAGACCTTGACCTTTGACCCCCTCTTTCCCACTCGTCAGGTAGGTATGTCCTAGCAGAAGTGTCGACGACCTTGACCTTTTACCCACTTTTTCTAACACTTTCTGGTAGGTATATCCTCGCCTGAGTGTTGAAGACCTTGACCCCCTCTTTCCCACGCATCAGGTTGGTATGTCCTCGGAGGAGTGTTCAAGACCTTGACCTTTGACCCCCTCTTTCCTACGCGTCCGGTAGGTATGTCCTCGACGGAGTGTTGAAGACCTTGACCTTTGACCCCTCTTTCCCATGCATCAGGTAGTTATGTCCTCTCGGGAGCATTGAAGGTCTTGACCAGCTCTTTGACATGCGTCAGGTAGGTATGTCCTCGCCGGAGTGTCGAACACCTTGACCTTTGACCCCCTCTTTCCCATGAAACAGGTAGGTTTCTCCTAACTCGAGTCTCGATGACCTTGGCCTACTTTTTCCAACACTTTCTGGTAAGTATGTCCTCACCGGAGTGTTGAAGACCTTGACATTTGACCCCCTCTTTCCCATGCGTCAGGTAGGTATGTCCTCGCCGGAGCGTTCAAGACCTTGACCTTTGACCCCCTCTTTCCTGCGCGTCAGGTAGGTATGTCCTTGCCGGAGTGTTGAAGACCTTGACCTTTGACCCCCTCTTTCCCAAGCGTCAGGTAAATATATCTTCTCCAGAGCATTGAAGACCTTGACCCACTCTTTCCCACCCATGAGGTAGATATGTCTTCGCCGGAGTGTTGAACAGCTTGACCTTTGACCCTCTCTTTCTCACTCGTCAGGTAGGTATGTCCCAGCCAGAGTGTCGACAACCTTCACAATTGACCCACTTTTTCTAACACTTTCCGGTAGGTATGTCCTCACCAGAGTGTTGAAGACCTTGACCTTTGACCCCCCTCTTTCCCACGTGTCATGAATGTATATCATTGCCGGAGTGTCGAAGACCTTGACCTTTGACCACCTTTTTCCCACACAACAGGTAGCTTTGTCCTAGCCGGAGTGTCGACGACCTTGGCCTTTGACCCAATTTTCCAACACTTTCCGGTAAGTATGTCCTTACTGGAGTTTTGAAGACCTTGACCTTTGATCCCCTCTTTCCCACGCATCAGGTATGTATATCCTCTCCGGAGTGCTGACGACCTTGACCTTTGACTCGCTCTCTCCCAAGCGACAGGTAGGTATGTGCTTGCCGGACTTTCGAAGACCTTGGCCTTTGACACATACTTTCCCATGCGTCAGGTTGGTATGCCCTCGCCGGAGTGTCAAAGACCTTGACCCTTGACCCACTGTTTCCAACACTTTCCGATAGGTATGTCCTCGTCTTACTGTCGAAGACCTTGACCAATGACCCACTTTTGACAACACTTTCAGGTAGTTATGTCCTCACTGGAATGTTGATGACCTTGACCCCCTCTTTCCCACTCGTCAGGTAGGTATGACGTCGCCGTAGTGTTGAAGACCATGACCTTTGACCTCTCTTTCCCAGGCGTCAGGTAGGTATGTCCTCTCCGTAGTGTTTAAGACCTTGACCACCTCTTTCCCACTTGTCAGGTAGGTATGTCCTAGCAGGAGTGTCGAAGACCTTGACCTTTTACCCACCCACTTTTTCCAACACTTTCCGGTTGGTATGTCCTCACCAGAGTGTTGAAGACCTTGACCTTTGGCCCCCTCTTTCCCACACGTCGGGTAGGTATGTCCTAGCCGGAGTGTCAAAGACCTTGACCCTTGACCCACTCTTTCCTCGCGTCAGGTAGGTATGTCCTCGCCGGAGTGTCGAAGACCATGACCTTTGATTCGCTCTTTCCGGCGCGTCAGGTATATATGCTTTTTCAGGAGCGTTGAAGACCTTGACCCGCTCTTTCCCACGTGTCAGGTAGGTATGTCCTCCCCGGAGTGTCTAAGACCTTGACCGTTGACCTCTTTTTCCCTTGCAACAGCTAGGTATGTCCTAGCCGGAGTGTCGACGACCTTCACTTTTGACCTTCTTTTTACAACACTTTCCATCACGTATGTATATCCTCGCTGGAGTGTCGAAGACCTTGACCTTTGATCCCCTCTTTCCCACGCGTCAGGTATGTACAACCTTGCCGGAGTATTGAAGAACTTGACCTTTTACCCGCTCTTTACCAAGTTTCAGGTAGGTATGTCCTCACAGGAGTGTCGAAGACCTTGACCTATGACCCCATCTTTCCCATGCGTCAGGTAGGTAGGTCCACGCCGGTGTGTTGAAGACCTTGACATTTTACCGCCTCTTTCCCAAGCGTCAGGTAGATATGTCCTCTCCAGAGTGTTGAAGACCTTGACCTTTGACCCCCTCTTTCCCACGCGTCAGGTAGGTATGTACTCGCCGGATAGTTGAACACCATGACCTTTGACCCCCTCATTCCCATGCATCCGGTAGGTATGTCCTCGCCGGAGTATTGCACATCTTGACCTTTGGCCCCCCCCTCTTGCCCATGCGCCAGGTAGGTATGTCCATGCCGGAGTGTTGAAGACCTTGAAATTTTACCGCCTCTTTCCAAAAAGAGTTAGGTAGATATGTCCTCTCCAGAGTGTTAAAGACCTTGACCTTTGACCCATTCTTTCCCACGCATCAAGTAGGTATGTCCTCGCCGGATCTTTCAAACGATTCCGGTAGGTATGTCATCGCCGGAGTGTTGAAGACCATGACCTCTGACCCACTCTTTCCAACACTTCCGGTAGGTATATCCTCGCAGGAGTGTTGAAAACCTTGACCTCTGACCCACACTTTCCAACACTTTCCGGTAGGTATGTCCTCTCCGGAATGTGGAACCCTTTGACCTACTCTTTCCCATGCATCAGATAGGTATGTCCTAGCCGGAGTGTCGAACACCATAACCTTTGACTCCCTCTTTCCCACACGTCTGGTAGGTATGTCCTCACCGGAGCGTCGAAGCCTTTGACCTACTCTTTCCCATGCGTCAGGTAGGTATGTCCATGCAGGAGTGTCGAAGACCTTGTCCTTTAACCCTCTCTTTCCCACGCATCTGGTAGGTATGTCCTTGTCAGAGTGTCGAAGATCTTGACCTTTGACCCCCTCTTTCCCACGCGTCAGGTAGGTATGTACTCGGAGTATTGCAGATCTTGACACCTTTGACCCCCCTCTTGCCAATGGGTCAGGTAGGTATGTCCATGCCTGAGTGTTGAAGACTCTGAAATTTTACCGCCTCTTTCCCACGCATCAGGTAGGTATGTCCTCACCGGAGTGTCGAAGACCTTGACCCCCTCTTTTCCACACGTCAGGTAGGTATGTCCTCGCCGGAGTGACAAAGACCTTGAGCTTTGACCCTCTCTTCCCCAAGCGTCAGGTTGGTATGTCCTAGCTGGAGTGTCGGAGACCTTAACCTTTGACCCCCTCTTTCCCACGCTTCAGGTAGGTATGTCCTCACCGGAGTGTCGAAGACCTTGACCCCCTCTTTCCCATGCGTCAGGTAGGTATGTCCTCAGGTAGGTATGTCTTTGCCGGAGTGTCGAAGACCTTGTCCTTTAACCCCCTCTTTCTCACATGTCAGGTAGGTATGTCCTCTCCCGAGTGTTGAAGACCTTGATCTTTGATCCCCACTTTCCCACGCGTCAGGTAGGTATGTCCTCCCGGAGTGTTGAAGACCTTGACCTTTGACCCACTCTTTTGGACGTGTCTGGTAAGCATGTCCTTGCCGGAATGTCGAAGACCTTGACCTCTGACACACTCTTTCAAACGATTCCGGTAGGTATGTCATCGCCGGAGTGTTGAAGACCATGACCTCTGACCCACTCTTTCCAACACTTCCGGTAGGTATATCCTCGCCGGAGTGTTGAAAACCTTGACCTCTGACCCACTCTTTCCAACACTTCCCGGTAGGTATGTCCTCTCCGGAGTGTTGCAGATCTTGACCTCTGATCCACCCTTTCCAACACTTCAGGTAGGTATGTCCTTTACAGAGTGTTAAAGACTTTCGCAGTATAAAGTTATAGCATGACTAAATCTTCTCGGTGATCTCTAAATCTAGTAAGGTTGCCATATAGGTGTTTGAGGTTTAGCCTAGTAAGGCATGAAGCCTGACTGGGCCAGGTGCACCAGTTTCAAGATGAACTGCCTTAGTCGAGTGCCCAGTACTTTCGCTAGTATTAAGCAGTGATATAGTCCTATAGAAAGGCACAACTATCTGCTGGTTTCCTGTCTTTCGGGACTGCCACTACCATAGATAACTGCTGGTCATAGGGTATCTGGCTTATTTAATTGGCTCAGGGAACATCTGACTCTTGTGCGGCGCTAAGCTATACTTTTATACAGGTCTATTGGAAATGTGTTCAGCCGCGGAGCTGTCCCAGATGAATGTCTTTGATGGTCCTAACTGTCTCACTTCATACTATGTCTCCATCTAGTTAATTTGTTTCCTCTGGCATCGGGACCAGGAGGCGTATAGGTTTGCGGAAGCCTCCTGTGTCACTTTGTAACTTGCTCATGATTGACCGATATAGGTCTTGATAGTAACTTGCGATTTCTGCCACTATTTCTGTTGGCCTCTTGACGAGCTGCTCCTTCTTCCGCCGTATTTCCTATACCAAATTTCTATCCCTTTCTTGCTCATCCATACAGGAACCTCACTATCTATTGCCTATCTTGTTTATTCAGTACTGTGAGGTCAAGGTGGTGGGGTCTCTCTTTATTATCAGCCGGGTCCCCTTAATCTTGCTCTCGAACCCTCAGTAATGGCTTACTTTCCTATTTACATACTTTTGAAGCCCCTCAGGACCACCATGTAGGCTTCCCATGTTATGAGCTCTGAAGTTCCTTTACCTAAGTTTTCTTCAAAGTAGTGGACAGTGCTTTTCTCAACTCCTGAGTGATGCTTCTATCTTTCAGGTACCATAGTTATTGAGTCCAGGCCCTGTCTCTATCCACATATGGGACCTGCAGCTTGGCCAACATCTGTGAGTTATTTGAAATCCCGTTTGCAATCAGTCTAGTGTAGTGATTTTCCCAATATAATGATCATTATTTGATAAACTGTTGCATGCTCTGGAGGGGAAAGTCTTTTGTCATGCCCTGGTGTGCTGGTTGTCTAGATGTTAGATAGACCTTTGGCCCAAAGGAATCCCACCAAAGGAATCCCCCTTGCCCGTCCCTGTCATTGTGGGTATCTATCCTCCCCATCACTCACCACTAGATTGAAGTTGCCTAAATTTAGTACCCAGTCAGGTAGGCGCAATAGGAGAGTGCCCAGCGTCTTCAAGGTCTATGCAAGGAGTTTAGGTGGGACGTATATTGAGCAAAGGTTGATTTGCATGCTGTCCTAGCAGCCCGACTCTTCAACTTATCACCCTTGCACGTCGACACACGTATGATGAGTGTTGACCTCTTAAATAGCAGTCCTACTCCCTTTGAGTCAGATGTGTGTGCCAAATGTGCTAGAACTTTATATCTCCCTTTTCAGTGCCTCACAGTTGTTTCCTTTCTGGTGTGTTTCTTGTAACATTGCCCCTTCATGTCAATAGTGAACCTCTATGCATCTCTTTGCTTTGTTCCCAAGTCCATTTATATTCCAGGTCAAAGCTGTTAATTTGCCCCCTCCGCTGCATGCTTTTTGTAGATACATAGTGAGACGCTTTGCTTTTCTCTTGATCTACCCAGTCTGGCTTCCCATGTCTCCTGGAGTCTCTGAGACTCTGGAGTGAACGCGGTCAGTTGAGACCAATGGCAGCAGCTATGTGAATAACTCCCCTCTGAACCCCTCCAACTCCTTGTCCCTCCCTGTCTGGGTTTAAAACTGCTTGGCCTCCCCAACTCACCTGTTGTGTCCTCTCTGACCTTGGAAGCTCTACTGGAACCTTCTCAGCTATGTCCTCGCTCCCCCCATTCCCTGCAGCCACCATCTGCCCCTCCATCATTTTGCCCAGCGGAGCAGATGCAGATATCTAACTGATAGTCCAAATCGTGTTTAGGGTCATTTAACATAATGATAAAACCTCAACAAACTATGCCAGCACTGTCCTCATTCCTCACCAGTCCAAAATATAACACTAGCTATATCTGGAGTAGAGCCCTCTCTTCATCCCTCGCACATAGATGCACCTGACTTGTACATGTCTCCGAGCCTTTGAGATAGGGAGTATCCCAAACCACCAGCAAGATTATCACACTGACAGCACATGACAGGGCACGTATCTGTGCCAGCACTCAGGCCAAGGAACACCCAGTAGGTAAAATGGGAGAAAAGTCAACACCCTTGCAGCAAGTCCACCAGCTGTCACCCAGAGCTTGAGTCTTTTTTTTATTCCATTAGAACCGCAATACAACTTTAGAGGGACCATGATTACTTGAAAAACCATAACAATAGAAAAAAATACAATAATGTGTTTGACTGCATTACGATACAAAAACCAACATTTGCCAAGTGGGGCACGCTAATTTCACACCTGGAGCCTGGTCACTCTCTAACAATATGCCTACAGTGCATCACAAAAACCCCCAAAAATTATCGAAACTATGAAAATCTCTGGCTTTTAGGGGAAGATCCATCACCCACCTCAACAATGGACTTATTGCCTTTGGCAAATGAGTCTGCAAACACAACGAAAAAAATGCAAATATACACGGACACAAGAATAAGAGGATGTGGCTGCAGCGCAAAATCAAGGAAAACTGCCGCACAATGATATATTAAAAGAAGAACTTAAGCCTTGTATTTAAAAAAGGAACAGCATAAGAGACACATGAAATAAAAGTTTGATATGAAATCAAACTGCAACCAACTTTAACCGAAAAACGAAATATTATTCCCTCCCTTTCACAGGAAATAAAACATTAGAATCTGAGCCACAACCCCCTTCATATACTAATCACAATGAAAGCTGTGATCTAACAACTTCAGAAGAGCATGATATTGAACGGACACATTCCTCATTCAAACTCCAGCAGCAACTACAGGATGATTTAAAAAAGTACAAAAGTATTGACTTTAAACGAAACTTTCCACCTGAACACAAGCAACAAGACCCCCAAATAGGAAAGAAGAAAAAGCTGAACTTAAAAAAAAAAAGACCCAAGTGGGCCTCCTGTAACTATGTCCAGCACAGAAAACTAAAGAAATTATGCCAGCACTGTCGTCAATCCTCACAAGTCCATCAAATAACGCTTGCTACATCTGGAGAAGAGCCCTCTCTTCATCCCCCACACATCGATAGCCCTAACTTGCGCAAGTCTCCAAGCTCTTTGAGGGAAGGAGTATCCCAAACCACCGGCAAGATTAGCCCACCGACAGCGCAAGCCAGGGAAGCAATCTGTGTGGAGACTCATGCCCTGCAGCACCCAATAGGTAAAATGGAAGAAAAACCAACGACCTTTCAGCAAGTCCACCAGCTGTAACCCAGAGCTTGGGAGTTTTCTTATTCTATAAGAACGACAATACAATAGCGGTTATGACTGAAGCCCATGGATAATGACTGATATCTGAACTCTTCTACACGGATTGAGTGTCGGCACAATGTTGCACGTAAAAGTACGAGAGGAGCTTTGGACTTTTAAAAAGCAAAGTCTGATGTCTCCATTGGTGTGGTGATGTCTTACAATATTCTCCAGAAATCAGTCATAAAATGGTGTCAACATGTGCAATTCTTCATAATATAGTGACTCAGAAAGAATTGGAAGTTTGGATGTCTGAGTCAGAGTCTGATAAAGAGGGCTAAGAGCCATCAGCACCTCAACGAGATGATGACTCAAGAACAGCCCACGGTCGCGGACGCCTCACTAAGGGTAAGTTATAAATGGACCAAATCATTTTAGCATAATAATACGAATGCTTTGTAGTTGGTAAACCATAGTCTGGCTTTACTTTCAGATATGGTAACGTATGTAAGCAAAGTAATGTATCACTACTCTATGACACAAAATGTAAATGATAAGGTACGAAAGGTTTATGTGTGCCTTATAATAATATAAAATAAAAGGTATACCATGTGTGTTATTATGCTAAACACACCAAAAATAAAAATGACAAATAAAATGCCTAGCTTTTCCTTCATGGAAATCTGGGTTCAAGCATGAGTATGCCAAATGTTTTGAAAACCAAATGTAATGATTTTCTTCATCTTTGTCTTTTCATTCCAGGTTCTGAACCTTCAGCATCGACGCCTTCAAACCTCCCAAGAGTTGCACATTTTCATCACTATGAGCAGTTCCCAGAGTTTGTTAGGATTGTGTGTTGGCAACATGGCGAGTGCGAGCTCCACATCGACCGGACTTGTCGTACCTCTACAGTTTCCTGGGTGACAAGCCGTGTGTCTCTTCCAGACACTTCTTGCACTAAATGTGTATGCTCTGTGACTCTGTCATTTATATATTCCGCTTAGAGTGCTGTGCCCTGGCTATGAAGATTAATTGGTCCGTGAGATTTCACAAGTGCCTCGGCTTCTGACACATCACTTCCTTGAGACTGGATATCTGTTAGAAAACGGAATCATGATTCATAAATTTGTTGTACTCTCAAGCTAATGTGTTAATGTGTTTTCACTACATCTACCATGATACACTATGAACAATCACTGCTTTTTTAATGTACCCTATTATTTGGATTCAATTCCCTATTTATATATACACAAGAATTAAAAAGGTTGTATAATGTATAAGTGTTTTGATGCTGCCTAACCACATATATGTTTGTATGCAGCAATGCCATCTTATACTTCCCTAGAGAGGCTCCTGGAATGTCAGGTGCATCAATTTTATTGAATCCATTGACTGACCTGATTTCAGAGTAGTTTTTACTAGTTTGTCTATCACAGTTCGTTTTGGGCAGTGGTGGACCTCCTCCAGTAGCTCTAGCCTCGATTAGACAGTTTGCAACCTTCTCTTGTCCATGATCTGAGATCTTGCCATCGTTTTCTGATTTCCTTCAATGGATCTCTGCATCACATCAACAGAGTTGATTTTTTCTGTATTGCTTTCCATATTTATTTCTTTTGTGATAAAGGCACTGTGAGGGATGATTTCCCAAAAGGTTTGTCATGGTGCCCAGCACACTGCTCTGTCAATATTTCCAGTTCTTGTCTTGAATATTTTATTTTGCGTTTCCAGGCCCCAGCCTCCTTCTCTGTGTCCTTTCTTGACATTCGATGTCTTTATCGGTGGATGCCACACACACAGGTCGATGCTGTTTGGTTACTGTCCACAATCTCCAGCATGCACACTCTGCTGTTTCCAATCGAGCATCAATTTATAGTGGTGAGGTCATCAGGCTATGACAAAATATGACAGCCACTAATTCTGACAGAATTCACAATTTAACAAATTGCAGAATGCGATTACCTAAGTAGCGCACCAAACAAATACTGATTCTCAAATTGTTGATGCAACTACTACTGTGCATTCTGAATAGCAATTTTCTAATTGTGAGGTGCTATTTGTCGCAATTAGGAAATCACACTCCAGTGCAGCAAATCTACTGGGTCTCTGAACCCCCTGCTCCATTGTATACTAGGGACTAGGCACTTATAGGTAGTTTGAATCCCCCTTACCTTATTATATCCTAGGGACTTACAGGGTCTCTCATTGCCAATTCTAATTATACGGAATTATAACATACTTTCAATCCAAACAGAGGCCCTGGGTCTGGTTAGCAGAGCCAATGGAGCTGTCAAAGTCACAAAACCAGCACCTAGTAGGCAGAATGGGGGTTAAAAGTGGGGCGACACTGCAAACAGGCCCTGATTTCTCACAGTGTACAATTACTATGCATTTGCCTCTTTTACTGCATCTGTAATACAGCGTGGATGCAATGCCAGAAGGTTGCCTCATTTCCCTGGTCCTTTACTCGAACCGGACGCCACACTGGCAAACAGCTGGAGCAATTGCGCTCTTAACTTTTATATACAACAACCAACCTCAATACTCTTCAAACTAAGAAGTATAAATGTTGACAGCATGTGTACTTAGCCCTGAAGAAGTTCTTGGCGGACGAAATACATTGGCTACTGTTCGATTGAGGTGATTTTAAGAAAAATGGAGATGAATAAAGATTTACTGAAAGAAGAAATTATCTTCACATCTGTTTATTGAGACTAGATGATGACATTGCTTGAAGTTACACATTGTGTACAATAGACTCAAGTTTCATTATACACATTTAACAACTTTCGAATTGAGTGCTGAACCACTATCTTGTGTGCCGGGGCAGAGATGTTGGGGCGATTCACAGAACTAACTTAAGACTAAATCCTAAACTTACTACTTTGGTAGTCAGAGAAGGCATTTAGTAGTAGTAAAGTTAGGATTTTGTCTTAAGTTTGACTTAAGACAAACTTAAGACAGACTTAAGACAAACTTAAGACGGACTTAAGACAAACTTAAGACGGACTTAAGACGGACTGAAGACAAAATCCTAGCTTAAGTCTGTCGCAAGTTTGTCTTAAGTCAAACTTAAGACAAAATCCTAACTTTACTACTACTAAATGCCTTCTGTGAATACCAAAAGTAGTACGTTTATGATTTTGTCTTCAGTTAGTTCTGTGAATCGGGCCCGTTGTGACTACTGCTGAAGACCTTAATGTCTGCAAATACAGGATACTTGGTGGTAGACTCGGAAAATATTAAAATTAGAAGCTGGCTCCCTAGCTGCTCTTCAAGTGAGGGGGTAAAACCTTGGAAATTCTGCGTGGGCACCCTCCCTTCTTCACCCGTGGGGCAGGAGCATGGGCTTGCCAGAAGCTGGCTGGGAGCTGCAGACAGTCTTCATCATTATCCTCTCGGTGGAATAAATAATGTCTCGTAACCATCCTGCTTCCACATGACTGCAGGGGTTTGCCATGGTCAATAAGACTAGAATATGGGGCAGTTGCCACTTCCCCGCCACAGGGACTGCTCCTGTTCGCCTCACTGCCAATATTAAATTCATATTCCTGCATGTGTAAAGTTATATTAGTTAAGTTGTGTTATGTCATGTTGTTATGATGTGCTGTGTTATATTACATTGTGCTGTGCTATGTTATGCTGTGCCATGCACATAAGAATGTCATGTTGTTATGTTATGCTGTTTTGTGTTGTATTGTGTTAGGTTGTGTTGTGGTATCCCATGTTATGTTAGTTATGTTTTTTTTTTTTTTTTGTAAACTGTATTTTTATTGCAGATATATAGTAAACATACAGACAGTTATTTCGAGTGTCTCATCAATTAGCAATGACCTACATCAGTTGTAAAACAAGTTTTACACAGCCGTGTAACCCGCATCCCGGAGGTCGGGCGGCAATAGCTAGTAAACACCGGTCCAGGAAATCGTACAAGGAAACAATGACATCTGCTCGACAGAACGATCTAGTATCTGCTTTTCCGTTTCTCCCCCACCCCTGGCCCCAGCAAAGAGCTGGCCCTACTGCCCAAATGAATTTCTTTTTAACCAAACAGATCATTATTGAGTCTGTGTAGCACCGCACAGTCATGCTTCATACGTTCCTCCATCGCGCTGATGCTCAATAATGCAGCGTCTCAACATCCCCAACTAAGAAAGCCCTATCCATCTCTCCCACCACCCCCACTACCCCCACCCCCCCTTGTCAGTGTGCCCTCTACTGTCTCTCTCGTGACATACAATAGACCTCCATAAGAAAGCGGGCGACTCCTCCTGAGCTTCTCCAAGTTCGGCCCCCCGGCCAAGCGGGAGTCCAGGCGCTGCCCCAATCCGCGCACGTTACCCCTTCCATCCTCCATCCCGTTCGGCCCATGCCGTCAATCTCGCCTGCTGCAGGTTACGCGGTCTAGCATGCCACATCCTCAACCAATGTTCCCGCTCTCTCCCCAACTGTCGCCCCCTCCTGGCTCGCCGGCACGTCAACCTCATCATCCCCATCAGCTTCTGACAGTGCCTGTAGGTCCACCACTAGCGCGCTCCATGCCCTGGCCGCATCTAGCGCTTTATCATTAGCGGCGCGACTGGCTAATTGTAATCTAAGTGTCCCTTCACTAGTCGCCCATTGCTGGAAACACTCCCGCCACCTCAGGAAGCTGGGTCCCCCCCTAGATTTCCAGTGCAGTGTGAGCTCCCTTTTGGCCAGGATTAGCCCCAGGTCGAAGAACTTACTGGTAATTTTCGTGGCTGGAGTATGTGGAAACCAGAGTAAGAGGCAGGCCCCCATGTCCGTATCGATCTGTCGTTCCGTGACCTCATTCAAGCAAAACATAACATCAGCCCAGTATGTGCCAAGCCCCGCGCATGCCCAGAACATATGCCCAAAATCAGCACCCTCCGTATTGCAGCGAGGACATACCGAGTGCGCGCCTCCAAAGACCCGTTGGATCTTGGCCGGCGTCCAATACGCCCTATGTAGAGTGAAGTATTGGACCAGTTGGAACCTAACATTGCGCGTGCCCTTCCAGGCCCTACGTACAAGCTGGGGCCAGGTCGTCTCCGGTATCGGCCGACCGATGTCACTCTCCCAGCGCTCCCGCAACCTATCCAGGGGGGGCGGCCCATCCAGCGCCAATCTCCGGTATAGGCAGGTGATAGCCTTATGAGCGCCATCTGCCATCACAACGTACTGGCAGCCCAACGAGGTGGGAGGTTCTACCAGCCCCAACCTCCAGCGTTTCTGAATCCCAGTCACTAGAGCCGCATGGAGCAAAAAGTCACCCCTCGGCAGATCGAAGGCCTCCTGTAGGTCGCGGAACGACAGCAGGGCACCATCCCCATACAAGTCCCCTATCATGTGGACCCCGAGATCCTCCCAGGTGGCCAGCGCCGACCAGTCCCCACCATGCGGGAGGGCAGTACACATGCCCAGGGGGATCTCTGGCGCATAAGGAGTGTGACATCCCGCCCGTTTTTGGCTACGAAGCCAGCACTGGCGAAGGGTGCGCTCCTCCAAAGTCAGCTGATCCAACCGAAGCCCCTGCTGGAGCACGATGAAGGACAGGACGTGTCGTTGTATAATCCGACCCTGCGGGCCGTCCGGGCCTCTAAACTCCCGCGCCACAGCCATCGTGAGCCACTGTAGCTGCGCCGCCAGGTAATACCACTCAAAATCCGGTACCGCCAGGCCGCCCTCCTCCCGGGACCTAAGCAAGGTGTTCAAAGCTACACGTCTCCTGCCAGAGCCCCAGATAAACCCTATCACCATCGACCGCAGCATCCGAAAAAAAGAGAGCGGGATCCACACCGGCAGCGTGCGGAAAAAATAAAGCAGGCGTGGTAGGGCCACCATCTTCAGCAGCGCTATCCGACCGGCCACAGACAATGGGAGAGTGCGCCAAAATCCCATGCTGCCTCTAATACCCCTCAGGGCTCTGCCCACATTCCCTTCATATAGGTGCGAGTGGGTATGATAAATGCAGACTCCGAGGTATGGCAGGCACTCCGATTCCCAGCGCAAACCCCCGAGCTCCGCAGGCTGGATGCAACGGGGAGTCAAGGGGAATAGACAGGTCTTAAGCCAGTTAACCTGCAGCCCCGACAATTCGCCGAACTCATGAAGCAAGGCCCGCGCACCCCGCACCGAAGCCTCCACATCAGCCAAGTACATCAGGAGATCGTCGGCATACAAGGAGATATAATGCGACAACCCGCGCAGGGACACCCCCTCATAATGCCGTCCCTGTCGAGCCTGTGCTGCCAAAGGTTCAATCGCCAAAGCGAAGAGGAGCGGGGACAAAGAGCAACCCTGTCGGGTGCCTCGTTCCACTGGGCATGCCGCAGATATTGAGCGGCCCGTGCGGACCCTAGCAGTGGCAGACTCATACAGCAGCCGCGTCCAGCGGACGAAACCGTCCCCTAACCCGAACCGAAGAAGCACGCAGAACAGATATGGCCATTCCACACTATCGAATGCCTTTTCGATGTCTACCGAGAGCACGGCCGCATCCTGGGGGCCCTCCCCCTCAACTTCCATGACCCGTATCAGGCGCCGTATACACGTCGAGGTGTTCCGCGTGGGGATGAAGCCCGACTGGTCCGGGTGTACCAGAGAGCACATATGGACAGATAATCGTGTGGCCAGGATCCTGCTCAACACCTTATAGTCCACAGTGAGCATCGAGAGCGGGCGATATGCCGTTCTAGCCGTGGGAAGCCCGCCTTTCTTCAATAACGGCACTATAATCGCCTCCCTCGTCGACACTGGTAACCTGCCCCGATCCCACGCCTCCCCATACACCTGATGTAGTTGAGGCGCTAGGAGGTCAACATATGCGGCGTAAAACTCCACCGGGAGTCCGTCACCCCCTGGCGTTTTCTTCCTGGCCATGTGCTTAACCGCCGTTCTGATCTCCTCCAGGGTGATAGCTGCACCCAGCGCGGTTCCCTGCTCCGAGTTTAGCCGTGGTAACTGCGCTTCATCGAGGAAGGCATCCAATCCCGCCGGTGACGCCGACAATCTGCTCCGATAGAGTTCCGAGTAATAAGCTAGGAACTGGTTATTGATTTCCTGTTGCGAATAAACCAAGTCCCCGGCCGGTGTGGTCAGCGATAGTATTGGCGTACCCCTAGATTGAGGGTTGGCCAGCCACGCCAACAGCGAACCGACCCGGTCCCTCTCTGCGTGTGCTCGGACCATGTACTCCCGGTAATCATGGCAGCGGAGCCTCTCCACTTGGACGGCAACTCGCTCCCTAGCAGCCAACACTTCCTCCTTATTGCCCCCCTCCACGTGGCTATCCTTCTCCACCTGCCGCAGTGAGGTCTCCTCCCGCGCTACATCAGCCAACAGTGACCTACGTACCCCCGCCGAGGACGAGAGGCACGCGCCCCGCACCACCACCTTAAAGGCGTCCCACTCGATCGCTCTAGTGGTCGCGGTGCCCGTGTTCTCTTGAAAGTAACGCTCAATGCACTCTTGCACCTCTGCGTGAAATATCGGGTCTTCCAGTGCCAGCGGGTTCAGCCGCCACGTGGGGATCGGTTGCCGCTGTCTGGACCAGAGGACCGTAAGTAAGCAAGGGTTGTGGTCCGAGATGGTCCTCGCCAGGTATTCACTGCTGCGTGTGAGTTCCTGGGCCCCAGCCGTACAAAGAAAAGTGTCAAGGCGCACGTGTAGATCATGTGGCGTGGAGTAGAACGAATAATCCCTATCGACGGGGTGATGCGTCCGCCAGGCGTCTAAAAGCCCCCACTGCCCTTGCCAGTGCCTCCGAGCCTTGGCCACCCTGCGCACCACCGATTGAGCCAGCGGAGGGTGGGAACGATCTATCTCCACATCCACCACTGAGTTAAAGTCCCCCCCCATGTACACCGTGCCCACCAGCATAGTCGCCAACCTCCTCGACAGCGTAGAGAAGAACGCGGCCTGGTCAAAGTTTGGAACATAAACACTGCAGAGCGTAACATCCCGACCATCCAGTCGCCCTAGTACTGCCACAAACCTCCCATCTGAATCCACCCTCGTCGTCATGGGCTGAAAGGGGACACCTGCTCGCACCCAAATCAACACCCCCCTAGCATGAGCAGAATAGGTAGTATAGAAGAGTTGCCCCCTCCATCGCCGCTGCAGCGCTTGCCCCTCTGCCAGTGTTAAGTGCGTTTCCTGCAGAAAAGCTACCTGAACCCCCCTGCGCACCAGGTATGCATGCACCTTATATCTCTTCCTCATGGAGTTGAGCCCCCGCACATTCCAGGTAACACATTTCAGTTCCAATCTAGCCGCCATCAATAGGTCTATAGCGGAGTCCAGTCCCTGACAGCCCTGTCGGCACACTGACAATCCCCTGCAACCTGCAACAACCCCAACCAACCCCCAACCCACCCACCCCCAGAACAGGCGCCAAACAATTGTTACCCATCCAAACCTTACCCCCGCTAACGAGGGAAACTCTGGGAACTACCAGAGACTCACAAGTTATGTGAGATCGAGGAGGTGACTCCACACCAGCCGGCCGGATAGCCAGAGACCCACCACACCGTGAGAGGCTGATCCCGACTAAGAATAGACCTCCCCCCTCCCCCCCAGCAGCACCACCGACCCATTGATTGTACCAGGGTCTCCTCGCGTTCCAGCAACACCCCAGTAGGACAGGTGACAGCGGCCTTCCTAGCGCCCCAGGCAGCAAGACCCCATCAACCCCGGTAATGTCTCCCCCCACAGGCTGAGCCCACCTCCTTACTGTCCTTCACTCAGCCTCCTGGAGATCATTCGTCCATCAGTCCATCGGCAGTCTGCGGAGTGACCTGAGGCAACTCCTCAGGGTCCTTCTCCGAGCCCCCATCCGAACCTCCACGCTCCGCTTCATCAGAGCCCAACCGGGAGCCCGAGTCCACCGCCGGGGCCTCCGTCACCACTCCAGAGATGATCGACACCGCCTGAAGGGCGGCCTGCCTCTCCAGTTCAGTCTGCGACGCCGATGGGGACCGCCTGTTCTGCTCTCGCCTCCGATTGCGCTTGCTCCTACGCGGTTTCGGTCGGTCCTCCGCAGCCTCCGCCCAGGTACCCGTGCCATCCTTGCCCGCTCTGTACCGTTCCAACCACTGCCAAGCGTCGTCTGGTGTGTCGCAGAACGTCGCCACTCCATCTACCAGCACCTTCAAGCGCGCAGGGAACAGCAAAGAGTACTGCACCCCCTCGTCGCGGAGAGCTCTCTTAACAGCGACGAAGGAGAAGCGGCAGCGTTGGACCTCCTGGGAATAATCGGGAAATAGAGACACGGATGCGTTGTCCACCTTGTACGGACCATCCGACCTGGCGTGCCGCAGGATAATGTCCCGGTCCCTGAAATGTAGCAGCCGGGCTATCACTGGTCGGGGGGGGCGGCCCGGGGCCGGAGGTCGAGCCGGAACCCTATGAGCTCTTTCCAGTGTATAGAAGTGCGTCAGGCCCTCAGGGACCACCACATCTCGCAGCCAGTTCTCCAGATATGAGACCATGTCGCCCCCTTCGACATTTTCGGGTAGACCTACCACGCGAATGTTATTGCGCCTGTTGCGCCCTTCTGCGTCAGCCGCTCTCTTCTCCAGTTGCCGCACCCTGCGCGTTAGATCCTCCAATGCGGCGTCCGATGTTCTCTGGGCCGGTTCCAGCGTCTCTAGCACCAGCTCCGCTGCCTTGACTCGATCAGCGAGCTTGTCGTGGTCCGCCTTCAGGAGGCCAAGGCCTGTGGAGACCTGAGCGATGTCCTGTCGTAGCGCCTCTCTTGTGTCCCCTATGGCCTTGAGGATCTGGTCCATCTGTTGCTGTTGTAGCCCTGTAGCCTGGCCATCCATCAGCCGCTGGTCATGGGCCTCAAGAGAATCTTCAGACTGGTCCGGTGGTGCCGTGCCCGCTCCCTTCCGTGGTTTTCCCATGTCGCACCACCGGTTCTCGCACTTATGCCAATCGCCAAGAGTCTGTCACGGGGTGTGCTCCGGTTGGCAATGGGGGCCGCCGCCCCTCAAGTCGGTCTGAGCAACGAGCTGGAACTGCGTCCAAAAGATCGCTCCGGGTGGCGCCGTCCGGCCTCAGGTACCCGGTGCTCCAATGGGGGCTCCCACTCGCTAGGCCCCACGTCCGTCAATGAGGCCCACCAGTGACGCTAGGCCACCCCGGCCCCTCTGTGAGAACCAGGATACCCAGATGGCAGATCTAGGGGGAGCGGCAACGCGCCCTCAGGTCCTCACCCGTGTACAGGAGGGCCGCGCCGGGGGGCCAGAAGTCCTCCCAAGTCCAGGGACCTGTGGCGTAGACACCAAGACGTCACCAACCGTGTCTGCACTGGGCCAAGGGCAGGGCCCCTCTCCGTCCGATCCTGGGCAAACCGCAAATCCAATGGCCTCTAGTCTTCCAGCATGGCTATTTGAGGACCCAGCAGGCCAGGCGCCACTCCCCTCTCACAGCTCCGAGGTGTCTCTGCTCCCCAGTCGGGGTCCGTGGTTCCGGTGCACCAAACAAGGCAGACCAGCGCTCCCGGGTAGCTGCCCCGCCGGATGATGGGCCCCCTTCCGGGACCACTCCACTCCGACGCCACAGCCCCCTCTCGTCGGGATCTCCGGGCGTTACCGCTGGTCAGACGGGACCACCAGTGCGCGGGCCCCAGCGCCAGGCGCCCGCGTCTATCCCCGCCAATGGGCCGTGTCCCGGTCTGCTCCGATCCCTGGCCGGGTCCCCAGTCGACCCCTCAGCAATCGAGGTCGGGGCTCAGTGGGCCGCAGCGCCCCCTCTGCAAAATGGCCAACCGCCGCAGTCCGGGCTCCGTTTCAGTGGCCGCCTGCAGACAGCCGCGGGTCCCCTCTCTTGTTCGGCCGATGCCGAGGTGCTCCACGTCGGTCGGGAACCCCGCCGGGTCAGTGGTGCCGCCGGGGAGGTTCTCGGTCAGGATAAATACCGAGATCAGCCTGGAGCTCGGGGCTCAGGCGACCATGCTCGGCGGAGTCAAAGCCACGCCCCCTGTTATGTTACTTATGTTATGTGTATTTGTACAGCACACAAGTAACCATGGAGGGTATTCTGCCACAAAAGCTGGAGTTATATGGGACGATCCAGGTTCGGGGCTAAGGGAAGAGGCAGGGCTTCAGCTGCTTGGGGATTCAAGAGCTGACGAACAAGGGCAGATCGTCCCAGGCTTTATCAGCGAGATGGAATGAGGCGCAAACTCTCTGGATCTGGTCCTGTGTCTTAAGGAGGAGGAGGACAAGTAGGAGTCTGGCTGAACAGAGATGTCTGGCAGGTTTGTGCAAGTAGATGCTGTTGTTGAGGTACATAAGGCTGATGCTTATTTGCAGATAGGGAGTCAGTAGAGCTTTTTGAGGTGTAACGTGCTATACATGCAGGCTGGTGGGTTGAAGATGAGACTGCTGGCTGAGTTTTAAATGTCTGTGAGGTGTAATGTGCTACACATGCAGGCTGGTAGGATGAGGATGAGGCTGGTGGCTGAGTTTTGTAAAGTCTGTGGGGAGTAACGTATTATGCATGAGGCTGGTGGGTTGAGGATGAGGCTGGTGGCTGAGGTTTGTAAGGTCTGTGAGGTGTAATGTGCTATGCATGCAGGCTGGTAGGTTGAGGATGAGACTGGTGGCTGAGTTTGTAAGGACTTTGTGGTGTAAGGTGCTATGCGTGCAGGCTGGTGGGTTGAGGATGAGGCTGATTGCTGGTCTTTTTAGGTCTGTGAGGTGTAACGTGCTATGCAAGCAGGCTGGTGGATTGAGGATGAGGGCAAGTGGCTGAGTTTTGAAAAGGTCTGTGAGATGTAATGTGCTATGCATGCAGGCTGGTAGGTTGAGGATGAGACTGGTGGCTGAGTTTGTAAGAACTTTGTGTTGTAAGGTGCTATGCATGCAGGCTGATGGGTTGAGGATGAATCTGATGGCTGAGTTTTGTAAGGTTTGTGAGGTGTAACGTGCTATGCATGCAGGCTGGTACGTTAAGGACGAGGCTGGTGACTGAGTTTTGTAAGGTCTGTGAGGTGTAACGTGCTAAGCATGCAGGCTGGTGGGTTGAGGATGAGGCTGATAGCTGAGTTTTGAAAGGTCTGTGAGGTGTACCGTGCTATGGAATCAGGCTTGTAGGTTGAGATTAGAATGAGACTGGTGGCTGAGTTTTGTAAGGTCTGTGAGATGCAATGTGCTATGCATGCAGGCTGGTAGGTTGAGCACGAGACTGGTGGCTGAGTTTTGTTCGGTCTTTGAGGTGTAACATGCTATGCATGCAGGCTGGTGTGTTGAGGACGAGACTGGTTGCTGAGTTTTGTATGGTCTGTGAGGTGTAACGTGCTAAGCTGGCAGGTTGGTGGGTTGAGGATGAGGCTGGTGGCTGGTGGCTGAGTTTTGTATGGTCTGCAAGGCGTAACGTGCTATGCACGCAGGCAGGTAGGATGAGGACGAGGCTGGTGGCTGAGTTTTTTAAGGTCTGTGAGGTGTGACGTTCTATGCATGCAGGCTTGTGGGTTGAGGATGAGACTGGTGGCTGAGTTTTGTACGGTCTATGAGTTGTAACGTGCAATGCATACAGGCTGGTAGGTTGAGGATGAGGCAGGTGGCTGAGATTTGTGAGGTGTAACATGCTATGCATGCAGGTTGGTGGATTGAGGATGAGACTGGTGGCTGAGTTTTGTAAGGTCTGTGAGGTATAACGTGCTATGCATGCAGGCTGGTAGGTTGAGGATAAGACTGGTGGCTGGGCTTTTTAAGGTCTGTGAGGTGTAACAGGCTATGCATGTAGGCTGGTAAGTTGAGGATGAGGCTGGTGGCTGAGATTTGTAAGGTCTGTGATGTGTAACGTGATATGCATGCAGGCTGGAAAGTTGAGAACGAGGCGTGCCGCTGAGTTTTGTAAGGTCTGTGAGTTGTAACAGGCTATGAGGATGAGGCTGGTGGCTGAGTTTTGTAAGATCTGTGGGGTGTAACCTTTTATGCATGCAGGCTGATAGGTGGAGAACGAGGCGTGCCGCTGAGTTTTCTATGGTCTGTGAGGTATAACGTGCTATGCATACAG
This sequence comes from Lissotriton vulgaris, assembly GCF_964263255.1. NCBI lineage: Eukaryota > Metazoa > Chordata > Amphibia > Caudata > Salamandridae > Lissotriton > Lissotriton vulgaris. The sequence continues at coordinate 36,631,699 of NC_141687.1, read as the reverse complement.
GCTGGTGGATTGAGGATGAGGGCTGGTGGCTGAGTTTTGTAAGGTCAGTGAGGTGTAACGTGCTATGTATGCAGGCTGGTGGGTTGAGGATGAGACTGGTGGCTGGTCTTTGTAAGGTCTGAGAGGTGTAATATAACTTTGCATGCAGGCTGGTACGTTGAGTATGAGACTGGTGGCTGGTGTTTGTAATGTCTGTGAGGTGTAACGTGCTATGCATGCAGGCTGGTGGTTTGAGGATGAGACTGGTGGCTGGTCTTTGTAAGGTCTGTGAGGTGTAACTTGCTATGCATGCAGGCTGGTAGGTTGAGGATGAGACTGGTGGCTGGTCTTTGTAAGGTCTGTGAGGTGTAACGTGCTATGCATGCAGGCTGGTGGTTTGAGGATGAGACTGGTGGCTAAGGTTTGTAAGGACTGTGAGGTGTAACGTGCTATGCATGCAGGCTGGTCGGTTGAGGATGAGACTGTCGACTGGTCTTTGTAAGGTCTGTGAGGTGTAACGTGCTATGCAAGCAGGCTGGTGGTTTGAGGATGAGACTGGTGGCTAAGTTTTGTAAGGACTGTGAGGTGTAATGTGCTATGCATGCAGGCTGGTGGTTTGAGGATGAGACTGGTGGCTAAGTTTTGTAAGGACTGTGAGGTGTAACGTGCTATGCATGCAGGCTGGTCGGTTGAGGATGAGACTGTCGGCTGGTCTTTGTAAGGTCTGTGAGGTGTAACGTGCTATGCAAGCAGGCTGGTGGGTTTAGGATGAGGCTGGTGGCTGAGCTTTGTAAGGACTGTGAGGTGTAACGTGCTATGCATGCAGGCTGGTAGGTTGAGGATGAGACTGGTGGCTGAGTTTTGTAAGGACTGTGAGGTGTAACGTGCTATGCATGCAGGCTGGTGGTTTGAGGATGAGACTGGTGGCTGAGTTTTGTAAGGACTGTGAGGTGTAACATGCTATGCATGCAGGCTGGTAGGTTAAGGATGAGAATGGTGGCTGGTCTTTGTAAGGTTTGTGAGGTGTAACGTGCAATGCATTCAGGCTGGTAGGTTGAGGACGAGGCGGGTGGCTGAGGTTTCTAAGGTCTGTGAGGTGTAACGTGCTATGCATGCAGGCTGGTGTTTTGAGGATGAGACTGGTGGCTTAGTTTTGTAATGTGTGTGAGGTGTAATGTGCTATGCATGCAGGCTGGTGGGTTGAGGATGAGACTCTTGGCTGGTCTTTGTAAGATCCCCGAGGTGTAACGTGTATGCATGCTGGCTGAGGATGAGGCTGGTGGCTGGGTTTTGTAAGGTATGTGGTGTAACGTGGTATGCAGACTGGTAGGTTGAGGATTAGGCTTGTAGCAGAGTTTTGTAAGGTTTGTGAGGTGTAATGTGCAATGCATGCAGGCTGGTAGGTTGAGGACAAGGCGTGTGGCTGAGTTTTGTAAAGTCTGGAGGAGTAACATGCTATTCCTGTAGGCTGGTGGGTTAAGGATGAGGCTGGTGGATGAGTTTTGTAAGGTCTGTGAGGTGTAACGTGCTATGCATGCAGGCTGGTACGTTGAGGACGAGGCTGGTGGCTGAGTTTTGTAAGGTCTGTGAGGTGTAACGTGCTATGCATGCAGGCTGGTGGTTTGAGGATGAGACTGGTGGCTGGTCTGTGTAAAGTCTGTGGGGTGTACCGTGCTATGCAGGCAGGCTTGTAGGTTGAGGATAAGACTGGTGGCTGAGTTGTGTACGGTCTGCAAGGCGTAACATGCTATGCATGCAGGCTGGTAGGTTGAGGGCGAGGCTGGTGGCTGAGTTTTGTAAGGTCTGTGAGGTGTAATGTGCTATGCATTAACCCTGGGCAAAGCACTAAGCCACGCACATGTAGATTGCAAAGTTTCCGCTACCTCGCACTATGCGAACTGCACGTAGCACAGTGCAAACACGCGTAGCGTAGTGAAGCGGTCATTTTGTTGCAGGTTCACGGTCCTCAATGTCAAGTTGGCGACCGCGAGCAAGCAAAATGACTTTCCGGCAAGACTTTTTACTCGTTCGCGATCAGCAACGTCAAGTTGACGATGGCAAGCGTGGAAAATAAACCTGCCGGCGAGATTCTCAACGCCGGTATGTCAGGTTTCTGATTGCGAGTGGTCGCGTATGCTCGTGACCGCTCGCCATGAGAAACTACCAGTCCACGTTGAGAAAGCTGCTGATAGAGTAAAAACTCGAGCGGCAGAAAACTACAGCTCGCACTGTGCAAGATGCCATTTTCAATGATTGCACAGTGCCGGATGCTTGTCCGCACTGTGCAGTCATTGAAAACGGCATCTTGCACAGTGCGAACAGGGCACTAAGCAGTTCACGCAGTGCTATGCGTAGCTCGCGTAGTGCGAGGTGCACTTCGCATAGCTACACGTAGCGCTACTTTGCGAACTACGCCCAGGGTTACTATGCATGCCGGCTGTTGGTTGAGGATGAGACTGGTGGCTGAGTTTTGTACGGTCTGTGAGGTGTAATGTGCGATGCATGCAGGCTGGTAGATTGAGGACTAGGCTGGTGGTTGAGTTTTGTAAGGTCTGTGAGGTGTAGCATGCTATGCAAGCAGGCTGGTGGGTTGAGAGTGAGACTGGTGGCTGAGTTTTGTTAGTCAAGTGAGGTGTAACGTACTATGCATGCAGTCTTGTAGGTTGAGGATGAGGCTGGTGGCTCAGTTTTGTACTGTCTGTGAGGTGTAAAGTGCTATTCATGCAGGCTGGTGGGTTGAGGATGAGCCTGGTGGCTGGGCTTTGTAAGATCTGGGAGGTGGAACATGCTATGTATGTAGGCTGTTAGATTGAGAATGAGGCTGGGGGCTGAGTTTTGTACGTTCTGTTAGTTGTAACCTGCTATGAATGCAGGCTGGTAGGAGGAGGATGAGGCTGGTGGCTGAGTTTCGTAAGGTCTGTGAGGTGTAACGTGCTATGCAGGCGGGCTGGTGGGTTGGGGATGAGCCTGGTGGCTGGGCTTTGTAAGATCTGGGAGGTGGAACGTGCTATGCATGTAGGCTGGAAGGTTGAGAACGAGGCGTGCCGCTGAGTTTTGAAAGGACTGTGAGGTGTAACGTGCTATGAGGATGAGGCTGGGGGCTGAGTTTTGTAAGGTCTGTGAGTTGTAATCTGCTATGCATGAAGGCTGATAGGTGGAGGATGAGGATGGTGGCTGAGTTTTGTAAGGTATGTGAGGTGTAACATGCTATGCATTCAGGCTGGCGGGTTGAGATTGAGGCTGGTGGTTGAGTTTTGTAAGGTCTGTAAAGAGTAACGATCTATGCAGGCAGGCTGGTGGGTTGAGGATGAGATTGGTGGCTTGGCTTTTTAAGGTCTTTGAGGTGTAACATGCTATGCATGCAGGCTGGTACGTTGAGGACGAGACTGGTGGCTGAGTTCGAGCAGTAGCGGCACCCCCCCTCCCCCAGCGCCTTGAGACCCTACGGGTATGTAGCGCGCTCTATAAGTGTCACTGATTGATTGATTGATTGAGTTTTGTAAGGACTTTGAGGTATAACGTGCTATGCATGCAGGCTGGTGTGTTGAGGACTAGGCTGGTGGCTGAGTTTTGTACGGTCTGTGAGGTGTAACATGCTATGCATGCAGGCTGGTACGTTAAGGACGAGGCTGGTGGCTGAGTTTTTTAATATCTGTGAGGTGTAACGTGCTATGCATGCAGGCTGGTGGGTTGAGAATGAGACTGGTGGCTGAGTTTTGTATGGTCTGCAAGTCGTAACGTGCTATGCATGCATGCAGGCTGGTAGGTTGAGGACGAGGCTAGTGGCTGTGTTTTGTAAGGTCTGTGAGGTGTAACGTGCTATGCATGGAGGCTGGTAGGTTTACGACGAGACTGGTGGCTGAGTTTTGTATGGTCTGTGAGATGTAATGTGCTATGCATGAAGGCTGGTAGGTTGAGGACGAGACTGTTGGCTGAGTTTTGTAAGGTCTTTGAGGTGTAACGTGCTATGTATGCAGGCTGGTGGGTTGAGGCTGAGACTGGTGGCTGAGTTTTGTAAGGTATGTGAGGTGTAACGTGCTATGCACGCAGGCTGGTGGGTTGAAGATGAGACTGGTGGCTGGTCTGTGTAAAGTCTGTGGGGTGTACCGTGCTATGCAGGCAGGCTTGTAGGTTGAGGATAAGACTGGTGGCTGAGTTGTGTACGGTCTGCAAGGCGTAACATGCTATGCATGCAGGCTGGTAGGTTGAGGGCGAGGCTGGTGGCTGAGTTTTGTAAGGTCTGTGAGGTGTAATGTGCTATGCATTAACCCTGGGCAAAGCACTAAGCCACGCACATGTAGATTGCAAAGTTTCCGCTACCTCGCACTATGCGAACTGCACGTAGCACAGTGCAAACACGCGTAGCGTAGTGAAGCGGTCATTTTGTTGCATGTTCACGGTCCTCAATGTCAAGTTGGCGACCGCGAGCAAGCAAAATGATTTTCCGGCAAGACTTTTTACTCGTTCGCGATCAGCAACGTCAAGTTGACGATGGCAAGCGTGGAAAATAAACCTGCCGGCGAGATTCTCAACGCCGGTATGTCAGGTTTCTGATTGCGAGTGGTCGCGTATGCTCGTGACCGCTCGCCATGAGAAACTACCAGTCCACGTTGAGAAAGCTGCTGATAGAGTAAAAACTCGAGCGGCAGAAAACTACAGCTCGCACTGTGCAAGATGCCATTTTCAATGATTGCACAGTGCCGGATGCTTGTCCGCACTGTGCAGTCATTGAAAACGGCATCTTGCACAGTGCGAACAGGGCACTAAGCAGTTCACGCAGTGCTATGCGTAGCTCGCGTAGTGCGAGGTGCACTTCGCATAGCTACACGTAGCGCTACTTTGCGAACTACGCCCAGGGTTACTATGCATGCCGGCTGTTGGTTGAGGATGAGACTGGTGGCTGAGTTTTGTACGGTCTGTGAGGTGTAATGTGCGATGCATGCAGGCTGGTAGATTGAGGACTAGGCTGGTGGTTGAGTTTTGTAAGGTCTGTGAGGTGTAGCATGCTATGCAAGCAGGCTGGTGGGTTGAGAGTGAGACTGGTGGCTGAGTTTTGTTAGTCAAGTGAGGTGTAACGTACTATGCATGCAGTCTTGTAGGTTGAGGATGAGGCTGGTGGCTCAGTTTTGTACTGTCTGTGAGGTGTAAAGTGCTATTCATGCAGGCTGGTGGGTTGAGGATGAGCCTGGTGGCTGGGCTTTGTAAGATCTGGGAGGTGGAACATGCTATGTATGTAGGCTGTTAGATTGAGAATGAGGCTGGGGGCTGAGTTTTGTACGTTCTGTTAGTTGTAACCTGCTATGAATGCAGGCTGGTAGGAGGAGGATGAGGCTGGTGGCTGAGTTTCGTAAGGTCTGTGAGGTGTAACGTGCTATGCAGGCGGGCTGGTGGGTTGGGGATGAGCCTGGTGGCTGGGCTTTGTAAGATCTGGGAGGTGGAACGTGCTATGCATGTAGGCTGGAAGGTTGAGAACGAGGCGTGCCGCTGAGTTTTGAAAGGACTGTGAGGTGTAACGTGCTATGAGGATGAGTCTGGGGGCTGAGTTTTGTAAGGTCTGTGAGTTGTAATCTGCTATGCATGAAGGCTGATAGGTGGAGGATGAGGATGGTGGCTGAGTTTTGTAAGGTATGTGAGGTGTAACATGCTATGCATTCAGGCTGGCGGGTTGAGATTGAGGCTGGTGGTTGAGTTCTGTAAGGTCTGTAAAGAGTAACGATCTATGCAGGCAGGCTGGTGGGTTGAGGATGAGATTGGTGGCTTGGCTTTTTAAGGTCTTTGAGGTGTAACATGCTATGCATGCAGGCTGGTACGTTGAGGACGAGACTGGTGGCTGAGTTCGAGCAGTAGCGGCACCCCCCCTCCCCCAGCGCCTTGAGACCCTACGGGTATGTAGCGCGCTCTATAAGTGTCACTGATTGATTGATTGATTGAGTTTTGTAAGGACTTTGAGGTATAACGTGCTATGCATGCAGGCTGGTGTGTTGAGGACTAGGCTGGTGGCTGAGTTTTGTACGGTCTGTGAGGTGTAACATGCTATGCATGCAGGCTGGTACGTTAAGGACGAGGCTGGTGGCTGAGTTTTTTAATATCTGTGAGGTGTAACGTGCTATGCATGCAGGCTGGTGGGTTGAGAATGAGACTGGTGGCTGAGTTTTGTATGGTCTGCAAGTCGTAACGTGCTATGCATGCATGCAGGCTGGTAGGTTGAGGACGAGGCTAGTGGCTGTGTTTTGTAAGGTCTGTGAGGTGTAACGTGCTATGCATGGAGGCTGGTAGGTTTACGACGAGACTGGTGGCTGAGTTTTGTATGGTCTGTGAGATGTAATGTGCTATGCATGAAGGCTGGTAGGTTGAGGACGAGACTGTTGGCTGAGTTTTGTAAGGTCTTTGAGGTGTAACGTGCTATGTATGCAGGCTGGTGGGTTGAGGCTGATAGCTGAGTTTTGTACGGTCTGTGAGGTGTAACCTGCTATGCATGCAAGCTGGTACGTTAAGGATGAGGCTGGTGGCTGAGTTTTGTAAGGTCCGTGAGGTGTAACGTGCTAAGCATGCAGACTGGTGGGTTGAGGATGAGACTGGTGGCTGGGTTTTGTAAGGTCTGTGAGGTATACCGTGCTATGCATGCAGGCTGGTAGGTTGAGGATGAGACTGGTGGCTGGGCTTTTTTAAGGTCTGTGAGGTGTAACATGCTATGCATGTAGGCTGGAAAGCTGAGGATGACGCTGGTGGCTGAGATTTGTAAGATCTGTGAGGTGTAACGTGATATGCATGCAGGCTGAGAACGAGGCGTGCTGCTGAGTTTTGTAAAGTCTGTGAGTTGTAACGTGCTATGAGGATGAGGCTGGGGACTGAGTTTTGTAAGGTCTGTGATTTGCAACCTGCTATGCATGCAGGCTGATAGGTGGAGGATAAGGCTGGTGGCTGAGTTTTGTAAGGTATGTGAGGTGTAACATGCTATCCATTCAGGCTGGCGGGTTGACGATGAGGCTGTAACGTACTATGCATGCAGGCTGGTGGGTTGAGAATGAGACTGGTGGCTGAGTTTTGTATGGTCTGCAAGGCGTAACGTGCTATGCATGCAGGCTGGTAGGTTGAGGAAGAGGCTAGTGGCTGAGTTTTGTAAGGTCTGTGAGGTATAACGTGGTATGCATGGAGGCTGGTAGGATTACGACGAGGCTGGTGGCTGAGTTTTGTAAGGTCTGTGAGGTGTAATGTGCTATGCATGCAGGCTGGTACGTTAAGGACGAGGCTGGTGGCTGAGTTTTGTAAGGTCCATGAGGTGTAACATGCGAAGCATGCAGACTGATGGGTTGAGGATGAGGCTGATGGCTGAGTTTTAAAAGGACTGTGAGGTGTACCGTGCTATGCAGGCAGGCTTGTAGGTTGAGAATGGGACTGGTTGCTGAGTTTTGTATGGTCTGTGAGGTGTGACGTTCTATGCATGCAGGCTGGTGGGTTGAGGATGAGACTGGTGGATGGGTTTTGTAAGGTCTGTGAGGTATAACGTGCTATGCATGCAGGCTGGTAGGTTGAGGATGAGACTGGTGGCTGGGCTTTGTAAGGTCTGTGAGGTGTAACGTGCTATGCAAGCAGGCTGGTAAGTTGAGGATGAGGCTGGTGGCTGAGATTTGTAAGGTCTGTGAGGTGTAACGTGATATGCATGCAGGCTGGAAGGTTGAGAATGAGGCGTGCTGCTGAGTTTTGTAAGGTCTGTGAGTTGTAACGTCCTATGAGGATGAGGCTGGGGGCTGAGTTTTGTAAAGTCTGTGAGTTGCAACCTGCTATGCATGCAGGCTGATAGGTGGAGGATGAGGCTGGTGGCTGAGTTTCGTAAGGTATGTAAAGTGTAACGATCTATGCAGGCAGGCTGGTGGGATGAGGATGAGGCTGGGGGCTGAGTTTTGTAAAGTCTGTGAGTTGCAACCTGCTATGCATGCAGGCTGATAGGTGGAGGATGAGGCTGGTGGCTGAGTTTCGTAAGGTATGTAAAGTGTAACGTGCTATGCATGCAGGCTGGTGTGTTGAGGACGAGGCTTGTGGCTGAGTTTTGTGAGGTCTGTGAGGTGTAATGTGCTATGCATGCAGGCTGGTACGTTAAGGACGAGGCTGGTGGCTGAGTTTTGTAAGGTCTGTGAGGTGTAACATGCTATGCATGCAGGCAGGTACGTTAAGGACGAGGCTGGTGGTGGAGTTTTGTAAGGTCTGTGAGGTGCAACGTGCTAAGCATGCAGACTGGTGGTGGGTCGAGGATGAGGCTGATGGCTGAGTTTTGAAAGGACTGTGAGGTGTACCGTGCTATGCAGGCAGGCTTGTAGGTTGAGAATGACGGTTGCTGAGTTTTGTATGGTCTGTGAGATGTGACGTTCTATGCAAGCAGGCTGGTGGGTTTAGGATGAGGATGGTGGCTGAGTTTTGTAGGGTTTGTGAGGTGTAACATGCTATGCCTGCAGGCTGGTTAGTTGAGGATGAGGCTGGTGGCTGAGATTTGTAAGTTCTGTGAGGTGAAACGTGATATGCATGCAGGCTGGAAGGTTGAGAACGAGGCGTGCTGCTGAGTTTTGTAAGGTCTGTGAGTTGTATCGTGCTATGAGGATCAGACTGGTGGCTTCGTTTTGTTAGGTCTGTGGGGTGTAACCTAACCTGCTATGCATGCAGGCTAGTAGGTGGAGAACGAGGCGTGCCGCTGAGTTTTCTAAGGTCTGTGAGGTGTAACGTGCTATGCATGCAGGCTGGTGGGTTGAAGATGAGGCTTGTGGCTGAGTTTTGTAAGGTCAGTGAGCTGTAACGTCCTATGCATGCAGGCTGGTGGGTTGAGGATGAGAGTGGTGGCTGGTCTTTGTAAGGTCTGTGAGGTGTAACGTGCTATCCATGTAGGCTGGTAGGTTCAGGCCGAGGCTGGTGGCTGAGTTTTGTAAGGTCAGTGAGCTGTAACGTCCTATGCATGCAGGCTGGTGGGTTGAGGATGAGACTGGTGGCTGGTCTTTGTCAGGTCTGTGAGGAGTAACCTGCTATGCATGCAGGCCGGTAGGTTGAGGATAAGACTGGTGGCTGGACTTTGTAAGGTCTGTAAGTTGAAACGTGCTATGCAAGCAGGGTGGTGGGTTTAGGATGAGACTGGTGGCTGAGTTTTGAAAGGTTCATGAGGTGTAACGTGCTAAGCATGCAGGCGTGTAGGTTGAGAATGAGCCTGGTTGCTGAGTTTTGTATGGTCTGCAAGGCGTAACGTGCTATGCACGCAGGCTGGTAGGTTGAGGACGAGGCTGGTGGCTCAGTTTTGCAAGGTCTGTGAGGTGTAACGTGCTATGCATGCAGGCTGGTGTGTTGAGGACAAGGCTGGTGGCTAAGTTTTGTAAGGTCTGTGATGTGTAACGTGCTAAGCATGCAGGCTGGTGGGTTGTGGATGAGGCTGATGGCTGAGGTTTGAAAGTTCTGTGAGGTGTACCGTGCTATGCAGGCGGGCTTGTAGGTTGAGAATGACACTGGTGGCTGAGTTTTGTATGGTCTGCAAGGCGTAACGTGCTATGCATGCAGCCTGGTAGGTTGAGGACGAGACTGGTGGCTGAGTTTTGTATGGTCTTTGAGGTGTAAAATGCTATGCCTGCAGGCTGGTGTGTTGAGGACGAGGCTGGTTGCTGAGGGTTTGTAAGGTCTGTGAGGTGTAACATGCTATGCATGCAGGCTGGTGGGTTGAGGATGAGGCTGATGGTTGAGTTTTGTAAGGTCTGTGAGGTGTAACGCACTATGCATGCAGGCTGGTACGTTAAGGACAAGGCTGGTGGCTGAGGTTTGTAAGGTCCGTGAGGTGTAACGTGCTAAGCATGCAGGATGGTGGGTTGAGGATGAGGCTGATGGCTGAGTTTTGAAAGGTCTGTGAGGTGTGATGTTTTATGCACGCAGGCTGGTAGGTTGAAGGCCATGCTTGTGGCTGAGTTCTGTAAGGTCTGTGAGGTGTGACGTTTTATGCATGCAAGCTGGTGGGTTGAGGATGAGACTGATGGCTGAATTTTGTAAGGTCTGTGAGGTGTAACGGGCTATGCATACAGGCTGGTAGGTTGAGGATGAGACTGGTGGCTGGGTTTTTAACCCCTTGGCTGCTGGGGTCATTCCCCTGCCATGCTGGGGGAGGGGGGACGCGCACAGCACCCCGGTGCTCATGACGAGCTCAGCTCGTCATGAGTCACGATGGTCGTGTGCTCATAATGAGCTCAGCTCGTCATGACCACACCCGTTAAATTAGAACGCTCGCACAGCAGGGAAATGTTCCCATCGTGCGAGCGTTCTAAAGGTCATGACGAGCTGAACTCGTCATAAGCACACGAGAACCGGGAGTGTGGGAGGGGTTAAGGTCTGTGAGGTGTAACATGCTATGGATGTAGGCTGGTGTTGGACTTTTTCCTGAAAGTTTTCGCTTTTCGCTCCTCTAATTCTGGATGTCCCCCCTCGTAATAAAGTTGTATAGGCCCTGGGAGGTTGAGATGCCCTGTGTGATATTAAAATCCATGCTAAGGTGCAGGTGCCCTCTTCCCCCAACGTGGCTGCCACTCACCCCTGCTACTGCAGCGTGGTCTTGTCAGGTGCATTCTAGTAGCCAGGAGCTGGCTGAAACCCCTAAACATTGTAAATATTCCAGCCCGCCTTGCCTGCCCACAGTTAGAGTGGGGAAGCTCCTGAAACCTTCTAGAAAAGGGGCGGAGCCTATTTTTGCCGCCTTAGAGGGTGGTCACCTGACCTGGCCCTATATAAAAAAAGGGAGGGAAACTTTCCAGTCAGATGGGGCATCACTGATCTGGGGGACCCTACGCTGGAGACTTAGGCAGTAGGGTCTAGTCAGGGACCTATGCCACTGGGAGTGACAGGGCTTAGGTGCTGCCTTTCAAGTTGAGTGAGGAACCCTGAACTAGCCCACTGATCGGGCCCGGCGGGAGGGGAGCCCAGGTACCATCAACAGTGACCTGCTGAGGAATCCTGTCAGCAGCCCTCAACTCAACCCCACCCTTCAAGAAACAAGGAACTGTCCACAAGGGCGCCAAAACCATCAAGTGCCAAGAAGAAGTCTAACTGCGCTAACCAGGACCACTGGGGATCCACCAGGTATCGGGCTGTGCTCCTTCTGCCTCCTTTGTCCTGACCTGGGTCCCTGTGCTATTCTGCCACTGTTGTGTGGCCTGTCCTGCATTATCTGAACTGCCCTCAAGCGCTCTCTTGTTGTGGCACCAGAGAAGCGCTAATTCCAGAACTGCTTTATTTATGGGAATTGCCCCTGAGAAGCGATGTGACTCCCGGTACCAAGGCTGCCCACGAAACGCTGACTGCCTGAAGCGCTGTTGCCCCTGAGAAGCGACATTGCGGAAACTGCCCCCGTGCGCTGACTCAGCCAAGCCTGCTGCAAGCCCCGAGGCGCTGCTCAAGACCTCACCGTCGCAGCCCGGCGCCCCGTTAGCGAAGCGCCGTCATCATTCCCGGGGCCTCTGAGGAGCCCGGGGCCCCGCTGTCGCCGTCGCAACCTCGGCACTGCTTTCCAGGTGGGCCCGGCTGCTGTCCGTCCATCGCGGCGGCCCCCGGTATCACGAGAGGGCCGCCGGACTCCGGAGTTGGCCGCGCTAGGCCCTGAAGCCTGTACCCTTATCACGTGATGGGGGCGCGTCTTCCCCGCCCCTGCCGGCGCTGCATGCCCATTGGGCCTTGAGGCTGGGCCACCGCAAGCCGCACCTCCATTGGCGACTGCGGGCGCGCCTTTGCCTTGGCCTCCACTGATTGGTCCCCAGCCCCAGGAGCCTTCAGGAGGGCCAGGGACCGTCCCTCACCAGAGTGGGACCTCCACGGCTGTACCGGAGGCCCCGTGTCAGCCCCTGCCAGTACCGGCCCTACGCAGCGGGCTGCCTCATCACGCGGGGGAGGCTCAGAGGAGTCCCGAGCCCCTCCCCGCCTACCTCACCGTGACTGCGCTACGACTGGCCGAGGAGGCCGAGCCCCCTTCCCGCCAGCCTCTGGATTGGTTCCTGGGCCTCAGACATCATCGTAAATGTAAATGTAAATGTATTTGAGCTTGTAAAGCACACTGCTACCCGTAGGTTTCCTGGCGCTGTATAACGCTGGGGAACCCGTCCTGGCTTTCCCTGTGAGATGGTCCCTATTGGGTACCCCCAAGGTGAAGCCAGGCATCCCCGACGTTGATGGGGCCGTTTGTGGAGATTAAGCAAGCTATTGCCCAGAGTTGCTGAGTGGAACCCATGGTTAGAGTGACACGGAGGCGAGATTTATCGAGCCCGCTGACATTGGCCCAAACACCCTGCCGCGTCGGGAATAGAACCCTGGTCCCGAACCGTCCTCTGCTTCTGGGTCTGCTGCCTCTAACCAGTGAGCCACACTACTCCACCATCGTAGGCCCGGGAACAGCAGGAAACACTGCCGGAGGGCTCAGAGGAGGATAGGAGCCCTCCCCCTACCGAAAACCTCCACAAGAGCCTGAGTAGGCTGAAGACTTCAGGTAACCCCTGGGGAAGGAAGGTGGCAAACTCACGTGGATGTGGGGCCTCCAGGGTGCCAGAAGGAGGCCCCAAGATCGCCCCTCCCCCCGGGAGAACTAAGACTGGGCCCCTAAACACACTGTGAGGGCCTCACTGGATAAGAGTGAACCCCTGCCTGGGGTAAAGTTAAGGGCTCATGTTGCTTTCTTGTAGCCTCAAGCACGCTTTACTCAGGAGTACTGAAAAGCTCCTATAAGCCCTATGCATGGTTCCCCCCCCCCACTTAATGAAACGCTCCCCTGTGCTAGATGCAATGTTTATTCATGAGATTCATGAAATGTTTAGTCTGATCTAATGAACTGTTCCCTTTTGCCTGTTACGGTGTCGATCGGAAAGGGTGCCTGAGTTCTAACAAGTCTTACTCCTCATACATGGAAGGAGTTTCTCAGGCCCTGATGCCTAGTGTATCTATGCTCTTTTTTTACCTTACAAAAAACAACAGGTGATGGACAGAATGCAGAACAATGTCATACATTCACCCCAGTACAGAGATGTGGGCATAAATCCATCGTTGCTTTGCTCACCATACCATTCCAGTTTGAACCCAGCCATATGCAAATCAGTCTTGACCTTGTGCCCCATGGGACTGTCCGAACTGCCAAACCAGGTCCTCCCTGGACTGGAAACAAGCATCCAAGGACCGGTTTCGGGCTTTCATCCCTCATCAGCCTGGATAGCTTGATTCCAGTGGCATGGAGAGCACAGGACTCACGTCTGAGCATACCCGTCTCACTCGGGGTGGCGAATGCAAAAAACAACAGGTGATGGACAGAATGCAGAACAATGTCATACATTCACCCCAGTACAGAGATCTGGGCCTAAATTCATCGTTTTTTTGCTCACCATGCCATTCCAGTTTGAACCCAGCCATATGCAAATCAGTCTTCACCCTGTGCCCCACTGGAACAGTCCAGCCCGAACTGCCAAGCCAGGTCCTCCCTGGACTGGAAACAAGCATCCAAGGACCGGTTTCGGGCTTTCAGCCCTCATCAGCCTGGATAGCTTGATTCCAGTGGCATGGAGAGCACTGGACTCACGTCTGAGCATACACGTCTCACACGGGGTGACGAATGCAAAAAACAACAGGGGATGGACAGAATGCAGAAAAATGTCATACATTCACCCCAGTACAGAGATCTGGGCCTAAATCCATCGTTTTTTTGCTCACCATGCCATTCCAGTTTGAACCCAGCCATATGCAAATCAGTCTTGACCCTGTGCCCGATGGGAACAGTCCAGCCCAAACTGCCAAGCCAGGTCCTCCCTGGACTGGAAACAAGCATCCAAGGACTGGTTTCGGGCTTTCAGCCCTCATCAGCCTGGATTGCTTGATTCTAGTGGCATGGAGAGCACTGGACTCACGTCTGAGCATACCCGTCTCACTCGGGGTGACGAATGCAAAAAACAACAGGTGATGGACAGAATGCAGAACAATGTCAGACATTCACCCCAGTACAGAGATCTGGGCCTAAATCCATTGTTTTTTTGCTCACCATGCCAATCCAGTTTGAACCCAGCCATATGCGAATCAGTCTTGACCCTGTGCCCCATGGGAACAGCCCAGCCCGAACTGCCAAGCCAGGTCCTCCCTGGACTGGAAACAAGCATCCAAGGACCGGTTTCGGGCTTTAAGCCCTCATCAGCCTGGATAGCTTGATTCCAGTGGCATGGAGAGCACGGGACTCACGTCTGAGCGTACCCGTCTCACTCGGGGTGACAAATTCGAAAAATTAACAGGGGATGGACAGATAGCAGAACAATGTCATACATTCACCCCAGTACAGAGATCTGGGCCTAAATCCATTGTTTTTTTGCTCACCATGCCAATCCAGTTTGAACCCAGCCATATGCGAATCAGTCTTGACCCTGTGCCCGATGGGAACAGTCCAGCCCAAACTGCCAAGCCAGGTCCTCCCTGGACTGGAAATAAGCATCCAAGGACCGGTTTCGGGCTTTCAGCCCTCATCAGTCCGGATAGCTTGATTCTAGTGGCATGGAGAGCGCTGGACTCACGTCTGAGCATACCTGTCTCACTCGGGGTAACGAATGCAAAAAACAACAGGTGGTGGATAGAATGCAGAACAATGTCATACATTCACCCCAGTACAGAGATCTGGGCCTAAATCCATCGTTTCTTTGCTCACCATGCCATTCCAGTTTGAACCCAGCCATATGCAAAGCAGTCTTGACCCTGTGCCCCATTTGAACAGTCCAGCCCGAACTGCCAAGCCAGGTCCAACTTGGACTGTAAATAAGCATCCAAGGACCGGTTTCGGGCTTTCAGCCCTCATCAGCCTGGATAGCTTGATTCTAGTGGCATGGAGAGCACAGGACTCACGTCTGAGCATACCCGTCTCCCTCGGGGTGACGAATGTAAAAAACAAGAGGTGATGGACAGAATGCAGAACAATGTCATACATTCACCCGAGTACAGAGATCTGGGCCTAAATCCATCGTTTTTTTGCTCACCATGCCATTCCAGTTTGAACCCAGCCCTATGCAAATCAGTCTTGACCCTGTGCCCCATGGGAACAGTCCAGCCCGAACTGCCAAGCCAGGTCCTCCCAGGACTGGAAACAAGCATCCAAGGACCGGTTTCGGGCTTTCAGCTCTCATCAGCCTGGATAGCTTGATTCAAGTGGCATGGAGAGCACGGGACTCACGTCTGAGCATACCCGTCTCATTCGGGGTGACGAATGCAAAAAACAACAGGTGATGGACAGAATGCAGAACAATGTCATACATTCACCCCAGTACAGAGATCTGGGCCTAAATCCATCGTTTTTTTGCTCACCATGCCATTCCAGTTTGAACCCAGCCATATGCAAATCAGTCTGGACCCTGTGCCCCATGGGAACAGTCCAGCCCGAACTGCCAGCCCGGTCCTCCCTGGACTGGAAACAAGCATCCAAGGACCGGTTTCGGGCTTTCAGCCCTCATCAGCCTGGATAGCTTGATTCCAGTGGCATGGAGAGCACGGGACTCACGTATGAGCATACCCGTCTCACTCCGGGTGACGAATGCAAAAAACAACAGGTGATGGACAGAATGCAGAACAATGTCATACATTCACCCCAGTACAGAGATCTGGGCCTAAATCCATCGTTTTTTTGCTCACCATGCCATTCCATTTTGAACCCAGCCATATGCAAATCAGTCTGTACCCTGTGCCCCATGGGAACTGTTCAGCCCGAACTGCCAAGCCATGTCCTCCCTGGACTGGAAACAAGCATCCAAGGACCGGTTTCGGGCTTTCAGATCTCATCAGCCTGGCTAGCTTGATTCCAGTCGCATGGAGAGCACGGGACTCACGTATGAGCATACCCGTCTCACTCCGGGTGACGAATGCAAAAAACAACAGGTGATGGACAGAATACAAAACAATGTCATACATTCACCCCAGTACAGAGATCTGGGCCTAAATCACCCCGAGTGGGCTGGGTATGCTCAGACGTGAGTCCCAGGCTCTCCACATTACTGGAGTCAAGCTATCCAGGCTGAAGAAGGCTGATAGCCAGAAACCGGTCTTTGGATGCTTGATTCCGGTCTAGGAAAGACATGGCTTGGTAGTTCGGGCTGGACTGTTCCCATGAGGCACAGGGTCAAGGCTGATTTGCATATAGTCATTGTCTGACCTAGGGTGGTGCGGAGTGCAAAAAACGATGGATTTAGGCCCAGATCTTTGTACTGGGGTGAATGTAAGACATTGTTCTGCACTCTGTCCATCAACTGTGTTTTTTGCAATATTCACCCAGAGTGGGCTGGGTATGCTCAGACTTGAGTCCCAGGCTCTCCACATCACTGGAGTCAAGCTATTCAGGCTGAAGAAGGCTGATAGCCAGAAACCGGTCCTTGGATGCTTGATTCCGGTCTAGGAAAGACATGGCTTGGTAGTTCGAGCTGGACTGTTCCCATGAGGCACAGGGTCAAGGCTGATTTGCATATAGCCATTGTCTGACCTAGGGTGGTGTGGAGTGCAAAAAACGATGGATTTAGGCTCAGATCTTTGTACTGGGGTGAATGTAAGACATTGTTCTGCATTCTGTCCATTTACAGTGTTTTTTGGAATTTTCACCCCGAGTGGGCTGGGTATGCTCAGACGTGAGTCCCAGGCTCTCCACATCACTGGAGTCAAGCTATTCAGGCTGAAGTAGGCTGATAGCCAGAAACTGGTCCTTGGATGCTTGATTCCGGTCTAGGAAAGACATGGCTTGGTAGTTCGAGCTGGACTGTTCTTATGAGGAACAGGGTCAAGGCTGATTTGCATATAGCCATTGTCTGACCTAGGGTGGTGTGGAGTGCAAAAAAACGATGGATTTAGGCTCAGATCTTTGTACTGGGGTGAATGTAAGACATTGTTCTGCATTCTGTCCATTAACAGTGTTTTTTTGCAATTTTCACCCCGAGTGGGCTGGGTATGCTCAGACCTGAGTCCCAGGCACTCCACATCACTGGAGTCAAGCTATCCAGGCTGAAGAAGGCTGATAGCCAGAAACCGGTCCTTGGATGCTTGATTCCGGTCTAGGAAAGACATGGCTTGGTAGTTCGGACTGGACTGTTCTTATGAGGCACAGGGTCAAGGCTGAATTGCATATAGCCATTGGCTGACCTAGGGTGGTGTGGAGTGCAAATAAATGATGGATTTAGGCCCAGATCTTTGTACTGGGGTGAATGTAAGACATTGTTCTGTATTCTGTCCATCACTGTGTTTTTTTTCTTTTTTTTTACCTTAGGCACTGCTTATTGTTGATTACTGAAATTCGCCACATAAGGTAATGAAATGTTTCACTTAAGCTAATTGAATGTTCTCCCTTTAATGAAAAGTGTAGGCTCCTGTTTAGTGCTGCATCCCCTGAATGGCTACAGGTGGCTAATAAGATGAATAAGATGGCTTTGAATTCCTCTTAAAGTGGTGGCCCGATGCCCTGTCTGTTTCAGCCCTATGGAAACGAGCGTTTACAGGTTACAGGCCTCAATCCATAAAAAGTTAATCCCTGATTAGGGGCTGTTAGGAAATGCCTACAGTCCTATGAAGAAGAGGTTGCTTGCGTGATCATCCCTATTCAATGAAATATCGGCCTGGTTTAAGTACTAAACCGACATTCCTAGTTAAATGCACTGGTTACTCCTATTTGAGGAGATGTTTATTCATGCTTGCCGGAAGGTGAGCTACATGCCCATAGTTAGGGAGTGAAGGGATCCTTGCTTTAATGGATTGTGTGCTTAACCGCTGAACTGGTTATCTCCACAGGGAATGTTCATGCCTGCATTTTCCAGAAGACTGCAGGGGTTTTCTATGAGATGGTGATTTCTTCATGCCTAATAACATGTTTATCTTAGATGAAAATGCCCACAGTGACCTCCTATGTCACACCCTGAATGGAATGCTTTACTCCTGCTCAGGGAAGTGTTCTCTACTCCTGCCACAACAGTGATCTGCCTGTGCCTATGGAAATGTTCGCCCTGGCCTAATGAAAGGTTGTATTCTGGCTTAATGAGATGTTGCCTGAATTCTAAAAGATTGGGACTGCATGCAGTTCCCTGAGGAAATGTTTTAATCCTGTCTAACACAGTGTTCCCTGAGCATCTACAGCTATATAATGACATGTGAGTGCTGAATAAGGAAAAGCTTATTCCTCGAATTAAATGTTTAGGAGGGATCTGCTGTATTGATTCAGGAATCACCCCTCCTTTTACTCATGCAAGGAAATGATTATTCCTGCTAAGGAACTGTGTAACTGAGGCATTGCGATCTTTGTGATTCATTGCCCTGAGACGGGCCTGAGCCCCAAGGGACACCTCTGGGGCCTGAGTTTAGTAGAGTTGAATATCAGGTAATGGTAGGCCCTGATGAATGATACACCTTGTTAGCTGATGCAATGTGTGTTGTCCCAGGAAAGGCTTATCGTTAACTGTTTCTTCCTGTCGGATCTCCAGTTTAATCCTGCTAAGGAGTTTTATGTAATGTTCCCCTTGCTTGGTGAGAGGTTAATTGGTTAGCCTACTGAACAGGTTTCTCACCTGGTGAGACGTGGACTCTTGCTACAGGATATGTTCATCTTTGCCTGGTGAGCTGGTTGTCCATGTTTAATGCGAGGCTCACCTTTGCGGGGTGCCTTGGTATTTAATGCCTAATGAAATGTACCCTGGTTTATTGTACAGTACTGAAATGCTAATGAAATGTTTATTGCAAAGTGTTAAATTGGATATTGAACTGCTCCCTTTACTCCCCTCTGATGAAATGCTTTGATGAGTATTTGATACTGTGATTTTTTATTACCCTGAACCTTGATCTTATATAAAAGCATATTGTTTTAAATCAAACTCACTGGTGTGGTCTCAGTCATTCCGTGTGCGTTTATTGTTTCAGTGAATACGTGTGCTGTGTGGTCACTTAACACCCAAGCTTTCGGGTGCCTACCTGCTCGTGCCAGGCTACCCCCGGGGAACTGGTGACCCCAGTTCCTACAGCTGGTAAGTGGAGGATGAGGCTGGTGGCTGAGATTTGTAAGGTCTGTGAGGTGTAACGTGATATGCATGCAGACTGGAGGGTTGAGAACGAGGCGTGCCGCTGAGTTTTGTAAGGTCTGTGAGTTGTAACGTGCTATGAGGATGAGGCTGGTGGCTGAGTTTTGTAAGGTCTGTGGGGTGTAACCTGCTTGGCATGCAGGCTGGTAGGTGGAGAACAAGGTGTGCTGCTGAGTTTTCTAAGGTCTGTGAGGTGTTGTAGATGATTCTAGGAATCTAGTTAATATTCCCGATTTCATGCCCTTATGTGGTTATATTAAATCATACCCTTATAAAGGCATAAGAATCATACCCATGTTAAGACATAGCCAATGCAGTCCAAATACGGCAAGGCTACTCCCATAGACTCCTAGAAAGCACAACGCGTTCTTAAACAAACCAAGCCTCCAGCAGCCCAGGAAATCCCCCTGCTTCTGTATTGATTTGTCCTAGAACTCCTGGAGTCCTGAAAGAACTGAGAGTTCTTAGTGACGTCTTATGTCCAACCTTACGTCAAACTCAGCACCTCCCAGGTATAAATATACCAGCATCTGCCTTGGGCAACACACGATGGTTTGGTGCAGATCGGCTATCTACTTGCCCGACGCCCTGCTGATGCGAGTGCCGAAGGAAGCCGACCCTCCCTGCTGACACACAGAGAGACACTGTGTTTTCTCCTGCCGAGAAATCCAGCTCCAGTGTTTCCCTGTCACCCTTGCGGGTTGCTGGGAGGTCGAGTCCTGAGAAAGAGATACAAGACCTCCTTCATTCTATAACCAAGGTACGGAGCTGAATGGACCCACAGAGAATTCTTGGTTCAGATTCTTGGCAAAAACTGTAACTCATCTACTCCTTCCCTGTACTAGGCTTAGGTCAGGTACACTGGGGTAGGCCAGTTGAGTAGGTTTAGTCATTATTTTATCGTTGTATGTATTTTATCCATTTTAAGTATCTTATGGCTTAGAAACGATATAAATGCTTTTACATTATTATTTCATAATACTCATTTTACTGTACGCACTTTACTTTATGACAAGTATTGCAATTGTGGCAATTCACTTCTCTTGCATGAGAAAGTAGACTGCTCAATAAATAACCTTTTTATTGAAAACACCCGTCTCTCTATTTCTCTGCACTCCTGATGAAACTAAGCATGCACGATTGACTGAGTGAAATAGCTATATATTGTTTCCGCGACTCTGGAGATATACTCCTTATTCTGGGGGAGCAAAGTTGTCATGTTCATGCGGTTGTCAGAAACTAATCCCTTCTTGTCTAATCAGGAAAGTTGACACCTTCTTGTTTGCTCGAGAAAGTTTCTAGTGACCTCTGAGCTAGCTGGCATTTCATAATTAAGTCTAACATATTCAATAGAGACCTAGTTGACCTCAGTCCTACGTCTACACTGTCGTTTAGGTTATTTCAATGCGCAGAGCCTATTGGGAATATAGGAACAACACTACATGGCGCCCAACGTTTGGTAAGGTGATAATTTAACGCTAGATACTAGAGTAACCCCTTTTTCCGTAAAAACTCCAATAGACGTCTGGAGTGGGTAAAAGGTTAATATCCACCAGAACTTAGTAGGAAGAGATTCCTATGTATTAGTTTTTGGTTTAGTCAACGTTGAAGGATACAGTGTTCCAAAATATTGTGCACCTAATCTTTGTTTCCTTGAAACTTTCTCTGCAAACTCTCATTAAACAATGTCAACTAACGGCGACAACAACGAAACCGGTGGAGCTGCAGTAGATGAAATGAAATGAAATGAATGAAAAGAAATGAAATGAAATTTGATTTGTAGAGCGCATGGCTGCCCGAAAGCGTCCCAGCGCTTGCATAGGGAACCCGTCCTGGTATTCCCCTGCGAGATAACCCATTACTGGGCATCCCCAAGGTGAAAGCCAGGCATCCCGCTGCGAGGGGCCGTTGTGGAGATTAAGCAAGCTATTGCCCAGAGTTACAGAGTGGGACTCCATGATTGGAATAGGCACCGAGGCGAGAATTGTCAGGTCCGGGGAAATTTTTGCCCAAGACCCGCCGAGGCGGTGAATTGAACCCTGGTCCGGGCCAGACCTCTGCATCAGGGTCTGCCGCTCCAACCACTTGAGCCACACTTCTCCACACTGCAAATCAACCGGGTTTTGACGTTACAGGGTTTAATGAAATTTACCTGGATGCGAACAAAATCCCGGTAAATGTAAGGAAGAGTGTAAAACCTATAGCTAATGGTGTATCATCGGGAGGTGGTACAGTCATATTTGTTGTTGAGGCACATGAATGTCGGCAGACAGAGGTATTCTAATCTTGGATAAATTTTCCAGCAGCAAATGCTGTAACACACGAGTTCCACTACTACAAAGCAGGGGAACCTCCAGCGGAATACGTTCCTTTTTGAGGACGTTAAAATTTCACTAACTTACCAGGAGCATCAGCTCTGGTTTAATGGCATCAAAATCACATTACCAGGCTCGGTCCACTAGGTAGAACAGGAGCCACATGGCCGGTTCTAGCCAGCTATACACCAGATCCCGACATTGAAGAAATGTCAGAACTTTTACTTCAACTAAAACAATTAATTAAAATACATACAAAATTGGTACTATATGTCATGCGGACTTTAACAGTCCAACCTTCGGTAAAAATTCCACAGCACACCCCTCACCAGGGGAACACTAATAAAATTACACCACAGACTATACAATCAGTCATTGGTAAATTACCCGCAAAACGGGAACAAGTTCCGTTCTGGTTAGCTCAAAAAATTACTCAAATAGAGGCAGTATTTCCTGATACTACCCCTCACGAAAAACACAGAATTCTGACAATCTGCCTACCAATGGGGATTGCACCACATGTGGAGGACTGTGACACTTGGGGAACAGTCTTTGCTTCAATCTACATAAAAGCACATGGTGTTCTGTCTATGGCGGTTATACCAGACGTACTAAGACAGATTTGAAATGAATACGGTACAGAGCCTGCTTAAAATCTAGGTATGAAATTACTGAAAGACTTTAAGCAAGTCTCGGCTATACTACTAGCCAACATAAAAGGTGAAGCAGCATCCGTGGCGATCCGCCAGAAATTAAAAGAAACAGAAATAGCAGACCAACCTTTTGAACTGCCAGAATAATTGAAAAATCCTATGAAGAATTAGGTAGAGACAGTTTGGGTGGGAAACCACTAAAACCACAACTAACAGAAAATCCTGAAAAGACATTCATTACAAATAATTTAATAACTCAAAAGAAGAAGTGGGAAGGTAATAAACAGACCTCTCCCAGAGAAAAACAGTTTCAGAGCAGAGGAAGGTCTCCCCAACGGAGAGATAGATCTCCAGACCGAGGGGGTAGGTCTCCCCAGCCGGAGCCCTCTGAAAAAAGATATAACCTTAGAAATAGGGAAAATTTGAGGAAACCTGACAGATATCAAGATATTGATACACATCCCTCTCGATCTTTTCAGACTTCCTCACAGAAATCGAAAAGAAGAGGACGGTCAGAACATAAAGAAGAGCGCGTCAAGTCCAAAGACAAAGAACCTGCTCATCAAAATAAAAAATTACAGTTTCCCAAAAAGAAGGTAGCCAGTATTAAAGTAAAACATGCCGAGGATTCTGAGGACACAACTCAAGAAAGGAGAATGGGCCCAGACAATGCTAGACAGCACAGCAGAAGTGACCATAGTTTGCAAGATCCTGATGAATCTTCTGGAGACAGTGGACATAAATGAATACATTCAAGTGGAAACTGCAGATACCAGAGTTAGCGTGCCCCATAAATTATATGAAATAACATTACGTATAGAGGGGGACAAAACTAGGAAAATAAGAGGTCTCTTCTGGGAGAACCTATCTAAAGGTTATGATATCCTTCTAGCAGAAAAGGACTGGCCACCAGAGTTTGTCAGGGAGTGCCCACATGGCGAATAAATGATTATGCCTGCCTTCTCAAATCACATTCCAATTCATAAAAAATACACATATGCTAGAAAATGGGCATTGGCCCAAGCTCCTGCATTATATAAAAATCATGTAGGATAGGATGAGGATTCTCCTCACCATAAAATCTAGTTAAAAAATAAATCAACCTACTGCACAGAGACAGTATCCTGTTAAGCAAGAAGCTAAAAAACAAGTCAGGGAGATCTTAGATCAACTTGAGTACCAAGGGGTGATTGAAACATGCAACTCACAAATGAATAATCCTTTGTTTCCTGTATCCAAACCAGACAATTCATATCGTCTAGTATTGAACTACAGACACTTAAACTCCTGTTGCAAAACATTTGCAGTACAAAATTCACACAGTGCAGCACTGATGAATAACATCATGAGCAAAAAATATAAAACAACATTATATACTTCAAATGGTTTCTTCTGTCAAAACATAGCACCAGAAAGCAGGTATTTGACCTCTTTCTCCAGTGTGGGGGCCCAAAAGCAATGTTGTTGTCTCCCACAGGGATTTAAGAATAGCCCGGGATTATTTTCAGCCAGAGTAACAGAGTTACTACAAATGTATGATGATGAGGCATTATCTTATGTCGACGATATCTATCTAACAGACGATGACCTGGAGACACACTTGAAAAGAGTGAACACCATAATACTTGCGTTCGCATCTAAAGGGTACAAATTTAACTTTAAAAAGTCACAAATTGCTCACCTCACTGTCCTATTTTTAGGATATGAGTTATCAAGTGAAGGCAAAAGCCTAGCAGACAACTTCTTAGAGAAATGTGCAGTACTCCAAGTACCAAAAACGCTGAAAAACTTACAATCAATTCTAGGTTTCCTGAATTTCGGAAGAACTTACATTCTAAATTATGCAGAGAGGGTTAAACCGTTCTACAAACTAATAAACCTGATTTCAAAGCAAATAATTGGACTCTGAAACACACAAAAATTTTACAATCATTACAAACAGACATGTTAACTAAAACAAAACTGCAAACAAGCGCGAACGAACGCAACCTTGCAATCCGAGTCATCCCAGGAAGATGCGGATTT
Source organism: Lissotriton vulgaris (assembly GCF_964263255.1). NCBI lineage: Eukaryota > Metazoa > Chordata > Amphibia > Caudata > Salamandridae > Lissotriton > Lissotriton vulgaris. The sequence continues at coordinate 36,607,672 of NC_141687.1, read as the reverse complement.
ACATACCTAACCTCTAATGAGGGAGAAACGGTACCAATAGCTTACAAATCACACTTGTACACACAAGCTGAAATTAAATTTTGTTCCACTGAAAATATTCTAACTGCGGTACAAACTGCTGAAGCAAAAGAAAGAGCCCTGGCACAAGGTAAACGCATAATAATCGTTACACCAATACCTGCCCTAGAAGCAGTAACAATAGCAAGCATTCCGAATGCTAAAGCCTTACATCCGAGATGGATACAATGGGTTAATTCTCTTGCTGCATCAGACGTAGTATACAAATTTGATCCTAACTTAAAAACGCAAGAATTTCTCCAATACGAATACGAATGTCCTCTGCCAACTGAAATTCTACCTTAGGAACATTACGGCTGTATAATATATACCGAAGGTTCAGCACAACCCGCAGTAGGGGGTAAACAAGTATATAGTGCTGCGTGCGCGATTGTTAAAGGTCGATGGCACAAAGGAAAATTTAGACCATTGGTCACTAAAACTCAATCACTTGGAGAATGTAAAGCTCAGCGAGCTGAACTACAGGCTTTTAAAATGGCGCTTGAAAATAGCGATCGCGAATTCCCCACACTAATATTGTGCGATTCTTATTACTGCGTCCAGTTTTACAATGAATACTTACAGAACTGGGTTCAAAATGGTTTCAAAGATGCAAAAGGTGGCACAATAAAGCATAAAATGCTCTGGGAACAAGTAGTTCTTTTACAGAAAGAACTACAAAAGACTCACGTGATACATACACTGAGTCATCAGCATGATGGCGTTCACTTTGCAGGGAATTCATTGGCTAATAAAGCCACAGCGGTAGCTGGTCAACCGGCTTCCTTAGCTACAAAAAATTGTTCTAAAAAACAAATAGATGGTGAAACGCTACTTGCAGTAAAAGCCTCTATGGAAGGCAATTATGCGGCGTTACCTATGAATTATCCACTCGGAAATACATACATAATTGATGCGAACTCCGTTCCTTTTGCTCAAATCCCTGGAGTGGGGGATAGAGTAATTCCAAACACGAACCGGATAGTCTTCTTGATACAAGAAGCACACATGGGAATGGGTCTGAGGCACCAAGAGATCCTGAAATCTCTAATAGAATTGCAATCAAGATACTGGTGGCCGGGAATGAGCGTGCAAGTTTATAACTTTGCAATGGATTGTCAGGACTGCAATAGAGATTGCAGTTATGAACCGGACCAGATATCTGATTCTAGCACAGTAAGACCAGCCCAGACACCACCATTAGACAGCATTAGACTATGTACATGCAGGCGTCCGACCGGACAAATGCGATCCCATAAATATTAAGATGAGATTCATTTGGATGTGGCCCCAGCGCTCAGCTGACGCCAGAACTGTTATAAAAGATTTGCGAGTCTTTATTGGCACATACGCAATTGGCATGCTACATTCTGACCAGGGTCCTGCGTTTAGCACTCGAGCTTACAAGGAGGCCATGACCAGCTTGGGCATTGCATTGCGGTACTCTAGTCCATTCCATCCTGAGGGAAATGCGGTAGTGGAAAGAAAAAACTGTGACATAAAGCAATCTATAACAGCGAGGGTATTAGGTTCGGGTGATGGGTGGGTCAAACATCTAATAAGTGTCCAATGTTGTCTTAATAATCTGCCAAGAAATTCTCTGGGTGGAATCACTCCATATGAACTTTTATTTGGTACAAGAATGATAATCGAAGATCTCGATTGTCAGACTTCAGTGGTGGAACAAAAAGCGTTTGATATCAAAGATCGTTTGGCTGTTTCACAGGACTTGAATGAAACGAGAAGAAGTCTAAGTAACACAAAGCTAAAGCCAACGTCCACTGAAGAGAAACCACCTGTCCCAGCAAGACCGGTCTGGATTCCAAAGATTGGGGATCTAGTCAGAGAAACAATCGCGTTGAAGAAGGAATTTGGGCCTTCTTACAGAAAAGCAGTACCTGTCTTAGCTATCAGCGGAACAAGATCAGTCGTACTACCGCCCCTTGCTGGTAAAAAGGAGAACGGAGTTGTATCAATCGACCTGGTAAAACCACAACCATGTGGCCAAAAATAAGTAGTAGGCCCAGTGCACTCCCAAGAAGTAGCAGAAGACCAAACCTTGCTACAATCCAAGAGGTTCAAACTGAGAGATTAATCACATTCGATAAACCTGCAGTGAATAAAAAAGGACTAGGCAACATTGCAACAGTTCGTCAAGAAACGCCTGTCTACAATGATGTAGCCTCGGACTATACCAATATGAAAAAGGAAGAAGCAACTACAAAGATTAATAACAATCCTGATGCCATCCAAACAATTGACAGAACTGCATCTGGCTACTTCCTCAATTTCGATGACTTTTCTGATGGTCCAAGTGAACATGAAGACAAGCCAGTAAACAAAACTTTCAAAGACAAAATTACAGAACTCTTTCATCAACTTGGGGAACATATCTGATTTCACTGTGGATTGAATTGTGGATTGTGTTAGGTGTACTTTTCCTCCTGCTCTGGCTCATTTTAATTCTAAGCTTGAGAAGAATGATTAATGGAAAATACAGTACAATGGTCACAGCAAGTCAGAACATTAACCTGGTGCTAAAACCTCACAGATCCTCTCACATTGAAAAAAGAGAACTAAATGTAAATGTATAGGCATTTATATAGCGCACTACTTACCCGGAGGGTCCCAAGGCGCTTCGACCGCTGCGAAACCCTTCCTGGCTTCCCTGAGAGATGGTCCCTTAATGGGTATCTCCAGGGTGAGACCAGGCATCCCCGGCGGTCTGGTGGGGCCGTTAGTGAGGATGAGGCAAGCTAATGCCCAGAGTTGCCGAGTGTGATCGCTGATCAGAGTTGGCACCGAGGCGAGAGAATTATCGAGTCCGCTGACCCTGGTCCAGAAACCTGCCGCGCCGGGAATCGAACCCTGGTCGCGGGCCGTCCTCTGCTCTCGGGTCTGCCGCCTCTAACCAGTGAGCCACACTACCAACTATCATCAGTGAACATCACAGCCATTCCTATACCTGGTGGTGTAGTGTGGGACACTACTGATTACGACATCTATGGCCCAGTTGAACTCTTGAAATATCCACATCAGTTCAAGATTTCTTTAAGTGACTTTGTATCACCTAATACTTTCTCTGATGATTGGCACTTTGAAAATATTAACAATATGATGTCAGATTTAGAAATGTCAGCTAAATATACAGAACATGATTATTTACAAGGTTCATCAAATTATGAAGAAATGTATTGCTATAATCATTATGGGCATCACTATTTGCATAAATCAGCAAATCCTAGAAATGTTTTTATGTATAATCAATGGGAACATTGTCCAACCCTGCCAAAAAGCTGCTCAAAAACATTTTATGAGAAATTCCCATACTTTTCAGGGTTTAATATCACTGATCCAGAAACTTTTTATTTTAAAATTATGAATAAGACAGGAATGAAAAACATGTTGACAAATACTAAACTAATTTATTCTGAAAAAGTTTATGAAAAAATGTCTACATTTGGTTTTGAATTTTGGAAAAACAACATTGAGACAAAAACCATCTGGGGTACAAAAGACTGGCAGGTACAAGGTTTGGAATCATTATTCAGAGCCTGCATTATCCCAGAACAAATAATGTTTCTGAATGACACCATTCAACAAACGACCTGTCTTGGCCTAGCTAAGATAAAAGACTTAAACAAACCGTCTATACCAAAACCCATTCCTAATAGTAATAGCACTACAGAAGTGGAGATAGATGTATCCCATATTTTAAAACATAACAGAACAATTCATAATTGGAAAAAATGGTTGATCTGGCCCACAGACACTAATAACTGTCAAGATGGATTCCTGAACAAAATACAGGGGTTCAAACAGAATAGGCCAGACCCAAGATATTCCCAGAGACAACATCCAGGGATAATAACAACCTATAGTGTAGGAAAACTATGCCTCGAATGGCTATAGAAATTAAGCATGGGCGGAAAATCCGTTTCGCTCGCGGATTTTGCGGATTTTCGGTAAATTCGCAATCCGCGAGATTCGTGAATCTCCCGCAAAATCCGCAAATCCGCGAGCAGCGGATTTTGCTCGCACTGTTCGCGTGAGTTCGCGGCTTCCCAGTACAACTTCGCGCCCCGCGAATAAGCGCTAAATTGCAGAAATACGATTTTAGCAAAACTGAAACTACTTACCAGGTTCAAAAGTTCAGGCTCATCATTAGTAGCCATTTCCTGTAGTGCTTCCTGAGGGGCCCCTCCAGAGTTCAGTTGCCAGTTGCAACTATTATGTGACCCTGCTCTGAACCTCAGAATAGTTACACATATGCCACAAAGGTCCTGAATTACAGCTAAGGGAGACAAGCAGGAGCCAGGCTGGAAGTTCAAATCCATTAATCAGCCCCTAATTCATTATTGTCAGTTGGGGCAGGGCAGGTGTTGTAACTAATTTTGCAACAATGAAAGCACTTAGCAAGTGCAAAAGATCACTAATCAGGAAGCACTAAGGAAGCAGGTGCCAGCTAAAAAAATATTCTGTGACACATTAATCAGCCCCAAATTAATTCAGGTCACTTGAGGCAGGGAAGGTGTGCTTGCGTTGCCACAATAATGTACACTGACTGGACAACCAGAGGGTGCTGTGATGAAACAGAGGGTGGCATGGGTGGGCCAGAGGGTGGCATGAGTAGTCAGAGAGTGGCAGTGGTGACAGAGAGTGGCAGTGATGAAGAAGAGTGTCCCAAACAGGCTGGACACGTAGAAACAACAAGTTCGCGAAACTTGCGACCCGACAGGTAAGTTCGCGTTTTGCGAAATTGTACAAAACCCTCGCGAACTGGCAGAAACCCGCGCGAACACAAAAAAAAATACGCAAATTCGCGAGAATTCGCGGATTTTGCGGATTGCGAGTTCGCAAATCCGCAAAATTCGCGAACGCGAGATTCGCAAAATTCGCCCATGCTTAATAGAAATCCACACTACCTGAAATTGAGCAACACTTGACTTTACTTAAAGAAGGTGCTGACTTGCGAGATTTCTTACTGGGACCTCACAAACAGTGTCAAAAAACGTTTCATATACGCCGGTATATACGCAGCTTACCATGAAGCTTGGAAAGTAACACAAATTGAAACTACAGAAAAAATACGAGAAATTGATCGTATTAATTTGGAAAAATCACTGTCTGTAGTGGAAAATGGGTTAATGACTCTGTCCTCCATAATTTATTTACTGGACAGTATTGTATCATCTGCTATTGATATAATAGAACAGGATATGCTAATGTTACAACATGGCCAGTCTATGTTCTATTGTACAGTTAGGCTGGACGTTACAAAATCTGCGTTCATGTTACGTGCCATGGCGTCTGATAAACACAACGTCATTATATTCTATCTTTAACCTTACTCATAAACAAATCTCTTTGGCACAAAGAGGGGCAGACTATACGGTGCAGAACATTGAAAAGCTAGAAAGATTACCATTGACAGTCTCCGAAAGACCTGTCATTGAATGGATAATACATGGCACCATTACAATTCCGATAACAACTTTTCAGTTTCAATATTGCCAAAAATATATACCAGCAGGCCTGTATGAAAGGTTGGGTAAAGGGTACATCAAGTCAACCTGGAATTTACTTTACACACATAGATGTTGGAGTGGGGGCAAGAAAGAGGTATTCCTTAGTGGTAACAACTGTAAAAATTCACTAAGCGGTACACTTCTGTGTCAAGGAAATAACTTACACGGAGTCTGCAAAGGTTCATCAAATAACCTTTTATGCCACCTTTACGGCACCCCTGCTACACAGATAGAGCCTTTTTTCAGACAGCTTTCCAACGGCAGCTACGTTCGAATAAGTGACCACAGCTGTTGTGGCATGGTGCCAGGAACGGCCTATCTCGTGAGCGTTACTTCCAGGGTCACTTGTTGTATGCAAGTATTGTATCCAAACAACAAGCTAGACATGGAGGCGGCAATATGGCCTTCTTTGAATATCTCTTCTATTCAAATTGATACTTTAAGCAGAATGAAGTCTATTCTTTTACAAACAACTGTGCCTTTAACCTTGTCTAGAGAAACGTATGATCTGCAAGTTGCAAGGACAGCAGCAGAGATACATACATTATTATCGACAAACTGCCCCGTACATTTCGTAGAAATGTTAAGCCAAATCTTAAACGTGTCTGATACCAGTGGCAACCCACATGTATTTAAGACAATTTTTTCGGGGTGGTTAGCACCCTTTGAAGCAGTCCTGAGCATCTTCCCGAATTTCGTGCACTCTGTGTTCGGAGGCCTGCCTCTCACCTTGGGACTCGAAGCAGGAATCTTATTTTTGTTCCTTCTGCTCTGATATGGCAAGTCAAGTCACAGACAAAACTCAGGCTAAAATGGAAGACACGATCTAGGCAATACAGTACCGAGAGCGGATTACTAAAGTCCTCGGCTTGGCTCGGCTATGAGATCTGAATACTACCTGGTTTCTTTCATTCAGACCAATCTGGCAATATTGCATCTTTTTTTTTTTCTTTCATTCTGATCAGCAGATATATATATTACAAGTACGTAATGGCAAATAACACAATATGGCAGGTACATTGTTAAATCAATTTTGTATTGTCCATGAAGGTCAGTGTTGCTAAACACACACAACGGGGTATTGCATTAACAAGTGCTTAAGACCGCACTGAAACTCCTCCAGCATTCATCCCCGCCCAACATATTGCCTCCCCCGCAGACAGTGACATATATGCATTGCCCCCCTCGCCAGTACGGGAACTTATCCTTGTTCGTATGCCGTGCTTATTTCTGCAAGTAGGACGTCAGTGGTTCCCAAAAATCTCTGGGTCTAGATGTCACTGGTAGGTCCTCGGCATAGGTCTCCAGAGTCCTTTTACAGTACGTCATGTCAGTTATCCAGTCTTTTAGTCTAGGCGGTCTCTTAGCACCCCATCTGATTGCTACTCTGCACTTTGCCAGAAGCAGTGCTACCGCCAAGAATTTCCTCTGTCTAGCCTGCTTACGTTTCTTAATCCCCAAAATGCATACCTGTGGTGTGTTCTGGATATGTTCTTTCATCATGGTTTGTTGTGTGTCTGTAACTGCGCGCCAGTAATGTTGTAGACCTGGGCAGGACCATGCTATGTGTAGAAAGTCTGCTCCAGGTGCACTGCATCGTACACAGGAGTCATTATCTCTCAACCCTAATCTATGTAGTTTTGTGGGTGTGTAGTACACCTGTGTAAGAATTTGAAGTGGAGTATGCGGAGATTACAGTTAGAAGTGAGGAGTGTGAGCTGCGCGCAGCTGTATTGCCATTCCTGTTCATCTAGTGGTTCACCTAGCAGTCTCTCCCACCTACATTTTGACTGGGTAAATTCTGTAGCTTGTTCGTATTGTGCCGAGGTGTAGAGTTTCGTGACCAAGTGCGTACGTGTCGGGCCAATAGGAGCGCCTGTAGCGTCTCCAATGGCTCCGGTACGCTGGGGAATGTGGGGTACATTGCCTTCATTGCCGCTCGGAAGTGCAAATATGCGAAGTTTTTCATAGGGGTCTGGTGTGCGCACAGGGCAGGGTCAGACCAACGGAGGAACTTGCCCCATAGTGGCGAAGCCCATTTCTTCCAGTAGAGTCTGCATTCGTGGCGCCTGTGTCACCGAGAGGTTGGGATGTTTTGCGGTCGGCAGGGCCCATGCGTATATTGGGGCTTTATTCGCCCTGCGCGCCAATGCATGCCACGCCCTTGAGGTGTTGTTTGCAGTATTAATCGTATCTGACGGAGTGTATGCAATGGGGTTGGCGAGCAATGTCAGGAGCGGCTTTGGAGAGATGCTGCCATGTTCTACTGCGACGTGGGGTATGAATGCATGCGGTCTCGTCCAGTAGTGCGCATGTTGGGCTTGTGCACAAAGATAATACAGTTGTAGATCCGGCGCCTCAAAACCTCCCAGGCGATATGGCTGGGTCAGGACTTTCCAGCTTACTCTTGCCTGTTTGCCGGCCCATGTCAGTCTCTGAAGCACAGAGCGTAGTTTGTTAAAAAACGCGTTCGACAGCCATATTGGCACATTCCAGAATAGATATAGGAACTTGGGTAATATGACCATCTTTTGGAGGGCTATTCTGTCAGCCATGGACAGAGGCAATTTTATCCCTCTCTCCACTTGCTCTTGTTTGGTCACTGCAGTCCCATAGTTTTCACGTAGGACTAATTCCGAATCTCTGTGGACCCATATCCCCAGGTACTTGACTGGGTCGGTGCTCCACTTTAAGGGGTAATCTAATTCCGGCTTCTCAGTTATTACCGTGAGTGGGATAATTAACGATTTGTCCCAGTTAATGCTGAGACCGTCGTAACGTTCATATTGTATATTGTCCCTAATAAGCTAGTTGAGGTGTCTATCCGGGTGCGTGGTATACAGCACCATATTGTCAGCGTATAGTGATATACTGATTGGTCTAAGAGTAAATTGTAGGGCTGTGGCGGAGTGCCTCTGTCTAATTTTGCAGGCCAAGGGTTCAAGTATCAGGGTGAATAATATAGGCGATAAAGGGCACCCTTGTCTTGTGCCTCTGGTGATTGATATCGGGTCCGATGTTAGACCATTTATACGTACTCTTGCTTTGGGCATTGTGTACAAGAGTGAGATCCATTGCAGGAAGGGTTCCGGAAATCCTATTTTGCGCAATGTAACATTCATAAACCTCCACTCCACAGAATCAAATGCCTTTGCGGCGTCCAGCAAGGCGGCCGCCGCCGGCATTTCCGGGTCTAGTTGGTAAAAAAGTGAGAATATTGTTCGCAGATTTTGAGCAGTAGATCTCGTTGGCAGAAAGCCAGCCTGATCTGGCAGCACCAGGTTGAAAAGAAGTGGCTGCAATCTGTTGGCTATTATTTTCGCTAGGATCTTTGCATCCATGTTAATTAGGGATAGGTGTCTATAGGAGTCACATTCCTGGGGATCTTTACCTGGCTTCGGCAGCGCCACCAGCAAGGCTTCCGAGAGTGTGTTTCCGGCAGGGTGCCCTCTTCATAAGCTTCCTCAAGCATTTCAGCGAAGTGGGGTATGAGTATGTCCCCGATATGTCTTATAAAATTCACCTGGGAGACCATCCAGGCCTGGGGCTTTGTTATTAGGTAGTGAGTTAAAGGCCTCTATCAGTTCGTCTGTGGACACTGGGAGGCATAGATACTCGCGGTGTGTGAAGATTGCATCTTACCTGTTCTACGATGCCTGCTATGCGGAGAAGAATGTGTGTTAGACATCTGTTTCTCACTTCCATCAGCAGTACCTATGGATATCAATACTTTGCTTGGTTCGGTAACGGCTCATGCGACATGTTGTCCTCAGCGGCTACCCATTCTGATGACGGGATTCGTTGAGACCTTACCATTACGATTAGGTGGCGGTGAGGGACGAGATGAAAGCGGCACACAGGTACAACCTTCTGTGAACATTGCTGATCCAGATAACGCTGACGGTAATGCATCTCACATATGCACTATTTCCACTTTTTCGGAAGTGGCCCAACTTTCACCTACTGTTGTAGACAAACTTTTTGCCAGCCTATCTGAGTTGATGTTCTCCCCTAACAACGAGAATAACTGTTGAAAAAGCAAGCACATGGCGTTCCGTGAAATCTGAATTCGGCCTTCAGTTTTGATACACAGAACCTACAAAACTTTGGAACAATTTTTTTCCCCCGGTGAGCGAAATTGATTTTTTCCAGTTCCCAAAATATTTACCTTTTTTGGCACATGATTCTCTTCTTAAAGTAGAACTATTCTTAGAGAACAAGATTTCTATTTTTAGAAAACTCTAGAGACAATATTTACTTAGTCTCTAGCACATGAACAGTCTTGTATAAATATGTGATGAAATGGTCTCGACCTTCTCTTCTGAATTAAGAGCCATCTCATAAATGTAAATTTTGAGACTCATTCCGCCAACATTCTAAATGTACAATATATGCATTATCTGAATTACACCACTGCTTACAAAAAACGTACAGTATAATACTCATTTTCGTGTATATACCATTTCAAATGCATTTTATGTATTTTGGGGTGGGATGGAAAACACATGCTTAGATATGCTTAAACATTGCTTAGTATTTAGTAATGATGGACATTATACGTGGAGTGGGTGTTGTAGATGATTCTAAGACTCTAGTTAATATTCCCGATTTCATGCCCTTATGTGGTTATATCAAATCATACCCTTATAGAGGCATAAGAATCATACCCATATTAAGACATAGCCAATGCAGTCCAAATGCGGCAAGGCTACTCCCATAGACTCCTAGAAAGCACAATGCGTTCTTAAACAAACCAAGCCTCCAGCAGCCCGGGAAATCCCACTGCTTCTGTATTGATTTGTCCTAGAACTCCTGGAGTCCTGAAAGAACTGCGAGTTCTTAGTGATGTCTTATGTCCAACCTTACGTCAAACTCGGCACCTTCCAGGTATAAATATACCAGCATCTGCCTTAAGCAACACACGGTGGTTTGGAGCAGATCGGCTATCTACTTGCCCGACGCCCTGCTAATGCGAGTGCCGAAGGAAGCTGACCCTCCCTGCTGACGCACTGAGAGAGACGCTGTCTTTTCTCCGGCCGAGAAATCCAGCTCCAGTGTTTCCCTGTCACCCTTGCGGGTTGCTGGGAGATCGAGTCCTGAGAAAGAGATACAAGACCTCCTTCATTCTATAACCAAGGTACGGAGCTGATTGGACCCACAGAGAATTCTTGATTCAGATTCTTGGCAAAAACTGAAACTCATCTACTCCTTCCCTGTACTAGGCTTAGGTTAGGTACACTGGGGTAGGCGCATCTTAGAAACACCAGTTGAGTACGTTTAGTCATTATTTTATCTTTGTATGTATTTTATCCATTTTAAGTATCTTATGGCTTAGAAACCATATAAATGTTTTTACAGTATTATTTCATAATACTCATTTTACTGTACGCACTTTACTTTATGACAAGTATTGCAATTATGGAAATTCACTTCTCTTGCATGAGAAAGTAGACTGCTCAATAGATAACCTTTTTATTGAAAACGCCCGTCTCTCTATTTCTCTGAACTCCTGGTAAAACTAAGCATGCACGATTGACTGAGTGAAATGGCTATCTATTGTTTCCGCGACTCTGGAGATATACTCCTTATTCTGGGGGAGCAAAATGGTCATGTTTATGCGTTTGTCAGAAACTAATCCCTTATTCTCTAATCAGGAAAGTTAACACCTTCTTGTTTACTCAAGAAAGTTTCTAGTGACCTCTGAGCTAGCTGGCGTTTCATAATTAAGTCTAACATATTCAATGGAGACCTAGTCGACCTCAGTCCTACGTCTACACTGTCGTTTATGTTATTCCAATGCACAGAGCCTATTGGGAATATAGGAACTACACTACAGAGGTGTACCGTGCTATGCATGCAGGCTAGTAGGTGGAGAACGAGGTATAACGTGCTATGCATACAGGCTGGGTTGAGGATGAGGCTGGTGGCTGAGTTTTGTAAGGTCTGCGAGGTGTAACGTGTTATGCATGCAGGCTGGTGGGTTGAGGATGAGGTTCGTGGCTGAGTTTTGTAAGGTCAGTGAGGTGTAACGGGCTTTGCAAGCAGGCTGGTGGTTTGAGGATAAGACTGGTGGCTGGTCTTTGCAATGTCTGTGAGGTGTAACGTGCTATGCATGCAGGCTGGTAGTTTGAGGATGAGGCTGGTGACTGAGTTTTGTGAGGTCAGTGAGCAGTAACGTCCTATGCATGCAGGCTGGTGGGTTGAGGATGAGACTGGTGGCTGGTCTTTGTAAGGTCTGTGAGGTGAATCGTGCTATGCAAGCAGGCTGGTGGGTTTAGGATGAGGATGGTGGCTGAGTTTTGTAGGGTTTGTGAGGTGTAACGTGCCTGCAGGCTGGTGGGTTGAGGATGAGACTAGTGGCTGGTCTTTGTAAGGTCTGTGAGGCGTAACGTGCTATGCATGTAGGCTGGTGGTTTGAGGATGAGACTGGTGGCTGAGATTTGTAAGGTCTGTGAGGTGTAACGTGCTATGCATGCAGGCTGGTGTGTTGAGGATGAGGCTGATGGCTGGTCTTTTTAAGGTCTGTGAGGTGTAACGTGCTGTGCATGGAGGCTGGTGGTTTGAGGATGAGACTGGTGGCTGAGTTTTGTAAGGTCTGTGAGGTGTAACGTGCTATGCATGCAGGCTGGTGGGCTGAGGATGAGACTGGTGGCTGGTCTTTGTAAGGTCTGTGAGGTGTAACATGTATGCATGAAGGCTGGTAGGTTGAGGATGAGGCTGGTGGCTGAGTTTTGTACAGTCTATGAGGTGTAACGTGCTGTTACAGCAGGTTGGTAGGATGAGGACGAGGCTGGAGGCTGAGATTTGTAAGGTTTGTGAGGTGTAACGTGCTACGCATATAGACTGGTAGGTTGAGGATGAGACTGGTGGCTGGGCTTTGTAAGGACTGTGAGGTGTAACGTGCTATGCATGCAGGCTGGAAGGTTGAGAACGAGGCGTGCCGCTAAGTTTTGTAAGGTCTGTGAGGTGTAACCTGCTATGCATGCAGGCTTGTAGGTGGAGAACGAGGCGTGACACTGAGTTTTCTAAGGTCTGTGAGGTGTACCATGCTATGCATGCAGGCTCGTAGGTGGAGAACGAGGCGTGACGCTAAGTTTTGTAAGGTCTGTGAGGTGTAATGTGCTATGCATGTAGGCTGGTGGGTTGAGGACGAGGTGGATGGCTGAGTTTTGTAAGGTCCGTGAGGTGTAAAGTGCTATGCATGGAGGCTGGTAGGTTGAGGATGAGGCTGGTGGCTTAGTTTTGTATAACGTGCTATGCATGCAGGCTGGTAGGTTGAGGATAAGACTGGTGGCTGGGTTTTTTTAAGGTCTGTGAGGTGTAAAATGCTATGCATGCAGGCTGGTAAGTTGAAAATGAGGCTGGTGGCTGAGATTTGTAAGGTCTGTGAGGTGTAACGTGCTATGAGGATGAGGCTGGGGCTGAGTTTTGAAAGGTCTGTGAGTTGTAACCTGTTATGCATGCAGGCTGATAGGTGGAGGATGAGGCTGGTGGCTGAGTTTTGTAAGGTATGTGAGGTGTAACATGCTATGCATTCAGGCTGGCGGGTGGAGGATGAGGCTGGTGGCTGAGTTTCGTAAGGTATGCGAGGTGTAACATGCTATGCATTCAGGCTGGCAGGTTGAGGATGAGGCTGGTGGCTGAGTTTTGTAAGGTCTGTAAAGTGTAACGATCTATGCAGGCAGGCTGGTGGGTTGAGGATGAGAATGGTGGCTTGGCTTTGTAAGGTCTGTGAGGTGTAACGTGCTATGCATTCAGGCTGGTAGGTTGAGGACGAGACTGGTGGCTGAGTTTTGTAAGGACTTTGAGGTGTAATGTGCTATGCATGCAGGCTGGTGTGTTGAGGACGAGGCTGGTGGCTCAGTTTTGTAAGGTCTGTTAGGTGTAATGTGCTATACATTAACCCTGGGTGAAGCACTACGCTACTCTCACGTAGTCGGTGAAGTTTCCGCTACTTCGCACTATGTGAACTTCACGTAGCACAGTGCAAACACTCGTAGCGTAACGCAGCTGTCATTTTTTTGTTTGCTCGTGGTCCTCAACGTCAATTTGGTGACGGATAGCAAGCAAAATGACATTCTGGCGAGACTTTTTCCTCGATCGCGATCAGCAACATCAATTTGCCGTTTGCGAGCGTGGAAAATAATCTTCCCCTCGAGATTATCAACGCGGCAGGTCAGGTTTCTCCTTGCAAGCGGTAGCATATGCTCGCTGGTAGGTTGAGGAAGAGACTGGTGGCTGAGTTTTGTAAGGACTTTGAGGTGCAACCTGTGATGCATGCAGGCTGGTACGTTAAACACGAAGCTGGTGGCTGAGTTTTGTAATGTCTGTGAGGTGTAACATGCTATGCATACAGGCTGGTAGGTTGAGAATGAGACTGGTGGCTGAGTTTTGTAAGGTCTGTGAGATGTAATGTGCTATGCATGCAGGCTAGTAGGTTGAGGACGAGACTGGTGGCTGAGTTTTGTAAGGTCCGTGAGGTGTAACGTGCTATGCATGCAGGCTGGTGTGTTGAGGACGACCTGGTTGCTGAGTTTTGTAAGGTCTGTGACGTGTAACGTGCTATGCATGCAGGCTGGTGGATTGAGGATGAGGCTGATGGCTGAGTTTTGTAAGGTCTGTGAGGTGTAACTTGCTATGCATGCAGGCTGGTAGGTTGAGGACGAGGCTGGTGGCTGAGTTTTGTAATGTCTGTGAGGTGTAACGTGTTATGCATGCAGGCTGGTGGGTTGAGGATGAGACTGGTGGCTGGGCTCTGTAAGGACTGTGAGGTGTAACGTGCTATGCATGCAGGCTGGAAGGTTGAGAACGAGACGTGCCACTGAGTTTTGTAAGGTCTGTGAGGTGTAACCTGATATGCATGCAGGCTCGTAGGTGGAGAACGAGGCGTGCCACTGAGTTTTCTAAGGTCTGTGAGGTGTACCATGCTATGCATGCAGGCTCGTAGGTGGAGAATGAGGCGTAACACTGAGTTTTGTAAGGTCCGTGAGGTGTAAAGTACTATGCATGCAGGCTGGTGGGTTGAGGATGAGGCGGATGGCTGATCTTTATAAGGTCAGTGAGGTGTAACGTGCTATGCATGGAGGCTGCTAAGTTGAGGATGAGGCTGGTGGTTGAGATTTGTAAGATCTGTGAGGTGTAACGTGATATGCATGCAGGCTGGAAGGTTGAGAACGAGGTGTGCTGCTGAGTTTTGTAAGGTCTGTGAGTTGTAACGTGCTATGGGGATGAGGCCAGGGACTGTTTTTTGTAAGGTCTGTGAGTTGTAACCTGCTATGCATGCAGGCTGATAGGTGGAGGATGAGGCTGGTGGCTGAGTTTCGTAAGGTATGTGAGGTGTAACATGCTATGCATTCAGGCTGGCGGGTTGAGGATGAGGCTGGTGGCTTAGTTTTGTACGGTCTGTAAAGTGTAACGATCTATGCAGGCAGGCTGGTGGGTTGAGGATGAGACTGGTGGCTAGGCTTTGTAATGTCTGTGAGGTGTAACATGCTATGCATGCAGGCTGGTAGGTTGAGGACGAGACTGGTGGCTGACTTTTGTAATGTCTGTGAGGTGTAACATGCTATGCATGCAGGATGGTAGGTGGAGGATGAGGCTGGTGGCTGAGTTTCGTAAGGTATGTGAGGTGTAACATGCTATGCATTCAGGCTGGCGGGTTGAGGATGAGGCTGGTGGCTTAGTTTTGTACGGTCTGTAAAGTGTAACGATCTATGCAGGCAGGCTGGTGGGTTGAGGATGAGACTGGTGGCTAGGCTTTGTAATGTCTGTGAGGTGTAACATGCTATGCATGCAGGCTGGTAGGTTGAGGACGAGACTGGTGGCTGACTTTTGTAAGGTCTGTGAGGTGTAACGTGCTATGCATACAGGCTGGTGAGTTGAGGATGAGAATGGTGGCTAGTCTTTGTAATGTCTGCAAGGCGTAACGTGCTATGCATGCAGACTGGTAGGTTGAGGACGAGGCTGGTGGCTGAGTTTTGTAAGGTCTGTGAGGTGTAACGTGCTATGCATGGAGGCTGGTAATTTTACGACGAGACTGGTGGCTGAGTTTTGTAAGGTCTGTGAGATGTAATGTGCTATGTATGCAGGTTAGTAGGTTGAGGACGAGACTGGTGGCTGAGTCTTGTAAGGTCCGTGAGGTGTAACGTGCTATGCATGCAGGCTGGTGTGTTGAAGACGACGCTGGTTGCTGAGTTTTGTAAGGTCTGTGACGTGTAACGTGCTATGCATGCAGGCTGGTGGATTGAGGATGAGGCTGATGGCTGAGTTTTGTAAGGTCTGTGAGGTGTAACGTGCTATGCATGCAGGCTGGTACGTTAAGGACGAGGCTGGTGGCTGAGTTTTGTAAGATCTGTGAGGTGTAACGTGCTAAGCATGCAGACTGGTGGGTTGAGGATGAGGCTGATTCCTGAGTTTTGAAAGGACTGTGAGGTGTACTGTGCAATGCAGTCAGGCTTGTAGGTTGAGAATGAGACTGGTGGCTGAATTTTGTATGGTCTGTGAGGTGTGACATTCTCTGCATGCAGGCTGGTGGGTTGAGGATGAGACTGATGGCTGAGTTTTGTAAGGTCTGTGAGGTGTAACGTGCTATGCATGCAGGATGGTAGGTTGAGGACGAGGCTGACATTTGTAAGGTCTGTGAGGTGTAACGTGCTAAGCATGCAGACTGGTGGGTTGAGGATGAGGCTGATGGCTGAGTTTTGAAAGGACTGTGAGGTGTACTGTGCTATGCAGGCAGGCTTGTAGGTTGAGAATGAGACTGGTGGCTGAATTTTGTATGGTCTGTGAGGTGTGACATTCTATGCATGCAGGCTGGTAGGTTGAGGATGAGACTGGTGGTTGAGTTTTGTAAGGTCTGTGAGGTGTAACGTGCTATGCATACAGGCTGGTGAGTTGAGGATGAGAGTGGTGGCTGAGTTTTGTAAGGTCTGTGAGGTGTAACGTGCTATGCATACAGGCTGGTGAGTTGAGGATGAGAGTGGTGGCTGGTCTTTGTAATGTCTGCAAGGCGTAACGTGCTATGCATGCAGGCTGGTAGGTTGAGGACGAGGCTGGTGGCTGAGTTTTGTAAGGTCTGTGAGGTGTAACGTGCTATGCATGGAGGCTGGTAGGTTTACGACGAGACTGGTGGCTGAGTTTTGTAAGGTCTGAGATGTAATGTGCTGTGCATGCAGGCTAGTAGGTTGAGGACGAGACTGGTGGCTGAGTTTTGTAAGGTCTTTGAGGTGTAACGTGCTATGCATGCAGGCTGGTGTGTTGAGGACGACGCTGGTTGCTGAGTTTTGTAAGGTCTGTGACGTGTAACGTGCCATGCATGCAGGCTGGTGGATTGAGGATGAGGCTGATGGCTGAGTTCTGTAAGGTCTGTGAGGTGTAACGAGCTATGCATGCAGGCTGGTACGTTAAGGACGAGGCTGGTGGCTGAGTTTTGTAAGATCTGTGAGGTGTAACGTGCTAAGCATGCAGACTGGTGGGTTGAGGATGAGGCTGATGGCTGAGTTTTGAAAGGACTGTGAGGTATACTGTGCTATGCAGGCAGGCTTGTAGGTTGAAAATGAGACTGGTGGCTGAATTTTGTATGGTCTGTGAGGTGTGACATTCTATGCATGCAGGCTGGTGGGTTGAGGATGAAACTGATGGCTGAGTTTTGTAAGGTCTGTGAGGTGTAACGTGCTATGCATGCAGGATGGTAGGTTAAGGACGAGGCTGACATTTGTAAGGTCTGTGAGGTGTAACGTGCTAAACATGCAGACTGGTGGTTTGAGGATGAGGCTGATGGCTGAGTTTTGAAAGGACTGTGAGGTGTACTGTGCTATGCAGGCAGGCTTGTAGGTTGAGAATGAGACTGGTGGCTGAATTTTGTATGGTCTGTGAGGTGTGACATTCTATGCATGCAGGCTGGTAGGTTGAGGATGAGACTGGTGGCTGGGCTTTTTTAAGGTCTGTGAGGTGTAACATGCTATGCATGTAGGCTGGAAGGTTGAGAACGAGGCGTGCTACTGAGTTTTGTACGGTCTGTGAGTTGTAACGTGCAATGAGGATCAGGCTGGTGGCTGAGTTTTGTTAGGTCTGGGAGGTTGTAAACTAACCTGCTATGCATGCAGGCTGGTAGGTGGAGAATGAGGCGTCCTGCTGAGTTTTCTAAGGTCTGTCACGTGTACCGTGCTATGCATGCAGGCTAGTAGGTGGAGAACGAGGCGTGCCGCTGAGTTTTGTAAGGTCAGTGAGCTGTAACGTCCTATGCATGCAGGCTGGTGGGTTGAGGATGAGACTGGTGGCTGGTCTTTGTCAGGTCTGTGAGGTGTAACGTGCTAAGCATGTAGGCTGGTAAGTTAAGGATGAGGCTGATGGCTGAGTTTTGAAAGGTCTGTGAGGTGTAACGTGCTATGCATGCAGGCTGGTACGTTAAGGACGAGGCTGGTGGCTGAGTTTTGTAAGGTCTGCAAGGCGTAACGTGCTATGCACGCAGGCTGGTGTGTTGAGGACAAGGCTGGTGGCTCAGTTTTGCAAGGTCTGTGAGGTGTATTCTGCTATGCATGCAGGCTGGTGTGTTGAGGACGAGGCTGGTGGTTGAGTTTTGTAAGGTCTGTGAGGTGTACCATGCTATGCATGCAGGCTCGTAGGTGGAGAACGAGGTGTGACGCTGAGTTTTGTAAGGTCTGTGAGGTGTAACGTGCTATGCATGTAGGTGGTAGGTTGAGGATGAGGCTGGTGGCGGAGTTTGTAAGGTCTGTGAGGTGTAATGTGCTAAGCATGTTGGCTGGTGGGTTGAGGATGAGACTGGTAGCTGCGTTTTGTAAGGTCTGTGAGGTGTAACGTGCTATGCATGCAGGCTGGTGGGTTGAGGACGAGGTGGATGGCTGAGTTGTGTAAGGTCCGTGAGGTGTAACGTGCTAAGCATGCAGGCTGGTAGGTTGAGGATGAGGCTGGTGGCAGAGTTTTGTAAGGTTTGAGAGGTGCAACGTGCTATGCATGCAGGCTGGTGGCTTGAGAGGATGAGTCTGGTGCCTGGTCTTTGTAAGGTCTCGGAGGTGTAATGTGCTATGCATGCAGGCTGTTAGGTTGAGGTTAAGGCTGGTTGCTGAGTTTTGTAAGGTTTGTGAGGTGTAACGTGCTATGCATTCAGGATGGTACATTGAGGACGAGGCTGGTGGCTGAGTTTTCAAGGTCTGTGAGGTGTAATGTGCTATACATTAACCCTGGGTGAAGCACTACGCTACTCTCACGTAGTCGGTCAAGTTTCCGCTACTTCGCACTACGTGAACTTCACGTAGCACAGTGCAAACACTCGTAGCGTAACGCAGCTGTCATTTTTTTGTTTGCTCGTGGTCCTCAACGTCAATTTGGCGACCGATAGCAAGCAAAATGACATTCTGGCGAGACTTTTTCCTCGATCGCGATCAGCAACATCAATTTGCCGATCGCGAGCGTGGAAATTAATCTTCCCCTCGAGATTATCAACGCGGCAGGTCAGGTTTCTCCTTGCAAGCGGTAGCGTATGCTCGCGACCGCTCGCAATGAGAAACTATCTCTCCGCATTGAGAAAGCTGCCGCTTGAGTAAAAATCTACTTGAGCAACAGAAAACTACAGCTCACACTGTGCAAGATGCCATTTTCAATGATTGCACAGTGCCGGATGCTTGTGTGCACTGTGCAATCATTGAAATTGGGATCTTGTGTTTGATTTCACCACAGAAACCCAGTCTGCTTGCGATGTGCTTGATGCAGTAGTCTTAGATGGAAAAGTCACATTGTCCTCTTGAGTCCTTCAATCCAAAGAGCTGAGCCTTGATGTTGTAGTGTAGTTCCTATTTCCCTAATAGGCTCTGCGCATTGGAATAATATACACTATAGTTTTGGCATAGGACTGAGGTCAGTATGCCCCTATCGAGTATAATAAACTTAATTACTTTGTGTTACAGCTAACTCAGAGGCCACTAGAAACTCCTTGTAAACAAGAAGGGAGCAGTTTCTGGCAACTGCATAAACATGACAACTTTGTTTCCCTTTTGAATCGGAATACTCTCGGAATCGTGAAAACAACAGATAACAGTTTCAGTCAGCTAATCATGCATGCTTAGTTTCTTGAGAGTTACACAGAAAGAATAGACGGGCGTTTCAATAAAAGAATTTACTGAACAGTCTTGTTTCTCGTGTAAGAGATACGAGCTGTTACAATCGTAAGACAGTATGCAAGATATATTATGTACAGCGTAAGCAGTAGAAAGAAATAATACTGCGCTAGCATTATCTTTTGGCTATGACACATATTAATATAAATAAATAACACAAGCTAAAATGTGAGTACTCATAAGATGCTTCTCTAACTAGTTCTACCCCAGTGTACCTAACCTAAGTGCAGTACAAGGTAATAAGTAGGTGCTGTATTCTATAGCATGGTAAGTTATAGTTTGGTATGCTATAGTTTGGTATGCTATAGTATGGTATGCTACATTATGGCATGCCAAGAGTCCCTCTAGGTTCTAGTCTGCTCCATACCTTAGAATGAGAGAGGTGGGAATCTCTTTCCGGGTCTCTAACTCTAACACCCCGCGAAGGGAGGCAGAAGACTGGAAGCTGGATTCTCTGCGAGCAGGGATGACAGCGCCTCTCGCCAGTGCGTTAAGCCAGGACACGGGCTCCCATAAAGTTGAGGTTCCCTCCCACTTGCTTGGGCAAGGGAAGGTATGTTTATACCTGGTAGGAGCCTTGGAATGTTAGCATTGACGTAAAGTCGTGCAGCGGAAGACGTTAGGAATGTACCCGTAAGGAATAGCGGTTCATGCATAATAAATGAGTTCTTGGAGAAATCAATAATCCTGTGCTAGGAGAACTCCCAAGAGCTTACGGGTCTGGTTTCCAAGAACTCGTTGGGGTGCCCATGTGTTGGTTGCTTGTGTCCCTGTACAAGTTCTCTAATTGCGCATTAGATTTGTTCAGGTTTGATGTTGGCTGTTTGAACAGAGCACCTCTCTGCATTTCTTTTTCTATTCAGTGGCTATAGGGTTGCTGATTGACCTCATTAACATCCGGCTGCACTTTATTTGATCTTGAGAAGTGGTCCAGGAAGTACAGTTGAGGTTTTAGAGTTTCATATGTTGGCATAGCCACCCACGCATAGTTTTTGTTCATCAAAGTTGCTTTGTATATTAGAAGTTATTGCAGCCTGATGGCTTTGTTAGTAGTTTGTTTGAACTCGGAGTAGGCCCATACTGTGTGCTGAGCCTCTTCTTCTATTTGCTTGCGCCTTGTCTGATATCTTGCAATCGGTATTGAAAAGCGAGATAGGCCGGTATGATCACATATCTAAGGATCGCAATCCAGCTTGAGCAGAACAGTTAGCACGCCGAAGGTGACAGAGCTGGTCAACTTGTTGCATGGTGATGTGAGGCATCATACTCCCTGTAGTCTATCCACCCAAGCTGATTCGTCATAGACCTGTCCTCTTGGCGCAGTTCAGTGTGTTTGCTCCCGTCTCCACCCCCAACTTGACCTGCCCTGATTCGACACTCCAACACATCAAATACACCCATCAACATGTGTTTTACACCACAGGAGGTATTGCTATCCCCTCCCCAGGCCCAGCTCACAAACTCCCATCCAAAGTAAGTTTTCAGTCAGTCCATCCCAGTCCTGAGTGGTACCTAATCATATCAACTCGCAGCTCTGGCGCCTCCCATTGTGACCTGGGATAGTCCGTGTTCACCATGTCTCCCCTCCGTCGAAGTACCATAGTTTATTTGCTCCCCTCCCCTTTCTGCTGCCGCTGTGCATAAGTTAACCACACTATGCTCGATATATGCAAAGGAAATCAACAATTTCATTAAATGATGCGTTTGGGAGGCATCAGGGTAATGTCTGGTCCAGTTGCAGCTCCTGCATGACCTCGTTTGTCAGGTTGTCAGCGACATGCATTGGGGTATCCTATAGTCTGGAGTGGAGTTATATTAACGCAGCCTTGCGGTTCAAGTTACACCACCACCGTGGCTGTCTTTAGCTTCTTGCACTTTTGAGGGCTTACCCCGGGCAACCGTATTTGATCTGTGCCATGCCTTATGCCACTCTCAGCCATCGTGTGTTGCGGGCGGTTGTCCACTTTTACCCCGTGTGCCCTCTCCAGCCAATCACATGTCTCTGATGGTGATGTAAAGAAGACAGTTTTCTCTGAATCCAGCACCCAGAGTTTAGCTGGCACCTTAAGGGAGTATATTATGCCAAGGTGGCAAAGTTTTCACTTGTTGTCCATTGAAGGACTTGCAGTGTCACCTGCTAAGGGCCTCTAGTTTTCAAGACTTGTATGAAGTGGTCCCTGTCATGGTAGTTCAACTGCCCCGTGTAAGGGTTGTCTGGCAGGGTCTCTATTTGCCTGCTCCACCAAGGAAAAAGTGCAACTTCTCCCTCATTCCCCTTGCCCCCCAAACACATGCTATCTAACACGCCCTCAAGGTACAGCTTCATGCTGGGTCCTTACCCTCCCTACGACAAGCACATGATGCCGCCGAAGCGGCCTCCGCATCATCCACTTTCGCTTCCACGAAAGTCACCATTTTACTCAGCTCTTGTATTTCGTTTGCATATTTGTTAGGGTCAGTCACATGGTCACCAGTACGGATTCCGTGCTGTCAACACAGCCGACTCGCTTCCTGTGATCGGCGAGCAAGAGACTCGACTCGATCGTTGGTGCATCTAGTTTGGGCTCCAGCGTTGATTTAACATCGTTAATGGCCTGCAGGAGCCTCTCAAACACCATCCCCCTTGAGTCTGCAGCGGCTTGGGGTGGGGGGGTCTTTTCTGTGACATTGCTCCCAATTGTGTGAGGTGACCTAGTATTGCGTCGGAGGTCTGGACACCCTCCTTCATACCCTTTGGTCTCACCATGCTTTGAAGTGTCTCGATTAAAGAGTGGATGACTGACTGCACGTCTCAAGAGGGCTGCCCCCGTTGCGATCCATGTAGGTTTGTGTGATGCCTGCTGCTCAGCCAGGGTGAGGGAATGTTGGTGAGTGTGTGAGTCAGTTGGTGTATGGACTGAGAAGCAGGAAGGCTGCTCCTGGTGGGGCTCTACACTGTAACATCTCATCTTGAATAAACTTACATGGAAACCACTTGGACCAGACCTACTTTTATTCACCACATTTTGGCAACTTTACTGGAAAGAATCTACGTGTGCCACCTGTTTGGACTGTAACTATCAAGCTTGAAGTATCTGGATATCAAGGAAGTTGCAATTTAACAAGCTGGCAGCTCTACGCCCCACCAGTGACCACTGCACTGGCGGGCCCCAACCCGGGCGTGCCAGTTCCTACAGTGTATTCCTGTTCCTTGGAGTGTAGCTGTGGCGTCGTGTGGGGCCGAGGTGTTTCTAGCTGCCCCTTATTCTGCAAATAATTAAGATGTTTTCTTGCTTTTCACGCTATTGTTTGTGGTTTTGTGCCATGTTTTAGTGTATCATTTATGCATCTTCAGTGTCTCCTTTCACAATTGTATTGAATTTCCTTACTCTAATTCTGTCATGATGGGAAGTCATTTTTTTTGTACGCAATTTTCCAGTGTGTGGGAATTATTACAGTAGTTCCTGTGATGTGTTGGTTTTGCCATGGCAGTGTTATTTTCCACCTTTGCGCAGATTCTTGTGTGTAAACTCGTTTTTCTTTGTATTTTCTTTCATTTTATTTTGTCTCCAGGACGGACTATGCAAGGTTTTCTTTATTACGTTTGTGTACTGAATTTTTGTGGAGTTATGATTTTTTTTCTGTTCTGCTTTGTGAGGTGTGTGCTTGATTTTGAGTCACAGCGTTTTTCTTATTTATTTTTTATTTATTTAGCACATTTGTAGAGCGCTCTGTTACCTGGAGGTGTCCTGGCGCTGGTTTGATAGGGCAAACGTGAGAGTGCAGGCTTACTGAGTGAAAAGCCAAGTCTTGAGTCCTTTTCTAAAGGCCATCAGATTCTGAGTTTGTCTGAGCATAAGTGGGAGTTTGTTCCAGGCCTCTGCCGCCCTAAGGGAGAAGCTCCTACCTCCCCATCGAGCTCTTTTGATTCTGGGGACCGTAACCAGGGCCAATTCTCCTGACCTCAGGGTTCGTGCTGGTTTATGCCAGCGAAAGAGCAGTTTCATGTGTCTGGGGCCCATATCATGAAGGGCTTTGAAGACCATACACAAAGCCTTGAATGCAATTCTCTTACGAATTGGCAGCCAGTGTAGAGCTACCAGGTCCTGGGATACTGACGCAAATTTGGGAGTGTCGGTGATCAGGCGGGCGGCTGCATTTTGCAACAGTTGGAGTTTGTTGAGTACACTCTGCTGGGCGTTTAACATCAGGCTGTTACAGTAGTCTAGGCGAGAAAGCACTAGACCAGTAACAATGGTTTTCCTGTGTTTCTTCTCCAGGTAAGGGAGAATTTTTCTAATGGTTTTGAGGGTGTAGTGGAGGGAGGAAGAGAGTGCGTTAGTCTGAGGTTTAAAGGACAGTGAGCTGTCCACAAGAATGCCCAGGTTTTTCACTTTGTCAACTGGCACGGGGAGTGGTCCCATTTCATCTGGCCACCACCTCGGGGACCAAAAGTTCTCTCTAGCTCCAAAAAGCAGGACCTCTATCTTTGAGGAGTTCAGTTTAAGGCAGCTTTGTGCCATCCAGCATCCCACTTCGTGCATACAGTTTCTGAATCTGTCTGCGGTGTTGTCAGTGTTGCGGGGTAGCAGGGACACCACAATCTGTGTGTCGTCGGCATAGGCCGTGAGTTGAAAACCGAACGATCTAATCACCGGGGCAAGGGTAGACACATAAACATTAAAAAGGGTAGGGCTAAGCGAAGATCCCTGGGGGACTCCACAGGGTAGTACAAATGACTGATTCATGGTCTCCTAGCGCCACTGACTGTGTTCTATCGGACAGGAACGCCTGAAGGATTTTTAGTGCTTTTCCCTGGATTCCACAGGCCCTCAACCGGTCCACCAGAAGTTTATGGTGGACCGTGTCGAAGGCCGCAGAAAGATCCAACAGGATCAGGGCCGCTCTGCCTCCTGTATCCATCACTTGCCTTCTGTCTTCCATTGATTTGATCAGAGCGGATTCCGTGCTGTGTTCCGCACGGAAACCGTGCTGGGAAGAGTCAAGATGATCCCCTGTTTTTAGAAAGGTGCTTACTTGTGCATTCAGGCTACCTTCTATTATTTTGGCAGGAAGGGGGAGTCGGGCGATTGGGCGATAGTTGTTCATTTCCGTGATGTCTAAGTTAGGTTTTTTTAGCAGGGGCAGGATGGAGGCTCGTTTCCATCTGGAAGGATATTCCCCTTTCTCCAGCATCTGATTAAAGAGGGGAGTGAGTCCCTTGGCGATGGCATCTGGTGCTAGTTTGGCTATTGCAGTGGGACAAGGATCATGAGGGGAGCCTGATTTAATTTTTTGTATGCGACTCATCACATCCTTTTCCATGATGGGTTCGAACTGTTGAAGACTGACTGCTGTGAGTTGTGTTCTTTGAGAAGTGTTGCCGGAGACGTGAAGTTTGTCAGGAATGTGGTTAAGGCGAAGTGTACAATTTGCCTTTTTACTAGTGTTAGGAGTTTTTCAGTGCATTTTTACAGTTGTATGTGGAGCCCCTTTCCACACGTACCACCCTTACTTCGGGTTTGGGAGAAGGGCTAAGTTGAAGCCGTATTTCCAAGAGTGAGTATATTCTTAATGATTGCTGTTCTTACAATTTATTGGGTGTTGTACATTTTAACATGTTTCGTGTGGAGCGCCTTTCCAAACGTACGCCCTTACTTCGGGTTTGAGTGAAGGGCTGATTTGAAGCCAGATTTTCATGAGTGAGTGTTATGTTTCTAAGTGATTGATGTTCTTACTTTTACTACAATGTTGGATGTGGAACTTTGTAGTTACTTTCTGGGTTTGTGAGCGTTTTCTTCTTTTTCCACACTTTCCACCTATGCTTCTTCGGCTTGGGTGACTTTTAGTTGTTGATGTTGGTGGTTCATTTTGTTCTACACTTTGTGTTTGGCATCCTATTTATTTAACGTATGTTTGCCTGGCCAGCTTGCATGTTGTAGATTTCTGGGTTTGTTTGTGGTTTGCGGTATAGTTGTGTGTGTATTTTGCTGTTGTAGAATGGGAGATGGTGCAGAAGGGCATCTTTATTATAGCACTTATGTTCTGTTTTCTCTTTCTTTTATTTCTTGAAGCTTGATATTTTCCATCTTTATGCTCACGTTTCAGATCGTTGCTATGTTGCTTTTTTGTGGCAATGGTTCTGATGTCATTCTGTTGCATGCTATTGTTCCTTTGCTTGCATTAGATTTTATTGCTTGTCCATTTAGAGTCTTTCTGTAATTAATATAAAGAAAGGATATATGTTATACCTGCTGCTCAGCCAGAGTGACCGTAGTGAGAGAATGTTGGTGAGTGTGTGAGTCAGTTGGTGGACGGGCTGAGCAGCAGGAAGGCTCCTGGTGCGGCTCTACACTGTAACAGCTCATCTTGAATAAACCTACTTGGACCAGACCTACTTTTATTCACTACAGTTTGGTCCCACATTGTGTGCTCAATATTTTTCTCTTGAAGTAGAAAGATGCTATATAGCGTCTCGCCTTTTTGTAACACCAAAGGCGAGGCCTACTGGCGTGCCCAATGCTTGTTATTACAATCTTTTTTAAATGTATCTAACTATACCCGGATAACCCACTGGTACCCCATTGACATTTTGCATCTTTAAACACCCTGAACTACCCGTTAATGCTACCATTCTCTGAAGGCCACAAAAAACTTTATTACTCTTAAATGCTGCTCTTCCCTAGACCCTAAAAAACCCTTACTACCCTTAACACTATGATTACCTGAATCTTAAAAGCCTCTAACTATCCCATAATGCTACCAATCTCTGAACCTTATCAACTCCTACTACACTTGACAACTACCCTTCCCTGAATCTTAAAGCTTTACTAGTCCCTCTCCCCCACCTCATTGTACATGCAGATGCTCCTCTCTCCTTTAGCACTAGGCTGCCCCCTTGCCCCCAGTGCTGTTAAGTTTGTCCTATAAGGCACAGCAATATTCAGTTGGTTTTTTTTTGGACCAAGAGCCTTTTTTTCATTCAGTTTTTTCAGTTGCCAACATTTTTGACACCTTTCATTTTTTCAGTGATCTTTTTTCCTATGATTTTTTTTAACTACTAACCAAAATATGAAAGCAGGAAGAGTGGATTTAAAAGCAGCAACATGAATTGTAACCAATGATTAATTTTAAATTCACCTAACACTGTAGAAAGTGAGCATTTCCCAATCACCACCATGACCAAAAGAAAACATGCTACAGCTCTACTTTCGTTTTTTGAATTTAAATATATTAAAATAATTTTATTAAAGTTTAAATAAAAAAATCCCTTACAATAAAAAAATTATTATACATAAATAATAAAGAGCAATATATAGATTTAAAAGAAGTGTAATTATATTTTAATAAAAATGTATGTTGCATTAATGTATACATTCAAAAAGTTGTTAATCTATTTAGTAATGTTTAATTTTAGATCTTTTTTTTACATTTAATTACATTTATTTATATTTGTAACTATTTTAAATGATTAAAGATATTTGGTGTTTTATTTTAAGTCCCTCCATCCATTATTTTCCAGGAGAGGGTGTTAACAGTTAATAGTAGTTGGCCATGTGTGGTGCTAGCATGTCTACTGTTATTTTTGGGCAGCTGTGATGTATACACATAAATTTGGCTCCACCCTCATTTATAGGAGAGCGGATACGCGCAAGTCGTCTACATGTTTGAGTAACTTTACACTTGTATTTTGTGGATTGCTAAAAGTAGAACATTCACTCAAAAATAAACTAACACATTAAAATTATTGTGGAGGTTACCCGTTAACATAGTTCTTCATAGTCGCCTCCACCAGGAAATTCTGCAGTACGCTTGATGTTCTAACATTGCTCTTCGCAGTAGGATCCTGGAAGGGAAAACTTTGAGGTAAGATTTAGGCCTTACGCAGTGTCTAGATATAACGTAAGTTATCAAGTAACTAAGTGGTGAATTGTGTTTTTTATGTGCCACTGTGGAGTTTTCATATCTTTAGGCTCCTGCAGATTGGAAGAAAACTGCCTCCTTGAAAAATGAGGAACCAACATCCCGATGATCTCTGCCAAAATGAGGAACCAACCTCCCGATTATCTCTGCCAATTTCGCAGAGCTGGAAATAGCATCCAAAGTCCAAATTTGCCACTCCGAGCATGAACCTGTAACGAGGAAGACCGAATAGTAAAGAAATGATAAACTAGAGATGTGGGACTCAGACATTGATGGAAGTAATATACCAACAAAGTCTATAGCCAAATTGTCAAGAATCTGTCAGTCCATTGCAGGTTCTCCATCTTGTTCACAGATAATCAACAGGACAGCACGTGCTCCGCTGGTTAGGAGTACATCCCTTATCCATGGCCTCTCATCCCAAGTTTCCAGGGCTGGGACGAGAGGGCCTCATTCGATGTCTCAAAGGCATGTTCACATGAAAACTCGTCCTTTGCAAACATTGTCCCTTTCCTGTAATATCGTTGTGTTAATCGCAGCTGCTGTTAACATTGAACACTTCTGGAATTCATGGTCTATTCATGTGGCTTGCAAAATGTTCTTCTGTCACATACAACACTAAAAGCCTTTTCTCTAAAGCCAAATGTAAGTCTTGCATTGCTTGCCTTTTTGCATGTTGCTTTCTTCATCTCTCTTCCCACGGCAACCGTCTCAAACATATTGGTCTTTCAGCTTAACTGTCTTCTCTCAAGGGTTTCCTTGACAACCAGTCCCTTTTTCAAACTCCCACAGTGCAAAATGAAACTTACTGGACTTATATGAAAGGACCAATGTTGCTACTTATTGGCCCTATTTCTGCTTCCATTCCAGCTCTTCCGTGGTCCTTGTTCATCCTTCTTGCAAACTTTGGAACTCCCTTTCACGTCAGGCAGTCTACCACTTTACCACAATTCTTTGCCCCACTCACCCACTTTATAGAGGAGGAGGGTCTCCATAATTTGGATCTCAAAAGGGTTCTCACACTGATCATCCCAAGAACCTTTTAAAAACATATTGCTATATCGCCCACCAGGCATATTGCTATATCCCAGCAGATCCAAAAAAAGGATTCCTGGAGACAGTGGGTACCTTAATCGAAGAAGGACTATGTCTAGAATCCTATACAGTAATGGGGGATTTTAGGTTTTATCTAGAAGTCAAGTCAAGTCAAGTCAAGTCAGAGAATTTATATAGCGCGCTACATACCCAGAGGGTCTCAAGGCGCTTAAGGAGGGGTGGGGAATTACTTGTCGAATATCCACGTTTTAAGTTGCTTTCTGAATGCTAGGTGGTTCTGGGTAAGGCGAAGGTAAGTGGGAAGTGAGTTCCAGGTTTTAGCTGCCAGGTAGGAGAAGGATCTACCTCCCATGGTGGTTTTGTTGATGCGAGGTACAGTGGCAAGGGCCTGGTTGGATAATCGTAGCTGGCGGGGGGGGGGGTGTAGAAGGACAGTCGTGTGTTGAGGCATTCTGGTCCGATTTCGTAGAGTGCTTTGTGTGCGTGGGTTAGGAGCCGGAAAGTGATCCTCTTATTGACGGGAAGCCAGTGGAGGTTTTTCAGGTGGCCAGAGATATGTTCTTTACGCGGGATGTCTAATATGAGCCTGGCAGAGGCGTTTTGGATTCGTTGGAGTCTTTTCTGGAGTTTAGCGGTAGTACCGGCGTTGAGGGTGTTTCCAGAGTCCAGTCGGCTCGTGACCAGAGCGTGGGTGACCGTTTTCCTAGTTTCGGTGGGGATCCAGCGAAATGTTTTTTTGAGCATGCGAAGAATGTTGAAGCAAGATGAAGAAACGGCGCTGACTTGTCTGTTCATTGAAAGTGAGGAATCCAGGATGACGCCCAGGTTCCGTGCGTGGTCCGTCGGGATGGGTGCTTTTCCGAGGGCTTCTGGCCACCAAGAATCGTCCCATGCAGAGGGGGGAAGTACCTAAGATGAGGACTTCTGTTTTGTCTGAGTTCAGTTTCAGACGGCTGTGTTTCATCCATTCGGCTACTTCTTTCATTCCTTCGTGTAGGTTAGTTTTGGCGGTGCTGGGGTCCTTGGTGAGAGATAGGATCAGTTGAGTGTCATCCGCGTAGGAGATGATGTTGAGGTTGTGTTGGCGGGCGATGGTCGCGAGGGGGCTCAGGTATACGTTGAAAAGGGTGGGGCTGAGTGAAGAACCTTGTGGTACGCCGCAGATGACTTCAGTGGCCTTTGACTTGAATGGTGGAAGGCTGACTCTCTGGGTTCTTCCGGTGAGGAACGAGGTAATCCATTCTAGTGCTTTTCCTTGGATTCCAATGTTTCTGAGGCGCTGTAGAAGGGTGCTATGGCAGACTGTGTCGAAGGCTGCGGAGAGGTCGAGGAGGATGAGGGCGACTGTGTCTCCGTTGTCTAGTAGAGTTCGAATGTCGTCTGTTGCTGCGATGAGGGCGGTCTCAGTGCTGTGTTTTGCTTGGAAGCCGGACTGTGAGGAGTCGAGGGATTTGTTGGCTTCGAGGAAGGCGGCGAGCTGGTTGTTGACAGCTTTCTCGATGACTTTGGCCGGGAATGGAAGGAGCGAGATGGGGCGGTAGTTTTTGAGTTCGGTGGGGTCCGCTGTGGGTTTTTTCAGAAGGGCGCTGAGTTCAGCGTGTTTCCAGCTCTCCGGGAAGGTGGCGGAGTTGAAGGAGCAGTTGATGACGTCTCGGAGGTGCGGTGCTATGATGGAGTCTGCTTTGTTGAAGATGTGGTGAGGGCATGGGTCTGTGGGGGATCCTGAGTGGATGGAGTTCATCAGACGGATGGTGTCCTCACTGGAGATTGGGTTCCAATCATTAAGGATGTTCGAGGGGGGTGAAGGTCCAGCAGATGGTTGGGTGGGTTGGTCTCCGGGTTGGTTGTCGAAGCTGTTGTGTATGTCTTAAATTTTGTTGTGGAAGAATGAGGCTAGGGCGTCGCAGAGGGCTTGAGAGGGGGTGATGTCGTTAGAGTTGGCCGAGGGATTGGAGAATTCCTTGACGATGTTGAAAAGTTCCTTGCTGTTGTGGGCGTTGTTATCTAGTCGGTCCTTGACGGCGGATTTCTTGGCCTTTCGGATCAGTTGGTGGTGTATGCGGGTGGCATTTTTGAAGGTGTTCTTGGTGCTGGTGGTTGGGTCTTTTTTCCAGGCCTTTTCAAGGGAGCGGCAGAGTTTCTTGGATTTTTTAAGATCATCGTTGAACCAAGAGGCCTTCTTGCTGCCAAGTTTGCTTTGTCGTTTTAGAAAACCACCTGGACTCTGATACTCATCAGCGGGATCAAATTATGGGGGCTGGAGACCTTCATCAGCTGGTGAATGCCCCTACGCACGAAAAAGGACATACTCTAGATTGTATATACTCAAACAACCATGATCTTGGTTGTATTTCAGCTCTCCCTCTTTTATGGTCGCACCACTGTGCTATTCAGTTTGAACTGAAGTGTGGTGGGATTCAACTAGCTAAAATTAAACCAGCCCAGGTGATTGTGACTAAAGCCTGGAGAAAACTGGACATTAAAAAATGTGAAAGCTCCCTAATCTGCTCGATGAGACCCCCCCCCCCCCCCCCCCAATTAGAGTGGTAATCGCGGCAGCCGCTTAACATCAATGGCTAGCTACATCTTGTAATCTTTTAGATCCCAGCAAAGAGTGGACTCCCACAGGAGCTATACCATCGGCCCCTTGGTACTCTGGAGAACTTAGAGCCAAAAAACTGGAGTGTAAACTGTTAGAAAGGGCATGGCGCAAAAATTAGAATGATACAGACAAGGAAAGATATAAATATTCCATTGCAAGTTATAAACAAATGTTACTAGAAGCTAAAAGACAGTTTTTTCCATGCAGATAACACTGGCTAAGTCCAACTCTAAGGAACTTTTTAACACCATTAAAAAATGTACTACTCCTACTGCTCCTAGGAGCCATAGTAACTCCTCATTTTGCAATGAAATCGCCGATTTTTTTTAAACAAAGTTGAAGTGATATTTTCTTCCTTCTCTGAAGCTAATGAAATGAGACAGTCAGACTCCAACAGGGACAGGTTGGGCAGCAGTGATTCTTCACGGACACTTGTTCAATTTTCACCAGTGGGAGTATGAGAATTGGTCAGGGTCTTGACCCTAACTCGCTCAGGAGCCCCCAGTGATCCCGGTCCTGCCTGGGTCATTAAACAAATACCGGAAGTGATAGGAATGACCCTGACCCCCTTGTTAAATACTGTCTTTGCTTCCGGTATATTCCCTAAAATCTGGAAGCAAGCCTCTGTTCTTCCACTTTTGAAAAAGCAGAATTTAGATCCAAAAGATCCTAACAACTATAGGCCCATCTCGCGGCTCCCTTTCCCTGCTAAGATTCTGCAGAAGGTGATGAACATCCAACTCAGTGCATTTCTCCACCGTAACAACTCTCTAATACGGGCCCCTCATAATACGGGTTCAGGGCTGATCACAGCACTGAGTTGGCTCTGTTGAAGTCTACAGAGGAAATCAGAGAAGCCGTAGACTGAGGAGGTAGTGCTGTCCTGATTTTACTGGACTTGTCCGCAGCTTTTGACACGGTCCATCACAAGTTGTTGATGGGCCGGTTGTCTGTGATTGGTGTGGAAGGACTAGCATGGAAACTCCTACAGTCCTTTTTAGCTGACAGGTCCCAAACTGTGGATTTGGATGGTAATTCATCTAAGCCATTTATACTCCTGTGTGGGGTGCCACAGGGCTTTTCTCTTAGCCCTACGCTTATCAACATAAACGTGGCACCTCTAGCTGGAGTTATTAGATCTTTTGGCTTCCAGCTCAACTCCTATGGTTACAACACACAAATTGTGTTGTCATGGACTAAAGGAGGTGAGAAAGAAATTGGGGATCGTTTTCATGGGTGCAGTATTGTGTTGGAGGTCCTCCAACTGCTTAAAGCTTAATTCTAATAAGACCAAGGTCTTAAAGTTCAGGAGTAATTCACTGGTGTGGACACCAGAATGGTGGCCGGAAGAGTTGGGTCTTTGCCCTACACCCACCAAGAAGGCCAAAAACTTGGGGATAGTAGTGGATAACAAACTTGCCATGGGGGATCAAGTTAGCTTGGTGACCTCAGCCTGTTTCATGATTCTTAGAATCATAAGGAAAATCAAGCTCTTCCTGACCGAAAGTAATCTTAAGACAGTGGTCATGGCCCTGATAACATTGCGCTTGGACTACTATAATAGTCTATATCTGAATATGCAAAAACAACATATGAACAGGCTTCAATTAGTCCAAAACGCAGCGGCCAGGCTCCTGTCTGGAACACCTACATGTGTCTCTGTTAAAGGCGAGCTCAAGAAGCTACACTGCCTCCCAATAAAACAAAGAACTCACTTTAAGGCTCTTTGTATAGTCTTTAATGCCATTAACGGTATCGGTCTGGAGTTTCTTAGGCAAAAGTTCCAATGGTATGTTCCAGTGAGGACGCTTAGATCTACCAGTGCTAGACAAGTACAAGTTCCCATGCCGAAAAAAGCAAACTGGGGAGGCAGGAGTTTTACTCACTGTGCCTCGAGAGCCTGGAACGAGCTCCCTTCCTTCCTTAAAAATGCCCCAAATCTTCTCACGTTTCGGAAGAACCTGAAAACATGGCTTTCCTCATAGTAGTAGTCTTTTAGAGCTCCCCAGGAAGACCAGTACTTAGCGCCAGGACGCCCAATAGTAATTGCGCGCTGTATAAGTGCAAATAACAATAACCACTGAGTCGACAATCAACTTTATATATTGGTTATCTGGGGCCGAAAAATCAAGACTGTGCAGACGTGGCCCTTGTTGAGGTGGACTGTCCTCTGCATTAAGATCTTTAATACACTGTCTGAGAAGCAGCCCCCGGAAAACCGAGGTCCTCCTAGCCAGTGCCGAGGCCACTACCACTGCGCTAGTGCGAGGGGGTGTATGTCCTTGATAGCATCCAGGCAGCGGTGTGAGCACTGGTGCGTACGTTTACAAAGCACTAATGCCTTGACAGTCCGGTCCAGACTGAAGAACCCTTTGCCTGATCAGTTGTGCAATACATTTTGTTCTGATCCCATTCCAATGACCCTTCAAACTGGGGAGGTGCAGCTTCAGTAACTTCTAAGAGGATTCATCTTCAGTTACAAGTACACATCAGAAGAACTAATTACTTAACCTTCAGTAAAGTTTTTTTTGGTAGATCATTTATCCACAGATTCCTCACTGCCCTCATACCTCTCCCTTCTTTTTCTTTTTTAAAGTATTTTTATTTTTCAACAATAGTACAGTGTCCAACAGAAAAAGATTACTTAATTACAACTACCCCCCTCCCACCCCCCACCCGTCAAGGCCTGTAAAATCATTAATGTATTGAGATTAAGGAAGGCGCAAGACACTACAAGTAGAGCAAAAGAAAAAAAAGAAAATGGAAAAAAGAAGAGAAAACACAAACGAAGAAGAGTAGAATGAAAGAGGATTAGGCAGGTGTCAAGAGAGAAAAAAAAAGAAAAAAAAGAGAAGAAAAAAAAGAATTCTTTAGGGCATCGCTAGCTATCTGCCCGGGTCATGTTGCCCTTGTTGCTCAATCCAGGTAGAAAATTTCCCCCAAACCTCAGTGCCTATCTTCCTCTTTCTTCGTCCTTTCTTGGTGTATATTGCCTTTTCAAAATGGAACGTGGCAACCAGTCTGGCCAGCCATTGTGCGAAAGAGGGGGAATCAGTATCTAACCAGCCGGAGGAGACACAAATCCTCCATATTGCCATTGCTATGAAAATCAGCCCTTCCTCCTTAATCCTGAGTGAATCAGTTTGGGTCCCCAGAAGGATGGTCGTAGGGTTTAACACAATTGGTTGATTAATTATTTCGCTAAGTAGGTTTTGTATTTTAAGCAAGGTTGGGGCTAGTTTTGGACAAGTTGCGAAAATATGTATTGAGTCTGCCCCTACTTCGGGGCATCGTGGGCATAGTGTTCCTTTCCCGGATCCCCATTTAATAATTTTACTTGGTGTCATATAATGAAAGAAAATTGTTTTAAAGTGTTGTGCTTGTAATTTAGCGGAAATTAATATCTGTTGTGATAGAAGCAGAGAATTATAAAAGAAACTTTGAGGCGACTCAAGTTTGACATGCCATTTTGTAGAGATGGATTCTAGGTCATCTGGTGTTTGCCTATTGAGCATTTGGTAGATACTTCCGATACGAATGGTGGTAATATTGCGTAGAGGATGTAATAGTTCAATTTCGGCAAACCCTGTGGTCCCACCCACCTTCCTGGATAGATAGCCTTGGATAGACAGGTATTTGAATAAGTCTTGATTTTTTTGTTTAAATTTAGTTTGTAAATTTGTGAAGGATTCAATCCCCCTGGTTGTAATCAGGTCCCCAAGTTTTACTATTCCAGCCCTGTGCCATTCGCAGAAGTAAGAAGGACTGAAAATATCTGGTAAGTTGCTGTTATTAACTATGGGAGAATAAAAGTTAAGTCTGCCAATTCCAAATATTCTCCGGATATGGCAGAGTACTTTAAATGAATTCATTAATGTCTTGAATTTTACCCGGTTGTAGTACCCATATGTTGTTTCGCAAAGTAGGCAGCCCCAATATTGATCCACTAGTAAGAGCCGGAAGGGCGAGGGTAGAGATGGCCCGATTGTTGAGTCGTCGGTGGGTTCTCTTACTAGTACTGAGCTATATTGTAATGCTGCCGCCCAGTAGTATAAAGTTAAATTCGGAAAAGACCAGCCCCCTCTTTCTTTTGGGAGGCTGAGTTGTTTCAGTGCTCGTCTTGGCTGGGCATAAGCCCAGATGAATTGAGTGTAGATCTGCTGGAATTGGAGAAGTTTTTTCTTGCTAAATTCAAGGGGTATACTACGAAAGAGGTAGAGTAGCTTTGGAAAGTATGTCATTTTGATGACATTGCATCTGCCCACTAGTGTTAGATGGAGGTTGTCAATCTGTTTTAGAGCCTTCTTGGTCTGCACGGCAAGGGGAGCCAAGTTATCTGTAACTATGTCCTCCAATTTGGGTGAAATAGACACCCCCAAATATTTAGCCTTGGGTACCACCCTGTCGTCAGGCCAAGTGATTTTTTTATTTACTAAAATCTGTGTCTTGTTTTTATTGAGGGCATAGCCAGATAACCTCCCAAATTTCTGGGCCTCGCCTTCCAGTGCGAGTATGGTGTTAGCAGGGTCTGGAGAGGTGATGGCCAGGTCGTCGGCATAGGCCAAGATTTTGCAACTATTGTGAAAGTAGATTACTGGGGTGATGTTGTCATTTTTCTCTATCTGTTTGATGAAAGGGTCCAGATAGAGGGCAAACAATAGAGGCGAGCAGGGACAACCCTGCCTGGTGCCCCGAGAGATATTAAAAGGATCGTTGAGATGTCCATTTATGGCAACACTGGCAGTTGGATTAATATAGAGTGCCTGCGTTGCCAATATGAGTTAATCCCCGAACCCCATTCTGCACATTACCCCCCATAGGAATTGCCAGGAGACCCGGTCGAAGGCTTTTTCAGCATCGAGTAACGTGAGCGACATCGGGTCTCGAGCAGCTTGTGCAGCATCAAACAGGGTGATAACTCTCCTGATATGTTCCGTAGTCCCTTTTTTGGGTATGAAACCGTGCTGCCATTCCGAGACAAGAGATTCCACTACTCGGGAGATTCTGGAGGCTAACACCTTGGAGAAAATTTTAGAGTCACAGTTGATGAGGGTTATGGGTCTGTAGGAGCTCATATCCAAAGGGGACTTCTCTTTTTTAAGGAAGATCGAAATTCAAGCTCTAGACCAGGAGGCCGGAGGGGGAGTCCCGTTGAATATAGATGTTATTACCTCAGTGAATATGATTTTAATTTGGGGAGTAAAGACTTTAAAGAATTCAACGGGAATTCCATCAGGGCCTGATGCTTTTCCGCTCGGAAGGCTGGTGAAAGCATCCAGAATTTCTTCCCAAGTGGGTGTAAGATCTAGAAGCTTACTATCTTCTGGGCTGAGTTGCCTTAATTCGATCTCGCTGAGATAATTAGAGATTTCCCTGTCTAGAGCTTCCCTGTTAGAAGAGTTTTCTTCCATGTATAATTTGGCATAATACTCCTGGAATTCCTTGCGTATAAGACTAGGGTCTGTGATCTCCGAGCCAGAGGGTGTTCTGATTGAGTGGATTTCGCTGTTAGTAACCTGTTGTCGTGTCCTAACAGCTACACTCGTAGTTTTTTTCCCTTGCTGCTGCCCACTTTGCTGTGATTTTTTCCCAAAAAATAGCTCCTATTTCAGCTCTGACCTCGACTGCTTCTTGTTGGATAGCTTGGCAGTCTAGTCCTGCCTGGATAGATTGGGTTAGCTTAATTTCTATGCTCCTTAATTTTTCTTGTAGATCCCTGATTAGAGTTTTTTCCCTTTTATTTTTCTGAATAGAGAACCTTAGAGTCTCGCCTCTAATCCCTGCCTTCAGTGTGTCCCAGACTATCATTTGAGAAGCTGATCCAATATTTATTTCCAGGAATTCTTGAATCCATCCCTGCATATGATTTACGTAACTAATATCATACAATAGGGCTTTTTCAAAACTCCAATTAGTGGCCTCATTAGGTTGTCCAAGCCCCTTGAAAGTGATAATGAGAGGATTATGGTCAGATAAAAAGCGAGGTGCGATATCAATTGTGTAGTTGTTGGTAAGTGAGGCAGAGATAAAAAAGTAGTCTAATCTAACTAGGATTTGATGTGGGGCAGAGTAAAAGGTATAGCCGGGTTGTGAAGGATTTTTAGTCGCCCAGCTGTCTATTAATCCATGTGTCTGAATAAGGTTTGTTAAGGCCTGAAAAACTAGGGGCTTCCTACCTTTGTATCTCCATGTTGTGTTATTGGCCCAGTCACAAGGTAGATGTATATTGAAATCCCCGCAGAGCACTATGGGAGTGGGCCAGTGCGCTAGTTCACCCGAGACCTGGTTAATAGCCCCGGGATCGTCGGTGTTGCTCCCATATATTGAGCAAAGGGTAATGGAAGAGTTATTAGGGAGTTGAATCTGAGTAATGACCCACCTCCCTAGTGGGTCGGATTTGACTCGTGGGTTGCCAGTAGCAAATCTTCTGTCAGCTAAAACACCCACTCCCTTTGTTTTAGCCCCCTGCGTGGTTGCGCCCACTACTTTGAACCCAAGGGTATTCAGTAGATGTTTTTGTGATTGTTCTACGTGGGTTTCTTGTAGGCATATAATGCTCCCCCCAAGTGTTCGTAAACCCAGAGACACTTTCTGCCTTTTAGAGGCGTCATTCAATCCGCAGACATTAGCTGAAACAATTCGTAGTGAATCTAGCTTAGCCATTTAAGTAATGTAAAGGTAAGAGCCTATTGAAAATCAATAAAGTCGTTTTTAGGGATATAGTAAATTTTTCAAAAGAGTGTTGTGAGTATTTTGCGCCCATGTGTAATATCTGTGTGCCTTCCCA
The DNA here is from genome assembly GCF_964263255.1 of Lissotriton vulgaris. Taxonomy (NCBI): domain Eukaryota; kingdom Metazoa; phylum Chordata; class Amphibia; order Caudata; family Salamandridae; genus Lissotriton; species Lissotriton vulgaris. The sequence continues at coordinate 36,569,608 of NC_141687.1, read as the reverse complement.
CCCTTCCCACCCCTTCCCCCCCCCTCCCCCCCCTCAACCCTCGCCACCCACCCCCTTACGTGAGCAATCAGGCCAAGCCTGAATGATGGAGGTCATACATGAGCCTCGGCTGCTGGTCACGCCAGCCAGAAACATAAATAATCTTAATCTTGTGATCGGATATTAAGCCTACCCAGTGCTGTGCAGAGATTAAGTGCCGAATATATATATATATTTTTTTAGTTAAAAGTGTATGAATGCTTGTTTTTTCCCATTCTCGCCCTCGCTACCCCCCTTTCTACCCCCCTTTCTGTCAGGGCTCACCCCTACTTAAGTGCCCCCCCAAACATGTAAAAAAAAGACTGTATGCATAAAAAAGATTGCATTTTGGCGGTGAGGTTACTCCCCACTGATTGGAGGAGTTAGTTACCAGTAGGTTACAATAGCTTCAGAAAAGGAGAGAGGAGAGCGGCAGCCCCCCTTTTGTTTCCCTGTCTTTTTTCCCCCAGTCTTAAGCTTTGTGTCCCTTTTTAGGCTTTACTTCTTCCAGGTACTCTTTAGCTTTGATCTCGGACAAAAAAACCTTGGTAGTGCCGAACAGAATAACCTTCAGCCTTGCCGGATTCATGAGGTATACCTCAGCGCCTAGCTGCTGGAAGGGGGAAATCAGTTGTCGTAGGTGCCATCTTCTCTCCACGGTCTGGTGACAAAAGTCTGGTTTGGCGAAGAAGGTAATTCCGTTGGCCCCTTTTTTAGAGTTGGGGCGAGCTTGGTCATACACCAACTGTCTTAGAAGGAAGTTGCCAAAATACACAAGGAATACCCGAGGTTGCCCTTCAGTAGGCTTCCCATTGTTATATTGCCGTTTCAGAAAGAAGGGGAAGCGATGAGCTTGCTGCACTTCACGGTTCCAGTCCCAACCTGGATGTTCCGGAAAAGAGTCTTGTAGTAACTTGACTATGAATTGTCTCGGATCTTCCCCCTCCTTCCCTTCCGGAATACCAAGCAGGCGGAGGTTGTTCCTGCGTTGTCGATTTTCTTGTTCTTCCATTTTGACCATGAGGTCTGTAAGACAAGCAGAGTTGTACTCAGTGATTTGTTTAGTAGCTACAGCTTCGGTTTCCAAATGTTCCGTCCTAGCCTCAACCATTCCAACCCGATCGCTGATGTCTGTACAAGTTTTGTTCAGTCTTCTAAGCCCGCCCTGTAGTTTTTTTGCTGCGTTCTTGGCGGTCCGATTGTCTGCTCTAACCTCCTCTTGGAAGTCTTTGATGGAGGCGAGTATAGCCGTCAATGAGGGCTCTATTGTCTCGGTTGTTTTGCTTTGTGGATTTCTTGGGCTGTGCCATTGTGGTTGAGTTACTTCATCTTCCTCCAGATGGTAAGACATCTGCGAGTCTGAATAGTCCCATTTGAGTTGGCTTCGCCGCTTACTCTTGTTTCTTGATTTTTTAGGGCGCACAACTGTCTCAGGGTTAATACGGGAGGCCTCGCTGCTCTCCTCACTGGCGCTGTTGGTGTTGTCCTCTTCTTCTGTCCCCCCATCCGCTGACGAGCTCGGGGTACTGTCAGATACAGAGTAGAAATCTTCTTGACCAATTTCTGGGGTCCAAGGAATTGGGATTCCAGATGGGATTTCCAGGTTTTGAATAGCGACTTCTGTCCCAGTTGATTGTGATTGTGCCCTGGCATTAAGACTCTCTAAAAGTGCGTGGGCCCCGCCGCTAATGGTTCTTTCCGCTGTTTCCGGACGTCCTGGTACAGTGAGTGGGGTGGCTGGTAGGGTATCCGGGAGTGTAGGAAGATCTAAAACATCCGGGGACCCCTCAGATGCGATGGTATGGTCATGACTTTCAGTAGGGGCGTGTGCGGAGAGAATGGGCTCTGACTGACAATTTACGAGACAAGAGGGGGTGGTAGAGATATAAGTATTATTTGTAGTAATTTGAGCCCCCTCAGTGATGGCATTATCCTGCTGTAGGAGAGCATCAGGAGGTATAGAAAGTGATGGCTTCTCTGTGCTATTCTTAGCATGGGCAGCCTGGTTTTTAGCTACCAGGAAAATTTTGGCAGGGAGGGGCTGTAGGGAATCTTTGCAGTCTTTACTAGGGGGCCCTACCCCTGTCTTCCCAAAATTCGTTTTTTTCGTCCCACTGACCCCACTGACCTGTTCAGCTTTGTTCTTCCTGGCACCGTCCGCTGTCAAGGGGTCTCTGCCTGAGATGGGCGTTTTCTGTCTGAGCCCTTTCTTGGCCCAACGTGCATTCATCCTTGCGTTTAGTAAAGTGCCGAAATTATCTTTCTCTGGGGTCAAAGGGCAGCTTGGAAGCCGGTATGTGAAGGTAAATGCTGCAGCCAGAAACGAAAAGTTCAGTTCCCAGCAGCGCCTGTCATCACTTTCCTCAGGTGTCTCCCTTTCGTGCACGTCAGCCGCATGGAAGGATAAAAATTCAGCTTCTGTGGCAAGTGCGGTAAAAAAAAACAATGCAGATATAAGCTGTCTCAGCCCTTTCCAAACATAGCCAGGAATCGCGCCGTGCAATCCCGTACCTCCTGGCAGCGTTCTGTAGATTTTCGCGGGTGCTGGCTGCCGATGCCGATGCCTGTGTGCTCGAAGGTCAGGCCTTACCGATGTGCACGCAGGGCGGCTAGCCGATCATCACAGCATCCAGTGACCGGCGTGAGCGGCCGAGCAGCGCGCGACTCACGCTGACTCCATCTTGCTCAATAGCATACCTCTCCCTTCTAAAGAATGACCTATTTTACAGTCTGAAAACAAATTCCCACATTAGTGAGCAACACACTGTTACCAACAATTAATCGCCCTCTACATCTGCAGGCAGGGAAAGGGAAAATACAAGAAACTGATGTCAGTGCAGGGGTGGCACTACTGTGCAGCACCGCTCCATCAATTACAGGGTGGTATGGAGCCTCTGCAGAGCTGCACGACACAACCTAGCGGAACACTGGAGCGCTGCTACAAAACTCAGGTACTTGTGTGACATTTTAGGATGAGGAATCCACGGTCAGAATTAGCCATCGTAATTGTGTGTAGTATTTGTGTTTCAGCGTAAGCCAAAATTGGGGCAGAGTTGAATTCTTGTTCTGAGGTCTAGAACATAAAAAAAGCATTACTTAAGACTATTTGATGCATCGTCCACTCCTGAAGTTGTACATTGATCTGGAAGTCTGCCTTCTCTGATGTATGCACAAGGCATATTATTGTTGCTCTTACTACAGACAATAGACGAAACATAGGAACTCCAAGCTTCTTTGAAGTTTATAACTCATAAAAGCCCTTATATATTTTTTGCACACACTGTGTCTGCAGGTGTAACACAACTTTACTTTTTCTGAAGGGTCTACCCTTACAATGTCTGATACTATGTTCCACTTCAAGGCTTGCTCAACAAACCAACAGGCTGAGAACACATCAGCCTCTTCTAGCATCTTTGCCTTCAGATTCTCCCACTTTGACAATAGCAAATCTCCAAAGTTCAATATTTCTGGATCTATTTAGGGAGACATTTTCTGCACACTGGCAACTTGAGCTAAGCTGGGACCAATTTAAAACTCACTCATCTTTTTTCACCCCGCAAGACTGATAAGATGGTTGGAACATTTGTAAATGTAGCACGCATAGTCCATCTTTCCTTCTTCACCAAACATCTTCCAGATGAAGTATGGACTGCTGAAGCTTCATCCCCCCGGATGTCAATAGATCTTTACCGAACAAGAGGACTTACCCATCTGCACCTTCAGATTTTTCCTCGTTTTGTTGTCCTTTCTCAACTATACAGAGTAGTTTCTTACCTGTAACTCCATTTCTGTAGTAGGGGTATCTCTGTTATAAAAATAAGAAATATGTGTAGGAGGGTCTAGGGGATAGTATTTATAGACCAACTAAACTCCACACCCCTAATCACAAACATATATAACTACGGGGAGAAAGTCAGTCTAGGAAGTGACGAAAAAACCTCAAATGCTCAAAATAAACTGCTCACCAGGTCAACATAGCTTGCCCAAACACTGGCATGAGAAAAGTCTCCATCAGCCCACCCATTTGGCGGAACGTCGTCATCTGGAAGACTACGAGAGGAGGGTCAGATGTAGCCAATGTTGCTCTAAGGCTAACATGAATGGAAACTTGACCTCATGCTCTCAGAAGTTCTCAGCCACAGTTGTTGTTCAAAATATGAGACCACTGATGAAGTGCAGTGCAGGTGATAAATGTGTGTGAGATAAAAATGACTAAAAGGACAAAAATATGTTTATTAAGTATTGTCCTGATGCCATAATTAAAACCGACTGATAGTATTGAAAAAAATTAACTATCTCCTAACAAAGAGTGAGGTCGACATGTTTCAGCCGTGCGGCCAAATTGCCCGGCTTTCTTCAGGACCTTGCTGATGTTAATTGCTACTGCAGGAAAAATAATGATAAGTGAAGTATATTATACATCCAAATTTCATAAAGAAGTAAACAGATCAGTGGTGTATTACCACCCTACCAGGTATAAATCCAATGTATACGTGGATGAGATCTATCTCTTCATTCCCAGCTTTCTGTGTGAGTAAGCCTCCCCTCACCCGGCAACTGCTCGGTGGTTGAGGCCCCGCTTTATCCGTCGGTACCTCTTAGCAATCCGGAAGCAGGCTGAAACATGTCGAACAGGAAGGCGCTGCTTTAGTAACCGCAGGGTTGAGGAAAACCTCCATGGCGGGTTCCACCAGCCCTGGCACCAACGGCAACAAGGGGCGAGACCATTGCTTCTTGTGAAGGGTCTCGAAAATGACGGAAGTCAAGGGCATGGGCGTAGTGAGTGTGATGCCCAGTTTTGCCGCTCCTCGCAGCAACGCCTCCTGGAAGGAGACAATGTCGTCTATCGGGGACACCCTCGTCCGAGGGAAGTCCGACAGGGTCGGCGAGTAGTCCCTGGCACTGGACGAATCCGTGTGGCGGGATCTAGATCTGTCTCTCCTATGGCGCCGTCTGGACCTCGTAGACGAGCGATGGCGACTCCTGGACCTATCTCTCCGCCTTGAGCGAGACCTCGATCTCCGCAGCCTTGGACAGTCTGCGGGCCGGAAAGGAGGGAGCTGTGGAGGCCGAGCCGGGAGCCTAGGTTGTGGAAGCCCCGTAGGCGGCGTTGGCAAATGAGGTAACAAGACAGACCTCGGCAGAGCCGGTAGAGGAGGGCGGTGAGGAGGAACCGGAGGTGGTGGAGGCCTAGTAGGTTGTGGAGGAGTCGGGGTATGCGGAGGAGGATCCACGGGTAAAGAAGGAGGTGTTGGTGACCTCGGTTTGCAGCGTGAATAGACTTGAGAGTACTCCGAGCCCGGAGACTGTCCCACCCTCCTTTTCTTCTTCTTCTGACCAGCGGGTGGCGATCTAGAGGCCCTCTCCCTCGTGGACGAGCGACGGCGTGCTCGCTCTAGCCGAGGACTCCGTCCTAGTCCTAGAACATCTAGTCTTCCTCCTCGACGCTGAGCGTCCTTTCGACGTCGACGAGCATCTCCTTGATGTCGACGACCGTCGTGTCGACGCCGACGAGCATCTGCTCGGCGCCCATGGCCATCTCTTCGACGTCAACCGTCTGTGCCTAAACGTCGATCGTCTCCTCGACGACGGCGATCTCCTCGGCGTCAACGAGCTCCGTCTCAACGCTGATCTTCTTCTCGTAGTCGCTGACTTACGTGTCGACGTCGATTGTGACCGGCGGTGTGGCCTCGATGGCGAGCGCCGGCGTCTTGACCCCTCTCGCCGTCGATGGTAGCTAGACAACGAACCAGTCCTCGACATCGTCCTCGTCGAAGGTCTCGACGTCAGTCCCCTCGACGTCGGACGTCGACGGTGCTTCGACCCGGAGCCCCGGGGAACAGACTGTGGTCATTCCTTTCGACGCCGACATCGAGGGTATCGACGTCGAGGGAGATCGGTGGCGTTTTCTGGCCTTTTCTTTACTGGGGAACCCCCCAGAGGCCGACGCACGGCAGAGGAAGGAGCCCCTTCATGCCCAGACCCACCTTGCCCTTGCTGCCTTCTCAGATCCAAGCCTTGGAGCCTGGTCTTCTCCCTGTCCTTGAGGGTCCTTTTAGGGAACTGCCGACAGATATCACACTCATCAGGAACATGAGAAGAAGGCAGGCACAGGATGCACACCCTGTGAGGATTCGATTTTGCCTTTTTCCTGGAGCACTCAGGACATTAATCAAATAATGCAGGCATATTTGATAAAAGAGCAGCCAAAACAGCAGAGAAACTCCAGCCAGATGAGACAAGGCAAAAACACGTCGAGTGAAAACACTACCACTTTCAAAAAAGTGCACAATTAGTAGAAAACAAACCCAAAAAAAGGGTGAGCTCAATGCTCCAGGGTCCTGCTAGCAGGAGCCTGAAAAAAGAACTGAAAGTGGAGGGAGTTGCTGTGCATTCTGGGATACCAGGAGAGTTCTAGAAAGTTTCCCTAAAGGCACGGTATCCCTTTTTAAGCCACATAATGGCAGCCTATGGGGGCTTGTCTGTTCTGTCCTTCCTCTCTATCAATCCAAGGATTTGGTGAAGGGGGGTGGGGGAGGGAAGTGTTCTCCATGGTGAAACCTGGCAGACAGGTCTAAGTGGGATATTGGGATATTTGTGGAATATCCTTGCATTTCTAGTTGAAGTACTGGACAGTGTAGCCTTGCGTGTATAGGCTGCATTATTTGTCTTTAATTTTCTCTTAAGTGCCTATGCAGTACTGCAAAGAAGAGAGCTTAAGAGATTATTTTTTGATTGCTCCGGGGTTCCCATACATGAGCGGGACTATTCACTAGATTATGACTATGCAAAGAGATCCCCTACTACAGAATACTTGATACAAAGTGTTTGAGGTTAGTTGCTTCCAGCCATGACTCCTCTTCTTAGTGGATGGTCCAAATGCAGTGGAACCAGTGCCCAAAACACAAGACCGTTGAGTTATTTTGATACAGCTCTTTCCAATAAGAACGAGAGTGCAGAGAGCTGCTTGCACTTCAGCAATTTCCAGTTAGATTGGTGTTTCCACTTTGATGCACTTTGATGCATCAGCAACTGCGTCAAGAGAACTCCTCTAAGGGTTTCAATTATTTCTTGCAATATGGTTAATAAATATGGGCAATGCAGGTCCAGTATTCCAACAGTCTATCTTCCCTCAAGTGTCCCTCATCTATTGAGACTACCTGCTGTGGATGAAAGGCTGCTCCATCGGCCTCGGATTCTCGTGGGGGAGAGAGAGGATACAAAAATGTATTTCCAATTTTCGTGTATCTGTAGTTATATTTGGGTAGGTATACTGGGGGAGTGCATTTAATGGGCTAGGCCCTATAGGGAATGGATGTTTCCATCGTAACATTCCCGATCTTTGGGGAATCATTTTTAGAATAATTTTTAGACTCTCTCCCTTTCTCTTTCCAGCCCAGTCATCCTCCACCATTTTTCACACCTCAGACAACTGATATTCCTGGTGTGCCCCCAAGCTTACCCATGTGGGTAAGTATTTGGTTATCCCAGCGGGTTGTGGATAGGGCCTGGAGGTATATTTTATGATATTACCTATTTGCAGTTACTTCCGAATGACTGACTGCTCTGTGCTCGTAGTAGCGTAGCTTGGTAACCTTATTCCCGATGGAGTCCGGACGGCTCCTTAAGGAGTATTTATATCTTTTCTCTTGCTTGTTGTTTGCTTACATCAGGCTCTACTTCTTGGACCACAGATAGTGACCGGCTACACAGAACTGAGCGGCACGCCTTTCCCCCTATTCTCTGCGTAGGCTTCTATGTTAAGTGCGTGTTGGGAGTGGTCTGTAGAGCTATATATCTTTCTTGGATCTTGGCTTTATCCCCTTGTTGGTTATATGTATCTGCCTGGGTATCTCTACAGACATGTACTTGAATTCTCTTTTTACTCTCGATTTTTTCTCTTCCTTATCTACACTCATTATTACTTCCTCCCTGACACTGGGTTGTTATAATCTTGACTTCCTGGTCTATTGGTGGTGGTCTCTCCAGCAGTACTTCATGTTTTTTATTTGTACCTTGCCTAATAACCGTTCTCATTGTCCCCACAGATTGTACTTATACTTGCTATCCCCAGTCTTAAGATATAGCCCCTATGATTTTTTGTATCTCGCCTTCAATAACAAGATTGTCTTGAAAACTCAAGAGATTCTATACTGTGAAGAAACTTACATGAATTTCCTTGAGCCCTGACGAAGGAACTGTGGATATTTGTCCTTTCCGAAACGCGCGTCGGCCCCATGTTTTTGCTTGTGTTATTTTTGTCCTCGTTTCTTTTTTTGTAATCCTTTATTCTTGTTTATTGTGCCTTGCTTTTTAGGTCTCGGGTAAGCCGCGCGGAAGCGCGTCTCCGCCGAGAACCTATTGTCGGCGTGTGTGCTTCCCAGGAGACAATCCTGGCCGCGCGCATCGCCTTGGAGGCGATTTCAAACGCGCACGCTGTGGGCAGCTGCTGTTGCGCATTCACACAGACACACACACACAAGAGCCCATGCACGCACACACATACAGACCCCCCCACACATACACACGCGCACGCACACACACGAGTGCTTCCCACCCCCCCTCCCACCCCCCGTCGCACACAGACCCCCCACCCCTTTTTAACTTACCGGGGCAATCTCGGGGGACTCCGCCGCTGCAGCTCTTGCCAGCTCCTTTCACAGGGCTCCCTCTTGGTCAAGGGAGCCCCGCAACAGTAGCGTAACCTCCTGCTGGCGGCCCCAGGGTTCTCCACCGCTCACAGGAGCCCCGGGCCACGATACGCATTTACTCGCTTGCCTCCTTTTCCGGTCCGGACGTGGCCCGCCCCCGTCACAGGCGACATTGCCTGACTTCCGGAGTTTGCGTAGTTTTTTTTCTATGTTATCAGAAAGGTGGGGCGCCGCAGCTATTGGTCCTACTTTTGTGTTAACAGCTGATGCAACCAAGCACGCCAGACAGCTCCTGCAGACACCGGTAAGTATAAGATTTCCCCGTTTATCGCGGTATGTAGGCTACGGTCAATTGGTGTTATATTCCAGTATTAGTGATGTTGTTTAATGACGTTATTTGTATTCGTTTGCATGTTGGTACTGGGTCTGTTTTTCTTTTCATGTTTTCATACATTCTGAAATTGAATTAGTGGGTTCAGATTCTGGTAGTGCCATTAAGATGCACATATAAACATTGTGCAAGTGCGTAGCATATCATTTCATGCTTGCACATGCAACACAGACCTATAGGCATTGCCTATGCTTGCTTTTTCGTCTGTAGAGGAGAAACTGCTTGTGACTTATACCCCTTAACGTTCACCCCTTCTCTCTACTTGTTGCTTGGTTTACTTTACTTCTTGAGTTCCTGGAAGCTGCTGACAATTCTCCGACGAGAACGCACTGCTGGCTGCCTGTGGGGAATTTGTACAGGGCCTGTTGGCTCCAACCTGTGCAGGCTAATGATTGACGAGCATGTACAGTGCCACAGAGACGTGATGCTTTCTCACGGAAGTAACACCTGCCCTGTGCCGTCATGTGTTTACCTGTTCAATAAAGCGGCTGCTGTCACCACATCGGCTTGAGTCGAACCCAGCGCTGCATTTGCGCACCAAACATGGAAGAAATATTTAATCATTGCCCACACGGCTTCAGGGGCAAAGCGTTTGCATCAAGTGTTCTTTTGAAATCCTACAGGGCAGTTTCTAGGTTTATAACTGGGATGTCTGTGTAAGGTAGAGTTTAAAGCAGGGGCTTAACTGTCGACGGTGCAGCAAGTGCAGTTCATTTGCTTGTGTTAAGGGATATTGCATCTTTATAAGAGTTTATCACGTGGTCTTCCTTTGCTGCGGTTATCGATATTTGTTCACTGATTGCAGTAGTCTTTTCAGACCCAGGGATTTAGCTATTGTGAGAATTGCATTTATCAGATGCTTGGGGGTAGCGGTCATGAAGACGCCCTGATGTTGGATTGAATGCTTGTGATTTTATAGCGAGGGGTTGCATTCAAATAATAAAGTGTGTCAGTGGCGGCACTTGTTACCTTTTCCCTCTTTCTCGCTTCGTATTTGTATATCAGGAGGATCTATTTATCCTGGAACTGTTTTTCTTTTGCCATAGTAAGTCTGCATTAACGGCATCCACGTGGCAGAAGGTGTGGTGGATATGGGTTACTTGAACAATCTCATTCCTAAACATTCGTTGTTATTCTATTCTGGAATTATTAATTCGCGAACAAGGCCAGCTCCCCATTTGGTCTGCAGGGGTGTGAGGCTGAGTTAAGGACACAATGTCCATCTATTGGGTATTTTTTTCTAACTCCAGCTGTAGGTGTGCTTAGGTCACCAGACTGATGAATGTTCCTTCTCCGAATGTGGACAAGCAGTATTTCTCTCTCATTTTTTGAGCATCACAGAAGTTAAAAAGCTTAGACTATATTGATTTTCAGTCTCAGGAAGGAGAGATTAAGCTATTGGCATTGTAAATGACAATGCCATTTATTTATATGTTTTAGAATCAAAAACATAAATGAAAATAATGTCATAAGCAATGCCAATAGCTCCAACTTTAACAATGCCGAGACCATTGCATTGCAAATGCTTGTTTCTCTTGGTGTCTGACATATGTGGATGATTGAGTGGATACCTGTATGTATGAACTTGGTTGTGGCTATCTGGATGTGTTTCTTTTGATCAATATGCATTGTATATCTATTTATATGGAGTGTTTTTCTATGAAACAACTACGTTTTGACTCTAAATAATAAAACCATATGTTTTTCTAAATAACGTTTTCTGTGTGAAATAATGATGGTATGTGAAAATTAATGGATATATTACCTACAGTTATTTAATGTTTGGAAGAGGTTCCTGTGCTTTTTGAATATCTTCCCTCAAGTGACATAGCTATTTTTATCTTTGGTCCAATCATTCCATCTAGAAACTCAGTTTTTGTGAAGAGTATTATTTCTTGTTTGTAAGTTATGGAGCCTGCATTAGTCTTCTGAGCTTCAGGGTGCTCTTTCTCTACATTTCCAGCTCCTTCCTAAAAGTTTTGGTTTAACTCAGTGTCATACTCAAGTAACACGGACACATTTTCTTGTAATTTGCTGTGCCTTTACAGAACTGGGCCACGGGTCCATCATCCCATTTATAACCCTTTCTTCTGACTGTCCTATTCTTTAATAGGTGATTGTTTTGTTTCTTGAACGATGTGAGATCATCTTTCTCTAGCACTACTACCTGAAGTTTGTCCTTCAGCTGGGCATATCTTTGGCAATTATTCACTTCATTTGATCTACCTGTGCTTGTATGGACACGTTCTCACTAGAATTATCTATTGTTTTGAACCCAAATGGACAATACATTGAATCAGATTTGACACTTCAAAACCATCTTCCATACAATTCTGAATCCAGTATGCATGTTTAGTGGCCTCAGCTGAAACACCGATAAGCACTGACAAAAAAGAGCATGCGTTAGGGGCAAAAAACACAGTGATATTCAGAGGTTAGCATAATGCTTTGCCTTTTAGAAATAAAACAATTTTGAAAAGCTCCAACCTTCCCAATAAAATGACATTTTTGATTTCAGTATGTCTTTGGTATGTGAATTGAATTAAATATTTTATATTTTGTGTACTTGTTTGATATATAATTGTTTCTGCATTGTGTGTACTAGTGGGAGGTCCAAATCCTAGAAATTGCTTAGACCTGGCTTTCAGAAACTAAATCATGTGCGTCCGCAGTACTTAACAGGAGAAGAACTCCTGCTATAGATTGTTTATTTGGTGTTGCCTAGAAGAAAGTTTAAAGCTTTAAAAACTGTCTGCAACTCACACAACGCAACTATATCTCTATAATCACTACACCTCACTCATCAAATATGTTGACTAATATGTGACTGATACCTATAGAATGAGTATTGAGAAAAAAGAATGGATTACTCTATCTACACTATGAGAGAATTATGGTGTAATATATATATATATATATATATATATATATATATATATATATATATATACATATATATATATATATATATATATATGTTTTAATTTGAATGGAAGCTTGTATTGAATAAGAGTGACCGGGGATAGTGGTGTGTGGATGTTGATGAGTGGTGTAGTGATTTTAGGGAGATAGTTGTGTTATTATGGGAGTTGCAGAAGGTTATTTATTAGAGAATGTCATAGGGTATGCAATACACTGTGCAATATTGTGTTATGCTATGTAATTGACTTAAATGTGCTTTGTATAGAAATGTTCATATTTTGTATGAAATTGAAAAAAGAATATGCAATAAAATGTATGAACAACATCTAAGTGTCTCTGGGCTCTAAAAGATTATTGACTTAATTGCTAGTGCTTATCATGGGAAGATGGGGTGTTTTATCTTAATATGTTCCTTTTCGCCTGCCCCAGTACCCTTTTGATGCACGGGGATCCTTTATTTTTGTCAAACGTTGCGTTCACCTTCTGGTTGTTTACGTCTACAAGGAAGTTAACTGCTCTGTTGACTTGCCTACTCAAGTCCCTTTTACTTTAAGACAAAGATCCGATTGGACATTATAGTCATTGAATGTTATTGTGTTATATTCTTACCACATGTTGTTTCTAACCCTCAGCACCTCCTGGAAGAAGCCTTGACTGCCCACCCTGTTTATCAGGACAAAGCCAGCACCCAAAGGGCATTAGAATTGGAGCACTGGGATAGAAATAGTAAATGACTACCACACAGGACATAGATCAATAACCCTTCAATTACTCAGGACCCCAAGGGCTCAAAGGCCTCACCCACATTATGTGCAGATTCTTCTAAATTCCTAAAGTGAAGTATTGCACTTGTTTGTAGTGTAGATCACTCTCACGGAAAGTGGAAATCAACAAAGAGAAACATTGCAAATGTATATAGTTTATTACAGAAAATATACAAAAACTAGGAAGCAGAGTTACTAATGGTTTGCACGGACACTGGTGTGGTATAATACAACATCCAATGTAGTGCCTATTATATTATTGAGGCATACAAATACAAAATTGCCCTGCACGAGTGCCTGTACAAGCATTAGTAAATCTACACCTGGGTGTGATTTCAATGGCATAAGAGCGCGTAAACCACTGATCTGCCCACACCTTCCACCACCCAGGAGCCAAACGCCTACCTCAGACATGGCTTTCTCTTTCAAGGTCATCCATCTAGCACAGCCTCCCATCCCAAGCATCACCCAGATGCTAGAGCTATAATTTAACCCATAGTAAACTGCCAAAACCTCATCTTCCTGTGAGTTACTCATCCACCATTTAGGTTTATCTCTTCCTGAGTCTCACAACTGCCACTTACAACTTCCTCTTTGTGCCCAGCCCATTATAGTTTCCTTTTCCTTTAAGCCACTCCTCTTCCACAGTCCGCAACCTTTTTCTTTTGAGTCACAAGCTATTAGTTAGAGCCTTCTTTCTTGCTAATCACATCCCTGACAGTTATAGCTTCTTTTTCTTTTGAATCATGATTTTCAAGGTCTCTTTCTTTTTTCTCAGATTATCTCTGCTGTTCACAGCCCTACTGAGCTTCCCAAGGCACCCCTTACTACAGTTCCTGCATCAACCTCTTCTAGCTGGCTCTGTCTGCCAGTTCCCTACCTCATCTTGTGAGACATAACCATGATACTTCTGTCACAGTGTCTTCTTGTTGGGATCTGCCCACCTTCCACAATAAGAACCACCTCATTAGCTGACCTGCCAGTCAGACTTTCCTGCTCCTGCACGTCACAGGCGCATATTACCTCTTCCTGTGAGTGACGCGTAAACAATTTGTCACTGCCTCTAAATGGGAGTCACGTGCCCTTTCCTGTTACCTCTTCCTGTAAGTCACACATGCCTGGAAGTTACAGTTTCTCTTCCTGTGAATGGCATTTGGTGGCCACATTTTCCACAACTTTATCATTCCTCAGCTGAAAATCTCTGGCAAATGATGCTTTACCAATAGGAGGCTCATAGAGAAAGTCACACATTTAGATTGATTATAATTATCTATATGTAACACTGTAGCTTCTCTAAAAATCTCTTGTCCATCACAGCCATAATTGCATCGGTGTAAGCCATGTGGCTATTATTATTTCTTCATGCGATTCAAGAGCCTGCCACAGCAAACAGGTGGTCTTTTTTTATAATTTCCCCCAAAACAATGGAGAAGATCTTCAACTGCGGTGACTCACAGCCTGAGGGATTCAAATATTAATTTACAAATCCAATTCCTTTGAGCTTTCAGACTCAAGTAACTACTTACTATTGATACGCTCACACTCACAAAGGTAGTGGCTTGCACACACCCATTTCATTCACACCCCACTGTCCCCTGCTCCCTCTCAATGGGTTGTGGTCGACACCCAGGATCCCAATGGCCCAATCATAGGATTATTTGGTTTTTGAAGCTTCGGCCCAGGTCCTTGTGTGGAAGGACGATGGAGTTCAGAACCACAACTTCTGCCGGGATGGAAACATTGCAGCCTGGAAAGAGAAAACACAAATAGTAAAGAAGCTCAAATCGTCCTTCTTCAGGATATCACAACAAACAACATAGCGTTAGTGTACATCTCAAAGATCAGAGTCCTACGCTAACATTTGCACCAAACTTCATCAAGAGAGGAGAGCGGACACTTTGGGACATATTTACTAGAAACTGGGGGAGCGACGTCTTATGCCAAAATTGGTAACGCCAAGCTCCATCAGTTACAAAACACAGGGGTGCGCTGTATTAACAAAAATATGGTGCACCTCTGAATTTCCCCTAATGCTGACGCTAAAGAAGATGCCTACCACCAGTGTAGGCATCCGTACGCCATGCTGCACGGGTGACTGCCTTGGAGGGAATCATTATTTATGCACAGGAGGTATCCCTTCCTGCACATACACAATCTTTGCAGGCGATTTGCTGTTTCTGTGTGCTGCAGAATCTAACACACATAGACAGAGCAAAATACAAAGAGAAATGAAACAGTTCTCCTTGTATCGCCTGCTTAAGACCAGGTATTCCCTGGCAATAGTTTTGGTGATGCCCCATACCTTGCAAATATGGGGCAGTGTCAAAAAGCAATGAGTGTTCAACTGGTCCTGGCCACCATCCCACAGAACCACAAGACCTCAGCTGGAGGAAGATCCTTCGCCTACCTCGCTTTGAGGACCTGGAACTCACTTCCTCTACATCTCAGGCAATCTCGGTCACTGCCTCAATTCACGAAGGAACTCAAGAACTGGCACTTCAACTGAACCGCAGAACCCTTCTCCCCCCCCCCACCACCCCTCCCCACCGCATAGCACCTTGAGACCCTAACAGGTGAGTAGTCGCACTTCACAAGAAACCTGATTGACTGAAGCATAAAAAGAGGTCGAAGAATGGAAGCACAGAACTTCTGAGTACAAGACAGTACAAGAATGCAAAAGCAGTCTCTTACCCAAGATCGTGATGGATGGCGTCAGTTTCCCATCTCTGAAGAGCGTCTCGCTATCCATTTTGGCATACGGGTCGTTGGGGTTGGGGTCGCTCGGTGTACCTTCCACTCTCGCCCATCGGCCAATAGTGCTGTCCCAGCCCACAATACTGTTCAGCACGCAGCTGTGATCCTGTAGAGAGATAGGAGACTTGAGAGAAGTGTAGGGAGAGAAGAACTAAGGACTTTTATGTGTGATGCATTTTCATATTGGCGACGATTTGTGGGAGCACTTGCAGAATCTTGGATAGCATTATTTCAGCATTCAGGAACTAGGCTGAAGAGAGAAGTCAACAGGACCAATTCTAGGAGTGAAACATCTCAACACTTGACTGAAATCGACATCGCGGACCATTCTGTGAAATCGGCGTCACTTTATTGGGAGACTTAAGGTACTGTGTTTGGAAGTGACAAAATCATATGCTGTGGGCCATTTTAGGGAACTTTTGGTGAGCAGTTGGGCCTTCATAAAGGTCACCCCTTCCCTTGTGCACAAGTCTTCTGTGATGTGCGTGGTGGAATTCTATGTGCGTACTTTCCTGGCTGAGTCTGTGATTTTGTCTGAGCCTTGTGATGTCTCCTTGTTCACTGCTGCGACAGCACTGACATGAGGAGTGGAACGTACGTAGAACGTATGAGCAAGGTCTTCTTGAGTGGCACAACGTATATATGGCTTCCTTGGAGGCTGTTGTCAAGACAACCGATTAGTTACAACGTTTGATGTACGGAGCTTCAGAGTAGCTACGTAACTGCATTTGGTGTGTATATCGGCCTCAGGACAACAACGGCACAGCTTGTAGCTGATTAACTGGTGTTTCGTCGTGAATTTACACATTGGCTATCACGGAAAAGGGAACAAAACCTTGAGGTATTTCCCACTATAAGTGAAATTTGTTGAACTGGTGAGTGAAGGAGTCTAGATCCTTCTGTTGCATGTGAAAGGAAGAAGCCGTCATCTGAAGAGATCTTTTTGGACAGTGAATTTGGGATAAAAAAATAAATAAAAACTAATAATTTTTCTCTCACAAAAAGGGGGAAAGGGTTTCTTTTTTTGTGGTGTATTTACACACTTCTCTTATTCAGACGTCTTAACTTGCACCACTGCAGACTTGAAGTCTGAACCACGCAGGCTTTGAATGCAGACCTGCAGTACCAAAAGCACACAGCTCAGAGGGGCCCTCTCTCAATTAAGACTTTTCATATGTCCTTTTCTCTCTCCCAAGTCTCCCCATTTTGGGGCTCCTTCAGTCTTACAGCAAACATAGGCATGCAATTTGCGATACTGCATGGTGTGGTATTTTGTAGATGCACTGTTACAATAACTATTCAGATCTGTTGCTCTGAAAATGAGGGATAACGTTATAATTGTGTACGTTTTCACCCATTCTGAGGTGCACCAATCAGATTATACATGGCAAAATGTTTAAAGGCAAACAACAAGAGTTGTTGTAAGAGCTGCAAAATCTCATTTGCTCCTCATTTGGTATTTGCACAAGGAGCAGAATGTCTTGCCAAGTCACACAACGGCTAGGTGAGGTAGTTACAGACATGGCCTCATCTTTGGAAGTGGATGCAGGGTTCTTTCAACTTAGGGTTAATTTTGAGCTGAACCAAACTCATGAGAAGTACATCAAATGGTATGTGGTCGAGAGCCCAACTTTGATCAGGCCTTCACATCAAGAAGTGGACTGGCCCCTGACTGCTGGGCTTCAAGACATATGTGCACATTCCAATTTGTCACTCGTGCCAACCATGCTAACGGTTCTTATCTAGGGTACATTTGGAAGTATTCACTTTGGCCACGGCTGAAACTGGCATAATGTAAGGGCGTGCAAAGTTGCAAATGATTCCCTTCACACTTTAAAAAAGGCTTTTCAAAGCTTTACAAATACCAAAAAATCTTACTAAAATCAAGGGAAAAGTAGGATTTGGGAGACACCGGTCTCCTTCCTTACCTCCACCATGCCTTCATAAGCACACTCTGTAGGAGAATTCTCACTGGAAGAAATGTTTCTGTGGGCAAATTCTTCCCTAAAAATATTGTCAACTGCGCCAAAACGTGCAAGCAAAATCTAAAATACGCATACACGCTAACAATGATCTACCTCAATGTAATGTGTCTCCTCTTTGCTTGCACCTTGTGTAGAGCCTTCTTTTAAGCCTCAATAGGTTCTTTAGAGCACATAGATTTTATACTTTATTGGTGTATTGGTTGGATACCATTCTCCTGTATAAAGACTAGACAGTTCCTTAAGAAAAAAGTGACCCGCTTCTAGAGCTGCAGTAAATTTATTACAATTTATTTCAGTTTATTAGGTCTGAGGATTCAATGGCAGGGAGAGGCAGATTAATGTGTATTTTGGGTGTCTGTTCACACTAATGTGCATCTTAGACTCCGGGTTCGCTTATCATAACTTTGGGAACAGATTATTCAATGATATCCATCATGTGATTTAAACTGTCTTTCACAATGATCGTGCTGTTAGACCTTCTTCTCTCCCAGGAACACCATATAATGTAAAAAAATCTAGAAGTTCAATATCCTTTATAGGTGATAAAAGCTCTTTGAGAAAGCGCCACCTACCTGTAGCGTGGCACCGTGCAGAATAATGGATTCTCGTACCCTCACCCCGGCGCCGATAGTCACCCCTTTACCAATGGAAACATTGGGGCCAAGCTGGAAACGAAATAAAGCATTACACACTAAGCAAGCAAAGGTAAAAAGATGGGTTTAGAACACTACATCACATCAAAAAGCCAGTGATATAAAATATATGACGCATCAACTAGAAGTCTGGATGCACAAGGAAATTCTACATAGTATTTTTAGTTTAATAAAAATGGATTTCTTCAATATATTCATAACTGATTGGATATTCACTTGGGTCCACGAGCATCCCTGATGCTGTGCAGCATGGGCGAAAGAAAAAAAATACCAAAAATTGATGCAGGTGCCGACAACTTGTGAGCGTGCCCACAAAAAGAGGCTGGAACCGCTTTTTCTGCTTAGTTAATTAACAAAAGGGGGTGGTAATGGACGGAGCATCTGAACCATTCAAACACTCACACCCAGTCAAAAGATCTGGGTTTAATCCATCACCGTTCTTTAGCCCACTCTGCCACCCCGGGTTCAGATATGGCTATATGCAAATCAGTCTGACCTGTGCCTCTTGGGAACAGTCCAGCCCGAACTGCCAATCCATGCCTTCCCTCGACCGGAAACAAGCTTCCGAGGACCGGTTTCTGGCATTCCAGCCGTCTTCAGCCCGGCTTGCTTGAATCCAGTGGCAAAGTGAGCAAGGGACTCACGTCTGAGCATACCCTGCCACACTCATGGCGGCCAAAAGCGGTACAAAAGGGGGTGGTAATGGACGGAGCATCTGAATCAATCAAACACTCACACCCAGTCAAAAGATCTGGGTTTAATCCATCACCGTTCTTTAGCCCACTCTGCCACCCCAGTTCAGACATGGCTATTTGCAAATCAGTCTGACCCTGTGCCTTATATTGCCACTGGATTCAAGCAAGCCGGGATGAAGACGGCTGGAATGCCAGAAACCGGTCCAAGGATGCTTGTTTCCGGTCCAGGGAAGACATGGCTTGGCAGTTCGGGCTGGACTGTTCCCATGAGGCACAGGGTCAGACTGATTTGCATATGGCCATGTCTACACTGGGGTGGCAGAGTGGGCTAAAGAACTGTGATGGATTAAACCCAGATCTTTTGACTGGGTGTGAGTGTTTGATTGATTCAGATGCTCCGCCCATCACCACCCCCTTTTGTTCCGTATTTAACTAACAGATTTGGATCGGTAACAATAAAAGAAATAAAAAAAGGCTTTTGCATATTTTTTTCTTTTTTTAAAGTGGGTGGATGGAAGCACCATGGAAGGCATGGGTGGAGGTTAGAGAAGCAGTGGGCGAGAGAGCACTATGGGGTGGGCGGTGTAGATGCACTCAAGTGAGCAGGGAATGGGGAGGGGAGTACAGGATTGGGGATGAGAATCTATCGGTGAGAGAGGGGGTGCGGAGGAGAAGAAACAGGTGAGGCACAATGCAGAAAGGGTGGTTAAGAAGCACACAGGCAAGAAGCCCATCAGGGTGGCGAAGTACACGAGGGTAGGTGCAACATGGAATGGGTGGGGGGGGCAGCACATAGATACCAAAGACCAACTCCGAGGGCAGGAGGAGAGAAGTACACGAGGGAAACCCAAAAGAAAGAAGTCGTGTTTGGGAAGCAAGCAGTAGAAGCCTGGAAGCTAGTCAATCAAAAGTGATAGCAAAGAGGTAAAGCTAAATGGGAGAAACAAACACAAGATTGATCAGCTAGGACACAAATGAAAAGTAGGCAAACAAGAGTGACAGGAAAGCTAAACAATGTAAGCAATGGGTGGGCTTCAAGTCCCTATATGTTCTTGATAAGACCACAATACATCTTGCAATAGTCTAGTAGGATTGAAATAAAAATAGTTTTAGTCGAACTAGTGCTCGTTTAGAGCGATACTACTAAGTCTGCCTGAGGCAAATTTGTCAGTCATTTTCCTTTCTTCATATTCATACTGAACTCAGTGATGCTGAGTAAGACTCGTGTCAGAGCTGGTGATGGAATCAAGAAGCCCACCACGAAGCCTCAGTCACCCAAGCCCAGACAAAGATCTTGTCTCTGTTTTTCAAAGTAGTCCAAAAGACACCAATCCCACATTTACAAACACCTCAGAAAGCCAAGAGAGACATCACCTCCCACGACTCCAAGGCTGATCATAAATGTATCAACAGCAGCTGGGGGTGGGTGGCTGGACCCAGGTGTTAGTGAATCTAAATTTAGTTGGCCTCAAGCTACCTGGTGCAGGGTGGCAATCTAAGGCCCCCAGCTAGCATGGTAAGAACCATGCAGCTACTAGATAAGAGCACATGGAGAAGGCAGCTGCTGGAAATGATGAAGGTGGACAAGAAAAGGCGTCCAAAGACCTCTTCTTCAAAGAAGTTCTAGATCCTGCCCGCTCAGCCCCCAAAGACCGTTCCACCATCGCCGAGACCCCAAAGAAGCCTCCATAGAACCCCAGGTGCTCAGGACAGCATACAGCAGAGTACTGAGTTCAGGGGTTGTAGGGTGCAGGAAGTGACTGTATGCAATGCCATGTGGTTGCAACAGGGGGAAGAACAATAGGCAGTCATTAGGGAAAAGCTTTTAGAAAGCTGAAACAATAACAGATTTTTTTAACCTGCATTTGATAGGAAGTATGGGGAAATGCACCTCTATCTTCAGTGGTGTTTAGCGCATCCAGGAATGTCCCAAGACCGACTCAAACCACCAACCAAGTGGAAGCCTACACAATGCATTCATCAAGTCCTCAGTCCAGCCCTTGACTTTGCGCAGCACAACTGTTTAATGCATAACTCTGTATGTATAAGATTGGAGGTAGATAGAGAGAAGCATTCGGCAGCTTGACCCTCAAAGGTTTTTACAATTAGCTTGGGAGACGCAGACTCCACATATCTCAATGTACCCAGATTAAATTCTCCCTCATACATAACCGCGCTGCCTCTGGAGGGAATCATCATCCTCGAAAACATCGGTCTAATCTAAGGACCCCACTGACCCTAATCTACTCAGAAGATCGCTAAAAGGCCCGACCTCTTCTACCCAAGAGTGAGGGTCTACTATGAAGAGCTGTAAAAATAACATAGCGTAGTACGAAACCACAACACATTGCAGACAAGGCACTGTTCTAAGTCATTTAGAGTACAGAATGACGTTACGGTGCCCATGCTGTGCTGCTGGGAATACTCCGCGCGACCAAGAAGAGTACGTCGACAATGCAGAGAGGAGCAGCAGGAATGAGCTGGGCAACTCCTCCACCCTGTGGTCCCGATTCACAAAGGTTTATCTGTGAACTGATGTGAGTACTCCTGAATTTACAAGACGTTAAACCTACTCATGGAAACGTTTTGCGAATCAAGCCCACTGGGAAGGGTACGCTTGGTGGTGTTCAGAGACCCGACTTGGCGACTCATGCTGTACCCAAGCATCCGATCACCATCATGCATGACATTTATAAAATGGGCGCCTTCTTCCCACCCGCAGACGTCACACCTGTGAATGATGCTGGTTGTGCAGTACTCACCACTGCAGACGGGTCAACGACAGCCGTAGGATGAATGTACACACTCCCTGTAAACAGACAAGAAAAAGTTACAGAAAAATACTAGTGTGAGGAGGTGGAATGGAGAGTGGCTGACAAGTATTTCTTGGTTAATTAGAAACAAAAAATATTTTTGAATATAACAAAACTCCAAGAACGCACATCCTCCCTCTGGGAATATCTTGATTTTGTCAGTGTGGACTTCATTTCAATTAAGCGCATCAAAGTATCATGAAAGCCAGTAAATGCAAGTCCTTATGTTTATGTATATATACCCTTTCTACTGCGTGATAGTACAGCACTTCCCTGAATTTACTTCCACACTTTAGGTTACATTGGGTTGCATGTAATAAATATTTAATATAAAGAGGAATGCTTCATTATCTAGTAAGCACTAATTGCCAACCCTGCTCCTCCCCTCACCCCTCAATGAGAAGCTGGCACCTTTGGTTGGATGCTGTGCCCAGCCCTGGGGAAACTGAGAAGTACAATAAAACAAACCCGCATGGATTTTGGCCCTACGTCAACACTGTACTTTTGTTAATGTTTTTAGAGCACCAATTACAATCAACAAAACTTCTGAAATATCTCAAAAGCAAGTTAATGGTTGACAATGTGTAGGTGAGCGATAAATACAATTGGCAAGGAGAGAAATAGAACAATGTAATAGAAACGAGCTATGGGGAGGAGCCGTAGTGAAGGGAGCAGGGTGTCATCTCATCAGAAGGCCAAGCTGGCAGAGCATCAAAAGAGGAGGGCAGCCGGACACCTCACATGAAGTGAACACTGCAGAGCTCTGAGAGAAGGGGAGCAGGGGGCACCTCGCCAGAAGGACACAGAGGCAACGCACCAACAGAAGGGGAGCAGGGGGCACCTCGCCAGAAGGACACAGAGGCAACGCACCAACAGAAGGGGAGGGACCTCACCAGAAGGACACAGAGGCAAAGCACTAACAGAAGGGGAGCAGGGGGCACCTCACCAAAAGGACACAGAGGCAACGCACCAACAGAAGGGGGGACCTCACCAGAAGGACACAGAGGCAAAGCACCAACAGAAGGGGGGGACCTCACCAGAAGGACACAGAGGCAAAGCACCAACAGAAGGGGGGGACCTCACCAGAAGGACACAGAGGCAAAGCACCAACAGAAGGGGGGACCTCACCAGAAGGACACAGAGGCAACGCACCAACAGAAGGGGGGACCTCACCAGAAGGACACAGAGGCAAAGCACCAACAGAAGGGGGGGACCTCACCAGAAGGACACAGAGGCAAAGCACCAACAGAAGGGGAGGACCTCACCAGAAGGACACAGAGGCAAAGCACCAACAGAAGGGGAGCAGGGGGCACCTCGCCAGAAGGACACAGAGGCAAAGTACCAACAGAACGGGGGACCTCACCAGAAGGACACAGAGGCAAAGCACTAACAGAAGGGGAACAGGGGGGCACCTCAACAGAAGGGCACACTAGCAGGTCACAGACCACGCAGGACGTGGCATTCCCAGTGACATTTCACCAGAAGAACACACTGGCAAAGCAGTGATGGGCGAGGGGGGGGGGGGGGGCAGGATTACACCTCATCAGAAGGACACACTGGCAAAACACCAACAGAGGGGAACAGCGTGACACCTCACCAGAAGAACAAACTGGCAGAGCAATGACAGAGTGGCAACGTGCACCTGACCAGAAGGACTTACTCGCAGAGAGGAGGATTAGCCACTTAACACTCCACAAGGTAAACGTACTGGAGACAGAGGCAAGCAAGGTGGTACCTCCCCAGCAGGACACACTGGTAGAGCCCAGACAGGCAAGGGGGACAGGGTGACACTGCACCAGAAGGACACACTGGCACAGCAACAACAGAGGTGACATCTTATTCGTAGGTGCTGGGATGGGAACATGCCCTGCACGATGGACCATGATGATGATATTGCCCGCTTTCTAAAAGGCGCCAATGTATTTCTTTTATTTTGAGAGCGGAGGGCAAAACAAGTGCTGCAAGTAGAATTAACTTGATCTCTCCTGGATAATAATTGATATATTTTTACGCCCAAATTTCTCATCACTTAGGAGAAGGGGCTGGATCAAGGTCCGAGGGCCACCAGTCAGCCGACCAGAGCTTGTGAGCTTTGTCGAACAGCACAATCTCTGACTTCTCACTATTAATTTGGAGACAGTTTTTGACCATCCAGTGCACAAACTGGTCTTTCACCTTGTCTGGATCAGGATCAAAACAAATGAGAAATTAGTTTTTTTCTGCTCATGACACAATCTATACACTACAAGATCTCACAATGTGTGCCAGGCGTGATACATAGATGTTAAATAAAGCTTGGCTTAGGCACGAGCCCTGGGGGGCCCTTTGTTGGTAAGCATCTTTCTTGATTTGAACAGACCCCGACAGACATGTTGGGTAAGGTAATCAAGGAAGTCCCTGAGCCAGGGTAGCACTCTGCAGAGGATATCTGCTGCATGTAGTCTGCAGATGGAATGGGAGACCATGTCGAACGCTGCAGCTAGAACCAATAATACGAACATAAGCGAGATCCTACGTCTAAAGAGAGTAGGATGTCATCACTGACTGCCAACAGTGCTGTCTCAGTACTATGTATTGCTAAAAAGAACAGACTGTGAGGGGTCTAAGATTTTGTGTTTTTCTAGAAAGTATTTTAGTTGTTTGTTAATACGACTTTCTAGACTTTTTGGAGCAGAGGTAGCAGCGCGAGACATCTGTAGTTAGCAAGAGCATCCGGATTGGCAGAGAGCTTTTTAAGAAGTGGTGATACCAGTGCACACTTCCAACCAGCTAGTACTTTAGCAGAAGTTAGGGAAAAGATTGAACAGCGTTTTTACTGATGGGGCCAGACAGTTGGCTAGGCTGGTCACTATCCTAGGTGGACAGGGATCTAAGGGGGAGCTGATCTGGCAAGGGTTAGCATCTTCTTCACCTAATCCTCAGAGCAAGGTTCAAAGACCTCCATTACAGCCTTGGCATCTGGTTAAGGTGGTCCAGTGCTGTATCTGATTGTTCTAAACTGGCAGGAAAATTCTTGTAGATGGTGTTCATTTTATCTTTAAAAAAAATGGCTAGTGAATCGCAGAGTTTCTGAGGTGTCGGAGTGGTAGCTGTGCAGGTGCGAGGATTCAGGAAGCTGTTTATCACTTTGTAAAGTTCCTTGGCAGAATCGCCTGCCAGGGCTATTGTAGAAGTATTGTGCGCTTCCGGTGCTGCCCTGATCTTATTGTGATCGTCGTGGAGCATGGCCTGGTAAGCTGCTTTATCCTCAAGGGATTTATGAATGAGTGGAATCAGTAATGGAGGCCTGTGAGATCTATCCAGGAAGCTCTGGTCTGGATGGAAGTAAGGTTGTTATCCCAGATAGTGTGAGTGTATTGCTGACATGTCAAACAAAACAGTTGTAGCACACCCTTTTGTAGTCCCAATAAATTCAATCAAAACAATATTTCCAAATAAGGATATAGCAAAATAACAGTCTGTAATACTATCTCCAATGTCCACGGGTGAACGTATCCTATTTCATCCACTGTCGTTTTACAAAGGACCATCCACCAATCACAAGGGATGAAAGAAACAAAGTTCTTTTACTATTTGCGTCAAATTTCCAGCAAATATTGAATCCAATTCTTGGAGCCAACACGTGTTTCGTCTGTACAAATATGTATTCATACTTTCTCAAGGCTGGAATATAAACATTACATGGCCTGCATGAGCTACTATATTCAACAGACAATATATATCACATCTATTCGTGTCAGTCCTATCTGGACCATATATTTCCAGAAAAAGGGGGAAAAGGAAGTAGAGAAGAGACACCGTGTGTTAGAATCCATTATAAAGGATGCCTGAGAAATAGACATCCTGAGTGTTACTAAATAATAGTTTTTACAAGATACATAATTAGTCATGTGGGCGAGGCACACTCGGTGTGCGATCAAGGAATGGAGAGAAGGAGTGAAGAGCCGGTAGACCTCCACCATTGTTGTGATTTTGGAGGTCGATGAAAATTTCTGTAGCACCAAATGCCACAGAAAGTGTGATGCCCAAGACACCAAAATTGATCATTAGCAGATGCTATTTCAACACCCACCAGAATTTATAACCGGACCAGTGTTCACAAGACGAGTCGGATGCTTCTAGATAACGAAGGTCACAATTAAACTGCCAATAATATAAAACAAAAAGAATGTTTCGGATACAAAAAAGTGAACAAGAAACAAAAGTCCTGCAAACATGATATACTAAACACCCCAAAAAATATCACATATGGTCTATAGCACATTGACCCAATAAAAAATATTGCAAAAAACAACCTAGTGTGACCGGCAGTGTCACTAAAAGAGGTAATGTCCAATAACCCAATCCATATTGTGGGCTCAACTACATATACATCACACTGAGTAATGAGGTCCAACAATCCTATGTACAGGACGGAAGCTAAATCGTACCTAGGTCGTGTGAACATATCTTAACCACCTAAGAATAAATCCTGCAGTTTACCCCAATTAGAGTCAATCCGCTGGAGATCCTAGTCGAAAATAGGGTGGACCCAACTCCTAAAATAAGTTTTTACCCTCAGTTGCCCAAATTCATTACACTCTTTTTGGGCTAAACAGGCATATATAAGTAAAACCCAAACTCATAATATGACACTTACACGCAGGATCCAATAGTCACGTGCGGCACGAACACTTAAACCCCTTGATAAAGTTGGAGTTAATAGGCAGTAGTGCTATTATAAAGCATGTAAAATTATTTAACGACTTGTTGAAAAGAGTATGACCATGAATATATGTGCCAATATGCCTCAAACAGGTAAATGCATCAAAATGAGTTGTGATCAACACTAATCTCACCCCGTTCCGAAAACAGTAGCCCCGTGGGGTGCTAGGGAAACACCCGTATGTAAAAACAGTTCACCGAAATTTTCATTGCTAGTAAGCGGGACCGACCACCCGTCAGTTCAGAAGGACCCTGCAAACAAAATATATTGAAATATTCATCCCTTCCAGATACCTGGGATGGTGCCACCCACTCCAGCTAAATTAGGATATAGGGACTCACCTAGAGTATTAAAAAAAACTCCCCAATGCGGTGTCCAAATAATTAATTGTCTGGGCAGTAATCCCTAAACTCATCCGTGTTGGTTCACGAGAGCCCAACCAGGATACGTCAGTACTCTAGAAATATAAGGAACACATGGTCAAATGAGCTAAATACGTTTGTGCTGCAAAGCATCCTGTACGCTTAACACTCACCAAATATCACAGAACCAGCAATAGCCGCATCGTCCGGGAGTGTCTCAAATTGAGTGGAAGCAAACGCCGGCGAGAACTTCAGCACATAAGACGCCAAAAGTGCGGTCACGCGATGGGCAACGCCGTGTGCCGCAATTGTAGTAAAAAGACGGCGTATAACAGTGAGAATTAAGCCGCCATCATATAATATGTCCAAAATCCACCGGTTAGTGGGATAAAATAAGAACAAAATGGGCATTGGTGTTCTAAAGCCCACGGTTTTAGTTGTCAGACGGAAGTCATATAAAAAGAAAACACACCACTCCAGAAATCCCACTAAACGTAATATGCATTTTCTCACAAGCAACTTTACAGACATATTTGCTCACGCAAAAATCTGCTGAGCAACTTTCCTACACACCTTTTTCATACCATGACAAATACCTACTCCTGCCTTTGGCAGGAGTTAACTTCCAACTTTCTACATTGTGGAATTAAACTGAAGAGGAGTTTGTGAACACCCTTAAACATGTACATTTGTGGGTGTGCAGAGACTCACAATTCTGGAGCTACTTTCTGCTTACTTCCGGCCCTTGTGTGGCCCGATTAAGACTGGCACAATATTGGTGGGTTGGTAAATTCACACTGGTAAAAACAGTTACCAAGCAGCAACACCCAATCAGTACCATGCAGTTACAAGTGTATCCCTATGAAATTGGAAATAACTGTTTTGACCTGGTTTTACTCGACAGAATTTTCAGGGCATCCTTTTTCAGTGCGTATTATGGCTCACATGTACACCTGTTCTGGGTAATTTGTAAACGTAAGCGAGGGGGTTGTTGGGGAGCGCGAGAGAAAAGGGCGAGGGAAGGCTTGGGGGGGGAGGGGGGGGGGCTGCAGCCTGGTCCCCATGTGCCAGGGCTGAGGGTTGGGGAGTAGGGGCAGGGAAACAGGTCCAGGCACCAAATGTAATTTTACTGCCCACATTTTCTGGCTGGTTAAATCGGGTATGTTGTTTTTGCACCTGGTAAATCCAGGATCGAGAACAACGGCCCACTCGTGATTAAGCAGAGTGGAATGCCATACCTGTATACATTTACAGAAAGGTGGAAAAATTATAACCTTACTGTAACCGCAACCCTACGATAACATAACCCCCAGCATACTCGGAGCTCCCTAGGTCTTTGGCTGAGGCCAGCCTTTGCCTAATTTCTTTCCTGCTCACTTGCTTTTGATGAGCTAGGTGAAAAAAGTAGAGAACTTTTTGCCCCTCTGTTTTAGTCACTTTAGGCTAGAGACTGCCCTGCTGTGAGGATCATCACTCTCAACAAAGGCTGCGAGTTGAGATAACACAGGACAAAGTGGAACTCTAAAAGTTTATTCGCTAGAAATCATAACCACCAGCTGCTGTCTCACAGTTTCAAGTGACATGCAGCTAAAACCGTCACCAATTCCTCATGCATCATCAAGTGTAATAATGCCAGGGGAATACCAGTATACTACAATTCCATAAAAACTAGAACACATCAAGCATAAACTCTACAAAAATTCCCTTTAAAAATATAAAAATACACAAGAAGAAATAGACAACGGACACATACATTCAAGCTCAGCTAAAGTCATCAACAACAAATTCAACAATTCTGGACAGGAAAGGCACAGGAATGCTAGTTTATCCTCTGGGCCCTGGAATTTTACAGATGTCCCCAAAACTTCACAGTTTGCCATTTTCTATGGTTACCACCCAATGCCTTACATTTATCACTCACTGATGCTGGGAATATCTATTTTCCCCTTTTCGGACAGACCGTCTTTTTTCACATCCACCCAGTACCCATACTGTAAACATGTCCTCACTCCATTTTTGGTACTGTAAGTTCTTTCACACACTCTGCAAGTCTGCTACCTTCATCCTCATAACTCTGTCCACTCTGGCCACTCTGGCCTGTTTCTTCCGCCCAAACACAGACAATTTCTTTGTGGCCAGTTCTTCTCTCTTTAGTGCTGCAAAAGGTGACACTCCGGTCACAGAGTGAGGAGTTACCATGTACGCCCAAACCAATTGGCCCAACTCATCCTTCCACAATAACCTATTCCCCAAAGAAAACTGAATAGCTTCATCGCAGTTCGATTCACTGTTTCTACGGCATCATTTGCCTGTGGTTTAAATTATTCTACCCACTCAAGTCTTGACCCCAATTACTCCAAGAATTTCAACATAGCTCTGGAGATACATCGCACCCTATCATTTGTCACCTGCACTCTGGGTATTCTTTCTCTCATTAAAGTTTTGCTTAAGAACTTTACTACATTGCTTGGGTTCCCCTAATCCATAGCCTTCTTAAAAAAAACCCTTACTGTGGTAGTCCATCAAAATCGGTAGGAAAAGGTCCTTTACTCCCAATCCATCAACCAAATCTGTAAAGTCTAAGGCTAACCTCTTGCATTGCCTTTGGGGCAAGTCCATTCTTTTGAGTGGTGGCTGCCTAATTATTATTGTTTTATCACTGTTTTCCACACGCATAACAACTCTGCACAATATCTTTGACCTCACGCTCCATGTTAGGCCACCAGGAAAGTTGCCTCAGCCTCCCTCCAATGCGTCTTTCATGCGCAATCCAATCCCCCCTACTCACTCACATTTTCTGGTAGAACAATGATGTCACGTCGCAAAATCTTGCTTCCACAAACTAAATACAACTTCAACCCTAAATATTTAGATTCATTCCAACCACTCCTCATCCGATTTTTTATCTTTTCAGAAACTCCAAATTTGTCTATGGCTCTCACCCATTCCCCCTCAAGGACAGCAAATTCTCCTCCAATGGAAATCTCTTCATTTTTTTCTATTTCTGTATATGACGTCTTCAACTGGAAGCCGTGGTAAACAATCAGCTGCAATATTCTTCACCTCTTTACATACTCTACCGCAAAATTATAATCCTTAACAATGAGCGTCCATCGTGCTATGTCTGGTGTTACACTCGCTTCCAGAACTCTTCGCATGTGAACATATGCAACAGAGGTTTGAGATCCATTCTGACCTTAGTGGGAAAAGCCTCATAGATCCTACCTAAAATGATTGATTCCCCAACAGCAGACGTTGGCCTCGTTTGCTATTGTAGCAAAGCCTATTATTCTTTCATGGCCTTTTCTGAGGGTGCAGCTTTTAGCCCCACATTACTAGCACCTGCAGTGACAAACGCTCTCTTGTAGACACTGGAATGGCCTACAAATGATGTAGGAACAATAGCCCTTTCACATCTGCAAAGGCGCTTCCACACCCCCCACCCCCAATAAAAAATACACTTCTTTAGAACTCTCATTGGAACAGCCACTTCCACAAAGTTACATACATATAATGAAAAAAATTCAGCGAAACCAAAATCGCTCCTTTTTCTCTGGTCGAGGAGTCGCCTCATTTGTCTTCATAATATTCTTTTTAGGCTTGATACCATTCACAGAAATATCGAACCCCAGAATAGGTTACTTTATCTTTCTGTAACTGAAGTGTGCTTCTTTATTGTCAATCTATGCCACTATGCTTGGCTTAAAAAATAAGTTCTACGGGCTCAAAGATTTTCTTGAGACGTCTATGCTCTGTACAACAGGGCTGCTGAATAACAAGGCTGAGTACTCTGGAGTTTCACCTCATACTATTTCACTCTACCACCTCGCATTCCCAGTCTCGTACCTCACTCATGCAAAATCTTTTTTTCGTCCCTGCTTTCTCCTGACATCACACTTTTGCCATCATTTGCTACATACACCTTTCTTCCTGCTCTGCATTCTCTTGTCTACAACCTGCAGTCATCAATACACACAGGTCAGAGAAGGCAACAGAGTATCATTTCACATCACCAACACCCAGTCGCAGAGCACAGGAGCTTAGCAACACCCTGCAGGGAGGTCGGACTGTCTGAGAGGGCTCTGGGGCAACAACTGACTGTAAAGATACACTGGCTCTAAGCACGCTATTCAGGAGCAAAGTGCTAACAAAAAAAGAGTTCAATAGTTGAGAGACCACAGAGAGAACGTACCTCGAATGGTGGGTCCTCCAGCCTTGTCCTGCATCAGTCTCTCTGGGTGGGACTTGCTGTAGCAGTTCAGATACAGACGACTTGCGTAGATTGCAGACCTGAAGAAACAAACAGGAGTCAGGATAGGGACAAGTCTCTCCTTAAGCATAACTTGCCTAATATGAACTTAGTGTGACCTGACACGTGTGAAATCAGAGGTTGCGTCCTTGTACAGCACTCAGTGTGAGTACCATCTGCAACCAGGGAACGTTCAGTCCACCATTTCCCATCTATACTCGGTAACCAACAGTTTTTCCCTTGTATAAAGGAATCTCACCTAATTATTCTCTTTGGTATTAGATCTTTCTAATCTGATATTCAGCACTGTACATATTTTTTTTTAAGATTGCCAAAATGCCAGTGTATCTAGCTTATGCGGTTTCTTCCTTTTCTTTTAAAGCTTCCACGCACTCATCATGTTTTTCATTATACCACGATTCAGAAAAGGGGGTGGTGATGAACAGAGTGTCTGAATTAAGCAAGCCGGGCCGAAGACGGTTGAAATGCCAGAAACCGGTCCCCGGTAGCTTGTTTCCTTCCCAGTATAAGAATTGTCTTGGTAGTTTGGTCTGCCCTGTTCCCATGATGCACTGGGCCAGGGTCAGACTAATTTGCATATAGCCAAGTTCTGAGCTGGGATGGTGCAGTGAGCTAAAAAACGGTGATGGATCAAGCCCTGATCTTTGGACTGGGTAAGAGTGGTCTGCTTAATTCAGACACTCTGTTCATCACCAACCCCTTTTCTGAATCATTTTTGTCCACCATCAGCATGGAAGGGTGTACTCAGATGTGAGTCCCTAGCTCATTACACCATCAGGATTCAAGCAAGCCGGGCCGAAGACGGCTGAAATGCCAGAAACCGGTCCCCGGTAGCTTGTTTCCTTCCCAGTATAAGAATTGGCTTGGTAGTTTGGTCTGCCCTGTTCCCATGATGCACTGGGCCAGGGTCAGACTAATTTGCATATAGCCAAGTTCTGAGCTGGGATGGTGCAGTGAGCTAAAAAATGGTGATGGATCAAGCCCTGATCTTTGGACTGGGTAAGAGTGGTCTGCTTAATTCAGACACTCTGTTCATCACCACCCCCCTTTTCTGAATCGTTTTGTCCACCATAAGCGTGGAAGGGTATACTCAGATGTGAGTCCCTAGCTCATTGCACCATCAGGATTCAAGCAAGCTGGGCCGAAGACGGCTGAAATGCCAGAAACCGGTCCCCGGTAGCTTGTTTCCTTCCCAGTATAAGAATTGGCTTGGTAGTTTGGTCTGCCCTGTTCCCATGATGCACTGGGCCAGGGTCAGACTAATTTGCATATAGCCAAGTTCTGAGCTGGGATGGTGCAGTGAGCTAAAAAACGGTGATGGATCAAGCCCTGATCTTTGGACTGGGTAAGAGTAGTCTGCTTAATTCAGACACTCTGTTCATCACCACCCCCTCTTCTGAATCATTATACCACATCACCACAGTTCAGCTGCTCCATCCTACTCACAAGTGTACCTGAAGAGTTGTTGCTCTTGGTGTGTAACTCACATTATATTGCCGTTCATTCTACTCTGAAAATTACTTTTTTCATCTTGCAGAATCATAAATGGTGGGAAATCTGAAAGCACCTTCTTCTGTTTTCTTTTGTGCAACCTTGACTTTACCTTTGATTTTCCAAGAGCCTGCGCATCACCCGAGTCCATCACTCCTGCCCCACATTTGTAGCCAGATGTTGTATCTCCACAGATGGGCCTAGTTTCACCCAGATACTGGTCCTGGTGTTTTATCTTCAATCGCTTAGACTGCCAGAGCCTTAACTGACAGCTTGAGACAGCAGATACCTTGTTTGCTATCGAGTGACACTTCTAGAGTCATTTAGACTCTGGTGGGTGACAGGCCAGTTTAGTGGCTGCAATGGATTTTGCTCCCCCGGCTGAAATCCTCAGTCAATCAGGTGGAGCACTCTGTGCCTTAAGTGGATTTACTTTAAAAAAAAAAACAAAAAAAAAAAACTTCCAAAGCAAAAGTTTTATTGAGGAGGGGGGATGAGAAACTAAAGGGCCTCACATGCAGGTAATGTTCTCCCAGCACATGAGAGCTGGGACCAAGAACTGCCATATCTCTCTTGTGATAAAAAAAAGTTCACTATATAACAAATACACCCTCATTGTGAGTGCCTCAAGGAATCCGATAATATCTCATTTTGGGGTCTGATGTGAATAATTACTGTACTCCCCTTCACCCATGCAAAATCGTACACAATCAGAATTTGTGTATGGTAAACAGGTTGATAATGAGGAACTGTGAAAATTCTGGTTGCAGTAAAACTAGACCTACCCGTTGTTCTCCAATCTTACCGGTCACACTCTGAATCCAGCGTTAAAATCAGTTGATGCCAAATGGGTCTATTTCCGCTCATCCTTTGGAATGAGGATAACCAAAAATGTACAACTCAGAAGTGAGAAAACACAAAGCGGAGTAGCACGCATTCCCATGAGAACGCTCTTTGCTATGATGGATTTCACCAACAGGATCAAGCTCTCGTCTCTCCAGAGCAGGTCCTTCGAAAGGATTCGGACACTCCACCACTCTAGTCAATGAACCAACCTCCTCTCACTTTCCACAACCCCAAGCATACCTGCCCTCCCTTCCTACTCACCCCGCTGATTTGATCTGACTCCAGAAGCCATCTGTTTTGTACACGTAGAGGCTGCCATGCCCAGCCAGGGCGGTGAAGATGTCCTGCTCCAGACGTATGACCTCCGCTCGGTGCCAGCCATTGGAAGTTTCCTCGCTGTGTGACAGGAAAGGAGAAGTGAGCATAGGAATGGACGACTCTGAAGGGAATGTAGGAAAAATAACTCCTGCCACTGAAAACTGTCGCCCCCTACACAACACTGCACCACTCCAGTCACTGGCTCAACTCCACAACACCCCGGCCTGCACATCAATCCTTGCCACCGTCTCTTCACATGATGTGCATTTACCCCCACAATCCAGCTTATGGCCCTTATTCCGGAGCCTCTTCTCCTTCTCAGACTAATGCACACCTTTGCAGCCATTCACACTTCCACTCTTACATACTAAGCATGCTGTCCGTACACGGACACAGCTCTCTGTGCCCGACCACCCATCCACATTCCGCAACTTGCTGTAGTCTCACAGTCCTTCATCCTCCCATGCATCTCCGTCAGGTGGCCCTTTCTAAACTGACATATTCCAAAGGTGATGGAAGGCTGCTTGCAATAAGTCTAACCGCTGGCAATGGTTTCGGCAGCACTCTCCCTTCTTCTGAACTGAAACATACCGAACGTGATGGAAGGCTGCTTGCAATAAGTCTAACCACTGGAAATGGCTTGCGTAGCACTCTCACATCTTCTGAACTTCACACAGCTCAATTGTCAGGTGATTTAAATACTTGTCCAACCCTTCTGTTCGAAGACCCGACCCATGAAGCATTTGGGTGCTTCATAGACCACCAGCTACGTAGAGATCCTGCCTCAGGGTACATGCATTAAATACGGCTCGGTCTCCGGAACGAATGAGAGACACAAACACACACACACCTCTCCTCTTCAGGACCAAGCCTCCTGTAGAACCGCACTCCTTCACCCACAGACAAGTACTCGAGTCACACAATCTTTGCACACCCCACCCTGTGAATTATCAATATCACCAGCTTCCTTCACCATGTGACAAGTGTGAGCTACTTTATTGCACCAGTGAGATACACGCGTGAATCCAAGCCCCATGTAACCATTTCACCAGGAGATCATACAGAGGTGTGACGCAGCTCTCCAGAGACTGCGGTCCTTGGACCCCAATACAGCAAAACTGGAGCCCCTTGTGTAGGGTCGCACAATGGGACAGCACCAATGGTCTATGCATGATTTCCCTACTGACTGGCCTCAATTATACCTCCAATTCAATGTCCAATGTCCCGCTCTATTAACAGAACATACAGTGTCCGACCTCCTAAAATTATGAACAAAGTGTAAAGACACCAATATTCTATCCAGTGTCTTACTAAAGTCTGTGACCCAGTGGAATGTCACCTACAGAATGTCCATGTGCTCTA
This sequence comes from Lissotriton vulgaris, assembly GCF_964263255.1. Classification (NCBI taxonomy): domain Eukaryota; kingdom Metazoa; phylum Chordata; class Amphibia; order Caudata; family Salamandridae; genus Lissotriton; species Lissotriton vulgaris. Next base: position 36,534,608 of record NC_141687.1, on the reverse strand, counting down.
CTCACAGGAAACCAGCATACAGCGTCCAGGAATGCTCCCCATCATCTAGTGAGAAACCCCTAGCTGGACACCCAATGTCTCTCCAGCGTGTCCTCCCAGGAGACGACAGACATCCTATCCTGATCTCCACACCCAAAAGCCTCTGAGGTGTATGTCACTGTGAGCCGTCTAACTCAGCACACTGCACCTTTGAGTGTATACAGAACACCAGCAGCCTGTTCCCTTCCCAAGCATTTTACTCGGGACAGGTAGTTCTAATTTAGTGCATGTTGATCCAGGTGCCAATCCGGCTTTAGAAACATGCTGTGTAATCCTGGCCACGTAATATCTGGTACGGCAAGGAATCGGTGAAGCCAAACTGTTTTCTCTCTGTCAGACATGTCCGTGCTTAAACACTGTGACAGCCGAATAAAATTGAGTCATAAAAAAATATAGAATCTATCTAGGTATCTATTTGTTGTCTTTTGGTTCCCCTGAAAAACATTTTATGCACCTCTCAACCCCATCACTGCACAGGTGCAAGAGGACAGAAAACCCAACAGGAAATCTAGGGATACCGACAGAGAAATACCTGCTAGAGTCCACAACCAAAGCGAACACGCTAGCTTTGGCATACAACACCAAAAGAACTTCCTTTCTACAGCTGAGGCTAAGTGAGAGGAATAAACTGACAGAGGCTTGCAATGTACAAATCCTGACCAATCGCCTACCCACCATGTTGCACTCTTCAGCAGCACTGAGCAGCTACTGAGGATGTCAGTCTTCAGCGGATTACTTTATCACTGCCTCTCCCCATAAGAGGGAACATTATCAATACGATGATTAAATCCAACGATAAATGTCTCCCCTGGACTTAAGTCCTACATCTAACTAGCCAGGTCCCATACCAGGCCAGCCTGCTCATGCTTCTATGGCGATTCAGCAGCTCTCGTGACAAAAGGCATGCGAAGCTTAATACTGTAGCAGTAGGAAACCATGGTGGACCTCAAGAATACAAATATAGTCTACCCATTTTTACGTGTCTAACCATGTCGGACTAAAATGTTTTTGAATTTTGTTGGAAGGTAAAATGAATTTATTTCTTTAATAATAATCTTTTTTGTTGGATATTTTTTCCAAACTGTGATTGTTCTATTACATAAAAAAGCGTCAAAATGGCAGTACATCCACCGTACCTTTGCCGAATGTATGTTGGGAGCTCTGCAGAATGAACCACCCTTTTCCGTGAAGACAGGGTATGCATATTTCGTAAAAAAAAGCAGGATCTCCCATTGGAGCCCATTGTGTGACCTCAAAACTGGTCTCCAGCTAGGATGCTTGACTGTGAGTGCTGATGGATTGTGAGGCAGGACTAGGAGAAGGGGTCGACACTCACCTGATACAGGAACACCTAAATGAGGCAGGCAGGAAACAGGAGCATTGAAGGAGTGGGGGATGGAGGAGAAAAAGAGACAGCATGAATGGATATGACTGATGGGGACAAAACCGGCCAAGGACAAGGGCAATTAGACAAGAGGGTGGGGAAGGTGAAGGCTGTGAGTCAGAAGGGAGTGAAAGAAGAAGACACGAGGGAACGATTGAATGAGACAAGACGGTGAGGAGAATGAAGGCCACGAGTCAGAAGGGAGTGGAAGAAGAAGATGCGAGACAGGAGGGAAAGATGCAACGAGACAAGAGGGTGAGGAGGATAAAGGCCATGAGACAGGAGGGAGTGAAAGAAGAAGACGCAAGACAGGAGGGAAAGATGCAACGAGACAAGAGCGTGAGGAGGATAAAGGACATGAGTCAGGAGGGAGTGAAAGAAGAAGGCGCGAGACAGGAGGGAAAGATGCAACAAGAGAAGGGGCTGAGGAGGATGAAGGCCATGGGATAGAAGGAAGTGAAATAATAAGACAAGAGGGTGAAGAGGATAAAGGTCATAAGACAGAAGGGAGTGAAAGAAGAAGACGTGAGACAGGAGGGAAAGATGCAATGAGACAAGAGGGTGAATAGGATAAAGGCCATGAGACAGGAGGGAGTGGAAGAAGAAGATGCGAGACAGGAGAGATAGATGTAACGAGGCAAGAGGTTAAGGAGGAAGAAGGCCATGGGACAGAAGGGAGTGATAGAAAAAACATGAGACAGGAGGGAAGGATGCAGTGAGACAAGAGGGTGAGGAGGATAAAGGCCATGAGACAGGAGGGAGTGAAAGAAGAAGAAGTGAAACAGAAGGAAACAATGGAAATGAGACAAGAGGGGTGTAATGATGCGCCACAAGACAAGACCCAAAAGACAGGACGTGTGGTGTTTTAAGGGCATTAGACACAGGGCATGGAGGACAAAGGTAACCGGTAAAATGGGTGAGTGATGATGACCAAAAGACAGAAGGGGATGAGGGCCAACAGATGAGAGCCAGAGGAGGATGAGACTAGCCAGAAACAGGCCTTGGGTTGCTTGTGTTTAGGGAGCACTTAGCTGAGCAATGTTTCTACTGGAGCAGGACCAAGTATTGCTCACATATGGCTGGTCCTTTCAGAAGGAACAAAGGGGACAAAAAACTATATACCAACGCGTCGTTGAGTAATTGCCAGTAGCTGGCACAGGCATGCAAGCTTTCTAGCAATCATCTTTCCATTTCCCTCTGGAGGAAGATGAGGCCCAGAGGGAAAAAGGCATCTGAAACAGAAAGGGAGTGAATGATAAGGGGTAATGGAGGGGAGAAGGGTCATCAGACAAGAGTACCAAGTCAAACACCACATTAGATGAGGGCAGACAAGTACCATGAGGCGGGGGCTGCTAGGAGAGGCAGAAGGGGGGGGCAGGATGACGATGAAGAGTAAGACAGAAGTGGAAGATTTCAGGACATATGAGGAGGTGGAAGACAAAAGGACAAGACACGAGGTTTAAGGAGGCGACAAACCCATCGAAGGGGGTGCGTGAAGAGCATGATATAGAAGCGGTGAAAGTAAAACCGGATACACTGATGACAAAGGCAACGAGACAAGTGACGGTGAGGGCCTGATAGAGAGTGTGGCTGATGGGACACTACGTTACACACGATTGATAACATTAAAAGTGCATTATATACTATTGCACATTTAATGCGGCGGATAGAATAACCATCACTTTTGTGAGTATCACATCTGCAAAACTCTGAATCAGACCTTTAAAATGAGTTGTTTTCATATAGTGCTCACACAGCACTTCTGCTGTTTCTAAGTGCTGCAAGTAACAGATATTACTACCCATGCTACTCAGTTTGCCTAGATGTGCAGGGTTGGAAAGCTTTATTTGCTTTGCTGGATCCGAACTTGTGCCAGCATTTACCAGCTGCGAGCGTTCAGTTCACCAAGCCATCCTCCTATCATCATGAGACAGTAGGGATGAAGGACAAGGCCACAAGACAGGATGGACAAAGGAAGTGGGCCAAGTAAAGGAGGATACTAGAGAAGACAGACATAAAACAGAAGAGTGCGGTGACAGAAGAGACAGCAGAAGATAAACAAAGGGAGACAAAACAGGAGACATGAAGGCTATAAGACAGGGGAAAATGAAGCAAATGAGACACAAGTGGCTGAGGATGAGCGACAAGGGATATCACAGGCATGGATACACCATGCGTGTTATGTTCACGCCAGGCACAACATAGACACACTGTACATGCTGGATTAATGAAAACAATGGTGTGTACCACAAGGGATGCAAATTTAATTCAGCAACTGCAATATCAGGGCTACTGGTGGGGAGGAGGGTCTGACAGCAGCACCATGGGGAAGGGTGAGAAGCAGTGGGGGGACAAGTTGAGGAATTGACAAATACCGGGTGAGCAAAGAAAGGCAGGCTCAAGAAATCAGAAGAGAAAGGGAACAGCTGCAGGAGAGTAGATCGTTTAGAACATTTGTTACTTTGAATAAAAGTTTTCCGAGTTACTCCTTTTTACGGCAGGGTCCTCTTACGCTGTAGAGCACGGGGATAAAGAACGGTGACTGCTAAAAGAGTACCACAATTCCATGAAATCAACACTTGTTCTTGTAATGTGGACAAAACTACAACAGCAGGTGAGAGTAAACAAAAATGCACTAAAACATTACCCGTTTGAGCTTCAGAAGATGAATGGGATGCCTACAAACAGAATGCAAGTTTATTGTAGAAGGCCTGACATCATTACGAGAACCAACAACCGAAGAAAACATGACAGCAACTTGCCAACCCGAAACTGAAGGCCTGGCAGCAAAACACAAGATTGAAATCTCCCAAATAACGTGACTTGACAACAAGATGTGAGCCAGCAGTACAAGGCCTGACAACATGATGTGAGGCTGAGGTAGAAGGTGGTCAAACAGCAAGACCGAAGACTTAATCAAGTAGTACAAAAAGGCCAGGCAGCAAAATACAAAACTGCAGCAAAAGGCCTGACACCAAAAGACAAGTAAGCAATAGAAGACTGGGGGCAGCTAGATTCAAGCCTGCAGTGGATGGCCAGGGGGTAAGCCACCAGCTTGCAGTTGAAGGCCTGGTATCAACACATGAGCCTGCAGAAGAGGATCTGACATTAAGACAAGAGTCTACAGAAGGCAGCCTAATTTCAAGACACACGCCTAAGGTGTGCGGCCTGATATCAAGACATTCGTCTAGAGGACACAGCGTTGCATGACGACGAGAGCCTACAGCAAAAGGCCTAATACCAAGACATGAGGTGCATAAGGTCTGTTACGGAGGCGTGAGTCTGTAGGAGAATGCTCGACAGACAGACTGAAGTTGCAGTAGAGATGACTCCACATCAAAATGCAATCTAAAGCTCAGTAAACCAAACGTTAAAGCAACGAGACCAGAGCCTAGTGAGTAAAGGTCTTGGATCCGTCATATGGGGTTCTAGGATCTGAGTGGCAATAAAAACTTTGCTAAAACCATTTGAAGAGCATGAACTTTCTGTGCACCTTCCATCTGTTCATCTTGTCTTTCCAGGTTATCTTATCTCTTACAAGCAAGAAAAATATGATTTTTGCAGCTCTGCATCACAGATGAGCTAACAAATATATAAGATTAATGCAATGTAACTGGTTTGGGAAGGGTTAAACTTCACACTCCGATAAACATTGCAGATCAGAACCCCACATCTAAGTTCAGCTCAGACACCGTTTTCAAACTTGTGGTTAAAAGTGTAGTCAGGGCATAGCATGAAGGGATGTGTTCCTGATGTTTGGTGCAATTGCCACCAAAGCATGGGCCACCATTGTCCTTCATGGTTCAGTCTGCTTTGAGACATCTCCATCTTGTTATGGCGGTCGTGCAGCTTCTGTATTTGACTTGGTCTCCCGTTCTAAGAACAAATTTCTTTTCATAACGTGTTTCAGCCGTCCAATCAAAGTGAAATAAAAATACTCAGGCTAGTAGTCAAGAGAGAATTTGAAAATTATATCTGCAATTCCTCTTGGTTGTCAACAACAAGTGGATTAAATTTACATCTCTTCTAAGGACAGTTCCTTGGATAAGAAAGTAAAACACGGTTTATCACTGGGAAAAAGGACGTGCCGGCACAAATGAAGCATCTATCACAGCAATAGGACTGTGCTGTCTGAATGACCTCTCAATGGCATCATGTGTTTTCAGCTCACTCCAGGTGATCAATGCAGGCTTGAGGAAATCTTCCCATTCTCATTAAGAATAACCACTTGATTGGAACAAATATCGGGGCGACTTGTGTTCCACCTGCTATCACCTCCCAAGAGGAACCTGTAACGCCTTGAGTCCTGAATTTGTTTGGACCACCTGTGTGGCTCAATGTAAAGATGTAATTGTAATTTAACGCAGCTTTATTCCTCCTATCTGTACGCATAATGTTGATTCTCTGTGTCTATAAAAAGAGTAAAAAAAAAAAAAACACACACACACACTTGAGAAATCCTTTGGTCCAGGTCCCTACATAATGAAGACTGCACAGGGTTCAGTCACCTACAGATTGTGCTTGAAAACGCCGAGCGAGCCACTGCCAAAAACAAACCTTTGAAGCCCTTTTTTTGAGAGTTTGCCCATCGGCCCTTCCTCTGCGATGTTCAAGGACATGCCAGCACACTTAACAAATGCTATCAGAATAAAATTTGTTAACGAAAATTAGGGGTCAGCTGCATCCACTGGCTATTAACGAAATGAACAAAGCTCCTGAAGAAGGCCACGATATATGTCACGGTGTTGTGACATTCCAAGCACACCCTGTAAATAGCAGCGATTCAGACAGTGCAGATCACAGAGTACATGATCACTGGAAGAGACTCAATGGCCTAAGAAAATGGGGAAAGACAATATTCTAAGTCTCCTGAGCAGGTGCTATAAGAAAACGTATCTTAAGACAAAGCTATATGTTGGCTTTAGGTTAGGTGCTGGCTTACAGATTATTACATGAATATACTTGTGTTTTGCAGTAGAAGGATGTGTGTGTAGAGGTATTAAAGACAAGAATGTGATCCTACTGTTTCACAAGTGAATCGTTTGAGATGTGGAGCCTTTAGACAACTAGAAGTGCAGGACTGCGATCACTTTACACAGCAAGGAGACTACAGGGAACAACAAAGGCTTGGGGCAATAAGCGAGAGGCAGGAGGCAGTGAGCATATAGTCAGGGGCAACTAATGGCCCGCAGCAAAGAGCAAACGGCCCGGGGCAAAGAGCAAACGGCCCGGGGCAAAGAGCAAACGGCCCGGGGCAAAGAGCAAACGGCCAGGGGCAAAGAGCAAACGGCCAGGGGCAAGGAGCAAAGGGCCCGGGGCAAAGAGCAAAGGGCCCGAGGCAAAGGGCAAACGGCCCGAGGCAAAGGGCAAACGGCACGGGGCAAAGGGCAAACGGCACGGGGCAAAGAGCAAACGGCACGGGGCAAGGAGCAGTAGATAATATAAGCGACAGGCAATGAACAAGAAGTAGACGGCTTGAGGTGATGTCACAGAGACTACAAGAAAAGAGCAAGAAGCAGATAAAAATGGGTGACGGGCTACTGGTAACGGGTAAGATGCTACAGTGAATGATCAAAACCAGCAATAGGTTGTTACGTGTAAGGGGTGATAGTACAGGAGGAAAGTAGTCAGTGAGTGACCGCATGGAAGCAGTGAGTGACAGCATGGAGGCAGTGAGTGACAGCATGGAGGCAGTGAGTGACAGCATGGAGGCAGTGAGTGACAGCATGGAGGCAGGGAGTGACAGCATGGAGGCAGTGAGTGACAGTATGGAGCCTAGGTCAAAGGTAAGATGAGCTGTGTGCAGTACTGGAAGAAAAGGTGCAGAGCAAGGGAGTAGTCAATGCACAGTAAGGGAGGTTTAAACCGGCACTGTATAGTGTGAACACCATGCAGTGCGCAGGGTGCAGTATGGAGATTAGAGGCAGATTGGCATACGATGGTGGAGAGAAAGAGGGAGTAAGATTTAACTTGTGCTGGTGCCTTCATAGCTGTTGAGAGCGAGACTGCAGCTTCTTGGATGGGAACAGAGGAAAGCAAAAGTAGCCTAACATTTAGGTCCCCAGTAGCATTATGGACACCGAGAAAGGGCTTACTGCCAGCAGTGCACATAAGTTAGAGGAGAGGGAGAGCTGTTAAGAGAGGCAGGGGTCTTGATGCAAATCCAAAGGGAGGGATTGAGGTGCTGCCTGCACTGGAAGAATTGAGAATGGCCATGTGCAGTGTACAGGAAGGAGCAGATGACAGTGGGTTCAGTGGAGGTTGAAGGAGGGAGCTAGGCCAACAATATGCAAGCAGCAGAGGGTGCTGTTGTGTGCATTCCCTGTTACAAGTCCTGCTAACTGAAAAGGGAGTATCAAGAAGGCGGTAAGAGCATCTGGAGCTGCGCTTAGAGCGGCGTTATTTTATTTAAGTTTAAGTTAGGGTGACACAGTGATACAGAGCAGAAGAACCCCTGAAAGACTCATCTGCTGGCGTATAGAGGGGTTAGATGTGAAGGTGGGTGAGGGAAGCGGAGAAACGAATGTGCTGCGTCACCCTGTGCTTGCAATCCTGAGGCTCTTCTGGAAGGTGTAGCGACAGAGACTAAGGTAAGATACTGATTAATGCCCACAGTGGCACCTTCTGCTTGTAGTGTGGTTGCTTGAAAGCTCAGAAAGGCGTGCTTGTGGTCTCTCTTACTCACAGATGCACAACCTGCTCCATAGCAGGGTTAGGAGCAGTGGTGCTTTCACTCACACCTGCACTTCCTACTGGTCGTTAGTGGGAGAGAGGGTAGTGGGGCAGGAGGATGCCAAGGTTGGTAGTTAGTGGGGGTAGAAGGATGCTCTTCTGGTTGGCCTCGCTCACAGCTGCACCTGCGGCTGACAGCTAAGGATACGCGAGGGGCCAGGTGACGGTTGTTGGTTTCAATCCCTCTTCCTGGTAGGTAAGGAGAAGTGAATGATCAGCAGGCTAGAAGTAAGCTCTGGTGGTCGCAGTAACAAATGCACCTCCTGTTGGTAGCTGATGATCAGTGACGGGTAAGCAGGGGGTAGGAGGACCCGCTGGTGATCACCGTCACTCACAGTTACAACAGCTGCTTGTAGCGAAATAGGCATGAGGGGTTAAACAGGAGTAGAAGGATACTATGGTGGTCGCCCCTATTTACAGTTGCAGCTCTTGCTGGTAGCGAAGGAGGAGTGAGAGGTCAAGATGGAGGCAACAGGGGGTAAGAGGGTGATCTGGTGGTTGGCATCATTCATACATTCACCTCCTACTGTCAGCTAAGGAGAGGGGAAGGGTTAGTAGAGGGTAGGAGGACACTCAACGTCACACTCACATTTGCACCTCCTGTTGATTGCGCTGGAAGACTTCTCCAATGTGCTGGAAGATAGCCGGCGTAAAGAGGTAAATGCCGCAGTTGATGATGTCACTGACAAATGTTTCAGGTTTCTCCACATAATGCAGCACCTGAAACAAAGGGGCAAAATCGAAGATGTGATTGCAGAGTAAATGAACAGTGAAGCGTTGTCAAGTGACAATGTGCCTAACAGAGACATCAACAAGCAAAGAACAACTGCTCAACTCAAAATAGAAAGATGTCAACTACATGCTAAAACAAGTACTGGCAAAACCAACAGGTCCAGCCTACTTTATGGGAAAAAGGTTCTTTGTTCTAATGGCTGTACGTTGTGTGGGGCGCGTAGATGCACAAATATGGCATACAAGGAGTAACGGGTGGATAGAACTGTAGCAATTCTGCTTTGACAGTGCGAGTCCTTGGCCAGCAGACTGTTTCCAAGTTACACAGAACAAGAGGTGTTGGACCTAGAGTGTAGAACTTTCCTTATGGGATAGCAGAACTCGATTATTGGCTCATTCCTTACATAGCAGAACAATCTTCACCTTAGGACAATCTCAGAAGTCAACACCTGTACAGCAGAGTTACCTTCTAGGTCCTGCAACCTCACAAATCAAAGGAACCAGCCCAGATGACCATCAAGCAGCACAGAAAATACAGGCCCGACACAGATTAACATTAAGTGGTAGCCCCGGCCTAATTCATGCCGTTGGCAGAACTAGGACCCTGGGATCCGAACAATGTTGGACAAGGAAGACAGTGCAGTGTGGCAAATGGGCGAGTTATATAGTGAGATATTATAATAGTGATACAAGTGAGGGGTGTTGTAAAAGAATTATAGTATGTGAAAGGATTGAGCAATTTGTTTTGTTCTGATATGAGTATGTATCACTGATAAATAAAATATTTTGCCAGTCTTTCCTTTGGGACTGGGTGTGACAGGCGCTCACTGGTACCAGAGTCTGAGAAAATCAGCCTGGTGACCAATGGCGGCCGGTAATGAGACACTCATTCACAGCAGGCACTCAAATATACATACACATTTATACAACACACACCAAACCTGAAAAACTACTTACTGGCTGCAGCACTGATCTTGGCCTCCGAGGTTCCTGGAGGAGGAGGCAGTCCTCAACTGTTACCGATTGGCACTCTGCCTTGGGCACATCAGACCTTAAAACTGAAGAGCCCAGATCCGAGGCAGGTCATGTCCACAGGGCTACGACACCTTCAGCCTGGCAATGTTCAGCTCAGGCAGCTAGGCTCTAGCAGCCTGAACATAAAGAGTGCCTGTCAGGCGGACCTTTGCTCATCCTGAGAGACACTATTTATGTCTCCAAAAGAGTGGAATGCAGGTCCCCTCCATACCCTTAAGGACGGGAGACTGCTGCTGCTGCTGGGGATAGCACTTCAGGAACTATCTGGTGCGCTCTACTGTTGGGCTCGCACTGATGGCAGGCAGGACTTATGATGCCACTGGCAAAATCCGACACCCCCAAGTCTGAGACAGTTGCCGTACACTTGTACAACAGCATGCTAATTCCAAATATTCTACACCGGCAGGACAGCCGCATCCAGCTCATACCATAGACTGCCCATCTCAACTATTTCATGTCAAGGACCAAGTTCTATTGAAAGCCTTAAGCCAACCATTCCCTTGCCCTCGGCTTTGGCATTTTTTCACATAATCAAAATTGGCACTAAGTCCACAACATTAAGGGAATGTCGCACAGTCAAATGCATCACATCCTTTTTTATTTTTACAAACCCGCTTGATCTGTCATCCCAAATCCAATATTAACAGCCTCTGTAAGCGACTCCTAATCACCACTGACACTAGTAAATTGGACCAAAGTGATTCACAAACTCAACCTTCAGAACAAGCTTGTGAGGAAAGACAGAGACTACAGCAAACCCCAATGCATAGCCAGGGACACTGCCAATCCCACCGGCATAACAGCAGCTTAAAAGCTAGGAAGTAAGTGGCTCATTGGCTTGACATAGGCTATTAACCAGACTGAATGTTCCTCATGGAAAAAAGCACTGTCATTTGCATGACACCAAAGAGGCACCTTGACGTGGCCCAACACTCAGAAGTCTAGATTCCGCAATGTGGCGTTATGAAACTGGGACCCACCAACGGCCTTCGTAGTGCCTCAATAAAATGTGATCTCATTATTCGCTAGATGTAACAAATGCAGATTCAATTTAGCACGTACTTGATTAAAGATTGCATGTGGTATCACTCCGGAGCAGGTGACAATATTACTTCATTTCCTGGCATAATCCGCACCCTATTAGGCACTGCTGATTGGTTCCAGCATATTGAATTGTGAGTTATCAGAAAAGAACACAGGAAATGTCTGTGATTGTTCATGTGATGCCTCAAGATCAGTGCTCTAACATGTGCCTCTCCTCCCATCCGACCGGAGAGTTTGCCTCTACTGTGACTCCGTCTCTACCAACTTTCAAGACGTGAAGAAGAGGCGGACGTGAAGCTGGCTCTAAACTGATTTGCAGTCTAATTGCCGCGAAGAGGGGTGTGAATAACAGTGTTGTCTGTGCCCATTGTTTCAGTTGCCATCATTTTAGTTAGCAATGCAACGGGTATGCCGAGCATTAGGGACATGCCTTACGAGAACGGGTGGACCGATCACAACCAGGCAGTGGATGTGGTCTTCAGTTGTCCCTAGGTGCGTCACTTTAACCTGCTGCTGTCTATTGCCCCAGGCATCACTCAGTGAAGCCAATAGCATAACCTCGCTTGACATTTTACACTAAGATGCTTTGGCTCTGCGTATTATTGCAGCTGTAGAGTCTCCAGAGGTGGATTCCTTTCCCTGTTGTCCCCAGTTTACTTGTGTCTCTTCTGGATGTGAATGTCTAAAGTAAGGAGGGTAAATGCTTTCACTCACCCTGTATGACAGGACAAATCCTGAATGGCTGTAATAGGAGCTGCCCCAGATGTGACTGACATTGGCAACAAAGTCAATGGGTGAGGAGGTCGATTGACCCGTTGTCGACCCAAAGTATGACACTATGTGGACTGATCCAGTTGGTAAGTGACTTTGGAGCACAGCATTGTCTGAAGGCGGCTGGACCAAAGTACCCATCTTATTTCTTTGTTTTTTATTGATTATATAAACCTTGAAGATTAAGAAAAAACTGTCCCTAGCCCAGACCTAAAAACAGGAGGTAATTTTACATTTGACCACATACTGCAGCAAAGTTACTATCTTGTGTTCTACTTGTAGGTGGTTGTTAAACAATAGGTCTCCACAGGATATTCTAAATTTTGTCTTTTTATGTAAATATATTACACACCCCCGGCAATTGCATCATAAACCATATTTAAAAGCCAGGGTTTTAGACAGGCTCAAATTACGCTTTTGCACATGCAACTTTTGTAGACTGAACACACTTTATTTGTGGTAACCCACTTTTTAAGAGCAATGGTGAGATCTAGGAAATCTTGGAACGATTAAGATAGAGGGGAGCGCTCGGCAAGTTGTTAATAGTTCTAATTAGATACCGGGAAATAACAGTAAACATTGAGACAAAGGCATAATTCAGTGACCCTGCTAGAGGAGTATATAATGTGTTGTTACCCTCTTTGTGATAACAAAATGAATGAGTCCTTTTACCATTACTTGATTAATCGTTTTTAATGTATTTTATCTTTTATGGCTGTATGCTTTCCTGAATAAAGATTGTATTATTAATATTACTTGTAGGGAGTACATTTATGGGCTCTTGTGGTTGTCACCCAGGGAGGCATGAGCGGGCCCCCACACAGAACGTTTTCTCTTCATGGGTAAGAAATTCACCCCTTTTTCTATTACATCCATGGAGACATTTTTGTTTTTTTTAATTCCAATTTCACTCTACAGCCAAAATAGGAAGATTTTACCTAATCTGCACTGTAGCAAGTGTTGTCCAAACCTAATCCTGAGCTCAAACACATCTTTAATTGAACCCTTTTTCAGTGCTAGCCCCACCAATACCTCGCCACACTGCCTTCACAACCAGACTATATCGGCACGGTGCTACAATACTTATTTATTTATTTATTCATTACATTTATAAGGCGCAACAGATACCCTAAAAATGCTTCCCGGCGCCATAACGGACTAGGTGCAGAAATAGAGCGGAAGTGAGTGGTTACTGGTCACATAGCAAGGTCTTAAGGGCTCTGCGAAATCGTGTGTAGTCAGAGGAAGTGCATTCCAGAGGGTCGGACCAAGATAAGAAAAAGATCTACCGCCCATCCTGGCGAGTTTGAACCTAGGCACCTTGAAATTGCCAAGAGTGGCCAACCTCAAATGACGAACAAGGGATTGTAAATACTGAGGTGCAGTGCCAAAATTAATCTTAAACATGTAACTCAGGGCTTTGAACTTGATTCGGTTCTCCACCCCGAGCCAATGTAAGTCGCGGAGAGACCCGAAGATGGATGAAGCTCTAGGAACTCTACAAAGAAGTCTTGCTGTGGAGTTCTGTACCAGCTGTAGTCTACGGATCACAGCCTTGTTAGAGCCCAGGTACAGAATATTACCGTAGTCCAGCCGTGAGGTAATGAGGGCATGAACCACTGTTTTTGTGTGGAGGTAGGCAGCATCCAGATGATCTTCCTGAGCCATTTCAGGATGGTAGAGCACACCACGGTAACCTTGGTTGCTTGATGGTGCATTGTCAAGGCGTCATCAATGGTTATGCCCAGATTGCGGACATGGCATCTCAGCTAGTTGTAGTAGTTGCTATTCCTCCATTTTGCAATATCACTGAGGTCCTGCTGAAGGAGAGATGGAGTACAGGGGTCGGTGTTAGAAACAGAGATGATGATCTGGGAGTCGTCGGCATACGTAAAGCGCGTCAGACCAGCTAGTTCCGCTATGTCCACTAAAGGCCTGACGTACAGGTTAAAAAGCAGTGGGCTTTGAATAGAGCCCTGAGGTACCCCGTACGATTACGAGAGAGTGGTTGAGCAGGCTGTAGCAGAAAAGATTTGGAAAAGTGCGGTTGTCCAGAAAGGATGTAATCCAGTGTAGGGCAGAGCCGCGGATACCAAGGGACCTCAATGTCTTCATTAAAATGGGGAGGGAGATTGTGTTGAACGCTGCGCTGAGGTCCAACAATATGAGCGCCACTGTCTCAAACGCATCTAGATTATATTGTAGCCTCTCCGTGACTCCCAACAGTGTAGTCTCAGTGGAGAATATGGTTCGGAAGTCGGATTGAGAGGGGTGAAGAATATTATTTGATTTAATGAACTGTGAGAGGTGGGGGTGAATACGTCTCTCGAGAATTTTAGAAAAGGCTGGCAGAAGGTAAATGGGTCGGTAATTAGAGAGACTGTCAGGGTCAGCAGTGGGTTTCTTCAGAAGAGGGGTCACCATAGCATGTTTCCACTGTGAGGGAACCGTTGATTCCCGTAGAGTGGAGTTAAGAGTGTTTAAGATGACATGCTGATGGGGGGTATCAAGCTGTTTCAGTATTGAGATTGGGAGAGGGTCTTTAGGGGAGCCAGACTTGACTTTATCTCGTAGGACTTTAAGGGAGACTTTATTTAGAAGGGGCAAACAGTCTAGGTAGGAAGAACATATGTTAGACTCCGTGGAGAGCTCCAAGTGGGGAGTGACCACTGGGTCACTATTCTGGGGCAAGATTAAGGATTTCTGTATCGTAAGCCTGCTAGTATGGGACTTAGTGATTTCTAAATGTATTCTTTCGATGTTGTCCATAATAAAGCAGGCAAGATCGTCACACTGACGTTTGTTAAGAGGTAAAGGCTTTGCAGTAGTTTCAGATCCGGCCAGTTCTTTCACTAGCCCGAAGAGAGTTTAGGGGCAATTGGCAGCTTCCGAAATAGTTTTAGAGGCAAAGCTGGCCCTAGCTGGGTTACAAAGGTTGTGGTAGCATTTCCTAGCCCTAAAATAGGTGTTCCTGGATTCCAGTGCATAATCTTTCCTCAAGCGCCGTTCCAATGCTTTGCATTTGTTTTTTTCAGTTTTTAAGATGTCGTTGAACCAAGGGGCTGGGGGTCGATGGCTGTTAAGACGTTTATTAGAAAGGGGAATGCAGGAATCGATTGCATCTGAAAGCCAATTGAGAACATTAGTGGACACCACACCAAGGGGATGGTTAGATGAGGGTACATTGGAATACAGAAGAGTGTTTAAAGCGTTTATGTCTAATTTTTCAGTCCCGTTTAGGGATTTTAAGAGAAGGACAAGATGGAGTTGATGAGGTAGGGAGAGTGAGTCTGAATTTGCATAAGAAGTGGTCAGACCAGCAAATGTGCGTAGCCGGGGCACAATGGATATGGGGAAGGCTTGAGAAAATGGGATCTAGCAGGTGACCTGCTTTGTGAGTAGGAACGGAGTTGCATAAATTGATATTCATGGTGGCCAGATCGGAGATAAAGTTACTACAAATAGAATTAGAAAGGTTGTCTAGATGTAAATTCAGGTCGCCTAAAAGCAAGAAGGTTTTTGAACTCAAAAGTAGCGGGGTGATATAGGTGGGAAACGATTGGGCCCACGAGGTAGGGTGTCCTGGCGGGCGTTAGACTAATAGGGCGGAGAGTGTGAAATTAGGGTTTACGGCTAATTTGAAGAGGGCGGCTTCACAAACAGGAATGTCCAATGGATCAAATCTGCATTGTAGAGGGTTTTTAAAAATAATAGCTATACCCCCACCCGATTTGGACATTCTGTCCTTACAATGGCATAGTTAGAAGGTAATGCTGCGACAACGTTGGGACCGGCGCGCTCATGAAGCCAGGTTTCCGTAAGAAACAGAGCATCAGGCTGCTCATCAAGAAGAAGGTTAAAAATGTACAATTTGTGTTTAAGGAGTGAGCGACAGTTGAGACTGAGGAATGCAAGGTCATTGGTGGGGGGGGAACAGTCGTTTGAGTGTTGTGATTGAGTCCAGTTAGTATAGGGAAGCGGGACTGGGAGGTGGTAGATGAGAAATTACAGCAAGGACAGGTTTTACCAGTATATTGTCTGCAGAGTACAAATGGCAGTCTTGTTTAGCTGGAATTTGGTCAGGAGAGAACGTAATACTTTTAGTGGGCATTAGACCAGGGGTTGTGGCCCCCGGCCCCAGTCATGCGCAGACAGGCTTGCAATTCACGTTCAAAGTAGCCAGCAGGAGCCCCCGCTGATGTGACATAAAAAACTGAAACAAATACTCCTCCTTAGCAACTGGTTCAGAAGTTTGAGAACCACTTGGAGCAGGCTCACCTGATCTTATAAGTTAGCAATTAAAATATTTCTTAGTTTAATGAAAGTATCATTCAGATCACATTTTTAAAGTTGTACTATATATTTGGCCAATTTAGTGTTCTGCCTGT
The DNA here is from genome assembly GCF_964263255.1 of Lissotriton vulgaris. Lineage (NCBI taxonomy): Eukaryota > Metazoa > Chordata > Amphibia > Caudata > Salamandridae > Lissotriton > Lissotriton vulgaris. The sequence goes on along the minus strand of NC_141687.1, from coordinate 36,518,483 downwards.
CTATATACTGACTTGGAGCTCATTGGATAGGTGTCATTACGTAGTGTCCCTTACAGCAAATTAGTTAAGAGGTTAACAATGAACATTTGAATGGTTACAGGTCATACTACCTGCACAGTAATACCTACAATAACTATATTGAAAGCAAAGTACCAAATCTGGATTCACTAAAACATGATAACAGTACTGTTGACTCCAATCCTGAAAGCTACCAAGAGCAAACAAAATGTAACAAGCCAGTGCTAAATCTAAGGCAAACGTTAAATCATAACATACAAACCCCTGCTTACTTCTAACCCCAAGCCTAGCCGCATGTAAACACAAATCCCACAGTTAATGCTTACTTTAAAACTTTAGGCTAAGGCTAAACTTAATTCTTAACGTAATCTTGAGTTGACCCCTAAACCCGACCCCATGCTTAGCCATAAGCATCTTTAAAAGCTTGAGGCAAATCCTGAAGTCCTAAGGCTAATGCAAACCTTAAGCCTAATGTTCTTGCTAGCAAGTAAGACTCACTTTAAACCTTATCCTAACCTTGAGCTGCCCTTAATACTAACCTGACGTCTACGTCAGTAAAGCACAAGTTACTACTTGTGTAACGATATATCTGTAAGAGACATTAGTTAGTGATAGATTCCTTACCTTAGAATATCCCCAGGCGTCAGACTGGATCCGGAAACATTTGCGTAGCAGTACCCCTGTGCGTCGGTACGTGTTGTCTGCGGCTCCGCGTCCGTCGTCAGCGTCGTGGGCGCCGTGATGACGTCGTCGGAGTACTTAGACGCTGCCTCCGCGTGCTGACGTCAGTTCTTAGCCACAGCTTTTCCGCGCCAGAAGCGCAGAGCCATGACAAAAACTAACACTGGTGCCATGAAACTAGGGCCCTGAAAGGGGATGACCTTAACCCTAGATGCACAAGATAATGGTCCGCTTGTGAACCGCTTTCCCTTTCTTAGCCCCCGCCTATCCAACAAAGAGTTGATCATCCACCCGGAACTGTTGTGTGCGATTCAGATAAAATTAGAGCGCACGTTTTGAGTCCAGACGGTGGAGCCTCTCCTCCTCTCTCTCGAGGGGTGCGGAGGCGGAAAGAAGGTGGGCAACGTGATGGATTGCCCAATGTGGAAGGCCGTGACTACCTTGGGTAAGAAGGAGTGCCTTGTCTGTAACACAACCTTGTCCGGATGGACTGAAAGGAAAGGAGGCTTACAAGATAGAGCCTGGAGCTCACTCACTCTCCTGGCAGAGGTGATGGCTACCAGGAAGGTAGTCTTCAAAGAAAGAAGGCGAAGAGGACAGTTGTGAAGTGGCTCAAAGGGAGCGCACATCAGAAAAGTAAGAACCAGGTTCAAGTCCCACTGAGGCATCACGAAGGGAACAGGAGGAAATGTAGAGTGATGCCCTTCAGGAAACGATTAACGATAGGGGACTTGAACAAAGAAGGTTGGTCGGCAGCCTCAGAAAGGCTGAAAGAGCTGAAACATAGCCCTCGACAGTGCCCAGAGCAGACCCCTGCTGGGCAAGAGAGAGAAGAAAGAGGAGAACCTCAGAAAGAGGGGCATTGAGGGGATCCACAGCCTTTGCTGTGCACCATGCCACAAATCTGTTCCACCTGCAGGCGTATACCGACTTTGTGGAGGGACGCCTGGCTGCCAGAATGATGTTGCAAACTTCAGGAGGCAAGTCAAATGGCCTCAACTGTCGCCGCTCAATCTCCAAGCATGGAGGTGGAGACTGGACAGGTTCGGGTGGAGGACTGTCCCCTGCTGCTGCGACAGAAGGTCCTCCTGAAGAGGCAGACGAACCGGGGGATCGACTGACATACTGAGTAGCTCGGGATACCAGTACCTTCATGCCCAGTCCGGAGCCACAAGGATGACTTGTGCCCGGTCGCGCTTGATCTTCTTCAGCACTCTGGGCAGAAGTGGTATAGGTGGAAAGGCGTACAACAGACCGCAGCTCCACTCGCGAGGAAAAGCGTCTCCGAGCTAGTGCCGCCTTGGAAATTCCAACGTGCAGAACTGATGACATTGCGCGTTCTCTTCGGTGGCAAATAGATCTAACCAAGGCTCTCCCCATCGCAGAAAGAGGCCTTGCGCCACGTCCGAGTTCAGACGCCATTCGTGATCCATCGAGCACCGACGGCTGAGTTCGTCCGCCCTGGCGTTCAGAGAACGTGCCAGGAGTTGAACCATCAGAGTCACGCACTGATGTTCCAGCCATTGCCAGAGGCGCAGAGCCTCCTGGCAGAGGGTCCACGACCCCACTCCGCCCTGTTTGTTGCAGTACCACATGGCGGTTGTGTTGTCCGTGAACACTTGCACTACACTCCCTCGGACAGACGGGAGGAATGCCTTCAGTGCCAGACGAATCGCCCGCAGCTCCAACAGATTGATATGGAGCCGGGACTCCGCCGAAGACCAGAGTCCTCTGATCTCCGCCTCTCCCAAGTGGCCACCCGAGCCCTGGAGGGACGCGTCAGTCAAAACCACGTGCTCCGGTTGGGGAAGGGAGAGGGATCTGCCGTTGACCCAATCGCGGTCCGTGAGCCACCACTGCAGCTGTCTCGCAGTGCCCTCTGAGATCAGGACATGGTCGGACAGGTTGCCCTGATGCTGGGACAGCTGAAACTTCAGGTCCCACTGCAGAGCCCGCATCCCCCACCGTGCGTGATGCACCAGAAGGATGCAGGATGCAGGAGGCCATCAGCCCCAGAAGCCGCAGCATCAACCTGACCGAAACTCGGGATAAAGGCCGGAAGATCGGAATCAGAGCCTGTATATCCCGAATCCACTGTTCGGGCGGGTAAACCCGAAACTGCGCCGAGTCGAGAACCGCTGCGATGAAAAGGAGCTTCTGAGAGGGGCACAGGTGTGACTTCGGCACATTGATGGAAAATCCCAGCTGGTGCAGGAGATCCGCCGTAGTCTGGAGGTGGCTGACGACTGCCTGGGGCGAGCCCGCCTTCAACAACCAGTCGTCGAGGTAGGGGAAGACTGACACCCCTAACCTGCGCAGATGAGCTGCGACCACCGCCATCACTTTCGTGAACACCCGTGGGGCGCTGGTAAGGCCGAAGGGGAGCACGGTAAACTGAAAGTGCTCGTGACCTACCGTGAACCGCAGGTAACGCCGGTGGGCCGGCAGGACGGGGATGTGGAAATACGCGTCCTGCAAGTCCAACGCTACCATCCAGTCTCCTGGGTCTAGGGCAGCTAAGACCTGAGCCAGTGTCAGCATCTTGAACTTCTCCTTCCGGAGGAAGCCGTTGACGTTCCTCAGATCCAAGATAGGGGGAAGGCCCCCTTTGCCCTTCTTGGGTACCAGGAAGTAGTGGGAGTAGCAACCACGTCCTACTTCTAGCCCAGGAACGCGCTCGATGGCCCCCTTGGCCAAGAGGGCCGAAACTTCCTCCTGCAGGAGCCGCAAGTGATCCCCCGATACGCGGTGGTGTTGCGGTGGCATGGCTTGAGGAGTCGTCTCGAAGGGGAGGGAGTAGCCCCTTCGGACGATCTGCAGCACCCACCTTTCCGAAGAGACAGTGCGCCAGTGAGAGAGGTGATGGCGAACCCTGCCTCCCACTGGCGTTACATGGGCCGAAAAGCACGGTCTAGGAGGGTTTAGAGGTGGATGCCGCGGGGGCAGGTGTGGACTGACTCCGCCTGGTTCCCCGACCGCCTCCACGGCGATTTCCACGGCCGCCACCGCTCTGGACGACAGTTTGCAGCGAGTGGCTGGCGGCACGTGTGGGGGCGCCCCTTCCCTGGCCACGAAAGGAGCAAAAGGCACCCGTTTGCTGGCGCGGGCCGAGAGGCCCAAGGACTTGGCCGTAGCCCTGAAGTCCTTAAAGCGCTCAAGCGCGTGGTCTGCCTTGTCGCCAAAGAGGCGACGGCCATCGAACGGCATGTCCATAAGAGTGTTTTGGACGTCTGCCGAAAAATTGGCGGATCTCAGCCAGGCGTGGCGTCTTACCGCCACCGTCGTAGCCATCGCTCTGCCCAGCGAGTCAGTAGTATCCAGTCCACACCTGATGGAATACTTGGCTGCCTCCCGGCCCTCCACAACGGCTTGGCCGAGTTTGGCCCGTACCTCCAACGGGCACTCTGGCAGCAATTCCGCCACCGTCTCCCACAGAGAGTGGGTGTAGCGGCCCAAGAGGCATGCGGTGTTGGAAGACCGCAGTCCCAAACTAAGGGACGAGAATATCTTCTTGCCATAGTTCTCGTACCTCTTGGATTCCCTGTCCGACGGGGCCGTCGGGAATGCGGTCTGGGAATTAGAGGCCTGGATGACCAGACTCTCGGGGGTGGGGTGGGAGGACAGGAAACATGGGTCGCCCGGAGCCGGGCGGTGGCGTCTGGCTACGTTCCTATCTACGGGCGAACCCGTAGCGGGCCTGGACCAAGTGCCCAAAAAAACGTCCGTCAAGGCCTCATTAAACGGCAGCAGAGGCTCCGTGGAGCATGACTGCGGCTTAAGTACCTCAGTGAGGAGGTTAGTCCTCACGGCCGCGACGGGGAGCTCAAGGCCCAAGGCCTTGGCAGCCCTCGTCAACACCACACCATAGGCAGCCCCCTCCTCCGAAGCCACGGTAGGAGGAGAGACAAATCCAGTGTCTGGAGAGGTGTCCAGGCCAATGGCCTTCCCAACGTCTCCTGCCCAGTCCATACCAGACTGGCACTCCTTGGTCAGAGGGTCCTCAGACCCCTCCCAATCCTCCTCATCCCTCATCTCCTGAGATTCAGGGTCGCAATTGTATGAGGTTGGCTCGTAGAAGCAAAAATCTCCAAACGGCGTCAGGATCGGCGCCTATAGGCGCCGTCCTGATGTCGGAACCGAATGGAAGGAGGCATCGGGGATGGCGCCGCCCGAGGACGGCGCCGGAGGTGACACCACACGGACCGACGCCGGGGGGGTCGTGAGGTCCACCGGTGACGAACCAGAGCCCGATGAAGGTCCAGCGGCACCCTGTGGCGCCGGAGCCGCTGGACCTTGCGGCGCCGGGCCCGAGGGCACCGGCGGTGTCGGGATCGTGGGGCCCTGCGGCGCCGGGCCCGAAGCCGCCGGCGGCGTCGGGGCCGAAGCACCCAACGGCGTCGGGGTCGAAGCCCCCAACCCACTAGGGCCCCCAGACGGGTCCGCTGGGCCCGAAGGCGCCGCGGAGCCCGTCGGAGGAGAAAGGGACCTCATGGCCATGAGGAAACGCGTAATCTCCTCCGGCGTCGCGTTCAGCCCAGGGACCGGAGGGTATGGGGCCGGACGCGGCGCCCGCGACTCCCGAGGAGCCGCGTGGGCGGTGTCACCCGAAACCCCCGGCCGCATCGCGTGAGCCAGAAGAGCGATGATGTCTCTTCGACTTCTTATGCTTCTTACCTGACGACTTGGACCCGGAGGAGTGGCGCCGACTCCCGGAGCTGTGACGGCTCCGTCCCCGCGACCTGTCCCTCGACCTCCCGTGGGACCGGGACCGGGACCGGGACCTCACACGGCACAGGGCCGACTGTCGGAGTTCGAGCCGCCTGCGGGACCGCTCCCGCCTGGCCTTCCTCGAAAGGGCCCGACAGTCGGAGCAGGCCTCGTCGTCATGGTCGACGCCCAAACATGTCAGGCACAGGCGGTGGGGATCCCTGACCGACATGGCACGGTCACACTCGTCGCAATGCTTGAAGCCGGGCATCCCTACGGCACCGTCGGAGTCGTACAGACTTCGAAATGGATCAAAAGATCACCAAAAACTCAGTCAAAAATTGACTAGGGTAGCTGCTCTTTCCAGATCTGCGCTGGCCGGCGCGGAAAAAAGAAGAACTGACGTCCGCACGCGGAGGCGGCGTCTAAGTACTCCGACGACGTCATCACGGCGCCCACGACGCCGACGACGGACGCGGAGCCGCAGACGTCGCCTACCGACGCGCAAGGGTACTGCTACGCAAAAGTTTCCGGATCCAGTCTGACGCCTGGGGATATTCTACGGTAAGGAATCTATCACTAACGTGTCTCTTTCAGATCTGAAGGTAATTCAACCTCAAAGTACATCTAGCAGCTGCTCATACTCCAAGATTAATATTCTCCCTAATATCCACACCTAAGACTAAAACTAGCCATTTATTTAAGCAATTTCGGCAAAAGATTGAGACGTTACAAGCCTTCAAAATAAAATACAGCATTATTGTTTTTCAACTTTACATTTTTTGTGACTTTATTTTGTTTTCTTTTTGATGGCTGAATATCACATAAACTACAAAGGAAATCTTTTTTCTCACCTTGGGAGGAAAATAACATTTTCTGTACATACTTTAGGGAACAAAACCCACATATCCCATCCTAACTATCCATGTCTCAGTCTTCCTTTTCTGTAGGATCTGAACAGGATGAATTACCTCTTGTGTGTCTGAATTTGCCACGATGCAGCCATAATTGAGGGATTGTTTCCGGTTGGCCTATGAGAAGGAACACAAAATCAACAATGATATCTCAGGAAGAAGTACAAAATCTGAAGTGCAGCTCTACCGATGCATAAAAGATAAAGAAATGTATAGGGCAGGAATGAAAGTTAGAGAAGAACGAGGAAAAGGGACATACGGGGAAGCAGAAAGAGAATGAGATATCAGGACACATAATTAATAAATAATTATTCTGAAGAAGAGAAGTAAAGAATAAAGGAAGCAGCATAAAAAAATGAAAACACATATAGAGGACATGAGGAGAAGCATAAAAAAAATTATGAAACAGAAGGAAAGCAGAAGAAAAATGATGAATGAATAGAGTAAGTAACAAATAAAAAAAGAAGCAAAGTTAAAACAGAAACAACAAGGAGGAAGAATAAAAGTGAAGTGACAGAGAAAAACAGAGGTAGCAACAGCAGAAAAAGGGGTGTGTCTGTCTCTGCATATTTTCTCTCCATCTATCGAGGTCACAGAAAAACAGCTCACCAGCTGCCTCAGGAAACCTCCCCATGTCCCCCCACCCCACTGACATCCACTGATGCCAACACCTCAGTACGCAGCCTCCACCAATGGCTCTTCAACTGCGCCAACGCTCTTGCTCCCCTGAAGAAAGCCTCAGGCAAGTGGCACCCAAGAAACAAGCTGGTTCTCTGCCAACCCTCATGAGTTCAGACGCACCTGTAGAAGGCCTGAGAAGATATGGAGGAGCAGCAAAACCTCAGGAGGTTACTCAGCCATCAAAACTGCTGCCTCTGCACACCATCACCTCATTTAAACAAAGAAAGCGCCTTCAAGAAAGGATCAATGCCAAGGCACAATAGACCCATTACAGAGAAGGCAGACATCCCACCTACCAAGACCTCTGCAACAACCTCTGCACCTTCTTTTACTGCAAAATTAAGGAGATAAATGTTGTGACTTGGTCCACGCTGCGGTCGCGCCCCCGCGCCGCAGTGGTATGCTCTAACATTCCAAATGTTCCAATGTGAGCGCCGCTCGTTGACAGCCAGTGACTATTCGCCGGCTGAAGACGACGGGCGCGTTGGTGTTGTGTCTGTCATCTTAATAAACTCCTTATTGAACCAAGTGATGTCTACGCCCTTTTGATGTGACTACAACATCTTTTGGCGACGAGGACAGTCTTCTGACGGAGGATGACACAACATACAGCGAAGAAATTGACGGAGATCGGCGAAGACATCGGAAGCCGTCAGCTGACAGAAGTAAGAGGAAGTCGGGGTGTGCATTCCTGTCAGTGATGCAGCGGCTGTGAGGGTGGAAGCGTTGCCTGCAGAGCCATAGACTTCAGCAACGTTATGCGGCAAGCGGAGATGGTGAAAGGTGCCTGAAAACCGCTGAGTGCCCAACGATGATATTCACATGTCACTGTGACGAAGATCGACATTGTGGTATGCTTCGCGTGTGAGGGAAGCGCAGCGGAGGCAGCGAAAGTGAGGTGTCTGAAAACAGCCGAGTGCTGCGCTGGTGTTCACGCGTCCCTGTGAGGTAAAACGGCATAGTGGTGTGCTTCGTGAGTGAAGGAAGCGCAGCAGAGGCAGTAAAAAAAATAACTCTGACTAGAAATGAGGAAGAGCGCGTAAAGACACTTAATGAGGGGCACTATAAAAAAAACGAACAAGCGAAGCGAGATCGTTACCAACCAGCGCTGTGCAGGCGGCAATGGGAAGTAGTGAGGCTGTGAAATTAAAATAAAGAGCAGGAACGCCTCACACCAGGCTAAGACCTGTCATTCTGCAACGCCACCGCTGCGAGAAGAGAAGAGCTGCATGCGTGAGAAATGCCTAAGTGCTGTTGAACGCCGAGAAGAAGAATAACATAGTTTTGGTGGGAAAGACGGAGGGAGAATACAGTATACTAGCGGAAGTAACGAGGGGAATGTTAAAAGGTGATGGAGCATCTGCAGTGAGGAAAACCATCATGCACAAGATTTGGAACTGCTCTAGATTTTGAACTGTGTTTTATGACAGGAAGTAGAGTGATGTGCGGCGCTGTACTATGATGGACTAGAGACTATCTCTTAAAGTGACTTTGCCTTACCACAGGTGCTCAGGTTTATAGTGTAACACTGCCACCCCCTGGTAGAGGTGACACACAATTTACTTAAAGTATCGCTTAAGTACTTATTCAGAAGAATATTATAAGTAGTGTAGCGCAAGGCACATGTTACAGAGATAGAGTTTCAATTTGCTTTTGTCCATGGTGAGTCCTCATATCAAAAAAAAAAAGGAAAAACTAGGAAAAATATTGTGTCAGGCGATTCGGACGACACATTTAATTAGAACATGGATGTAAATGCCATTGACCTTTCTGCTGTGTCTACTCCTCCTCATTTCTTAAATCAACCAGGTAATCTAGGTATAAAACGGGAGGAGTGGGTTGAAATGTTCGATAATTACCTAGAGGCACTAGATGCTCAAGACTATGCCAGCAGTAGGAAGAAAGCTATCCTACTTACTAATCTAGGGAAGAAAGGTCAACACATTTTTAAGTATTTACCCGTTGCTAATGATGAAAGAGGCCAACCCATTGCAGATGTGTTTGAAGAAGCACGTAAAAGGTTGGAATTGCGTTTTGCAAAAGAAACTAACATAGCGCTGAGGAGATATAAGTTTTATACTCAGCCACAAAGAGTAGGGGAGTCCATTGATGACTTCGTCACTAGACTTAGGGAACTTTATTGAAGTGTAAATTTGGACCCATGACAGAAGAGATGATTAGAGACCAATTAATTGTCCAATATAGGAACAGGAAGACCCAAGAACGCCTATGGGCTGCTCAAGACCCCTCCCTTAAGGATTTAATTGACATTGCAAAAATAATAGAAGAGTCTGATTCATGTATGAAGGAGATGGATCGCAGAGATTCAAAGCCCAATGTGTCTAGCGAAAGCGAAACCTCTGTTGTGGAGAGTAGTGAGGGTGAAGTGGCTGCTTCAACAAGGTTTAAAGGCATAAGGAATAGCCCTGGTGGTAGAACATATCCCAAAAGAGCCAGTAACAAAATTTGTGGGAAGTGTGGAAGTGCTTATCATGCATCAGACTCAAGGCAGTGTTGGGCCATAGGGAAAGAGTGTTTGAAATGTGGCCGCAAGGGTCATTTTGCTAGAATGTGTAGGGATGCCAACAAAGGTAAAGTAGCCATGTTATCTGAGGAGTCTACTGAACACTACAAACAATACAGAATCGTGTGTGTGGAACCATCATCATGTGAAGGTAGCGGAAAAGATGAGGTTCTTTTCACCGAGAATCATAATCCCAATGATAGGAGACACAGGCCGAAGGCTGGATTTATCATTGGGGATAAGAGTGTAGAGCTAATGGTGGATTCAGGGTCACTGTATACCATTATTCCCAAGAGAATTTTCAGGCAGGAGTGGCCTAGCAAGAGACTGATGCCAAAAGACATAAATCCGGGTGGGTATCAGGGCAAACAAATAGACATTCTGGGATACATGGCAACTGACATTAAATTCAAAGGAAGATCTGTGAGGGGGAAGATGTATGTTGCAGAATCTGGACCCCCCATATTAGGATGGTATCATCAGTTTGACCTACACATCAGAATTGACCCACACGCTATCGAGCAAGTCATGGTAGTAGATGACCTCTCGGTAGAAGACATCTTAGAAGGTGGTAAAGGTGTATTCAGAGAACAACTAGGCAATTTGAAAGGTTATGTGCATAAAATTAAACTCAAAACCGATGCAGTCCCTGTACGACACAAGTTAAGAAAGGTACCAAGTACTGTAAGGGGAGAGGTGAAGAGAATGCTGGATGATATGCTGTCCAGCGGAGTTATAGAGCCTAAAGAATGCTCTTCATGGATTTCTCCGGTTGTAATTTCACAGAAAGCCGATGGCAAATTACGCTTCTGTGTGGACCTCAGAAGTCTTAACCAGAATGTAATCCCTGACACCTTTCCCCTGCCCAACATAAACGAGATGATGGTGTTGCTAAAAGGGGCGAAGTACTTTTCAAAACTTGACCTTCGTCATGCCTACCACCAAATACGTTTGCATGATGCTTCAAAACACTTGACAGCTTTTGTCACCAATGAAGGCATATTCCAATTCATGAGGATGCCCTTTGGCCTATGTTCAGCTGCAAGCGTATTTCAGAGGTTGGTCACAGAAATATTTAAAGGTGTGGAAAATGTAATATACTTCCAAGATGACATCTTAGTGTTTGGTGAAAGTGTGAGTGACCACAATTCTGCCTTGAAGAATGCTCTTGCGAGAATTTTAGAATCTGGCTTGACTCTGCGCAGGGAGAAATGCTCTTTTTTGGCAACAGAGGTAGAATATCTGGGGCATTCCATCTCATCAGAGGGTGTGAAATCAAAAAGAGATCTCTTAGCTGACATTAAGTCGGCTCCTGCCCCCACAAATAAAGACCAAGTGCGCTCGTTTATTGGGCTTAACAAGTATTACTCGAAGTTTGTGAAAAACTTTGCAAGCAAAACTGAACAACTCAAAGTGCTCTTGAGGAAAGGGGTCAAATTCATGTGGGGGGATGTACAAGAGAAATGCTTTAAGGAGATAAAATCTGAGATATGCAATGTAGGAATCTTAGTCCCATTTGATGTGCAGGGTAAGACAATCATCACCGTGGATGCGAGTGATACAGGATTAGGAGCTGTGTTATCACAGAGTGACGGAAATAGCGAAAGAACAGTAGCGTTCTCATCCCATACCTTGACAACAACTGAGAGATGTTACTCAGTTATAGAAAAAGAGACCTTAGCGGCTGCTTGGGGTGTTAAATACTTCAGAATGTATGTGTGGGGAAGTAGATTTAAGCTTCGCACCGACCACAAACCCTTGCTGAAAATACTCTCACCAGGAGGAACAGGAAAGGGGTCAGCCAGACTAGCCAGGCTAGCCTCAAGATTACTAGAGTACAACTTTGATCTTGAGTTCATTTCGGTCTGGCGCAACGTTCAGGCGGATTGCATGTCTCGCTTGTCTTTGAAGTGGGAGGAGGTGGACAAGACAGGTGTGCCTAAAAAAAGAGTGTGAAGGTGCCATTTCGTGTGTTGATGAGGTAGTCCAATGGAGTTGTGGTGCAGTCAGCAAGGAAGAGTGGGCTGAAGCCATGTCCCATGACGAGGTTTTGAGAAATGTCAGGAGCCTCATCTCTAAAGGTTGACGTAGAGAGAGTACCTTACCAATTAGTGTTCGACCCTATCATGCAGTCATCGACGAGCTATCTACCGTAAATGATCAGATCATCATGCTTGAGGATAAGTTGATTTCCCCTGTTGACGTCCGCAAGAGACTCTTCGACTTGGCCCATGAAGGGCATCTGGGCCAAACCATAACAAAAAAAAAGGTTGAGGAATGAGTTCTGGTGGCCAGGAATGGATGGTGACGTCGTTAGGTGGGTGGAGAGGTGCTGTGAGTCAGAGAAGCGACTCAGAGTGGGAACCCAATCCGTCCCCAGTTCCATCCGGGACCCTGGTGTGGTGTGGCACAGTGTATGCCTTGATTTTATTGGGCCTATGCCCGGTGTCCACCCTAGCAAAAGGTTTGGCCTAGTAGTTATAGATGTCCATACTCGGTGGCTTATTACTTACCTACTTCCTGAGACTACCACCCGCATAACTATCAAAGTTTTGCGCAACATTTTCAAGGAGGAGGGTTGTCCCTTGGTCCTCATCACGGACAATGGGACCCAATTGTCTTCAAATGAGATGAGGGAATTCCTGAGTGAGTGTGGTATAACGCATTCGTTCACGTCTTTGTACAATCCACAATCCAATGGGATTGTCCAGAGGGCCAATCGCATGATCAAGGGTGCGATAGGTCTGGCACTTAGCAACAATCTTGATGTTGAAAGGACTCTGAATGATCTGGTATGGGCGTATCGCACGACTGAGAATTCTACAACTGGTGTGATCCCCTTTGTAGCCATGCGAGGCAGGAAACCTGCCTCAAAACTAGTGCCTGCTTGAATCAGGAATGTGATTGAGGAGTGGAAAAGTGGAGATTGTGACGTAATCAATCAATCAATCAAAGACATTTATAAAGCGCACTACTTACCCGTAGGGTCTCAAGGCGCTTGGGGGGGGGGGGGGGGGGGGGGGGGTGCCGTTACTGCTCGAACAGCCAGGTCTTGAGCTTCTTCCTGAAGGAGAGGTGGTCTTGGGTCAAGCGCAGGTCGGGAGGGAGGGAGTTCCAGGTCTTGGCGGCCAGGTAGGAGAAGGACCTTCCTCCTGTTGTCGCTCTTCGGATGCGGGGGGCGGCGGCGAGGGCGTGTTTGGCTGATCGGAGGTGGCGTTTGGGAGCGTAGAAGTTGACTCCGTTGTTGAGGTAGCTCGGGCCTTGATCGTGTAGGGCTTTGTGTGCGTGGGTGAGGAGACGGTAGGTGATTCTTTTGTTGACGGGGAGCCAGTGCAGGTCTCTCAGATGTCCGGAGATGTGGCTGGTTCGTGGGATGTCGAGGATGAGTCTGGCTGAGGCGTTCTGGATCCGCTGGAGTCTCTTCTGGAGCTTGGCTGTGGTACCGGCGTAGAGGGCGTTGCCATAGTTCCTGGTCTCGGTGGGGATCCACCAGAAGATCTTCCGTAGCATGCGTAGGATGTTGAAGCACGATGAGGAGACGGCGTTGACTTGCCTGGTCATGGAGAGGGAGGAGTCCAGGTAAGCATTCACAGGCGTGATTCAAAGGAGGTACAAGGAAGGGAAAGGAATAGGTCTAACATACTGGTTGATGATTGGGTCAAAGTTCGTTCTGGACGTGTGGTCAGAGGTTTGCGTAAGTTTCTTGGACCTTTCCAAGTTAAAGAAGTATACCCTTTCTATGTTGTATTAGAGAATGGTGACAAATGGAACCTACGTAGGGTAGCAAAGTATTGTTCTAAAAACCATTCTTCCGAAACCTTTAATGGAAATGCAGTCAACAAAGGTACATGCTCAGGATACATGCTAGCCCATGATCGCCAATTGCTTGACAGTGCCCGCGTAGGTACTGAGACGAGGGCACCGGGCCCCGGAGGGGATAACTTGGACACTGGCCAAAGAGCAGCCGATCCAATTGATGTGCCTCAGAACCCTCCTGGCGCTCAGACACATCAGAGACCCTTACGGGCCAGGAGGCTTCCTCAACACTTGCATGACTTCCTTGTTGGCTGATCTGTTGGTTACTTTCCTGTATTGTTCACCACTCTTTCCCTACCTGCGTGTAGAGGAATGGGGGGTATGATGTGACTTGGTCCACGCTGCGGGCACGCCCCCGCGGCGCAGTGGTATGCTCTAACATTCCGAACGTTCCAATGTGAGCGCCGCTCGTTGACAGCCAGTGACTGTTCGCCGGCTGAAGACGACGGGCGCGTTGGTGTTGTGTCTGTCATCTTAATAAACTCCTTATTGAACCAAGTGATGTCTACGCCCTTTTGAAGCGACTACAACAATAAACTATGGCTTTGACAGCCACGATACACAGGACCCTTACACCCCTCCCGCAACAACCACACTCAACAGCAGACCACAGCAGACCCTCCTGAACCCTGCCCACACCACTTTTTTAACAGAGCGGGTACCTCCATCGCCGCCAAAATCTGCTGCACCATCAACTCCACCAACTGGCAAACACACGGAGATTAACCCCTGGCTGAAGAAACCCCCTGCAGACCCGATGGACCTCAAGAACTTCAGACCAATCTCTCGGCTCTCCTTTCCAGGCAAGGTCATTGAGAAGGCCATCAAACGTGCAACTTTATCGAAGCAAACCACATCCTGGACCTCTACCAATCCAGGTTCTGAAGCAACCACAGCACAGAGACCGCCCTCCTCGCCGCCACAGACGACGTACATACTCTCCTCAATCGAGGTGAAACTGCAGCCCTCATCCTCCTGGACATCTCAGCCGCCTTTGATACCGTCTCTCATCGCACCCTATGCACAAGACTCCACGACGCTGGAATCAGCCACAAAGCACTGGAATGGAGCTGCTCCTTCCTCACAGGCCAAACTCAGATAGCCAGACTACCACTGTTCCACTCCGAACCCACGAGACCAGCTGCGGTGTGCTCCTGGGCTCCTCCCTAAGCCACACTCTCTACAACATCTACATGGCCCGTCTCACAGGAACCACAGACTCAACTTTGTCTCCTACACCCAACAACATCCATTCTATTTTCTCCCTCACCAACGAACCCATAACCGCCAAGACCAACTTCCACAATGGGATGAAGGCTGTAGCCACCTAGATTAAAAACAGCTGCCTCAAGCTCAACTCAGAAAATACCGAAGTCCTCATCATGAGCTCCACGCCCTCCGCCTGGGAAGACACCTGGTGGCCCACAGCACTTGGAACCCCACAGACCACGCATGGAACCTAGGCATCATCCTGCACTCCTCGCTCACCATGAGCCGGCAGATCAGTGCCATCTCATCATCCTACTGCCACGAACGTCAGCTCTGAAAGATCTTCAAGTGGAACCCCACTGAGTCCAGAAAGATGGTCATCCACGCACTTATCAGCAGCAGAATTGACTACTGCAATGCATTCTACATTGGTATCACCCAGAACCTCCTCAAGAAACTACAGAACATTCAGAACGCCTCCGCCAGACTCATCCTCAACATCCCCTGCCGCAGCCACATCACCGGCCACCGGCCACCTGAAAAAAATGCCACTGGCTCCCAGTCAACAAAAGAATCACCTTCAAGCTCCGCACACATGCCTACAATTTGGTACACGACACGGGACCGGCATACCTTAACCATTGCCTCCCATTCCATGCACCCACCAGAGACCTCCGCTCTGTCCAACTGGCCCTGGCTACCGCCCATTGTATCTGCAAGATCACTGCCGGAAGAGCTTTCTTTTACCTCGCAGCAATAACTGTCACTGCCCAATTCAGGAAGCACCTCAAAACCTAGATCTTCGACTGAACCTCAGCAACTTCAGCAGACCAGATGTTCCCCCAACCGGTCTACCTCCCAGCGCCTTGAGACACTTACGGGTGAGTAGTCACACTTTACAAGCCACCTGATTCATTGGTTGATTTATCTTTTGAAAACCATTCACCTCTAGTATCAGTCTATTGGTAGCATTAAAAAAAAAATCAAACCGTTGTATGTCTGGTCCTCCAATAAGTGACACTATTTGTATTATGTAACCATTACAGATATAAATCAAACTTCAAGGCATCTACAAACAACTAAAGAAGCAGACAAATAAAATTACACTTTTTTTAAAAAAATACCTTCATTTGCATTCTCAAAAAAGTTGCAGAAGTCATTCAATTACAGGTGGTAAAAGAATATGGCAGTATACGGCAGAGCATACATTGATAAAACAGCAGGAGCAATCTAAGGATGTTCAATTCACAGTTGACTATGAGACACGTCACCCATTTACAGCATCTCATTCCGCCTCCTCTGTAGAAGTGCTCTCGCTAGCGTCAGAGTCATGCAGATCACCCTCATCTAGTTCGTGGACAGAAATAAGACACACACATCCCTCCATTCTCTAAGGTCATCTTCCACTTTATCATCCCTTCTGTTAAATTTCATACGGGACTCTTCCTCTAGAGTCCACTCATTCACGTACGTCCCGGTATCATGCGTCCACATCGGGGGCGCATTGTGCCATCCATGTTATAGCAACCCTGCGCTTCGCCTTCACCAAGAGCAACTGCAATAGTATGTAAGCTATCTTGCGCTCCTGAGGCTTCCTAATGTGTCCCAATAAGCAATGCTGCGGTGAGCTTCCAACCCGAAAGCCCATGCCCCTCTGCACATCTTTCACCACCTGGGTCCAAACTGGCTCACCCTAGGGCACCTCCATGCTTAGTGTAGGAAATCAGCCAAAGCCTCTCCACAACGTGGGCAAACATCCAAAAGGAATAGGGTAATATGCTGAAGTTTCACTCGCATCATATATGTATGATCTAGAAAATTATAATGCACCAATATAAAACATGCATTACAGGATACTGTATGGGTAAGCGCGCTTATGGTGGTCCACGTCCTGTCATCTAAAGGTTGTCCAAGTTTGCGTCCCACGCCGACCTTAGAGGAGGACCAGGCACATCCTGCCTCACTGCAATATATGATAGAGAAATCAATATACACCCAGAGACGCAGGTTAGTAATATATTTAAGGCATGTGGGGATAGCAAGGTATTCAGGTCAAGTCACTTTAAATATTTTTGTCAGACCCGCGTAGTGCAGATAGTGGCCCTGTCCCAGCACAAAGTCCCCACACGCCTGCTCATACGTAATGAATATTTCACCTAGCTGGAGTTCGACCAACACCTCGCAGCCCCCATCCCTCCATGCCTGGCATGACAAGTGGCATTAAATATAATGGGGTTACTCTGTGTTACTCAGAACATGGGTATGAAGTTATGATCTACAAGCAGGTCTGTTGGGTGAACGAAATCTCCTTAAGGGGAATTGTAAAATAATGTTTTTCATTAAACATTAAATACTAACAGGCAGGAAGACAGCAGACAAGACAGGAGCTGCTGCTGTTTATTTGAAATGAAGCCTCGATTGGGCCAAGAGGACTACATCTGAAGGAGGGTAATAAGAACCCCATCCCCACATCAAATGTACCCCGCTGGGGTCTGGGATGACATGTCACAAATAAAGCGAACCTATAAACAAACATAAAAAACTAGACCCTCGCTTTGAATATAAATACCAATACCAATGAACACGTTAATTACCTTTGGTAACGCTCTTTCTAGTTGAGGCTCTATCTAGCTGCAGATTCTTCAGCTCTACCTCTGCACACCAGTAGTGGCACCATGCAGTGTACCTCACTGACGGGGTTCCACTACAGAAATGACTTGTGAAGCCTATTAAGGCGTCAGCCCAGCATGCTGACGTCTGTTGCTTTCGAGAATATCTACGTCCTACAGACGCATAACCTCACAAGCAAACTGGTGTGACCAGTGTGCAGATTCTTAGACTTGGGGTGTTTAAATGGATAGAGTCCAACCACGAAACAGGGAGGGTAGGAAGGTTGGTACGGAATCTGGGACTAGACAGAGTCTCCACCAGAAAAATTGTTAAGGAAGGTAAGTAACTTGTTCTTATCGAAATTTCTAGTCGCAGATTCCTCACCTTTTGAACGGCTACAAAAGTAGTATCCATATGGATGTGGGTTCATACATGGACTCAAACCTAAAACTCCTGCAGAACAGAGTGGGCCAAATTTTACTCCCAGCGAACCTGACGGTCTAAACAATAGTGCCTTGTCAACACATGGAGGGACAGCCCCAAGCGCCTTATATAATCGACATTTGTAAAGCGCACACTCACCCGTAAGGGTCTCTAGGCACTGGGGACCGTCGGGAAGATTAAGCAAGCTATTGCCCAGAGTCACATGGTGTTGGGCTAATCTGCCGCCAGTGCCGGGGATCGAACCGTGATCCCCAGATTCCGGAGTCAGTCGCCCTAGCCGTGGCGCCACACCTCTTCCACCTTCCTTGAGACCCTCTGGGTGAGTAGCGCGCTATACAAATTCATGAACTTGAACTTGTACATGTCAAGGACAGGGATTCTGCATGCCAACTCAGTGGTAGAATCTTTAGCCTTGGTAGACTAAACACGCAGCCCTTCCAAAGGCTACTTTTTAGCAAGTGCGTGGCAAATCTTAATGTAGGAATAAACTCAAAAGTGAAAAATGTGCCTGCACTCCTAGTGTGTGTGAGATTAAAGGTTAAAACAATCTTAAGCTTGTATGCGTGCTAACGTTTAATGGGAGAGATCAGACCCCAATATCTCTCAATGTATGAGAACAATCATAAGGAGGCTGTGGATCACCACAACCTGAAACAGAGCACAGCGTTAATGGACGACACCTGTCGTCTCAATCTGTTTCTCATGTAATTAACAATCTTGACTCATTGAGCTCAAAGACATGTCAATTTAATCAAACCTTTGTGTATGCTATATTTTCAGCAACTTAATGTTGAATACAATTCATTATTATTCAATATTATGTACACAAAACATTGAGTATCACAATGTAATTCATCATATACTTATTTGCACATCATAAGAGCATGACTAAAATCACTTGTTTGCAAGAATACTTTGCCAAAACTTAAAGCAAAGGATCCCAATGCATTTGGGGTTCAATCACCGAACCCTTCATCAGGGGAATATATATTAAATGTTCGTAGAAAACAGGATATGTCCAAATGTTCTGCCCACAGGAACCTACAACACAATGAAAATCATTTTGATATAAAATATTAACTTTCTGATAACAAGTTCCAGATATTTCAAAATTACAACATTTCTAATTAGAATTTGCACTCTCAATAACCTGAAATCCAAAAGAAGAGGAATATAAACATAAAGTGTGAGACCCCACCTCAAAAATTGAAATTAGTTTTCATGTGAAACTAATCGGTTAAATGCCTGCCTCTGACTCCCACTGTGTATAGAAGGATATTCAAAGACCCTCGTGTTTGAGAGACCACGCATAAATTTTAAAAAACTGCTGAAATGATAATCAAGGTCATCTTACCGGTCAGTCCTCACAAGTCTAAATGTAGCGATGTTCCATGTGAAACCATGTGCCCAATCGAACCAGTATTATAAAATATCAGTCAACCACTGCACGAGTCTTTTTGCTATAAGAAATCACACGAGGTGTAGACTGTGAAACACGATAGTAAAAAACGTCTCATTGCACTGTTCTCAAGAATGGAATACGCAATTGTGTTTAACCACAAGAAACAACTCTTACCCAGACACTATATGAACTTGAAATGATGACCATGAGCCGTGTGGTATAGCAATATAATCCAAAATCCTGCAATCCTATCTGAAAAGAATCACAGTGCACCGGACTGTGAGCTGTCCTCAGGACAACCCCGCGCCGCACGGCCACCAGCTGTGTGTGTGCCCCTCGCCTCGCTGCTGCTCGCAGCCTCGTTGTGCCTGCCTCTCCGCCCTAGCTGCCTGCCTCGTTGATCCCTGCCCCTCCGCCGTGTTTGCGTGTGTAATTATTTTTCTTATCTCTTTTCATTGCCTTTTCTTGTTGTCACTGCTGTTGTCCCCTGTGCACGTTGTAGAATTAGCCTATTGTTTTGTTAGTACAGTCCCCCTGTGCCCTGCCCGCCCCGCTCCCTGCTTCCTGCCGCCGTCCACGCGGCCACGCCCCCTTTTCGTTTTGTGCCCTCCCCGCTCCCGCCTCCCAGCTGCTCCTCCCTCCCACTTAGCCATAAATGGTGACAGCGCGAACGCGCAGTGGGCGTGCCGATTGTGCGCCGAAGGCGCGCCAAAGCCAAGCCCGTCTGCAACCGTCCGCGCCTGGACCGTGCCCAGCGCCAGGACCCCTGGCCCCCACCGACGCAAGACGACCTGACAAACCTACGACGCCGCGGCCCTCAACGCACTCAATACCGGCCGGAGGCTCACCTGCTGCCAGGCTGCCCCGAAACGCTTCCACGGACCCTTCACCTGCACAACCTGCAAGTTAACCTGCCTCCGAACAGGCACCGACGGAAGTCCTCATCCTGGGACCATCACCCTCCGCCTGGGGCGACTCCTGGTGGCCCCCAGCCCTGGGCACCGCCCTCAAGCCTACAGACCATGCACGCAACCTGGGCTTCATCCTGGACTCCTCCCTCTCGATGACCAGACAAGTCAACGCCGTCTCCTCTTCATGCTTTCACACCCTCCGCATGCTCCGCAAGATCTTCCGATGGATCCCGACCGAAACAGGAAGACGGTCACCCAGGCCCTCGTCACCAGCCTACGGAAACACCCTATACGCCGGAACCACAGCCAAGCTACAGAAAAGACTCTAACGCATCCAGAACGCCTCCGCCCGACTCATCCTGGACATCCCCCGACGAAACCTCATCTCCGGCCACCTGAGGGACCTGCACTGGCTCCCAGTCAACAAGAGGATCACGTTCAGGCTCCTCACCCACGCACACAAGTCTCTCCACACCCTGGACCCAAAGTACCTCAACGACCGCCTGACCTTCCACACGCCCACCCGCCAGCTACGGTCTGCCAGCCTCGCCCTCGCTGCCGTACCACGCATCCGAAGAGCCACCGCCTGAGGCAGATCCTTCTCCTACCTGGCGACCAAGACATGGAACTCTCTCCCCATCCACCTTCGGCTGACCCAGGACCACCTCGCCTTCAGGAGACAACCCAAAACCTGGCTGTTCGAGCAATAGCGGACCCCTTCCCCAAGCGCCTTGAGACCCTTCCGGGTGAGTAGCGCGCTATACAAGTGTCATGATTGATTGATTGATTGACTAAATTCAAGCACTCTCAGGTAATACCGCAATTGGTAGTGCAAAAACTCTAGGTATTGTGACTCCGGGAGGGTAAAATGACCATTACGAAATGATTTGTTTTCTGTGAAATACATTGCTTAGGTTCAGGACTATGTACAGAATTTGCACTCTCTTTTCTTTCCTATTTTTTGAGGCTATAGTGCTCTCTTATCAATGTGGTGGTATTTAAACTCATCTATGGTTCACACACATATTTTTTACCATGTATTTTCATAGGGGTAATTAGAGCTTCATCTTTTGCACTAGTTGTTTTTTACACAGTATGTGTGCATTCATCTACTTGCACCTTTTTTTATATTCACTTAGATAATCTTTCGCCTGAACTGTATTACCGTTCGGGGAACTTCTTAATTGTTAGGATAGCACTAGGCATCCTGGCGATCTATAAAGTTAGAGTTGACAAAGGAACTAGCTCACATGACTTTTTCACACTTCTTGCGTATATTTTCCCAGTTTCACTCTAGGAGTAATAGTAAGAACAATATTCTACATTTCGTAGAATTTCTGATGTATTTCAAACGTTTTTATCTTATACGGAGGGCAGCCTCGAACTCTGTAGAACTCGTCGGAATTTCAGGATGAATACGACACGGTGCCTTTAAAACCGTAAAGCTTGCTGGGATAGCGTGTAACTGAATGCGGAAGGGAGAGAAATGAGGCGGCGAACCTAGTTTGGTGTTCGTGGGACGGTACAATTACTGGTGAGCGCAGTTGAATTTCTTGACACTACCGATTGCGGTATTTCCTAAGAGAGCTTGAATTTACAGTCCGGTGCACTGATTCTTTTCAGATACGATTGCAGGATTTTGGATTATATTGCTATACCACACGGCTCATGGTCATCATTTCAAGTTCTAATAGTGTCGGGGTAAGAGTTGTTTCTTGTGGTTAAAACACACTTGCGGTATTCCATTCTTGAGAACAGTGCAATGAGAAGTTTTTTACTATCGTTTTTCACAGTCTACACCTCGTGTGATTTCTTATTGCAAAAAGACTCGTGCAGTGGTTGACTGATATTTTATAATACTAGTTCGATTGGGCAAATAGTTTCACATGGAACATCGCTACATTTAGACTTGTGAGGACTGACCGGTAAGATGACCTTGGTTATTATTTCAGCAGTTTTTTAG
This sequence comes from Lissotriton vulgaris, assembly GCF_964263255.1. Taxonomy (NCBI): domain Eukaryota; kingdom Metazoa; phylum Chordata; class Amphibia; order Caudata; family Salamandridae; genus Lissotriton; species Lissotriton vulgaris. The sequence goes on along the minus strand of NC_141687.1, from coordinate 36,496,603 downwards.
GTCGAGCTGGTAAGCATCCGTAGGATGCAGTCCAGATCGACAACTATAGTTATCGACTTCAGGGGAATGACGGACAAGAGGGTGCCACTAGCTTTTCCGCTGGATTTGACCTCATGCACGTCGGCTCCGTCTACATTTGCAGCAATTCAGCCGTGCATGCACACAGACACACGTGCGCGCGCGCACACACACACACACACACACAGTCACACACACATACACACAGACTCCAAGACACATACACACACGCATGCACGCACAGATACACAGCCCCCCGCCGCCGCACGCGCGCGCGCACACACATGCCCCCCGCCCTCGCAGCTCAGCAACAAGGTGAAGCCCCACTCACCGGCTTCCTTGGTGCTGCAACTCTCCTCTCATCGGCAGCTGCAGGGCCCGGCAGCAGGACTCTTCCTCCCTCCTTCGGCACCGGGTCGCAGGGTAGGCTCCTGCCTGCTCCGGTGCTCAAAACAGCTGCGGCTCTTCCGTGGGAGGCGGGGTAGGCTCCCGCCCTCCTACTTCCGGTTTCCGGTTGTCCCGCCCGGCCTACCTGACTTCCTGGTCGCAGGCCGGCGGCGATGTTCGGTTTTTTAAAGATAGTTTGGGGACATCACAAACCTCCCTTGCGTTTGTTTATTTGAATCTGTCACATTTGACCGGAGCCTTCCAGCATGCCCTATGACACCTTACACTTCCTGGGCGGCCTGGCAACCTCACTGGTGGCTACTGCTACATGTACATGTGCAAGGCAACGCGATCAAACCCTGTGCGCAGCGCCGGTGTGAAGTAAAACGGTTCACCTCCATGTCTCCGGTCCAGAAAACACCACTAACTTATGACATTTTGTGCAAGCAGGATGCGTGTTGTCTTTTTTGTGTTTTGTGGCAGTTGTGTACTTCACGTGTTGGTTTGTTGTGTGACCGTTGAGCACAGGCTGCCTTTTATTTACCATGCCATAAATAGCGTATGCTGATTGTTACTGGGCACACAATATTAGTATCCACTTCACTGCACTTAAGCCTTTCCTTGCCGTTTTCCCCCTCCATCCTGGCTGTGCCCCTCGCGCTCAAAGCACACTCATCCAGGTGAGGTGAGCAGGGAGCACCGTCATCTCTGCCTCCTGTCCTCCACGCACCCTGCCCGTGCCTCATCGTCGTCATACTCTACATGACTCTGCGCTTCAGGTCATGTCGCCTCTTTTGCAGGGCATGTGACTGACGCGGGCCACAGCATTCACCTCAGCTAAGGGCAGCTCCTACGTCAGCTCTGAAAGTATTGCATGTCTGGAGGGCCTGGGCCTCAAATAACCTTGTCTCCGCCTTTATGACCACTTCACCCGTCGAGATATTCAACTCTGCATGGCAGAACTTTCTCTTTCTGCAGCCCGGGGCTGTGATGACACCTTGTTGACCTTGAACTCTCTTCCTGCTCTTCTGTATTTCTGTATACTCGCTTTCTGCTTTTCTTTCTGTATGGTGCATGTAGCGCCTGCCTGCAGTTGACTGTGTTTATGCGCTATTTTATAAACTTATGGATTCATGGAAGAGTTTGTTTGGGTGACATTCTCGCCCATTACACTGTTTATTTCTCGTATGCCAGTAACTTCCAATAATGCCACTATTTTGAACATGAAGTTCGTGTACTTGTTTATTTTATTTCGAGTACTGTCCGAATACGATACATTTATTAGGAACATACCTAAAATTGGAATGCAACATGTAAGGTGCTAGTCTGAGAGCTGAGAGCAAGTCTTTCTCACCTAGACATACACGATCTGTAATGGTGTGTAGGATTGTTTGAAAACGTTGATTTATCAATGTCATTTAAGTAGGTGCAGGATTTCGGGTTGGGGTTGTTAACATGCACGGAGGTTACATTTAATTTGAGGTCATGATCATTTTACTTGCCTCCATGCACGTGATTCACCAAAATGCTAGGGGTAGCAGAAGGGACATCATACGCCGTTTGAACTTAATAACATCACAGGTGTGACATCACATGACCGATGCCCCAGAATTTTGCAAGAAGGTCCTATCACACAACAATAAGCCTGATGACATCACAGTAAGTGAGTTCAGCTTGCTGCATTTATCAATGAAGGCTGAAACTGTACGTTGTTGGATTAATTAATTCATATATTTCGATTTAGGTTAGACCTAGTGCTTCAGATAGGATGAAAAAGAGTCTCTAAAAGGGGCATGGCAAAAGAAGTGTAACTAGCAATTTCTTCAAAGAGGCATGGGCTATGTATTTGAGAGCGTGGCTTAAACATGTACACTGAAATCTTGTGCTTTACGCAGCATGCCACCTGACCGGCATTGGGTGCCTCTGTGAGTTTATTTGCAATGCAATCGGTCTCACTTTTGCGAGAGTTTAAGCTATTAGCATTGTAAATGACAATGCCTTTTATTTATATTTTAAAAACAAAAACATAAATAAAAGGCATTGGCATTTACAATGCCAATAGCTCTAACTTTAATAATGAGAGACCTATTGCATTGCAAATGCTTGTTTTAATTTATGCGTGGTCTCTCAAACACGAGGAGCTTTGAATATCCTTCTATACACAGTGGGAGTCAGAGACAGACATTTAACCGATTAGTTTCACATGAAAACTAATTTCAGTTTTTGAGATGAGGTCTCACACTTTACGTTTATATTCCTCTTCTTTTTGCTTTCAGGTTTTTGAGAGTGCAAATTCTAATTAGAAATGTTGTAATTTTGAAATATCTGGAACTTGTTATCAGAAAGTTATTATTTTATATCAAAATGATTTTAATTGTGTTGTAGGTTCCTGTGGACAGAACACTTGGACATATCCTGTTTTCTACGAACATTTAATATATATATCCCCTGATGAAGGGTTCGGTGATTGAACCCGAAATGCATTGGGATCCTTTGCTTTAAGTTTTGGCAATGTATTCTTGCAAACGAGTGATTTTGGTCATGTTCTTATGATGTGCAAATAAGTATATGATGAATTACATTGTGATACTCAATGTTTTGTGTACATAATAATGAATTGTATTCAACATTAAGTTGCTGAAAATATAGCATACACAAAGTGTTGATTAAATTGACATGCCTTTGAGCTTAATGAGTCAAGATTGTTAATTTCATGAGAAATATTGAGACGACAGGAGTCGTCCATTAACGCTGTGCTCCGTTTCAGGTTGTGGTGATCTACAGCTGCCTCATGATTAAAATCTTAATGTAGAGCACGATCCAGCGGAAGAAGGTTCTCTTCCGCAAAGCCACCAAAATGCTGATCGTTCACCTGGTGTTTTTGGTCAAATCTATGTAAAAGCTCAGAGCTCTATTGGGAGTCAAACGATGGAGTCTCTCCTCTGCCTTAGGCATTGTATTGGGATCCAAGCGATGGAGTATGGGGTGGAGTATAAAATTGTATTTATCCGTTCTTGCATCCCATATCGTATTAGAAGGTGCACTCTCCTGTATTGCTCATATTCCAGGTAGATTCTCCCATCATGTTATGCATTCATGTGGCATCGTGTGTTCATTAGACTCTTGGAATATCTCTCCTGATCTTGATAAATAAACATCATTATGACAAAAACTTCCTTTTTGTCTCTATTGCCCAGGAACATCATTTACCTGTTGTTGTTTTCTATCTGTATATGAAGACATCATCTGCTTTGGCATCAAGTTTATTAAGTAAGTTAACATTAATTTATATAGTACAACAATCATTGTGGAATGTCTAGTGCACCGTTGCCATCAGTATTACATTGTCTCCGTTGCAACTTCTACTCAATTGCTACATATTGTTCTGCACATTATTATTTCATGTGATTGAGTACTACACAATCGAAGGAAAAGATCTGTCCATCAGGAGACACACAGGAAACAAATTAGTAAATCTGAACCGAACAGCGTTAAGGATATTCTTGTTAAAGATATATTATGTTATACCTTGTTTCGAGTTATGTTGTACTGAAGGATCTAATTTTCGACCTGTATGTTTACAATATACTAGAAATGTACCATATATTTGTCTTTTATATATATACTTCCAGATAATCTACTGTGACTCCTGAGGAAACGCACGTCGAGTTGTTATACATCCCTTCACTTTAGGCACCACCTATGATTTAGGGTGCCCTTTTTATTGAATTGTTTTAATTTCTTCTTTTTTTAAAAATATTTTTAAGTATTAAATGTATATGTTTTGACTAATGTATGTATATGCTATGATATTGGTCTAACCTTATCATATAGTCTGAATTTTGTTCAGGTCTCTATACGATTTTTATTATGTCAATTAAAAATATGGTTGTTTTATAATTGTACTTCTTGAATGTTCCTTTTGCTATTGGGTCAGATCAATTGTTTGCCTATTAGTTAGACGGCCTAGGAAATTTTGTACACATAATTCAATTACCCTGCCCTAGGAGTCTGTTTTTACTACTACCCAGGGGGTCCTTGTTTTTCTCATTTGTATAAAACTCCAGCAAGGTGATGTTCTGACTGACGTGAAACAGCGGAATAACCTTTGGCAAGACAGATGCCCATGTCTGCGAAACCTGCTTGTCCCAAAAGAATGTGGTGTATGGCGTGTTCACGTAGAGAGATTAAAGCTCCCCCACACGCAGCGCTGACGGTATGGTGAAAAGGAACAGTCTTGAAGATAAGAAGTTGAATGGAGAAGCTGTGAAGCATCTCGATGGGACCGCACATCAGAAATATAAGAACCAAGTTTAAGTCCCATTGTGGCATGACACAGGAAGAGGAGAGAATCACATGTTTGAATGTTTCAAAAAGCGCATACCAACTGGAGACTTAACTAGTTTACTGTGGCACAAATTCCGCCGCGGTGCAGGTGTTCTAGTCGGTAGGCGGGGCTGCATCGGCCAACGGTCGTGCGCAGCACCACGGAGGTAGTGCTCACGTCGGCCAACGGCCGGAGCGTGCACGGAACAGGTTAAACAAAGACGGCTGATCGGTCAACCACTAAAAAAAGGCAGAAAGACTGAAAGGTACCTTTACCTCTATCCAGAGCAAAGCACTGCTGGGCTAGGAATGTCACAAATAACAACACATCCGACAACCTTGCAGGGGATCTATCAAGTGAGGACTGCATCAAGCCACAAATTTGCCCCAGCAACATGTGTATACCGTCAAAGGACCCCAGCCTGCCATGATGACATTAACCTCCTCTGAAGGAAGGACAATGGTGTTCAGCTGTCGCTGCTCAATCTACAAGCATAAGGATGGAGCTTGCAAACGCCTGGATGCAGAACCCTATCCTGTTCTGCAACAGCAGGTCCACCCGGAGGAGCAGCCTGATCAGAGGATAAATGCTCAGACCCAGGAGTTTTGGATACCATTTTCTCCAAGCCCAATCCAGGTCTACTAAAATTACTTGGGCCCAGCCAGTCCAGATCTTCTGTAGGACTCTGGACGAGAGTGGTATAGGCAGTAAGGTAAACAAGACTCCTGAGTTCCACTCAAGGCAGTACGCGTCGTGCAGAAGTGCTTACTTTGCGTGCTCCCTGCGGTGTTGAACAGATGAATCCGAGGTTCCACCCATTCGCAGAAGAGACCTTACGCATCCTCTGGGTGTTACTGCTACTTGTGATCTTCTTGCCGCCGCCGACTGAGCTCATCTGCCTAGGCATTCAATCATTCTGCCAGGCCGTTCACCACCTGGAAAATTCCTTGGTAGTTCGGCCATTTCCCGATGTGTGGGCCTCCTGGCATAGGGTTCATCACCGCACCCTGCCCTTTTTATTGCAAATACTACATGGCAGTGGTGTTGTCCATAAGCACCTGTATCAGCTTACCTTTGATAGATGGGAGCATAGCCTCGCAAAACTCTTTGTTCCAGTTAGGAGTAGCGGGTGGTCCTGGAAACTTGGGTTGTGCCAGAACAAGTTGGGGGTTCAGATCCAAAGTCAAATGACTTCGAGCACGAGATGTTTGTTGCCACACTCACGTCTTCTCAGTGGAGTGAGAGCGACAATAAGGGGCAGAGTCCTGCTTAGATTTCTTGTATTTTTCTTCAACTCACCCAAAGACTTTGGAGGAAGGCTTTCAGTGCCAAATGGATGGCTCTGAGCTCCAGAAAGCAGATATGAAGCTGGGACTCAGAAGCTTCTGATCTTCACCTATCCCACATGCCCACCCCAACCTAGAAGAGTTATCAGTCTCCATTGTCAGCTCCGGGTTGGGAAAGAGAGAGGGGACTGCTACTGATCCAATTGTGGTCCAGTAACCACTAGAGACGTACTTACCTGTTGAACCAGCACTGACTCAGCATCACAGAGGACAATTGGGGCCTAGTCTTCTGGCGACATTTGAGCAGGCATTGGCATCAAAGTACTGGGAACAAGCGGTGATCGTGTTCATTGGAGGAAGAGTCCTGACTGGAGCCTGAGGGTGGCCCAGTAGAGGGGCTGGGAGTTGACTTGGAGGAAGGTAAGGGTGACCCTACTGGTGGTAATCCAGAGGGAGAACTTCTTGGTTCAGTGGGGCTCGCAAGTGCACCAGAAGGAGTCAGGAAGGACCTAAAGAGTTGGAACAGAGCCTCACAAAACTCTTTGTTCCAGTTAGGAGTAGCGGGTGGTCCTGGAAACTCGTGTTGTGCCGGAACAAGTTGTGGGTTAATCTCCAAAGTCAAATGACTTTGAGAGCGAGAAGTATGGTGCCACACTCCCGTCTTCTCAGTGGAGTGACATTGACAAGAGGGGGAAAAGTCCTGCTTAGATATCTTGTATTTTTCTGTGACTTATCCAAAGACTTTGATCAAGACAAAGACTGATCTCTGGAACAACTCCTGCGACTTCTGGATTGTGAACGGGACCGAACTTTCAACTTTGATCAGTCTCATCGCAGAGTCTTCTGGTGCTTAACAATGTATGGTTTCACCTCGTGATCTCTTATAGGCTTCAGGTTCATTAACGCACACTCACTACAGGCCTTAGATTTGGGCCAGGCACGACGGGGAAATCTGAAGAGATTCTTGCAACGGGGCTTAAAAACTGTTGTTTTGGGAGGTGATGCCCCTTGCACACCGTACAACAAAGATTTCATTGAGGTAAGTGTCTCAAAGAGACAAAAGGTGAAGAATCTGTGGCTAGAAGTCTAACCGAAACACAGGTTTGTTTAAGATTTAAAAAGGATGAAATAGAAAACACAGCTTCTAGAAGTGATTCAAATCAAATCAAAAAAGCTTTCGGTACATTTCATATGACCATAAACCATAAAAGCATGCTAAAAAACAGAGTACAAAAAGAGTTATATATTGTTTGCACACTCACTATTAATTTACAAATACAGTCCATACAGATAGGGAAGTGATTGATTACTGCCAAGCAACCCATTAAGGCATTTGAGAATAGTAAATTTACAGTCCATTGCTGAGCCATCACCGACTGGTTAAACTGTAACGTATCACTGATATCACTGGAAGATAGTCCACATACTGACAGGCAGATGAAACATGTCAACACTCAGCACGTCACCAAGTCACTGCAGACATCTAACAGTGTGGTTGGCCTCATCTGAACTACTTGTAACTTACAGTGTAGTCGAAAAAGTACCAATGCTTGAACTGAAGGTTAAAGCTTTGCCACCCCAAGTAATGGGCCAGGTGTGGAACATTAAAAAGGGGGGAATATGCTGCTTTTGCTACTGCTAAAGCCAGCAGTTCAAAAGAAGTTAATATCAAAAACAGCCAGCAGATTTCATATTGAGGTCACTATTTGGAGCATTCTCCCCTCCCCCACCCCCCAAAAAGCAGCAGACCAATGAAAACCCAGTTATCTAGTCTCATTGCCCTCCCATAGGAATATCACAGTCTCCCAAGCATACCAGTAACCAGCCTGCAAGAATTCAAAGCTAGAGTTAATGTCACTTATTTCCAAATGTACATCCAGCCGGATATGACCGCTTTGGCATTTGCTTCATACCGTAGACCATGGCAGAGATCATTCAAAAAATGGAAGTTAAATAAAAGGGCAGATAGAGGGGAGCAATCATTGCCTCAGTGGATCTGTTTGATGGCGAGAGTCAGAAATGAACATGTCCAGCCAAAGTGCACTCCCAGATCTTGAATCCAATGGGGAAGCAGCCGCAAGGCGTTCATGGTATCAAAGGCACCAGAGTTCTAAAAGGAACAAGGTGCACGCTGACCCTTGGCATCCACTTCTAGCGCTTGTGCTCAGATGTCTCGGACAGCTCTCTAAGCAGACAGATAACCTGAGAAGAAGAGGTTTACTTTGCGGATAGTTTTGTAGCTGGGTGGTAACTCTTGATTCCAGTATCTTTCCAAAAGCAGGCAAAGTAATGATGGGTCCGTTGTCTGGAATCCAAACTGACCTTTCGTTTTGAGAAGGATTCCACCACCTGCTCCAAAGCACCTGGGTAGAGCCCAGTGTGCCTTTATGTACTGACCAACCCACATATGTTTTCAGAAAGAACAGTGTGATTCTCTTTAATAGGAGGTCAAGGAACTATATCCGCCCTGTATCGCACAGGGCACAAGCAACTTTAATAATAATAACTTGCTTTGCTTTTCAGGTGCGGTGAACCAGTGACTTGAGACTGGTTGAGTGCTGTGTAAGACAGTGTTTTTTCTAACTTTGATATAGAGTCTCACAGTATTAGGTCCATGAGCAAGGATGGCAAACTGTTTTCTAGAAGATTTTATGTTGTCCTCTAGACTCTGTGCCCCTCTCGAGTGTACTTGCTAAATTTCCAAACTGCTGAATTTCTACTTTGAGGTTCATTTCTCATTTTCCCAGCAACTTCTTCCATCTCACCATTGTTGTTGATGACTCCAGAGATTCCCAGCAGCAGATTCCGTCAGGCAAACACATATAGCTCTGTCAGCTATCCGCCATTATTACAATCTCTGACTAATTAAGTGTTGTGGGTCAGTGAGCTATAACTGACAGGTTTCCAGTTGTGTCAGTCTTAAATACAGAATAACTCGGTTTCTCTGGACCCCTTTTTTGCTGCTAATGTGTGCACGTATGTACAGGAGGATTTGGGTCATGTGTAATATTGCTCATGCAGCTTCAGAACATCATACATATTTGAAAATAATGGCAAATCTGCCAGATAGTCAGTATCAAACAAAGTTGAGAGAGCCCATAATGCAAACAATCAAAGGGTAGTGCAAGCGGAGGCTTTTAGATACTTACAGATCAGTCATGCAATTACAGCCGTCTTGCCCAAGGATATTCAACAGTCCGAGTCCTCTCCATTGCAGAACAGGTTGATACTTGACGCTATGCCCACAAAAGCCATATCTCTCACCTACAAAAAGTTGTTAAACAATTGTCCTGACCCCATGCAGTGTCTGCAGCAGAGCTGCGAGGCGGATCTGGTGAGCATAAATGAAGGAGACTGGTGCGATGCACTGGCTTCTCCTAGAGAAGTGTGGCTATCCCAATGAGATTGCACTTGGTCCAATTGAAAACCGCGTATACTTTGACACAAGGACCCTGTTTAAAATGGGTAGAAGACCTGACCCCCTGCGCCTTCGGAATAGTAACCAGCCGGGCACTTTCTTCCACATTCTATTGGATTGCCCTACGGTGCAACAGTACTGGGATAGGGTTACAAAACAGATGGAGAGAGCGAGTGGTAAGACTTTGAAGGCCTTCCCCCAGCTGTGCCTCCTTAATATGTGGGAAGCCACAGACCTCACGCAAACTGAGCAAACGTGGCCTCAATGGGGTGGAGCATTGCACAACGCAACATAGCTCAAAAATGGGGAATGGGGGCGGCCCGTGCTTGCGGGATTGGGCTACTGATATGGATTGGGCAATGATTGCCGAGAAGGATGTGTTCAAGCATGTGGCACATGGGCACCACCAGGGCAACAACAACGCCTGCCGACGCGAGACAACAGACGACGTGTCCGGAGCCTGGGAGACGGTGTGGATGAAACTCTACGAACGCAAATTTCGCTGTCAGAATATGCCCTGCATAAGATGATGTTGTCGACATGCACTGCGGTGGCCTAATTTGGTCAAAATCAAAGATTGTAATACCGATATGAGCTGAAGAGGGATGTGTAAAATGGCGATTGACTAACGCTCGACCTACAAAGGCTTCGTTCAGCTGAATGGCAACATCAAAAGGTGGCCGAAAATTCCCGCATGACCCGAATCGGACTGTATAAGTCTGCCGCTAAGGTATTTAAACCTTCTTTTTAGGATCAGCGACGCTCGGCGATATCAACGTCGGCTTGCCCGACTTCTTAATGGCAGCTACTGAAGACATGTAGGAGCCGCGATTAATGCCCATGCTGATATAAACGTTATATAAAGGCAGCGAAGCGAGATGGTCAGTAAAATGCACCCTACATAATCAGCCTTGAAACGTTTTACTTCTGGTCAATACCGCTGGTTAATCAGCCCTCGCAATATCAGAGCACAAAAGGGCGGCTGTCTGAGAATATCTAGGGCGCACAGTGGCTACTCGTAGTGCCGATCGTTGTGGCACCAACGAGTCAATCTCGCAGCACGCATAAGCGCTGCATTATAACGGCTATAATCAAGCTCATATCTCGCCTCCACATCAACTTTTGAGCAAGTCTCTAGGAGGCTGATTCCAAAATGGTGCCAAAAGTAGATTGTCGCTTGGAGTCTAAGCAACACCCCAAAAGAGTCCCCCGGTTTTCATCTTCGATGTACATGCCTCTTAATTGAACGGAAATTGCATCTACTTCCCAGACCTAAAGGGATGACCCAGATTAGCCTGCCCTTATCAATCGAGAATGACGCTTGAGGTGCCCCGCCGGATCTGCAAATGGCTGCTGTCTCTCTCACTGGCGGATATTACTCACCTGCGCTCACCAACCCCCTGAAGACATACTGACACTGGCCCTGTCGTCATGCTGCACCACTGCATTGACTACACCCCCTGTGCCTCTGAGTTACTGAGAATTTTGGAGACTGACTGAGTTTAGCAGCAAGAACTCCACCACCTTGCCTGACCTCAAGACGGCCGCTTCAGATGGTCCCCCCACGACACCCTACCATTCATGGACAATTGATCTGGCCATCTACCCGATCTTAATTAAAGCCCTCACTGGCCCTTCACCCTGCTCTCCCTCCAGGACGTTTACTTGTTGATCTTTCCCTTGTCTGTGGAGACCTTGCTATCTGACTGACGCCCGGTGGAGCTACCTGTTAGCTGAAGAGGAGATGGGCTGTGGATTCCCCCTCGGTCATCACCTACCCAGCCAAACTTTGGACAGACCGTCCTTTGTCTCTCTGTCTTATTCCCCTTCTACCCTCTCACCCTACCCCTTTCCCCCTCTATGCTCCTTTCCTCTCGTCATCTTCGCTCTTTAAATGTTTTTCCGTTGAGACCTAGCTATCTGACCGATGCCCAGTGGAGCTACCGGATAGCTGAAGAGGAGATGGGCTGTAGATTCCCCTGTGGCCGTCACCTACCCAGCCGGACCTGGGGCAGACATTCCCTTAGTCTCTCCGCCGTATCTATACCTTAACCCTTTCCCTTCTTCACTCCATTTTACTTACCCTCTAAGTTCTTTAAATGTTTTTAATGTCATTTTCTTTGTAATTTGTAACTGATGTAATTTGGCAACTATGTGGAATCTTATATGAAAGGGCTCTGATACCTTTGGGTCTAGCCAGCGCTATATAAAACTCTTTAAAATAAGGGTGTCCTAAGAAGTGGGACCATAAGTGGGGTAGGTGGAATAAATCCAGAGGAGGTATATGTGTATCCCCTACCATTGAATTACAACGTGACAGATGCCTGCGGTTATACGATCCTGGGATTGATGCTGTGCCCCCGCCCTAGACAGCAGGAGGTGACCACTTGATTACAGGATGTCAATTGGTGTGTGGGCCTGGTCTGCCCACTGCTTTACCCATATACTGTATGCACACCACACACGCTGGTCAATAATATTCTATAACTAGGGGAAGTGAACTGTGCTTATTGTACGTCCTCTGTGTCGCAATTTGTAATTCTGTGCTGTGGACCCAATTATTGCTTTATTACTGCCTTGTACCTTTCTTTTGTTTTCTCAATAAAAATTGTTTAATTAAAAAAAAAAATTAAAGGGTAGTGAAAGACAGCAATAACTGTAGCACAGTAGGCCCTTGCACACCTGCGTTTTGGTGCCACTGCAGCTTCTGCGCTAATGATAGTTCTAGCCATGCACACAGTCGAAACAGAATGCAGATGGAGGGCGCTAACAAATGCAAGGGACGAGTCCAAGCACTATAGAACTGAGTTTTTTGCTTTTTAAAAAAGTTAAATCCTGGTGTTCTTTGCCAAGGGTGTTTGAGAGCATGGTTTCCTGCATGTGTCGTTTCTTCAAACTTAGGTTATTCAAATTAGGAAGTTGGATGATCTATGACATTTGACGAGGGTGCATTTGTAGATTTTGTGATGGCGTATTCTTTCTTTATTTTATCGTGTCGTTGTTTCAGAACCCGGTGAGCTGTTGAGATCTTTATAATTGTCCAGCTATGAAATCAGACATATTGCATAGCCACATTACTTACGCCCCATCCTCACTAGGCGCAGGCCTTCCTAACACATCAAATGGTAGATGTATGAATCCTAACCCACAGAATGTAATCTATTTAAGTGTGGGCTAACTATCAAAGTTTGCTTGTCAGCCAAGTTTTAGCAAGCCTGCACTGCCGACCGTCCACTACCAACACCAGAAGAAAGCAAACACCAATCAGGGGGATCACTGCATGGGATTCAGTGAAGAGTTGTGAACGCAACAGTACACTACTCTCCTGTGGAAGGGAGAAGAGCCACACATGAGCAATGCTCAAAGCAGTGCAAACAGGACTGTTTTGTTTGTTTAAGGTTTCTCATGCAGAGCACCTTCTGCTGATGCAGCACCTGCTCCATGATGAATGATTTAGGTCAAAGAGGTGCTACAAGGGATTTGTTTACTGATAAGGATTGCTCAGTTGGGAGTTGTATTGATGAATGAAGCACACGCATGAGGATCTCTACATGTGTATGCAATCTCAGGTCCTCCTAGTGAGCGAATACGGCTCAGGTACCTACTGCGTGTCTTCAAATGCTCATGGAGATAGCTGTCTGTACAAGTCTTGGGCTCATGAGGGAAGCCTTGGAAATCAGCCTAGGACTACTCATTGGACCAATATCCACCTATGATGAGTAGATGATTTATTCTTTCATCATTCCACTGTATAGCATTTGTGTTGACAAACAAACAGCACATCAATGACCTCTTACCCAATCATAATGCATATAGTGTTCCATCCATCCTCGGCCCTAGCATGTTACACACTGGTCACCCCAGTGTTTGAATGACCCTCGATGCCAGTCTCACCCATCACCTCAGAATTTCACCCATTCTTTACCACTTGTGAAGGATGCAGCTTTGTTATGCCTTGCTCCAAGACTCACATCCCAACGTTAATCCACTCGCACTCCTTTACTCAACCTTCCATGTCTATCCATTCTTACTGTATTAAAAGCCCCGCCAATTGTCACTGACATATCACCTCCTTTACAAACTGTGCTTACCGTAGTTCCCAACATGACAAAGCTGTGAGTGTCTCCGCGACTCTTCTGAAAATTCAGCATTTCCAACAGGGGGAATTCTGAGCAGACATCTGCATTCAGTACAAAGAAGGAATCTGGGTTGCCAGAGAGGATCTGATCACGGAAGTGATAAATGCCACCGCCCGTTCCTAGAGCTGAGTATTCTTGTAGGTACCTAAAGGAGGAATCACAGAGATTAGCCCCACAGGTGAATAAGCAGCAGGCAATATACTCGGGGGAGAGAGACACATACTCAGAGAGACAGAAAACAAATGAAATATACTCATCAGAGAGATAAAATGAAAGAGAAAGAGGAGGGGCAGGAGGGGAGAGGGGCAGAAGTGAAAAAAAGATGGAGAAGAAGGGTGAGAAAGTTGTGTATTCCAAGTGAGAGGAGGATCTCTCACCCTGCAGCCACTGCACGGTTGCTAGATGATGTAATACAGTATATGTAAGCTAGTAGTGACAATAGGAGATCTTAAATGGATGAATAAAGAAACATCCCAGCTTGTCCTATAGTCTCCCTGGACATCTCAAGGGAGAAAGAGGTGCGGACAAACAGACACCAAACCACTACTCTTGTCGCCTAGTTTCACACTTTAAATGTGGATCAGCGTCAGAGACAGGGTATGGAGCTGTGTGGACCCGTGCTGGTTGCAAAACTGTAGTCAAACAGGATATAATTCCTCTGTGCAGACCTTGAGTTAGGCAGCTGCAGCCCAAGACCACTGGGCTGCGGACAACATTCAAGTAACGAGGGGCAGGTTGTGCACCTGGACATATAATAGGGGGAGGTGGTGCACCAACATGTGTGCGACTGCCTCCTGCATGCAATGGGGATGTGGAGACAACAGACCCAAAGTAACGGAGTAAGCTATGAAAAGGATAGAAATTACAGGAATCTTACATACAAAGAAAAGCTGGATGTGTAGGGTGGTATGTTTTAAATTCTAAGATGATTGTAAACTACAAGATGCGTACCATGGAATGCTAATGTGTGTTGTATGGCAAGGGGTGTTGTGGTGTGCCATGGCGGGACATAGTGAGTTGTATAGGGGACCTACTTGAAATCCAGATTGTGGGAGTGGCTTTTCTACGTCATGAATATGGTCACAAGTTGGGTGCCTTCAGTCCTTTATCCTGCTAAGCTACATAATGAATATAAAAGTAGCTTTGCACTTAATCTCATTTTAGATTCCTAGTATAATTCCACCAACACATACGCTCAAAACAGTAAAATATGTTTCTATGGATTTTGAGTTGTGGACACCAGCCATAAATGCCTCTTGAATGAGTTCATGTACTTCCACCCTAAAGCTCCAATGTCCTGCAGCGCAAACACAAGCGTATTACCATACTCCACATGCGTTAGGTAGTGTAGTATGTAAACAAAATATACAGTGTGTTCTTGCTTGCTAGTCCCCCACCTCACAGAGACGTGGGCAGAGTCCCAAGGGAAACTATACCAGGCAAGAAATATCTTTTATGGATTCACATTCTGGGCATCAACTGTAAAGCAGTATTCCTCAACTAAGTAGCAGGGGTACGGTGGGGTAGGTGTATGTGTGTGTGCCTTTTGTTTGACTTTTTACTGGAGACTTATCTTCCCTAGCACTGCTCCTTGCCATGCCTGAATATACACAAAGTAATACTGCTGGTGCCCATGTGGCAGCTTCGCTTGTCTGTAGCAATAGCAGATTACAAATGCATTACAATGAAGCTGTGGCTTATGAGGGGAATGGGCTCCGGGTGGAACTATCAGAAACGTAGCAGAACGGGAGTAACACAACTCACAATGATTCTCCCGAAACTGCTCTTAATGATGGGATCACCCTTGTGTTGAGAGCAAATGGTCGAAAGAGGTGCTCTGTTTTTCAAAAATTAAATGTAAATATCAGAGTTAATATTGGCACAGACAGCCAGCTCTAATGACAGTTTATGGCATTCCCAGAAGTGTAAGCCTTGGTTCAATGTCAGAACTGGTATTGCCAGTGCAGATAGTAATAGTAATAGTAAAGTTTATTGCTCAGTTAATTAAAACTCACAATTTAAAATACATTGTTTAAAAGAAAGGGTGGTTACTAACAAGAATAAAAGCGTTAAGTATCAAAAGTTAAAATGTTTCAGTGGTTCAACTTCTTCTGCAGTCTGACCAAAGGTTCGAAAGATACCCCAGGACATGTTTTCGGCTATTGGGCAGTTGCTTCTTTTTGTGCCTCCTTGATTCTCTTTGCCACTGCATCAAGAAATTTTGTGGTTCTGCAGTTTAGTTGGATCTCGCTTGGGTTGAAGCACAGTTTAACTGCCTGTCGGCATGTGCCAGGACGCTCCTTCGCTGGAGCAGCTGTGCGCAAAATAAATGCAGCTAACATAACATAACATAACATAACATGTCCTGACCCCCTCCTGGTTCCATTTTACACGTAATAGTATTCTCCTTATGTCCATTAAGCTGGGACAAATGCATATTATGTGAGTTAGGTCTTCAGGTCCTGCCCCACAAAGACGGCAGGTTAGATCTTTATGGTTCCTTTCCCATGGCGCCAGATGGGGGAGGATCGGTAGTACGCCTAGTCGGAATTTTAAGAATTTTTCCTTTGTCTTCTGCTTGAAGCCTTGGTCTAGGTATGCTTGTGGTTTGAGGGTTTTATAGTCATTTAGTACTATCAAGCCGTGGGCTCTTTTCGCCAGGGTTACTTTATCTTCAAGTAGCGATACTATTTTCGTTGTTTTTGTTACTTGCTTTTTAAAGCTTTTATGATCTAATGGGCTATTCCAGAGGCCAGTCAGTTCTAGGCTTTCTAGCGATTGCATCAAGTACTCTCTAGCGTGTGATCGTTCACGTCTTTGCAGTTCAGTCCAGAGGTGGGTGTTTAGGGTGCCTGGCTCTCCGTTTCTGATCTTGTGCCAGCATTTTATAAAGCTGCCCCTTCTTTCCACCGTTTGCTTTTGTATCCCAAATTCCAGACAAATTTGTGCTGGATATACGTATCTAGGAAGCTGATCACTTTGTCTAGTGTCTGTGCATCCTTTCCTAGGGTTGATTCGCTCCCGTATGTTAATCTTGGTTGGAGACGAGCTCTCAGTACTTGTAGGAAGGGATCGAGCGTGTGGTCTGTCAGTATCTTTTTAAGGGGTTTCATTGCCAGGTAACTCATGGTTCCTTTTTGGTAAAGTGTCTCCAGTTGGGGTTTGAATGACCCTCTGCTGTCCACCAGAACACCCAGGTACTTATAGCACGTCGCTTGGTCCAGTTTGTTACCATTCAAGAACCAGCTGTTCTTCCTGGTCTTATTATTGTTCACTGCCAAGCTTCTTGTTTTTTTTAGGTTGATGGTTAGGCCGTTACGATGTGAAAATGAACTGGTGGTATTTATGAGATGTTGAAGGCCTGTTGGAGTGCGGCTTATTAGAACAAGGTTGTCGGCATAAAGGAGGTTGGTCAGCGTAATATCACCCAACCGGGGCGCGTGCGAGCTGGTTTTATCCAATTCCTCTGGGAGGTCTGCCAGGTAGAGGTTGAATAAGGTGGGGGCTAAGATGCACCCTTGTTTCAGGCCATTGTAGGTGTTAATTTGCTTTGAGAGGTGCGTCCCTTTGCCCAGCTTGATCCGGACCCGGGTGTTGGTGTGGAGTAGGATAAGTTGTTTCAACAGCAGTTCTGGAATCCCCCATTTTTTAAGCTTTTGCCATAGTTTGCCCCGGTCCACATGGTCAAACGTTGAACTGTAGTCGATGAAACATAGGAACAGTGGGGTTTTTCCTAGTTTTGCAGCGTCTGTTAATAACAATAGAGCCATGATGTTGGTGGTTGTTCCCTGCCCTCTACAGAATCCTGTTTGGGTGGAAGGAATTATGTGCTCTGTCTCTGCCCACTGTGTCAATTCTTCTAGTATTATGCCAGCATAGTACTTTGCCTCCATGTCTAAGAGGGCTATCAGCCGATAGTTGCCTGGGTTGCTCCTGTCTCCTTGCTTGTAAATTGGACTTATTGTAGAGCCTTTCCAGGATTCCAGGCATGCTTCTAGTTCCAATGTACTTGTAAAAAGTGGAACTAGTGTGTTGCTCCAGAACTCGATATCGTGCTTAAATATTGACGGTGGAATCCCGTTAGGACCCGGGGCTCCCTCCATTTTCCCCTTCTTTATTTGGGTTTTTATCCGATTTGCGGATATTTTGATGTCATATTCGGTGTTGGATATTGGGGTACTGTTATCCTTCTCTCCCCCTGCCATCTTTTCGTTGACTAATGCTCTTTTGCCTTCTACTACATTACAGAGCCCTTTTTCTACCTTTGTTACTGGTCCGTCCTCTTTGCTATTGTCTCTTTTATTTGCTGACGAGCCTGTGGCTGTGTCTTCGTTTGGTTTGTTAAAATGATTGTGCAGGTAGTCTGCCCAGGCTGGCTCTGCTATGTATGAGCTTATCCCTGGTGCCCTGGGTGTTGCAAGCTATGAATTGTTTTCCAAAAGTTGGCGCTGTTCTTTAGTTTGGAATCATGCTTTATTTTTGCCCATAGTTCGTCGTTCGCCTTCCTTTTGTTTTCCCAAATTGCTTTTTTTAAGCTTGTTTTTAGACCATGTAGGGTGTGTTGTAGAGGTTCTTTTATAGGCTGTATTCGCAGTTGTTTCAGGGTTTGCTTTATGTCCCTTTTAAGGCTTTTTATCTCCGGTGTGGATGTCTTTCTTAGTGTGTTCTTCGGGGGTTTGCCTTTTAATGTCCTTGATTTGGTTGCGTATTTTGTCCCAAGGGCCTTGGTGAACCCTTCCCAGGCCTCTATTTCGTTTGCAGCCGTATGGCCTTGCTGTAATGTCTCCTGCACATTGGTGAACAGAGCTTCAATGTTATTTTGTTTAAGTCTGATGCGTTTTAAGTCTGTTGTGTACTCATTGCCTATAGTTACACAGGGTTCGTTGGGGTTCTCACTGGGGGTTTTTAAGACAATTTCTTGCGGCAGATGGTCGCTTTGACCGCTGGCGCCTAGTTGGAATGATCTGATGCTGTTGAAGAAAGAGAGGGTTACAAATGTGTAGTCTAGGTAGGTGGAGGTTGTGGAGGTGTGGTAGGTCGATGCTGGGGGGGTATCTTCTTTAAACCGGCCGTTCAATGCCCTCAGGTTTAGTTGCTCTAAGTCTTTTAATAATCGCTTTGAGCACTTTGTTTGTTTGGTCGCCTGCACTTGTGCTTGCGGTGGGATTCCCCAGGCTCTATTGAGTTCTTGTGCGAGTTCCTCGTCCTCTGTGCTTCCGAATAGAAAGAGGTTAAAATCTCCTGCCAGGATTAGGTCATCGGCGTCCACCTCTTTCAAGATTCTTGCTGTTTCCTTAACCAACTCTCTTGCGCCCTTCTGCTTGTGTTTCGGGTGTATGTATGAATTAATTATTACGAGATGGTGGTCGTGCTTCGTTGAGTTGATTGTAATGTCTGCCGCCTGTATCATATTGGGGCTATGGTTTTAACTTTAAGTGCAGATTAAGTTGTGGCACAAGTGTAAGTGTTAAGGCTTATAATAAAAAAAGAGTTGCTGTGCTAACTTATGCGTCGGCATCTGAGGGGGTGTATTCGCTAACTCTAGCACCTTTGGGAAGAGTGGGCCAGATTGATCTGCACAAATTAACTGTGTTGTGAGGGCATACTTTGGTGTTGTTGGTAATGGCTTAAGCTGCAGGATAGCATTAATAGTGTGAACTAGAAATGTATTTCGAAGATTTCATTCCAGATGCCCAAGAAAAGGAAGCTGGGGTGGAGGGAGGGCCATTCATAATCAATAAAAATGTATTCAATGTGCAACCAGGATCACAGGTAAGTAATAATTTCTTTAATATTGTAGGCTCTTCATTCATCGTCATAAACATTACAATAGAGTATCAAATTAAAATAACTTTGTAGTCTGAGGATTTTCGGCATAAGGAATAAAACAAGCATTTACAATGAAATGGTCTCGGCATTATTAAAGGTAGAGCTATCGGCATTGCTCATGACTTTTTTTTTAAATCATAAATAAATGGCATTGTCATTTACATTGCCAATATCTTAATCGTTAAATAAATGGCATTGTCATTTACAATGCCAATAGGTTAATCGCTTGCAAATACATGACCTATTGCATTTACACCCACAGAGTCACACACACAGAGCCACCCACACAGAGTCATTCACATAGAGCCACCCACACACACAGCCACCTACACAGAGCCACTCTCACACACCCAAACACCCACCCACACACAGAGCCACCTACACAAAAAGCTATCCACACAGAGCCACACACACAGAGCTACACACAGACACACACACACCTACACAGAGCCACACACACACATACAGAGCCACACACACAGAGCCACTCACACAGAGCGACTCTCATGTATCTGGCTCTGTTTCCTCTACCCACTACCACCTTAGTTTCTCAATACTGCTCCTACTTCTGTCCCATGTTTGCTCCTGGTTATGTCATAGAAACATAGGCACGCTATAATGAATGCCCCCCGGGATAGTTTTTAAGTCCTCTGAGTCCCTCAGAATGATGCACAGGATCTTTGGAAAACTTAGTTTGCCAACTACTTTGAAAGGTCGTTTTCGCCCTAAAGTCTCAGAAAATATGTTTTTTTAAGAGTATTGTGTAAGCCAGGTGGATGGAGAAAGCACTGTTTTAATTTATTAAGTCGGCCTTTAGTGTTCTTAAGGAACAGAAAGGGCTAGTAGGAAACGCCCGAGCAGAACATGCCAATACATCTTTCAACTTGCATTTTTTGCTGCTATTTTACTCTTTCGCTCTCTCTCTTTTCCATGAAGGAAACTTGAAGGAAACTTGTATTTTTCTGCCGAATTAAGTATCTGCACTGGTACAGAATGCCCCAAAATTAATTACCAGTTGTGAATTTGTCTTTTACATCTGGTGTTGTGATGTTTTTCAAAGGTCTCATAAGAACATAGGAGCAACTTCTTTTCTTTCAAAATATGTATTGGTGGCTATATTTTTTTGCAGATGCCAAATGTTTCACTATCAAATTTGCAAAATGTACTAACACCCCCTTCCCCTCTATTAACTAAATTTGGTGTATAGCGCCCAGCGTTTTATAATTTGGAATCCATGTTTACAGGTTTGCAATCCAGTGTCCGTCATTTGTTATTTTGCAGCCTAGGGCAGGGTTTATGCTAATTTAGAATCCAGTGCCAGGAATTTGTGAATTTAAGAGCCTGTTCAAAACAATTGCTAATTTCTGTAGAGACGGACACATATGTCCTAATTTGGGATCCAGTACCAGATTGTTATGCAGTGCCAGGAATGTGCTTATTTGAGACTCAGTGCCAGTTGTTTCAAAAGTTGGAATCCAGTGTTTTCAGATGTGGAATTCAACGATCGGACCTACAGAAAGGCTTGGCTTGCAAACGCCAGGGCTCGATGGAAGGGCAACTGTCGGCAGTCGCCCCAGGGGCCATCATGGTGCTCGTTCACCTCCTTATGAATCACTTGCTCTATGGCTTGCGCTTGGGCCTCTTTTACTAGCCCATGCTGGTTGTAGCATACCGGGTTGAACTGTTGGACACGAGGTGTGCACACTGTGTACAAAATGCAAATGTCTCATTCCTCTTTGTTCTACTCCACTCATAAGCGAAGCAATAAGTGTGCCCCAACACTTTTGTGGCACCCCTTTGGATGTCGCACATCAACCCAAAGCCCTTTCCTCACATTCCTCTCTATGAACCCACGCTCTAAAAGTGGCACTTAAGGAACTGATTGGCGTCCTGCGGATGTCGCCCGAAAGTGCTTCTGAGCTGTGTTAGGGGTTTGAGGCGCTGTGAAACAACATTGCTCCCGCCCCACCCCGTGGTAGTCTCTGCCGGCACCCCACCACAAAGCAGCCGGGTCGCAGGGACAGGGGGGCAGCTGGGGGCCATTGCAGGGGAAACTCACCGCCTCTCCAGTCACAGGGCACAGTACGTTCCCGCAATCCCCAGGCACCAGTCACCAGAGCTCCTCCCCTCCGACTCGGGGACTCCCCGAAGCTGTTTCCGCATCGCGATGCCTCCCATGAAATCCAGGGCAAAGGCGGCAGTCCGGCATAGGTGGGTGCAGTCGCGGGGATCGTCAACAGCACTAAAGGCGGGGCGTAACACCGGCACACACGATCCTCACCGGCAGGGAGCCTGGGGCCTTGGTGACCTAAAACCTCCGGGAGGACACAACAGGAACGAGGACACGGAGCAGGAGGGGGGCCGGAACAAAGACACAGACAGCGGGAGGGGGGCGGGATACAACGGGAACGAGGACACGGACAGTGGGAGGGGGCGGGAACAAAGACACGAACAGCGGGAGGGGGCGGGAACGAGGACAGCAGGAGCGGGCGACCTCATCTTAACGAGCAGCAAAATGGCGGCCGCAAAGCTCCGAAAATTTCGGATTCGGGGGCGTGTTTTTGGCTTTCTGAGTGACAGATGACGTCACAGCCGAAAGAACGCAAAAAAACACACCCCCGAATCCGAAAGAGACGGGGCTTAACCGGAGTGATGCCCCTCTCCTCCAATGGCTGGCCTCCGTTTAGGAAGCCAGCCAATGGAGGAGAGAGGCGGGTTCAAGCCCCATACTCAAAATCATTAAATCTCCTCCCGGAGACTGCGCAAGCGCAGCCTTTGGCCCTCAACCTAAAAACAATGTAAACAGAGTAGAGTAGAAATCTGAAGGAACCTCAATTCTGAGTTAAGGAGGGAGGTTTCTCAGAGCAGCTTGACCAAAACTAGCATCGGCTTTCCTTTTAGAGCTGGGAAAGCACCTCGTAAACTGTGAAGTAGAAATTTGTTTCAAAATGATGTTCCTCACGAGGCCACACATTCTGGAGGCGTCCTGACACTTCACATCACCAGATGTTTGGGGCTGGCCGGGGGCTGGAGAACGACAGTGAAGTCTGGTGCCGCACAGTCTCAGGGTAGTAAGAGGTGTAGAGATGATACTGGTAGAGAGCGGTCCATCAAAGAGGCTTTGCAAGAGAAGAACCGACCGACATGTGGTTTCCATCGGGCTCCAACTGCCCTCCAAGGCGCCCTCTTTTATGTATGGGACCCTCCAGTGTGGTCTCCCATCTTTGATTCAAGTAGGTGGAGCTCCTGTGAACGTGTTGTCTCCCCATTGATGATGAGGGGGTTGGTTTGGGATTCAAAGCAAAGGGAACCTTTGAATTATTTGCTCCCTTGAACTTCTGTCCGATGTACAATGAGGACACCCATGACTGCCGAGGACTCAGACCCTACACCCTTACTGATTGTGCAAATTGATATGGACTGGGAGGGAAACCAGTGAATGGGCATTTAGAGACAAAAGAAAAGGCTGACAGAATACAGAAAAGGACAAATTAAGTATTGTGGAAAACAAATGTTCCATCAGGTCAGAGGTTACTTTCTGGGAGGCGTACAGATAATGTGGTCATAAATAAAGGAATTAACAGAAAAGTGGGTAGGATACCTCGGAAGCAGGCAACAATAGAGGGTGAGACGGACCTTCTGACACTTGAAAAGATGTTTGAAGGGTGGACCCTGCCATGGACAGGAAACCAAACTGAAGAAATTAGAATTCCTATAGTTGGTTAACAAAGAAGTAAGCAACCATTACACAGTCATGCAGAAGAGATATATGAAGTTGGTAGCAAGGCTCAGCAGAAGGGGTGTTGGAGATAGGTTGACTGCTGAGGTTGAGGCTCGGGACGGTTCACAGATTATGGGGAATGCAGGTATTGCTTGGGTTTTCAATAAACACTTAACAAATTCTACTAGGGAAACACAGATAGATAAACAGGAGATTTCTGGGATTCTTGTGAAACTGCCAGCTCTGACATTGCGAGAGATGATAGGGAAAGGTTGGAAATGGTGCTTACTGTGGTACCATTGCCCAAATATAGAGTGGGAGGTTCCTGGCCCCACCCTCTTCAACGTCTACATGAGCCCCCTCGCGGCCATCACACGCCAACACAACCTCAGCATAATCTCCTACGCCGACAGACCATGCACGCAACCTGGGCTTCATCCTGGACTCCTCCCTCTCCATGACCAGGCAAGTCAACAACGTCTCCTCGGCATGCTTCAACATCCTACGCATGCTACGGAAGATCTTCTGGTGGATCCCCACCGAGACCAGGAAGACCGTCACCCAGGCCCTCGTCACTAGCCGACTGGACTACGGCAACGCCCTCTACGCCGGTACCACCGCCAAGCTCCAGAAGAGACTCCAGCGGATCCAGAACGCCTCAGCCAGACTCATCCTCGACATCCCACGAACCAGCCACATCTCCGGACATCTGAGAGACCTTCACTGGCTCCCCGTCAACAAAAGAATCACCTTCCGCCTCCTCACCCACGCACACAAAGCCCTACACGACCAAGGCCCGAGCTACCTCAACAGCCGGATCAACTTCTACGCTCCCAAACGCCACCTCCGATCAGCCAACCACGCCCTCGCCCCCGTCCCCCGCATCCGAAGAGCGACTACAGGAGGAAGGTCCTTCTCCTACCTGGCCGCCAAGACCTGGAACTCCCTCCCGACCGACCTGTGCCTGACCCAAGACCACCTCTCCTTCAGGAAGAAGCTGAAGACCTGGCTGTTCGAGCAGTAGCGGCACCCCCCCTCCCCCAGCGCCTTGAGACCCTACGGGTATGTAGCGCGCTCTATAAGTGTCACTGATTGATTGATTGATTGAATGGTTTGAATGCTAACCTAGTTTATCAGGGTGGGATGGGGCAGAGCTGCTCCACTCAGACCAATCTGGATTCATGCAGTAAGGAAATACTAGGCTAAAACTCAGAAGGCTGGGTGCTTACGGATGATGTGAGGACTGGGTTGCCAACCATAATCCATGCACAGTACACAGACACACACTCTACAAAGGTCCCCTGCAACCTAGCCAGAGCCTCATATCCTAGATGCTCAACGGCTGCAGACCTTGCATTAAAAGGTCAGGCAGTACAGGCTGCATCGCCTCATCCAATTAAAAGAGAGAGTACAGTTTGTAAATCTCCATAAAGGAGTCTCACCAGAAAACAAAGGTCCAGAAGCAGAGGCCATAATCAGAATTAATTCACCTCTATGGAGAAGGCCAAGACTCATGTCATTATATAAAATAGAATGCATGGGAACTTCAGAAATATGGGAAATTATTTTAGGATTTTGGTTTTATGATGACACAACGTGATTTCACAGGAAGACTCAGAGGCAAAGAAACTCTGACGCTGAATAGTGGGATATAACGGCATAGTAGATGCATTTAATAACTAC
The DNA here is from genome assembly GCF_964263255.1 of Lissotriton vulgaris. Lineage (NCBI taxonomy): Eukaryota > Metazoa > Chordata > Amphibia > Caudata > Salamandridae > Lissotriton > Lissotriton vulgaris. The sequence continues at coordinate 36,471,795 of NC_141687.1, read as the reverse complement.
TGAGTGTGTTTCCCAGGTGAAGGTCAACCATTCAGGTTAAGTCAACATGGATCTGTTGTAACTATAAAAGTATTTTTCATGCACTTTCCATGAACAGAGCTCCACACACAGCTCTGTGCCTATGCTGTTGTATATTATTGCACAAATCTTCTAAAAATCAAAAATATTTTGTTAAAACATCATTGGTGTCAATATGGTTGAAAGTGATAGAGGAAGAAATCCCAATCCCTCCTCCCTGGCTTTTTATTTCAACTTGGTGTGTGTGGGGGGGGGGGGCAAATTCGAAGTGTAGGTCTGTGGGTGATGCAATAACCTTTGCATTCACCCAAGGACCATGTAGCAGTTCATTTGTAGAAGAATAAGTACCGGCGCCCAAAGTTGTGCTTAGAAACCCGTAGTCTGTGGTGTTGAAGGTCATGGTAGCAAAAACTAAGACTGTGTACTCTTGGTTTCCCCCTTATGCCTCTCATCTACAACCAGACATTCCCTGCCCTTTTATTTAACTTATGCAGGTACTTTCTCATCCATGCTTTCTCCCTTTGTTACTGTTTTCTGTCTTTCCCTACTATTTTCTTTCCCTCTTTTGTGTTTTCCCCTTTCTTCCTCTGGATTAAAATCTGATGAGGAAAAATAAGAGCCGGTCTCAAACAATGAGTGCAAGTGGGCCCCACCTGCAACCACCGTCTCAAATTAAAAACTGGCCTCAGAATAGCTTACATTTTAGTGAGCAGATGCCGGCGACCCAAGATGTAGGTAGATATCTGGAGCGATCCACAGAGTGAACAGTATAGGATCTTTGTGCCGGCAGGTTTACTTTGCATTACTCGTGGACGGTGGATGAGATTGGTGGCAAAGGATAAATCCAGATGATGAAATAGTTGTGAAAGGGGCAGAGGAGTTTGTGGGTGTCATGTGGTTGGGGGGACAGCAGTATCAATGATACGGTCATCATGAAATCCTAAAACTGTATTAGATATAACAGGAAGGAGGACTAAACAAGTGATGAAGTGAAGTGATTTATCAGGTGATTATACCGACTAGTATAAAGCCACTGCTGTCTGAAGTGCAAGGGGAAGGCCGAGTATAGGTGAAAATTTAGATTGCAGCAGTAGGGGCTGTAGATTGGATGTAGTCTTTTTAGGACTATCAGGAACTTAAGAGCATTTCTAATTCAAACATGCTGCACAAGTGATGCTGCTGTTCCAGATGTCTGATAGTTTTTATGAACAAGCTGAAGTTAGTTTAAATTTTGAAGCATCTTGTTCTGTTACATGGGGTTGGAGGAGAGAGGTAAAGGGTCAGTACACTGAGGGGCTTAGAATGTCGCTGTTGAGGCAAGGCGGGCCCCTCGCAGAGTAGGAAGGGCCAATGGTGAGGCGTGGCTGGACATTCAGGCGGGCCTTTAGGCATACTAGAGTATTTTAGGTCCAGATAGGATACAGGTCGTGGAAAGGCTGGAGGACGGTTGAGGGGTCAAAAGAATTAAGGCAAGTTGCCTGCAGCCAGGGTTGTGAGGCACACACAGTTGACGTCTTACCTGATTGGCACTCTGAACTCCTGCTGAGCAGTTACTAGGAACTTGGTTAAAGCTTCATTGGGCTGGTAAAACCCGATCAGCAAAATCTCCTTCATGTTTGGTACCTGGAGAAAAATAGTCAAATAACGTATCCAATGTAATGGCCTTATTTATCTCCTCCCAAAAGAAAAGGTACATACAAATTAACTGTTGTTAACTTGACATTTAAATACCTTGAAGATATATATATATATATATATATATACACATACATATTAGTGTGTCAAGGTATGTGTGTACTTGTGTAGTTAAATCTATTAAATCTACACTTACTGTCGCACTAGCATGATAGTCGCCCTCATTTCTCTCCTCAGCCAGTAGGGTTAAGGTGGACTCAGCCATGAGTCAAGACAGCACATCAGAAAATGTTATGAGAAAAGAGCACACCAAACCACGTTAGGACCAGCCCTGAAAGCTCCGAAGGTTTTAGGATGAGTCGGAAACATGGAAGGTTTGCATCAAAGGTCTGTACAGATGGAGGAGAGCAAGCCACATGTAGCCACCTCCTGCCCAACTCTACTAAACATACAGAGAACTGTGCACAATAAGTATGGAAAATAAAAATATCCATATTATAGCTATGTGTTGATTATAAAAAGGAAATTCACCACCGGCTTAAAACTCATAGGACCACTATTGACTATTAGGTTAATTGTTCAAGGCCTGCTGACATCATCCCTTATAAAGGGGAAATTTCTTATCACTTATTTGGTGCATTTCCCCCACTTCCAATGCCCCTTAAAATGGGGCACCCTTCACTCACCTTGGTGCATGCCTCAATGTGGTGCTGGAGCATGGGGACTCCAGCAACAGGGAACAGAGGCTTCGGCACCTCAAACGACAGGGGGCGGAACCTGGTACCTGCAACGAGACATTGGAAACAGTCAACATCATTTCAGACCAATGAGGCTCTGTGAACCATTAAAAGCTCACACAATAAGAATGCCATTGACCCTCCGGAGCCATTCAAAGTTCAGGCAACCAGAGCGGTCTATTTAAAGGTCTGCATGCGGTCATTATTAAGAAAATGGTTAATGCCATATCCAATGGGCATTAACAACTGTTTAGTGCCTGTCCCACCATTAATGACCTGAGCCAAAAGTGCAAAATGTAGAGGGACATTAATAACTAATAATGTAACCTGTTTGTCCCTTCCCCCTCCTTAGGCAATGGTATCATGAGGAAGGGAGATGGAAAGTGAGAGAGAGAGAGAAATATTGAGTCAATAACTGCAATACAAGTAATTTAAAGTACTGCTGCCAATACATCTCACTACCTCTCAGCACTACGTGGAATAGGTGGAGCTATCTTTAAGTTTCCAATCGCCTAAGACAGCTAAAGTATATAAAACCCTGAAAAGAATAACCATCTGGCAGACAATGCATGCATAGCTGGCATGAATCTGGATGGTGTTAGTGCCCTACTTCATGGCCTCCCTGATACCCCCTTGGGGCTCCCTACAGGCCGAAGCATGTCTTATCCGGGTCCTGAAGAAATATGAACACGTTCCGCACCATCTTCAAAAGCAACAGCATCAGCCATGGAGGTTCTCAACACATCCGCAGACAGAACACTATCAGACTGCAGACTAATACGTGTAAAAAACAAAAAAACAGGACAACAGGCCGTTTCCATCTCTGTACCTAGGATCTAGAACACAGTTCCCAGATGAATCAGGACTGCCCCGGAGCTGCTCCAGTTTAAGAAAGAGTTGAAGACTTTGTCTCTTCATGGATCACTCCATGACCATGCATGAACTGTCCACAGCCCAGCGACCTCTCCTATCACTCACGGAGTTCATTCTGGTCTTCCACCATGTACAGCGCTCCATGGTCTTCTGGTGGGGTTCACGTCCAGCCATATTCATACAAAAATACATAATCCACTAACCCCACACTAAGTACAGGATGAACTCCTCAGTTTCTGCAACAACTTCCTTCCAACAAATGTGTGTTACGTCACTTCGATCATGCAAAACAGGTACACAAAATCAAAGCCGGGTTGTATCTTTCTCCTCCTTACGTGTTAGTAATGTCACAGCAATGCACCGCAAAGCCAGGGTGCTGGTGCACTGCTCAGTGGGTTACATATTGAAAACGTAAAATTCTCTGCAGAGTCTATGTTGAGTAATTTAGGAAGGATATAAAAACATATATTAGTATATATTAGGACACATCCATAATTAATTTGTGAAATCACAGTTGAAGAATACATAAGATGAATATGCAGGCCTGTATATATATATATATACATAGTTACAGTGCAGGTCCGGAGATGGGACTGGCTAGAAGGCGGTTGCTGGTAGATTGTAGTCTGCTGGGCTGCAGGTATGAGATACTGTGACAGCAATGGTAGAGAGCTATGGGGTGAGGCTTTTGTAAATAAGGTCAACAAGAAGAGAGACGACGCCACAAGTTCCAGGGAACAGGGTACTACAGACAGAAAGTCTAAAGAGAATCCCTGGAAAAAGCAAACGCGTCGACACTTTTTTTTGTTTTTCAGAATTCAAGCCCAGTAAATCTCTGCAACTAGGTTTATTGTGAAATGAGATTTGTCTTAGAAACACTGCAAGGGCTTTTGAATCTTGAAATCAGTAGCAGAAACAGGTGTTCTTTATTCTTGTGGGGTCTTGCTTTTGATTCATAGGTGTTCTATGTTTTGCCGTAGATTAAGTTGTGATGAACCTTGTTAGGATTTGCTGACACTTTAAAATGTGCATTTTTCTTCTCTGTTTTATTTGTATACATTGATGAATTATTTTTAACTTTGTTTTTATATATTGCATGTAGTGCATGTCCTTTTTATGAATTACAAAATGTATTATGTAATGTATTCTATTTTATTTACATGTGGTTTTTTTATTAAAAAGTCTGTGAACGGTATAAATTAGTTTGTGACCAGTGATTACAAGTAATACTGAGAAAATTCAGTGTGAGTGAGTGAATTGCTTTTTCCAGGGATTCTCTTTAGACTTTTTGTAAATAAGGCACAGTATTTCACTACAGTTGGGAGCCAGTGCAGCTTTTGAGGTACTGCAGGGTTGAGATAACTTGTTCTTATCCCTGAGGTGACTTATTTGTGCCTACGTTTTCTGTGATCTGTTAAGGACGTGTTTTAAAAGCCTTTGAACAGGATACTTGCATAGTTTAGATTTCAGTTGAAAGCTAAAGCAACTAATTACTTAGGCATTGGGGCATTAATGGTACTCTGGTGCACGTCAATCTCCTGGTCACATTTACTGTTCGGAATGACATGGTTCTTGGTTTTTACTCTCATCTACGTTCTTGACATATCAACTTGCTTCATTAATAGCATATGAAGCCAGCTCTTTGCAGTCACAGACCCAGATGACAGGCAATCCGGCTGTATTTAGGCTCCCAGACTTCAGAGACTGGACTCCTTTCTTGCTGCGGAGATGTTGAATAGGTATGTTTGATAGGACCGAAACACAATGAACCTTTTACACACGCGACTGATTCGAATGAAATCAGGAAATATATTGATTCTTCATTCACATATTTGATTAACACCAGCAGATGCTTGGTTTGCACGTGTCTGGATGCCCGTTCTAGGACTCGGAGGTTATAGGGCAGCTTATAAAGTTGACTATGTTTGAAGAGGGGCAGAGGAGGACAGGGAAAGTTTGGCTGGAGTATGTCAGAAGGAACAATTCTGCTGAAAGCAGCCCAGTTAATGATAGACATCAGTTGGCGCACTGGACACATGGCGATGGATGCCTCTCAGTGTGAATCTATGAGTTACAGAGGACGGTGTTGAAGGCATCGGACATGTCTAGCAGAACTTCTTGATGGTCTCTGCATGGACCATGATGTTATTTGAGGATGTGAGGAAGGAGCGATATGTGGAGGGTTCTAGAATGCAAAAGGATTCTAACTGCAATGGTATCCAAACAATTTTTCCAACATTGTTGAGAGATATGGTCAGACGTTACAGTCAATGGAGATGTTCTGGGAGGATTGACAAGCGAACTGATTGTTTGGTCAGATTTGGCTCCGGTTTCTGGGGGAAAACAGCTGCTGATGAAATAGGTCAGTGGAGTTACTGAGATGTGGGCACATTCTCTGGCCAGAGTGTGGGTGGAGGCATCAGCTATGATTGACAGCTTTGGGGTGTGTAGGGGGGGTTTGATCCTTTTCTCTGCAAAGAGTGGGGTGAGTTATTTAGTGGGCAAGCATTATTAGAACTCAAAGACCCTCTAGACAAAAAGGTAAGACTAGTGTGATAGGAGTAGATGTAAGTATAGTCATCGTTCTTGTCAGCATAGGCAGAATACCCATTGGCTCGCCCACAGCACGTGTTACATGTGATACTTTGTGGAGGCCGGGTGAATAGGTGTCAACTATCGACAGAGGATTCGCCAAGAAAGCCGACAGGCGGATCTTCCTCTGCACTACAGCGAATTCCCCATTACCAGGATTATGTGTGACTTTATATCTGTCTCAGACAAAGATCATGATGCAAGCATGAGCTAGTTACAGCCTCGTTACCTGTTCAAATTACTGAAAATTGCCTCTAGTGGTTATAACGCTGGAGACATAGATCAGCAGTAGAAACAGGAGTCCTTGTGGTGCTAATAAATGTATTAGTAGTAAACAAAGAGGAAGAAAGGATTAGGAGAGAAAATTGTTATCAGTAAGATTCCGATGTGTTTAAGTATTGAGATGGTAAGCACCACTAAGCAGCACATTTTTATATAGTAATCTTCTTTGCACAAGAATGTATATTCACGGGTGTGGTCTCACTGGGACCTACCTACACTAGTGGTGGGAGTGCCCAATCCTTCAGACGTACTGGGGAAAGGTTACAACAGAGCTGTCTTTAACTTGTCATAAATCTTTCGAAATTCACCCCGCCTGTGTCTTATCATCTGGGAGGCTACCGACTTGTTGAGAACTGAGAGATTGCGGGTCTCCCTGGGGTGTATGGTTGCAAAATGCAACATAGCTAGAACACTTAAAGCAGTGGCTAAGCCAAGGTTCAGGGACTGGAAATCTGATATGGATTGGTGCATGCAGGCGGAGAGGGTCATATATGAAGGCAGAAGATGCCCAGAGAAATGGACTCGAATCTGGGGTCCATGGTATGTAAGCATAGGGTTGATATGTACAACTTTCACTGACGCTTCCCCACTGCGGGCAGACCATGAAGCTGAGTAATGTTTTGAATAAAAAGTACTATATGAGGCACACAACTGCATTATGGATCCTGTGAATCGCTATGATAATTGTTGTACTGCTTCAATGAGATTGTTGACAATGATAGAGATTGCACTGCACTGCACTTCAGTATTCTTTGTCTGTGTTGCTTTTGTTTATGCAATAAAAAGATTAATAAAAAAAGGAATGTGTATTCACCCATGGTTTCAAACACTAGATATAAGAGGGGCTCATAAAGTCTGGATGCTTCACCCGAAGCTACGCCAACAGTGCCATGTCCTTGGGCTTTCACAAAGACGCCACCCTCAGCTTCATGACACCCTGACCACAACATGAAGACCACTTGGCCTCTGCTGGGGTAAGCAACAAAGTGATGTCCCAGGCCTTGATTACAATTTGCTGTGCAACTAGCAAGATCAGCCCAGATCCTGTTTTGCAACCAGGGAGTAAATTGGGCACCCCAGCGGGTTTTTTTGTGCGATTTCTGCTAACTCAATCCTGGTACAACTCACAATCACCACACGTGAGGTGGGTGAGAACCTAAGAAGGGAGACTAAAATGTGCAATTAGAATGTTATTCCCATGCAATGTGCTTAATGCAAATGGGTCGCTCACTATAAAGGTACCCAGTAAGCAACAAACTGTGAGAACTCAGTATTTATCAGGTGCACAATTTGCACCTCTATTCAAATCAGGGTGTACGGGCCATCATTAGTGGCCGAGTAATCATCTCACAATTCCTATGTCTCAGAATTACTAACTATATGAATATAATTTGGAATAATATGCAGAAAGCGGTGTTCCAGCAGCCATTCATTCATGTTTTCCACCAGAGTTTCACTCAGACCTTTAGCCTGCTTGAGTAGGCGAAGCATACGTGAGAAACACTCTAGTCCTGTAGCCTTCCTGCAGACAATGCAAACCTAGCGGGGCTCTTAACTCTGGCTTCCAAACCTAGCAGGGTTACTGGGCTACTCATAATGAGACATTATACCCTAAACCTCAGCATAATGGAATGTTAGACCTACCCATAAAAGGTTTGCCTTCTCTAAATTCAGCAACCCAGTGCTGATGCATCAGAAGTAAAGACAGGACTAAAAAAGGTGCCGCCAGCTAAAGGAGAGGTAAAGCGGTGAAGAGTCCCAGTACGGCAGCCACAGAGCAATGTCTCTTCACAGAGTTTATAAGTCCTTTCTCCGATGCTCTCATTCATCTTTTCTGTCATGAAATGACCAATGGATTCACTACCTCGGTGTCAAAACAGTGACTTCTGTACAAGTAGATTACCGATGCCCTCATTCACTGACTACCATCAGACTTACCTCAATCTGGAGCAACTCGTCACTGAAATTATACTCCTCCCTTTTAAGACTTTGCTATGTTGTTTGAAATTCTCATTCCCAAAAGCATCAGCATCACTGAGTTGAGCACACAAACACTGTGCCCTGCATCCATGTTGTACGTATATGTTATCAGGCCTGTCTCTAGAATAAAACACACAATAGTTGCTACTGCAGTCTCGAAACACACATTACTACTTATAACTAATGTAAAGAAATACAGGGTAACCACTGCTGTTGCTTTAACTGTATGGATACCTTGAATACAGAGTTACCCTATTTCTGGAAACATGTGACAGACTCCTGCCCTACCTCACCTTTCCCGGGTGCCCCAATCCCAATCTTACTCTGCTGTTAAGACGGACTCATGTACTGGCAAACCTCCCTGGGATCCCAGTCCTTCCTTGAATTATGGGGCGCTCTAACCCCAGGCAGGTGTGAGATTAAGACAGGCTCATGTAGCATCCCTCTCCGGGGGACCTCTGATCCCAGCTTTGTGTGCGGTTAGGGCAGACTCATGCACTCTCTCACTGTCCAGTGGTCCTCTGATCCTACTCCTGCCTTGATGTTATGACAGACTCGTACACTACCCTCCTGTAGTACTCTGATCACAGGCCCCCTCAGTAGCACAAGACTTTCTTCGCCCTCCACAGCCTCCATCTGCCGGAGATCAGCAAGGATGCGGGATCCGCTTGAAAAAAGCGTGAGAGACTAAATGCATGGCAGTAATCTTGAGATATGTGAACTTAGTGCACGTTTGACTTGTGGGGCAACTGGCTCTGCACTAAACCCTGATTCATGTTACTGTGATAAACCCTATGTGGTGGATCACGCCATGAATGCATCCCCAGGTAGAATTAGAATTAAGGAAAACAGCTGGAATAGCTCACTTATCGCCCCGATGCTCCCCCGGCCCAGTGCCTGGATACCCTTAGGGGTGATAAGTTCACGCTTTACAAATGTGGAATTATAACTAAGACCACTACCCTGTCTACTGGATTGAATTGTGTAGTTTTTAGCTCTGCTGTGACATTAAAAAGTACTTTCTTTTCTGAAAAAGATAATTACTGGGTGAGACATTAGTTACTGGACCTCCCTGAAAAGCCTTTGACCGCTCACCCTTGCTACGCGGAGAGTCAAGTGCGGAAAGGGTTGTACTTCGTCCCATATGCAGAAGCACAGAGGGAAAGGACCTCAACCACAACTGCTGTGGCCCAGTAGCCCGTCGGTTCAGTGTCCCTGAACAGGGTCAAATAGCAAGGTTATGACAGGCTCCTGCACTACCTCACCTTTCTGGAGCCTTCGGATCCCAGTCCTGCCTTGAGGTTAATATAGACGCATGTGATGGAGCAAGGATTTGCACGTGAAGCGCCTTGCCCCGTGCAAGAACCTCGCCAAATGTATAACCTTACTAAAAATCATTATTGTCGTTTATTACACGTTTTTCCAAACACGCGGGTGTCCCCGGATGCTTGCCTGTATGTCTTTTTCCATATTAACGACGCTTGCGCTAAGGAAAATGGCTGCTTCGCTAAAATTCAGTCTGCGCATGCGTCGGTCATACCCATGTGATGTGACGCACTCGCATTCTGGAGGGAGTTATGTGCACATGCGAATTGTTGCTAAAATGGCCGCTTGACTCTCACCACGCTCTCTGCTATTGCTGCTGCTTCAGCCTATCTATCTTTTCGCACTAAAACCCTTAATGCTATAGTCATTATAAAGTAAGGGTGGGATAAGATTTTTTCCTGGTATACAGTGTGATCATTTTATATGTGATTTTAATTTGTTTTCGCTTACTTTTCATGTACCGCGTCTTTGTGGGCTGGGGCATACATGAGCGACGCCATGCTGAGGCTCCTCTGAACCCCGTCACGTGACTGGGAAAAATCCAAACTGCGCAGAAGCTGAACAAAGCCAGCTGGCTCCTGAAGCAAAATGCGCCTGGGAATCCAGCACCCAGTGTGGACAATCACCTTGAATTTAACAAACTTGTTGCAACTGTCTTATGCGCTCATATTTTCTGTTGTACTCTATGGATGGGAACGTGAACCCGGGGGGCGGGTGTATAAAATTGCATATTAAGTATGAGAAAGTGGAATTCTAGGAGGTGGTAATGACCGCACCACCTCTCCTGACCAATCATAATATGGGAAACTGTCACTGGCAACATTAGTGGGTGGTCTGAGGGTCCCCAAAACAGTATAATTGCCCTAGTTTAGCTTATGGAAATTGTCCGACTTGTCCGAGTAGCAGACCTGTCACTGACCCTACGATCTCAATAGGTGTCCAATCTGAAAGTGCTGCGGAGCACTTTGTCCATATTTTCCACAAGCTCCTAAGGGGTGGAAATTCCTAAGTGCTGGCGAAGCACTTTGCTGGGAGATTCGAAAATCCAATCGGGGTTTCTGGCGGATTACTTGCAGAAAGGGGTAACGCAGGCGTTGCTGTCCGAAGCTGTGGGTGTTGGTCGTTTCCCTGGGAGGCCCAGTCCTTTGACCCGAACCTGAGGGGTATCCTGTCCTGATCTGTCCGTGGGTTGTACCTGTTCGCATTCTGGTGTTCCTTTTCCGAGGGTCCTTGTCCCCGTCTTCCCATCTGACCCGTGGCCAGGGTTAGACTTCAAATCTGAATTAGGTAAATATTGCTTGTGGGTTTGCGTATTTTCTGTAGCCTGTTTTCTCTCTCTCTCCTTTCTCTCTTTCGTATGATCTATTAAAGCACTATTACCTGTGATATTGCTCTATTGCCGTTACTGATTTAGTTTGGTTCCTTCTCTCTCCCCCTCCCTTTAGGAGCTCATTGTGTTTATCATAAATAATAGTATGTTCCTGTTTTTCCCTTTCCTTTAGTTGATTGCAGTGAACTTAGAAAGAATAGTTTAAGGATTAAGTACATGTTTAGGTCCCAACCTTATACCTCGTGTCCTAGTATAACGTTGCCGTGATTAGTTCTGTTTCGAACCCTACCTCTAGTTTTCCCATATATCTTAATGGTCGTGATTTTCTTTGTGCAAAGTTACCTTTTGATGTTGATATTTATGTTTGACATAGTGTTCTGCATATCGCTTATTGTCTTGGCATCTTCCTTTTGAATTTCATATAAAGTATCAAAACTTCATCAGGTGTCTGTGGTCATTTTACAGAAAGTGGATAAAATATATGGACGTAAAGAAATGTTTTAAGGTCCTGTCTACTATTTTCCCTTTTAGCTCTAGGTCCATCGAAAGTTTGTGCCTGTGGTAAGTCAGGTGCATGGTAAGCAGAGGTAATTCTGAACCATTGATTACTCATAGGAGCGTGCCAGGATCTCACCCGGTTCACGAGAATCACTGATTGAAACTAAATGCACGCCGGGGCCCAGTGCGTGTAAGAAATTGGTGACCCGGGTGAACTGCGCGCTCTATCAGTAATTTTCTGGCAGCCAGAGGATGGTTTGGACTAGTTAGATTAGGTAGACAGGGAACAAACCGTGAAAATTAATGCGCTGCTGACTTTTACTATATTGTTTGAAATTTTTGAAATGTTTTAAATTTTTATATGTAAATGTATATGATTTTACATTGCTGCTATAAATGTTGAATTAACCCAGAATTGTTTGTGAATGTTCAGTGTAGTCCGAATCCCCGGGGAAGTATTTTAGCTAACGGTGAGTAGAATCCGGTTAGCTGTTGAAGTCACTAGGGTCTGAAACATTAGTGCAGGGTTAAATGAATAACTGGAAGCACTAATTAGGATCTTTGTTATATCTGAATAATTGATAGCTACGAGTCCGGTATAAAACTTTCATTGCGATATCACCTAGTAAGGGTCGCATACGGAAGGAGTAGTAGGGTCTCCGAGGCTTGTCTGGTAAGTAAAATAGTTCACTGGTGAAATCCCGGCTCAGTACATATCCCTGACGACAGTGGATGAGTCGGAAGAATAACGGGTTCTATATTACTCGAGTGTGAGGATAGGCAAAGAAGTCTACCCGGAGTGAATGAGAAGTAGACAGAAGTGGTTTACTTGCAGTGAGAGGAAGTCTTTCTATCTTTTTAGAACACTCAGACATAGTGGCAGACGTTGTGTGTTGGTAACTAAGTTTTACAATCGCACTTTAGGAAAAGTTAAAAGTTTCCGTTACCTTGTAAAGGAGGGAGTCAGTCGGAGAGCTGCTCTGACGTCACTCCGTGCCGCGCTGGTATTGGTCAAGACAGCGGGCGTGTAGTGAAGCTGAATTTGTAAAGGAGGGGTGAGTGCCGCAGAGTGAGACTCTGTCTCGCGAAAAGGCCGCGCACCCATTGGCCAAGAGTTTTGTATTCTCTGGCCTGATTGGGTAGTGAGAAATAGAAGTCGCGCTAGCATTGGAAGCACAAAGGTAAACAAAATTAATCAAGCCGAGTTCGAAGAGAGTCCCGAAGATTATATGTGGTATCCAGATTTTATACCGAATCCAAAGTACCTAGGATTTTATAAGGATCAGCTTATGCGAGGTAGACCACACATGATGTACGGAATAAAGAGGAAATTGTCTTTTTCTGACAAAATAAAGAATTTTTTCAAAACCGACAAGCCCATTAGAACGAGGGAGGGTGTGCTCATTCCCCCACCAAATACCCCTGCTTCTTTCATGATGTTTGATAAAGGGTATCATACTTGTGTTTGGTTAGAAAATTGGGCAAAATATACAGTAGATGACGGAGTTCTAGCATTCCCTGTTGAAGGTACTTTTAATGGTCGGATCCTGTTTAACCTAAGGACCCGCATGAATGAATTGCACCCTAGACCTAGGTTGACCCAGTACGAAGCTCTGGAGGAATGGGAGATTGAGGCTGCAGAGCGAGATAAACCCAGGATGGATAAGGGAGTGAGTAAATGGTATCCTAAGCTTCCAACGCCAACTAAAGAGCAGAAAATGAAACAGTGGAGGCAGTCTATGATAACTGAAGGGCTGTTCCCGATGATGGGGGTGGTTGAGGAAAGGAAAGAAAAATGCAAAGAAAAGACCCATCACCTAGCTCCTATGGGGGACTTGGATGATGACCACTTGGAAGATTTACTAATGAAAAATCCACCTCCCTATGATGCAGACTCAGAACCTGTGCCCTCTCGAAATCCCTTTGCAAAGTATCCCAGATGTAGGAGGGATAGTGATACAGATGGAACCGGGACAGACAGTAAGACCAGTGAAAAGGACGGGTTTTGCAGACCCAAACCTACAGTTCCGAATTATCAGCCGTTCGGAGAAGATCCTCCGCGGCTGGTCACTCCGACCGCTCCGAATATTTATCCGTCCCTAGTACCCCAGGTATTGCATGACAAATCTACTGGAAAGGTATTGGGAGAAAAAGAGAGAGAGGTCCTGACTAAACAGCGAGATGAATTAATTCGAACCATTACCCAAATGCAGCCCCATCCTGATTCCTTGACTATTCCAGTAACCATTGGTCCAGCTATTCCTTTGTATAAAAATGACATGACCGGTCCCCAGCCTCCTGTTTTCCCCTCGATGCTGCCTACTTCTAGCATTTTGACTTCGAAAAAGGAGATATTCATAGATGATGATCAAGAGAGTGAGTGAATCGGGGAGCTTGATGGATCTGCCCATAAGGGAATCAAGGGCCAGCATAATAGGGACTAGAAGTCAACCCAGACCAAAGGAGGTGGGAATTGAAAGTGCAACGGGAATTAGGAGTGCTACTTTAGTTTCCCCTGAAGAACTAGATAGATGGACAAAGGAGCTAGAGAAGGAGGCCACTCCCCAACCTAAAGCATTGGAAATATATAAATTGAGAATAGAAATAGAAGAAATGATGGCTGGGAACGTAGGGGTTGAGCGCCTAAGCTCGTATAACGAAGAAGAGTTGCTGTTTATCAGTAAATATCTGACCCGGAACGCTAGGTCGCTCCATGAAAGGATAATGGATACAGCGGAAGAAATGGGAATAGATGTTAGTCGCTCCAAAATCCTTCAGAAACCTTACAGAGTGGATTTTTCAGACAAAGATTTAGAAAGCCTGAATGTAATGGGAAAACAGATCCAGGTAAAGGAATTGTTGAAACTCCTGCAGAAATGGGGCGAGGTGGGGAAGTGGAGAACCCGGTGGGCAAAGAAAAAGGAAAGCAGCAGGGCTGGGTCAGTGACTTCGGAACTCTTATTAAAGGAAGTAACACCAGCCGAAAAATTGTGCCCCATGAGGGAGGTCCCGGGAGGAAAATATGTCCATGTCCCTTGGTCCCGACAGGATATTGTGTCATTTACAAATGACTTCCCGAAATTACGGGAGAAGCCTGTTGATTGGTACAGGCAGGTAGAGCGCTTCATAAAAGTTCAGAAATGTCTGCTGAAAGACTTGGATGGGTTTTTCGACATTGTGGTCCCTGTAGATCTGTGGACCGACTGTAAAATTGAAATTGATTGGCCCAGTGAGGAATTTCCCAGAGATGAGAAAACAGGTGCGCCTGCACCTGAAGTAATGAGGAAGTATGATCAAGTCATACAATATCTCAAGAAAAAGGTTCCCGCAAAGGAAACAGACTGGACCCGAATAGATAGAACCACCCAAGAACGTGATGAAACTGTTCACTCCTACTATGAAAGGTTACTGCAAGTGTTTAAAACATACAGCGGTATCGACAATGTGGACCTGAAAGACATGACCCATTTCAGTTACAGGTTTGTGCTAGGATTAAGGCCTGAAATTTCCCAATGGATTAGGGACAATAAAATCAGTTGGCAGGGAGAACCAATAGACGCTGTCCTGAAATATGCAAAATATTGTGAAGATGAAATCGAAAACAAAAGGAAGGCCCTCAAAGAGAAAGTTATGTGGGCACAGGTGAAATTAGCCGAACAGCAAGAAAAACAGTTAAGTAGATTAACTTCTGATAATAATACTCAGAATGCCACTGCTGGGGGAGGAGGGAAGCCCCGCACTAAGATGAGTAGAGAAGAAGCCATGAAGAAATTCCCGTGCCATGGGTGCGGCCAGATAGGGCATTGGAGAGACGAGTGTCCACACCTGCAGGCCGGTAATGCCCCTGTAAATGGTTTAAATCCACAGGTGCCGAAAGAGGGGACGAGAAAGAACCAGCAACAGGTAAAGCTACCCCCAGTGCCTCGCGCTCCTAGACAGAATTTTAAGACTCAGGGTCAGCAGAATGAAAGGGCGGAAGTATGGGAAGTCGAGAGTGAAAGAAACGCAGTCATTCCACAGTATTTGCTAAATGATACATTCCTTTGTGAAGGTCAAGATTGACGGGGCCTGAGAGGGGAGGATGAGGAGTGTGTGCTTGGCGCCTCCTTACCGGTAGACCAGACTGGACCATACATTGAAGGAAAGGTTGAAGGAAAAGATGTCACCTTTCTGTTGGACACTGGTGCTACCAGATCTACTGTGAGAACAGTGGATGTTCCTAACCTACCCCTCTCGGGAGAAGCAATCCAAGTAGTGGGAGTCTCAAATCAAATAATAAGTACTCCAGTAACTGAACCCATGGAAATTTCTATAGGGAATTTCAAGGAAATGCACAGATTTGTGGTCTGTGATTCCAGTCCTGTAAACCTGCTAGGACGTGATTTGTTGTGCAAGATGCGTTGTACCATCTATTGCACACCAAATGGTGTCGAAATTCAGACCCCCGATGAAGATGGCCTATACAAACTGATGTTAGTTAGACAAGATGCGGATATAAAGACTTTGACAATTGAAGATTTACCTGAAGAGCTCCAATTAAGAGTAGTACCAGAAGTGTGGGATTTCACAGGAAAAGATGTAGGCCTGATGGCAAATGTGGACCCAGTTAAAATAGCAATAAAAACGAATGCTATATACCCCAAAACCAGACAGTATAAGATGAGTGCAGAAGTGAAAGCAGGAGTGGCGACTGAAATTACCCGGCTGCTCGAAGCCGAAATCATAGAAGAAGTGATGAGCAGCCCCTGTAACTCGCCTATCATTGGGATCAAAAAGCCTAGTGGGAAGTACAGGGTAGTGCAAGATCTGCGCAAGGTAAACCAAATTGTCGTACCTTGCTGTCCTATTGTACCCAACCCTGCAGTCATTCTCTACCAGATTCCCTGGAATGCAGAATGGTTCACTGTCATTGATCTGTGCCATGCATTCTTTTCTATCCCATTGCATCCAGAAAGCAAATTCCTTTTCAGTTTTGAATTCGACAGCCATATCTATGTCTGGAATCGTGTCCCCCAGGGGTACACCGAAAGTCCCTCGATTTTCAACCAGATACTGAAAAAGTGCCTTGAATCCCTAGTGCTACCAAGAGAGTCTGTTCTGGTGCAGTACATAGATGACCTGTTAGTGGCATCTAAAACCCAAACTGACTGTGTCACTGACACCATTGCCTTGCTGAATCACCTAGGAAAGGGAGGACATAAAGTGTCGCCTGACAAGTTGCAGTTTTGTAAAAACTCCGTGAAGTATCTGGGGCACCAGATAGAAAAAGGAATCAGGAAAGTAACTACTGAAAGAATCAAAATAATTAGAGCAATGGAACTGCCCAAAACTCAGAAAGAAGTGAGAATGTTTCTAGGAGTTGTGGGTTACTGTAGACAATGGATTGTAGGATTTGCTGCACTGGCCAGGCCCCTGATAAACATGACCAAGAAAGGAGTAGAAGACCCCGTCAGCTGGGACAGTGAAAGCATGAATGCGTGGGTAACATTGAGAAATTGCCTATGTACCGCTCCTGCATTAGGTATGCCGGACTACTCTAAATCTTTTGAACTGTTCTGTGACACCAGAGAAAATTGTGCTCTTTCAGTTCTGACTCAGGAGCACGGGTTAGTTAGACGCCCAGTGGCCTACTTTTCGGCCACCCTAGATCCAGTGGCTGCTGGACTACCGGGGTGTCTGAAGGCAGTTGCTGCTACTTGTGTCAGCCTGGAACAGAGTGAGAACATTGTCATGGGACATCACGTCACTGTATATGTTCCTCATTCTGTTGTAATCCTGCTAACTAGAACCAAGACCCAGTACCTCACACCTAGTCGGCTGACTAAGTATGAAAGAATCCTGATTGGTGCTGAAAACGTCACCATCTCCCGGTGCAATGTCCTAAACCCAGCGACACTGTTACCTGTCCCCCTGGATGTAGAATCCGAAGAAGAAGGGGACCATAATTGCGTTGATCTGACTGAGTTCAGTACAAAGCCCCGTCCAGACATTCGTGAAATAGCATTGCTTGCTGGGGATGTGACAATGTTCGTGGATGGCTCATGTTTAAGACATGAGAATGGGGGCCTGAGTGCTGCCTATGCTGTGGTTACATTGACAAAGACCATAGAGGCATCATACCTGAGCGCGGTGAAATCTGCACAGGTGGCAGAGCTCATCGCGTTAACTAGAGCCTGTAAGAGGGGGAAGAACAAAAGAATAACTGTATACACCGACAGCCAGTATTGTTACGGGGTTGTTCATGACTTCGGCCAGTTGTGGTTGCAAAGAGAATTCATGACTTCCTCCGGCACCCCTATCAGAAATGGAAAAGTGGTGCATAACTTACTGGAAGCTATCCAATTGCCCAAAGAATTGGCTGTGGTCAAGTGTGCGGCTCACAGATCAGGAAATGATGATGTGACCGCCGGTAATAGATACGCTGACCAAATGGCACAGTTTTGTGCACGACATCACATGTCTCTCCAAATTGCATTGTGGAGTGGAAACAGCTGCCAACTTATGTTGTTTGAGAATGTGTCTACGTGGGAGGAACTAAAGGAGTTGCAACAGGCTACAGACAGGCAAGAAAAAGGAAGGTGGGCAGCAAATGAATGCGAGTTGAGAGAGGATGGTGTGGTGGTAAATTCGGCTGGGGTGCCTGTACTGCCTGATAGCTTGGTGGACCCCATGGTCAGAATGATACATGAACCAACACATATGGGAAGAGACGCTATGTGTCGGGTGTTTGAACAAGTGTTCTGTAACTCAAAGTTCAGGAACCAGGCGGAAAGGTTTTGCCAGAGGTGCCTAGTGTGTCAGCAATTTAATGCAGGAAAGAAGACTGTAGTAAAACAGAGTACCATTGGGAAGGCAGTAGGTCCCTTTGTAAGAATGCAGGCAGACTTTGTAACAATGCCAAATTGCAAGGGATATAGATATATCCTAGTCATAGTTTGTCTGTTCTCCAGGTGGGTGGAGGCTTACCCAGCAAAGAAAATTGATGCCTTAACTACAGCTAAGCTATTGCTTAGGGAATTGATACCTAGGTACGGAATCCCAGAGACTATCGAAACGGACCAAGGTGGGCATTTTGCCAACGATGTCCTAGAAGAACTCTGTAAAGCATTCAAAATGAAGAAAAGAATACATTGTGCCTACCGTCCAGAGGCTTCTGGGGTAGTGGAACAAATAAACGGCACCCTGAAGTCCAGGTTGGGAAAAATGTGTGATTCCACAAAAATGAACTGGATAGAGGCTTTACCCCTTGTGCTGATGAGTTTGAGAAGTATCCCGAACCGAAAGACTGGCCTGAGTCCCCATGAAGTGTTGATGGGAAGAGTGATGCGGCAGGCATGGGTACCCGGACACAAACTGCTAAGCATTTCTGATGATATGGTGCTAGAATACTGCAAGCAGCTGGGTGACCAAGTGCGTTCTCTCTCTCAGCAGATTGGAGAGACAGAAGACGAGTGGCCAAAGACTCCAGCACACAACTTGCGACCAGGAGATTGGGTGGCGTTAAAGAAACACACCCGGAGCAGTTGCCTGAAACCCAGGTGGGGAAAGCCACGACAAGTGATCCTCGTCACTACCACTGCTGTAAAGTGTGCTGGTGTACCGAAGTGGATCCACGCCAGCCACACGAAGCGGGTAGCTGGAGAAGACGCGACTGTAGCTGAAGGCAGCTCAGCTGAGGAAGCTTCCGAAGAGGAGAGTCCAGAACTAGCTGACATCGAACTGCCGAGCACCAGTCGAGACGTTGAATGGTATCCCGCCGACGACCCGGTTCATGATCCAATACGAACCAGGAAGTATTCCTATTTAGACAGTGAGTGGGATAGTCCAGGTGAGCTAGAAATAGACGAAGCAGATCAGGTCCGCGAGAATCACATCACACCTGATCAGGAAGTAGGCCAAGTAGGGTCAGATCAAGGCATCGAGACTCCTCCTGGAACTCCGGAGTCTGGAAAGGGACAAATAGTAATTAGAGCTGACGTTCATGCAGAAGAAAACGAAGAGATCGAAGCGCATGAACAGGAACAGATAGAAATAGATCAATGTGCTCAGACATCTGAAATAAAATCAACTAAACAGAAAAAGAAAGTGCGGTTTGAATCTGAGCAGGGTCAGACTAGGGACCAGGCAGAAGAGATAGATGAAAGACCTGGAACTAGCCAGTCAGGTAGGGAAACAGAAGTGCCACAACAAAAAGTAAAAAGAGTGCACGAAGAAGGGCAAGTTTCCTCAACTACTGGAAGGAAAGGAGGCAGAAGTGCACCTCGATACGTAAAAAGACTGAGGCTCAGGCTAAAGACAGCCGCAGACCACGACAAAGACCGAAAAAGGGCTCAAAGTGAAAGAAGGACAGCCCAAGGAAAATCGCTAAGAAAGAGCGACAGAATAAAGAAACAGAGCAAACAGTATCGAAGCCCTGAGTGGACTTACTATGTGTTGGAAGAAATAGACGAACCACACCACAGTGGCAACAGTGAAGACGAGTCCATTGCTGATCGGAGCTCTGACGAAGACCCTCCTTGAGAGAGCCCAGAAGTGAACCTCTGGTACAAGGAAACAAAGAGGGGTAGCGAAAGCCACCTGTAAGCTAAAATGTCTGATCCGAGTGTCTCTGGGAGATCCAGATGTGGGTGTCTAAAAACTTGCTGTAAAGTATGCTTATGTAGCGTAGCTGTGCTAATAGTAATATGGATAGGACTAACAATCTTCTTACCATTTATGATAAGTAAGAATCCTAACCTTTCCCCTACTGAACCTGAGGCAGTAGATGTAGGGGCTGACCCGACTGCAGAAACACCACGAAGCTTAGAAAGACGCGACAAGCTAGTAGGCTTGACACACACACGACCTAAATTAGAAGCATCAGATGAGGATGGACTACATTTTCACAAAATGAAAAACAGGACACATCTAAATGTCTTTGCTAACTTGTTAGTGCATTACGTAGAAGCTATGGAAATAGAGGACTGCTATGTCTGCATGAAGCTACCTACCTCAGTAGCTGAAGGTGTGACATATCATCACCTACCGTTAACCTATGGAATTTCCTGTAGTATTTTAGCTAGCTTGTTCTATAGAAGCACCTTGCAATATTATTATTCAAATGATGACGTAGTTTTTTCTGAACTTCCTGTTAGAAAACACTTGAACCGTGTACATACTACAAGTGACGTGACCCGTTATATGGGAGAATATTTTCTGACTATAGGTAATATAGATTTAAATGAAGCAAGAGAATCTAATCTGACCTGTTCTCTGCAAGAGCAGGAAAAGATGTTCATAAAGATGGCAGACAGAAGGAGAGAAAAGTTTCAAAAGAAAGCAAATGACGAGAAAGATAGAGTCCCTAGGTGGGCTGAACACATGGATAACACCTCGCAAGGCGAAGCTAATCCTGCCTTGTTGCTGGATTTTGAACGAAAAGGGAAACTTTGTATCCATAGGGAAAAGACAGAGTACTATAACAATGAATTCATCGGTTCCAGCGAGTGTGAACATAATTACAAGGTAATTGGAGGTTGGGGTTTCAAAAATGGGTCAGAACCTGTGTTTCCTGGAATATATTATATATGTGGGAACAAGGCGTATTTCAAATTGCCGGATCACTGGTATGGAAGCTGCTACTTTGGCATTGTTTTCCCGAAAATATACCATGTGAATAATGCAGCTGGAAGCGATGAAGAAACTAATGGCTTAGTGCGTAGTAAGCGCGAAAGTGTAGGTGAAGTTATAGGTGATATATTCAGTGCACTGATACCTGGAATGGGGGTAGTTCTGAACACCCATAGAATCTGCAAATTGTCTACAGTAGTGGACCGGTTATCAACGGACACTGCTGCTGGATTCCTGCTGGTCAATACTGAAATGGTTGCGATCAGATCAATGGTTTTACAAAACCGTCTTGCCCTTGACACCCTATTAGCAAAAGAGGGCGGAGTCTGTAGAATGCTGAAAGCGCAACATTGTTGCACTTACATTCCTGACAAAAGTATCGAATTAAAGCAATATGTGAAGAACATAACTAATTTGGAAAAGGAACTCAAACCATTGGAGGTTGACAGTGCCTGGACGAGACTGACTGGAGGTCTCTCCTCTATAGGTAGTTGGTTTGCTAACCTAGGTAGAAACCTGTTGTGGAAAATAGTGATGCCAATAATTGTGATAGGTGTAATTATATTGATTATTTTTATCTGCTGCAAATGTCAGAAGTGCAAAAGGAAATACACAGTAAATCAGAGAGGGGTGAAAAGAAATATTGATGAACTGGAATTAGAAGAGGTGAAGAATTCCATCTATAAAAAGGCGAAAAATCACCACTCTCATAGAGAAGCTGAAAGAAAACTGAACAATAAATTTATTGAAATTGACATGAGTGATGTGGATGAATGAGAAAAAGTTGGCATCTGTTTCCATTATGTAGTGATGATAGTAAATATCATCAAAGAGGGGATTGATGGAGCAAGGATTTGCACGTGAAGCGCCTTGCCCCGTGCAAGAACCTCGCCAAATGTATAACCTTACTAAAAATCATTATTGTCGTTTATTACACGTTTTTCCAAACACGCGGGTGTCCCCGGATGCTTGCCTGTATGTCTTTTTCCATATTAACGAAGCTTGCGCTAAGGAAAATGGCTGCTTCGCTAAAATTCAGTCTGCGCATGCGTCGGTCATACCCATGTGATGTGACGCACTCGCATTCTGGAGGGAGTTATGTGCACATGCGCATTGTTGCTAAAATGGCCGCTTGACTCTCACCACGCTCTCTGCTATTGCTGCTGCTTCAGCCTATCTATCTTTTCGCACTAAAACCCTTAATGCTATAGTCATTATAAAGTAAGGGTGGGATAAGATTTTTTCCTGGTATACAGTGTGATCATTTTATATGTGATTTTAATTTGTTTTCGCTTACTTTTCATGTACCGCGTCTTTGTGGGCTGGGGCATACATGAGCGACGCCATGCTGAGGCTCCTCTGAACCCCGTCACGTGACTGGGAAAAATCCAAACTGCGCAGAAGCTGAACAAAGCCAGCTGGCTCCTGAAGCAAAATGCGCCTGGGAATCCAGCACCCAGTGTGGACAATCACCTTGAATTTAACAAACTTGTTGCAACTGTCTTATGCGCTCATATTTTCTGTTGTACTCTATGGATGGGAACGTGAACCCGGGGGGCGGGTGTATAAAATTGCATATTAAGTATGAGAAAGTGGAATTCTAGGAGGTGGTAATGACCGCACCACCTCTCCTGACCAATCATAATATGGGAAACTGTCACTGGCAACATTAGTGGGTGGTCTGAGGGTCCCCAAAACAGTATAATTGCCCTAGTTTAGCTTATGGAAATTGTCCGACTTGTCCGAGTAGCAGACCTGTCACTGACCCTACGATCTCAATAGGTGTCCAATCTGAAAGTGCTGCGGAGCACTTTGTCCATATTTTCCACAAGCTCCTAAGGGGTGGAAATTCCTAAGTGCTGGCGAAGCACTTTGCTGGGAGATTCGAAAATCCAATCGGGGTTTCTGGCGGATTACTTGCAGAAAGGGGTAACGCAGGCGTTGCTGTCCGAAGCTGTGGGTGTTGGTCGTTTCCCTGGGAGGCCCAGTCCTTTGACCCGAACCTGAGGGGTATCCTGTCCTGATCTGTCCGTGGGTTGTACCTGTTCGCATTCTGGTGTTCCTTTTCCGAGGGTCCTTGTCCCCGTCTTCCCATCTGACCCGTGGCCAGGGTTAGACTTCAAATCTGAATTAGGTAAATATTGCTTGTGGGTTTGCGTATTTTCTGTAGCCTGTTTTCTCTCTCTCTCCTTTCTCTCTTTCGTATGATCTATTAAAGCACTATTACCTGTGATATTGCTCTATTGCCGTTACTGATTTAGTTTGGTTCCTTCTCTCTCCCCCTCCCTTTAGGAGCTCATTGTGTTTATCATAAATAATAGTATGTTCCTGTTTTTCCCTTTCCTTTAGTTGATTGCAGTGAACTTAGAAAGAATAGTTTAAGGATTAAGTACATGTTTAGGTCCCAACCTTATACCTCGTGTCCTAGTATAACGTTGCCGTGATTAGTTCTGTTTCGAACCCTACCTCTAGTTTTCCCATATATCTTAATGGTCGTGATTTTCTTTGTGCAAAGTTACCTTTTGATGTTGATATTTATGTTTGACATAGTGTTCTGCATATCGCTTATTGTCTTGGCATCTTCCTTTTGAATTTCATATAAAGTATCAAAACTTCATCAGGTGTCTGTGGTCATTTTACAGAAAGTGGATAAAATATATGGACGTAAAGAAATGTTTTAAGGTCCTGTCTACTATTTTCCCTTTTAGCTCTAGGTCCATCGAAAGTTTGTGCCTGTGGTAAGTCAGGTGCATGGTAAGCAGAGGTAATTCTGAACCATTGATTACTCATAGGAGCGTGCCAGGATCTCACCCGGTTCACGAGAATCACTGATTGAAACTAAATGCACGCCGGGGCCCAGTGCGTGTAAGAAATTGGTGACCCGGGTGAACTGCGCGCTCTATCACATGTACTGCCTCAGCCTCTTCGAGTTCTCCAGACAAACGTAAACTTAGGCCAGACTCAATTACTGTCTCACTCTCCTTGGGCCCTCCGGTTCAAGTCCTGCCCTAAGATCAAAGTGGCCTGATGTACTGCTGAGTCTTCTTGAACTAATATGATCCTTGATCTGAAAGGAGTTTAAAATAGACTCCAGCCCAACTTCTCTGACGCTCCTGAGTGTGATGTAGACAGACTCAAGTACAGCCTCACTTACCCTCCTGGGCGCCTCCAATCTCAGTCCTGTACTTAAGACAGACTGATGCTCACTCATCGCCCCAAAGTAATCAGATTTAAAAGCTGCAGTGAGAGCAAATAAGACTGGCTAACTTAGTCAACCCACTAGTGCCCTTCGATACCAGAAGGACCATGAGGACATGAAGAGCTAACATACTCAAACACCAAACCAACATACTCAAGCACGCTCACCCATGAGTTTGAGCAAATTTCCCCACCAGGCACTCACCTTTCTGTGGCCCTCCAATCAGGATCACTGCTTTCAGCATCTTGACTGCACGTCTGAAAACAAAATCAAGAATCTGGTGTCAGATGTGAGTCCAGCTCCTGCTCCCCACAAGCTTTGCAAAGCTCCTGAAACATCTGTGCCCAAAGCCTCGCCTGACATGGCTTACGGTTAATACTCGAGCAGCGGCCGTTTTTACACTCACAATAAACAGGAATGATGAGCGGTCGCTGCAGTGAATTAGATGTTTAATGAATTGGAACTATGCATGTCATTCCAGTAAAATAACAATTTAAATGTGTATAAATATGTACATACAATATAGCAATATTTTACAAGCACCATATGCAGTATGGGCCAATGCTTATAGTTTAGGGTCCAGTGGAAACGTACAAACCACAAGGTTTATTCTCAGGTCACCAGAACCACCCAAATGTATTATTTCTGAGATAATGTACCTCACGGAATGTTGTGTGAACCACAAGTCACGGAGGAACAACTAAAGCAAAACAACTCCAAGTTTCCTAAACTGTAAAAATCAGGCATGACTTGTATTTGCTGGTTAGGCATAGATTGGGGTACTATCATTCTAAACACTCCACAGATGTCCTTCAACAGATAGTGTCATGCCCACTGCAGATATGAAAAAGCACTGGAACCAGGACTGTGGAAATAAAACAAACCAACACGCTTCCGGTGGGACCATGCATTGCAGCAGTGCTTAATCTCTCTACTTAAAACTCTCTCTCTACTCTACTTAAAACTGTTGTGTGCTGCGAATAATATACTCACAGCACTTACGAAGAATTGCTGCACATGGAGACGGTGTATCCATTATTACCTGATAAACAAAGATACAATACTGCATTTGCACTTGCTAAATTGATTTTATTTCTCCACTGACCAAATATTTTCACTGTGGAGAATCTCTTCCTATACATCCTCATCTATTTTGAGGGGTTCCTACAATTCCAAACCCTGAAAATGGATGTACGTCTGACTCAGACCAGAGCAATTCTGCAATCGTTTTCAGCCTAAAAACCACCTGCAAAATGTTGGTGAATAAAGATAAGCCTGCCAGTCTGTGGGTATGAGCACTCTTGCAGGTGTCCCACTCTGAAATGCCCACAAACAGCACCTATTTCTTTACGCACTCATAAAATTAAGCCCTACTACTGTCATACAGGAGTACATCGATTTACAATTCACATTTACTTTTGTGGGTTTGCGCTCGAAAGTGCTAAGTGTCATTTATAACACGAACAGCTTTCTGACTTCGGCCTCAACAAGTTTCAGTGTGACAGGGAGCATATGTTGGGACCATTTTAAAGACAGCTGAATTTTCTGCAAGATCCACTGAACTGCAGCGTTATCAGAACTGTTGTACAGCGCACAGTGTAAGCTCGCGGAAGGATTATTCATCATCTCGGTCATTCCTAGATCCTGACAACAGGAGGAAGGTGAAGTTATTTAGAGTGCGTTTCTTCCTGTACTTGGCCCTATTTAGGGTCTGGCGTGGTACCCCGCGTCATGAATGTTACAGTCGGTAATGTAGAGCCAAGAAAGACACGTTGACACTCACTCCTTTAAAGCACTGAAGTTTGTGGTCTCCATCTTCCAGCTCTCACAAAAAGAAACAGATGGATGAAGATGAACTGTTTCAGCAACACAATGAGCGAGAGAAATAAACCTGAGGATGTAGCAGGCTAAGGGTGATCAGCAGTTGTTTAACAAACAAAGCTGGAAGAGGAGCCAGTTGAGGTAATCCGTCATTACAACTGTGTGTACTAACCGGTATAATGAATTTACAGATTTTATATTATATTTTTAAGTTAGGTTATTTTTGGCTTAAATCCAAACTGGAAATGATACGGAATATATTTTGTGTTAGACAAATGTTTCATGTGAATCAGTTTCAATGCTTGTTCTACATTTCAAGGTAAGGAGGAGATGGAGTGGCTGTTGCCCTGCTCCTAGACGGATTTCCAAAACTAAAACAGATATAAAGCTCTATAGATGCCTCTTGCCTGTGATAACCTGCAAGCAGCTGGTGAAAGAACATGAACAGAAAAGGATTCTGGATAGTTACACAAGACTCCCTTGCCTCTCCTACCGCAGTTACTCCTGACATTCCTACACCAAATAACTGCAGGCGCCCACCAATAATTTAAACTGCCTAGTGCATCTTTTACCCCAAACCCTAATGCTGCTTCAGACCTCCATACCAGCCGAGCCATTCTCGCCTAAACGCCTTCTAGTTCCATTCCTCAAATGCCACGTGGTATCTCAAACCAAATATATCCAGGGGTCCCACTTACACTCAGTAACAACACGGCCCGCTTATGTATGGTAAACAGGTGATTCTTCGTCACTGGGATAACAGTTTTCCAGTCCTGGGCTTTCCTTTTACCAGTAATTACTTTCAGGTGTGTTGGTGAAATTGGCTTAATGGAATCAAACCAATCGTCTCTTATCTACAATGCATCGATTTGTTAAATTAAATCCCAAGACTGTGAAACTGGTGTCCCGCGACTTGAAGTCATCTGGTCACCCTACTGTTACACATCCAAACTCCCATTATACTATGAGGATACGGTTCATTTATCGGCCTTGGTGCCAGCATCCTGAATACCGCAAGGGCTCTGGAGTTGGCAGGATGTTCAGGAGCAAAGAACTATAAAAATGAGAAGCATATGAGTGGTAGCTGTCAAAGGGCAGAAACCGTCTGTTTCTTACTGCGAGGCAGGGAAGCCGAGCCGTCGGTTCCTTGCTGTTACCGGGGAGATGACTTGGCGTTGGCGACGATGAGTTGGTTCCTTACGACAGTGCGGGGGTCAATGGATTCGGGAGATCACCCACATCCGGTATCGGCTCCGCAATCATGAAGCACCGGCATTCGGCTGTGGTGTGAGTCGAGGCAGTGTGTCACGAGAGCTGCCCTCGGCGCTGGTGCAGGCAGCGGCCTCGGTGACGGTGTCAGAGTTGATACAGTGCAGCGTCGTGCCTGGGGTGCAAGTCGGACGGTGCGTTGTGCACTTCACGAACAGTGCCCACAGCTTCCTTGCAGGTCGCAGAGTCGCTCGCCAGCGTCAGTGTTGCATTTTCCCTCCGTGGCAGCTGACACAGCAGTTCCAGGTGCAGGAGGACAGAGGAAACAAAGTCTTTGTGTCCCAGAGACTTCAGAACAGGAGGCAAGCTCTACACCAAGCACTTGGAGATGTGCTTCAAGCAGGATACGCAGCACAATTCAATCTTTGTCCTCTCCTTGGCAGAAGCAGCCACTGCAGGCCAACTCAGCAAAGCATACACACAGCAATGGGGCAGTACTCCTCCTTCAGCTTCTCCAGCTCTTCTCCTTGGCAGAGGTTCCTCTCGAGCCCAGAAGTATTCTAAAGTACTGGGCCCCAATATTTATACCACGTTTTCCTTTGTTCTCTGTTGGCAAAATGTCGCTCAGCTCACTCCAAACCAGTTCTGTCCTCTCTGGTCCAGCTTCTTGGCAAGAGGTGGAGACAGCATTGTGCACAGGAGAGCGGCCCTATTCAGGTGGAAGAAAAAACCCTCCCACTAATCTCAATGCAGCCCAGGTCTATTCAGCTCAGCTCAGCTCAGCTCAGCTCTGAGTCATCGAGGAAAGGCACTGCATACTTCAACCCTCCCAGTGGCTGTCTACAGTGAATGCACATCCCCCGCTCCTGTCACTCCTGTCACTCCAAAACCAGACAGTCAATACACAACACAGCAAAGGCACATAGGATGGCTAAGCAAGAAAAATACCACTTTCTAAAATTGGCATTTTCAAACACACAATTCAAGAACCAACTTTACTAACAAGCATTTGCAATGCAATAGGTCTCGCATTTGCGAGAGTTTGAGCTATTGGCATTGTAAATGACATTGCCTTTTATTTATGTGTTAATTTTCAAAACATATAAATAAAAGGCATTGTCATTTACAACACCAAAAGATGAAAATCTCACAATTGCAAGGCCTACTGCATTGCAAATGACATGAGGAAACAGAACACACACAGGAAGACACAGACTCAGTAATCAAGCAGAGAACACATAAAAAAGAACGCACATGGGATGACACAGACTACACAGAGTGTGACACAGAATTATTAAGCAGTCACAGACCACGTGAGGAAAAAACACGATTCAATTTAATCTTTATTCGGGTACAAAGTTATCCCTAAAAGTCTGTTAAAACACAACAAAAACCACATACAATGTGAAATAAAACATATAAATTGTTAAAAACACAAGTCATAAAATTAAATATTTAACATACAAGCTATGACGGCCATAACGTAAAAGCCATGCATGAAGCATAACTGTATAATTCAGATTTAGACAGTGTTCATCGATAGGCGAGCACGGTCAGCGGTTTTCAAGAAAGCACCTATGTAACAATAGACTCCTCATTATTGAGTTGAAGGAGCTCAGAAAGGAGCTATGATTGAAGTATCATCAGAACGAGTGCTGTGTGATTGCGACGCAATATGGGGGTCGGGCCTTGTAGCCTTTTTCCTTCTTCACAAAGGGTGGGAGGGAGGGTAAGTTCCAGGCATTGAAGGTATCATTTGCTGTGTATTATATGACTATATCGTTACCTCCTTTGATATGTAGCTTCCGATACCAATGTATACAATATGTGTTTGCGCCGAACTGGAAATCTCAATAAAGTTTGTTTAAAAAAATCATTATTGAGTTGAAGGAGCATACTAGATGCTACCCTAAAGGGAGCAAAATACGCTTCTTTTGCCTGGATTGTGTTACATTAAAATATGCCCCAGACCTCTGCCACCTATGTAGACACTGGGAGTAAAAAGAACACACACAGGATGAACAAGCAGTTGCTTTATGTTTTAGCGTGAAAAATGGGGCGTGAGCATGTATGGACCCCTATTTGGCAAGTGGGATATGTACTTCTTGTCCGAAGTGGACGAAGGGCACCAAGCGGGTGTGTGAGCCAACCAGTGCTGCTGGTGTCAGTCAATGATGCCTATACCATCAGGCTTTATAAGTAAACAAGGGAACCCATTCAGTTAACTAAGGACCGTGGGTGTCAATGATTTATGAAGGAACAAAGGTCCCTAGTATATCTAGGATCAAAATAGGGATAAAACATAGGCCACAATGGGAACTATATTTGTCCACTGTCCAGCTGGACAGGGTATTTTATTTTTCATCAATTGAAAACACAAAGGAATGTAGGTAAGGCACAATCCTGTACCATACTGGGGACACACAGGGAAGGGAATTTTTCAGGCAAGGGAGAGCATTATTGGCCACTTTTAATTCAGTGTTGGTTTTAAGTAATGCCCAAAAAGTGCTAGACACTACATTAATCAAACATAATAGTCGGGTTGTGAAAACACTTATAAACAAGTCGACGTTTCGATCCCTTATGCTCTAATATATGGGATCATCATCAGGACTGACAATTTGAACATTTGCCTGCCTGGCATAGTCATTTTACAACCGCCTGTTAGGGAGGAAAAAGGGGAGAAAGAAGAGAGAACAGCAAGGTGGAGGGTAAAAAATTCACCCACAATAGCATCACGGTTGAAAGACGTTCATGTCTAGTTATGGTGGTTGGAAACGCGCTAGTCGGAGAAAGAATCCCGGGCGAGCGGAAGCCCAGTGTTTGCTCCACGGTCGTCGGAAGTTGAAATGACGTCGCTGCAAGCCAGGGTCGCAGTGAAACTAAGGGCTGCCGGTATCGGTCACTGACGCCTATACCAGCAAGCAGCGTGTCAGGTTGTGCACGTTAGAAGCGCACTAGTGGGCGAAAATATCCCGGGCATTCGGAAGTCCAGCGTTTGCTCAGTGATCGTAGAAAGTTATAAAGACATCGCTGCAAGTGTCGCAGTAAAACTAGGGGCATCGCATGGGTTATGCTAAGTCCAAGCAGAACACAAGTGTGGCGGGAAGAGCGCTCATGGGGTCCTCACACACCAGGTCGAAGGTGCGGGCAATGCCAGTACTCCAACGTGTCTCCCCAAAGTCTGGATATTACCGGCACTGCAAGACAGCCGGCAATTTAAGGGAACGGCCCTCGTGATGCGGAAGTCTCGCGATAACGCAGCTCCGAGCTACGCCTCCATCTTGTCTCGAACTTCACTGCCTGGAGAAAGCCTGACCCTGCCTGACTGAGGTGCTCCATTATGCCAAGGAATAACAAGTCTCGGGTCCCAGGAAAGGGCCCGGGTGAAGACCAGTGAATAGCAGGGACTCCCATGCCTAATGGGAGAGCCCCGCGTCGTGCTGCGTTGGAGGAGCTGGAGTACTGCGCTGCAGCACCGGGTGATTTTGCACGTTTCGGAGAGGGGTTGGGGGGGTGTTTGTGTGTGGCTGTGTGGCTGTGTCAGCCCGGAATCGGAGTGCGTGTTCACGCTATGCGTGCCCATCTCTTATCTCCCTCTTGGTTCCTTGTAAGCAATGGAAAGTTATACTTCTAAGAGGTTACAAATACACTACCATGTAACCCTGTGGGACACATAGCCTTTCAATAGTGAAAAACAAAATGATCAGTATTTCACTATCAGGATATGCCACAAACACCAATACATGTCCTACCTCTCCCCCACACACTGCACCCTGCCCATAGGGGTACCTGGGTCCTACCTTAGGGGTGTCTTATATATGAGAAAAGGGGAGGTTAGGGTCTGGCAAGTGAGTGCACTTGCTAGGCCAACATGGCAGTAAAAACCTTGCGCAGACACTCTCAGTGGCAGGTCTGAGAACCCTTTTCAGGGCTGCTTGTGTAGGTGGCACAACCAGTGCTGCAGGCCCACTAGCAGCCTATGATTTACAGGCCATGGGCACACAAATTGCACTGTACTAGGAACTTAGAAGTAAACCAAATAAGCCAATCATGGAAACACCAATCCATAAACACAATGTATATAGGGAGCACTTGCACTCTGGCACTGATCAGCAGTGGCAAAGTACCTACAACAACTAGAGCAGGAAAACTAAATCCAGCACACAGAAAAAATACAAGAGGCAGAGGTAAAGAAAATAATTCTAAAAAGCAGGAGAAGCCACGCCAAGGATTCCAGGTATAACGTGTTTGTCACAGAAAATAAAATAAAAATATATTTAAAAATAGCTATAGACATTGGTTTAAGTGCTGAACAGACTGCTAACTGTTTCAAGGAAGGAAGGTGCGCAATGATCCCAAACCAGAAGTTAACAAAGTTAGTAAACAAGATAGAAAAAAAGATGTCAAACACAAAAGTCAATGAGTCAATGGTGACAAACTTAAACGTCACAGGTGTGGCAGTAGGGGACAGCTGGCTAATAATTTAGGCCAGACCAGTCACTTGCCGGAAATGTGGGAGAAAAGGGCATTTCGCCAGAGTCTGCAGGAATTTGCACTCCAAACCTGTTCTGGCAGTTGAGCTGGTAAATCAAGAACAAATCAAAAACATTTTTTAATTAAACACCACAATTGTCCTTCTTGCAGAGTTTCTATTGACAGTTCGCCCATCACTGTTTTTGCAGATTCCTGTTCGCCTTGCAATATAGAGGATAAGGATCTGTTTCGTGGTCTGTTCCCAGACAAGCAAAAATGAACTGAAAGAACCAGACATCAAACCAGGGGGTTACAATAGCAATCTCATCCCGCTGGAAGGCATGATCAATATGAAGATACATTTTATAGGAGGAGTACGGTGGGGAAAGTCTACGAAGGGGTCCAATCTGTTAGGGTGGCGTCATCAAATGGAGTTAGGTATAAGATTAGATGCTAATAGCCCTGACCAGGGACTGCTAGTGAAACCCTCAATGTGAACTGGTTTACATGGTTAGGGCTGCTAAAGGACAATCAACACAGCATTAAACTGAAACCTAAAGTTAACCTGCTGCACAGAAAGTGAGGCCTATTCCCCACCGTGTGCATGCTCCCATAAGACAATAACTAGACAGATTACCCAACTTGAGGGGTCATTGAACCAATAGAAAGTTCAGTGGCTGGTGTAGGAAAGTGGGTTTCTGTTGCAAGGCCCCCCATTTTAGCCTGACTCTGATGTATCTTTGACTGAGTGTGCACTGTGTTCCTGGAAACCAGGTTTCCAGTGGCTGTGTTCTTTCCCAAAAACAGTACCTTTATTTCCACAATTGGCACACCTCTGATTCATATAGAAGTCCCTTGTAAAAGGTACGAGTGCTACCAAGGGCCTTATGACCAGAGAGGGTCTCTAAGGACTGCAGCATGTATTGTGCCACCATTAGAGACCCCTCACAAAACACAAGCATACTGCCACTGCAGCTGTGTGTTTTGGTGCAGACAAAAGTGAAGAGTAAACATGGCACACATCTCTGTGTGCCAGGCCTATCAGCAATGCAAGATGCATAGGTACGTTGCCCCTACAGCAGGCCTTACAGCCCTAAGGCAGGGTACACAATACCTTATGTGAGGGCATAACTGCAAGAGCAGATATGCCCCTATAGTTTCTAAGTCCATTCTTAGACATTATAGGTGCACAGTGAAGTCATACTGAGTACAAGGCTGGGAAGTTGACACTACAAGTCCCACAGCTCTGTGATGGCTTCACCGAATTCTAAGATGCTTGGCACTAAACATCTCAGATTAATGAGCCCTCACTGATGCCAATGTTGGATTCAGTAACAAATGCATTAGGAGGGCACCTCAGGGGGCCCCATGCAAACCTACCAAACCAGAATTTTGTGCCTGACTGATCTTCACCAGCTTGCTACCTATAAACATTTGTCTGACTCCCCTGAGGGTGTACAGACAAAATATAGACTCCAAAATATCGACTGGACATAATATCGAGTTTTAAATATAGACTGGACAAAATATCGACTGGACATAATATCGACTACAAAAATATCGTTTTTCAGGTAAGTGAAGTAATATCGACTGTATAAAATATAGATAGCAAAAATATCGAATTTTTAATAATATATAATATTTTATAGTGTATTTTTATGTAATAATATGTGTGGAAAGTGTGTATTAATGTTATAAAATATTTTATTAAATGAATTTTGTTTTTATAATAATTGCGTAATGTAATTCTGTAGCGGGTTGTGGGTTTATAGGGAAATAGGGTGGGAAGTAATTTAATAATAATTAATTAATTAATATATGTTTGTTAATATTTTTAATTAATAATTAATTGGTAATTAATTAATTGTAATTAGTTAATTACATTAATTAGAGTACATTTTTAATATATATAATTTTGTGTTATTTTTAAGTAATTAATTGGGAAAAAATAATATTAATTATTAAAATAATTACAGCTAATGTGCTAATATATTAACTTTATTGTTAATTAATAATTAATTGGTAATTAAATAATATTGATAAATTTTGGGTAAAGGAGCATTTTTAGGGTTCAGGGTCAGTTTTCAGTTTTTGGGTAAGGAGGCATTTTTAGGGTTTTGGGTCAGTTTTCAGTTTTAGGGTAAAGGGGTATTTTTAGGGTTCAGGGTCAGTTTTCAGTTTTTGGGTAAAGGGGCATTTTTAGGGTTCAGGGTCAGTTTTCAGTTTTAGGGTAAAGGGGTATTTTTAGGGTTCAGGGTCAGTTTTCAGTTCATGGGTAAAGGGGCATTTTTAGGGTTCAGGGTCAGTTTTCAGTTTTTGGGTAAAAGGGTATTTTTAGGGTTCAGGGTCAGTTTTGGGTTTTTGGGTAAAGGGGTATTTTTAGGGTTCAGGGTCAGTTTTCAGTTTTTAAACGATATTTTTGCAAGTCGATAATGTGACCGTCGTTACTCTTTGGAGTGGGAATAGTATTTTTTACACTTCTGGTATTGTACGCTAATAGAATAGTATCCTATTTAATTATAGTATGTTATTATATATATATGTTTTTCAAAATATGATTGTAAAAAATTATTTTTATTAAGTTTGTTTATTATTTAATTATTATAATTTAATTTAAGTATTTTTAAGTATATTTTAGTAATTACATTTTAATATTAATTTAATTAAACACTGTTTTTAACAAAGTCGATATTTTTTATAACTATATTATTGTAAACGATATTTTGTACTCGATATTTTTGTACTTACCTGTTTGTAGATACAAACTCGATATTTTGACTGTCGATATTTTGTCCACGATATTTTTGCCAGTCGATATTTAGACCCTCGATATTTTTTCAGTGATCCTCCCCTGAGATCGGAGCCTTTTGCTCTTGTGTGTCAGAAACAACGCCTCCTATGGGTGGAGGTGCTTCACCGCTACCCCGAAGCAGGAACAGGCGCATAGAACAGCAGTTAGCCTCAAAGACTTCCTGCCCTTTGTTAGGTTGACCAGAGCCTCTGCAGATAGTGGAGATGCCCACCCCCCTGACCAAGGCCCACTTATGGCAGCGGGAAAATTAGTAAACAAGATAGGTGTGTACCGACTCAACCACGACCACCCCTAAGGTGCCCTGAGCTGAAGTGACCCCCTCCATTGAAAATCCTCCAAATTGTTTTGGAGGATTCTAGCCAATAGGGTTAGGGTTATGCCCCCTCCCTAGACGTAGTGGACATACAAAAAGTGTAATCACCCAAAATGTAAGTAGCCCATTGGCTACTACCTTCTATCCCGGTAACGCCCCTAAATTGAGAATTTAGAGGCACCAAAAAAACCTTAATCCTTAAATTACTGACCACCTATGAAGAAGACAAAGAACAGCTGTGAGCAGTGAAGACTGAAGACATCAACTGACTTGGCCCCAGCCATACCGGCCTATCTGCAGCCCTCAAAGACCCTGCTAAACAAGAGCGACTCATCCCGCAGACCAGTGACCTCCAACACCCTGGGTGGACTGCGTGTCTTCTAAAAAGACTCCTAATCTCCCATGGACAGAGAACCTGTCCAGACGAAAACCAACTTTAAAAAGAAAAGTACCCTGCCTGCGGAACCAGAAAACCGGTAATCTCTGCACCCGATGCCCACAGCCGGAGTTCCAGTGGTCCACTGGTCCAGCAGAGGTTTCTCAGAAATTTGGAGCAAGAGTCTACCATTGGTTGACCCCTGTTGGACTCCACGTTGATGCCTGCAGCCTCTGCACAGCCACTCCCCCAATCGCAACCTTCACCCGTAAACTGATTTCTGATGCCGAAGGAAACCCCTACACCCGGACCTCCTGGGCCTTGGGGAGATCAATCAACATTGTCCCGACGCCCCAACACATCCCACCTTACCTGTGCAGCCGTAGGTTTTTTCATCCAGGCTCCTGGCCTGAGCCTCCATCCAGCCTGTTTCCAAATATGAGATTCCCCATTGGTTTGCATTGGGCACCCAACGCTGTTTTGGCACTCTGCAACCAGCCACCTCTGTGCCACTATAGGCAGAAGTTTGGTGCTACCTAATTGCCCCCCTGTGCTTAATGTAACCCCCAGAGACTTGGTTCCAAAACCATGCAAATCACCTGCAAGTAGCACCACTTAAATTGCCCCCTTTTCCCACTGGATAACATTGGCACCAGACCCCGAGTTTGACCTCTGCACCTGGTCGCCCCTGTGCCGCTGGTGGTGCAATGAGGTCACTAACATGAACCTTGCCTGGTACGGATTCTTCCTCCAAAAGCTCAATTTCGTAAACCGTTTACTTACCTGCATATTGTTGATTGTGTTTCCACCCACAGGATAACATCGTACTGATTGCAAAATGCAAAGTGTCCACTATTTACATTGAAAGACAGTCCTATTGCAAAACGGATTTTACTACAATAAAGTATCTTTAGTTCTATAAAATAAATATACTAAAAGTAATATTTTTACATACCTTGGGCTTGGATTTAATCATTGAGTGTGTGTAATCATTTCTTGCCTTTGTGTGTACAAGAAATGCTTAGCACTGTCCTCTGATAAGCCTAAGTGTTCGCACAAGCTACCACAAAAGAGAGCATTAGTGTTATCTACTAAGCCCCTGCATAGCTCTGGGGAGCCACTGGACTGTGCATACTAGACCTTATGTCTACAATCCAAAATTGCCTTTAGATTCAACTATATTTTTGAAGCAACAATTTTTCCAATTTTTTTTAATTCTTGTTAGTGCCTTGGTTAAGTCCCTTTTGCATTTTTAAAAGTTTAAAAAGCCAACTATACTATGGGGTGAAAGTTTTTGTTGGCCCTTTCAAAGAAAGCCCCAACTTTAGTAAAATAATGGATACAGAGAATGTGGTTGTGGAGATCAACCTAGCCCCTTGCCTCCATTTTGGCATGAAGGAGCTAAGGACAATCTGTAGACTTTAAAACTGGTTCCTATCCTACCAAGACCAAGGTCTAGGAGCTCTTGGCAGAATATGCGAAGGAACACCCTTCTGAGAGGTGGACCTTCTTGCAGGAGGAGAAAGTAGTGATGGGGATGGGGGGGGGGGGTCATTCCCAACCTCTTCACCTACACAGAGAAGGTGTTGCCCCTGCATCCATCTTTCGAAGAGTAGTGCAGAGGGTACCAGGCTCCCACACAGGTGGGTCAGACACCCCAAGTGACCCTGAAGGCCGCATCAATAAGGAGGACAACCTTATAGCAAGGATGACTAGAAGACGAGCTGTGGAGGGTAGACTCCTGGCTGTAGAAAAGAAAAGAGCAGAAATGGGTCTCGCAGCCATAAATGGTGGCAGGAATATAATACCTGTGGACAGAGAGAACTCGCTAGAACAATGGTCCCAATGGAGAGGGCCCCTGGAAAAAGGAAGCTGGGTTAGATGTACATAATCCGCAAGCAATGTCTACAGCAGAAGTGGGTAGTATGTCTGGTGATAAACAGGCAGTGGGATCCTTCATACATAAAAGGAATGTAGAAATACAAGGGAAGAACGTAAGTTGCTTATGGGTATTTCTGGTACCAGATGCAGAAAGCACATGTGGGAAAAGACGCAGGAAGCTAAACTCCTTGAAAAGATCTTGATTGCTCCAGATATTTGCAAACTGCCCAAGCCTCTATTTAATATCATTCAGTGATATGAAGTATGTCAGCTTTCTGTGAACAAAGCAGGCACAGATGTAACAAAAATCTTGCTATATTCAGTCGTAATTAGAGATGGCCTGCTTAATTCAATTGAATTGAATTTGAAATATATATATAGCGCTCAAATACCCGAGGGCGTCTAGTCGCTGCAGCGGAGGAGTCTACCGGAAATGAGTCATAGGAGAAGATTTAGTTTGAGAAAAGGCAGTTTTTGAAAGCTTTTCTGAAGGATAGTAATGTTGGGTAGTTTTTTATGGCTAAAGGAAGTGAGTTCCATAATTTTACGGTGTTGAGGAGAAAGCTAATTCCTACCTAACAAATTCTCCTGAATTTGGGTATCTCGAGAAGTTTGCTCTGAGCTGAGCGAAGCATTCTGCCTGGATGGTACCATAGTAAATGCTGTTTCAGGCATGCGGGTCCTATTCTCTGTAAAGCCTTGAATGCTAGACACAAGGCTTTGAATTCAGATCTCTTTTTCACAGGAAGCCAGTGTAGTTTTCTTAGGCCTTGGCACACAGACTGGAACTTAGGAATATTCAGCAACATCCTGGCTGCAGCGTTTTGAACCAGCTGCATGTGCTGTTTCTGGAGGCCCAAGTTAAGGGCATTTCCATAGTCCAGTCTGGCCATTGCTAAGGTCGTTACCAATGTTTTTACTGCAGCTGGGGGAATGTATGCTTTCCCCTTCCGGTTTAGTTTTAGTGTTAGATGAACCTGAGAGGCGACTTTATTAGTTTGATGTTGGAAGGTGAGTCTGGGACGCTTCCGGGTAGCGCTGGGACGCTTCCTGGCAGCCATGCGCTTTATAAATCAAATTTCATTTCATTCATTTCATTTCATTTCTGTCATCAAAGATGAAGCCCAGATTTTTGACTTTGTGCCCTGGGGTGGGAAGTATTCCCATACCCAGAGGCCACCAGTTCTGAGACCAAAAGGAGATAGGATCCGAACAGGAGAACCTCTGTTTTGCTTCCATTCAGCTTTAGGCAGTTTGCGTTCATCCAGAGGTCCACGTGGGATATGCACGGATTGAAGCGAGCCGCCATTTCCTCCAGATTGCTTGAGATGGATACTACAATCTGGGTATCGTCTACGTAATGCCAAAAGCGAATTAAAATTCCCAAGGGGTAGAACTTTCATTGGAGGTGGAGCTGGAAAGGAAGGAGTCC
Source organism: Lissotriton vulgaris (assembly GCF_964263255.1). NCBI lineage: Eukaryota > Metazoa > Chordata > Amphibia > Caudata > Salamandridae > Lissotriton > Lissotriton vulgaris. Next base: position 36,433,396 of record NC_141687.1, on the reverse strand, counting down.
CCAATGACGGGCTTTTTGTAATGCCATGGAAGTCTCCAGCTAAGTAAAGTTAGACTGGACACACACAGGCATATATTGAAAAGTAGCAAAGTTAATCTGAAAATTATCCTGCCCCATAAAGGGAGGGCGATAAGGGGGGCAATACCAACCTGGCCCAAATAAGTATGCTGCCTAGGATGGGATAAAGAAGATAGGAGGATTGGGGCAACTTCAGCAATATAGACTAGGAATGCGATGCTGTGCACAGCATTACACTGTTCTCCTGGAATACACATGGGTTTAGTAACATATTGAAGCAGCAAATCTTTAAAAAAAAAAATTAGATCAGTATGCGATCGCATGTTTCCAGGAAACATGGCTGTGCGCAGGAACCCCCACAGATCAGTGGCTTTGCGCTAGTCTACCAGGGTGCATCAAATAACTTCCATCAGTGAGTATGCTAATTTTAATATCTACAAACTTTGATTCAGGGGTACGGGAAATTCAGACCAGAAGTAACTGAGTTTCAGCTTGTGGAGTAAAACTGTCTAATGTCAGGACAGACCAAGATTATATTTAACAGGACAGGCTCAATTGTTCTTTATATCTCCCTGCACGCAGAGAGTACCTTCCATTATGTGAGAAATATGGAGATAATTGAGGAGGACCTGGTCAAAATACTATCTTTGTACCCAGATTATATGCTTGTACTAATGGGTGATTTTTAGGTTTCGACCTGGCGAGGGGCACTTTTGTCTACAGTAGGGATGTTCGGACCGCCTCTGTTTCCCATTGGCTAGCTCCATAAATGGAGGCTAGCCATTGGGAGACAGAGGCTGTCAATCACGCTTTCTCGGGAAAACGCGATTCGGGGGCGTTTCTCGGGCTTTTTTTAAGTCCCGCCCCTTTGTCCCGGGCCGCGCTGTGATTGGCTGCCGGCCCGGGACACCCCACTGACGTCATTCCCCGGGCCGCGCTGTGATTGGCTGGCCGGCCCGGGACCTGACTTGTTTGCTTTATGTTTTGGTGAGGCTGCTTTAGTGATTTTATGTTTAGAAATGATTAGATTTGTCATAACTGAATGTATATATACAATTGTTTGATAAAATAAATTAAGAAAACAATATTGTCTGCGGGACAACGATGTTTCGCCATTTTTGGATGTATTACCTACACATTAATTAATTGATAGGGGGAGGTTTGTTGTTATTGTTCTTTGATTTTCCCTGCCCTCCTCTCCCTGTATTTTGACTTTCAGGGACCCTCTTCTGTTTTTTGGTCCCAGTCCGATCCTATCCACTATCAGCCCTCTCTTATTTACCTTCATTTATTTCTCTCCTATCCGATAGTGCCCGCTGCCTCTGCTGACAGGCAGCACGGCGCAGCCCTACTTCCGGATACGCTATCCCCAGTGCTCGCGGACGGGCCTCCCTTCCTCTGGACCTCAGCGGCAACACCTTGGCGACGGTTACCTGGAGCCCCCCCTGTACGCACCCAGTATCCCCAGGAGGGCGCAATTCAGTGCTGACAGCAAGCAGGTATTGAGGCTGGAAGGCCAGCGGCCATGTTCTCCCGTCAGAGCAAAGGTAAATACACACCACTGCAATTAAAGTGAGCGCCACCTTCCCTGAAAGCTGGAAACACGCAGAACTCAGTGCCCTTCTGAAAAAACCCACTGCTGACCCCACCGAACTCAAAAACTAGCGCCCCATCTCGCTTCTTCCATTCCCGGCCAAAGTCATCGAGAAAGCCGTCAACAACCAGCTCGCCGCCTTCCTCGAAACCAACAAATCCCTCGACTCCTCACAGTCCGGCTTCCGAGCCAAACACAGCACGGAGACCGCCCTCATCGCCGCAACAGACGACATTCGAACTCTCCTGGACAATGGAGACAGTCGCCCTCATCCTCCTCGACCTCTCCGCAGCCTTCGACACAGTCTGCCACAACACCCTTCTACAGCGCCTCAGAAACATCGGTATCCAAGGAAAAGCACTGGAATGGATCACCTTGTTCCTCACCGGAAGAACCCAGAGAGTCCGCCTCCCACCATTCACGTCAGAGGCCACTGAAGTCATCTGCGGCGTGCCACAAGGATCGTCACTCAGCCCCACCCTCTTCAACGTATACATGAGCCCCCTTGCGACCATCGCTCGCCAACACAATCTCAACATCATCTCCTACGCTGACGACACTCAACTAATCCTCTCACTCACCAAAGACCCTAACACCGCCAAAACCAACTTACACGAAGGAATGAAAGAAGTAGCCGAGTGGATGAAGCACAGCCGTCTGAAACTGAACTCAGACAAAACAGAAGTCCTCATCTTAGGCACCTCCCCCTCCGCCTGGGATGACTCTTGGTGGCCAGAGGCCCTTGGTAAAGCACCCTTCCCGACGGACCACGCACGGAACCTGGGCGTCATCCTGGACTCCACACTCTCGATGACCAGACAAGTCAACGCCGATTCATCATCTTGCTTCAACATTCTTCGGAAGCTCAAAAAAACATTTCGCTGGATCCCCACCGAAACTAGAAAAACGGTCACCCACGCACTGGTCACGAGCCGCCTGGACTACGGAAACACCCTATACGCCGGTACCACCGCAAAACTCCAGAAAAAACTCCAACGCATCCAGAACGCTTCAGCCAGGCTCATACTAGACATCCCGCGTAAAGATCACATCTCTGGTCACCTGAAAAACCTCCACTGGCTCCCCGTAAATAAGAGGATTACTTTCCACCTCCTAACCCACGCACACAAAGCACTTTACGAACTTGGACCCGAATGCCTCAACACACGACTGTCCTACTACACCCCCTCCCATCAGCTACGATCCTCCAACCAAGCCCTTGCCACTGTACCGCGCATCAACAAAACCACCATGGGAGGTAGATCCTTCTCCTACCTAGCAGCTAAAACCTGGAACTCACTTCCCACTAACCTTCGCCTTACTCAGAACCACCTAGCATTCAGAAAGCAACTTAAAACTTGGATATTCGACAAGTAATTCCCCACCCTTCATCAAGCGCCTTGAGACCCTATGGGTATGTAGCGCGCTATACAAATCTCCTGACTTGACTTGACTTGACTTGACTTGACTTGACTTGACTTTCCCCGAGAGAATTCCTGGCTTGGGTTTACCTTTCAGCGCGAAAATCTGACATAATTCCTTCCACCGCCTGCCTCCATGTCAGTAATTCAGAGACTATGTTGCTGCTGTAGTGTTTAGTTATAAATCCGTTTTTGGGGGACTGGACAGTGTAGACACCCTCACAGACAAGGTTGTGTTGTGTTAACCACCCTAGATTATTGCTTTAAATCTCGCCGTCAATGCCCGTACTTTCTAAGAGCCATGCCTGCTGTTTGTCTTGTGTCCCCTGCATGAAGTTCCTGCATTTTTTTTTAAATTAAAAGGTGAGGGATACATTTACAAGGAAAGCCGAGCCAGAGGTAAGACACGGGTCTGGCTCGGATTTTAGAGCCTGTGCACGAGCCGAGCACTAAAAATTTTTGCTCTGTAAATCACACAACAAACATCAGGTAAAATATGATGCAATTGCTTTAATATTTAAAAAAGCATATTACTTTAACATGCGATGCTTTGACATTAGTACGTCACATTATATCACTGTACTGAGGAGTATGTATTAAAAGTAATGAAGAAAATAAGAGTTTTGATGAAATTAAATATTTGCCTAAGAATACACAGTTTAAGTGGTGATGCCACGATTTATCCTGGTTTTCTGGTTTCACTTTAATACAAATCAGCCAGGAAATGAAGATCTTTTGGTCTTTCCTTGTGTTAAGGCTTTGTTTTTACCTCCTTGTGCAATTTTTATACAGCATGAACTCCACCCAAAGGCCAAATGAAGCTCTTTACATGATCACCAGTTACATTACACAAGGTCTCATTCATCACTTATAGGCACAGGGAAATCAAGTGATTTTCAGTCAAGCGATTTGCCCAGAATCACTGAATTTTCAGCCAACAGTGTGACTCAAACCTAGTTCCCTAGTTACAAAGTCAGAAGCACTGGCCGTAACGCCACATCCTGGGCAGAGGGAGGGAGCCAGACGTGAAAGCTGAGCTTGTCATGGGCTCAAGATTCCACTAGGACCGCAAGCGGAGACAGGCTTCAGGCTTGAGCTTTCAGCAGTTTACCCACTTTTTAGGTTTCGCCTGCGGAACGGAGCGTGAGCTCCGCCCCCAGAGAAATCTCTAGTCTTCAGTAAGGGACTCTTGGAATACGCCCTCTGTTTCATTGTCTAGCTCCATAAATTGAGGCTAGCCATTGGAACAGAGAGGCGTCCGTCATGGCCGGACCAGATTCGGGGGCGTTCCCGAGAATTTTTGGCTTTTGGCTACGTCATGCTACGTCAGCCAAAAGCCGGGAACGCCCCCGAATCTGGTCCGGCTGGGCCGTGCTTGCTGCTGTCCTGCCTTCCTCCTTGTCCCTCCTCCCGCCGTCCCCCCTCCCCTCGCTGTCCTGTGCACGTTTCCCGCCGTCCGTGTCCTCGCCCGCCCCCCTCCCGCCGTCCGTGTCCTCTCCCGCCCCCCCCGTGCTGAATCAGAAAAGCCCATTGGTCACTGCCCGATTGTCCTATTGGCTAATCCGACTCTGCCCCATAGAATTCTACAGCGTGGTATGACCTTTGATGACACTGAAATCTTAGACAAACCCTAAGGGGTCAAGCATTGCCGGCCTTTGGTCTTGGGAAAGGCAGGCACGTTGATCGATGTGTTCAGAGACCAATAGAAGTGACCAGCGTAATGCCAGGCAACTGTTTGTATACAAGTAGGAATAGTGAGGAACTAACGACTGGAAGGCGGGTAAAAGCTCATATTCGTCCAATGCGAGCTCTATGGGCGGGGTTTGCTCGCAGGTGAGAGCGGAAGAAAATGGCGTTTGTTGGCGGCTCCCGGTGGCAGAACAACTTTACGGTTTTAATTTATATTTTAATACTTCTCGCGGAGGTCTTACTGGCAGACCAGACTGACGAATATCTGAAGCTGGAGCATTCCCTGAGCAAGCCGTACGGGGGTAAGAAATGGCGCTTGTGGACTCGAGTTAAAGACTAAGATACAGGCGAACTATGGGGGTAAAGTGGAGTCACGTGAGAAGGGCAGGCTTGCTGTCAGCTGCCGTACCTTTAAGTCCTGTGTATGCTCAAGTATAAGTTATCATTTAACATCGTCCCTGACGAGGCACAGTGGCTTTTTCGGACAGCCGGAGTCCGGTTTTGTAATTTAGATGTGTTTTGACTATGTGGGTAGATCCGGACTGACCATTCTGCAGCCCTGGTATTTAAACGTCAGACAGCAGGCTAGGTGGTTGCTTTCAGAGAAGGATGGGCTCCCGAGTACCATGGCCTTATTTTAGCAACAATCTCCTGCGGGGTAGGGCTAGAGTGATCGTTTTCTTTAGTGTTGATTTTGGTTCCTAGCCAGACACTGGAAATGGGGTCCGTCTTTTTAACCTTATGGATTTGTACAGAACATGATCTATCTTTGCAAATTATGTACCTTCCCTCCGTCACAGATTACAACATTATCTAGGAACATTTTACGACCACCCCCTGCAAATTGTCACAAGTCCTGCGAGCTCGGTAAGGTGCTGCGCCACCTGCACACTCACCTCCTGCACACTGGGTACAAACTCCAGCCGCCCCTGCACACACTACACCCCTGCCACAAATCGTGCGAACTAGGCATGGGGCTGCTCCGTCTTTTTTCACGTGTCTGCCATCTGAACTGTTGGTACTCACTTCTGCCCTCACTGTGGACAGTTGCTAACAGTGTAGACCAACCATGTCCTTTGATTGCCATCACTTTCCATTCGTGCTCTGCACTCTTCAGTTATTTACAGAGTCTGGCACAGAGACTTATCTTTGAGGTTCTAGTTTTAAAGGTCCCCAACAAAGTTGCTCTGAAAAGCTCATGCCTTACATTAAACCTTTTCAAGCCCTTTGGTTGTAAACGGTACAGCAGCTACGCGTTGATTTCTGATGGTTACTCTGTTAAAGAAGCTATTCGTTACTTTACATGTCTGGTTTTACACAGGGATATGTATTGAAAGTAGCCATTGTTAATATTTTTCTTCACTAAATAATTTGACAGGTTGGATTTTTCTACTTCATAGTTTGCACCACTAAGAGAAATGTCATAAATAGTCTGTATTTAGAGTGTGTTTCTGTTCTCTTGTTGACAGTCATTAGAATGAGTAATGAGACTCCTTAGCTCAGCTGTCTTTTGAAGGCAAATGATCCTTCGTGGTTTACCCCGAACAGCATGAATCCTCTGTCATGTGGTTAGCCTCACTTCTACACTCGTTAGTCTAAGGTCTCTACTTCTGCTGATGGTCTTAAGAACGTAATACAGATGCTTTAAGGCACAACCATGAGAATGATTTGTGTCTTTTGTATGTAGGAAAAACCTTTACTATTGGATAAGTAATAAATACAATTTTTATCCTTTACACATTTCACTTTAATCACACAAGCTTATCTGCTTCGAGTAAAGTGTACAGGGTGTGTGTTCACTTGCTGTAAGGAAATGCGGTTCTTTCGGAAACATCCCTTTTAACTTCCTTTCCAGGCCAGTTTACAAATAGAGCTAAAGCAAACCTGTACTATCAAGGCCAAGCTCTGTGTGTGTGTGTGTGTGTGTGTGTGCAGCTGGCTGTGTGTGCGGCTGGCTGTGTGCGCGGCTGGCTGTGTGTGCGGCTGGCTGTGTGTGCGGCTGGCTGTGTGTGTGTGTGTGTGCGCGGCTGGCTGTGTGTGTGTGTGTGCGGCTGGCTGTGTGTGTGTGTGTGTGTGTGCGGCTGGCTGTGTGTGTGTGTGTGTGTGTGCGGCTGGCTGTGTGTGTGTGTGTGTGTGTGTGCGGCTGGCTGTGTGTGTGTGTGTGTGTGCGGCTGGCTGTGTGTGTGTGTGTGCGGCTGGCTGTGTGTGTGTGTGCGCGGCTGGCTCTGTGTGTGTGCGCGGCTGGCTCTGTGTGTGTGCGCGGCTGGCTCTGTGTGTGTGCGCGGCTGGCTCTGTGTGTGTGCGCGGCTGGCTCTGTGTGTGTGCGCGGCTGGCTCTGTGTGTGTGCGCGGCTGGCTCTGTGTGTGTGCGCGGCTGGCTCTGTGTGTGTGCGCGGCTGGCTCTGTGTGAGTGCGCGGCTGGCTCTGTGTGAGTGCGCGGCTGGCTCTGTGTGAGTGCGCGGCTGGCTCTGTGTGAGTGCGCGGCTGGCTCTGTGTGAGTGCGCGGCTGGCTCTGTGTGTGTGCGCGGCTGGCTCTGTGTGTGTGCGTGTGGCTGGCTCTGTGTGTGTGTGTGTGGCTGGCTCTGTGTGTGTGTGTGTGTGTGGCTGGCTCTGTGTGTGTGTGTGTGCGCGCGGCTGGCTGTGTGTGTGTGTGTGTGTGTGTGTGACTCTGTGTGTATGTGTGTGTGCAAATGCAATAGGTCTCACATTTGCGAGAGATTAAGCTATTGCCATTGTTTATGACAATGCCATTTATTTATCTGTTTCCAAAACCAACACATAAATACAAATGTTGTCATTTACAATGCCAATAGCTCTAACTTTTCCAAAGGCGAAACCATTGCATTGTAAATGCTTGTTTTTTTTACAATCGATTTTATTGAGTTTTGGATGGAACAACAAACAGCACCATTCAGAGCTACATAGTACAATGTCAGATTAGGGATTCAAACACATCCCAGTGACATCAAGGCTACATAAGGAAATCAATAATAGTGTATCCACGTGTATCTGAAGAGCGGACCACTCCATCTCAGTCGTCGATTACCCCAACCCATTTGCCCCACATGCGGCGAAATTTCTCAGGACAACCCCTGGCTACGTAGAGAGGCTGCTCCTGCGCAGCGCACCAATCCACCCCCCGGGCCCAGCGCCCTAGAGTGTCCAGCCAGTGAGCAGCAATGTCCCTCTTGGCAACCACCAACACTGTCAACAAAAGAATCACCTTCCGCCTCCTCACCCACGCACACAAAGCCCTACACGACCAAGGCCCGAGCTACCTCAACAGCCGGATCAACTTCTACGCTCCCAAACGCCACCTCCGATCAGCCAACCACGCCCTCGCCGCCGTCCCCCGCATCCGAAGAGCGACTACAGGAGGAAGGTCCTTCTCCTACCTGGCCGCCAAGACCTGGAACTCCCTCCCGGCCGACCTGCGCCTGACCCAAGACCACCTCTCCTTCAGGAAGAAGCTGAAGACCTGGCTGTTCGAGCAGTAGCGGCACCCCCCCTCCCCCAGCGCCTTGAGACCCTACGGGTATGTAGCGCGCTCTATAAGTGTCACTGATTGATTGATTGATTGAAGAGCTTCTCAGCCCTGGAGCCGTCCAATCCGTCGGTGACGCCCCGCAGAACACGTATGGGATCAAGAGGCACCTCCCATCCCAGGACCCGTCAGGTCTTGTGTTAAAGATTCCCAATAACCCTGAATCACAGTGCACAACCACACCATATGGTAGAAATCAGCGTGGGAGTGGGAGCAGCGGGGCAGTGGGCGTCAGGCCGAAGCCCAACTTGGTGGAGACACAGGGGTGTAAGATAGGCGGCATGCAGAAAATAGATTTGGACCAGGCGGAGCCTCGCCAATACCGCAATCGTCCTAGGAGCCATCAGGGCGTCCCTCCAATCCTCATCCTCCAGAGCCCCAAGCCAGCCCTCCCACTTCTCTCAGAGTAGGGAAATGGAGTTAGGTGTATTGTAATTGGCGATTTTAATCATAAATTAGTTCTCGCAATGACTGATCAACGGTATAGAGACCTATTGTCTACCTTTGACATAAACATTGATAGCTTCCCGGTGTATGTTGCAACAGCATGAGATAGATCCCTGCTAGACTTTCTCACATCAAATGGTTTTGTTAGTCTGAATGGTTGTGTTCCAACAGATAGTCCAGCAAGGAAAACATTTCTCTAGAGTAATGAGAACTGCCCAATAGACTATGTGTTAGTTAAAGCGTGGGCTTTGAGTTACATTGAGAAGTTCAAGGTACTGCAGATAGAAGGGAGTGATCATTATCCACAAAGCACAACATTAAGACTGCGTTTCACTGCTAAGAAGAAGCAAGTGCTCCTCCTATTTATTTGCTATCCTAAAAGGTTACGAACAAGGATATCAGAGAAGCACTTAACCACATGCGCGCTGCTTTGATTCTGCTGGAATGCTGACTTTTTAAAAAACCCATTGTTCATGACGAGCTGGGCTCGTCATCAGTGTTTGAGGAGGCTACACCATGACGAGCCCAGCTCGTCATCAGCCTCGAAGGGGTTAATCAGATAAAGGCTCTTCAATACAAAAATAGAGAAATTATAGCAGAAGAGATACCACCTGGATATGTGGTATGAAGATCAAAATAATGAAGTAGTAGCATGTCTAAAGGGGGAACTAAAGTGATTTAACAAAACACAATGTAGAAATATGATAGAGAAAAACAAAGAACATCTGGTTTGATGGTGAATATAGACTTCTAAAAAGAAGAATAAGGAAGTTAAAAAGATATGCAAGGCTCTCTAGGAACAGTGAGGGTAAGAAACGTCTCACAGATCTAAGAAAAAGAGCTCAAAAGACTGATAGCAAGCATGAAACAGGTGCATACTGAAAAATGCTGGAATGTCATCTTTGGGACAATAGAGACGAATAATATCAAAAGGTTTTGGAAGTTGGTACATTATGGTCTAGGAAAGAACCAGGAGAAGCTGAAATGCTTAGTGGGAGAAGAAGCTTGGGTTGAATAGTTGGAGAAAGTGTACAATACAGATGTATTAATTATTCAGCGCCTAGAAAACTTCTATATTGATGAGGAAATAAAGGAGCAATTTCTATAGAAATATTTAAGATGACAATTGAGTCCCTAAAGCTCACAAGAGCAGCCAGGCCTTATAACCTGCCGGCAGTTATAATAAAAACAAATGTCGACTGGTGGACGAGCCTGTTTTATCCCCTATTCCAAAAATCCTACTGACAGGCAGCTTTCCGGACAGCTGGAAAATAGAGGTAATTAAACCCATATATACAAAAGGTGAGACCCCCTTCCGGGACATTATAGGCAAATAAATTTGATAGACGTGGGTGGGAGAGTCTTTTCGAAAATCATCCTGGGGATACTGAAAGAATGGGCAGAAAAAAACTCAGTGATCCCCTTAGAGCAAGGACGATTCAAAGGGGGACACACGACAACAGATCACTACTTCAGTCTATGGGCTATAGCCAAGAAATTGATAGAGCAATGTGGAGGGTTATATTGCTGCTTGGTGGGTTTTCGCTCCACGTTTGATTCTGTTGATCGGGACTTATTTTGGGATGGTCTAAAAACATTAAGAAATCCTGCATGGTTTAAGCTTGTTCTTACAGGAATTGCACAGTCCAAGTGGAATTAGATGTCGAGGGGTCTATTTCAAGGAGAATAGATACAAGGAACAGCCTTAGACAAGGCTACGTTTTGGCACATATACTGTTTTCTTTATTTTTGGTGGATTTAATAAAAATGCTAAGCCAATCTAATAGTATCTGCCCCAAAATAAATGTTATACATGTAAGCTGTTTCCTATATGCGAGCGATCTAGTGATCACAGTTCTGACAGAAATCGGCCTACAGAGGAAGCTAGATGTCTTCTACAACTACTGTACTAAGAAAAAACTAACTATAAATGTGGAGAAGACTAAAGTGCTGTACTAAGAAAAAACTAACTATAAATGTGGAGAAGACTAAAGTGCTCCCTATTGGGGCTAAGAGGATAAAATCTATTTGGGCCATATAAAATAAAAATCAAGACTGCCACCAAATACAAATATTTGGGATGCGGTTCTCAAATAATTTATTTTGAGGAAAAAAAAAAAATCACACTAAAACTCTGCAAGAAAAATAACTTTCTTCTGTAGGTCAAGGTAAGACCTTGAACCCGGTCATAGGCCTGCACACTCCCCGGCACCTCCTTCGCTCCGTCACCGCCGCTGAGCCCCCTGCCTGAGAGTTTGAGGCTGCTTTATGCCCTGCCTGTCGCTTCGCTGTTACTGTTGACCTCTGAGTTACTGTTGCCTTACTGCTTATTTTTTTGTCTGTTGGTTCGTTCATTATTGTGCTTGTGCCCGTTCACTGTATTCTTTTCTGCTCTCCATTCACTGTTTCACTGCCCCTCTCTTCCACTCGCAGTTCCCTTCTCCCTGCTGCCCGCCCTTGCTGACCCGCGGCCCCTCCCCCCTGCCCTCGCCCATTTCGCACCTCCCAGCTGAGCGTCCCTCCCCTCCATAATGCCGACGAAGTGCGGTCGCGCAGCGGACGCGTGCAGCAGGCGCACCGAAGGCAATCCCGTCTGCGCCCGTCCGCGACCCGACCAAGGCCAGCGCCAGGAACCCTGGCCCCAGGCCCCCCCCCCCAAAATGGCACCGCCACCGTCCTTGCTCTCAATTCCGGAAGACACCCAGACTGCCAGAACGCCTCACTGAACACCACCCATGGACCATTCACCAGCAGACACTGCCAATGTTCCTGCACCATCAACAGCACTCACACACCAGCCGCAGGCCCACGGGACGCCCACGCCCCTAATACCCTGACGTGCATCCTCCTCAACGTGCGCTCCCTCCACAGACATGCCGTAGAGATCTGGGACCTGATCGATACCCTCTAGTCCGAAGTTGCCTTCCTCACGGAAACCTGGACCATCGCCACCGCAATCCCCGAAGAGTACAAGATCCAGGGGAATGACTGCCCTCACTGCCCAGGAGGAGGACTCACCATTGCACACAAGACCCCCCTCCAACTTTTCACCTCCAGCACAAGCGACCCCCACTCCATCACAGAACACCTCCACTTCCAGATCCGGACATCCCACAGGACCATGCTATGCGGCACCTTCGCCATTTTAGAAAGAAAGGGGCCCCTGCCTAATAGGATAAACCCTGGCAAGGAAACAACATATGGGGTAAGAGGGCAAAGTTGCACCGGGTTTTGTGCCTGTTAAACTAAAGAGAAGGAAAACTAAACGCTAATGACTAAACTGACACTGAAGATATATATTGATACATTCTAATATTTTATTGTTTTTTATATCAACTTTTATATTGAAATACATTTTTTCCTTGTTTTTATAACTTAGTACATACAAAAATCCATTACATATAACAGAAAATGTGTGGATAATGACAAACAATCCAATTAATTTATAAAATACAGAAGTGCATTCCCATTTCAACGCGTTTCGGCGTGAGCCTTCTTCAGGAAGTCTGTATTCATGCACAATTATGTTAACTGGTAAAGAGCCTGTCTTATTCCAGTAGATGACAAACACTGGAAGATGAGAAAGGTAGATAGAGAACAGTGGTGACGCCCACTCGAATTTGCTTAATAAAACATGGTGTTCCAACCGAACTAGAGGTTTGGAATATAGTTAAAGGTGACTTGGAAACGTCAATACTCCCAAAAGTGCTCCATTTTTAGGGCAGAGATGTGGATACGTGGAGCGGTCGTCTGAATGCAATTCCCTCAAACCTATGCGGCACCCTCGCCTACAGACCCGCGTGACCCCGCTCCCCGGCCACAAAAGCAATAACCAACCTCGTCGAACCCCATGCCATCACCTCCATGGACTACATCCTACTCGAAGACCTTAATTCCCACCTCAACAACAGCAGTGACCCCGACTCTACCGCTCTCCTCGACAACCTCTCCAACCTCGGACTGAAGCAGCTTGTCAACACGTCCACGCACAGAGCAGGACACACTCTTGACCCCATCTTCGCAGGAGGGTCAAATGTCCACTTCAGCCACATCGCACAGCCCCCGACCACCACTGCATACATTTCACCTTAAACACCACCACACCCAAACCGGCCCCCCACCCGCCACAACGGAATTGGAGAAAAATCACAGAGGAGCACCCCAACTATAACCTCCTCCTAGACCCCCCCACCCCCATCACCAACGCCAACTCAGCAGCCAAAGAAGTTCACCGAAGGATGTCCAGATGCGCCACTAAGATTGCCCCTCTCCACCACCCTGCCAAACCACGCCCCCTGAAGGCCACCTGGTTCACCACTGAACTCCAAGTCGCCAGGCGCACCTGCAGACGCCTCGAGAAAACATGGCGAAGCCGGAAAACCACAGAAGACCTTAACAACCACAGGAGCACCCTGAAGGGATACCACCAGCTCATGAGGGACACCAAAGGGACTTTCATCCAGAGCAAAATCGACACCAACTCAACCAACTCCAAAGAACTCTTTCACATCATAGAGCAATTTACCAAACCCCCCAGCGAGGCCACGGATGTCACACCATCCCAGGAACTCTGGAAGCTCAGCTCCTACTTCCATCAGAAGATCAAGGCCCTCTACGACCACTTCCATAACCAGACGCCATTCACCACCCCTACCCCCTCCGCTGACCACCAGCCGACCATCACCACCAGGACTCTACACATCTACCAGCGGGCCGCCATCGCCCCCGAACTAGGGCGGACCATCAACGCCACCCTCCAGTCCAGCATCTTCTCGGAGGATTGGAAGCAGGCAGAAGTCAAGCCCCTCCTGAAGAAACCCACGGCCGACCCTACGGACCTGAAGAACTACCGGCCCATCTCTCTGCTGCCTTTCACTGCCAAAGTCACCGAAAGACTCGTAAATGCCCAGCTGACCGCATTCATCGAAGAGAACTCCATTCTAGACGCCTCCCAGTCTGGATTCCGCAGCAACCATAGCACCGAGACTGCCCTCCTCGCCACCACTGACGATATCTGCATGCTACTCGACCAGGGACACACCGCAGTCTTCATCCTGCTAGACCTCTCTGCGCCCTTCGACATCGTCTCACACCACACCCTCGCAGCCAGACTGCACAATGCTGGAATATAAGGAACAGCCCTCAACTGAATCCAATCCTTTCTCTCTGGCAGAACCCAGAGAACCAGACTCCCCCCTTTCATCTCCGAACCCACTGAGCTCAGCCCCACGCTCTTCAACATCTACATTGTCCCCTAGCCGCCATCGTCAGACAGCATGGGCTCAACACAGTATCTTACGCTGGTGACACCCAGCTCATCCTCTCCCTCACGAAAGATCCCAAAGACACAAGGCTCAGCTTTCAGGAAGGAATGAGGGATGTTTTTACCTGGATGAAGGAGAGCAGCCTGAAGCTCAAAACAGAGAAAACAGAGGTCCTCATCCTGGGACCCTCGACCTCCGCATGGGACGACATTTGGTGGCCCTCTGCCCTCTGTAGCGCCCCCACCATCTCAAACTTTCTGCTCCTCACTGAACGACTATTTCATTGACAAGATCATTAACATTAAGGCCAACATCCCTATTGTGCCTCAATCTGAACTCTTTGATTCCCTTCCTCCGCTCTCTTCCTCTCTGGATCACTTTTAACCCATTTCTTCTGAGCTTTTTCTTGACTTGCTTATTAAGGTTAAGGCTGGTTCTCCGGCGGACTGCGCTCCCGCACGGATTCTTAGAACTCTCTATACTAGTTTCCCTGTCCCTCCCCTCACTTTCCTCAATGCTTCTCTGGCTTTGGGTTCTGTCCCATTTTCATTTAAATCTGCTATAGTTCTTCCTATCCTTAAAAAACCTGGTCTTGACCCTTCTCTCCTATCTAATTTCAGGCCTATCTCTTTGCTCCCTTATCTAGGGAAGATCCTCGAAAGCCACGTAACATCTTGCCTATCCTCCTACATCGAGGAGAATCATCTTCTGGCCTCCCACCAGGCGGGTTTTCGCCCTGGCCATTCCACTGAGGGAGTGGTCCTTGCGGTCCTGGATGAACTCAAGGCGAAAGCTGATAGCAACCTCCCCCAAGCTCTGGTCCTTCTTGATTTGTCCGCTGCGTTTGACACGGTCGATCATGCCATTCTTCTCGATCGTGTCAGCGCAGCGGGCATCCAGGGCACTGCCTTTTCTTGGATCGCGTCCTTCCTTCAAGGAAGATCGCAAGCGGTTCACCTCTCCGGTTTTTCCGCTCCCCCTCGTCCGGTCACCTGTGGGGTCCCTCAAGGCTCCTCCCTTTCCCCACTTCTCTTTAATCTTTATATCCGCCCTCTCATCTCTTCTCTTCTTGAGCTGGGGGTCTCTGTGTACAACTACGCAGATGACCTCCAGCTCATCTTTGATCTTTCGTCCCCTGCTGACTCTCTTCCCAAGTTCTGTTCCACTTTAGTTTTTATTTCTCAGTGGATGAGCTTCAATCATTTGAAGCTCAATCCGGACAAGACAGAGCTCGTCCTCACTGGTGGTCTCTCTGACCCCTGGTCCCCGGCACACTGGCCCCTTTCCTTTGGTCCCCCTCCCTCACCAGCTTCCTCTGTTCGGACCCTTGGCATCAAGGTCAGCGACGATCTGTCCATGCATGCCCAAATTAGTTCCGTTGTGTCTTCCTGTTTTTTGTCCCTTCGTTTAATCCGTAAGATTTCCCGTTTTTTTTCTGCTGATACCCTCAAAACCATCGCCACGGCTCTCATGACCTCTCGCCTGGACTATGGGAATGGCCTGTACGTAGGCATCCCTGCCTACGAAACCCGCCGCCTCCAGGCCATTCAAAACCAGGCGGCCCGCCTCATCCTTCGCCTTCCCAAATCTTCTCACATCACCCCTGCACTCAAGTCCCTCCACTGGCTCCCGGTTCATTTCAGATCCTACTTCAAATTAGCCTGCTTGGCCTTTCGGGCGCACGCTCGTTCCGCCCCACATTTCATCAATTCTCTCATCACTTCTCACGCCCCTAGCCGCACTCTCCGCTCTTCATCACTTTCTTTTCTTCACGTCCCCCGTTTCCGGAAATCACGCACAGGGGGCACCCGTTTCCCGGTTTTGGCTCCCCGGTTTTGGAATAGTCTTCCTCTTTCCATTCGCTCTATTCCTATCTACACCCACTTTCGCAAGGCCCTCAAAACTTTCCTTTTTTCTCAGGCATTCCTCTGCTAGTCCTCTTGGATCCCATCTGTGAGTATTGTTGAGTCCTCAGCGCCAGGAAGCCGCTTGGCCGCAGTGCGCTAAACCAAGTTCCTTATTCATTCATTCATTCATTCATTCATTCATTCATTCATTCACCCTGACAGACCACGTCCAGAACCTCAGCGTCAAATAAATCCTCCACTCCTCACTCACCATGACCCGCCAGATCAACGCTGTCGCCTCCACAAGTTTCAACTGCCTCTGCATCCTCCGAAAAACCTTCAAATGGATCCCCGTGAGCACAGAAAAACCATCACCCGCGCACTCATAACCAGCAGACTGGACTATGGAAACGCACTCTACGCCGGCATAAATAAGACCCTTCCCCACGAGCTCCAACCCATCCAGAACGCTGCGGCCAGACTCGTTCTCGGGACCCCTCGGCACGAACGCATGACTCAACAACCTTGTGACTTACACTTGCTCCCCGTCGAGAAGAGAATAACCTTCAAGATCCTCACCCACACCTACAAATTCCTCCACAACATCGGACTCAAATACCTCAACGAGAGAGTCCGTTTCCACGCACCCAAAAGAAATCTCCAATTTGCCAACCTCACCCTAGCAGAGACCCCCGCATCCACAGAAGCAGAGCAGGAGGAAGGGCCTTCTCCTACATCACAGCGAAGACCTGGAACAAAATCCCAGTCACTATCAGACGCTCCCTGAACCTACACAAACTCCCAGTCACTATCAGACGCTCCCTGAACCTGCACATTTTCAGGAAGGTCCTCAAGACCTTGCTCTTCGTCTGAGCCAGAGCTGCCTACCCCCTTCTCCCCTAGCGCCTTGAGACCCTCAAGGGTGAGTAGCGAGCTCTATAAACCCCCTGATTGATTGTAGAAATGCTAAAAAAAATTATAAAGTGTACGGAGGTCCCTCCTCAAAACCGGTACTAGCAGCATATCAAGGAACGATACGGCCACAGTTCCATTACAGTGTTGAAGTAGTCTGTATCAGTGGGAAATCAAATTGGGATTCCGAAGAAGGTAGGTGCTTAGAAAGAATACTTTTCCTGCAACCTCCCACTATGGTCCAGTCTAAGTTTTTTATTAAAGTCAATTTTACAAAACTACGGCATTAGAGAAAGGGGGATAGAGCTCATTTATTTATTTTTGGATGTGCAGTTCTTGGATGTAACCTGAGCACTGGGGCAATTTTTATTGCCTGTTAATAAAGTTTTAACAAACATTAGAGAATTTTACTGTATTATTGGCCAGGAGCAATTTTATGTTACTAACTGTAGGGTTGGATTGATTTTATCTAGAATGGTTTTACATTGCCCAGATAAGAGTCTTATTGTGTATATGATTTTAAAGGCCAAGGTCTAAAATAAATTTATGTTTGACTGACTGAGACTGCAGATCAGTGCTTTAAATTGAAATTTAGAAGTGCAGGCAATTACTATTCAGAGTACATGTACTGCAGCAGCACTGAGACCTGTTGGTACTCTCCGTTTCAAATGAAAGAAGTGCAGGGGCTCAGTACCGGACAGCACCTGCCCATTTAAAGCACTACTGCAGACTCAAAAAATTGGGGCAGTGTAATGCATCTCTCCTATGCTTTCAGGGTGTTCATGATGGTTCCTCCTACCTTACTCTACTTGGTACCCGTTCCCAGCTGATAACTCAGCCCCCCTAAAGCCCATGGGCACCCTATGCAATCAGGGCCCCCAGTTCCTCTCACCTGGGTCTCTTCTTCCAGTTCCTTCCTGCTCCTGCTGTCAACTCACCTTTTAACTCGCCAGTGACGTCTCCTGCGCAGTGTCTGCCGGGAGGGGTAGTTTTCCAGCAAACCTGGCTTGGCGCTGTCTGATTGGACCACGAGTTTGTTATGATGGAAATAGAGAACGGACAGGTGGGTAACTTTCACGCTTGTAGCCGCCATCTTGCAGGGGTCGAGGTCCGGCGGAGTCTTATCCCTGAAGCAGGGAGCGCGGCGGTAACGTGGCACAGTCCTGCTCTCGAGTTATGACGTCAGTTACTGACAACCGAGTCAGGCCGGTGTGCGCCTGGAAGCCTCTTGTTTTTTATGTCATTATAATTTTCAGGTCAGCCACTATGATGCTCAGTTATTTCAATATGAAGTTCATGGCACACATTATTTATTATAGAGCTCACTGAGCACGACTATTATGCTGTGTTTATTCCGCTAATGTGCCGAGTTTTCTGATAAACGTTTATCTCTGCTCCACAAAGTCAGGGAACATGCGCCACAGCAAAGAGTATCCTGTATTAGTCGCTAGGGCCGTGGCACTGAGAGAAAAGACGGACTGCTGTGAATTAATGCACAGAGGCATTCTATTGCACTAGAGCACTGACTTCCACGAGAAGTAACAAAAGTGAGGCAATACCGGACGCCATGATGCTAGAGTATTTATTTTTTATTTTTTATTTAATGCGATTCTATATAGCGCGAACATTACCCGAAAGTGTCAGAGCGCCTTACAAAAGAACCAGTTGCGTTACATAAGGACTTTGGATTACATGAGTTGCATGAGAGATACAAACAGAAAAAAATTGCAAATAATGTACAAGGTGTAAAGTCATTCAAGAAAGAGATAAAAACAGGAAAAAGTTGCACATGTACAAGTTGTAAAGTCACTCAAGGAAGAGATACAAACAGAAAAACTCTAAAGTCACATAGGAATGGTAGTAAGTACAAAGGTCTACTACATAAACTAGTGGTTAGAGTTCTACATATACAAATAGTAAATTCACACAGGATTACATGTTAACAGCAATTAGGGTTGGACAATTATATAATATATATTTACATATATATATATTTAAGACAGTCTACCAAAAAGAGAAAAACGATCAAGGGTCATCAGGAGGAATCATGAGGGAACAAGCATTTACAATGCAACGGTCTCGCCTTTGAAAAAGTTAGAGCTATTGGCATTGGAAATGACAACATTTGTATGTATGTGTTGTTTTGAAAACAGATAAATAAATGGCACTGTCATTTACAATGCCAATAGCTTAATCTCTCGCGAATGCCACACACAAACACACAGCCACACACAGAGTCCCACACACATACATACCTACAGAGCCACACACAGAGCCACACACACACACAGAGCCACACACACACACATACACAGAGCCATAAACACAGACACACACACAGTCCCCCCTCCCCCCATCGGGACGCACCCTCCAGGGCCAGCATGGACGGGAAGTCCTTGCAGTTGGAGATGCCGGTGGAATCGGCAATGCAGGTCTTCCACAAGTTGGACCAGAAGGTGGCCGTGGTGATGACCGTGCCATTGATGCTCGACACCTTCCAGTAGTCGGTGGGCAGCGTGGAGCAGACCAGCACCTAGCCCGACAGGGCCAGCAGGAAGGCCAATATCTCCCCCGCCATGCTGGCCATAGTCACCGGCGAGGGTCACAGGGCACAGGCGTCAGAGCTGAGGGCACGGTTCAGGGCAGAGGGCACAGGGGTAAGAGCTGAGGGCAGAGAGGTGAGAGCTGAGGGCACAGGGGTAAGAACTGAGGGCACAGGTAAGAGCTGAGGTCACAGGAGTCAGAAGTGAGGGCCTAGGAAGAGCTGAGGGCACAGGGCAGGGTAAGAGCTGAGGGCAGAGGGGTAAGAGCTGAGGGCACAGGTTAGAGCTGAGGGCACAGGAGTCAGAAGCGAGGGTCTAGGAAGAGCTGAGGGCACAGGGCAGGGTAAGAGCTGAGGGCAGAGGGGTAAGAGCCGAGGGCACAGGTAAGAGATGAGGGCACGGGTAAGATCGGAGGGCACAGGTAAGAGCTGAGAGTACAGGGGTAAGGAGTGAGTGAGGGCCCGAGGTGAGATCAGATGGCAGAGGATTCAGAGCAGAGGGCACCTGTGAGGGCAGAGAGCAACGCGTCTCGCAACTTTAAGGAATGCCTGGAACGTTGGCGTCCCGCTCGGGGGACTCTGAATCAGAAACTGCCCAAGCGCCTCTCACAGGCTCTAAAAGGATAATGCCCTAGGATGCTGTGGCGGAACGATTGAGCGGCCCTCTGCCCTGGAAGGGAGAAAAGAAGGATGGAAGGGTGAAAGGAGGGATAGAAGGGTGAAAGGAGGGATGGAAGAGTGAAAGGAGGGATGGAAGGGTGAAAGGAGGGGTCGAAGGGTGAAATGATCAATCAGTGAAAGGATGGACCGATAGAATGGATCGATTGATGGTGGGTGAACGGACGGCTGGGTACATGGAGAGAAGGAATGATGAAAGGGTAAGGGCACTGCTTCCAGTGAGGCCTGGGCCCGCTCGGTGTCACTTCAGGAAAGGTTGAAAGGAGGGTTCTTCGTGGCTCTGCGTTCAGAACAATCGCAATCATGCTCATCAAAGGCAGGAACGACATTTAATAATGATATTGTTTAATAGATGAGTGTGAGGTACACACATGCATAAGAAAGAGGCTGACAAAACAAACACCTCTGGCAGAAGCAGGGCCGCCGGGCGGTGCCACCCTTGAGGGGTTCATTTTAAAACGTGTCACAGCGTCACACTGTCACGCTGCGAGGCAGGTGAACACCGCACACTGCCACAACATTCCTTTGGGGGTCTAGGCTGGTACCGGGGCCTCTGTGGTAAAAGGAGGCATGACTCTGAAAGTGCGCTCCTCACACCGTGGGCGCTAGACTGGCGCATGAGGCGCTATGTGAATCAGAGCAAACCCAAGAGCACTGGGGGCGCAAACAATGGAGGGGAGTGGTGGGGTGCCATGGCATGCACGGACGGACCAAGAGGCGCTTCGCTTGGATCGACGGGGTTCATTCCTTCATTCATTCACTGAATTGTCTATTCAAAGATTGATCTATTGGTCCCTCACACCCGAGGGAAGGAGGGCTGGGGCTGTGTCTGGCACACACATATGCGGTACAGTCTCCTCGCCTGCCCTCTCCCTTCCCCCACCCCACGTGGGTGCAATGCACCATCACCCCGCACCCCTGGCCCCTGCGCTGGGAGCAGCACTGCTGGAAGTCTTCAAGGCGCGGTCGGCGACTACAACCTAAGATTTAGTTACTACTATCAGCCACCGGCCCCGCCCGGCTGTGATTGAGACGGGAAAGAGTGGGCAAGATCTTGACCCCGGGTATGGGAGGAAACAGGGCGGCACTCTAGGGTCGGAAAGGTCAGATAAAAAAAAGTGTCAGAGAAATAGGGACTGGCAGGGAGTACCCCTGAGTGATGTATCCCTGGGACTGGGAGAGCATGGGGAGGGCTAGTATTGGGGTCATAGGATAGGGGCAGGGGACTCTTCTTAAGCTACGAAGGAAACGGGACTCCTGGGAAGGGTGTGGAGCGCACAATGTGGATTGTATCCTGGGAAAAGAGGTCACGTCAGAGGCGAGGTAGTCAGGACAGGGAGGGGGGGGGGGGGGAGAATCGCCAGAGGACCAGGGGGTTGGGAAACGTGAGATCCACAGGACAGAAAAAAAATAAAAATAAAAACAAAGAAGAAATAAATCCAGGCAACCAAGAACAGAGCAGTTTGAGGAGATCACATCCAGAGAAGACGACCCGATCCAACAGCGAACGCACACCCCAGTCAATAATCCACCCGCAAAACTCAGTGAAGTCCGTGGCTCGGACAGAACTTCTCCGCGGCGCTGCGCGCTCCGGGTGTGGGATCGGAGCCTTCTCCTCCCCACGCCCCTCTGCTCCAGCCCCTCCTCAGAGCAGTGCACTGTGAGTCACAGCGCTCCTGCCTGCGCCATGCTGATCTTAGACACTATCTGCCCCTTGCCAGCTCCCCTCCGGTGGTCACTTGCTGTCCCCTGTCCATCCTCGGAACCTTTGCTCCTCCTCGGCAGCCCTGCTCCTCTGTAGCCCCGGTGCACGAACGGTACAGCTCCTCGCTACCGCTCATCCGTCTCAGTAACCAGGGGCGTAGAAGACACCATATTTCTGGGGGAGACAGGGGCAGCCTTCATTGACCCCATACAGAGTACCCGTGGTCTGAGAGCTACAGGCTTCTATGAACCTACGCACTTACTTGCATAGTTCGGAAAGGAAAAGTGAAATAATGATAAAGGCGGACATGTGACAGGGCACGGTGTAGACCTACAAAATAACAAAAACAACAAAAACAGAAGACGGAAAGAAGCCACAGACAACGGAACACGGAGACAACAGGAAACAAAGTGCAGCCCACTCCTGCAAAAGACATGATGGAAATAACAAAAACATGGCGTAGAAAAAAAAACTACTGCCCACCGCCGCATGACGCTCTAAAAGGGGCGGAGAGAGAAAATATCACCGGAACGCCCACGAATCTGCTCGGAGAATTACTGACAGATCTCTTTTCCAATGCTAGCCTCCATTTATGGAGCTAGCCAATGGAAGAGAGAGGCTGAATAAAGCCCCGTACTGAAAAACAAAAGATTTCGCCTGCGCTGCTCTGCTGCGCAGTGGACGCCAGGCAAAACCTAAAAAGGAACGGGACAAAGGTCAGACAAAATGGCAGGTCCGGTTCGTTGGTTTAAAAGGAGACCATCTCCAAAAAAAAAGTGGAGGGATGCACAAAATTCACCAAAGTCAAGAAACTAGAAGAAGAACACAGAGAGCAGGATTCCATTAGAGGGGGACGCAGCATAGGAAAGGATACCCTGGCGAGGGACTGGTTGTTTGAGATGGCCCGGAGTTATCACAAGGCATCATGTCCTCCACAGGTACCATTGAAGAACCCGGATTGATTACACGCCACAGTGGGTGCGTTTCTTAATGCATATCTGAAAATTGTTGCATTGACACTGAGAGGGAAATCCAGTGGTTATTGGTGGTTCTTAATTCATGGGATTAGTCGTCTGCTATCGAGGATATGTTCCGTGCTTTTAATCCCGTGCCTTTGAGGGGGAATAAGTTAGTAGCAGCATACACACTGTAGGAGAGTAGGGTCTGCTATCCTATGGTCACCCCAATTTTTGCTTTTTGCTTCACTGGTTTTCGACTTACTGAGGCTGTGGGCCTGCTAATCAGACCCCCAGCCTGCTGTTCTCTCTCTAAATTTGTAATACATGTGCTATAGGTACATACCACAATTGGAAATGGACCCCTTGTCAGCCCCTGTACCATGCACTATAGGTGCTCAGGGCATAGGTGCCACCAAGGCCTACCAGGGGCTGAAGCATAGCTTTTGCCACCCCTGGCTGGTTCTTAAATTGACACAACTGGCTGATTACTAAGCTGGGGCAAGTGGGTGTAATCACCCCTTGCTTAGATATAGTATACCTATATCTAAACCTATATCTGGACACATATAAACCTGTGAGTCACTCCTATGGAAGGCCTTATCAATCCTGGAGGCAGAGTGCGTGGTTTAATGTGAGATGGAGCTCTGCATGAGCTGAGCCTGTCTGCAGCTGTCGGGAACAACTCCCTAAGCTGATCCGGGATAATGCCATACCATATACTATTAAGTGCCTTATAATCCTCGCGGTTATATAGCAACTTTGGCTTGGCTTTATCAAAACATGTCGTGTAAGGTGTCATACGAATTGGAATACTACCCCCTCGCCAGTTCTGGCGACGGGGGTAGCATTCCACCCTTCTAGAGGGAGAAGGCATGTTACTTTACTGAAACGCGGTTGATTTTAAAAGAGCCTCAGATCCACAAAATGGATGCCTCTGCCACAGACACGGGTCTGGCCTCCTGCTGCTGACCGAAACTCAGCAGATGGTGGCCTGGACAAAGGGTTTCCTGTCGCAGGGCGGTGTTACTCCACCCCAGACAGGAGATAGTGGATTGTGTGAGAAGTTGGCCTGATATATAATGTTCACTATTCTAGTGAGCACTTTGTATCAGTCCAAACAACCCTTATGGTGATTGGTTGTAAGTCAACCTTATAGACCAGCTATCCTAGTAGCATGGATACGAGCAGTCTTCGGGCTAAACTCTAGAGGGCGTGTTAAGCCAGCTGTTATACCATCACATATACCCCTTGAACACCAAGTGAAAGGACACCACACAAGTGTTATGAAAATATACAGTGTATTTATTTAGATCACAACAGCCCTGTACTCTTTATGAGGACAGGGTACTAAGCACACAACAAAACTCTTACGAAAATACTTTAAGTTGCACAATTTACACAAATGCCCGAGGGGCCCGAAAAACCATATACTATGAAAGTGGAATGCGAAATTACTAGCAGGTAAGTACTGGACTAATAGGCTTTAGAATCGCTAGGACTACGTTACTGAACCTTCAGATTACTAGTAGGAGGCCTAGGGGACTCGGGTGCAGAGTGTGCGCTCTTATTCGGGATGCGGGACTAAGTCTATGGAGGCTAGTAAAAGCAAAGTTAGTGTTCTCGGGCGAACCCGACTAGGTAGGTTGAAAACGAAAGTGGATCTGGACCCTTGGATAGTGAGGCTATGGTGGGGCACCGAAATGCCGAAGTTACCTAGCCCAGGGGCTGCGGCTGCATAGGTCTGAAAAGACGTCGGGAATCCTTGTTGACGAACCAGGAGCCTGAAAGAAGGAGTTGCTGGCAGGCGACCAGTGTTGAAGTTCGAAGTGATCCAAGCCTGGATCGAAGATGGATGACACCTGAAAGCAGAGGGGACCAAGTTCTTAATCACTAGCCAGTGATTGTGTGGGCACCAGGATGGTACCGGGCGAAGTCACCTCGACCAGGTGAGTGGGCGACGCTGGGCTCTGCAGTCTCACGGACCAGGAGGCGTTGTCGGCGACCAGGATGGAGGTGCGAGCTGTCCCACGATGGTTGATGCTGTCGACGTCGCTGGACCCAGGATTGGGGTAACAAGTCTTGGCAAATTCAAGCCCACGCGGTGGACCTAAAATGGCGTCTGGAGTGGACCAGGAGGGTCCGGGGTGCTCCTCTTTTGGAAGGGAGCAAGGGCTAGTCTGGAGCAACCAGACTAGCAGTGGTGATGTCGTCAGTCATCGTCGGGAACGCCACAAGCCAGCGGGCTAGGGGGGGCGCAGCTAGCCGGCGTCTATGGCGGGCGCATAAGAGCGGAGCTCCGTGCTAGCGCTGCCAAAGATCCGTAAATTATCCTTTTATAGCGGCGAACACCGTCTGATTCCAGTGGGGGCTGACTCCCCTACCCCCTGTGGACCTCCGACGTGAATTTGGGTGAGGTGCGGGCACGGGAGCCCCCTGCAGCACCGCCGGTCGGAGGACGACGGACCAGGCCAAGATCCCCGGCCTTTCCTGGGACACGCAGCCGTGTTGCGTCACCCGACGTGCGGCCGCCTGGTATTAGCGCCCCGACGCTGATTGAGCCCCGTGGTCGGCAGCTCCTGCGGCCCCTCCTGCGCGCCGCAAACACAGCGAAGGGCCTCTGAAGAGCTCGCTGAACGCGCCGAAGCGCACAGTGGAATCCAGCGTGAGGAGACTTTGCAGGGTACTCACCGGTCGAGCCCACGTGGCGCTGGCGGAGCCCCGCGCTAGCTCAAGCGCCTTGGCACACTGCCGGTAAGGACTCCCTGGTCATCTGAAGTCGCGGCGTAAGGCTTGGGGAGACAGAGGCTGCTTTGGGACCGAGGGCCAGAGACACGAGGACTACAAGCAGAGGAGGCCCAGGGGCGTCCTAGGGTTGACGAACCTTGTGTAGGGATTATCGTCGACTGGCCATCTTGGCCTATAGGCCCCACTGAGCACGCCAGCCTATACGGAAAAGGAGGCCAGGCCAACGGACCACCGGTACCGGCCTGTGTACGGGGAGGGATCCCTCATCGCTCATTTGGGGGGCTATTGAACTCTTAGGCTT
This sequence comes from Lissotriton vulgaris, assembly GCF_964263255.1. Classification (NCBI taxonomy): domain Eukaryota; kingdom Metazoa; phylum Chordata; class Amphibia; order Caudata; family Salamandridae; genus Lissotriton; species Lissotriton vulgaris. The sequence continues at coordinate 36,407,731 of NC_141687.1, read as the reverse complement.
GTGGACACTGGCCTCCCCAGCCACTGGAACGATGGGCAAGGGGGACAAGACGCAGTCGAAACTCACATTTGACCAGCGGAGGCAGAAGGCGCCAGAACCTCCAGCCGCCCAGTCCCCGGGGGCTGCTGCTGACCCGAGTGCCGCACTGTGCGCAGAAATAAAAGGTATGCTTAATACAATGGAGAAAGGCCTGCAGGAGGGCATGTCAGCCATTGGCACCAAGATTGACGCCCTGGCGTATCGGATGGACCGGATGACGGAGAGAGTGGACAAGCATGCGGAGCGGCTGGACATGGCAGAGCGCAGGTTGACGGAGGCGGAGGAGGCGCAGACTGAATGGGACGCTGACCGCAAGCAATTTGGGAGGCTGCTTCAGGTGATACAGGAGAAATCGGAAGACTTGGAGGCGCGCTCCAGGCGATCTAACATCCGCGTCACGGGTGTGGCAGAGTCGACCCAAACGGGTAAAATGGAACTATGCGTTATTGGGGGACGACACCCTTTCCCCCATGTTCATAGTGGAGCGCGCCCACCGCACCCTGGGACCAAGGCCTCCTCCAGGTGCGAATCCTAGGCCGATAATAGCGAAAATTCTCAACTACAGAGACAGAGACGCTGCCCTCCGTGCCGCTCGAGAGAAGGGGAAGCTGCAGTACGAGGGAATGAACATTTCGTTATACCCTGATTTCACCTCCAAGGTACAGGAGGAGAGGCGGCGATTCGTCCCCTACAAGCAGCGACTCAGAGACCTGGGGTTGGACTACGCCATGTTGTACCCGGCGCGGCTGCGCATCAACAGGCAGGGCCACTCGCACTTTTTCACTGATCCCCGAGAACTGCAAAAATCCCTGAAGCAATGGATGAAGGAGAACCGAGGAGACCCGACGGCGCCTGGAGAGGAACACACTGGCGAAGGAGACCTGGATGAGCAGGACTGAGGAAAGGAGGGGACTCAGAGGCACTTTCCGGAGATTCAGATACTCTGGCCACTGTGACAATCCCCACCTGACGGACCGGGAAGTGCCCACTCGGAGCGCGCCACTGAGGCAGGCGGACTACTGTATCCGAGATTATGGGTGAGATCTGCACAGGCTGCATTGGTTCTAATGGGGAGCTGCGATCACCATGCTACTGTGAAATTGGGCTGGGGCGGTCTCGAGGGGGCCTGACACATGGAAGGAATACAGAGGTCGGGGTGTGGGGGGGGGGGGAAGGCCCGTGAATGCCGGTAGGATACTGCACTTACTACTCATTGCCGCACTAGTATATGGGGGCGCTGGCGAAGGAGCAGCTTATGGACATTGCACGTGAGGTCCGAACGGACGGTGGACGATAAAGCATCTTTGTAGGCTACCTCTGCCCTAGTGCTTACAGTGCTTGCGGCTCTTATTGAGCCTGGTTGGGGAAGTTTTGAATGGGATTGAAGGCGGGTGGGGGGGAGGGATGCAGGGTACTCGGTCACACCAGGTTGGGGTTGGTTGACTGTGGGAGGAGGGGGGAGATGGGAGTTATGGGTTCAGAAATGTTCGGGGGGTCCAAACTGTGCTCTGAAATGTTGTGTACCTTGGAGGGCGTAGGCAGATGCTACGTACAGAGGGGGGTGGTGAATGTAAGGGCTTTGACATTGATGTGCTCTTTGAAGGACAATGGGTGATGCATCACATGATGACTTACTGAGTGACACAGAGACCCTCAAGGCTGTCACATGGAACGTGAGGGGGTTAAATGATTACCGAAAACTCCGCAAGGTGCTGCAATACCTACTCCGACATAACATAGACCTGGCGCTACTGCAGGAAACTCACTTGCCCGACACCAGTAAGATGCTCACACATAGGGGGCTTCAGGGAAACGCCACTTACGCGGGCTTCACCACACACGCAAGAGGGGTTCTCACATAGGTCAACCCGAAATCCAAGCTATCTCTCACACTACTGAAAGCGGACCCGGAAGGAAGGTTTGTGTTGAACAGGTGCGTAGGCAAGGGCCACGACATACTAGTCATGAACGTCTATGGCCCGAACTATGATTCCCCTGACTTCTATGCGGCAGTGGCGGGCCACTGTGCTGAGTGCCCCGCTGATAGAATGCTTTGGGGGGGAGACTTCAACTTCACATTTAGCGCAGAGCTAGATAGGTCGGCGGGCCCCCCCGGCGCCCGCCGGCGGCCGCGCTACAGATGCAGGCTGAAATGATGCGACTAGGACTGGTAGACGTTTGGAGAGATAGGCACAACGACAAGGGGGGATACACACACTACTCCGCGTATCATAACATCCATACCAGGATAGATTACTGGCTGTCCACACACACACTGCTCCCCATGATTAGGGGCTGCAGGGTGCTTCCCCGCACCCTGTCGGACCACTCCCCAGTATTGCTGGTACTGACTACTCCCAAGCAGAGGATCCCTCCGTTCACGTGGCGCTTCCCGCCTTATTCACTACTAGATGAGGCGTTTAGGGCTGACCTGGGGGAGGACATAGATACCTTCTTCGCCACTAACGTAGGCTCAGTGGACAGTTTTGGGACAGTCTGGGAGGCATTCAAAGTGTACGTCAGGGGGGTAGTCATGGCGAAACACTCCAGTGTCCTCAAAGCGATTAGAAACAGGCTTAAGTATCTTGAGGGGCAGATTGCAGACTGCGAACGCCGCCAGCTACTGGACTCGACGCCGCTCGGGGATGGGCCCTTGCAAGGCCTACTGAAAGAGTTCCACGAGGAGGCAGATAGAGAGGTCAGACATCTAGGGAAATATGCGACAGCGCGCACGTATGGAGAGGGAGATCGTCCTGGAGCACTGCTAGCTAGGATAATGAAGGGCACCAGGCGCAGACAGACAGTCCCGGAACTACAAACTCCAGGGGGGGCGATGGTAACTACGGAGAACGACATTCTAGCGGAATTTCGGAGATTTTACGAGGACCTATACACTACCAAGATCACAGGGGTGGAAGACCAAATTGACAACTATTTAGACTATATCAAAATGCCGTTCCTCGAGAACTGGCAGAGGGAATTCCTGATGTCCCCTATACTCCGTGAGGAAATATCGGACGCGCTAGACACCATGAGGTCCGAAAGTGCGCCCGGGATAGATGGACTGACGGTGGCATTCTATAAGGCGTACAAGGACAAGCTGTTGCCTTACCTCTCCACCCTCTTTGACGAGATATGCGAGTACGGCGCTATGCCGCCCTCGATGAGAGAGGCGCTCATCGTCACGATATTGAAGCCAGGCAAGCCTCCTGATCTTCCAGGTTCATACCGCCCTCTTTCCCTTCTAAATGTAGACGCTAAGCTTTATGCGAAGGTCCTGGCGACCAGACTGGCACTGGTGGCCCCGGAGCTAGTAGCCCCGGAGCAGGCAGGGTTTATCCCAGCTAGGAACCTCACTTACAACATCCGCACTGTCATGGGGGCCATGCAACACACTAGGCATGATACTAAAGCCATGGCGGTCTTCCTCGACATGGAGAAGGCCTTTGACTCCGTGGAGTGGCCCTTCATGCGTAAAGTGCTGAAGAGGCTGGGGCTGGGGGAGCTCTTCCTCCAACTCCTGGGCGCGCTTTACCATATGCCCACGGCGAGGATCAGGCTGGGGGACGCAGTCTCGAAGCCGATCGCCATTAGCAGAGCCACGAGGCAGGGGTGCCCCCTCTCCCCGGTACTATACGCACTGGTGGCGGAGCCACTGGCGTGCGCGATTCGGGAATACCACTCCTATGAAGCCATCAGCTACCCTACTTACAAGATTGGCATATCCACGTATGCGGATGACACTCTGTTGTACGTCAGAGACCCGGCCAATAATCTGTCTTCGGTCTTGAGGGAAGTGGTTAGGTTTGGCGCACTCTCGGGACTAAAGGTCAACTGGTCAAAATCAGTAGCCTTCCCGCTGACCCCAATCACCGAACCTTTCGAGATGGACTACCCGCTCCAATGGTCCACAGAACCGGTAAGGTATTTGGGCATCATGCTCCACACAGATCCTGACATTATGATGAGGGAGAACTACGGGGTTGCCTACAGTAAACTCGTAGACGACGTGGAGCTTTGGATTAAGCTTCCGCTGTCGCTGATGGGTAGAATAGCTATGATGAAAATGGTAATTCTCCCGAGGCTTCTGTTTCTCTTCAATAACCTCCCGATGGTCCTCTCGAAAGCTTTCTTTGCGACCATGAACAAATTACTGGTGAGACTGGCGTGGGCTGGAAAGCAACCTAGAGTGCAATGGAAGGTACTACAATTGCCATACGAGCAAGGAGGTCTGGCTGCTCCAGACCTGGAGCGCTATTACAGGATTGCGCAGGCCTCCCATCTCCACACCTGGATTCATGGCGACCAGGACATCCCGCATGTGATCCTGGAGCGGCTGTTCGCGGACCCCACCCCACTTCCAGCGACCATCTGCGGTCCCAAGGACCGCAGAGTGGGCGTGCTGGACTCCCTCCTGTCCACTAACCATGTCTGGCATTCCAAATTGCAGCGGCAGGACAAAGTGCTGATGTACGCACCCAACATGCCGATACAGTGGGCGCTATGGCTCCCAACATTGACGGAACCCGGTGTATACAAGGCCCTCAACGAACTAGGCGCACGCACCATGGGGGACCTCTTTGTGCAAGGGAAGGTGAAGACGTGGGAACAGCTCGCGCACGGGGGGGAGCGTACCTCCATGCTTCAACGCTTCCAGTATCATAGGGTGAGGAGTGCGCTGCTGGATCAGTTGGGCCCCGACTTGGAAGAACCTCCTGAAGTCCCGGAACTAGTATTCGTCATAGATACTGAGAACCCGCAGAAGCTGATTTCTAGGCTTTATAAGATAGGTCATGAGCACACGGCACTACACTACACTAGGGCGCGCTTAGCCTGGCAGACTGATCTAGGGACCCAAATTGACGACGGCATGTGGGAGTACTGCTGCGCGGCCTCCAGGCGCATTTCCCTGAACGGACGGCACCGCTTGATCCACTTTAAATTCTTGCAACGGGTGTACCACACGCCGGAACGATTGCACAGGTACGGCCTACGGGACACGCCACGCTGTGAGAGATGTCATGCCCAAGTGGCGGACTTCCTGCATTTAGCCTGGTGGTGCCCGGGAGTTCAGAAGTTCTGGGCCTGCGTATTTGCAGAAATTAGCAATATAGTGGAGCTGGACTTGATACTTGACCCGGCCCTCGCTCTGATGGGATACACAAAGGAGATACCCCTCTCGGTGAGGAAACTGGTGAGCATGGGCATGCTCCTTGCAAAACGGGTAGTGGCTCTATGCTGGATGAGGGGCCCCCTTCCTACACTGAAGAGGTGGACTGGCGACATGAAGTACTGCAACACTCAAGCGGACGCATACAGCAAGCTCCTCCCGCCCCGAAGTCGACCCAAGAACTTCTGGGGGCTATATCAGACTTACCTAACCTCCAGAATGGACGAGGATGTGTCTGTGGAGGGGGAGGGGGAAGACCAAGAGAGTGACCCGCACATGGAGCCTGGATAACTCCGTCAGGGCTCTTCCCTACACTATAGTATGTCACTGGGCGGGAGAAGCCACCACACCCCTAACTGTGTGAGACAATAGGAGACACCCTCTAGATTGCTGGAAGGTTGCATGCGGCACGAGCCAAAACACGTCACCGGGACGCACACTAACAAACACGAGGAGCACAAACAGGGGAACAGTTGTGGGTTGGGGGGGTTCATGGGTTGGGGTATTGGTTGGGAGAAAATGATAAAAATGTACAGTTTTGTTCATATATACACAGTGCACACCGCAACACAGATAGGATTAGCAGGCGGGGGTAGTCCTGCTTGGTCCGCACTGCTGCTGAGACCTAAACTTGATCTATATGCCCTTCTGCCTGCTACACGTAAGTGTCATGATTGTGGCGAGGCAGCCCACTGCCGGCCCGAGATGGGTTGTAGGCGAATGGCTCTTCGTACATTGTAATGTGCTGTTATTTTTGCATGATAAACACAATAAAAAATTTTTTTTAAAAAAACAAGCCAGCGGGCTAGTAGCCAGACAACGCGGTGAGCAGCCAAAAAGCAGAAGGGCCCCACGCAGATCTCATGGATGCTGGGGGGCTGGTCTTCGGTGCTGGAGCTGCTCAGGGTCGGGGCTTCTCGGACCCCAAAGCACTCACCAGAGGATCCCTCGGCGGTCGTGCTGGATAGAAGTCGTGCAGTTCTGATGATGGCCGGCCCCTCGAGGTCTCGTCGCACCTACGGTTCTCAGCTTAGCTGTAGAGGTAGGTAGAGGTCAGAGGTGCCAGGGAAGCCGGGTCTCGTCGGGCTGGTCAGTCGGATTCCGGAGGAAGGACGTGCAGCAAACCGCAGAGTCCTGCGGATGCAGGGTGACTACTCCTTAGTCACAAGGGAGAAATCTTAAGAAGAAGTCGAGAGTTCCTTTCGTAGAAAGTAGTGTCTTGATTCAAAGATGATCTAATTTGGAAGGGTCCCCGCTCCTGCCTTTATCCTAAAGAAAGGGGTGGGTACGCGACTAGGTCCTGCCCGAGGGGTGGGACCAGGAAGGAGGGTGGTTACACCCCTCTCACATGCCAGACTTTCCCCAGGCCAGGGGCTGGTGTGCCCCTGGAACTGGTTCTACCCGGCAGATGCATAGTGAGCACCGGGGTGCCACTTGCAGTCACCTTCCTGTAAAGCCCTGCCTACCCAGGATACACAAAACCCTGTCTGGGATGGTGCTAGACTCGTGTCTGTGGTGGCAGCATCCATTTTGTGGAGCTGAGGCTTCGTTTAACTTTAACCGGGGTTCACAGTTACACACATGTCGTGTCCCTCTAGAAGGGTGGAATGCTAACCCCGTCGCCAGAATTGGCGAGGGGTTAGTATTCCAATTCGTATGACACCTTACTCGACATGTTTTGATAAAGCGATACCAAAGATAGCATTTAACCGCGAGGATTATAATGCACTTAAGAGTATATGGTATGCGTTATCATGGAACAGCTATTAGGACTTGGTTCCGCAAGCTGCAAACGGGCTCGGCTCATGCCAGAGCACCACTTCGCACGATTCCAAGCACTCTGCCTTCAGGATTGTCAAGGCCTGCCATAGGAGTGACTGATAGGAATCTATGTGTCCATTTTAGGGTTAGATATAGGTATACTATATCTAAAGCAAAGGGTGATTACACCACCTTGCCCCAGCTGTCGTGCAGCCAGTTGTGTCAGATTTAGATGGCCATCCAGGGGTGGCGTAATACATGCTTCAGCCCCTGGTAGGCCCTGGGTACACCTATGCCCTGAGTTACAGGGTCTGATAAGGTAGCCCAGTACCAATTGGATAATGCACCTAAGGTACATGTGTCAATTTAGTGAGAGAACAGCAAGGCTGTGGGTCTGATTAGCAGGCCCACAGCCAGAGAAAGTCGTAAACCAGTGAAACAAAAGCAAAAAATCTGTGTGATCATAGGATTGCAGACCCTACTCTCCTACATGACCCCCCGCCCCCCAAACTTTGGGACAATAAACTAACCTTGACCAGGTGAGTCTTCTTGCTCTAAGTGGAAATACCTGGAGAGCCCATCTGCATTGCCATGATCAGTGCCAGGTCTATGCTCCACTGTAAAATCCATCCCCTGTAGGGAAATGGACCACCTAAGCAGTTTGGGGTTTTCACCCTTCATCTGATTTAGCCATAAGAGGGGCTTATGGTCGGTCTGAATCTTGAAATGAGTGCCAAACAAGTATGGCCTCAGTTTCTTCAGGGCCCAAACCACAGCAAAGGCCTCCCTCTGAATAGCTGCCCAATTCTTCTCTCTGGGGGTCAGCCTTCTGCTTATAAAAGCAATGGGCTGGTCATGACCATCAAAATTCAGTTGTGATAGAACAGCTCCCACACCCAACTCAGAAGCATCTGTTTGCACAATGAATGGTTTGGAGTAGTCTGGACTCTTGAGGATAGGTGCTGTGCACATGGCCTGCTTTAGGTCATCGAATGCTTTTTGACAGCCTGCTGTCCACTGAACTTTCTTTGGCATCTTTTTACTTGTCAGTTCATTAAGTGGAGTCACAATTGATCCATAATTCCTGACAAACTTTCTGTAGTAACCAGTCAGGCCCAAGAAAGCACGAACCTGAGTCTGGGTGGTTGGAGGAGCCCAGTCCCTGATTGACTGTATCTTGCTCTCCAGTGGCTGAACTTGGCCCCCACCTACAAGGTGGCCCAAGTATACAACCTGTGTCTGCCCTATCTGGCACTTTGTGGCCTTGATAGTGAGACCTGCTGCTTGCAGTGCCTCTAACACTTTCCTCAGGTGGACCAGGTGATCCTCCCAGGTGGAGCTAAAGACAGCTATATCATCAAGATATGCTGCACAGAAGTCATCCAGCCCAGTGAGAACATGATTCACCAGCCTTTGGAAGGTGGCAGGTGCATTTTTCAGACCAAAGGGCATTACCACAAATTGATAATGTCCACCAGGGGTTGAAAATGCTGTCTTGGGCTTGGCATCCTCAGCTAACCTGATTTGCCAATACCCAGCTGTCAGGTCAAATGTACTTAAGTAGTTGGCAGAAGCCAATCTTTCTATAAGTTCATCTGCCCTTGGTATTGGGTGGGCATCAGTCTTAGTGACTGCATTGAGGCCTCTGTAGTCTACGCAAAACCTCATTATTTATTTATTTATTAAGCAACTTATATCGCGCAAACTAAACCCGAAGGTGTCAAACCTCATCTCTTTCTTACCACCCTGGGTCTGAGGCTTTGGCACTAGAACTACTGGACTAGCCCAAGGGCTATCTGAGGGTTCAATGACTCCCAACTCCAACATTTTCTGCACTTCTGTTTTGATGCAGTCTCTAACATGATCAGGCTGCCTGTAGATTTTACTCTTAACTGGCAAGCTGTCACCAGTGTCAACCTCATGGGTACACCAATTGGTTTGACTGGGTGTTAGAGAGAACATATGCCTGAAGGATTGAAGAACTTGTTTGCAATCCTTCTGTTGATGTTCAGAGAGGCTGCCACAAAAGACAACACCATCTACTGATCCATCATCAGGATTCTGAGTGAGCAGGTCTGGGAGAGGGTCACTCTCTTCCTCCTGTCCCTCATCTATGGCCATGAGCAAGCTCATGTCCTTCCTGTCGACATATGCTTTGAGCCTGTTTCCATAGAGCAGCCTGTGGGGGCTCCTGGGAGTTCCAAGGTCCACCAGGTAGGTGACCTCTCCCTTTTGCTCAAGGATTGTGTGGGGCCCAGACCATTTGTCTTTGAGTGCTGCTGGGGCCACTGGCTCCAACACCCATACCTTCTGTTGTGGTTCTGAAAATTCCGGACCCTGCCATAATGGTGTACCAAGGCCTAAACACTCGTGCAGAAAATATCATCATACCACGACGAATTTGGTATCAATAGACCGGTAATGAGCAGGACATTATGCCTGTGTATTTGCGTCACGATCGAGTGATGCTATCACCCTTAAATCACTGTTCTTGTCCTGAGCCCACGGCATCCATCTTGTGTCTTGCCCTCATATAGTCAATTGATTAAAGGCCGAATTTGATCCAAAGGACACGTCCACCTTTCTCTGACTCCTATTTGACCTGAACAGGCTGAATCTGCCTACGTGATGTTGCCCTCACCAAACCAGTCCATGCCCTCTAGTCAATCTATATTAAAGATCTGAGCAACTTGTTGTGTACATTGGCCTGAGCAAGATTAGAAGGCCGAATACAGTAGCCATGCCTGTTTATGACCCACAAGCATCCCTTATCCTACATTTCTATCTTCCACACCTGGCTCTGTTTCTCTGCTTCTGGGCTTTTACAATGGGGAGGTGACTGTTTATATGATGGGGAGGAAACCAGTTCTATTGTGAGCTTCTCCGGCCTGCACAGGAAAATATGTGAAGTTTGACATATGTTCATGATGGAAGATGGGTTGGTCAGTTTGGGCAAGTAGAATGGAATTCATAATTATAGCCTGCTTTGTTATGGTACCATGGGAGCGACCTACAATGATGTGTGTCACAGCAAGAATGTGAGCCTAGGGGCAAACTTTTTGTATAAAAAGCCTGCCTGAGAAAGCTCAGGCAGGCTCTCTCTTTCAATTGTAAAACTACGGTTGGACGACGAAGCCTCATAATTAATTATAATAAAGATGTCTTTTAATTTTACAGATTGGCTGTCAATTCCTTTGCTGCTTTATTATGCAAACTGCTGGATAGATCCCTGGTGGGTAGAGTGAGTCATTTTCCACTTTTCCTCAGTTGGCGCCCACTGTGGGGCCTTATCATGGAGTGGTTATCTGCAGGAGTGTTTTGTCAAAGGATGGAAGAACTGCTGGGGAAGACAAGACAGAATTCTACCAAAAAGAGGTACTCTGGGCACAGGGTTTTCTGGGGGATTATCTGTCTCTGTGGCCCAGTATGTTTTTCGATTTTTCTGACTTAAAACTCCCCTAAAGATGTCACTCCTGACTAAGGAACCCATTCTTTTTTTTGCTGTAAGTATTTTTTAACAGACTGTTAGTGCAGTGGGGAATTGACAGTTATAATCTGGACAAATATTTGTGTATATGCAAATTGCAATTTGTATAGGCAGTTGAAGAGATATTTTCTCCATCTGTTTTAGTTGAAGAATAAAAATGGGTCGCTCCAAGTCCTTTTTGGTTCTGAGTCCTTAGTTATTTATTGGTCGCAGAAATGTGACGCAGTCCTTAGTTATTTATTGGTCGCAGAAATGTGACGCGGTCCTTAGTCTTGGTTGCTTTTGTAGATTATCAATGGTTGCTTTTGTTAAGATAATCTTTGGTTTGGGTACCGGTACATTTGGTTCATTTGGTAGGCCTTTGGTTGCTGTGGTTCAGATTATCGTTGGATAATCTTCCTCAGTATTGGTTCCTTAGTTTTATTTGAACACTGCAGTATTCAAAAACCGTGGGTCACGTACATTTGCGTGTATATCGTTGGAGATAGCCCCATGAAGTTTGAAACCCGACTAGTGAGCGCAGATGCCTGGTCGCGGTATTTTGTTTTGTATTAGTATTGACTAGGTTGCAACAAAGGATTCCCGGTTGGAGGATTCGCGTCTGATACCTCCGGTTGGAACTCCAATTTATGAGCTCTCTTTAAAGGTCTGTGAGGCTGTCCCTTTTGCAGCCTTCTGGAAATCTGAAAGAAAAATAGGAACTAAAACGTTTTTGTTGTAAATACGGTTTACAACTAGTATTGGCAGGTTAACACAGTCTGTAGGCTGTTCCTTGTTCCTGTCCTAAGTGTTGACCTATGGGTTAAAATGGGTGTTTAAATGTCTATGTTGTTTGTGGGTTTTGTTGTAAATTGCGACGGCACTATGTACAAGAACGGCGCTATGTACAAGAAATGGTTAGAGCGCGCTGTTTTGTGTGTCCTGAGTGTTTGACCCCCTTCTGTTTTGTGTCTGGAATGAGCTCAATGTATGTATGTGTATGGGTCACGTTCGATAGATGTAAATAAGGCTCCAAGAAAAAAAAAATGAAAAAACGAAATTGCCTGTTCTTTAGACACACGGTGTTAGAGGTTCACAGCCAAGTCTTTTCAGCTGTAGTATATCTAATAAGAATGTTCTTTCAGCCAGCACCTCTCTAGTTAAACACGGGTGGTGGAATTTTGCAAACAGTCCTTTTTAAATAAATGTGGCGCAGTAATCTCACGCAGTCCCAGTTAGGCAGCTGCGCCTAGGCTTGTGTGTTAATATGTATCTAAATAATAGGCAAGGGATGTAGTGAGCGTTTTACATGTAGAACAGTCACAAATAGCAATAATTAGGCTTCATTAGGAGGAAAAAATTATTAATTATGAAAAATAAATATTAAAAACAAAGTGCTACAAAAATCGTTTTTTAATATTTGTGAAGCTTAACACTCATACTATGACCCCTTAGCATTAAAATGTTTGATTTAAGTTATGTTGTACCACGAAAATGACCAAACACTTCTGTGCGCAATTTCCCTTACCCTAGGCTCAAACAAGCTCATTTCTATAAGGTATAAATTATTATTTTCAAATGTATGACTCCTAAATTAGGTATTAGACATTCTAGTAATACCCATTATGCAATAAAATTGTAGGATATGTATTTCTTAGTATCTAGAATACCAAAGTCGATTTTCAGATAAATAGACTGTTTTGAATGGTTTCAGGGCCCCTTTTTAAAGTGTCTCTTTAGTAAATACATACATTTAGATCTTAATATATATGTTTGCAGGTTGTGCCTTCTTATGATTCAGCGAGTCAATGTGTCATAGAATTGCAAGAAAAAAAAAGAAAGAAATTATTGTTTTAAATATAGTGAAATATTGCAGGTTATGTGGAAGTGGTTAAACCTACTGGCCTTGTCAGCTTCAGTTACCACGAGCAGGGGACTGGCAGAACCTGTATAACGTGTTCCAGCAGTAGCGGCCGAGATGTTATCTTGTAAGGCTGTCTTGTTGACATTTGTGACCTTTTAATTAGGGCCTCGCCTGTGGAATGCAGCATGACATGGTTAAACATGCATCTGATGCTAACTTCAGCTGCCTCTTTGTATTTAAATCCCTGCCCCTGCCACGGTCCTGACCTGAGGTCACTTGAATAGCCTGACTTGCTCCGATAAATTTAATTCCTGCTCATGTTTATAATTTAAAAGTATCTTCTTAGAGCGTTACAAGTATGACATTAGCTGGGATGGGATTTTCGTTTTTGGGAACTAAAATGAGCAAAGGATGCAGGGCCATGTACATCAATGATGATTGCATTTTAGCCAAAGAACAAATAATAGCTCCAGCATGTTCCTCAAAACGCTTGTTGTTTGGTAAATTATGTCACCAACACATTTATTTTCAATTAGATATGTGCTGACACAGCATTGCATCCCGCTAATAATAATAAAAGGAACACTAATTTTGTAAAACTGCAGCCTCATTTGTCAGTACCCTGAAGGATTTTAGAGCCCACACGTGGTTTGCATAGCTCCCAGTTGCTTTCATAATGCTGCACACAAGCGCTATATAATGAGATGTAGTTGATTGTATATGATTTAAATCTGTAACCTTCATTCATTGCAGGCTGGCTTGTTCTCATTTACCGCATTCACATTACATCTGCGTTAAAAGCACACATCTGAGATAATAAACAAATAGGAAAGGTATTCCTTCATGCAAAATTGTAGCACCTGCACTTCATGTCTTACAAATTAAGCACTGTGTAAAATGAAGGAACATGATTTTAAAAGGGCAAATGCAAAAGTGATTTCTTTGAGAAAACAAATATCAAACATTCTGCTAAATGATCTGTAGAACTGGTATATGTGTGTCTCCATGCTAGGAAGTTTATTTGACAAAAAGAAAAACGAAGTGTTACATTAAGTTTTAGATAGGCAATAAGTAGAAGCCCTTCCCCAAAATTCTGCAACTTAAAGGCCTTAGGCCTGAGTGAGAACGGGTGTTTTTGCAAAGTACATAAAAAAAAAGTTACAGGTAAGTAATGAAAAGTTTTTATATGTCACGCTGTGTCATGTTTTGTAGTCTGATAAAAAGGGTTATAATTGATGTTATATTATGAGAAATGTGTGTGTTGTGTATCTTTTCTGCTTCTTCCTACAGATAATTCATGGATTGATTCACAAGACACGTGAGTTGGCTGGTTGAAGAGAAATGGGTTTTTTTTGCGTAATTTCTTTAAGAAAAAATGTGTGTTTATGTTTCATTTATACATTTGGTCCACTGAAACGCGTTATTTGATTTCTTTATTTTAATGTTTTGTGTGTATGTTCTGTTCTATGGTGCTACTTTTGTGTACAAGTTCCCCTGTGTTGTGAAGGAACGCATATGACGATATGCATTGTTTCACAATAAATTGGATGAATTTGTATTAAGATAAATTTCACAGATATGCACCACATACTGTGAGCGAGTAAGGCAGCAGTTTTTCCAGTGCATGCCTAAATTTGGCTGTAATGATTTTTTTAAGAAAACTAAAATGATATACTGGATTAAAGTGTGCTATTCGTTGTTAGTCACTTAACTGCCTTTTTCCTTAAGGACAGGCAGCTCTGCATTTATGTATCCTTGATTGGGCCTAAGGATGGAATTATAGATCCGTGACTAAAGGTGGCCTAATTTCGATATCGCATTTTTTTTTTGATCGCATTTTTTGATTCCTGAATAAGCCTATGGATTCATTTTTTTCCCTGAAGAGACAACTGAACATTAGTTAGAATTATCGTGTAGGGTATAGATTGTCAGCGGTAGAGTTAAATTTCTGTAACATTGGTCTTTCATGTATCCCCGTGCTCTTGGTGCTGTGTCACATGCCTTAGGCCACCCAAGCAAACTCTTGTCCTTCCTATAGATTTTTCTTTTTGCTCCTTCCCTGACCAATGTTGCATCATGTTTGTTATTGAAGATTTTTTAGTTGTGTCCTACTTCCATTTTCCCTTCTCCATCTTCCTTTCACCAGTCAACCCATTTATTATTATGGGTGTATTGTTCATGTTCACACTTCTAGACTGCAGTGATGTATTAGGAACTCCCCTTATGCTACATACCATTCCCTTTTGTGTGACCAGACTGGTTCTCAAGAATTTTCTTTAGGCCTACTTCAAATGCCTTTTCAGACTGACTGTCAGGATAGTGATAGCCTGGTTAAATTGACCCAATACAAGTTTTCCATCTCAATAGGAGATTTTCCATCTCAATAGGAGATATCTCAAGTTTACATTCTTTTTAGTACAACATATTTTTAATGTCTATTTTTAATTTTTCAGTTCTCTTCTGTTTCTGCTGTTCCAATTTTTTAATAAGATGTGTTCTAATCATGCAGATACCAGGACTCTCTAGTTCTTGTCCTTTTGTCTGCACAGTTGATCATTAGCCTTTGTATTACATAGCGCATTTGATGCACATTGTTTAAAGAAGGGACTTCTTCATGTCCTTGATAATGTGTATTCTGTCATTGCTCTATTTGAGATGTTCTAGATAAGGAGTTTAGGAACACCTAGGCTTCATCATTAAGGAGAATATGTATTTACCCCATTAAATAATGTACCCCATTAGACAATGCCACTGTGTGAGGGCATCCATTTAGGTTCCCATGGTGTATTGCCACTCCTTTGCAGATTACAGGCCACTTGCTTAACTGTTTTTATATCTGACTTGAAGGAAACTAACAATTGTGTTACATATCCTACATCACTAGGTTCCTGCCGGATCTTCCAGAGTCAAAGGAAGAGTGATTCCCTGCAGACCTGTGATCAACACTAAACCCACTCCCCATCAGTGACCGCTACAGATTGCTCTACAAATCCTGCAACAAGGAAATCGCGAAGCTGGACAGCGATCATCAGCGCGACATCAGTGGTACCTCCAAAAGCAAGGCATCTGCTTGAAAGGCGTTGCAGAAAAAAGGAGAAGCCGGTTCCTTGTTTTCCACAGAATTAGAGTTATTCATTTGGGCTCTGTACCAGCGGAACGGCAGTGCACCCAAGGATCCACGTTTGGAAAAAGGCACTACATTCTGGTGCCCATGAGAGAGCAGCTTGAGCGTCCTCTGACACTAAATGATGAGTGTTGGAGTCTGAAAGTGCTGCTGACCTTGCTAGGTTTGTTGCTAAGTGGTGCTTGGATCTGCACGAGATGCTTTGTGCCCTTGATTAATGAAGAGCGCATCATTTGTAGTGTCTGCCACAAAGAAGAGACACTGGTGCATTGTTTTGAGACATTGAGACTTTCGAGTGAGCTGTGAGTGTTTGCCCGGAGGGCACTCCTACTAAACAGTATTGTCTTCTCATGAAAAAGCCTGAATTGAAGAGGCCCAACGCGAAGAAGACACTGGAAGCGGATTTGATGGACAATAGAAGCCTGCAAGGAGAAGCTTTGGCGGACTCTGGGTATTTTCTGTGAGCTTGTATAGACTTGAAGTTTGGAAACTAATTTTTGCTGCTTTGCTGGCATTTGTTTTAAAGTACTATTCTGTTTAGTAAAAGCAGAATGAAGTCTCTCTGTGGAAGTGTATCCCTTTTTCATCTGAGAGCATTGATCAGGAACGCCACTGTTTCACTTGAACATATAATAGATTACTGAAATGCATAGGAAGCTATATGGAATGTTATTAGATAATTCTAGGATTTGCCTTCTGTTTAGGATTGTGGAAAATTATGATTTCATTCGTAATAATGGTCACTACGTCCTCCCGTGGTCTATATGTTCTCAACAACGTGTTTTCTAGTGTTATTCTAAAATGACATTGTCTTTTATGGGTGGGATTGTTTTTGTTGCTACCCAATTGACATCTGTACCCACCTCCCAACCTATGTCTCTTCCTACTATTACTTCTTTGCATTTGACTTTTGCTTTTCCTTTTCTCTCTTGCTTTTTCTGAAATTGTATTATGGTTTTCTGTTAAATTTCTTGATTGGTTACCATTTGCCAGTTGCAGGGTCACGTAGGAGTACAAACGGTTCAGTTTGTGACCTGAGTAGTGGCAGTAGGCCTGCAGGACTTGCAGTGTCCCTATGACCTGCTAATAATCACAGCTGAAGTACTCTATCAAGATTGCGTGAGCGACATTAGAAAATGGAGATTGTATTGAGGAATGACGATAAAAAGCAAGAGATGAAAAACAGACATTATAGAATATTGTTCTCTAAGTGCGGTATAGCTCTATCTATTTTAATACCTTTATGTATTTTATTGGCTACTATATTTTTTGGTTTGTTTCTTCTACACAATTGACGTCTGCACCAACTTCTCAACCTACTCTTTCTTTACTGTTTCTTCACATGACGTTCATATTTTACCTGAACATACATTGGTTAGGCCAGAGTTTACTGATAAACCCTTCTGTACAGCTTCTACATCAACACTAGAACATCACTAATTGTTGGGTGGGTGATCTTATACCACATACTACAGATAGAGGTGTTCACTATTTGGTCCTGCCATATATTGGCCTTTGTACCACTACGTGGGCAAGAAGCAGGCCCGGACTGGCCTTTGAGGGCACCGGGCAATTCCCCGGTGGGCCGCATGGTTGGGGGCCGGTTTTGGGCCCCAGGGGCCGTTTTTGTTACAGGGCCGTTATGCTGCTAAAACGGCCCTGTAACAAAAACGGCCGAAAACCGGCCCTGTCACAGAGCGCGGTCGCACCTCTCCCCCCTCCCCTCTCCTCCCGGAGGGGGGAGGGGGGCCGGCCGAGCACTTTGCCAGGGCCGGTTCTGGTTCCCAGTCCGGCCCTGGCAAGAAGACTTGTCCCGAGAGAGTTGCTAAGTAGTAAGATAATACTACAGCAACCCCTTGATGATCTGATAAGTGTAGACCTAGATTCAGACAGACATGGGTTTAGGTTATTGCCTATATAAGGGCAAAAGGAGCGTCTGTGGTTCTGAAAATTCCGGACCCTGCCATAATGGTGTACCAAGGCCTAAACACTCGTGCAGAAAATATCATCATACCACAACGAATTTGGTATCAATAGACCGGTAATGAGCAGGACATTATGCCTGTGTATTTGCGTCACGATCGAGTGATGCTATCACCCTTAAATCACTGTTCTTGTCCTGAGCCCACGGCATCCATCTTGTGTCTTGCCCTCATATAGTCAATTGATTAAAGGCCGAATTTGATCCAAAGGACACGTCCACCTTTCTCTGACTCCTATTTGACCTGAACAGGCTGAATCTGCCTACGTGATGTTGGCCTCACCAAACCAGTCCATGCCCTCTAGTCAATCTATATTAAAGATCTGAGCAACTTGTTGTGTACATTGGCCTGAGCAAGATTAGAAGGCCGAATACAGTAGCCATGCCTGTTTATGACCCACAAGCATCCCTTATCCTACATTTCTATCTTCCACACCTGGCTCTGTTTCTCTGCTTCTGGGCTTTTACAATGGGGAGGTGACTGTTTATATGATGGGGAGGAAACCAGTTCTATTGTGAGCTTCTCCAGCCTGCACAGGAAAATATGTGAAGTTTGACATATGTTCATGATGGAAGATGGGTTGGTCAGTTTGGGCAAGTAGAATGGAATTCATAATTATAGCCTGCTTTGTTATGGTACCATGGGAGCGACCTACAATGATGTGTGTCACAGCAAGAATGTGAGCCTAGGGGCAAACTTTTTGTATAAAAAGCCTGCCTGAGAAAGCTCAGGCAGGCTCCCTCTTTCAATTGTAAAACTACGGTTGGACGACGAAGCCTCATAATTAATTATAATAAAGATGTCTTTTAATTTTACAGATTGGCTGTCAATTCCTTTGCTGCTTTATTATGCAAACTGCTGGATAGATCCCTGGTGGGGAGAGTGAGTCATTTTCCACTTTTCATCACTGTCCAGGCTGATACACAGTCAGGACAGCCTTTTGGTCATGCCAAGCTTTTTGGAGTTCTTGGCTGGCCTTAAGGTTTTCAGATGCCTTTTCCATATACTCAGCCATCCTGGAGAGGAGACCAAGTACATAGTCCACTATGCTGGTTGCAGGTTTTTTGAGAGGTCTCTCCCATCCTTCCTTCACCAAACACAGGGGTCCTCTCACAGGATGCCCATACAGAAGTTCAAAAGGGCTGAAGCCAACCCCCTTCTGTGGGACCTCTCTGTAAGCAAACAAAAGGCAGGGAATCAGGACATCCCATCTACGCCTGAGCTTTTCAGGTAGCCCATGAATCATCTCTTTTAGGGTCCTGTTGAACCTTTCAACAAGCCCATTGCATTGTGGATGATAGGGTGTAGTGAACTTGTAGTTGACACCACATTCCTTCCACATAGCAGTTAAGTAGCTTGACATGAAGTTTGCACCTCTGTCAGAGACAACCTCCTTAGGGAAGCCCACTCTGCAGAACACTCCAACTAGGGCTCTTGCCACTACAGGTGCTGTAGTGGTCCTAAGTGGAATAGCTTCAGGATACCTGGTGGCATGATCCACTACCACCAGTATAAACTTGTGCCCTGATGTTGTCTGGGGTTCCATTGGACCAACAATGTCAATCCCCACTCTTTCAAAGGGCACCCCCACCACAGGCATTGGTATAAGGGGGGCCTTTGTTGTGCCACCTGACTTACCACTGGCTTGGCAAGTGACACAGGAGCGACAAAACTCCCTGGTATCTCCATTCAGGTGAGGCCAGTGAAAGTGTGAGACAAGCCTGTCCCAAGTCTTTGTCTGGCCTAAGTGTCCTGCTAAGGGAATCTAATGGGCCAAGGTAAGAAGGAAACCTCTCTGAGACAAGGGGATAACCAGCCTCCTGGTTGCACAAGGCTTGGGGTCTCTTGCCTCAGTATACAGGAGTCCATCAACCCAGTATACCTTGTGGGTACCTGTGGCGTTCCCTGCAACCTTAGCAGCAGCCTGCTCTCTGGGGGGTTCAAGGGAAGGGCAGTCTAACTGTTCCTTCCCCAGGTCTTCTCTTGAGGGTCCCCCTGAGCCCAGAAATTCAACTTGATCAAGTTCAAATTCTTTAGGCTCAGTTTCCCTCAATTCCTCTAGGTCAGCCTTCTCTGAGACTTGATCCTCAACCTGGGGCAAGGGGGAAGGCAATACCTTAACCCTACTGCTCTTCTTCTTGGAAGGTGTCTGGTCCATTGTTCCAGGATCCAGCACCTGTTCAGTGGGGCATTTTCTGGCCTGTGACCTAGTCACAGCAAGCACATGTGCTGGCAAGCCTAACATCTCCATGTGAGTCCTCTGCTCCACTTCTGACCATTGTGATGACTCCAAATCATTGCCCAACAAACAATCCACTGGGAGGTCTGAACCAACTACAACCTTCTTTTGGCCATTTACCCCTCCCCAGGAGAAAGCAACAATCGCCATACTGTGACTGGTAGTGACGTTGCTGGCATTGGTCACCAGGAAATCTGTACCTGGCATGATCTGTCCAGGGTCCACAAAGTTAGGCGCCACCATGGTGACACTGGCACAAGTGTCCCTATAGGCCTGAGCCATTTTGCCATTTATCAAAGGTGTCTGCCTGTATTTGCCCAAAGTATTGGGACTGACATCAGGGGATATATCCATATCCCCTGTACAGACAAGGACAGCCTGAGTGAGTGTGCCAACTAAGTTGTCATACCCCTCAGAACCCAAGGTTAACCCAACTAATCCCTTGGGAGGTGCACTACCACTGCTGACTGTACTAGGGGGTGCAGTTGCCTTAGGGGCTGTAGTGGCAGGAGTTTGCCCTCCTTTCTTGGTGCACTCACTAAACCAGTGAGTTTTACTTTTACAGTATTGGCACCACCTTTTAGATTGGCCTTCTTGATTCTTCTTCTTCTGGGAAGCCTGACCCCCCCCCCCCCTCTTTGGGTTGTTGGGGACCTGTTGAAGACTTCTGGTCATTTTGTTCCCCTTTAGTATCTTTACCCTTCTGGTCTGCTTTCTTCTGACCACCCTGGTTCTGGCCCTGGTTCTGCTTAACCCTTGTTCTGACCCATCTGTCTGCCTTCTTTCCCAATTCTTGGGGAGAGGTCAGATCTGAGTCAACAAGGTGCTGATGCAACAACTGGTTCTGACAATTGTTTAAAATCTGTTCCCTCATGATCAGATTGTACAATCCTGTATAATCAGTAACCTTACTGCCCAGCAACCAGCCCTCCAAAGCCTTAGTGGCACAATCTACAAAGTCAGACCAATCCTGAGACTGAATTTTCTGGGTATCCCTGAACAGCAACCTGTACTGCTCAGTGGTTAGGCCAAACCCATCTATCAGTGTATTTTTCAGGACTTGGTAATTGTTAGCATCCTCAGCTCTAGTAGTGAGGAGCTTGTCTCTACCTTTACCTTCAAAGGAGAGCCACAAGATAGCTGCCCACTGACTCTGGGGAACACACTGTACAGTGCAAGCCCTCTCCAAAGCAGTCATCCATTTGTGGATATCATCCCCTTGTTTAAAGGGGGGCACTATCTTACTCAGGTGTCTACTGTCTAAACTCCTGTCTTTTTCTCCTGGGAGAATGCTGCCACCAGTGAGATCTAACCCACTTAACTTTTGCTCTCTAGCAAAGGCAAGCCTCTCTTTGGCCAGGGCAAGTTCTTCGCTTTCAATCCTCAGATTGGCTTCCCTCATCTTAGCTTCATGCTCCCTTCTCTTAGGGGATGACATCCCTCTGTGAGAAGAGGTCTGAGAGCCATTGGTTCGAATGGATCTGTTAGAACCTCTAGATAGAGACCTATCTCGTCCATTCCCAATGTTAAGTCTGCCTGAGAGTGGCCCTGGGGGTCCCCCAAATCCATTCTCATGCCTACTTAAGTTGGTCCTAGTGAGTCTACTGACTTCTACCTGACCTTTGTCTGCCTCATCCTCTGATAATTCATCTTCCTCCTCCCCCTCAGCATCATCTGCTGCCTGGAGGTGGCGGTCAGGGCCACCAAGGGTTCCCTCTAAGGGGGGCATATTCCCATCTGGATGAGAAGGATCTGTGTTGGCAGACCTCCTGGCATCATAAGTCTCTAAGAGACCAATCAGAAAGGGAATGGTAGGGTTAGAACCCTGTTTTAGCTTCCTGGATGTGCAGATTTGCCTCATCTCCTGGAAGCTAAGAGCAGCATATCTGGAAGTGGCCTGTGGAAGGTCCACAACCACAAGAGGGGTCTCTGTAGACTCTCCGTGGTTAGACATGCTTCTAGTGTGGTGTAAGTGATGCACCTACCTACACTATTTGTTTGCCTACTGATCCCTTGCTAAGAGTTGTAGTCAAGGTGTGCTAAGCCTTGCTGAACTACAACAGCTGGTTCAGTAGAACTCAGAGTATTCTAAGCTAAGTTATATGTACCTTAACTTATGTGATCTTTCACAATGATATTCTTAGGATAAGTGTGGTAAAACAACAGCAAGCTCAAATCCCAACCGCTGCTCACCAATGTGAGAAGTTGGCCTGATATATAATGTTCACTATTCTAGTGAGCACTTTGTATCAGTCCAAACAACCCTTATGGTGATTGGTTGTAAGTCAACCTTATAGACCAGCTATCCTAGTAGCATGGATACGAGCAGTCTTCGGGCTAAACTCTAGAGGGCGTGTTAAGCCAGCTGTTATACCATCACATATACCCCTTGAACACCAAGTGAAAGGACACCACACAAGTGTTATGAAAATAAACAGTGTATTTATTTAGATCACAACAGCCCTGTACTCTTTATGAGGACAGGGTACTAAGCACACAACAAAACTCTTACGAAAATACTTTAAGTTGCACAATTTACACAAATGCCCGAGGGGCACGAAAAACCATATACTATGAAAGTGGAATGCGAAATTACTAGCAGGTAAGTACTGGACTAATAGGCTTTGGAATTGCTAGGACTACGTTACTGAACCTTCAGATTACTAGTAGGAGGCCTAGGGGACTCGGGTGCAGAGTGTGCGCTCTCACGCGGGATGCGGGACAAAGTCTATGGAGGCTAGTAAAAGCAAAGTTAGTGTTCTCGGGCGAACCCGACTAGGTAGGTTGAAAACGAAAGTGGATCTGGACCCTTGGATAGTGAGGCTATGCTGGGGCACCAAAATGCCGAAGTTACCTAGCCCAGGGGCTGAGGCTGCATAGGTCTGAAAAGACGTCGGGAATCCTCGTTGACGAATCAGGAGCCTGAAAGAAGGAGTTGCTGGCAGGCGACCAGTGTTGAAGTTCGAAGTGATCCAAGCCTGGATCGAAGATGGATGACACCTGAAAGCAGAGGGGACCAAGTTCTTAATCACTAGCCAGTGATTGTGTGGGCACCAGGATGGTACCGGGCGAAGTCACCTCGACCAGGTGAGTGCGCGACGCTGGGCTCTGCAGTCTCACGGACCAGGAGGCGTTGTCGGCGACCAGGATGGAGGTGCGAGCTGTCCCACGATGGTTGATGCTGTCGACGTTGCTGGATCCAGGATTGGGGCAACAAGTCTTGGCAAATTCAAGCCCACGCGGTGGACCTAAAATGGCGTCTGGAGTGGACCAGGAGGGTCCGGGGTGCTCCTCTTTTGGAAGGAAGCAAGGGCCAGTCTGGAGCAACCAGACTAGCAGTGGTGATGTCGTCGGTCGTCGTCGGGAAGGCCACAAGCCAGCGGGCTAGTAGCCAGACAACGCGGTGAGCAGCCAAAAAGCAGAAGGGCCCCACGCAGATCTCGTGGATGCTGGGGGGCTGGTCTTCGGTGCTGGAGCTGCTCAGGGTCGGGGCTTCTCGGACCCCAAAGCACTCACCAGAGGATCCCTCGGCGGTCGTGCTGAATAGAAGTCGTGCAGTTCTGATGATGGCCGGTCCCTCGAGGTCTCGTCGCACCTACGGTTCTCAGCTTAGCTGTAGAGGTAGGTAGAGGTCAGAGGTGCCAGGGAAGCCGGGTCTCATCGGGCTGGTCAGTCGGATTCAGGAGGAAGGATGTGCAGCAAACCGCAGAGTTCTTAGATGGTGCCTGCGGATGCAGGGTGACTACTCCTTAGTCACAAGGGAGAAATCTTAAGAAGAAGGCAAGAGTTCCTTTCGTAGAAAGTAGTGTCTTGATTCAAAGATGATCTAATTTGGAAGGGTCCCCGCTCCTGCCTTTATCCTAAAGAAAGGGGTGGGTACGCGACTAGGTCCTGCCCTAGGGGTGGGACCAGGAAGGGGGGTGGTTACACCCCTCTCCCATGCCGGACTTTCCCCAGTCCAGGGGCTGGTTTACCCCTGGAACTGGTTCTAGCCGGCAGATGCATAGTGAGCACCGCCATGCCACTTGCAGTCACCTTCCTGTAAAACCCTGCCTACCCAGGATACAAAAAACCCTGTCTGGGATGGTGCTAGCACCGCCCCTGACAGGAAACCCTTTGTCCAAGCTCCCCTCGCTGGAAGGACTCCCAGCTGCAGGGGGTCAGACTCGTGTCTGTGGTGGCAGCATCCATTTTGTGATGCTGAGGCTAGAGTTAACTTTAACCGGGGTTCACAGTTACATACATGTCGTGTCCCTCTAGAAGGGTGGAATGCTAACCCCGTCGCCAGAATTGGCGAGGGGTTAGTATTCCAATTCGTATGACACCTTACTCGACATGTTTTGATAAAGCGATACCAAAGATAGCATTTAACCGCGAGGATTATAATGCACTTAAGAGTATATGGAATGCGTTATCATGGAACAGCTATTAGGACTTGGTTCCGCAAGTTGCAAATGGGCTCGGCTCATGCCAGAGCACCACTTCGCACGATTCCAAGCACTCTGCCTTCAGGATTGTCAAGGCCTGCCATAGGAGTGACTGATAGGAATCTGTGTGTCCATTTTAGGGTTAGATATAGGTATACTATATCTAAAGCAAAGGGTGATTACACCACCTTGCCCCAGCTGTCGTGCAGCCAGTTGTGTCAGATTTAGATGGCCATCCAAGGGTGGCATAATACATGCTTCAGCCCCTGGTAGGCCCTGGGTATACCTATGCCCTGAGTTACAGGGTCTGATAAGGTGGCCCAGTACCAATTGGATAATGCACCTAAGGTACATGTGTCAATTTAGTGAGAGAACAGCAAGGCTGTGGGTCTGATTAGCAGGCCCACAGCCAGAGAAAGTCGTAAACCAGTGAAACAAAAGCAAAAAATCTGGGTGATCATAGGATTGCAGACCCTACTCTCCTACAGATTGTAGCAGGGAGGTTTCAAAGAAACCAGACACTGCCTGGGGAGCACAAGGCTGCCCCTTGCATTATCCGGCCAAACCGGTTCTGGGGCACACCAGCCCCAGTCCCAGCGCCGCCTGGATCAAAGGTAAGGGGTGTATCCACCCCCTTCCTGGGTCCCACCCATAGGAGGGGACCTAGCAGGTAATCCAGCCCACCAGATTCGAAAAGGAGTGGGAGCAGTGCCAATGCAACTCAGATTATCCTGAAGAAACATAAGAAACGAAACTCTGGACCCTTTGACATCCTACTCAACGTAGAAGACTGAAGTCAAGTCAAGTCAAGTCAGAGAATTTATATAGCGCACTACATACCCAGAGGGTCTCAAGGCGCTTAGGAAGGGGAGGAGGATTACTTGTCAAATATCCACGTTTTAAGTTGCTTTCTGAATGCTAGGTGGTTCTGGGTGAGGCGAAGGTGAGCGGGGAGTGAGTTCCATGTTTTAGCAGCCAGGTATGAGAAGGATCTGCCTCCCATGGTGGTCTTGTTGATGTGAGGTACAGTAGCGAGGGCTTGGTTGGAAGAACGTAGTTGGCGGGAGGGGGTGTAGAAGGACAGTCGTGAGTTGAGGCATTCCGGTCCGATGTCGTAGAGTGATTTGTGTGCGTGGGTTAGCAGTCGGAAAGTGATTCTCTTATTGACGGGTAGCCAGTGGAGGTCTTTCAGGTGACCAGAGATGTGTTCGTTGCGCGGGATGTCTAATATGATCCTGGCTGAGGCGTTTTGGATTCGTTGGAGTTTCTTCTGGAGTTTAGCGGTAGTACCTGCGTAGAGGGTGTTTCCGTAGTCCAGTCGGCTCGTGACCAGAGCATGGGTGACTGTTTTCCTGGTTTCGGTGGGGATCCAGCGAAATGTTTTTTTGAGCATGCGAAGAATGTTGAAGCAGGATGAGGATACGGCGCCGACTTGTCTGTTCATTGAGAGTGAAGAATCCAGGATGACGCCTAGGTTCCGTGCGTGGTCAGTCGGGATGGGTGCTTTTCCAAGGGCTTCCGGCCACCAAGAGTCGTCCCATGCAGAGGGGGATGTACCTAAGATGAGGACTTCTGTTTTGTCTGAGTTCAGTTTCAGACGGCTTTGTTTCATCCATTCGGCAACTTCTTTCATTCCTTCGTGTAGGTTAGTTTTGGCGGTGCTGGGGTCATTGGTGAGAGAAAGGATTAGTTGAGTGTCATCCGCGTAAGAGATGATGTTGAGGTTGTGTTGGCGGGCGATGGCCGCGAGGGGGCTCATGTATACGTTGAAGAGGGTGGGGCTGAGTGAGGATCCTTGTGGTACGCCACAGATGACTTCAGTGGCCTTGGACTTGAATGGTGGAAGGCGGACTCTCTGGGTTCTTCCGGTGAGGAACGAGGTGATCCATTCAAGTGCTTTTCCTTGTATTCCGATGTTATTGAGGCATTGTAAAAGGGTGCTGTGGCAGACTGTGTCGAATGCTGCAGAGAGGTCGAGGAGGATGAGGGCGACTGTGTCTCCATTGTCCAGTAGAGTTCGAATGTCGTCTGTTGCTGCGATGAGGGCGGTCTCAGTGCTGTGTTTTGCTCGGAAGCCAGATTGTGAGGAGTCGAGGGATTTGTTGGCTTCGAGGAAAGCGGTGAGCTGGTTGTTGACAGCTTTCTCGATGACTTTGGCCGGGAATGGAAGGAGCGAAATGGGGCGGTAATTTTTGAGTTCGGTGGGGTCCGCTGTGGGTTTCTTCAGAAGGGCGGTGAGTTCAGCGTGTTTCCAGTGTTCTGGGAAGGTGGCGGAGTTGAAGGAGCAGTTGATGACGTGTTGGAGGTGCGGTGCTATGACGGAGTCTGCTTTGTTGAAGATATAGTCTCAACGGCAATGGGTTTTGTATCGACAGGAACTGCTTGCGCTCTACTAGGTTACTGACTACTTGTCAAGTTAAAGGTAGTGTAAAACAGTGGTGCCACAGGAAAAGGGAAACCCTCTGAACCCTTTGTACGGTGTTCTTACAACACCTGGACTACATACAACGCAATTTCCTATGCACACACAAATCAATTAAGGTACAAATTGTATTATAAACAGACATCAATAAATTTCATCCTAGAAAATAAATGTTTCCGCTTCTTTTGTTTGAGCAATATTCTGCTGTTTTATTGCCCAAAAATCTTTTCGCCAGCCGACACGTGTTTCGTCAGAGTACAGATTGCTCTGACTCTTCAGGGCTTTCTTGCAATGATGGCGAATATTGTAGTCCCACTTAACCGGTGATAATTCCAACCCGGTAAGGGTATCATGTATGTTCAATGGTTGTAATAGATCCTCTCACGAATCTTCGAAATCTTTAATAAAGACGCAGTCACGATATTCAAAGTTACGTGCTCCAATGCGGGCGAGGGAATCCCCTCCTACCGTGTAGGCGTTGCTATAAAAGGATCCGTATGTCCCTGGACCTTAAGCAGTGTTCAGCCACGAATCCGGCGGTCTGCCTCTCCAGTCTTCTCGATTAATGCGGAAGACTTTGTTGAAGATGTGGTGAGGACATGGGTCTGTGGGGGATCCTGAGTGGATGGAATTCATCAGGCGGATGGTGTCCTCAGTGGAGATTGGATTCCAGTCGTTAAGGGTGTTCACGGGGGGAGAATGTTCAGCAAATGGTTGGGTGGGATGGTCTCCGGGTTGGTTGTCGAAGCTGTTGTGGATGTCTGCAATCTTGTTGTGGAAGAATGAGGCTAGGGAGTCGCAGAGGGCTTGAGAGGGGGTGATGTCGTTGGAGTTGGCCGAGGGATTGGAAAATTCCTTGACGATGTTGAAAAGTTCCTTGCTGTTGTGGGCGTTGTTGTCGAGTCGATCCTTGAATGCTGTTTTCTTGGCTTTTCGGATTAGTTGGTGGTGAGTGCGGGTGGCGTTTTTGAAGGCGTCCTTGGTGCTAGTGGTTGGGTCTTTTTTCCAGGCCTTTTCAAGGGAGCGGCAGAGTTTCTTGGACTTCTTAACACCTTGGCTGCTAGGCATATTTTTCCCGTGTGCTGGAAAGCTTTGATCACCATTGTTCATGACGAGCTCAGCTCGTCATCAGCACAGCTCAACCGTGCATCATGACGAGCTGAGCTCGTCATCAGCATCGAAAGGGTTAAGATCATCATTGAACCATGAGGCCTTCTTGTTGCCAGGTTTGCTTTGACGTTTTTTCAGTGGTGCTAAGGTGTCGGCGGTGTTGGATAACCATAGGGCAGAGGTCTTCAAACTTTTTGATGCAGAGACCCCCCTGTCAAAAAATGTTAGGCATGAGGACCCCTTCCTGACCAAAATGTCTAGAACTTCGTACGCACCATAATCGACAACCAAAAGCGCCCCCAATTCTCACGGCAAATCATTTTACAGTTGGGAAATTAAATTAAACAGTGTTTAGCAAAACCAAATGTTTGTAGATGACTATGGTTCGTGGTCTTTTGGGTTTTGTTATTTGTTTCAGTTTTTGGTAACCATCTTGGCCAAGTGAACAATAAATTCTGAAGGCCACGAGAAAATGCTAAGCGGCTGGCTGCCTGGGTGTCCAGTCACCTAGACTATAATTATGTTCTCGTGGTACAAGTACGGCCAATGGGTATGCCCTTGTAATTTGTGTGCTTGGGCTATACTCAAAGTTCATCTTGAAGCAGACTACCTATACTCATGGTGCATCTCTTGTCCCTATGACCATTTTCACATCAGTGTCCCTAGAAGTGCCCTTCTTTGCAGGCCATACGTTCAGTACAGTGGGAGGCTTAGTATCTGGAAGGAGAATGACATCCATTGTGAACATGTGTTCCCATGCACTTGGTGCAGGTGCTGGACAACATGTTGCACGGTCAGACTGGCTAAACTGAGCCTTCGTCTCTGACTGACGCTGCAAAAAGTGAGTGTGTGCAAGGCAAGCCTAGGTCGCATTTAACAATACGTTCTAAATAGCCAATTCATTTACAGTTCCAAATATTATGCTTGCCATAATTTTGAGCCTCTGCCTGCCAGCAGTGTTATTATGTAGGCGCATGAATTATTGAAGATTAAGCATTAGGAGCCCTGGTGTGAGGGAGCAGTGAGTAGCAAACAAAACTAGCGTATTCACTGAATCTGCAAAGCCACATGCAGCTTTTATTACACAAAATAATATTTTAATAGCGCACAATCATGACAACCCGTCCCACCTCTCTTTCTATTTATTTTGTTTCGAGGTAACTATACATGTAGCATGCTTCAACCTCCCTGTCGTGAGACATGCCCAGTGCCAGTCTGCGGGGACTCGGGCGACTTGAGTCAGCCGAGTCTTGTGGATATATTCATTTATTATGCAGCTGATGAGATGGGGCCTCTCCCAGCTTAGGAATCTCGGCCCGGGTGCACGTGGGACACATAAGCCCTGGAGTAGACTGATGCTACTTGTTTGGTTGCCAGGGAGGAGGAAGAAAGCCCAGACATTTACACTTTGTGCCTTATTACTTACCTAGGATAGCCAGACGCGCACACTGCGGCCTTTACTTCACTATTCATGCCCTGTGCTGAGTGCAGACACATGCACACAACCTCATACACAGCATACTTTGCTGAGTGCAGGCTCTTTTCATGTTGTGCACAGTAGAAGCTAACGCACAGGGAGAGATTATTGTATGGAAATGAGCTCCACACCCGATTGTATACAGTTAACATTACTTATTTATACTGAATACATGCTATAATATTCAGTCATGGTAAACTGATATTCATTGCTTGATTTTGCTCGAGAGTGTCTCTCATGGTTGTTGCAATGAATTTATGAAAATGTCACACATAGTAATCTGAAACCTTGCCAGCTATGGGACGCGCTGTGTTTAAATAGAAACATTCAATCTTCCATTGTGTTTCTCTGGAGCAATCAATGAAATTGAGCACGGAGTTAAGGCAGCATAAATAAATAGACACATGCAGGAAAGAATAAAAACGGACAGAACACAGAAAATAAAGATCAACCGGAGCCTTTGCCCAAATCCCCTCATGGCTCAATCGGGAAACAAATAAGAATCTGTGTGTGTGTGCGCAAGTCAGTTTCAGTGTATGTCTGCAGCGGGGAAGAGGCAGGTTACCTACTTAAACTGGGAAGCTTTGGGTTGCCTTGGAAATCAGCCGGAAGTAACGCGGAGATCCTAATGAAGAGGCAGCAACGAGGCACAAAGCAGCACACGAGGTGAAAGCAGGGATGGCCAAGGAAGGCAGCAGTACCAGCGTGAATATTGCAGAACTCCCTCGAAGTACAGGCTGCATTTCAAAGGTTCTGGTCCATCTTTATGGACAAAGTTTGCGGGCATTTCCTGGTATGCATGCTGCAGTCTCTCTGATTGGAGGACATGTTTTGATGACGTGGCCACATTATGATTGGCTTATTTTACCTAGTCCTCCAATCAGAGAGCCTCCTGAGATGCGAGTATTTCTAATCCAAAACGAAGAGGAAACGTTTTGGATATGAGGCAGACGTGAGGCTGGTGAATGCGCGACCCCCTTCAGATGACTCCACGCCCCCCCTGGGGGTCGCGCCCCACAGATTGAAGACCTCTGCCATAGGGTGAGGTTGGCGGCGGCTTGGTTTGGGTTAGAAGAGTGGGCTGGGGTGTTTAGAAGGAGCGATGCGGAGATCTGGTCAGTGGTGATTTTGTTCCAGTTTCTTTGCAGAGTTGGTTGGAGGTGGTTGGTGGGTTTCGGCTTGTTGTAGGTGAAGTGAACGCAGCTGTGGTCAGTCCAGAGGAGATCCGTAGTGTGGCTGAAGGAGACATGATTGCTGGAGGTGAAGATGGGGTCGAATGTGTGACCTGCGATGTGGGTGGGGGAAGTGACTAGTTGTTTAAGTCCGAGGTTGGCGAGGTTGTCCAAGAGGGTGGTGGTGTTGCGGTCGTTGATCTTTTCAAGGTGAAAGTTGAGGTCTCCCAGAAGGATGTAATCTTTGGAGGGGAGCGCGTGTGGAGTGATGAAGTCCGTGATGTCTTCACTGAATTTTGCGCGGGGTCCTGGTGGTCTGTAGAGGAGGGTGCCTCTGAGTGTGGTCTTGGGGTCGATGTGTATTTGGAAGTGAAGGTGTTCGGAGTTGGCGAGGTTGGCGTCAGAGCAGGTTGAGATGCGGATTGATTTCTTATGGACGACAGCGATTCCTCCTCCTGTGTGGCCGGTACGGTCCTTGCGTATGATCTTATAATCTTCTGGGATGGCAATGGTGATGTCTGGGGCGGAGGAAGCGTTCATCCATGTTTCTGTTAGGAAGGCGACGTCTGGAGAGATGGTGTCTAGTAGATTCCATAGGTCAATGGCGTGTCTGTGGACCGAGCGGGTGTTGAGAAGGATGCATTGTAGGTGGTTGGGGTCGGGAGTCTGTGGAGTGGTCGTAGCGGAGTAGATGTCGGTGCCACTGAATTTGCAGGAGTAACAGGAGAAAGGTCCATGGGTGTGTCCAGGAGCGGCTTGGACGCAGTTGGGGGAGCGGCCGGGGTTAAGGGCTAGGAGGGTGGTGGCATCGTAGGTAATGCGGGAGGGCTGGGCGGCACGAGGGGCAGGGGGTCTGGCGCTGGGCGCGGTCCAGGCGCGGACGGGCGTAGACGGGCTTACCTTTGGCGCACCTTCGGCGAGGCCGTAGCGCGTGGACGCTGCGCGTGGGACCATCTGTCCATAAATGGATAGTGGAGGGGGCGGAGCGTGGGAGGGGCGGGTGGGAGGCGGGAGCGAGGTGCAGGGAGGGTCTGGGACGGGCCGAAAATAAACACCAAATCTCCCTTGTGGTCAAGGAGTGACCACCCTGTGCAAACAAGCACCATCTAGCACCTCAACCCTTGCTTTGTTGCAGTTCCCGCTGGAACTCGAGCGACAGAGATCGACGAGATCAAGCTTACCTGCCTTCCTCCAGCCCGATCCACAGTCCCTGCTGAGCTGAGACCCGTGGAGGCGACCGGAAGCGTGGGGCACGCCATCTTGAAAAGGCCACGAGACGCTGACCGTGCAGCCCACGAGTGACCCTCGAAGCTGTACACCGGGGTTTGAGAAGCCTCAACCCTGAGCTGCTCTTGCACCGAAGCTCACCCCTCCACACTCAACGAGTGCTGCGTGGGGCCCTTTTGCTTGTGTTGGCTCGACACGTTGGCCCGGTCACTTGCCAGCTGGCTTGTGGCCCCTGAGCCGACAAAAACCTTAAACCGACTTGCTTTTCTGGTTGCTCCAAATTTGCACCAGCTCCTGTGAAAAGGAGCCTCCGCTCTAACCCTCCTAGTCCGAGTGAGAAGCCATCTCCTAGTTCCACGTGGATTGCTTTTGCCAAGTGTTGTTTGCTCCAATCTTGAAGCCGACGGCGCTGACGGCGAGAACCTGCGTGGGACAGATCGTGACCTGCTCCTGGACATTTCAGATGCCCCAGAGCCCACTTGACAGCGGAGAGAAGATCCTCGACAACCATCTGATTGCGCCCGACATTGCCTGGTTCCGTCCTGGTTCCACCCTGGTCACTGCTGAGTGACCCAGACTCTGACCCCTCTGCTTTCAGATACTTCTCGACTTCGATCCACCCTTGGATCACACCGGACACTTCTGCTTCCCATCGCCTGCAGCATCTTCAGCTCCAAGCACCAAGAGCCTGCGTGTCAAAACCCGACGCCACTTCGACCCTATGCACCCGCTTCCTGTGGGTGAGGTAACATTGCAACGCCGGTGTTCCCACACT
The DNA here is from genome assembly GCF_964263255.1 of Lissotriton vulgaris. NCBI lineage: Eukaryota > Metazoa > Chordata > Amphibia > Caudata > Salamandridae > Lissotriton > Lissotriton vulgaris. Next base: position 36,375,476 of record NC_141687.1, on the reverse strand, counting down.
GGTACACACCTCTAGGGTCTGTGTCTTAAGTTTTGTTCCTCTAGGTTCAGCGGAAGTATCTTTAAACTCTCTTTGTGTAACTGTTACGCACCATTGACATTGCATTGGTGCAAGCCGCACTTTACGTGCTGCACCCGAATCCCGCGGGCTTTTCCCGACTTCAGCATTGCTAGTCCAGACTGCTCCCAGCGATTACCTAGGCCCTAGGCCTAACCACTGTTCAATTGGCATCTCTTATAACCCTTTTTTAGGTCTCGCCCTGGAATTCGCATCCGAAGGATGCGTCCAGGGTCGGAGACTTATAGTTATCGGACACGGGGGAATGAGGACAAGATTGCATAATATGCAATTGTATTTCAAAGCATGATGATATTCACAGTCCCAAGTATCTCAAACAAATGCCTTTTACACTTTACTGTGCAATCTACGCCTTTTATAGCCCAGGTAAAGTCATCAATCAGAATTTGAGCTATAGTTATCACTTTCTTTGGATTCTAGAAGGGTATGGAATTGAACAAAGAGTTGAACTGTGGGAGTGCAATCAATTTAATAATGCTGATCTTCCAATTGGTGTGATTATCAGGATCCGCCAGTCCTTAAAGTAATCTCCACATATACTTCTATCTATCTGTAACGAATATGTAAGGTACCTAGCCTTCAACATCACACTTATTATCTTATCTTCAGCAAGGACATAATTACTGTTTTTTCTTGATTTAGCCTTCACCCTCAGAATCTAACATGCTGTCTAATAATTTCTTTAATTTTACATTGTGCATTGGACTAGGCATTCGCTAGAATCAGAATATCTGCATGTGTAAATATTTTCTGCAAATATTTTTATGTTAAACTGAATGATATTGTTACTTTTTTTACCGTCTTTGTTATAATTCCAAATATATCCCGAAGGGTACAAGTGACCATCCTTGAATTTTCAGGTTATAAACAAAAGGATTTCTAAAATGAGTAGTCTCCAATCCCAAACCAAGGCCTATCATAACTTCCAGCTCATCGTATCAAAAGCTTTCCTGGTTTTCAATTGAATAACATACAAGGGGAGTAGAAATGACTGTGTAATATTGATTGAAATAAATGGTAATTCAGCCTTCCCGAACAGATGAAGCCCATGATCCAGTGGCATAACAATCTCCCCCGCAGCCCCTGCTGTGTGGAAGGCCCTGGACCACATGGGGCCCCCTCTAACACTGTGCATAGGTGGCGGACCCCTAGCCTGAGAGCTCCTGACTAGGTCCGGAGCATGGGGGGCTCCTGCATGTATTTTACAGAGGGGCCCACTCACGTTTCTTTATGCCACCTACTTGATCTTTAGCTGCATTCAAGATTGTTGTTGTTAATTCGCTGGCCAATGACCTTTGACACTGGCTTGTAGTCCTGACTCATCTCTTCAACAGGAGATGAGTCAGAGTCTGTAGGATTAACAACTATCTATCCTCTTATTAAGTTTAAGTATGGTAGTAATTGTAGTTTATGTCCACTTTTGTGGCAAAAGATCATTGAACAGGAAGTCATTGGGTAACAGTGAGCCCGTTTGAGCCTGTGATTGCAGGTGGTTCCACCGCCTTTTAAGGAAACCCGCACTTATTTTTCCTCTTCAGGCTTTGACCCACAGCAAGAGAGAGAAATAACACAAAAGATGTATAGAAGGTTGGAGAGAAAGATAGAAAAACAGTGACAAAGGGAGCAGGGATGAAAAAGAACATGTAAGAGTGATATAAAGTGGCAAGGAGTCCCTGAGGGTGGTTTAAAGAGGTATGAGGTGGAATCACGACTGTGCATCCTTGGTATTTGGCACCCACAAAATTGAATAACACTGGCCAGGGTTTTCTGAGCAAAACCTGGGGTTCAGACGGTCTTTGTGCCCACTTCATCCACTCCCAAGGGCAATGACATATCAAAGAACGATTCAAAGGAGCTTGTGCAGCTCATCCTGAAATACCTATGGCACAGGTGTTCATTTAGCCCCTATTCAAAGTCATGGGGGCACTGCCTAATTTGCATGGAGATGTTGCCATTCATGGCTTTAGATGTGTCTTTAGTAACTGCTTATATTCAAAGTTCGGAATGGAGGATGATGTCCAGAGATTTGGTGTGGCAACTGTTTTGAAAGTGATGCCTATGTTGTTCAAAATGTCAGTTAATTTTCATGAAAGCAGGTGATTGGGTTTGGGTGAGAGGATCATAAATGAGATTTGTTTGGTTATATTTCTGTTCAGCGCCGAGACACCGTAAGGTATTTGTGCGCTTTAGAAATTTAAAAAATAAATACATAAAATAAATAAATAAATAAATTCTACATGTTTTGTATCCATATCTGGAACTTTGAGATGTAACTGGTTATGGTATGTATGATTAAATCTATCAACCTCCCACTATCTATCGCCCTTACTCTATCTATCGCCCTCCCTCACTCTATCTATCTCCCTCCCTCTATCGCCCTCCCTATATCTATCTATCTCCCTCCCTCTATCTATCATTCACACTCACTCTGTCTATCTATCGCATCACCACAGCATCACTCAGCACCAGCACAGCATCACTCAGTGGCACCACAGCATCAATCTGTGCAACCATTCAACAACAACTGGTTCAAATATGTTGTTTCAATGTTTCAAGCTTTATTACAAATGTCACAAAAAGATGTTAATATTTCACTTCTGTTCTTGGATTTTCGTCACAATAAAATACACTAAACATAATCTTCACAAAAGTTACTTACAAAAGTTTAAGCTATTGCCATTATAAATTACAATAACTTTTATTTAAGTATTACTTATTAAAAAAAATTAAAAGCCATTTTTATTTGTAATATCAATACATCTAAGTCACGTAAATACAACACATATTGTATTACAAATGCTATAGGTGTCACATTTGCAAAAGTTATAACTATTGGCATTGTAAATGACAAAGCTATTAATTTCACTATTTTCAAAACCAACACATAAATAAAATATTTGTCATTTACAATACCAATAGCTCAAACTTTCCTAATGCGAGACCTATTGCATTGCAAATGCTTGTTAATATATGGTTTGAGTGGCCACCCGCCCTCATCCATAATTGTGCAACTTTGTATGTTATACTGTGCTTTTGATTTAATGCTTGCGCCCCTTTGCTCATAAAGAGTACTGGGGATTAATTTAGAAATAAACACATATATTTTTATAATATATACTTGTGTGGTGTCCTTTCATTTGGTATTACAGGATTGTATGTGGTGAAAAACAGGGGAAAACATGGCGGCCGGCTAGGTAGCGTGTCGCGGATGTCTAGAGCAGCAGTGATACCGGTTTGAAGATTGCAGTCAGTTTTGCGAGAATCCGGAAGGCGTACTTACTTGTGTGGTTGCAAGGATCATTGTAGCTCCAAAACGAGTTACCGGGCGATCCTGGAGGCCGTTTGTCGGCCGGTTGCTGGAGACTTGCAGCGGATGGCGGAGGACTCAGCGGAGCAGGCTGCCGAGAGTGAGGGGGCCGAGTCGCGTCATTCACCGGCCGGGAGCTGGGAGAGAGCGGCTCAAGGAGTAAGCAGGGGGCGCCGAGTACTGGCGAAAATTGGATTGCCAACTAGCGGAGGTAGAGGACGAGGAGTGGAAGTACTAACCACCACCCCCCCCCGCTTTCAGGTTGGAGAGCAAAGCAATCGAGGGAGCTGAGCAGCGGGACAAGGAGGTCGGTTTGAACACTGTAACTGAAACTGATCAAGTAAGCAAAGGGCTGGAAGCAAGGGGTAAAACTAGATACCAACTGAGGAGTAATAGACTGGAGGGACAGAATTGCCCGGTGGATCTAAGTAAAATAGATAAAACTGAAGGGGATTTGAGTTTTAACCCGTTAAACTTGCAGAAAGACACTAGAAAGGGTGTGGTAAGAGAAGAGGTTACCTCTAAGTCCACTTCCTATAAAACTAAGGATTCCCCATCAAAGAAAGAAAGAAAAAAGAGACAAAAAAAAAAAGCGGCTTTAAAGCCTATAATAACCCCTTCACTTAACTCCTATTTTAAGCCAGTCCCAAAAGTTTTGGTTTTGCAGCCTGATTCTATTTCTCAAAATCAACCTAGGGTAGGTGAGCTGGCTGAGCAGGCAGATCACTCATTGAGCTCTATAGAAGAGGAGCAGGAACAAGAGCAGGATTGGTCGACGCTCTCAACACCGAACCCCTTCCAGGTGCTTGTAACAGATATGGAGTTAGATAATGGGAGAATTATCAGCTTGGATGCGGAGGCATCCTTTGAGCAGGGACTTCAACCCCCTTTGCTAGATACGCCAGTTGAAAGTTTAGCTGTTGACTCATCTGAGCTGCAAGTCGATACCATGACCAATGGAAAAATGCTGAGTTCCGCAGAAGAACTTGGATTAGGACAGCAAGACAGATCAGCAATGACAGATGTGTATGTTATGGAGTTATTGAAGAAATTGGAACGAGATATTCATCTAGGATTTGAAGCCTCCAAAAAGAATCAGGAGCGCATAAGTGCCACATGTACATTATTGGAAGACAAGATTGACAAATTAAGCACACGTACAGGAGAGATGGAATCAGAGATGAAACTAGTACAAGGTAGAGTTGTGGAAAACCGCAAAAAGATAGAGAAGCTATATTCTAGAGACAGAGAATTGGACGAAAGAGTGGAAAGGCTAGAAAATATGCAAAGGCGCAACAATTTAAAAATTCTTAAAGTTCCAGAAGGAAAGGAGGGCGCGGATATAAAGAGCTTTGTAGTACAGCTACTGAAGAAGGAATTAACATTAATCGAAACTGAGGAAATGTTGATGCATGATATTCAGCGAGTACACCGTGATCCTTTTAGGTTGAACCCAGATCGCGCTAAGCCAAGAAAAATCTTGATCAATTTTGGGACATGCTCGCTAAAAGAAAAAATCTTGTCACTTGCTCTTCAGAAAAAGACCATAATGATAGACGGAACGGTAGTGGATATTAGGTCAGATCTGTCTCTAGCCACTGCAAACAGGCAATGGGAATTAGGCAAACAACTGATACCTTTAAGGGAAATAGGAGCTACGGCCCAGCTAAAATTTCCAGCGTTTCTAAAAGTAATGTGGCAAAATAAGATGTATACATTTCGCACAGTTGAAGATAGAGACGCCTTTCTGGATGTTACTCAGGATGGATAAGAGTAGAATACTGACTAAGTACACATTAAATAGCAGCAAGAGGCATCACCACTGCGGCATCCACTGGCCTAGGCCATGGGAGTTAGGCTTGGGTTTTTTGGGGAGGGAAAAGGGTGGAGGGTAGGTAAAGTAGGCTGTGTGGGGAGGGGGGAGGTAGGGGTCCTGGAGGGGTGGGGAAGGGGAGGGTTAAGGGAGAAAATAAAAAAAAATATTCCTCAAGAGCTGCCTTACTGTCAGATATGTAGAAGGGAAATTTGGGCAGTGCATTATGAGTAGGACTACTAATAAGGAGCTAAGGTTCCTTACATGGAATGTGAATGGTCTCCGGGTTAAATCGAGGAGATTATTAATTTTGAAATATTTGGAGGATTCACCAGTCCAGGTCATTATCCTACAAGAGACGCATCTAACAGAAAAGGAGAGTAAGGAGATATTTAGTACGCAAAAGTGGATTGCAAATGCTATTTTTACATCTCAAGACTTGGTTACAAAAGGGGTGGCTATTTTGATTAGGAAAGGAGCTGATGTGGTAGTTGAAAATAATCTAGTAGATAGTAGAGGAAGATGGGTGATTAGCAAGTTAAGACTGGCGGGTGAAGCGCTTGTTATAGTTGGTTATTATGGCCCGAATGTGGATGATCCAACAGTTTTAGACAAAATTGAAGTGGAGTTATTGGAATTCTCAGGTAAAATTATTATGGCTGGAGACTTCAATACAGTATTAGATCGTAAGTTGGATAGAACTGGTAATGATAGGGCAATAGTAAATAGCAAAATGACAGCAAAGTTAAGGTCAATTATGGCGCAGCAAGGGCTTTGTGATATTTGGAGATCTAAAGCGGCACAGCAGGCAGGATTTACTTTCTATAATAAAAAATATAAGCATAGTTCATGGATAGATTTCTTTCTGGTGGATACTAGGTTGAAAGAGCGGGTTACTAGTGTAGAACACATTGGGGCACATCTATCAGACCACTCTGCAGTGAGTTTAAACTTAAATTTAGATTTAGAAGAAGTGAGTTCTGTCTGGAGATTAGATCGTACAATTTTAGCAGATGAAGAATTCCTAGAAGCTCTTAAAGATGAGATGAAAGTTTTTTTAGAAGCAAATGTGGGTTCAGCTAAGGAGGATACAGTATGGGAAACCTGCAAGGCGTTTATGAGAGGGAGATTGGGAGCTCAGGGTGCGAAGAAGCGAAGACTGTATCATAGCTTAGTTACCAATTTAGAAAAAGAGATTCGAAAGTGTGAATCTAGTCGAACTACTCAGGGGGATAACATTTCGGAAGACTCAGTTAAGAACAAGCTTTTAGATCTAAAGATTCAACTTACTGCAGTACTTGCTCAAAGAGTTAAACAAAGATGGGAGGCTAGTCAGTTGGCACACTTTTCCTATGGAGAGGGATGTGGCAAGTTATTAGCCTGGAAAGCCAAGAAAGATGTCATCCGTAATCAAATTAAAGAGATTAAGAAATCGGACACAGGCCAAGTTATATCAGAAAGGAAACAAATTGTAACAGCGTTTCATGACCATTTTGTGAAGGTATATACAGAGGATCTTTGTCCAAATAAAGCTGAGATTGACAGCTGGTTACCCTTAGTGAAACCTCTTGCAGTGGATGATATGTTGGAGTTAAATAAAGATATCACTCAAGAAGAGGTGATGAAAGTGATTAAGGAGAGTAAAAGGGGGAAAGCCCCTGGGCCAGATGGCCTCCCTGCAGAAGTATACACAGTTTTAGGAAATACAATTGTCCCTACGTTATGTCAGTTGTATAATAAAATCTTTAGAGGGGAGGTAACAATTCCAAGTTCATGGAATGAGGCAACTATTATTTTAATACTTAAATCAGGGAAATCTCCAAAGAGTTTGGATGCTTATAGGCCGATTTCACTCTTAAATTGTGATTACAAATTTTTCTCCAAAATCCTAGCGGACAGACTCGGTAGAAATATTCATAAACTAATCCACGAAGATCAAAGGGGTTTTATCAAGACGAGATACCTAAAAGAACTTACTTACTCATTGATAGGAATGATAGATTTAGCTTCCAATTATGAATACCCCTTGGCAGTGATCGCGTTAGACGCTGCCAAGGCCTTTGATCGAGTCAACTTTGCATACTTAAAATCACTCCTGTGTTATCTCAATCTAGGAGACAAATTCACGCAATCTATTTTTGCTTTATATTGTGCACCAACATCGCGAGTATTGGTTAATGGGTCTCTCACACTCCCTATAAAAGTAATGCGGGGCACCCGACAAGGATGCCCTTTATCACCCTTGCTTTTTAATTTATATATAGAGCCTCTTGCTTGTAAAATTAGAGCTTCAGAGGAGATACCCCCTTTTGTTGTGATGGACTGGTCAAAGAAACTTGGACTATATGCAGACGATATTATTGTTTATTCTTCAAATTTGGTTGGTTCCTTGGAAAATCTGGTTAAGATAACAAAGGATTTTGGGAAGATCTCTGGTTACCAGTTAAACCAAGATAAGACTGAAATAATGTCTTGGAATCTTAATACAAGAGGGGTAAAAACCACAGCAGAAATGAGATATCTCGGGGTGAGGATTACACAAAAAATTGAAGATTTGGCAAAAACTAACTTTGATAGGGTTAAAAAAGAAGTTGCTGATACCCTAAAAGGATGGATGAACTTACCTCTTTCATTATATGGACGATCCAATCTTGTAAAAATGGTGATCGTACCTAAAATCACTTTCCTGTTCGAGACTATTCCGTTGGGTTTTAAAAAGGAATGGCTGGTTAGATTACAGAGCACGATAACATCATTTATTTGGGCGTCAAAGGCCTCTCGAATCTCATGGAAGAAAATAAGGAGGAGAGTAAATAAAGGAGGGTTGGCGGCCCCAGATATACAAATGTATGCATGGGCCTTTTGTTTAAAAAATTGTAGGATGTTGTTGGGCACCCTACTTAGTTCTCAGATTGGCGAGCTGTTTGGAATACTGTTGAAAAGGTCAGGATATCATGATTTTGGTTTTTTGTATAAGTTTGCAGACCCTAAATTTTTTAAAAAGGTGAGACTTAAGACTTTGAGAGACTTGGCAGAGATCTGGTATAAAATTAGAAAAATAACTAAACTGCCTTATTTTAGCTATATGGCCCCAATATGGGAGTCTCCTGGTGCCCCATCCTGGGTAAAAGACGCGCTAGCACTACACCTGAAAAAGGAACCTGCTTTGCAAAGGTGGAAAGATTTGTTCCAAGATGGCAAACTTATCTCATGGGGCTGTTGCCAACAAATGTGGGGTCCAGTTTTTTCAAAATATAAATATCTACAGATTCAAAGCTGGGCAAATCACTTGGAAACAGAGATTGGAATTGAAAATGACTTTGAGTTAAAGTTGGAGTCAGGGATCTTCAAGAAGGAAGTAGCTTTCTGGTATTGGCAAATACTAGATATGGAAGATGGACCATTTGTTCTGCCAGAGACCCTGTGGATGGATAGCTTGCCAAGGATCGCGACAGAAAACCAATGGCAAGTAACTATGTGCATGCTATATACTATTGTTAAACCTGCAAACCTAAGGCGAAACCTTTTATTTACCATTCACAGGGCATATTGGTCTCCGTATAGACTTTCTAAATTTAGAAATGGAGGAATTGTTGGATGTCCAAAATGTAAAGCTCCAAATGTGGATGACTTGCATATGTTTGTGTCCTGCCCAAAAATCAAGCAATTCTGGATTGATGTAAGTAATTCTCTCTCCAAATCCCTGAACCAACGCATTGAGGTAAGCCCTGAATTGATTATTACGGGGAGATATGATTTAGAAAACAGATTTTTGAATAATAATGTTAGACTTATTTTTTATGCTATGTTGCTAGCACGTCAAGAGATATGTAAATTATGGGTCTCACCACTTAGTCCTAGTTTAATGGATTGGATTTTAGCTATGAGGTACATGGCTAAGCTTGATATGTTAGACCATTCAAAGAGAAATAGAGGATTTTGGATGCCCTTCCTGTTATGTTTTGGTTAAATTATCTTTACGTTAAAGTCCGATGATTAAGCCCGTGCCTGTCTCGCTGGTATATGGTTTCTTTCCTCAGGACGATAAATAGAGATGGTGGAGGACACACATGTTGGGTCAGGTGGTCAAGAGGGTTAGTTCAGAGAAAGGCCAGACTCAAGAATATGTGTTGTCTACGCCCCATTGCTCTAAACCAGCTTATGAGATAAAACAGCCCAGTGGTGGACTAAGATAGAAGTTATGGGTGGCAAGGTGGCAAATGAGGATAAAAAAAAAAAAAAAAAAAAAAAACACATATTGCATTACAAATGCTATAAGTGTCACATTTGCAAAAGTTATAACTATTGGCATTGTAAATGACAAAGCTATTAATTTCACTATTTTCAAAACCAACACATAAATAAAATATTTGTCATTTACAATACCAATAGCTCAAACTTTCCTAATGCGAGACCTATTGCATTGCAAATGCTTGTTAATATATGGTTTGAGTGGCCACCCGCCCTCATCCATAATTGTGCAACTTTGTATGTTATACTGTGCTTTTGATTTAATGCTTGCGCCCCTTTGCTCATAAAGAGTACTGGGGATTAATTTAGAAATAAACACATATATTTTTATAATATATACTTGTGTGGTGTCCTTTCATTTGGTATTACAGGATTGTATGTGGTGAAAAACAGCTCGCTTAACACGACCTCTTAAGTTAAGCCTTTAAGGCTGCTTAGTCCATGCTACCCCTAGGTAGCTTGTCTATAAGGTTGACTTACAACCTGACACCATAAGGGATTGTTTGGACTGATACAAGGTGGTTCCAGAATTGGAAACATCACATATCAGGCCAACTTCTCACATTGGTGCGCAGGGGTGCGGATTTGAGCTTGCTGTTGTTTTACCATTGCAATCTTTTTATCAAATTGAAAGATCACATCAAGTACTTTAGGTACATATAAATCAAAAGCTTAGCATATTAAGTTCTACTGAATTTAGTAGTTGTAGATTAAAGGGATTAGCACACCCTGACTACAACTCACTAGCAAGGTACAGTAGGAAAACACTTAGTGTAGGTAAGTGCACCACTTACACCTCACTAGCAGCCATGTCTGACACAGGAGGAGCTTCAGGCTCTGCCCCTGTGATAGTTGACCCCATCAAGGCAACTTCCAGATATGACAACCTTAGCCACAAAGACCTCGGTGCCTTGTGCACAGCAAGAGGGCTAAAGAAGGGCAGAGGCCCTACCATTCCTTCCCTGATAGCCATCCTGGAAAAGGATGACTTAGATAAGGTGAGTCAGGCTCCCTTAGAGACAGGAGAGGGAGTGAACTCCCCTGAGAATGAGATTTCTCCAGGAGAAGAAGAAGAGGAGGAGGAAGAGGAGGAAGAAAGCTCAGAGATAGAGGAGCCTGAGAATCAGGATCAGAGGGTGACCCAGGTACAGGTTGGCAGGCTTAACCAAGCCAACTTAGACCTACATGGGAATGGAGAGGGCCAGCACCTCCCCAGATCCCATAACCTAATTCTCCCAGGCAACAGAAGGAGGAGATCTTCATCAGGAGACTCATGTTTCTAGTGTCTCAAGAGAATCTCAAAGGTGAATGACTTCCCCCCAGAGGAAAGAGCATAGGGCCAGGATGAGGGCTGTCCAACTCCAGATAGAGAGGGAAGAGATAGCCTTGGCTCAAGGTAAACTTGCTTTAGCAAGAGAACAAAAGTTGTGTGGCTTAGATGCGACTGGTGGCAGCAAAATTCCTAAAGAGAAAGACAGGAGCTATGATAATAGAAACCTGACAAAAATTGTGCCCCCCTACAAGGAAGGGGATGATATCCACAAATGGATGACTGCTCTTGAGAGAGCCTGCATGGTACAGCAGGTTCCTCAGGACCAGTGGGCTGCAATTTTATGGTACTCCTTTTCTGAGAAAGGGAGGGATAGGCTCCTCACAGTTAGACCTGAGGATGCCAAAAACTACTCTGTCCTGAAGAGTGCTCTTATTGACGGGTTTGGCCTAACCACTGAGCAATACAGGTTGTTGTTCAGAGACACCCAAAAAGCACAGACTCAGAACTGGACTGATTTTGTTGATTGTGCCACTAAGGCTCTGGAGGGTTAGCTGCAGGGAAGTAAAGTCTCAGACTATACAGGATTGTACCATCTTATGATGAGAGAGCAGATCCTTAATAACTGTCAGAACCAGCTGTTGCATCAATACCTTATTGACTCTGACTGACCTCTCCCCAAGAATTGGGAAAGAAGGCAGACAAATGAGTCAGAACAAGGATTAAGCAGAAACCCCAGAACCATGGTGACCAGAGGAAAACAGACCAGAAGGGTGGGAATCAGGAAGATAAAGAAAAGGACCAGAAGTCTTCAGGCCCCCAAACTAGTAATAAGGAGGGTGGTTCTCAAAATGACAAAAAGAAAAAGAAGAATGATGGCCCAAAGAAACCTTGGTGTAATACCTGCAAATCAGTTTCACACTGGGGCAGTGAATGCACTAAGAAAAATCCAATTCCTACCACTGCAGCTTCTAAAGCATCTGCACCCCCTAGTACAGTCAGCAGTGGTAGTACACAACCTCAGGGGTTGGTGGGGTTAACCTTGGGTACTGAGGTGGAATCTGGCCCCACACAGGCAGTTCTCCTATATGATGTGGACTTATCTTTGACCACTGCAGTGAGTCCCAGTAAACTGGGCAAATATAAGCAGACTCCCTTAATCAATGAGAAACTGGCTCAGGCCTACAGGGACACTTGTGCCAGTGTCACTATGGTGACACCTGACTATGTGGACCCTGGTCAGATTGTACTAGGTGAAAGTTACCTAGTGACCAATGATGCAACTCCACTACTTCACATAGTGTGGCTGTTGTGAACTTCTCCTGGGGAGGGGTAAATGGCCTAAAGAAAGTTGTTGTGAGTGCAGACCTCCCAGTAGACTGTCTGTTAGGCAATGATCTTGAAAGCTCAGTTTGGTCAGAAATGGAGTACAGGACTCATGCAGAAATTCTAGGGATTTCAGCTCATGTCCTTGCAGTGACAAGGTCTCAGGCTAAGAATTGCCTTCCTGAACCAGTGGTGGCAGTGCTTAATTTGTAAAATTTGAAGTGCAGGTGCTCAAATGTTTGACGGAGGCCACGCACATGTTTCTCTGGCTCCACCCACTTGCTATATTGGCTCCACCCACATTGGCAACTGGCACTGCTAAACGCCAGATGTAATATATATACAAATAGCAAGTAACAAAAGGATCTCTCTGACAGAAGCAGTAACACGTGTCACTGACCTTCTTTACATGATTACATGCACTTTTTGATCCGCATGGTAAACGTTCTTTGCAGCAGGTATAGTAACCAGCTGGCATATGTACTACCTTACAAGCAGTCACAACTTTTTCTATGAAGACGATTTTTCACCAGTTATCTTGGCATTTGAATGTATGCCTGAATATTACTGGAGGCCAGGAAGGAACTCGGCAGCAGGTTCTTTTAAAACAAGAATATACTGGCTGTGCTGGGGCCTGGGCCCACCCGGCCCAGTCACAAGTCCAAGCCTCACCAAGAACAACGAGTTAGAATGCATTGCACGCAGTATAATGGTGACGTGACTAGACCCTGCTCAGCCTGCTGACTGACATCTTCATTTGCTCTTTACAGTCCTCTTAGTCTGTGTGTTTTCACTGTTTTGTCTGATGAGGATTCCGAGGGTGAAAGGGAGGCACGCATGACTGTGTGCACCCAAACAAAAAGTAGTGTTGGTTGGTTTGGTAAGCAACAGCAAGCAATTGCCATGGGCCACCGCCCCTTCAAAGGCAGTTAGTTTACCTGCAGGCCTTTTCTGTGTTTATTGTTTGTTTTACAGGCATGTAATGCAGAGGTGATAAGCGCGTCTGCCCCAGGGAAGACACTGACAGAGGCGGGGCAGGAGAAGAAAGTTCAGGAAATGTGATTTCATGGGCCCACTGGGTAGGGAGAGAGGCAAAACGTAATACATTTTTACAAAACGAAAAATGCCTACATTTCAGATTCATTTTACTTGTGTATAGTCAGTATAGCTGATGCAAATAAATACCTGAGTCTTTTTGGTATTTTGGTCTTGGGTTACGTATGTGAGAAAGTACATTTATTGGAGAGAAGTCAGAATAGAGCTACCTTCATTACTCCAGTGGCATTGATATACTTGTTCCACTTTTAGGGCGGTAATGGTCTGGACACTTTTTGTGGGGACTGTTACAGAGATCTGTGTGTAACCTGCACGCCACAGGTTTAAATGCTGGTAAGTTTACGGCTGCAAGCAGGCAGCAGCCCTCAGGCCCATATTGACCGGTCACAAATTTAATTTGACTAATGCGTGCATTCTGGGAATTGTAGTCTGTTTGCTGTCCTAGGAAAAATTACATTAAGATTAGACCACGACTGGGAAAATCGTGTCCTGCTGACCTGGAAGTTGGAACTACTTGTAAACCCTTGGAGAACTACCTCAGCGAGCCAATAATCTACAGCAGAGTTTGTGTATGTGTAAAATGAATATCGCAGATTTGAATCCTATGGAGAAACTCAAATTGTTTCTATTTTTTTGGTACATGCCTTTGAAGTTTTGCGAAGTTCCCAATTTTCTAATCACTAAAGCTTTTCAAGGATACTTGGTTTACGTTTGTTGGAGCCCGTGCACAGTTTTAAGTACATTGGGAGTTATTGTTCACTCTCGAACCCAGACACAATGACAAATATCTACAGAGTTCTTCTCCACCAGTTAACCCTTTGCTGGAGTTTCCCATGCACCATTACAAATGCATGCAGAGTTTTTGCCTGCAAGCTCAGCTTTCCAAATAAACTCGAGCAAAAGTCAAAGTTTTGCTGCAAATGTGAGAATTAAACTTTGTGAAGTTTTTCATCAAACTTTGCTAAGGTTGCTGGAAAATATATGAGCATCTTCATACATACCCACTCCTACTGTGGACACAGTATCGTATTATAGCCATGCATTCACCTCGTCCTAGTTGTCCGTATTGCGCTAGCTCTGCGTTCTATTTTTCTTGGAAAAAGCATCTGAACATAGCGCAAGAAACAACAAAATAAACCCCAGGAGAGGAAATTGTCTGACGCCCGGCAGGAGAGATTGAAGTCAATGATGATGAGTGCAATCTCTTTCTGTGTTTTTTAACTGTATGTATGTAAAGCGCTCTGATGCCTACAGGTCAATCTAGCGCTACATACAACTTTTAATATAAAAATAAAATAAACGCCACCCACTATCGGCATGATCATGGTGGCACTGGCATCACATGGTGGCTACGGCCGCCCGGTATACCTTACTTACAGTAACTAACAACAGTGCATTCAGTGTGTTTGTGTGTCTGTGTTTCAAATCAATTAAAACTGAAGTTACCAGACACTGGCACACGCACACACACTGAAGTAGTATTGAACTGCACAGCCTGCAGGCTGCCGCTGCAACCTTAGTCTAACTGATTAGGCCTGCTGCTGCCACACCTTGAAGACGTAGGCCCTGGTTGTCCACAAGCAAGCAGGCAGGCGCGCGTTTAAATTGGCTGCTTGGCATTAACCACTGACTCAATACAGCCTTAGGTCTTCTTGTTAGGTAGTCGGTCACCGTCGGCGTCACCCACAGGCACAGACTTGTAAAACCAAAACTGAATCCAGCCGCAACTCATCAAACTAAGGACCCGCGGTGTGGCCACCGTGCCTCGCCATCATTAACATCAATTAAGTTAAAAAACATTTATAATCGAATCATAATCATCACGCGGCCACGCCATAATCAATATCAATCAACATATAATTATTAATGGATTAAACAGTCGGACTGAGGACTCTCACTCACTCGGGAATACTTGACTGTTAGGCAGGCTGCTGCGCAGCTTCATTAACTGTTCAGGCCCTGGCCCTACCTCGCTCGACCTCACTGGCGTGTGCTCCGCACCTTTATTTATTTAACTGCTGTCTGCTGATAATGATTAGGCCTAGTACCACCAGGCTCTGCCTCACCTGGTGCTGTGCTGCCTGCCTGTTCTAGGTAACCCAATGTTGTCCAGATCGCGCTCGCCTCTCACTAGATCAGAGCGAGAGTGGCCGCTTGAGAACCTAGGCGATGGCTTAGTGAGGTGCGGCCGTGCGGGTATGCTGGGGCCGGGCATGGTGGCTCTGCAGCAAATGCGCGCCCATTCCAATGTAAAAAAAATATCTGCGCAGTCTGCTGCCACGCACGGCCCCAACCCCCGCAGAAGACCGTCATCTCCAAAGCCCTGCCCAAACTCAGTGTCCCGCCCACTGGGCCAGCAACACTGAGCCCCAGCCGCTGCATTGATTCAACACGCCAAGAAGAGATTGAGATTCAGTCAGATATTACAGTTCCTGACTGAAATACGAAGTGAGAAGAAGATGTTGAACTACTGGTGACTCTGTGACACTCGTGTGGAACGTAAAACTACAGTCAATAACAGCAGCGCACCACTTATGGCGAGCGTAGAGCAGCAGTGCAGCACTCACTTTGTGCCACGCAGTATAAAAATCAATTACGTGTACTAAACACGTGTAGACCCGGCCCTGATAATTAAGTGCCGGTGCTAAGCACCGGCAAGCACCGGCACAAATTAAGCACTGAGTGGTGGATCTTGAAACATTAGACCAACCACAACCCAAGAGAAGGAGCAAGAGGGTTAAGGCTGTGCCTTCCCACTTGCCCCAGGTTGAGGATCAGGTTTCACAGGAAACTGATTCTGCAGTCCAAGAGGAGACTGTCTCTGAGGAGCTTGAACCTGATCAGGTTGAGTTTCTGGGGACAGGGGGACCCTCAAGGACAGACCTGGGGCAGGCCCAATTAGATTGCCCTTCACTTGAACCCCTCAGCCAGCTAGCTGCTGCTGAGGCTGCAGGGAATGCTCAAGGTGCCCATAAAGTTTATTGGGATGATGGACTCAGAGGCTAGAGACCCCAAGCCTGGTACTACCAGGAGGTTGGTTATACCGTTGAAGTTTAGGGGTTTCCTTCTAACCTTGGCCCATGATATTCCCCTTGCAGGACACTTCGGCCAGAACAAGACTTGGGACAGGCTTGTTCCTCACTTTCACTGGCCTCACATGTCAGAAAATGTCAAGGAGTTTTGTCGCTCCTGTGTCACTTGCCAAACCAGTGGTAAGTCAGGTGGCACAACAAAGGCCCCCCTGATACCACTACCTGTGGTGGGGGTACCCTTTGAAAGAGTTGGCATAGATATTGTGGGTCCCATGGATCCTCAAACAGCATCTGGGCACAGATTTATACTGGTGGTAGTGGATCATGCCACCAGGTACCCAGAGGCAATTCCCCTGAGGACCACCACAGCACCTGTGGTGGCAAAAGCCCTCATTGCAGTTTTCTCAAGAGTGGGCTTTCCAAAGGAGGTTCTTTCAGACAGAGGTACCAACTTCATGTCTGGATACTTAAAAGCAATGTGGAAGGAGTGTGGAGTAAACTACAAGTTTACCACACCCTATCATCCTCAGTGCAATGGGCTTGTGGAAAGATTCAACAAGACCCTAAAGGGAATGATAAAAGGACTACCAGAGAAGCTTAGGCGGAAATGGGACACCCTTTTACCCTGCTTGCTATTTGCTTACAGAGAGGTCCCACAGAAGGGGGTTGGCTACAGCCCTTTTGAACTTTTGTTTGGCCACCCTGTGAGGGGTCCACTATGTTTGGTGAAGGAAGGATGGGAGTTACCTCTCAAAAAGCCTAAGCTAGATGTTGTGGACTATGTACTTGGTCTCCGCTCCAGGATGGCTGAATACATTGAGAGCGCATCCAAAAACCTGGAGGCCAGCCAAGAATTACAGAAAGCTTGGCATGACCAAAAGGCTGTTCTGGTTGAGTACCAGCCAGGGCAGAAGGTGTGGGTGTTGGACCCAGTGGGCCCAGCAGCACTCCAGGACAAATGGACTGGACCCTACCCTATCATTGAGAAAAAGGGAGAAGTCACCTATGTGGTTGACTTTGGAACCCCTAGGAGCCCCCACAGGGTACTCCATGTAAATCGTTTGAAAGCATTTGTTGACAGGGAGGACATGAGTCTCCTCATGGCCACAGATGGGGATCAGGAGGAAGAGAGTGACTCTCTCCCAGGCCTGCTTTCCCAGAACCCTGATGATGGTTCAGTTGATGGAGTAGCCTTGGCAGGCAGCCTCACTGAGCAGCAACAGGTGGACTGCAGACAGGTGTTGCAGGCCCACAGGCATATGTTTTCACTCACACCCAGTCAAACTAACTGGTGCACCCATGAGGTGGACACTGGTGACAGTCTGCCTGTGAAGAATAAGATCTACAGGCAACCTGACCATGTTAGGGATTGTATAAAGGCTGAGGTGCAAAAGATGTTGGAGCTTGGAGTGATTGAGCCACCAGAGAGCCCATGGGCTAGCCCAGTGGTCCTTGTGCCAAAACCTCATACCAAAGATGGAAAGAGAGAAATGAGGTTTTGTGTGGACTACAGAGGTCTCAATGCTGTCACTAGGACAGATGCACATCCCATTCCAAGAGCAGATGAGCTCATTGATAAATTGGCTTCTGCCAAGTTTCTGAGCACATTTGATTTGACAGCTGGCTACTGGCAGATCAGACTAGCTGAAGAGTCAAAAGCAAAAACAGCATTCTCTACCCCTAGTGGACATTATCAGTTTGTGGTAATGCCCTTTGGTTTGAAGAATGCACCTGCCACCTTCCAAAGGAATCAAGTCCTTGCTGGGTTGGATGACTTTTGCGCAGCATATCTAGATGATATTGCTGTCTTTAGCTCAACCTGGGAGGATCACCTGATCCACCTGAAGAAGGTTCTGGAGGCCCTGCAAAAGGCAGGCCTGACTATCAAGGCTACCAAGTGCCAGATAGGGCAGAGCAAGGTTGTGTACCTGGGCCACCTAGTAGGTGGGGGTCAGGTTCAACCACTGGAGAGCAAGATCCAGACCATACAGGACTGGGCTCCTCCAACTACCCAGACACAAGTCAGAGCCTTCTTGGGCCTGACTGGGTATTACAGAAAATGTGTAAAGAACTATGGGCCCATTGTGACACCATTGAATGACTTGACATCCAAGAAGATGCCCAAAAAGGTTCAGTGGACAGTTAGCTGTCAAAAGACATTTGATGACCTGAAGAAGGCCATGTGCTCTGCACCTATCCTGAAGAGTCCTGACTACTCCAAACAGTTCATTGTACAGACAGATGCTTCTGAGTTGGGGGTGGGAGCTGTGCTTTCACAACTTAATCAAGATGGTCAAGACCAGCCCATTGCTTTTATTAGCAGAAAGCTGACCCCCAGGGAGAAACGTTGGTCAGCTATTGAGAGGGAGGCCTTTGCTGTGGTTTGGGCCCTGAAGAAGTTGAGGCCATACTTGTTTGGTACTCACTTCCTAATTCAGACAGACCATAAGCCCCTCTTGTGGCTAAATCAGATGAAGGGTGAAAATCCCAAACTGCTCAGGTGGTCCATTTCCCTACAGGGGATGGACTTTACAGTGGAGCACCGCCCAGGGACTGACCATGGTAATGCAGATGGTCTCTCCAGGTACTTTCACTTAGAACATGAAGACTTATCTGGTCAAGGTTAAGTTTAATGTCCCTGCGTTTGGGGGGGGGGGGGTTGTGTAGGAGAGTAGGGTCTGCTATCCTATGGTCACCCCAATTTTTGCTTTTTGCTTCACTGGTTTTCGACTTACTGAGGCTGTGGGCCTACTAATCAGACCCCCAGCCTGCCTGCTGTTCTCTCTCTAAATTTGTAATACATGTGCTATAGGTACATACTGTGGTAAATTTATATTACCGTATCGTTTTTGCCATATAATTACAAGTCATAAGGATAGCTCAATCAAATGAGAGGCAGAGTCCGTGGTATCTGAGTCATACGGGCTTTAATATAATGCTTCGAAGCATGGACATCGGGTTCCATCACCACTCAGGTTCAGGAAGGGACATTCAACATTTTATTAGCATCACACATTATATATAGTAAAACAGTATACATGGAAGTGAATACAGTAGGCGTAACAGGTGAAAAGAGAGAGATAAGAACACATGTGCCTAACAGGAGGCGTGTAAGAAGGCGTACACATGGGCGTGCACTGGACATGTCAGAGAATCGTCACATGAAACGTCACAAGTGGGTGGATGCATAGGGAAAGTTTGCAGGATCAGCAGAAACTTATGACCTATATGCACGCGCAGCTGAGCATGACGTGTAACTGGGGAGAGCTGGGGGCTTTGACTTTTGCACGAGTAGAGGAGACTAATGTCTGGGGTGTCAAAACGACCTGTACCTATAGCATATCTGATATCATATGTTTTGAGGATGTAGTGTCTGGAGTAAAAGGTCTCTCGGACAGGGGCCGTTCAACACTGAATGCTAGTGTGTGCATACGGATCTTCATGTAGAGTGCGGGGGCCATGGGCCTACCATGGTAACAGGAACAGTAAATTACTTGCATGGAAACAGGAAGGCAGGGCCCTTTGCTCTGCAGCCGGGAATATGTTTACCTATTTCACTAGACTGGAATGTGTTTTCGAGGAGGCTGAGCAGATAACTTGTAGGTAAAACATCATCTTGGCAAGCGGACCAGGCCGAACCGGGCACCGCTCGTCTGAGGCAGGAAGTAAGGCAGAGGTCAGGGATGCATACCTAAACTGCAGCTTTCAGAGGGGAAAAGAACTCGGAGCCTCGTTTAAGGGCCTAACTCGACTGGGCCAGAAAACAAGGAGGAAAACGTGAAAGTGCACCATGTAAAGATGTTGGCACCATAGGCCTAGAAGCCTAATTAACGGGATATTTATGCATGACTGGATAGCTAACATGTTAACGTTGGATGCAAATGTATTTGCGTCTTTCTAGCATGAACAGAAAAGAAGTTACACGACATACAAGGAACATGGGTGCATGGATAGGGTGCGAGTGGGGGACACATTGGTTACCTGGAAATTTCTATTACCTCATTCCCTCCTTGGCCCCTACCAAACCCTTTAAGATATATCTATATTCATAAGACCATCTATCTGTTCATATAACATCATTTGTTCATCTTTTATCATTCGGGAACGGGAACTTGGACCTGGAATACAGGCTGTGGCGCACAAGCCGCAAATCGCTGGCCCACATTGCAGACAGAGACAACAACTGAATACTATGACCAATATTATTCCTAGGAATGATAACAATTTCCATCCCCAAGCAGATATCACACTCCAGAGCCAACCAGACCAAGTCCAGGAGCCTGGATTCTGGTGAATCAGGTGAGCAATTTCGTGAAGCCGTGTGATGGCCTTATACACGGATGGCGCGTTATTAGGAATAAACACGCAACAACTGGATCCGATGACTCTACAAGCCCCGCCCCTATCGGCCAGGATGACGTCAAGGACAAGGCGATTTTGAAGAACTACAAGTCTCATAGCAGATTGCTCTTCGGTCAGATTACCTAAAGCAAAAGTAGTTTCGTTCACTACCACTTCAAGGGTTCTCGTTAACCTGCGTATTATTTTACTGTTCTGGACAGGACCTATGAACCAGAAGTATCCTTTAACATAATCCCATGTAGAACCAGAATCATCAATAACAGGAGGAAGGTCTCTTCTATGTCTGACATTCACAAGGCGTGAATTCCTATGATAATCAGGTGGGGCTAGGAAAACAGGTGGCAATAGGAACGCAATGTAACACGTCCCATCCCAATCAAGGGGCAGATGTACATAAGCAGTGTGACCACAAATGAAATAAGAATGGCGAGAGGCTTTGAAAGTAGACTTGCCTTTGTCACTGAATTCGACCACAGTATTACAATCACTGTGTCCTAGATGTACTGAGCCATTCTTTCTGACGCATAGTTCACCTTTCACTGGCAAGACTGTAATAAACGGCAAGTTCGAATTAGTCTCGGACTGGACGTTCAGGATCATGAGATTGAGGGAAAAATTACCTAATTTATACACTTCATTTTCTAGGTCGGTCCCTCTCCTTTGGGGAAGACCGTCTGCGTCTGGGAAACATGCTTTATTCATAACTGTATTCAGGTTACCCCAAATCCAATTGCCTTGGGAAACTTTGGACTTACTGTCTAGGGAGGACATTAAAGTAAACCATGCACCACATGAACCATTATGTGTGAACGGGAAAGGAAAGAGAGGCAGAGCTCCCTTGTATTTCTGATAAGGTGGGAGTCGGCCACATACCCAGCAATTGGTGGCATTGCTGGCCTGATAAGTATGGTGTAACATACGAATGAATGTATTGTTGCACATTGCTAATCGATAGGAAAGTTCATGAGGGGGCAGGTCGCTAAAGGAGTGCTCTACAGTGTCATTAGAGGAAGCATGTATACGTGAATCAAGAGGGAAAAAAACATGTAGCATTAAACTTATGCATATGATCGTAAGACTCAGAAGAAACATGAAAATTAATGTGATTACACATCGACTGTGCAAAGTTTTACAGTATTGTTCTCTTTTCTTGATACGCCTATCTCTCTGACTACTTGGGTCTATCTTATACATGTCAGAAACCTGTCTAACCGCTTCACCCGAGGGGGACTTAAACAATTAAACGCTGTCTGACTTACTAGACCTTAGCTTGGCACGATACTCCTGTTGAGGAGTTTTTTCTATCAGGGGGAGTTTAGAGTCAGAGTCCGATAGGGGGCAGTCTTTAACCGAAGTTTCTGGACACAGTCCGTGAAATTTCTTAATGTGGCTGGAGTGCAACCACCCTTTACGTCCTTCCAACTTGACGGCGGTCCTCGTCGTCATCAACACCGACTTTGGCTGTTTCCACCTCGGCTCCAGCGGACTTGATCGATCGAAATTTCTCACATATACCAGGTCACCCGGAACAACTTCATGCGGTTTTACTTGGGTGTTGTCCGGTAAGGCAGCTGCAACCTGTGAACGACATGATTGTAGTGCAGACATCAAGGAAGCTAGGTAATCTGTCAGCATATTACAGTCGACATCAGTGATCTTGCGGGGCATAGGCGTACCCCACATATTTGGAGGCCGCCCGAAAACCACCTCATAAGGAGATAGTCCGGTTCTGGAATGAGCAACCATGCGCATATAGAAGAGGGCAACTGGCAAAGCTACTATCCAATCTACACCTTTTTCAGCACAAACTTTGGCTAAGCGTGTTTTCAGAGTTTGATTATGTCTCTCTACGAGACCAGCTGCTTCAGGGTGTCGTACGCAGTGGAACTTCCACTGGTAACCTAACAGGAGTGATACCTGTTTCATGAGCTCGGACGAGAATGGCTGTCCATTATCTGAGTATACGACACGGGGCAAGCCGTATCGCGGGAAGAATTCACGAACCAACTGCTTGGCAGTGGTCGCGGCAGTGTAATCTGGGACTGGATATGATTCTGTCCATCGGGAAAGGGCACATACAACTACGAGGACATATTTAAAACCTCTACATCTGTCCATCTGGATATAATCCATCTGGAGGACTTCAAAAGGATGGTCAGGAGGATGGAATCCACCTTGTTCCACTGGAACACCTTTGCCTGGATTGAACTGACAACAGATCATGCAGGTACGCACTTTCTGTTTTGCTGCTGCTCGTAAATGTTTATTGAACCAGAGGTTTTGAATGCTGTCTGACATGGCTTTTTCTCCTAAGTGTGCTGGACTATGTGCTGTGTTAATGATTACTTGAACCATAGAGTCGGGGAGGAACCATGTGGCTCTTCCCTTCGTCATCTATCCCTGATCTGTCTGGATCCCTCCTTGTTCAGTCCATTTCTTTTTTTATTTTTTTTATTTTTTGAAAACCTTTATTGTGCATGAAAAATGAAACAAATACGGGCCTACAACCGTCAGGCCGGCCACGATACTTTTAAGCACAGGAGCAAGCAATACGGTTCCCCAGCGCCATCAGGCAATACAGCTACAATTAACAACAGTTACAATGAACGGAATCATGTCGCTATTGAGAAGGAGCATTGAAGGTTAAAATTTTGAAATTTTTAAATCTAAAGATAAATCAGTGAAGAATAGAGTCAAGGAGAACTGAGTCCGTACATTAACTTCACAACATGGGCAGGCAGCATCAAGAAGAAACAACAGTAGTGAAGAACACCCCGTTAACTAGGTAGTATTGTACAAATCAACAGGGGAAACAGTTCGCATTTACGTACCACCCACAGCGCTACCCACTCCCTACTAAACCCCTGTCACAGACCCAGAACAGAAAAAGAGAAAATCATAAAAGAAGATCATACATAGGCACCATAGAAACTAACAAAAATTAAATGTAACCCCCCACCCTACACACATGCAGAGGCTACGGCCTGCCCCCCCCCCCCAGCAGAGTGTCTGTCGCCCCAAAAACCCGAAATTTAGGAAGAAAAGAGAAGTAGAGAGAGTGAAAGGAAAGAAGAGACAAAGAAAAATATTCACCAGTGATATAGGGAGCAAGGAAAGAAATCTGTCCCAGAACTCCCACTAGAGAAGGAGGGGAGGAGCCAGTACAATAACAGATCTCCCGGACACCCAGCCATTTGTAGTTCCTACGCCATTGGAATCGAGAAAGTCAAAGGCCATAAAATCAAAGGGGGAACAAAATCAGGTACACCCAGGACGCGGAATGAGCCCATGAGTCACCACCCCATCTGTAAAATAGACAACAGGATATGAGCAGCTCCAGCTCACAATCGAAGGTGCCAGGATAGACAAGAAGAGCAAAATAAATGTGAGGAGCTGTAGCGTAGATACGTGCCAAAAAGGCGCCGCAATTATAGACCGCATCAAATAGGCCAGCAAAAGTTAGCACCCGGAAACCCCTAGCTCCATGTAAGTCGCAAGCGACCACTACACCGTGGTACCCGCCCGGAGCCCGCCCTAGCTGGAACAAAGACTAAGATGGCCGCCCCAGGCAGCGCAAAGACAAAGAAAAGCGAAATGGACGCCACCCTTCACAAGCAACCCCCCTGTCCCAATGAACATTGTTGGCAAGTCAGGCACCCAAGAGAATGCAACAGAGCCGACGGCTCACTAGTTACCAGGATAGCCAGTTGTAGCGCCGACTATGCCATAAACAAGATTGCAATGTCACAAAGGATGCTTTGAGAGCGAGAGCTAAGCAATATCTAATAACACCAAACCAGGTGGAAAAAATCAAGCTGCAGTCTGCGTGTGATCCATACAGTCCCTCCACATATCATTCTGAACCCAACCCCCGTCAGGTAAGAGAGCAATACAGCAGAGAAACTGCCTAACCCTGGCCCGATCTCGGACGCCTTTCAGTACACATCCCTCGACGAGTGTCGACCCCCTCTACAACAAAGAAACAAGATGGAAGCAAAGAAGAAGGGGGAGACTCACAAGTATAAGATGGACGGCGCCACATACCCGATAATGCATTGGTCACAATCAAAAGAGTCACAAAATTGTCCTGAGAAAACCAATACAACAGGGGAAAAAACGGAGGCTCTGATGAGAAAGTTTTCAAGGGGGCCAGAAGTCGCCTAGCCGGCAGTCCCACCGCCGGTAGTGGCAACGAATACAATGGAGCAGTCACCGAATGTGGGAACAATGTATCACAGGCAGAGTCGGTGTACGATCGTCTGCAAGCGCCAGTCCAGGCATCACGAAACTCAGCACCGCTGGAAACACTTGGCAACACAGTAGCAGTCACAGGAACCATCACGGGAGTGAACAATTGTTGCTGAGAGCAGTCCTTCCGAATCTGCGCCAGGTCGAGGGCAATTTCGTCGAGTCTCTCGCTTAGCCCCTGGGAGTTTTGTAGCAGCGTCGCCCGCAGTTCACATAGGGCAAACAGGACATCGCCATAGGACAGGGTAGGCTGTGTGCCCCTCATGCCTGCGACACAGGTAGATGTAGGCACGTTAATCCCCGGCACGGCCACGGCGCCACAGGCACAGGGCAGGGGCGGACGTCCATCTCCATCCCGCGGGACAGCGGGAACATTCATAGCGCCCACAAGCCAGGCACAGGAACATGGGGGGGTGCGACATGGATCAGCAGTTGCCCCGTCTCCCACCGCCATGAGTTGCAGTTCAGCATCGCCGGTGAGGAGCCCCCGCCGGCAAGAACAGGCAGTCAGGGCGAACGGGCGGTCAGCCAAGTCCGGCAAAACCCGTAATGGAGTCGAGCCGCCCTCTCCCAGCACGGAACAAAGGAGCCGGAGTGCAGTGCGATCTTCCCTTCAATTGCGTGACAGTCGCGATATTCAGCACTCCACGGCATCCGAAGCGCCGTGATCCGCGATCCAGGGAAAGCAGCCTCTCTCAGGTTGTGAGCGCCCTGCAGGCAGGTTGTCCGTCTCCGCTCCGCCGAGGTCCGGCATCCAGCGGCGATTTACTTCGGGGCAATGGCGTCGGGACGGGCACCAGGCTATCTCAACATTCCGGACGAGCTGAGAGTCCGGAAAGACATGGGCGATATCAGCGCGTCGTCCTCGCTTGAACAGCCGGTGAGTTGGGCAGGATGGCAGGCAGGATAGTAGTGCGGGGCTCAAGGGCTGGCGGAGCCGGGAGCTTACACGTCCGCTCCGGTCGCCATCTTGGCTCCTCCCCCCGTTCAGTCCATTTCTTGATTTCGTCTGGAGTAGCATGTGTCTGTATGTTGAGTACATCTAGAATGGGATCCTTCACTGTCATACAATGTGTCTGTGATATCACGTCAGTCTTTGTCATGTCCGTTGGGATGTCTGTCTGAGCTGTGAATTTAGCTGTTCGATCTGCCAGGTCGTTACCCTGAGAAATGGTGTCGGTGGCTTTAGTATGTGCTTTGCACTTCATGATAGCAATGGATGCAGGTAAGTGTATTGCTTCTAACAGAGCTTGAATGAGGGGACCATGCTGTATCTTGGCGCCATGAGAAGTTAAAAAACCTCTCTCTTGCCAGAGGATACCGAAGTCGTGAACAACTCCGAATGCATACTGTGAATCTGTGTATATGTTTACTTTCTTGTTCTTGGCTAGTATACATGCTTGGGTCAGAGCAATGAGTTCTGCTGCTTGAGCAGACAAGGTGTCAATACGATGTGTTTCTATGACTTCAGTTTCAGTGGTCACTGCATAGGCGGCCACTAACTCTCCTGTGCTTGTTCTCATACATGAACCATCCACGTAAAGTGTCAGGTCTGGATCGGGTAATGCAATGTCTGTCAAGTCTTGTCTGGGCTTCGTTACAGTATTGATGACTTCTACGCAGTCATGTGGTGTCGGATCAGTTGTGCTCGAGGGTTACAATGTGGCAGGGTTTAATGTGTTGCATCGTCTGATCTCTATGTGTGGCTGAAACAATGTCAATTCATATCCTGTCAATCTTGCTATGGTCAAGTGCTGAGTCTGGGTACGGTTCAGAAGAACTTCCACCGAGTGTGGAACTTGTACTGTCAGGGGATGTCCTAATACTATGGAATCGCTTTGTCTGATTGCTAAAGCTGTTGCTGCAACTGATTTGAGGCACGCAGGCAGAGCCTGGGCCACTGGATCCAATGTACTAGAAAAATAAGCACAAGGCTTATGGTGTCCTGCTTGATCTTGTGTGAGTACAGATAATGCTGTGCCATCCCGTTCAGTAACAAAAAGTGAAAAAGGTTTTCTGTAACATGGTGTCGCTAAAACTGGTGCTTGACATAAAGCTTTCTTTAACTCGTCAAAAGCTTGTGTATGTTCCTGAATCCAAGGGAGGACAGTCGAAGTCGCTGCCTCCTGTGTTGTCAACTGTATGAGTGGTTTAGCTAGATATGCATACTGAGGGATCCATTGTCTGCAGTAAGAAGTGAGGCCAATGAAGGCCCGTACCTCCTTTTGTGTCTTGGGTTGTGGCAGATGTACAATTAACTGAATGCGGTCTGGTGTCAGCTGTCTCCCCCATTTGGACAGCAAGTGCCCAAGGTATACCACTTGCTGGGCACAGAATTGTAGCTTCGAAGGGGAAGCTTTATGCCCCTTTTCGGCCAAGAAATACAAGACAGTCAGTGACGCGCGCTCGCAGTCACGTTCGGTCTGTGCAGTAATTAACAAGTCATCTACATATTGCAGCAGAGCAGTGTCAGTAGGCATGTGGATACTGTCTAGTTGTCGTTTCAGTGCTTGACTGTAAATGCTAGGACTTTCCGTGAACCCTTGAGGTGCACGTGCAAATTTGAAGCTTCGGCCATTTAAAGAGAATCCGAATAAATACTGGCTTTCAGGATGAATGGGAACACTAAAGAAAGCGTTCTTGAGGTCAATTACAGTAAAGAACGCTGCTTCGGAATCAATAGCCGTCAAAAGAGAAGATATGTCTGGCACTACCGGGTACTGAGGAATGATGCATTTATTCAGTTCACGAAGATCAATCACCAATCGGTAGACTGGTGGTGCATTTGGGTCAGTTCGTTTAAGAATTGGAATGATCGGAGAATTACATACATTGGAGTCAGTTTCAATAACTACTCCTTGGGCAATGAGCTCGTCAATAATCTTCAGTAAGGCTGTTACAGGCTCGGGTGGCAATTTGTATTGTCGGATTCGGGGCAGTACAACTCCTTGCTTGAGAGTGACACGGTACGGTGTAATGTGCATACAACCTACATCAGTTGGACCTTGTGCCCATAAATGTGCTGGTACATTCTGCAATCTTGGATCAAAATCTCGTAACACATAATGACCTTTGAAGTCACGTAAGAACAATCTCACTCCTTCCGGAGAACAACATATTACAGCACCTAGTGCTTTCAACGTTTTAATACCAAGCAGATTTTCAGGACATGCTTTCGTGAGTAACAAGTCAGTAGTACGGGACAATGGACCAACTTCGAGAGAAACTGGCTTTGACACTTCATTAACAATAGGCTTTCCTGAAAAACCCAGGGAAACATTCTGTGAGCCTGAGAGGGGTGCCCCTGGAACCTCGTCATGACTAATGGTAGTTCTGCTCGCCCCTGTGTCAATCAAAAATTTTCTGTCTTTCCCTAATACCTGACTATGTACATAGGGACCATCTTGATCTACAGGAACCTCGATGAGGGGCAAGCCAACCTCCCTCTTTAGGCTGTTTCATGTATATTGCTGATAATCGGGGTAATCTGACTGTGCATACTGGTACATTTGTTGCGTGACATGTTGCGTGGCAGCAATAGGTTGGGGTTGGGGCACAGCTACTGTCTGCTGTGCTTGCTGTGGTGGTTGCGTGTTCTGTGGAATATGCTGTGGAACGTGTTCTGGTCTAGGTGGACGTGGTCTCTCTTTCGTTTTGCCTGTAGCAATATTGTGTTTCAAAACCAAACACTCATTTATGTAGTGACCTGGCTGCTTACAATAGTTGCAGTTCCCTTTGTTTGCTCCAATCTTGAAGCCTACTTTCATTTTCGTGTCTCTCATACGTCTCTGTTCATGATCATGTTCCTCTCTAATTCTGTTCTGGTGGTACTGTAACATTTGTAACATTTGAGAAGGGGTATTAGCTTGCCATGTGCTCTCGACTTTCAATACTCTATTTTTAACTTGGGGTAAGGAATTCTCGACTAATTTGGTTACAAAAAGATGTGGATATGATTCGCTACTTGTTTTCAGGCCACTATTTATAATGAAACATTTCTCGAATCTAGAATAAAAATCACTAGTGTCTTCGTCTTGTTTCTGTTTGCAGGCTGAGATTGCATCCCAGTCTTCCTTTTTAATTGTCAATAACCTCGGCAAAACCTGTACTAATAATCCTGGTAATGCTTTAGCTTTGACCCCAAGACCTAAACCTGGGGTACGTGTATTTTCTTCGTCCTCTAATTCAGCCCAATTAATCTTTTTATCTCCCACCTGCCATTCTTTCTCTTTCAGTTTTTCGTAGATACCAGCCGGCAACAATACCTTTAACATTTTCAGAATGTTGGAATATGTATAATCTCCCATGAGTAACATGTCTTTTATTTCACGGTGAAAGCCTGCTGGATCTTTATCATGACAGGGTACTATTTTCTTCATTTCTAATAGTTCCATTTTGCTTAAGGGTGTGTATACGAATACTCGCTGAAGCGTACCCCCTGGGGCCTGGACGGGGTGCACTTCTCGTAAGGGATTCTGTCTGTCCATATAAAATGGTTGTCTTACTGGGGGTGGAACAGAAACGAAATGTGGAGTCAAGAAAGTTCTGTATTTGTGTCGTTGTTCTAGAATGATATTAATTAAATCGGTACCTAGGCCTCTCCATCTTTTTAGGAGTAATTCTTCCAATATATTATATAGGGGACCTGGATCAGAATGCTGACTCTCATATAGTGAAATGAGATGCTGGATCATGTACATGCCAGCAAGTCGCTGTTCGTCTGGGGAAAGGGTCAAAAATGTTTGTGCTACTGAATCATCTTTATATATGCTATCATTTCCAGCCCATTGGACTGCTGACCGTGCTAATTCCTGATCTCGCATTGTACTAAGTTCATGGTAACCTATTCTTTCCTTCAGTATTTTATCGGTGTCTTGAAACACATGTTCAAGAGAACATTGTTCTGGTGTGGGGGAAAGGAAACGTTTCTTGTTTTCTAGACAAATGGGTCTGTCAAAAGGTCTATCAAAAGAATACTGTTTAGGAAGCCTCACTCTACCTACGTACGCCATTGTTTCTGGCGTTTCTTCTTCAGGGTTATCTATCTCTTCCTCTGAATTTTCACTCTCTTTCTCGGTTCCCATGGCTTCTTTCTCATGTTCATGGATTTTTACGATTTCTTTACGAATCTTTCTGTACATGGCTTCTATGCTATTCTGTTTTTCATGTTTACCATCAGTTATGTTATTACTCCAATATATCAACATATCCATTTCTTCTTTGCTTGTATCTGGCCGATCTCGTTCCCGTATTAAACAATTTATCAGGAACCGTAAGATCATACCCTGTGTCTCGACTTTTTGATGTGCCATGGCCTCGCGAATGCATTCTGGTCTCTCTCCTGTTCTTATAAAATGATATATGTTGTCTAGATGGTCAGTCATTTCTGGTAAAAGAACCAAATAGTTTGCAACTCGCCGTAAACGTAATGAGTATAGAACCATCCCGTCTTCGCCGGGTACTGGGTCATATCTGCAGTCTGTAACATACTCTTTAAGGGCTGCGAATGTCGCTGCCCTGGGTGTACGTTGTAATGCTAGATCTCTAAGCGTTGTTCGTTTTATTTGTGGCGGGGTACGATGGTGACCTCCTACGGCGCTTCCTGCAGCGGAAGCGTAACCATCACCTAGTTGTGATGTTGTTGCTGGTGTCATTAACTGAAAAGTAGGTGCAGGTAATGCCGGACCCTGGGCTGCCGGTATACCGAACGGATTATGAGGACCAACAGTGGTGGGAACAGTAGTAATAGTAGTGACAGGAATGGTTGTGACAGGGACAGTAGTAACAGGAGGGGGAATAACAACGGATGGGGAAGTCGAGTCTTGAGGGGGTGGAGGTGACGTGTCTTGGACAGACTGTACGGACGGAGTAGGCTCCTGTATGTTTTGAACAGGTGGGAGAGGTTGCTGTACATTATTAGCTGGTGGTACGTGAACATTAGTATATGCAGGAGCTACGTCATCTAAATAGGATGAAAGGAAAATGTCCGCTGCGGTCTGTTTGTGACGGAGTTTAGTCGGGACCAATGGTGGTGGCAAGTTACGGGGTGCTTCCGGGGTCGCCTTAGGCAGGCCCTCGGCAAGAACTGGATACAGTCCTGTAATGAGGGCATTTCTCTGTCTGTCTTGTTGTTCTATTCTGACTCGTTCTCCTTCTTCTAGTAACTCTTTTTCCCTAGATTTTTCTGATTCTTCTCTACTTCTCTCTGCTTTTCTGAGTTCTTTTTCTGTTCTTCTATGTGCTTCTTTACGCCATAATTCTATGGCATTTTTCTGGGATTGTCTGGCTTTCTTTTTCCATAACGCTTCTTCTACTCTCATGATGCAATCAGCATCCCATGTCCCTGAGACAGGCCATCTATACTTTTCTTCCAGACCCTTGGTGTAGTCCGCCCATAAATCTAGATACAGTATGGCATCTAAGCCATGCTTATTATACATAAAATGTCCAGGAGTGTCCCTAGGCGGGACAGGAACTGCTTCTTCGAGTATCCCTTTCCTGGTCCCTATCTGACGTAACTTCGAAAACAGTGGCATGGTCGGATTACTTTAAACGTGGACACAGTAAACACAGTAATAAATAGCAAAAACAGTCATTCATACCACAACAATAAAACCACATAAAAACATATTACCTGATACATAGAAAGCACTGAAATCTCGAGTTGCAACACTAGAATACTGAATCACTGAATTACTGAATTACTGAATTACTAGATGCACTGCTAAAACAGTACAGACAATACTGGTCCCATAAAGGGACACGTCTGACCATATTCACCTAAGTGAACACGTCTGGACCAGGCCTGTGTACCCAGACCTGTCTTGACCGGGAACAAATTAATGAACCCGTCTAGATGCGTTCCCAACAACGGTACTCACCGGGAAGCAAAAACTGAAGGCCTCGGAAACTAGACTGGACTGGACTGGACTGCTACGACATCTGGCTGCTACGCTTGCGCTTCGGAACAGGTGGGCCTCTGAATACCTCGTACCTTGCTCTCTCAACTAGGGGCTCTGGTCGGGATCCTCCGCATTCCTCACCGCCTCGTTTGGATGCCGGACCGCAGTCTCCGTCTCCTCCGTGGGCCCGAGGGAGATAGCAGGAAAACCCGCAGGCGTGCACGGTTCCGTCGCGGCTGTAGAAGGGGTCAAAACCTGCGTAACATCGCCGGCGAGTGGGGAAGGGTGGTCCCTATTCGGGCGCCAAATTATGTGGTAAATTTATATTACCGTATCGTTTTTGCCATACGGGCTTTAATATAATGCTTCGAAGCATGGACATCGGGTTCCATCACCACTCAGGTTCAGGAAGGGACATTCAACATTTTATTAGCATCACACATTATATATAGAGTAAAACAGTATACATGGAAGTGAATACAGTAGGCGTAACAGGTGAAAAGAGAGAGATAAGAACACATGTGCGTAACAGGAGGCGTGTAAGAAGGCGTACACATGGGCGTGCACTGGACATGTCAGAGAATCGTCACATGAAACGTCACAAGTGGGTGGATGCATAGGGAAAGTTTGCAGGATCAGCAGAAACTTATGACCTATATGCGCGCGCAGCTGAGCATGACGTGTAACCGGGGAGAGCTGGGGGCTTTGACTTTTGCACGAGTAGAGGAGACTAATGTCTGGGGTGTCAAAACGACCTGTACCTATAGCATATCTGATATCATATGTTTTGAGGATGTAGTGTCTGGAGTAAAAGGTCTCTCGGACAGGGCCGTTCAACACTGAATGCTAGTGCGTGCATACGGATCTTCATGTAGAGTGCGGGGGCCATGGGCCTACCATGGTAACAGGAACAGTAAATTACTTGCATGGAGACAGGAAGGCAGGGCCCTTTGCTCTGCAGCCAGGAATATGTTTACCTATTTCACTAGACTGGAATGTGTTTTCGAGGAGGCTGAGCAGATAACTTGTAGGTAAAACATCATCTTGGCAAGCGGACCAGGCCGAGCCGGGCACCGCTCGTCTGAGGCAGGAAGTAAGGCAGAGGTCAGGGATGCATACCTAAACGGCAGCTTTCAGAGGGGAAAAGAACTCGGAGCCTCGTTTAAGGGCCTAACTCGACTGGGCCAGAAAACAAGGAGGAAAACGTGAAAGTGCACCATGTAAAGACGTTGGCACCATAGGCCTAGAAGCCTAATTTTTTTTTTTTTTTTTTTTTTTTTTGCGCAAGACCTTTATTGAAAATCAAGCATTTGACACAGCAAGAGCCTACAACCCGGAGGCCGGCTCGCTACGTTTATTCCATTAACCATCATCGTAATCCAATGCTACACATATTCCAGAAAATTACAGGGTATCGCACGTATGGTTAATAGCTGGCATTCGAAACTGAGTCTCACTTTTTTCACTTTTTATAACAATAACAGTAAACCAACATACCCCAATTCGGCCGTATCGTGTAATCCTAATGTACTACCCAGCAGTCGCGTCAATACATCTAGGGTCCCTCTCCCCCCGCCTCCATCGCACACTTGTCCCATCAACACGCATGCAGTCCTGCAACCCATTCAGTCCGTGTGTGGAAGTTCCTCATTATCCTGCTGTGAGGTCAGATAATCTTCTAGATAAACCCACATGTTTTTTGGTCGTGACTTAGCTGGCATCAGTTCCTCGTAAGTTTGTAACTTGTCACGGCAGGTGGACATGTCATGTAACCATGTTTTTAACTTCGGTACTTTGCGACTATGCCAGCATTGTGCCACTTGTCTCTTAGCCAATAAGAGTGCTATCGCACAGAACTTCTTTTTCAAGGCTCTGAACTGCGGTATTATCCCCAATAAGCAGATTTTGGGTGTGCAGTGTACCTCCTCCTCCAGCATGATAGATAAAGTAGTAGTCACCTGCCCCCAGTATCCTCCCACCTTGGCGCAGTCCCACGCTAAGTGTGCAAAGCCCGCCCCCTCCCTGTTGCACCTTTTACATCTGTCCTCCTCTTGAAGCCCAAATTTAAACAATTTCTCTGGTGTGTAATATACTTGATGGAGGAATTTAAAGTGAATCAGCCTCAGATTACCATTCGGTGTGAGTATTTGTGTCAGAGCGCATGTGTTAGCCCATTCTTCATCAGATAATGGCGCGTCTATTAGTGCATCCCATCGCCCTTTCGCTTTCAACCCTTGTCCATCCAGTTCCAATTGTGCGGCTGAATACAGCCTAGACACCAGGTGTGATAAATCATTAGTTGTGATTAACAGTTGCAGTGGTGCAAGGCATTGCGGCTCTGACGGGAACGTAGGGTAGTGCTCCCTCAGGGCTCTAGTGAGTCTGTAATACGTGAAGCGAAACATGGACGTTTGGTTATTTACATAACCCAGGTTGTCTAAGCCCACGAACTCCCCATCTCGGAACACGTCTCCCATCCTGTCGATACCGGCTTTGGCCAGTAGAGACATTCCGACGCTCTCCCCAGTTACCGAAAGCTCCTGGTGGTGGTGTAGCATCATGGCTGGTGCATACAGTGGGGTCTTGTGTGCTAGTTGCCCTAATTTATGCCAGGCTTTGACCGTGGTATCTACCGTGTTGATATCTCTAGCATGTAGCGGGGGGCGGGTGTGTGAGATGATTGCCGTGAGTGGAATAGGGTGTGCGTCGCTCTCCTCTATAGCGGTGTGGGTGAGGTAAGGAACTGCGTGATACCAATACGCCGCATATTGTGCCTGTGCGCACAAGTAATACAGGAGAAAGTCAGGTACCCCGAAGCCGCCTCTTGCAAGTGGAAGTTGCAGAGTCCGTAGATCCACACGTGCCTGTTTACCCGCCCAAATCAAGGTCCGCACCAAGGAGTTTATATGTCGGAAGACAGCCTGCGGTGGAGTGATTGGTATGTTGTTAAACAGGTATAACAGCTTGGGCAGTATGTTCATTTTAACAATCGCTATCCTGTCTGCCAATGAAAGGGGCAGACGTATCCAGCGTTGTACACTGTCCTCCAGTTTCGTCAGCACCACTCCGTAGTTCGCCCTGAGCACCTCATCAGGATCTCTGTGGTACATGACCCCTAGGTATCGTATAGGGTCCTGTTGCCAATCCAGCGGAAAGTCCACCACAAACTCAGAAGTGGTGTCCGTGAGGGGTATTATAGACGATTTGGACCAATTTATGGCTAGACCCGAATGTCCCCCGAACCGTATGTATTCCCTGAGTATGGCGTTCAAATGAGTCTCCGGGTCCCGGACGTATAGCAACATGTCATCTGCATATAAGGAGATGTGAAGCGGCCTGGCTATGAAGTGCAGTGCCGATTCCCTGTAGTTCTGTCGTATCAGACACGCCAAAGGTTCTAGTGCTAATGCAAATAATAGCGGCGAGAGTGGGCAGCCTTGCCGCGTCCCTCGCTCAATCGCAAATTGGTCCGAAATGTATCCATTGATTCTGACCCTAGCATGTGGTTTCGTGTAAAGCAGGGTGACCCATTGCACAAAACGTTTAGGGAACCCCATTCTATTGAGGACAGTGATCATATACTTCCATTCAATAGAGTCAAACGCCTTCGCCGCGTCTAGCATGACCGCTACAGCTTTGACTGAAGGTTGTAGATAGTGCGATAGAGCAAATAGAGTCCGGGTATTATGTGCTGTTGACCTGGTGGGCACAAATCCGGACTGATCCGGTAGTACCAGACTAGTCATCAGTGGTGATAGCCGCTTGGCTATAAGCTTAGCAAGAATTTTCGAGTCTACGTTGATTAAAGATAACGGTCGGTACGAGTCACACTCCTCCGGATCTTTAGATGGTTTCAGAAGAGCGATAATCATGGCTTCGCGTAGCGTGGGGGGAAGTATGCCTTTCTCAAAGGAGGTGCTATACATATCTACTAAGTGTGGAGCTAGTATGTCTGCATATTGTTTGTAAAATTCCGGGGTGAACCCATCCGGGCCAGGTGCCTTGCCATTCGGAAGTGAGCCAATGATCTCTTTAACCTCATCCGCCGTGATAGGCCTTGCTAAGTACTCTCTGTGTGCATCTGATAGCCACCCTATCGCTACGTCGTGCAGGTATGCGTAGGTGTCATCCGCCGGAGCAGTGGGTTGGGATCTGTACAGGGAACCAAATGAGTTCACAAAGCACTTCAGTATGTCATTAGCATGGGTTTGTGTGTCGCCCTCTCCGTTCTTTACCCTAAGTATCATGGTTTGGCCCCGACCTGTGCAGATCTTCTTGGCTAATACAGCCCCCGGCCTGCCTCCTTCCCCAAAAGCTCTAGCCACATGCGTGCGATTTAAATATTTCATTTCAGAGTCTAGAAAGGTCTCGTGTTCTGTGTGTATTTCGCGAAGCTTGGCCAGGTGCGTGATATCCTGAGTGGATTCATATAGGGATTCCAGGTCTCTCATTTGCTGTTCGCATCTGCGTATCTGAGTCCTGATATCCTTCAGAACCCCTACCGTGGTGCCTATACAGACCCCTCTTATCGTGGCCTTGAATGCTTCCCAGAGGATGCCAGGATCATCAGTCGATGGGGCATTAAGGTCAAAGTAATCTCTAATCGCCCTCAGAATCGTGTCGGCATAAATGGCATCAGTTAGCGCACGTGCGTTAAAGCGCCATTGGAAGGGGGGGGTGTGTATCGTGGAACGTCCAGCTGTAGGAGGACAGGATTGTGATCAGACAGCGTGCGAGGGAGCACCTGCAGGTGTCTCACCCATAGTGCCAGATCAGAGGAGCCTAGCCAGTAGTCCAATCTTGACCAACTATTGTGGGAAGCATTAACGTGCGTGGCCCCAGGCGCGTCAGTGTACCTCAACCTCCAAAGATCCGCCATACCCAGATCCTTCATCATGTGTCCCACCATTGTGCGTGAGTGCTTGTGCTGTTCCACCGAATTGGTTGACCGGTCTAAACCATCACAGAGTGTCACGTTCCAATCCCCACCACATAATATATGTGCGCTATTGTGTTCCTGTAGGTGTCCCCATATCTCCCTGAAGAATTCCGGGGCATCTGTGTTAGGACCGTATACATTCAGCAATGTAACTTTCTGCCCCCTCAATGTACCTGAAACCATTAAAAACCTGCCTTCAGGGTCCTGTGTGACAGAGTGACTCACAAAACCCACCCCTCGTTTCACCAGAATGATCACCCCTCTAGAGTAAGAGGAGTACGAGGCCCTGAAAACCCCCTCCGCCCATCTTGCCCCCAGGTGTGTTTGTGAGTGTGGGGCCAGGTGAGATTCCTGTAGGAATGCTATATCCACATTCCACCTCGTCAGGCTTGCAAAAATCTGTCGTACTTTACGCGGCTGTGAGAACCCTCTAATGTTCCAGGTTAGTATGTTTAAACTGCGTCTATCCACCTCCCTAGTCCCCATCAATTACCAATGACATAATGCATGAGCGTTCCATACAAATCAATTGCATAAGGATCAGGAGCAGCTCTCTATTAGGTGCTCCAGTCGTCCCAGCAGTAGCGGGGATCAACATGACATCGGTACAAAAAGACATTACACATTCTGTCGGCCTAACAGTACAAACATACATCCTGCCCCCCCAAAACCCACCCACTCCAGCAACCCCAACCTGCCGAAGCCATTCCCGTCCAGTGCACCAATGCAGAACTCCCATAACCAGTAACATAGTGCCAGAACCAAACTCTTATCGGGTAATACCCTTGTAGAGGTCCGCCAGGGGCACAACTCACCACCTGATGTACAGGTGTGGGCGATGCTAAAGAAGCTGTAAGAAGCGCAGTTCAGGTGCATACCCGCCGCCCCCCCCTCCCCCACCCCCCGAACAACCAACAACCAAGCCACCGGCTGAGCAACATGTTTGGCATAGTGTGTACCCATTGCAATGTCAACAGTTCGTCATCAAGGCACATTATTCCTCCCTTCACACCCTTACTGCTCGCCGCACAGAGTGTATCGGGGCTCACCCACAGTTCGTGACCGAGGCCTCCCATAGTGCAATCATACCAAGCAGAGCGCTTCAGATAAAGGGGCAGTTTCTCGCCAATCGTGCATTTGCCTGCAGTAAGTAATCGCCTCCGGGTGATAGTGTCACTCCATTGCGTATGCCAACACCGCCCTGTGTGATATGCATGAGTTGCAGTGCATTCTCAGCGCAAAATTAGTAGTGAGCCTCATGTCCGAACAGCGGCCTCTTAGCCCCAACCGGGCCTCCACACCCAGGCTCTCTGCGCATGTTGAGTCAATCCCACCACCGGGCATACTGGAAAACAAGTCTCAGCAGTCTAGCAAATGCGGAAATCAAAGGCCATGCTAGAACGCATGATTTAATAACTGAAGTTTACACTCACCAGTGGCATACCATGAAACAACCCCTCACCGTTAGTCCGAGTCCCGTCGTTGGTCATTTTGCAAATTGTCTCTGATCTCTCGCTGAACCCTTTTGACAAATTCTTGTGCTGCTTTCGGAGTCGGTAGTATTGTCGCTTTTTCCTTCCATACCACTCTGAGGCGCGCTGGATACATCATGGAGTAGACTATGTTCATCTCACGCAATTTGGTCTTCACTGCAGTATATTCCTTCCGGGCCTGCTGGACCGCAACTGTGTGGTCCGGATAGAATTCCAAGGAGTTCCCTTGATGCTGGATCTTCCCTTTCTCTCTCGCCAGCCGAAGGATCGTGTCCCTGTCGCGATAATTGAGGATACGTGCAACAATCGGTCTCGGCGTGGCACCGGGTGGTGGTTTCGGGGCCAGCGACCTATGCGCACGCTCCACAATAAAGAGGGGCGACAGGGCCTCAGCTCCGAACAGATCCTTGCACAGTGTTTCCACGTAGGTTTCCATGCGGCCTGTGTTGGTGGACTCCGGCAGGCCCGTGATCCGTACGTTGTTGCGCCTCGAGCGCGCTTCTAAATCCTCCTCCTTTGCCTTGATAACCTCCAGTAGCCTTTCCATATCCGCGCACTTTGAGGTGGAGGCCCGCGCCTCATCTTCGACCGCGGATATCCGTGTTTCGGCCTCGTCCAGCCTCTCCCCATGCTTTTCCTGTCGCGCTGCCATGGTGTCCATTCTACAAGTTAAGTTATCTAACTTGCCATTAATATCTTGCAGGTTTGATTGTATCGCTAGCAGGATCTTTTCGATGTTGTTGTTGGGCGCCTGACCTGCCTCTTCCTCCAACACCCCGTCAGTGGACTTCTGCGTTTTCTTCGTCTCGAAAGGCAGCTTCTGTTGGTGTTTGTCCGGTTTGCCCATGCTCGCGGTTGGGGAGGTTGCCTTCCTGTATGTGGACCCAGAAGCCCTCGTCTGTCTGGTCGCCGACGCCGTGTTGAAACCCCACCCTTGGGGCGATCGCCGCCTAGCCGACCCTTTCCTCGTGGTGGACTTCTGGCCTCCCAACCGTGCAGAGTGATGGTCCCAGTGTGGCAGTCCGCAGGGCAGTGGATATCACAGGTCTTCCTGGTCACCCAGGTGGCGTGTCGATGTTCTATAGTTAGCGCACTCCCCTCCCACTCAGTGGTTTGGGCAGATAGCCATCCACGTTGGTGCGATGCCTCCGCAGATCAAACGTGTGCCAGGCGTTATCTCTCCGCGCAGTCCGCGCCGGTTTGTAGGGTCTGGGTCCGCGAGCGCCCCACCAGGATGGGCCGTCTCGCACGTGGTCGCCTTGGAGGATACGCTATACACTGCAGGCACCCACCTTGGCGCAAGAACAAGCAGCGACCTGCACACTTGGGCTGATGGGGTCTGTCAGCAGTGGCCACAGGTCTCCTTTTTATAGGCTAGCCCACGCAGATCATTAAGCAGCACTGTTCACCGTAGACTGCTCACTCCTCATAGCGCTCACCTCCAGCAGCCAGCAGCACTCACCCTGCAGCAGCGCGGAGACGTCCACCTCTGCGCTAGCGCTCCACACTGTGCACAACGCTGGATACTCGTTCGGTAGCTGATCTCCCCTCCGCTGCAGCAGGCTACCGCTGGTGTCTCGCCACTGCCACAAGAGTCAGGGAACACTCGATTATGCCCGCGTTTTTCGTGTTGCCGCCGCCATTTTGTCAGGCAGCGCCTCCAATGCCTGGAGATGATGACCATGAGCTTCTCAGCGCCACAATTTCGAATGCAGGGGCAGCGGGGAGGATAGCCCTCAGAGTCCTACCTCCGCCATGCGTCTCCGCTCCGGGACAGTAGTGTGGCGATCCGTCTCCGCTCGCCCGCTGTGTGCCTGTCCCAACACGGCGGCCATCTTGTCAGGCGCCCGATTCCTCGCCGCGGTTAATCGCGAACTGCAGGGTCGTCTTTGTTCGCCGGTGGCTGGATTTCATCCCGACATGTGCTCCGCCTTTTCGCACATCCTGCTAGGCGATCGGGGGGCCGGTTGTACAGGCGGGAGCGGCGAAAATCACCACAGTTGGCGATCGCCCGACGGAGCTGCTTCTCAGGCAGCCATGTCGCCGTGCGCCCCCTAGCGCCTAGGCCTAGAAGCCTAATTAACGGGATATTTATGCATGACTGGATAGCTAACATGTTAACGTTGGACGCAAATGTATTTGCGTCTTTCTAGCATGAACAGAAAAGAAGTTACACGACATACAAGGAACATGGGTGCATGGATAGGGTGCGAGTGGGGGACACATTGGTTACCTGGAAATTTCTATTACCTCAATACCACAATTGGAAATGGACCCCTTGTCAGCCCCTGTACCATGCACTATAGGTGCTCAGGGCATAGGTGCCACCAAGGCCTACCAGGGGATGAAGCATAGCTTTTGCCACCCCTGGCTGGTTCTTAAATTGACACAACTGGCTGATCACTCAGCTGGGGCAAGTGGGTGTAATCACCCCTTGCTTAGATATAGCATGCCTATATCTAAACCTATATCTGGACACATAAAAACCTGTGAGTCACTCCTATGGAAGGCCTTATCAATCCTGGAGGCAGAGTGCGTGGTTTAATGTGAGATGGAGCTCTGGCATGAGCTGAGCCTGTCTGCAGCTGTCGGGAACAACTCCCTAAGCTGATCCGGGATAATGCCATACCATATACTATTAAGTGCCTTATAATCCTCGCGGTTATATAGCAACTTTGGTTTGGCTTTATCAAAACATGTCGTGTAAGGTGTCATATGAATTGGAATACTACCCCCTCGCCAGTTCTGGCGACGGGGGTAGCATTCCACCCTTCTAGAGGGAGAAGACATGTTACTTTACTGAAACGCAGTTGATTTTAAAAGAGCCTCAGATTCACAAAATAGATGCCTCTGCCACAGACACGGGTCTGGCCTCCTGCTGCTGACCGAAACTCAGCAGATGGTGGTCTGGACAAAGGGTTTCCTGTCGCAGGGCGGTGTTACACCACCCCAGACAGGAGATAGTGGATTGTAACAGGGAGGTTTCAAAGAAACCAGACACTGCCTGGGGAGCACAAGGCTGCCCCTTGCATAATCCGGCCAAACCGATTCTGGGGCACACCAGCCCCAGTCCCAGCATGGCCTGGATCAAAGGAAAGGGGTGTATCCACCCCCTTCCTGGGTCCCACCCATAGGAGGGGACCTAGCAGGTAATCCAGCCCACCAGATTCGAATAAGAGTGGGAGCAGTGTCAATGCAACTCAGATTATCCTGAAGAAACATAAGAAATGAAACTCTGGACCCTTCGACTTCCCACTCAACGTAGAAGACTGAAGAATCTCCCTTGTGGTCAAGGAGTGACCACCCTGTGCAAACAGGCACCATCCAGCACCTCGACCCTTTTTTTTGTTGCAGTTCCCGCCAGAACTCGAGTGACAGAGATCGACGAGATCAAGCTTGCCTGCCTTCCTCCAGCCCGATCCACAGTTCCTGCAGAGCTGAGACCCGTGGAGGCGACCGGAAGCGTGGGGCACGCCATCTTGAAAAGGCCACGAGACGCTGACCGTGCAGCCAACGAGTGACCCTCGAAGCTGTACACCGGGGTTTGAGAAGCCCCAACCCTGCGCTGCTCTTGCACTGAAGCTCACCCCTCCACACTTGACGAGTGCTGCGTGGGGCCCTTCTGCTTGTGTTGGCTTGACGCGTTGGCTCGGTCACTTGCCAGCTGGCTTGTGGCCCCTGTGCCGACGAAAACCTTAAACCGACTTGCTTTTCTGGTTGCTCCAGATTTGCACCAGCTCCTGTGAAAAGGAGCCCTTGCTCTGACCCTTCTGGTCCGAGTGAGAAGCCATCTACTAGTTCCGCGTGAATTGCTTTTGCCAAGTGTTGTTTGCTCCAATCTTGAAGCTGACGGCGCTGACGGCAAGAGCCTGCGTGGGACAGATCGTGACCTGCTCCTGGACATCGCAGATGCCCCAGAGCCCACGTGACAGCGGAGAGAAGCTCCTTAACAACCATCTGATTGCGCCCGACATTGCCTGGTTCCGTCCTGGTTCCTCCCTGGTCACTGCTGAGTGACCCAGACTCTGTCCCCTCTGCTTTCAGATACTTCTCGACTTCGATCCACCCTTGGATCACACCGGACACTTCTGCTTCCCATCGCCTGCAGCATCTTCAGCTCCAAGCACCAAGAGCCCGCGTGTCAAAACCCGACGCGACTTCAACCCTATGCACCCGCTTCCTGTGGGTGAGGTAACATTGCAACGCCGGTGTTTCCACACTGGTACACACCTCTAGGGTCTGTGTCTTACGTTTTGTTCCTCTAGGTTCAGCGGAAGTATCTTTAAACTCTCTTTGTGTAACTGTTACGCACCGTTGACATTGCATTGGTGCAAGCCGCACTTTACATGCTGCACCCGAATCCCACGGGCTTTTCCCGACTTCAGCATTGCTAGTCCAGACTGCTCCAAGCGATTCCCTAGGCCCTAGGCCTATCCACTGTTCGATTGGTATCTCTTATACCACTTTTTTAATATATGGTTTGAGTGGCCACCCGCTCTCATCCATAATTGTGCAACTTTGTATGTTATACTGTGCTTTTGATTTAACGCTTGTGCCCCTTTGCTCATAAAGAGTACTGGGGATTATTTTAGAAATAAACACATATATTTTTATAATATATACTTGTGTGGTGTCCTTTCATTCGGTATTACAGGATTGTATGTGGTAAAACAGCTCGCTTAACACGACCTCTTAAGTTAAGCCTTTAAGGCTTAAGCCTTTAAGGCCATGCTACCCCTAGGATAGCTTGTCTATAAGGTTGACTTACAACCAGACACCATAAGGGATTGTTTGGACTGATACAAGGTAGTTACACAATTGGAAACATCACATATCAGGCCAACTTCTCACACACACCAACATTTTTAAACAGGAAAGTAGGAGATTTAAAAAAAGAATCAGGAGAATGTATTTCCTCTATTGACTTCTATTGAATGAGAGGCAATGTCAAGCGGAAGACAGCTAAAATAAAGCCATTTTGGCTTCTGTGAACGATGAATACTTTTATTTGATTTCATAAAAAATCATAAAATGGTGGAAAACCACTGTAAAAGAAATGTACATTTTAAAATAAAACTCGCCAAGGTACGTACTCAGCAATTAGGTTAAAAAGAGAACAAGCATTTACAATGCAACGGTCTCGCCTTCGCAAAAGTTAGAGCTATTGGCATTGTAAATGACAAAATGTTTTTTTGTGTTGGTTTTGAAAACAGATAAATAAATGGCATTGTCATTTACAATGCCAATAGCTTAAACTGTCGTAAATGCCACACACAAACACACAGACCCACACACACAGAGACCCACGCACACACACACACACACAGAGCCCCACACACACACACAGAGCCCCCCCCCCACACACACACAGAGCCCCACACACCCACAGCTACTGCGCTCCCACGGTAGAAGTTAATAACAAGCCAGAGCTCTGGCTCCATACTGGCTTGGTTCTCTATGAATTTGCCCATCTGCCCACCTCTATTTTTGAAAGCTGCTGTTCATAGGTCTACTCCATACAATGCCGGCTCTGCAGTGACAGGCAGGACCGTCTAATCACTGTTTCCAAATGGGCAACAGCTACATTCACACACTCATGAATATTAAGAAATGTTTCAGGAAGAAACAAGTCAGAAACCCTCGATTTTTGAAAATTACAGCATTAATTCACATTGACAAATGCAGAGGAATGAAAAGTCATGTACAGCAAAGGAGCACATAGAAAATAAATAATAGGGTGCTGGTGATTATAAATTATTAATGGCATCAAATTGTATTTATAATCTAGATTGAATTGTGTAACATGCATTATTAATAACAGTGTAACATGCATTATTAATAACACAAATGCAGCATAGTTCCACACTTATTATGCATTCTTGCTGTTGTGGTGCATTTCTGGCTGCTGCTTGGTGTGCCTTGTTCGTTACTACGCTGCCGTTTCTGATCTGTCTCTGGTTACACGAGTTTATAGCAGACTAGCAGCCCGTCCCGATGTTGTCCGGGTAGGCTTTGCGAGGTGAAAGGTACTCACCAGCATAGCGCACCCTGGACACGGGCAGCTCCTTTCTCTATTTTACCAATCACCCCTTTTTGCCCACTTCCCCTCAAACTACCTGGCCTTCTGTTCTGAGAGCCTCTGCTTCACCTGTTTCGGCCATGCACCTGCGCCCCTCCCCCACCCCCCCCAAACCTCCTGAGCCCAGTCACCTCATCCTCACACCATAACTCGAATAGTATATAGAGTATAGATATATATATATATAGCATAGATAGACTATGTGTTGTATTTCCTGGTCAGACCACTGGGTGGCAATGTTCACGCAGTTGTCTTGCGC
Source organism: Lissotriton vulgaris (assembly GCF_964263255.1). Taxonomy (NCBI): domain Eukaryota; kingdom Metazoa; phylum Chordata; class Amphibia; order Caudata; family Salamandridae; genus Lissotriton; species Lissotriton vulgaris. Next base: position 36,331,061 of record NC_141687.1, on the reverse strand, counting down.
CCAAAAATGTTGGACGGAATGTGAGCTCGAGCATCAGATGGGTTGCAACCATTTTACATAATGCCATTTTAAAGTTCCAGATGGTCAGTGTTGTTCTGTTACTATTTTGTAAAGGCAGGCCCGTGGACAACTGATTTTCATTGAGATTTTATTGAGTGGTAGGCATGCCGCGCCCCGAATCCCCGGCCCCCAACCACCTGTGCAGCCGTGGGCTATAGACCGGGTGACATTCACCTCCCTTAGCCCAGCGCGGGCGCCGCCGCTCCTTAACCTCGAGCTCTTGGCCACTCCTCCCCACGCTCCTGTCCGCTCCTGCCTCTGGGCATGTCGGACCTCTACCTTAGCCCACCGCGGGCGCTGCCGCTCCTCAGCCCCGCTGTCCTGGCGCTCCTCCTCGCATTTCTGGTTTACTTATTTTACTTTACCAAAATGTCTGACCGTGATATCAGCAAGTTCCGCACGCACGTCGTTAGCGCACACGCCCACCTCAGACATGGCGCTACTTCCAAGGGACTACTTTGGCAAAGAACGTACTTTGCCCTTCTAACAATTTTTTTTTTTGTTATATAGCCTATGTCCATCTGCTTACCCTGACAATTCCAATGATGTATTGGGTGTTGTGATTGGCGTTGTGGTTCCCGAGTTTACCCGCCTCAAAGGTTCCCAGTTTTCTCTTTATAATGGTAGTATAGATATAGATTTAGCTTTTCTGGAAGTGGACCAAGTACAGCGATGCATCTGTCGCTCCACGTTGTTGATTGGGACGTCTTCTTTCAGCCCCTCCACATCCTCATATCTGTCACAGCAGATGAGGTCAACAGAGGAGGGTGAGCTTGGAAAGTGGTGGGGGCTGCCAGGGGAGATGTGCCAATTTAAAGCCCTCTCTCTCTCTTGAGATCCTATCCTTCTAAATTAAGTCCCAGGGGATTGTGCTGGCAATATCGGCCTTGGCTCTCCCTGGCCACGACGCAAGGCATTACTGCGCGAGGAGACATGTTGAAAACTCCTGTCAGGGTTTATGGGCAGCGATGAAGTTCTGCGAGGATGGACACTGGGTAACTGCCTTTAACTGCTAAGACAAACCAATTTTATTACAGGCAATTGGAAGGGCAGGTGTACAGCGCGCAAGCTGAACGTGCCAACAGGGCAGCATGAAAAAATAAAAACGTTTGTACAAATCAGTACGTCCTCTGTTTGTTGCATGTTTTTGTGTTGTTTTCTGAGCCTGGCAGATCTCCGAATTGGCATTTTTAGATAAATTAACTCATCCCTCAGTATCCACAAACATATTTCAGAAGTATGCCGTATGTTATTGCTTTTAAGCAATATTTATGTAGCGCTTCATAGCCACGGCGATGCGCGGAGGCGCCTTTGCTGGACAGGCAGCACGTTGGGGCGCCTGAAGATTCCCCAGTTAAAAGTGTGAGAACAATGGCAACAGAACCCCTCCCCAGCTGCACAAGGACAGTTTGGAAGAAAGCTTGAGTGGGTGGACTGCTAGGGCAGCGTGTGCAATGCCTGTGGCCCCAAGAAAGAGACTGTCAAAGGCCCTCAACACATTCACAGGGACCCCCTCCAAGAACAGTTCCCGTCTCGAACTCCAGAACGTGCACCCGGCTCAGCCACTCCGATCTTGGAAGCTCTTTATGTGCATTTTCAAGCCAGGCTCACACGGGACAGTATAGAAATGAGCCTGTGACAGTCCTGAGAGGAACAACAAAGTATACACTCTAAACACAAAGAGTTATCCACACTAAAATTGATAACCTTTGTAAGTTTCAAAACAAAGAATTCCAACAAAAAATCAGGCGTGGGCAACATTCTTTTTACATGAGTGAATATCTTGTGTAAACCCCAAATACTGAGTTACCTGTATGTCAGCTAATCTCTGTTAACTGTGAAATTAGATAACTTCATCGGCTGCATGCTCTGTGGTATCACGTGCCACCTCCTCCCAGTGAGGGGCAAGGAGAAGGCACTCACGAGAGGAGAGGAGCCCTAGGGCTCAATTTATAATTCGGGGGTCCGGCGGTCTTCCGCCAGGGTGAGGGAGGAATTTACTCATCCCCTGGTAGAGGTGCTGATCTGCCAAATTATGAAATGTCCGTCAGCCCAATGGACATTTCCAGCATTCACAGGACTGCAGTGAGCACTTTAATACAGATTTGACAGGCTCAACAATTCCTCTTCTGTTAAAGACAGGCCTAATCAGACATTCATGTTTGCAGGGTTTCCTGCTAAGTCTAAACCAGTAATAGAAATGAATAAAAACGTAAGGTTTGTAATGAACTCCATGCTGAGGTAAATATGAAGAACAGGCTGCTCAGGTTTTTCTTTATCATGTGTGAGTACTTCATATAATTATGTTTCTCTTTGCATTCTGGGACTTGTAGTGTTTTACCCCATTTAAATCCAGGGGCACAAGTATGTGATAAAGCCTCAAATTGTTGTGTGACTTCCTTTTGAAAAGGGAAATCTCAAGGTTTGAAATTTCAGGATGGGAAAAAAGACAGAACATTGCATGAAAACATGTTTACAACATGACAGTTGACATCTTACCTGTCCCAATGGGTGGGATAATCCTTGCCTCCGTGTCCATAATAGAATCAAAAATTCTTGTTGCAATTGCTGGAAAATGTTGTATTTTATGGCAGGACCGGAAGCTCAGATTATGCTGGTCCAAAGCTGAATAACAACCACAGAAGAAACATGTGCAATTGGTTTACAATAAAACGTTTTAAACATTGAATCCGAAGACCAGTCTGCCGCTCTCAAGATATCCTCTAGTCGAGATCCTAATACACATGCTTTAGAGGCCAGAGCACCTCTCGTGGAATGTGCACCATAAACAGAAACATCAATCCCTGCTTCAGACATGACCCACCTGACCCAGCGGGCCAAGGTGGCAGCGGAAACTGGACGGATCGTTTTTTGTATTGCCAACAACAATTGACCCAAGGGATCTGTCCTATGAGCTAATGTGCGTTCTTCATAAGCCTTTAAACATTTTAAAACACATCATTTCTCATTGTGAGGAAAGGCAGGATACTCAACCGAACGTGACATCATCTTAGATCTTCTTGAGATGAGGAACGAAACGCCCTGAGGGGAGAAAATTCTTCCTGCTAAATCTAAATCATGAACATCAGACACACGTCTACAGGAGATTAAACACAACAACATAGTGAGCTTGGTGGACAGTTGTGTTAAAGATAAATCTTTGTTATGAGGCCAAGACTTCAATAAAGATAAATCTTTAGAAACATCCCACAAGGAAGTGTATCTCGGTCGAGACGGGCAAGCCACTTTGATACCTTTCAACAACTTACACACTAGGGGATGCATTCCCACGGGTTTTCCATTGATATGGTTATGCCCAGCAGAAAGGGCTGACCTGAAATTATTAACGGATCTGTAAGTAAGACCAGACTCTGCACATTCAGATAATAAATTCAATATTTCTTTCACATCTGATCCCACAGGATCCACCTGCTGTTGAAGGCACCCACCCATCGCTTCCAGGAAGCCAAATATCATTTGCGAGTGGAACGAGCCCAAGCTTGGTGAATAAACTCGGCAGCCGCCGATGAAAGGCCCGCAATTCTTTCATGACTCCTGATATTGTCCAGACCCCGGGGAAGAAGTTGGTTCTGCAAGACTAGTGGATGAGGGGGTCCCACTGGGTCCTGGAGAAGCATCAGGAACACAGGGAACTGGAAAGGAAGATCCACTGATTATTCCAACAGTGTCGAAAACCACGACTGAGTCTTCCACAAAGGTGTGACTAACACTAGGGGCGTTCTCAGTCGACGGACCTGGGCCGCCACTCTCAGATTCAGAGCAAAAGGACAGAACACATAGTTCCTCTGGGACCCCCAATGCTGCAGGAACACATTCGTTCCCATTGCCATTGGGTCTGGTCTCCAACTGATGAACAGGGGGAGATGAGCATTGAGGCAAGAGGCAAACAGATCTATCATGCAAGGCCCTCGCATAATGATGATCTCTGCAAATAATGAAGGATGAAGTCTCCAATCGCTGAAATCTTTCAGGAACCTGGAGTTCCAATCCGCAACTTGGTTTAACTTGCCTGGCAGATATTCTGCTATTACACTGATCTTCTGGTTCAGGCAAAAGTGCCAAAATTCCTTCACTATGTTAGCCAACAGTCGGGATTTCATCCCTCCCAGGCGATTGATATAACGCACCGCGGACACATTGGGGCCGATTCACAGAACTAACTTAAGACAAAATCCTAAACTTACTACTTTTGGTATTCACAGAAGTTAGGATTATGTCTTAAATTTGTTTTAAGACAAACTTAAGACAGATTTAAGACAAACTTAAGACAAACTTAAGACAGACTTAAGACAGACTTAAGACAAACTTAAAACAGACTTAAGACAGACTTAAGACAAAATCCTCTTCGGGTATTTTCTCAAGAAGGTGGTTATGGATGAATCAATGTCGGGGGTAACAGCCACCTTGTGCGCTAAATCAGGACTGGTCATTCGGATTTAAGTCGGGCTCGGACATCCTTATCGAATACTTTGCGTAAGTGTGTATGCATATATTCAGCCTCTGCTGGCACGGGGGCCCAGTCTGAAGATCGGGGGTGAATGCTGTCTCCAGGGTCAAAGGAGAAGGGGTAGTGTTGGACGGGGGAGGAGGCATGTTTGCGCTTCTTGGTGCGCTTGCGAGGTCGGGATTCTTGGGAAGAATCAGTGTCTGTGTCTGTGGCAGTGGTAGGGGCAATAGAGAAAGTATGGGAGGGAGAAGGACAGGCAGGGAAAGCATCATGTGCCTGATCTTTGGAAGTACACAGTTTGGAATAGACTTCGACGTGAGGCGTCTGATTGACAGAGGGAATAGGGGTATTGCCCACTAGTTGTTCTAGCCATTGTGAAATAGGCATCAGGGCGGAGGAGAGAACTTTGTCTCATTTAGAATCAAGTTTTTTATCAATGATATCCTCCATTGATTCCTCATAATAATACTCATTGTCATCATGGGCATCATACGCAGCCCCCTCCTCCACATAGACGTCGCAGTTCGACATTCTACCGTAACATATCTGTCAAATATATGTCAACACAATTCTCCAGAGAGAAGCCACATTTTACAACGCAGAACTCTCACAGAGAACGTGCATCGGTTGGGAGCAAAATCTGGGGCAGTGAGAGCTACACAGGTACCCAAGAATACCCTTGCCACTGGGGCTGACGAAGTGAAAACCCTTTCTGTCCAGGTGAAGGGTTTCCAAAAATTATTAATTCCCAGAACTGGGTTTACAGGAGTTAATGAGGCATAAGCGACGAAAAGGAAAACTGCCAGAATGACAAAAAGGCCCGGTACCAGCTCCATCCACTGCCGGCTGCGCACGAACCCAAGAATCGGCCCGGGTGCGGCGTCTTTCCAGCGTGTGAACCCCGGGGCAGTGGCGTAACGAAACTTGAGGGGGCCCCCCTGCAAACTACATGGAGGGGGCCCCCCTCCCATCCTCCGTCCAAGTCTAGAGCGCTCAGGCCAGCGACCCGCCATACTGCAGGGGATGCGGGCGGTTGTTACGCCACTGTCACCAATCCAGCCGTTATAAGTAACACTGGATGGTGGAGGTAAAGGTTGGGCTTAGTCTGCCAGCAGGCTATCATAGGTGGCGGTCCATTCATTACAGGGTCCCTGCCATCAGTACGCCGGGGAAGTTTGCCCAATGTTATGTGGGTTTCCTGATGCAGACTCCTGTCATGATATACAACACCGGGCCCACTCATCGTTTAGTTTTGACAAAAGTGCATCCACTGCTCCTTCTCATTTCCGTTTTAAGACATTGGACAAAGCTTCAATGCAGTATTTCAAAAGCAGATGTAACCACAAAGAGCACATTTTGATAATACATTTTTATTTTTATTAGACAATAGCAATCTTAAGAGGCATTGCATAGCTTCATACACACTTTGACCCCAATTCCATCACAATCTCTCTCTCTCTCTCTGTCAGTCAGTATCTCTCTTTCAGTCAGTCAGTCTATCTCTCTCTGTCATTCAGTCTCTCTTAGTCAGTCACTCTCTCTGTCAGTCAGTCACTCTCTCTCTCTCTCTCTCTCTGTCAGTCTGTCAGCCAGTCAGTCTCTCTCTGTCAGTCAGTCTCTCTCTCTGTCAGTCTATCACTCTCTGTCATTCAGTCTCTCTCAGTCAGTCAGTCAGTCTCTCGCTCCCTCTCTGTCAGTCAGTCTCTCTCTGTCAGTCTTTTTGTCAGTCTCTCTTAGTCAGTCTCTCTCTCTTAGTCAGTCTCTCTCTCTGTCAGAGTCTCAGTCTCTCTCTCTGTCAGTCAGTCTCTCTCTGTGAGTCTCTCTATCAGTCAGTCTCTGTCAGTCAGTCTCTCTCTCTCTGTTGGTCAGTCTCTCTTTCTCTGTCAGTCTCTCAGTCTCTTTCTCTCTCTGTCAGTCTCTGTCAGTCAGTCTCTCTCTGTCAGTCAGTCTCTCTCTCAGTCAGTCAGTCTCTCTCTCTCCCAGTCAGTCTCTCTCTCTCCCAGTCAGTCAGTCTCTCTCAGTCAGTCATTCTCTCTCTACCCCAGTCAGTCAGTCTCTCTCTCTCTGTCAGTCAATCTCTGTCAGTCAGACTCTCTCACTCAGTCTCTCTCTCTGTCAGTCTATCACTCAGTCAGTCTCTCTCTCTGTCAGTCTCTCACAGTCAATCAGTCTCTCTCTCTGTCAGTCAGTCTCTGCCTCTCTCTCTCAGTCTCTCTCTCAGTCAGTTTCTCTCTACCTCAGCCAGTCTCTGTCAGTCAGTCTCACTCTCAATCAGTCTCTCTCTCTCTGTCAGGCAGTCACTCTCTCTCTCAGTCAGTTTCTCAGTCAGTCAGTCTCACTCTCAATCAGTCTCTCTCTCTCTGTCAGGCAGTCACTCTCTCTCTCAGTCAGTTTCTCAGTCAGTCAGTCTCTCGGTCAGTCAGTATTCAGTCTCTGAGTCAGTCAGTCAGTCTCTACTCTCTCTCCACTCTCTCCATTCTCTCTCTCAACTCTGTCCACTCCATCTCTACTGTCTCTCTCTCCACAATCTCTCTTCTGTCTCTCTCTCTCCACTGTCTCCCTCCACTGTCTCCCTCCACTCTCTCTCTCTCCACCCTCTCTCCCTTCTCTCTCTCTACTCTTGCTCCACTCTCTCTCTCCACTCTCTCGCTCCACTCTCTCCACTCACTCTCTCTCCACTCACTCTCTCTCCACTCACTCTCTCTCCACTGTCTCTCTCTCCACTGTCTCTCTCTACTCTCCACTCTCCACTCTTTCTCTCTCTTTCCTCTCTCTCTCTCCACTCTCTCTCTCTCTCCACTCTCTCTCTCCACTCTCTCTCTCCACTCTCTCTCTCTACTCGCTCCCTCTACTCGCTCTCTCCACTCGCTCTCTCCACTCTCTCTCTCTCTCCACTCTCTCTCTCTCTCCACTCTCTCTCTCTCCACTCTCTCTCTCTCTCCACTCTCTCTCTCTCTCCACTCTCTCTCTCTCCACTCTCTCTCTCTCCACTCTCTCTCTCTCTCCACTCTATCTCTCTCTCCACTCTCTCTCTTCACTCTCTCTCTCTCCACTCTCTCTCTCTCCACTCTCTCTCTCCATTCTCTCCAGTGTCTCTCCATGCTCTCTCCACTCTCTCTCCACTCTCGGTCACTCCACTGTCTATCTCCACTCTCTCTCTCTCCACTCTCTCTCTCCACTCTCTCTCTCTCCACTCTCTCTCTCTCCACTCTCTCTCTCCCCACTCTCTCTCTCTCTCCCCACTCTCTCTCTCTCCACTCTCTTTCTCTCCACTCTCTCCAGTGTCTCTCCATGCTCTCTCCACTCTCTCTCCACACTGGGTCTCTCCACTGTCTATCTCCACTCTCTCTCCACTGTCTACTCTGTCTCCACTGTCTCTGTCCACTCTCTCTCTCTAGCCACTCTCTCTCTCCACTGTTTCTCTCCACTGTTTCTCTCCACTCTCTCTCTCTCCACACTCTCCCACTCTCCCTCACAAAGTAGTGTGCGTCCCATGGGTGTCCACAGAAATGTTTCCAGGGGGGGGCACATTTTTAACTTCATCACCATCCCCCTTGTACCCTTCTCCCCTCTGCCTTGCACCGTTCTTGCCCTCCCTCTTGCACCTTTCTCCCCCTCCCCCTTGCACTCTTCTCCCCTTCCCCTTATACCCTAGTCCACCTCCGCCATGCACCCTTTTCTACCTTGTACCCTTCTCCCTCTGCCTTGCACCCTTCTCCCCTCTGCCTTGCACCCTTCTCCTCTCTGTCTTGCACCCTATTCCACCCCCACCTTCCACCCGTCTCTAACTTTCACCCTTCTCCTCTCTGCCTTGCACCCCTTCCCCCCTCCGCCTTGCACCCTTCTCTACCTTGCACCCTTCTCCTCTCTTCCTTGCACCATTCTCACGTCTGCCTTGCACCCTTCTCCCCTCTGCCTTACATCCTTCTCCTCTCTGCCTTACATCCTTCTCCTCTCTGCCTTGCACTCTTCTCCCCCTCCGCCTTGCACCCTTCTCCCCTCTGCCTTGCACCCTTCTCCCCTCTGCCATGCACCCTTCTCCCCCTTTACCTTGCACCCTTCTCTACCTTGCACCCTTCTCCTCTCTTCCTTGCACCCTTCTCCTCTTTGCCTTGCACCCTTCTCCTCTTTGCCTTGCATCCTTCTCTTCTCTGCCTTGCACCCTTCTCCCCTCTGCCTTGCACCCTTCTCCCCTCTGCCTTGCACCCTTCTCCCCTCTACCTTGCACCCTTCTCCCCTTCCGCCTTGCACCCTTCTCTACCTTGCACCCTTCTCCCCTCTGCCTTGCACCCTTCTCCCCTCTGCCTTGCACCCTTGCACCCTTCTCCCCTCTACCTTGCACCCTTCTTGTCTCTTCCTTGCATCCTTCTCCTCTTTGCCTTGCACCCTTCTCTTCTCTGCCTTGCAAACTTCTCCACTATGCCTTGCACCCTTCTTCCCCTCCACCTTGCACCCTTTTTCCCTCTGCCTTGCACCCTTCTCCCTGTGCCTTGCACCCTTCTTCCTCTCCCCTCTGCCTTGCACCCTTCTCCCCTGTGCCTTGCACCCTTCTCTTCTCTGCCTTGCACACTTCTCCGCTCTGCCTTGCACCCTTCTTCCCCTCCACCTTGCACCCTTCTTCCCTCTGCCTTGCACCCTTCTCCCCTCTGCCTTGCACCCTTCTCCCCTCCGCCTTGCACCCTTCTCTACCTTGCATCCTTTTTCCCGTCTGCCTTACACCCTTCTCCACCTCTGCCTTGCACCCTTCTCGGCCCCCCTTTCCCTCTCCCTGCGGACGCCCATGGTGTTTTCTAACAAGAGTGCTTACCTGAAGGCACCATTTTGCTGCCTGTCCCTTCTCAAGTGAGCTTTGCCCTGGAGAATACTCTGTCTGGGGGCCCCCACTCCCACCCTTGTCAGGGTCCCGAGCACTGCTCTGTGTGGTCTCTTGCTCTTGCTCTCTGAGGCCCCCCCATCCTTGTCCCTGTCTCTTCTCTTCTCTTGTGGAGTGGGCCCCCACCCCATCCTTGTCCCTGTCTCTTCTCTTCTCTTCTCTTGCTCTCTGAGGCCCCCACCCCATCCTTGTCCCCGTCTCTTCTCTTCTCTTGTGGGGTGGGGCCCCCACCCCATCCTTGTCCCTGTCTCTTCTCTTGTGGGGTGGGCCTCCCGTCCCATCTTTGTCCCCGAATCTTCTCGGATGGGGGCCTGTCCCTGTCTCTTCTCTTCTCTTCTCTTCTCTTCTCTTCTCTTCTCTTCTCTTCTCTTCTCTTCTCTTCTCTTCTCTTCTCTTCTCTTCTCTTCTCAAGTGGGCCCCCCACCACATCCTTGTCCCTGTCTCTTCTCTTCTCTTGTGGGGTGGGGCCCCCACCCCATCCTTGTCCCTGTCTATTCTCTTATCTTGTGGGGTGGAGCCCCCACCCCATCCTTGTCCCTGTCTCTTCTCTTCTCTTGTGGGGTGGGCCCCCACCCCACCCCATCCTTGTCCCTGTCTCTTCTCTTCTCTTGTGGGGTGGGCTTTGTTTATCGAGAGGAGAGAGTGGGGGCCGGGCTCTGTGCTGCCTCAGAGGAGCAGTGGAGACTGCTGTCTCTGGGGCCCCCATCCTCTTTCCGGGACTGCCTCTGGCTCTGACTGAAGTGAAACAATGTATATTGATACTTTGTTTCTCTTCAGTCAGAGGGAGGGGGTGAGGGGAACGGAGCAGGCTGCACCTGCTTCAGACACAGAGGGAGAGAGGCTTGCTTCAGCGCAGGCCTCTCTCATAGCTCTCAGAAGAGCTGAGGGGGCCGGGCCCCCTGGGGCCCCCTTCATTAACTGTAGAGAGTGAGGCCCCCCCCCCCCCCCGCACTGCAGGGGCTGCGGGGGCGTTTGTTACGCCCCTGCCCCGGGGCTGCACGTGTGCACTGACACATGCAGGAAGTAAGTCTGAAAGGTAAGGGGCTGTGTCATGGCTAGCACTTGTTTAGTGGAGGTGACAGCGCAAAATACAATCTTTCTTTTCCATTTAACGCCAGTGTTGAGGGCTGAAAGACAGTGTCAGACTCCAGTGCTCCGTGTGTCTTTTTTACGGGGTTTAGTGCAGTTTGAGGCTTTGCTTTGTAACCTAATTAACAGAAGTAAAATCATCCGGCTTGTTAGTATTTGAGAGGTTATTTTTTTTATGTTAAACAAACCCCAATGTATTGCCTGCGCTCTCTTTACCACCACAGTCACTGGAAGATGTGATCTGGGTCTGGGCTGTAGATAGCGTGGATACAAAACAATTTTGCGGCCCTTAATTCTGAAGGCTACTCTTTCTTGGGCTATAGCGGTTGCGAGTGAGGGTGCGTGCCGAGTAGGCTCTGTTGTGAGTGCCGAGTTCAGAATTATCCTCTTACCTGCTCTGTGAATGGTCCGTTCCTTGCCCTAACCCCCATGTCCGCGGAGGTTAGATCTGTGCTTGTCTGGTGAATGTGTGGGGCATGCTGTGTTGCAGAGATCCTCGCTGTGGGGCATGGCGGGTGGGGTCCGGTGTGCGCACACAATAAAAATAAGGAAAAGAGCGCATCACTTTGCATGCAGGCCCCATTTTGAAGAAGGCGCATGTTAGGCTCCATGATGCTTACATGCAGGTACCACGCGGGTTAAATTATACACACAACTGGGGGCTGCATACTGCAGGTAATTATGCGTGCGAGTGCCTCGTGGGCCACTAGCGTCGGCCAGTCTATCAGTAGGAGCCAGGTGAGGGGCATTGTGGAATGGAATGTTCAATTTGTATGGGGGAATCACGGTGGGACCATGAGTGATAGACAACCTTGCATACAGTGACGCGGATTTCTTTGTGCCGCTTGGACTTGAATGAGTGAGGGGCACTGTCAATGTTGAATGGCTTCTTGTGGTGTTAATATGTTGGGTGCGCTGTCAAAGTACATGGGCCCCATGACTTTCCATGTGCTTTAAATGTCACTCATTTTAAATGGAAATGTGCTTTATGTGTAAATACTAAGCTGAGCGCATTGTATAAGAAAGTTGGCACTTTGATTTCAGAGTGGGTAAGGAGTGCACCCCAAATGGATGCGGGGAACATGTTATTACAACTTTGCATCTGTATCTGTTGTATATTCCATGACGAGACACGTGATGGTTTGTTGTATGATGCAGTGTGTGAACAGCCGCGTTCTAACTAATCCGTGCATATGTCATTTTATTTTATGTATAGGCCTACATGTAGTGTATGCAATTATAAAATGGACTTGAAAATCATGCGAAAGTTAAAATCACAAACCTCAGAGAAACCTAAGGGAAAAATGCCAATTTCATTTTTCACAATATCCTGACTTTAAATCTGGGATTGTGCACAGCATCGTTTGTCCGCCCGTATTCGTGTGATTGGTTCACTCCCTCAACACCCTTCGCTCACCGTGCCTAGCGGTTACACAACGCCTTAAGGAACAATCAACCGCCTTTGCTGGCAGTGACCATCGCAAGCACGTGCACACCTTACGCATTACTTCCAGCCATTCTTGTGGAGACGAAAGGCATTTTTTCCAAATACGTCTGCTGAAAGACAGGAGGTTTCCACTTTTCAAAGCGGGTTCTCATTTCCTTTAAAAGTTACATATTCAGATGTCACGTGGAATATCCCTTCCACGTGTTCTCAGATGGCCTATCTTTATCTACAATAATGGGTCTTAGACTCAGAGGGTTCATTGTTTGCTTTGGCGGGCCCCTGTGTACCCGGCGCCGGAGGTGGTGAGTGTGGCACGGCCTAGCACAGGTCCATGGTGGCAGAGGCGGGTGCAGGCCAGGTGCGGGTGGCGTCCCATGAGCCCCTGAAAGGTGCTGGGAGGCGTGGGTGGCCCAGGAATTCACTGCGTGCAGCAGCAGCTATATACACATTGAAAACAGACACGCTTTGCGCCCTTAGTTTTAACACCTTACTTCCTCCACACACTCGCCTTTGCTGGCTCTTGGAATTATGCTCTGGGGCTCTGTGTATGTGTGTGTGGCTCTGTGTGTTGCTCTGTGTGTGTGTGTGGCTCTGTGTGTGGCTGTGTGTGTGTGTGTGTGTGGCTCTGTGTGTGTGACTCTACGTGTGTGTGTGGCTCTGTGTGTGTGTGTGTGGCTCTGTGTTTGTGTGTGTGTGTGTGTGGCTCTGTGTGTGTGTGGCTCTGTATGTGTGTGTGTGAGGCTCTGTGTGTGTGGCTCTGTGTGTGAGTGACTCTGTGTGTGTGTGGCTCTGTGTGTGTGTATGTGTGTGGCTCTGTGTGTGTGTGTGTGGCTGTGTGTGTGTGTGTGGCTCTGTGTGTGTGTGGGGCTCTGTGTGTGTGTGTCTCTGTGTGTGTGTGTGGCTCTGTGTGTGTGGCTCTGTGTGTGTGTGGCTCTCTGTGTGTGTGGGTGCAAAAGCAATAGGTCTCGCATTTGCGAGAGATTAAGCTATTGGCATTGTAAATGACAATGCCATTTATTTATCTGTTTTCAAAACCAACACATAAAGAAAATTATGTCATTTACAATGCCAATAGCTCTAACTTTTGCAAAGGCGAGACCGTTGCATTGTAAATGCTTGTTTCTTATTGGCTCCTGTTTGAGTAGTAACAAAATGAGAAAGCATAATCTGAGCCTCCGGTCCTGCCATAGAATCAGATGTATGGCTGTCTGCTTCTCAGCCTGGAGCGTGGCTGACTCTTCCCCAACTCTACCGTCCTTCCGGAGGCAGTGCCCTGGCTATTGAGTGAACCGGGAGTACTGTCCGTTCAGATGCGCTGACTTTACAGAGTAATGATTCTACCTCAGCCCCACCAGCCTATCAGATGCGTTGATCTGACGTGTGACTGACTCTGCCCCAGCTCTACCGTCCTTTCAGATGCGCTGACCTGATGTGTGACTGGCTCTGTCCCAGCTCTACCATCCTCTCAGATGCACTGATAAATAATTATCATCACGCGCTACATATGTCTGATTCGAGCGCTCCTCTATTTACAAGCGCCGCACATTCTTAATCCGTGCGCTTCTTTATTTACAGCCACTATCCTGCGAATCACAGAAACCCCCTATTTTATAATTCAACGGTTGGTCTCCGAAAAATACCGACCACGTTCATTGACCTTTTGGCTCAGGTAACTGTTCACATTTACATTCTCGAGTAATACCGCTAGCTTACAAGCAGTTAGTGCAGATATTGACCTCTGGTTATTACTCTTATTAACTCTTTAGATCCTGGATAGCACCATATCTTGCTGTTTTCAACTGGATTTACACGGTATTAACACGAAGAATTATACCCCGTGATATATTACAAATGGTAAATAGTCCTTTATTAGTCCTTTATTAGTCCTTTATTAGCTGCCATAGGATCATAAGTAAATATGTTTCAGCTACAAAACCGGATCTGCCAACATTTATTGATCATAGATATGATTATATATTTTGCAGGTTTCTATCAGGTCACAACTAAGAAACCCTTGACAACTATATGTTTTTATTCTGTGCCACGTCAATCAAGAACATTGTGCACCTACTTTAACAGGTACCACAGTTTTGCCCGTAACATAGCATATCCACTTTTGCCTATATATTAACGTGATCTGATTTATCAGAATATAGACACAACATATTGGTTTATATATCTTTTCAAAACAGAATGTGTCTTTTCATCTTATATTAAGTGACAGTATTCTACATGTCTCTGTCTCTGTGCGGCAGCTTTTGTGTTCATGTGACTCATTCTTTTCACCGTGTTAACAATTCTGATATGTATGCAATCTTCTGTATTCATATGAGGCGTCACATTAATTTGTACTCAATTTTGACATAGAGATTATTCGTTCTCTAGGTACATTGTGTTCTTGTCACCTACTAGAAGATATCAGTGTGTTGCTTATTCCTGTTTTCAGTAGTAAGTTGATAATATTTTCTCTCATAACAATATTGTATGGTATTATCTGACCAATGCAGTCGTTATAAGTAATCTCTATATACATAGATCTGTCCTTATAAATCAGTTTTTGTAAACAGAATCTTTGAGTACTTTACAATCTGTTGTCTTGAAAAATGTTGATCATTCAACTCGTTAGACACAAAATATGAATGTTGGGCCTTTTGGTTCTAGGTCTAAGGCAATATGTGATGTAACTACATATGTTATAATATTGCATTGTTTTTATGAATTGCATTTATAATGTATTTAATTTGCTAACATAGGCCACTATAGTATTGTGTTTTTATAATTTGTTCTTTATATGTAATTACAGATTATAAACTTGTGGCTCCTGAAGAAGGCGTTTTCGCCGAAACGCGAGTCGAGTACTGTTTCTTCACCCTGGTTACGGGCACCACTAATTATTAAATGGTGTCTTTTTTATGTATAAAGATTGTATATTGTGTTAGTGTATGTATTAACTGCAAATAATTTCATTGTACTGTCATATAATTTGAACTTTCCTGTTCTTTATATGATTTTTATCAAGTATATTAAAAACATGTTTATTTTTAATAAATGATTTTTCTATTATTTTTAAATTGTCTGCCTTTTCCTATCACCACTGGGTCCACACAATTTGTCGTCTACTATTGAGACTGCCCAGGAATTTTTTACATACACTTTACTTACCCTGCCCTAGGAGTTTTAAATGACCACTACCCAGGGGTCCTTGTTTTTCTCATATTTTTTTTCTGTCCCAGCTCTGCCATCCTCTCAGATGCAGTAATCTGACGTGTGGCTGACCCTGTCCCAGCTCTATCGTCCTTTCACATGCGCTGACAAGACGTGTCACTGACTCGGCCCCAGCTCTACCGTCATTTCAGATGCGCTGCCCTGACGTATGGCTGACCCTGCCCCAGCTCTACCGTCCTTTCAGATGCGATGACCTGACGTGTGGCTGACCCTGCCCCAGCTCTACCGTCCTTTCAGATGCGATGACCTGACGTGTGGCTGACCCTGCCCCAGCTCTACCGTCCTTTCAGATGCGATGACCTGACGTGTGGCTGACCCTGCCCCAGCTCTACCGTCCTTTCAGATGCGCTGATCTGACGTGTGGCTGACCCTGCCCCAGCTCTACCGTCCATTCAGATGCGCTGACCTGACGTGTGGCTGACCCTGCCCCAGCTCTACCGTCCTTTCAGATGCGATGACCTGACGTGTGGCTGACCCTGCCCCAGCTCTTCCGTCCTTTCAGATGCGATGACCTGACGTGTGGCTGACCCTGCCCCAGCTCTACCGTCCTTTCAGATGCGATGACCTGACGTGTGGCTGACCCTGCCCCAGCTCTACCGTCCTTTCAGATGCGATGACCTGACGTGTGGCTGACCCTGCCCCAGCTCTACCGTCCTTTCAGATGCGATGACCTGACGTGTGGCTGACCCTGCCCCAGCTCTACCGTCCTTTCAGATGTGCTGATCTGATGTGTGACTGGCTCTGTCCCAGCTCTACCGTCCTTTCAGATGCGATGACCTGACGTGTGGCTGACCCTGCCCCAGCTCTACCGTCCTTTCAGATGTGCCGACCTGATGTGTGACTGACTCTGCCCCGGCTCTACCGTCCTCTCAGAAGCGCTGATATGATGTTTGACTGACTCTGCCCCAGCTCTACCGTCCTTTCAGATGTGCTGACCTGGCATGTGGGTGACCCTGTCCCAGCTCTACCATCCTTTCAGATGCACTGACCTGACGTGTGGGTGACCCTGTCCCAGCTCTACCATCCTTTCAGATGCACTGACCTGACATGTGACTGACTCTGTCCCAGCTGTACCGTAATTTCACATGCGCTGATCTGACGTATGACGGACTCTGTCCCAGCTCTACCGTCCTTTCAGATGCACTGACCTGACGTGTGGCTGACCCTGTGCCAGCTCTACCGTCCTTTCAGATGTGCTGACCTGATGTGTGACTGACTCTGCCCCGGCTCTACCGTCCTCTCAGAAGCGCTGATATGATGTTTGACTGACTCTGCCCCAGCTCTACCGTCCTTTCAGATGTGCTGACCTGGCGTGTGGCTGACCCTGTCCCAGCTCTACCGTCCTTTCAGTTGCGCTGATCTGACGTGTGGGTGACCCTGTCCCAGCTCTACCATCCTTTCAGATGCACTGACCTGACATGTGACTGACTCTGTCCCAGCTGTACCGTAATTTCAGATGCGCTGATCTGACGTATGACGGACTCTGTCCCAGCTCTACCGTCCTTTCAGATGCACTGATCCGACGTGTGACTGACCCTGTCCTAAATCTACCGTAATTTCAGATGCACTAATCGGACGTGTGGCTGACCCTGTCCCAACTCTACCGTAATTTCAGATGCACTAATCGGACGTGTGGCTGACCCTGTCCCAACTCTACCGTAATTTCAGATGCGCTGATCTGACGTGTGGCTGACTGTGTCCCAGCTCTACCGTCCTTTCAGATACGCTGATCTGACATGTGACTGACCCTGTCCCAGCTCTACCGTCCATTCAGATGCGCTGATCTGACGTGTGGCTGACTCTGCCCCAGCTCTACCGTCCTTTCAGAGGCACTGACCTGACGTGTGGCTGACCCTGCCCCAGCTCTACCGTAATTTCAGATGCACTGACCTGACGTGTGGCTGACTCAGTGCCAGCTCTACCGTCCTTTCAGATGCACTGACCTGACATGTGGCTGACTCAGTGCCAGCTCTACCGTCCTTTCACATGCACTGACCTGACGTGTGACTGACTCTGCCCCAGCTCTACTGTAATTTCAGAGGCGCTGACCCGACGTGTGGCTGACTCTGTCCCAGCTCTACCATCCTTTCAGATGCGCTGACGTGTGGCTGACTCTGCCCCAGCTCTACCGTCCTTTCAGATGCGCTGATCTGACGTGTGGCTGACTCTGCCCCAGCTCTACCGTAATTTCAGAGGTGCTGACCTGACGTGTGGCTGACTCTGCCCCAGCTCTACCGTAATTTCATATGCGCTGACCTGACGTGTGGCTGACTCTGCCCCAGCTCTACCGTCCTTTCAGATGCGCTGATCTGAAGTGTGGCTGACTTTGCCCCAGCTCTACCGTAATTTCAGATGCGCTGATCTGACGTGTGGCTGACTCTGCCCCATCTCTACCGTAATTTCAGGTGCGCTGACCGGACGTGTGACTGACCCTGTGCCAGCTCTACCGTCCTTTCAGTAGCGCTGACCTGATGTGTGACTGACTCTGCCCCAGCTCTACCGTAATTTCAGGTGCGCTGACCAGACGTGTGACTGACCCTGTGCCAGCTCTACCGTCCTTTCAGTAGTGCTGACCTGATGTGTGACTGACTCTGCCCCAGCTCTACTGTAATTTCAGATGCGCTGACCTGACGTGTGGCTGACTCTGTCCCAGCTCTACCGTCCTTTCAGATGTGCTAATCTCACGTGTGACTCACTCTGCCCCAGCTCTACCGTAATTTCAGATGTGCTGACCTGACGTGTGGCTGACTCTGTCCCAGCTCTACTGTCCTTTCAGATGCGCTGAACTGACGTGTGACTGACTCTGTCCCAGCTCTACCGTCCTTTCAGATGTGCTGACCTGATGTGTGACTGACTCTGCCCCAGCTCTACCGTCCTTTCAGATGCGCTGATCTGACATGTGACTGACTCTGCCCCAGCTCTACCGTCCTTTCAGATGCGCTGACATGACGTGTGGCTGACTCTGTCCCAGCTCTACCGTCCTTTCAGATGCGCTGACATGACGTGTGGCTGACTCTGTCCCAGCTCAACCGTCCTTTCAGATGCGCTGACATGACGTGTGGCTGACTCTGTCCCAGCTCTACTGTCCTTTCAGATGCGCTGAACTGAGGTGTGACTGACTCTGCCCCAGCTCTACCGTAATTTCAGATGCGCTGATCTGACATGTGACTGACTCTGCCCCAGCTCTACCGTCCTTTCAGATGCGCTGACATGACGTGTGGCTGACCCTGCCCCAGCTCTACCGTAATTTCAGATGCACTGACCTGACGTGTGGCTGACTCAGTGCCAGCTCTACCGTCCTTTCAGATGCACTGACCTGACATGTGGCTGACTCAGTGCCAGCTCTACCGTCCTTTCACATGCACTGACCTGACGTGTGACTGACTCTGTCCCAGCTCTACCATCCTTTCAGATGCGCTGACGTGTGGCTGACTCTGCCCCAGCTCTACCGTCCTTTCAGATGCGCTGATCTGACGTGTGGCTGACTCTGCCCCAGCTCTACCGTAATTTCAGAGGTGCTGACCTGACGTGTGGCTGACTCTGCCCCAGCTCTACCGTAATTTCATATGCGCTGACCTGACGTGTGGCTGACTCTGCCCCAGCTCTACCGTCCTTTCAGGTGCGCTGATCTGAAGTGTGGCTGACTTTGCCCCAGCTCTACCGTAATTTCAGATGCGCTGATCTGACGTGTGGCTGACTCTGCCCCATCTCTACCGTAATTTCAGGTGCGCTGACCGGACGTGTGACTGACCCTGTGCCAGCTCTACCGTCCTTTCAGTAGCGCTGACCTGATGTGTGACTGACTCTGCCCCAGCTCTACCGTAATTTCAGGTGCGCTGACCAGACGTGTGACTGACCCTGTGCCAGCTCTACCATCCTTTCAGTAGCGCTGACCTGATGTGTGACTGACTCTGCCCCAGCTCTACTGTAATTTCAGATGCGCTGACCTGACGTGTGGCTGACTCTGTCCCAGCTCTACCGTCCTTTCAGATGTGCTAATCTCACGTGTGACTCACTCTGCCCCAGCTCTACCGTAATTTCAGATGCGCTGACCTGACGTGTGGCTGACTCTGTCCCAGCTCTACCGTCCTTTCAGATGCACTGATCCGACGTGTGACTGACCCTGTCCTAAATCTACCGTAATTTCAGATGCACTAATCGGACGTGTGGCTGACCCTGTCCCAACTCTACCGTAATTTCAGATGCACTAATCGGACGTGTGGCTGACCCTGTCCCAACTCTACCGTAATTTCAGATGCGCTGATCTGACGTGTGGCTGACTGTGTCCCAGCTCTACCGTAATTTCAGATGCGCTGACCTGACGTGTGGCTGACTCTGTCCCAGCTCTACTGTCCTTTCAGATGCGCTGAACTGACGTGTGACTGACTCTGTCCCAGCTCTACCGTCCTTTCAGATGTGCTGACCTGATGTGTGACTGACTGCCCCAGCTCTACCGTCCTTTCAGATGCGCTGATCTGACATGTGACTGACTCTGCCCCAGCTCTACCGTCCTTTCAGATGCGCTGACATGACGTGTGGCTGACTCTGTCCCAGCTCTACTGTCCTTTCAGATGCGCTGAACTGAGGTGTAACTGACTCTGCCCCAGCTCTACCGTAATTTCAGATGCGCTGATCTGACATGTGACTGACTCTGCCCCAGCTCTACCGTCCTTTCAGATGCGCTGACATGACGTGTGGCTGACTCTGTCCCAGCTCTACTGTCCTTTCAGATGCGCTGAACTGAGGTGTAACTGACTCTGTCCCAGCTCTACTGTCCTTTCAGATGCGCTGATCTGACGTGTGACTGACTCTGCCCCAGCTCTACCGTAATTTCAGGTGCGCTGACCAGACGTGTGACTGACCCTGTGCCAGCTCTACCGTCCTTTCAGTAGCGCTGACCTGATGTGTGACTGACTCTGCCCCAGCTCTACTGTAATTTCAGATGCGCTGACCTGACGTGTGGCTGACTCCGCCCCAGCTCTACCGTCCTTTCAGATGTGCTAATCTCACATGTGACTGACTCTGTCCCAGCTGTACCGTAATTTCAGATGCGCTGACCTGACGTGTGGCTGACTCTGTCCCAGCTCTACTGTCCTTTCAGATGCGCTGAACTGACGTGTGACTGACTCTGTCCCAGCTCTACCGTCCTTTCAGATGTGCTGACCTGATGTGTGACTGACTCTGCCCCAGCTCTACCGTCCTTTCAGATGCGCTGATCTGACATGTGACTGACTCTGCCCCAGCTCTACCGTCCTTTCAGATGCGCTGACCTGACGTGTGGCTGACTCTGTCCCAGCTCTACTGTCCTTTCAGATGCGCTGATCTGACGTGTGGCTGACTCTGTCCCAGCTCTACCGTCCTTTCAGATGTGCTGACCTGATGTGTGACTGACTCTGCCCCGGCTCTACCGTCCTCTCAGAAGCGCTGATATGATGTTTGACTGACTCTGCCCCAGCTCTACCGTCCTTTCAGATGTGCTGACCTGGCGTGTGGCTGACCCTGTCCCAGCTCTACCGTCCTTTCAGTTGCGCTGATCTGACGTGTGGGTGACCCTGTCCCAGCTCTACCATCCTTTCAGATGCACTGACCTGACATGTGACTGACTCTGTCCCAGCTGTACCGTAATTTCAGATGCGCTGATCTGACGTATGACGGACTCTGTCCCAGCTCTACCGTCCTTTCAGATGCACTGATCCGACGTGTGACTGACCCTGTCCTAAATCTACCGTAATTTCAGATGCACTAATCGGACGTGTGGCTGACCCTGTCCCAACTCTACCGTAATTTCAGATGCGCTGATCTGACGTGTGGCTGACTGTGTCCCAGCTCTACCGTCCTTTCAGATACGCTGATCTGACGTGTGACTGACTCTGTCCCAGGTCTACCGTCCTTTCAGATGCGCTGACATGACATGTGACTGACTCTGCCCCAGCTCTACCGTCCTTTCAGATGCGCTGACATGACGTGTGGCTGACTCTGTCCCAGATCTACCGTCCTTTCAGATGCGCTGATCTGACATGTGACTGACTCTGCCCCAGCTCTACCGTAATTTCAGATGCGATGACCTGACGTGTGGCTGACCCTGCCCCAGCTCTACCGTCCTTTCAGATGCGCTGAACTGAGGTGTGACTGACTCTGCCCCAGCTCTACCGTAATTTCAGATGCGCTGACCTGACGTGTGGCTGACCCTGCCCCAGCTCTACCGTCCTTTCAGATGCGCTGATCTGACGTGTGACTGACTCCGCCCAAACCTTGTAGCCCTTTAGAGACGCGTCATCAACAATATGTACACATGACCCAGTCTTCTTATTGCCGTCTGGAGAGCTCTCGACTGTTGCCGGGTCTGGGGGGAGGGGGGTGTTTGTTGCTTGGGTTGGGGGGGAGGGGGTTGTCTGTGGTATCACTCTCCAGACTCCTGGTAACTCAGCACCCTAGCCCAGCTGACGTCGGCTGCTGTTTTTAGACTCCCCCCTTCCCCCCCCGCCCCCTCCTTCATCTTCCACCTGTCAGCCGGGAGGGGGAGGCCCAGCGTGGGGGTCCGGACTGTCCTGATAAGGACAGGCAGAGCCGTGGATAGAGCTGACCTCACCCCTGAGGCCCGCCTGGCAGCTCCCAAGGCGGAGGCACAGCAAGGACCAGGCCCTGCAGGGGGCGCTGCTGGGCAGGGAATGGCCTGATCTCCTGGGCTTTGCCACTCGTCCCCCAGGAGCGGGCCCGGGGTCTGGAGGCAGAGCTGACGGCAGTGGCTGAGGGGGGAGGGGGCCACAGCCCTGCCCCTGGGAGGGAGCCCAGCTCTGCAGGGCTGGAACCAGGGTACTGTGCCAGGGGGCCAGCGGCACCGCGTCACCTGCCCCATGCCAGCCCGTCCTGGCTTTAAATACAACACTTCGACTTCTGGCACTCACTCAACTATCCTAGGATGTGTTGTGAGTACGGAGCTGGCACTCACTCAACTATCCTAGGATGTGTTGTGAGTCTGGGGCTGGCACTCACTCTGCTATCCTAGGATGTGTTGTGAGTCTGGTGGCTGGCACTCACTCTGCTATCCTAGGATGTGTTGTGAGTCTGGAGCTGGCACTCACTCTGCTATCCTAGGATGTGTTGTGAGTCTGGAGCTGGCACTCACTCTGCTATCCTAGGATGTGTTGTGAGTCTGGAGCTGGCACTCACTCTGCTATCCTAGGATGTGTTGTGAGTCTGGGGCTGGCACTCACTCTGCTATCCTAGGATGTGTTGTGAGTCCGGGGCTGGCACTCACTCTGCTATCCTAGGATGTGTTGTGAGTCTGGGGCTGGCACTCACTCTGCTATCCTAGGATGTGTTGTGAGTCTGGGGCTGGCACTCACTCTGCTATCCTAGGATGTGTTGTGAGTCTGGTGGCTGGCACTCACTCTGCTATCCTAGGATGTGTTGTGAGTCTGGAGCTGGCACTCACTCTGCTATCCTAGGATGTGTTGTGAGTATGGAGCTGGCACTCACTCTGCTATCCTAGGATGTGTTGTGAGTACGGAGCTGGCACTCGCTCTGCTATCCTAGGATGTGTTGTGAGTCTGGAGCTGGCACTCACTCTGCTATCCTAGGATGTGTTGTAAGTCTGGAGCTGGCACTCACTCAACTATCCTAGGATGTGTTGTGAGTCTGGGGCTGGCACTCACTCTGCTATCCTAGGATGTGTTGTGAGTCCGGGGCTGGCACTCACTCTGCTATCCTAGGATGTGTTGTGAGTCCGGGGCTGGCACTCACTCTGCTATCCTAGAATGTGTTGTGAGTCTGGTGGCTGGCACTCACTCTGCTATCCTAGGATGTGTTGTGAGTCCGGGGCTGGCACTCACTCTGCTATCCTAGGATGTGTTGTGAGTACGGAGCTGGCACTCACTCTGCTATCCTAGGATGTGTTGTGAGTACGGAGCTGGCACTCACTCTGCTATCCTAGGATGTGTTGTGAGTCTGGGGCTGGCACTCACTCTGCTCTCCTAGGATGTGTTGTGAGTACGGAGCTGGCACTCACTCTGCTCTCCTAGGATGTGTTGTGAGTCTGGGGCTGGCACTCACTCTGCTATCCTAGGATGTGTTGTGAGTACGGAGCTGGCACTCACTCTGCTATCCTAGGATGTGTTGTGAGTACGGAGCTGGCACTCACTCTGCTATCCTAGGATGTGTTGTGAGTACGGAGCTGGCACTCACTCTGCTATCCTAGTATGTGTTGTGAGTCTGGAGTTGGCACTCACTCTGCTATCCTAGGATGTGTTGTGAGTACGGAGCTGGCACTCACTCTGCTCTCCTAGGATGTGTTGTGAGTACGGAGCTGGCACTCATTCTGCTATCCTAGGATGTGTTGTGAGTCCGGGGCTGGCACTCACTCAGCTCTCCTAGGATGTGTTGTGAGTACGGAGCTGGCACTCACTCTGCTATCCTAGGATGTGTTGTGAGTACGGAGCTGGCAATCACTCTGCTATCCTAGGATGTATTGTGAGTACGGAGCTGGCACTCACTCTGTTATCCTAGGATGTGTTGTGAGTCTGGAGCTGGCACTCACTCTGCTATTCATGGATGTGTTGTGAGTACGGAGCTGGCACTCACTCTGCTCTCCTAGGATGTGTTGTGAGTACGGAGCTGGCACTCACTCTGCTCTCCTAGGATGTGTTGTGAGTCTGGGGCTGGCACTCACTCTGCTATCCTAGGATGTGTTGTGAGTCTGAGGCTGGCACTCACTCTGCTATCCTAGTATGTGTTGTGAGTCTGGAGCTGGCACTCACTCTGCTATCCTAGGATGTGTTGTGAGTACGGAGCTGGCACTCACTCTGCTCTCCTAGGATGTGTTGTGAGTACGGAGCTGGCACTCAATCTGCTATCCTAGGATGTGTTGTGAGTCCGGGGCTGGCACTCACTCAGCTCTCCTAGGATGTGTTGTGAGTACGGAGCTGGCACTCACTCTGCTATCCTAGGATGTGTTGTGAGTACGGAGCTGGCACTCACTCTGCTATCCTAGGATGTGTTGTGAGTACGGAGCTGGCACTCACTCTGCTATCCTAGGATGTGTTGTGAGTACGGAGCTGGCACTCACTCTGCTATCCTAGGATGTGTTGTGAGTACGGAGCTGGCACTCACTCTGCTGTCCTAGGATGTGTTGTGAGTCTGGTGGCTGGCACTCACTCTGCTCTCCTAGGATGTGTTGTGAGTACGGAGCTGGCACTCACTCTGCTATCCTAGGATGTGTTGTGAGTCCGGGGCTGGCACTCACTCAGCTCTCCTAGGATGTGTTGTGAGTACAGAGCTGTCACTCACTCCGCTATCCTAGGATGTGTTGTGAGTACGGAGCTGGCACTCACTCTGCTATCCTAGGATGTGTTGTGAGTACGGAGCTGGCACTCACTCTGCTATCCTAGGATGTGTTGTGAGTACGGAGCTGGCACTCACTCTGCTATCCTAGGATGTGTTGTGACTCTGGGGCTGGCACTCACTCTGCTATCCTAGGATGTGTTGTGAGTCTGGGGCTGGCACTCACTCTGCTATCCTAGTATGTGTTGTGAGTCTGGAGCTGGCACTCACTCTGCTATCCTAGGATGTGTTGTGAGTCTGGGGCTGGCACTCACTCTGCTATCCTAGGATGTGTTGTGAGTCTGGGGCTGGCACTCACTCTGCTATCCTAGTATGTGTTGTGAGTCTGGAGCTGGCACTCACTCTGCTATCCTAGGATGTGTTGTGAGTCTGGGGCTGGCACTCACTCTGCTATCCTAGGATGTGTTGTAAGTCCGGGGCTGGCACTCACTCTGCTATCCTAGGATGTGTTGTGAGTCTGGTGGCTGGCACTCACTCTGCTATCCTAGGATGTGTTGTGAGTCTGGGGCTGGCACTCACTCTGCTATCCTAGTATGTGTTGTGAGTCTGGAGCTGGCACTCACTCTGCTATCCTAGGATGTGTAGTGAGTCTGGGGCTGGCACTCACTCTGCTATCCTAGGATGTGTTGTAAGTCCGGGGCTGGCACTCACTCTGCTATCCTAGGATGTGTTGTGAGTCTGGGGCTGGCACTCACTCTGCTGTCCTAGGATGTGTTGTAAGTCCGGGGCTGGCACTCACTCTGCTATCCTAGGATGTGTTGTGAGTACCGAGCTGGCACTCACTCTGCTATCCTAGGATGTGTTGTAAGTCCGGGGCTGGCACTCACTCTGCTATCCTAGGATGTGTTGTGAGTCTGGAGCTGGCACTCACTCTGCTATCCTAGGATGTGTTGTGAGTCTGGGGCTGGCACTCACTCTGCTGTCCTAGGATGTGTTGTGAGTCTGGAGCTGGCACTCACTCAACTATCCTAGGATGTGTTGTGAGTACGGAGCTGGCACTCACTCTGCTATCCTAGGATGTGTTGTGACTCTGGGGCTGGCACTCACTCTGCTATCCTAGGATGTGTTGTAAGTCCGGGGCTGGCACTCACTCTGCTATCCTAGGATGTGTTGTGAGTCAGGGGCTGGCACTCACTCTGCTATCCTAGGATGTGTTGTGAGTCCGGGGCTGGCACTCACTCTGCTATCCTAGGATGTGTTGTGAGTACCGAGCTGGCATTCACTCTGCTATCCTAGGATGTGTTGTAAGTCCGGGGCTGGCACTCACTCTGCTATCCTAGGATGTGTTGTGAGTCTGGGGCTGTCACTCACTCTGCTGTCCTAGGATGTGTTGTTAGTCCGGGGCTGGCACTCACTCTGCTATCCTAGGATGTGTTGTGAGTACCGAGCTGGCACTCACTCTGCTATCCTAGGATGTGTTGTAAGTCCGGGGCTGGCACTCACTCTGCTATCCTAGGATGTGTTGTGAGTCTGGAGCTGGCACTCACTCTGCTATCCTAGGATGTGTTGTGAGTCTGGGGCTGGCACTCACTCTGCTGTCCTAGGATGTGTTGTGAGTCTGGAGCTGGCACTCACTCAACTATCCTAGGATGTGTTGTGAGTACGGAGCTGGCACTCACTCTGCTATCCTAGGATGTGTTGTGACTCTGGGGCTGGCACTCACTCTGCTATCCTAGGATGTGTTGTAAGTCCGGGGCTGGCACTCACTCTGCTATCCTAGGATGTGTTGTGAGTCTGGGGCTGGCACTCACTCTGCTATCCTAGGATGTGTTGTGAGTCTGGAGCTGGCACTCACTCTGCTATCCTAGGATGTGTTGTGAGTACGGAGCTGGCACTCACTCTGCTATCCTAGGATGTGTTGTAAGTCCGGGGCTGGCACTCACTCTGCTATCCTAGGATGTGTTGTGAGTACCGCGCTGGCACTCACTCTGCTATCCTAGGATGTGTTGTAAGTCCGGGGCTGGCACTCACTCTGCTATCCTAGGATGTGTTGTGAGTCTGGGGCTGGCACTCACTCTGCTATCCTAGGATGTGTTGTGAGTCTGGAGCTGGCACTCACTCTGCTATCCTAGGATGTGTTGTGAGTCTGGGGCTGGCACTCACTCTGCTGTCCTAGGATGTGTTGTGAGTCTGGAGCTGGCACTCACTCAACTATCCTAGGATGTGTTGTGAGTACGGAGCTGGCACTCACTCTGCTATCCTAGGATGTGTTGTGACTCTGGGGCTGGCACTCACTCTGCTATCCTAGGATGTGTTGTGAGTCTGGAGCTGGCACTCACTCTGCTATCCTAGGATGTGTTGTGAGTCTGGGGCTGGCACTCACTCTGCTATCCTAGGATGTGTTGTGAGTCTGGAGCTGGCACTCATTCTGCTATCCTAAAATGTGTTGTGAGTACAGAGCTGGCACTCACTCTGCTATCCTAGGATGTGTTGTGAGTCTGGAGCTGGCACTCACTCTGCTATCCTAGGATGTGTTGTGAGTACGGAGCTGGCACTCACTCTGCTATCCTAGGATGTGTTGTGAGTACGGAGCTGGCACTCACTCTGCTATCCTAGGATGTGTTGTGAGTACGGAGCTGGCACTCACTCTGCTATCCTAGGATGTGTTGTGAGTACGGAGCTGGCACTCACTCTGCTATCCTAGGATGTGTTGTGAGTACGGAGCTGGCACTCACTCTGCTATCCTAGGATGTGTTGTGAGTACGGAGCTGGCACTCACTCTGCTGTCCTAGGATGTGTTGTGAGTCTGGTGGCTGGCACTCACTCTGCTCTCCTAGGATGTGTTGTGAGTACGGAGCTGGCACTCACTCTGCTATCCTAGGATGTGTTGTGAGTCCGGGGCTGGCACTCACTCAGCTCTCCTAGGATGTGTTGTGAGTACAGAGCTGTCACTCACTCCGCTATCCTAGGATGTGTTGTGAGTACGGAGCTGGCACTCACTCTGCTATCCTAGGATGTGTTGTGAGTACGGAGCTGGCACTCACTCTGCTATCCTAGGATGTGTTGTGAGTACGGAGCTGGCACTCACTCTGCTATCCTAGGATGTGTTGTGACTCTGGGGCTGGCACTCACTCTGCTATCCTAGGATGTGTTGTGAGTCTGGGGCTGGCACTCACTCTGCTATCCTAGTATGTGTTGTGAGTCTGGAGCTGGCACTCACTCTGCTATCCTAGGATGTGTTGTGAGTCTGGGGCTGGCACTCACTCTGCTATCCTAGGATGTGTTGTGAGTCTGGGGCTGGCACTCACTCTGCTATCCTAGTATGTGTTGTGAGTCTGGAGCTGGCACTCACTCTGCTATCCTAGGATGTGTTGTGAGTCTGGGGCTGGCACTCACTCTGCTATCCTAGGATGTGTTGTAAGTCCGGGGCTGGCACTCACTCTGCTATCCTAGGATGTGTTGTGAGTCTGGTGGCTGGCACTCACTCTGCTATCCTAGGATGTGTTGTGAGTCTGGGGCTGGCACTCACTCTGCTATCCTAGTATGTGTTGTGAGTCTGGAGCTGGCACTCACTCTGCTATCCTAGGATGTGTAGTGAGTCTGGGGCTGGCACTCACTCTGCTATCCTAGGATGTGTTGTAAGTCCGGGGCTGGCACTCACTCTGCTATCCTAGGATGTGTTGTGAGTCTGGGGCTGGCACTCACTCTGCTGTCCTAGGATGTGTTGTAAGTCCGGGGCTGGCACTCACTCTGCTATCCTAGGATGTGTTGTGAGTACCGAGCTGGCACTCACTCTGCTATCCTAGGATGTGTTGTAAGTCCGGGGCTGGCACTCACTCTGCTATCCTAGGATGTGTTGTGAGTCTGGAGCTGGCACTCACTCTGCTATCCTAGGATGTGTTGTGAGTCTGGGGCTGGCACTCACTCTGCTGTCCTAGGATGTGTTGTGAGTCTGGAGCTGGCACTCACTCAACTATCCTAGGATGTGTTGTGAGTACGGAGCTGGCACTCACTCTGCTATCCTAGGATGTGTTGTGACTCTGGGGCTGGCACTCACTCTGCTATCCTAGGATGTGTTGTAAGTCCGGGGCTGGCACTCACTCTGCTATCCTAGGATGTGTTGTGAGTCAGGGGCTGGCACTCACTCTGCTATCCTAGGATGTGTTGTGAGTCCGGGGCTGGCACTCACTCTGCTATCCTAGGATGTGTTGTGAGTACCGAGCTGGCATTCACTCTGCTATCCTAGGATGTGTTGTAAGTCCGGGGCTGGCACTCACTCTGCTATCCTAGGATGTGTTGTGAGTCTGGGGCTGTCACTCACTCTGCTGTCCTAGGATGTGTTGTTAGTCCGGGGCTGGCACTCACTCTGCTATCCTAGGATGTGTTGTGAGTACCGAGCTGGCACTCACTCTGCTATCCTAGGATGTGTTGTAAGTCCGGGGCTGGCACTCACTCTGCTATCCTAGGATGTGTTGTGAGTCTGGAGCTGGCACTCACTCTGCTATCCTAGGATGTGTTGTGAGTCTGGGGCTGGCACTCACTCTGCTGTCCTAGGATGTGTTGTGAGTCTGGAGCTGGCACTCACTCAACTATCCTAGGATGTGTTGTGAGTACGGAGCTGGCACTCACTCTGCTATCCTAGGATGTGTTGTGACTCTGGGGCTGGCACTCACTCTGCTATCCTAGGATGTGTTGTAAGTCCGGGGCTGGCACTCACTCTGCTATCCTAGGATGTGTTGTGAGTCTGGGGCTGGCACTCACTCTGCTATCCTAGGATGTGTTGTGAGTCTGGAGCTGGCACTCACTCTGCTATCCTAGGATGTGTTGTGAGTACGGAGCTGGCACTCACTCTGCTATCCTAGGATGTGTTGTAAGTCCGGGGCTGGCACTCACTCTGCTATCCTAGGATGTGTTGTGAGTACCGCGCTGGCACTCACTCTGCTATCCTAGGATGTGTTGTAAGTCCGGGGCTGGCACTCACTCTGCTATCCTAGGATGTGTTGTGAGTCTGGGGCTGGCACTCACTCTGCTATCCTAGGATGTGTTGTGAGTCTGGAGCTGGCACTCACTCTGCTATCCTAGGATGTGTTGTGAGTCTGGGGCTGGCACTCACTCTGCTGTCCTAGGATGTGTTGTGAGTCTGGAGCTGGCACTCACTCAACTATCCTAGGATGTGTTGTGAGTACGGAGCTGGCACTCACTCTGCTATCCTAGGATGTGTTGTGACTCTGGGGCTGGCACTCACTCTGCTATCCTAGGATGTGTTGTGAGTCTGGAGCTGGCACTCACTCTGCTATCCTAGGATGTGTTGTGAGTCTGGGGCTGGCACTCACTCTGCTATCCTAGGATGTGTTGTGAGTCTGGAGCTGGCACTCATTCTGCTATCCTAAAATGTGTTGTGAGTACAGAGCTGGCACTCACTCTGCTATCCTAGGATGTGTTGTGAGTCTGGAGCTGGCACTCACTCTGCTATCCTAGGATGTGTTGTGAGTACGGAGCTGGCACTCACTCTGCTATCCTAGGATGTGTTGTGAGTCTGGGGCTGGCACTCACTCTGCTATCCTAGGATGTGTTGTGAGTCTGGAGCTGGCACTCACTCTGCTATCCTAGGATGTGTTGTGAGTACGGAGCTGGCACTCACTCTGCTATCCTAGGATGTGTTGTGAGTCTGGAGCTGGCACTCACTCTGCTATCCTAGGATGTGTTGTGAGTCTGGAGCTGGCACTCACTCTGCTATCCTAGGATGTGTTGTGAGTACGGAGCTGGCACTCACTCTGCTATCCTAGGATGTGTTGTGAGTCTGGAGCTGGCACTCACTCTGCTATCCTAGGATGTGTTGTGAGTCTGGAGCTGGCACTCACTCAGCTCTCCTAGGATGTGTTGTGAGTACGGAGCTGGCACTCACTCTGCTATCCTAGGATGTGTTGTGAGTACGGAGCTGGCACTCACTCTGCTATCCTAGGATGTGTTGTGAGTACGGAGCTGGCACTCACTCTGCTGTCCTAGGATGTGTTGTGAGTCTGGTGGCTGGCACTCACTCTGCTATCCTAGGATGTGTTGTGAGTCTGGAGCTGGCACTCACTCTGCTATCCTAGGATGTGTTGTGAGTACGGAGCTGGCACTCACTCTGCTATCCTTGGATGTGTTGTAAGTCCGGGGCTGGCACTCACTCTGCTATCCTAGGATGTGTTGTGAGTACCGAGCTGCCACTCACTCTGCTATCCTAGGATGTGTTGTAAGTCCGGGGCTGGCACTCACTCTGCTATCCTAGGATGTGTTGTGAGTCTGGGGCTGGCACTCACTCTGCTGTCCTAGGATGTGTTGTGAGTCTGGAGCTGGCACTCACTCAACTATCCTAGGATGTGTTGTGAGTACGGAGCTGTCACTCACTCTGCTATCCTAGGATGTGTTGTGAGTCTGGGGCTGGCACTCACTCTGCTATCCTAGGATGTGTTGTGAGTCTTGAGCTGGCACTCACTCTGCTATCCTAGGATGTGTTGTGAGTCTGGAGCTGGCACTCACTCTGCTATCCTAGGATGTGTTGTGAGTCTGGGGCTGGCACTCACTCTGCTATCCTAGGATGTGTTGTGAGTCTGGAGCTGGCACTCACTCTGCTATCCTAGGATGTGTTGTGAGTCTGGGGCTGGCACTCACTCTGCTGTCCTAGGATGTGTTGTGAGTCTGGAGCTGGCACTCACTCAACTATCCTAGGATGTGTTGTGAGTACGGAGCTGTCACTCACTCTGCTATCCTAGGATGTGTTGTGACTCTGGGGCTGGCACTCACTCTGCTATCCTAGGATGTGTTGTAAGTCCGGGGCTGGCACTCACTCTGCTATCCTAGGATGTGTTGTGAGTCTGGAGCTGGCACTCACTCTGCTATCCTAGGATGTGTTGTGAGTACGGAGCTGGCACTCACTCTGCTATCCTAGGATGTGTTGTGAGTCTGGGGCTGGCATTCACTCTGCTATCCTAAAATGTGTTGTGAGTACAGAGCTGGCACTCACTCTGCTATCCTAGGATGTGTTGTGAGTCTGGGGCTGGCACTCACTCTGCTATCCTAGGATGTGTTGTGAGTACGGAGCTGGCACTCACTCTGCTATCCTAGGATGTGTTGTGAGTCTGGGGCTGGCACTCACTCTGCTATCCTAGGATGTGTTGTGAGTCTGGAGCTGGCACTCACTCTGCTATCCTAGGATGTGTTGTGAGTACGGAGCTGGCACTCCCTCTGCTATCCTAGGATGTGTTGTGAGTCTGGAGCTGGCACTCACTCTGCTATCCTAGGATGTGTTGTGAGTCTGGAGCTGGCACTCACTCTGCTATCCTAGGATGTGTTGTGAGTACGGAGCTGGCACTCACTCTGCTATCCTAGGATGTGTTGTGAGTCTGGAGCTGGCACTCACTCTGCTATCCTAGGATGTGTTGTGAGTCTGGAGCTGGCACTCACTCAGCTCTCCTAGGTTGTGTTGTGAGTACGGAGCTGGCACTCACTCTGCTATCCTAGGATGTGTTGTGAGTACGGAGCTGGCACTCACTCTGCTATCCTAGGATGTGTTGTGAGTACGGAGCTGGCACTCACTCTGCTGTCCTAGGATGTGTTGTGAGTCTGGTGGCTGGCACTCACTCTGCTATCCTAGGATGTGTTGTGAGTCTGGAGCTGGCACTCACTCTGCTATCCTAGGATGTGTTGTGAGTACGGAGCTGGCACTCACTCTGCTATCCTAGGATGTGTTGTGAGTCTGGAGCTGGCACTCACTCTGCTATCCTAGGATGTGTTGTGAGTACGGAGCTGGCACTCACTCTGCTATCCTAGGATGTGTTGTGAGTCTGGAGCTGGCACTCACTCTGCTATCCTAGGATGTGTTGTGAGTCTGGAGCTGGCACTCACTCAGCTCTCCTAGGTTGTGTTGTGAGTACGGAGCTGGCACTCACTCTGCTATCCTAGGATGTGTTGTGAGTACGGAGCTGGCACTCACTCTGCTATCCTAGGATGTGTTGTGAGTACGGAGCTGGCACTCACTCTGCTGTCCTAGGATGTGTTGTGAGTCTGGTGGCTGGCACTCACTCTGCTATCCTAGGATGTGTTGTGAGTCTGGAGCTGGCACTCACTCTGCTATCCTAGGATGTGTTGTGAGTACGGAGCTGGCACTCACTCTGCTATCCTAGGATGTGTTGTAAGTCCGGGGCTGGCACTCACTCTGCTATCCTAGGATGTGTTGTGAGTACCGCGCTGGCACTCACTCTGCTATCCTAGGATGTGTTGTAAGTCCGGGGCTGGCACTCACTCTGCTATCCTAGGATGTGTTGTGAGTCTGGGGCTGGCACTCACTCTGCTATCCTAGGATGTGTTGTGAGTCTGGAGCTGGCACTCACTCTGCTATCCTAGGATGTGTTGTGAGTCTGGGGCTGGCACTCACTCTGCTGTCCTAGGATGTGTTGTGAGTCTGGAGCTGGCACTCACTCAACTATCCTAGGATGTGTTGTGAGTACGGAGCTGGCACTCACTCTGCTATCCTAGGATGTGTTGTGACTCTGGGGCTGGCACTCACTCTGCTATCCTAGGATGTGTTGTGAGTCTGGAGCTGGCACTCACTCTGCTATCCTAGGATGTGTTGTGAGTCTGGGGCTGGCACTCACTCTGCTATCCTAGGATGTGTTGTGAGTCTGGAGCTGGCACTCATTCTGCTATCCTAAAATGTGTTGTGAGTACAGAGCTGGCACTCACTCTGCTATCCTAGGATGTGTTGTGAGTCTGGAGCTGGCACTCACTCTGCTATCCTAGGATGTGTTGTGAGTACGGAGCTGGCACTCACTCTGCTATCCTAGGATGTGTTGTGAGTCTGGGGCTGGCACTCACTCTGCTATCCTAGGATGTGTTGTGAGTCTGGAGCTGGCACTCACTCTGCTATCCTAGGATGTGTTGTGAGTACGGAGCTGGCACTCACTCTGCTATCCTAGGATGTGTTGTGAGTCTGGAGCTGGCACTCACTCTGCTATCCTAGGATGTGTTGTGAGTCTGGAGCTGGCACTCACTCAGCTCTCCTAGGATGTGTTGTGAGTACGGAGCTGGCACTCACTCTGCTATCCTAGGATGTGTTGTGAGTACGGAGCTGGCACTCACTCTGCTATCCTAGGATGTGTTGTGAGTACGGAGCTGGCACTCACTCTGCTGTCCTAGGATGTGTTGTGAGTCTGGTGGCTGGCACTCACTCTGCTATCCTAGGATGTGTTGTGAGTCTGGAGCTGGCACTCACTCTGCTATCCTAGGATGTGTTGTGAGTACGGAGCTGGCACTCACTCTGCTATCCTTGGATGTGTTGTAAGTCCGGGGCTGGCACTCACTCTGCTATCCTAGGATGTGTTGTGAGTACCGAGCTGCCACTCACTCTGCTATCCTAGGATGTGTTGTAAGTCCGGGGCTGGCACTCACTCTGCTATCCTAGGATGTGTTGTGAGTCTGGGGCTGGCACTCACTCTGCTATCCTAGGATGTGTTGTGAGTCTGGAGCTGGCACTCACTCTGCTATCCTAGGATGTGTTGTGAGTCTGGGGCTGGCACTCACTCTGCTGTCCTAGGATGTGTTGTGAGTCTGGAGCTGGCACTCACTCAACTATCCTAGGATGTGTTGTGAGTACGGAGCTGTCACTCACTCTGCTATCCTAGGATGTGTTGTGACTCTGGGGCTGGCACTCACTCTGCTATCCTAGGATGTGTTGTAAGTCCGGGGCTGGCACTCACTCTGCTATCCTAGGATGTGTTGTGAGTCTGGAGCTGGCACTCACTCTGCTATCCTAGGATGTGTTGTGAGTACGGAGCTGGCACTCACTCTGCTATCCTAGGATGTGTTGTGAGTCTGGGGCTGGCATTCACTCTGCTATCCTAAAATGTGTTGTGAGTACAGAGCTGGCACTCACTCTGCTATCCTAGGATGTGTTGTGAGTCTGGGGCTGGCACTCACTCTGCTATCCTAGGATGTGTTGTGAGTACGGAGCTGGCACTCACTCTGCTATCCTAGGATGTGTTGTGAGTCTGGGGCTGGCACTCACTCTGCTATCCTAGGATGTGTTGTGAGTCTGGAGCTGGCACTCACTCTGCTATCCTAGGATGTGTTGTGAGTACGGAGCTGGCACTCCCTCTGCTATCCTAGGATGTGTTGTGAGTCTGGAGCTGGCACTCACTCTGCTATCCTAGGATGTGTTGTGAGTCTGGAGCTGGCACTCACTCTGCTATCCTAGGATGTGTTGTGAGTACGGAGCTGGCACTCACTCTGCTATCCTAGGATGTGTTGTGAGTCTGGAGCTGGCACTCACTCTGCTATCCTAGGATGTGTTGTGAGTCTGGAGCTGGCACTCACTCAGCTCTCCTAGGTTGTGTTGTGAGTACGGAGCTGGCACTCACTCTGCTATCCTAGGATGTGTTGTGAGTACGGAGCTGGCACTCACTCTGCTATCCTAGGATGTGTTGTGAGTACGGAGCTGGCACTCACTCTGCTGTCCTAGGATGTGTTGTGAGTCTGGTGGCTGGCACTCACTCTGCTATCCTAGGATGTGTTGTGAGTCTGGAGCTGGCACTCACTCTGCTATCCTAGGATGTGTTGTGAGTACGGAGCTGGCACTCACTCTGCTATCCTAGGATGTGTTGTGAGTACGGAGCTGGCACTCACTCAACTATCCTAGAATGTGTTGTGAGTACGGAGCTGGCACTCACTCTGCTATCCTAAAATGTGTTGTGAGTACAGAGCTGGCACTCACTCAGCTCTCCTAGGATGTGTTGTGAGTACGGAGCTGGCACTCACTCTGCTATCCTAGGATATGTTGTGAGTCCGTGGCTGGCACTCACTCTGCTATCCTAGGATGTGTTGTGAGTCTGGGGCTGGCACTCACTCAGCTCTCCTAGGATGTGTTGTGAGTACGGAGCTGGCACTCACTCTGCTATCCTAGGATGTGTTGTGAGTACGGAGCTGGCACTCACTCTGCTATCCTAGGATGTGTTGTGAGTACGGAGCTGGCACTCACTCTGCTGTCCTAGGATGTGTTGTGAGTCTGGTGGCTGGCACTCACTCTGCTATCCTAGGATGTGTTGTGAGTCTGGAGCTGGCACTCACTCTGCTATCCTAGGATGTGTTGTGAGTACGGAGCTGGCACTCACTCTGCTATCCTTGGATGTGTTGTAAGTCCGGGGCTGGCACTCACTCTGCTATCCTAGGATGTGTTGTGAGTACCGAGCTGGCACTCACTCTGCTATCCTAGGATGTGTTGTAAGTCCGGGGCTGGCACTCACTCTGCTATACTAGGATGTGTTGTGAGTCTGGGGCTGGCACTCACTCTGCTATCCTAGGATGTGTTGTGAGTCTGGAGCTGGCACTCACTCTGCTATCCTAGGATGTGTTGTGAGTACGGAGCTGGCACTCACTCTGCTATCCTAGGATGTGTTGTGACTCTGGGGCTGGCACTCACTCTGCTATCCTAGGATGTGTTGTAAGTCCGGGGCTGGCACTTACTCTGCTATCCTAGGATGTGTTGTGAGTCTGGAGCTGGCACTCACTCTGCTATCCTAGGATGTGTTGTGAGTACGGAGCTGGCACTCACTCTGCTATCCTAGGATGTGTTGTGAGTCTGGGGCTGGCACTCACTCTGCTATCCTAAAATGTGTTGTGAGTACAGAGCTGGCACTCACTCTGCTATCCTAGGATGTGTTGTGAGTCTGGGGCTGGCACTCACTCTGCTATCCTAGGATGTGTTGTGAGTACGGAGCTGGCACTCACTCTGCTATCCTAGGATGTGTTGTGAGTCTGGGGCTGGCACTCACTCTGCTATCCTAGGATGTGTTGGGAGTCTGGAGCTGGCACTCACTCTGCTATCCTAGGATGTGTTGTGAGTACGGAGCTGGCACTCCCTCTGCTATCCTAGGATGTGTTGTGAGTCTTGAGCTGGCACTCACTCTGCTATCCTAGGATGTGTTGTGAGTCTGGAGCTGGCACTCACTCTGCTATCCTAGGATGTGTTGTGAGTACGGAGCTGGCACTCACTCTGCTATCCTAGGATGTGTTGTGAGTCTGGAGCTGGCACTCACTCTGCTATCCTAGGATGTGTTGTGAGTCTGGAGCTGGCACTCACTCAGCTCTCCTAGGATGTGTTGTGAGTACGGAGCTGGCACTCACTCTGCTATCCTAGGATGTGTTGTGAGTACGGAGCTGGCACTCACTCTGCTATCCTAGGATGTGTTGTGAGTACGGAGCTGGCACTCACTCTGCTGTCCTAGGATGTGTTGTGAGTCTGGTGGCTGGCACTCACTCTGCTATCCTAGGATGTGTTGTGAGTCTGGAGCTGGTACTCACTCTGCGATCCTAGGATGTGTTGTGAGTACGGAGCTGGCACTCACTCTGCTATCCTAGGATGTGTTGTGAGTACGGAGCTGGCACTCACTCAACTATCCTAGAATGTGTTGTGAGTACGGAGCTGGCACTCACTCTGCTATCCTAAAATGTGTTGTGAGTACAGAGCTGGCACTCACTCAGCTCTCCTAGGATGTGTTGTGAGTACGGAGCTGGCACTCACTCTGCTATCCTAGGATATGTTGTGAGTCCGGGGCTGGCACTCACTCTGCTATCCTAGGATGTGTTGTGAGTCTGGGGCTGGAACTCACTCAGCTCTCCTAGGATGTGTTGTGAGTACGGAGCTGGCACTCACTCTGCTATCCTAGGATGTGTTGTGAGTACGGAGCTGGCACTCACTCTGCTATCCTAGGATTTGTTGTGAGTACGGAGCTGGCACTCACTCTGCTATCCTAGGATGTGTTGTAAGTCCGGGGCTGGCACTCACTCTGCTATCCTAGGATGTGTTGTGAGTCTGGGGCTGGCACTCACTCAGCTTTCCTATGATGTGTTGTGAGTACGGAGCTGGCACTCACTCTGCTATCCTAGGATGTGTTGTGAGTACGGAGCTGGCACTCACTCTGCTATCCTAGGATGTGTTGTGAGTATGGAGCTGGCACTCACTCTGCTGTCCTAGGATGTGTTGTGAGTCTGGTGGCTGGCACTCACTCTGCTATCCTAGGATGTGTTGTGAGTTTGGAGCTGGCACTCACTCTGCTATCCTAGGATGTGTTGTGAGTACGGAGCTGGCACTCACTCTGCTATCCTAGGATGTGTTGTGAGTACGGAGCTGGCACTCACTCTGCTATCCTAGGATGTGCTGTGAGTCTGGAGCTGGCACTCACTCTGCTATCCTAGGATGTGTTGTGAGTCAGGGACTGGCACTCACTCTGCTGTCCTAGGATGTGTTGTGAGTCTGGAGCTGGCACTCACTCAACTATCCTAGGATGTGTTGTGAGTACGGAGCTGGCACTCATCTGCTATCCTAGGATGTGTTGTGAGTACAGAGCTGGCACTCACTCTGCTATCCTAGATGTGTTGTGAGTCTGGGGCTGGCACTCACTCTGCTATCCTAAATGTGTTGTGAGTACAGAGCTGGCACTCACTCAGCTCTCCTAGGATGTGTTGTGAGTACGGAGCTGGCACTCACTCTGCTATCCTAGGATGTGTTGTGAGTCCGGGGCTGGCACTCACTCTGCTATCCTAGGATGTGTTGTGAGTACGGAGCTGGCACTCACTCTGCTATCCTAGGATGTGTTGTGAGTACGGAGCTGGCACTCACTCTGCTATCCTAGGATGTGTTGTGACTCTGGGACTGGCACTCACTCTGCTATCCTAGAATGTGTTGTGAGTCTGGGGCTGGCACTCACTCTGCTATCCTAGGATGTATTGTAAGTCTGGGGCTGGCACTCACTCTGCTATCCTAGAATGTGTTGTGAGTCTGGTGGCACTCACTCAGCTCTCCTAGGATGTGTTGTGAGTACGGAGCTGGCACTCACTCTGCTATCCTAGGATGTGTTGTAAGTCTGGGGCTGGCACTCACTCTGCTATCCTAGGATGTGTTGTGAGTCTGGAGCTGGCACTCACTCTGCTATCCTAGGATGTGTTGTGAGTACAGAGCTGGCACTCACTGTGCTATCCTAGGATGTGTTGTGAGTCTGGTGGCACTCACTCAGCTCTCCTAGGATGTGTTGTGAGTACGGAGCTGGCACTCACTCTGAGGTTCCGTGACAATTGTAAGTGGTGCTTTCGACTCGCACGAATATGGTCGAGTCTGGTATCTATGAACCGCAAATGACGAGTTTAGTAAGTGTGCGCAGTTTCACTGTGCTAACTTAAACCGTTCGTTTGTTATGTGGGTTTTTCAGCTGTACCCACGGGTTCCATCTTAGATACGGCATCCATTTTGTCTCTTGCCCTCAAGTAGCCAGCGAACGGACGCTGTCCGCTTCGCGACCCTGGGACTCCCAAGATATCTGCGGAAGACACATGTTCTTTGTGAGTGTCTTTATGACGAGGGGGATGTTACTGTAAGGCAGATGGCGCCGCTCAAGGCTCATCTTGCCGCACGGACTTATTGTCTCAGCCGTGCATCCCATTAGGCACGTCCCTTTGATGCCTGTATCTCGTGTTTCCCGATACCTCCCCTTTTACACCCTTTCCGATCTCCCCACTGTCTCCATCTTCCTCTGCACCTGTCTTTGTTCCTACTTTGATCTGTTTATTACCGATTGGAATGCACTAATGTTGGGAAGACGGGTTTTTACAGTTGGGAACCGCCAAATGTTTCCGCACTTATGTTCCGGACCTCATGTGTATCAAAGTGACCAAAGCGACCCCTCTGGGGGATGATGGTGGGAACCGGGCCATAAACTTTTGTGTTCAATGTAACCCTATGGGGAAATTGTGTATAAAAGGAGCGATCTACAGAACCAATTTGAAGCAGTCTCCCCAAGTTGCACGTGGTGTACTTGTCGTGACTTCTGTGTTCCCTGCAGTAAATAAACCTTGAATCTTTGACGCCGAAGGAAGTGTCCCGTGTCTCTGTGACTTGTACGCCGGAGCAGGTTACCCACGAAGGTTTCAGGTGTTGTGCCCTGGCACCGCTGGGTCCTACAGAACCCAGTCCTTCAGTTGGCGCCCAACGTGGGGCTGCATCAGTGGTACCGGTCCAAGCCCGACGATCGTGAGGAACTTCGTGTGAAATCTCCGAGGGAAGGTGCACTCCGCTTCATCGATCCTGTTGTCGAAATAAGTGGCCCGAAGACTTTTCCCGCGAAGATTCCCGCCTCCGGACGGCTGCGACGGACTGCTGCCCTGACTGTAGACCTGTTTTGGCGCCTGGCGTAGACCTTGGTATAGCGAGACGATAGACGGGCCTTCCTGGTGACGCCATCGATCTTTGAGTTAAGTATTTGTGGGTCGCTCCCAGAGTTCTTGGTTGTTGACACTTTAGCGAGTGTTTTTGTTGTTAACGCTGTGTGAGTGTTTTTGTCGGTGACACTTTTGCTAGCGTTTTGTTGTTGTGTTATTTGACGACTGCAGCCGCCAAAAACCGAGGGTTTTTGTTCTTTGCTGGGACTTGGTAAATCCCGTAACCCTTGAAGTTTGTGAAACTCGGCTAGTGTGCAAGATGCCTGGTCGCAGTACTTTGTTTAGTTGTTTCAGACCTTGTGGTGCGGATTCCCGACTGGAGGACTCGTGTCCGATACCTCCGGTTGGAACTCCTACTTATGATCTATATAGCAAACATGGGCTAGGCCCAATTACCTTTAACGATTATTGGATTAAATATACGAAGAAGGACGGCGACCTTCGTTGGCCGCCTCATGGTAGCTTCGAGGCGCCGATTTTAGATAATTTAGAGATTAAATTATTCGAACGAAAGTCAAGGCCGGCCATGTTTGATGCCTTTCGGTTGTGGCGCAAAGAAGCCCGACAGAAAGAAATCAGACAGACTAAACGTAATCAGCGAGATAATGTTGCTACCATAGTGAAGAAAGCAGAGCAGTTTCAGCGTGATAAGGAGGATAAGGATAAGGAAGTGTTTGAGAGACTACAGCGTATGACCATAGATAAATGTTATCCTGCTTTGCCTACGGAGTCGGAAAAGAAGGAAGAGGCAGTTGAGGATCCCTTAATGTCTTATCTTATGAAGTCGCCACCTCCGTACGTGCAGGGTACAGCAGCTGCAGCTCCTGTGGTTCCTGCCGTACCTATCCTTCCTTTGCCTGTTCCTCAACCTGCACCCGTTCTTCCGACTGTTCCTGCTCCTTCGTCTGTTTCTATTCCTACTGCTCCTCCGCTTCCACATACTCCTGCTCCCGCTGCTGCTCCTGTTTTGTTAACTCCTGCCGTTGCTACTGTTTCTACTCCTTCTCTTGTTAGTCCTGTGTCATATCTTTCTCCTTCTACTCGTAGTCGCAGTTCTCCTCTTGCGGCTAGCTTCTTTCATTCGCTTGGGCCTGTTCATGGGTCCGTTAGCTCCGATGGTCCTCAGAGACGTAGTCAGCTTCCTGGAAATAGAGAACGCGTTGCGCTATATAATATGGCGATGGGTTGGATGGTAAATCCTCTTAGAAATCCACCACGTGTTGTCCTCGAAACGTTTTGTCAATTCAATATACCAACCCAAAGATACGTGTTTGATGAAATGTGTAAGTTCCTTCGTGATCAGATAGAGGCTGATGCGCCTGACGAGGTGCTGACCGCCCTGTCTGAGCTTCAGCTCCAGTTTTCACATGGACTGATAGTAGATACTAATGTTCGACGTGCTGTTGAGCGGTTGCTATCTCTTCGTCCTGCTCCGATACCTCATGCATTGTTTGTTGAGGATATTGAGAAACAACCAGATGAATCTGGCCAATATCCTATGCGCGAAGTTCCGCCGGTTTGGGTACCAGCTGATCCTAAT
Source organism: Lissotriton vulgaris (assembly GCF_964263255.1). Taxonomy (NCBI): domain Eukaryota; kingdom Metazoa; phylum Chordata; class Amphibia; order Caudata; family Salamandridae; genus Lissotriton; species Lissotriton vulgaris. The sequence continues at coordinate 36,289,834 of NC_141687.1, read as the reverse complement.
GCTCATCCTCCGACATTGGCGCATTTCCAGAGAATATGGATACATCTTCCATGGAAACGCTCGGAAGTGTTACAGGTGAAGCAATCTTTGCCTGACCCACGCAAAAATCCTACAGGGTATTACAAAGAATTATCACAGCTTGTAGATGCTACGGTAATGAATCTTGCCGATATCGATATGTTGTTTGGCAATGTAGTACCGCAACCGGTATGGGCTAAGATTCGACATGAAAATCACCCGGCTGAATTAGGTGGTGCTTGGGCTGCCATTGTAGCGGCAGACGCCGGACAAGTAGCTGCTACTAAACCCGACCAGTTGATTCTTGACCTTCCTCAAAGGATTATTACGTTAATGAAAACTCTTATGCCAGCTATGAAGGTAAACTGGGACAAATTGTCAGCTTGTAAGCAAAAGAAAGATGAGAGTGTTTCCGACTTCTTTACGAGGTTCGAGGAAGCATTCATCGACCATAGTGGTCAGGATATGGGCACCGAGGGTGGTCAGAGATTGTTCGTGGATAAATTTGTTTGTAACTTATTGCCCGATTTGAGCAATAAATTGAGAAATTCGGAGAGTGCATGGGCCGTTTCTACTTCAGCTCAGATATTGGCTACGGCACAATATTATGAGAATAGAGAGAAAGAAGAGAATGACCGTGCTGACAAAAAGACGAAAGAGTTGAAAACTAAAGTGTTGTTGCAACAAGCGTATCCTCCGCGGTCAAATCAGAACAATTCACAACAGAATCGATCGCAGTCGCAATCGAATCGGTCACAGCCGCGAAACGATTCCTCCTCCCAAAGATCATCGTTAGGGTACAATCAATGTGCTTATTGTAGACAGGAGGGACACATTAAATTTAACTGCCCTGTTTTGAATGAACGTAATAGTGGTAACTCATCTAAAGGAGGTCGTGTTGGTTCACAACAGGCGTCACGTGGTAGAGGTCGTGGTGCTCAGAATGATCGCTCAGATAACTCATCTAATTCTAATAACTGTTTCGATCAACGTGGATCATCGCAAGGACGATCTGCGCAGTACAATGTAGACGATTATTACGTCGATCAGGGAACTGACGACAGTAATTACTAGGACAGCCAAAGACAAGGAGAGGGAGTGGTATCAGTTCCGGTTGATCAGAGAGGGCCTTACGTCGCAGTTGCTACATCGGGCGTCGTTGAGCCTTTTCTGTTGGACACTGGTGCAGCGAAAAGTTCTATCATGCATTCGAAACTCCCTGGCGCACCTTTGTCTGGCTTAACAAATGTTTCCGTTGGATTCTCTGGCGCCCCCGTTAGCAATCCAGTTTCACGCCCTTTGCCCCTTCAAATTGGGCCACGTGAGCTAGAGGCTCCGTTGATTTTAACCACGGGTTGTGGCGAGAATCTTTTGGGCCTGGATTTGCTTAAACGTTTGTACGCAACTTTGTATTGTTCTCCTGCGGGTGTAAAGCTTACGTTAGGAGAGAGGGTTGTCTCTCCTATGTACTTGTCTCTCGACAAGCTTCCACCGGAATTGAGTTCTCTTCCTGCGTCTTTGTGGGCGACGGGTCCAAATGACGTGGGCCTACTGGATATCTCTCCCTATGTTGTTCAGTTGAAATCTAATGTGCGATTGCCACGTATTCCCCAGTATCGTATCTCCCTTGACGGTGAACGAGCGCTGTTGGCGATCATCTATGATTTGATCGAGAAAGATGTTATTGAAGAGACTCGGGGAAACGTGTGCAATAGCCCTGTACTGCCTATTCTTAAACGCACAGATCCTACAAAACCGCCTGTTTATCGTTTTGTTATCGATTTACGGGAGGTGAATAAAATTGTGGTTCCTCAATTTCCTGTTGTGCCTGACATCACGGCGCTACTGACTCTGATTCCAGCTTCTGCATCGTGGTTTTCGGTGATTGACTTGAAAAATGCGTTTTTCAGCATCCCGATTGCCGAAGAGAGCAGGGACCTTTTCGGTTTCTCTCTTGGTGGACGAAGCTTCCGGTTCAAACGCGCTCCTCAGGGCTACTGTGAAAGTCCATCGATTTACAGTCAAGCCTTGAAGGGTCAACTGGATGCGTTTAGGTTGCCGGTCGGTGCAGCCTTGATCCAATACGTCGACGACTTATTGGTGGCGGCCGATACTCAGGACGTTTGCAAAATTGCTACGGTGTCGTTGCTGCAACATCTCTGTGAGTTGAATCACAAGGTGTCACCTACTAAACTCCAATATTGTTGTCAAGAAGTAACCTATCTAGGTCACTTATTGTCAAAGGAGGGAAGAAGGTTGACCCCAGAGAGAATTGCAGCGATTGCACGAATGGCTGTGCCAAAGACCCAAAGAGATGTGCGTGCCTTTCTAGGTATCACGTCATACTGCAGGCAATGGATTCCTAATTTTTCATTGCTAGCGAAACCATTGGTGGCTCTCACGTGCAAGGATGTTTCGACTCCTTTACCATGGACGGAAGAATGTCAGAAAAGTTTTTCTGAACTACGTGATTCATTGTGTTCGGCTCCTGTGTTAGGTACTCCTGACTATAGCAAGCCGTTTACATTATATGTTCACGAGAGGGAAGGTTGTGCTTTGAGTGTCTTAACGCAACCTTTTGGTGGTTAGCAACGTCCATGTGCATATTTTTCCTCGACCTTAGACCCAGTAGCTAGAGCTTTGCCGAGTTGTCTGAGAGCAACAGCGGCAGCTGCGGTCTCCATTCGACAATCAGCAGGATTGGTCATGGATAATATGCTTACGGTGATGGTTCCGCATGCAGTCGATACTCTTTTGAATCGAACGAAAACTCAGCACTTGACGAGTGCGAGGTTGTCTGGGTACGAGTTGACACTGTTGGCAAGCCACATTCAGATAAAACGTTGTAATGTTCTGAACCCGGCAACTTTGTTACCAATTAACACAGAGTCAGATGAAGTAGCAGAACATGACTGCTACTTGAGGACTGAAGAGGAAACGAAAGGTCGAGTGGACCTTAAAAACACCCCATTGGAGGATCCGGATGGTACTTTGTATGTGGATGGGTCATGTTTTAAGTTGCCGAATGGTGATGTGACTACTGCTTATGCAGTTGTAACATTGAATACTGTTGTTGAGACTGCAAGGTTGAATCAGAATTCTGCCCAAGCTGCAGAATTGATTGCTCTTACTAGAGCATGTGTGTTAGCGAAAGGGAAACGTGTGAATGTGTTCACCGACAGTCAATACGCGTTTGGTGTTGCTCACAGCTTTGGACGATTGTGGCGAGAGAGAGGTTTCTTGACGTCGCACGGTACGAAGATTCAGCATGGCCAGCTTGTGAATGATCTTTTGGATGCATTGACGCTGCCTACACAAGTTGCGATTGTTAAATGTAGTGCGCATCGTAAGGTGACGGATGATGTTGGTCGTGGTAACGCGTTTGCAGATGAGATTGCTAAGGAGACTGCCCGGAACCTTAGTACTCGAATGTATGTGACGAGTTCGGTTAGGTGGCCTACGGAATCGAGTATGTGTGAAGACACCATTGAAAGTGTGAAAGAAATTCAGAATGAGGCCACCGAGACTGAAAAGGCGAAGTGGAAAGAAAGCACGGGAAAGTTGGATGTGAATGGTTGTTGGATTGATTTGTCGGATCAGAAAAGATGGTTGTTGCCTGACGCGTATGTACTGGCCGTTGTGACAATGGCACATGGGTTAGCACATATTAGCGTGAAAGGCATTTGTAAATTGTTGTCGCCTGTGTGGAAGAATGATGGAATTACGAAATGTGCTGAACGATTGGTGAAGAATTGTATGGTGTGTATGATGTACAATCCTGGCAAAGGAACCCCAACTCCTCCTGGCAGTTTTGCTCCCCCTTCGTATCCCTTTGAGGTGATTCAATTGGACTTCATCCATATGGAGCGATGCAACAACCTTAAATACGTTTTAGTTGTGGTTTGCGCATTCTCCCGATGGATTGAGGCCTATCCTCTCAAAGACAATACTGCTTTGTCTACTGCGAAAATCCTACTGAAGGAATATTTTCCTCGGTATGGAATGCCTAGAGTCGTGTGGTCAGATAACGGAAGTGAGTTTGTGGGTAGTGTGATGAAGAGTGTGTGTAAAGGCCTTGGAATTAATCAGAAATTCCACAGCGCCAATCATCCCCAGTCAGCTGGATTGGTTGAAGGGTACAACGGCACCCTTAAACTAAAGCTAGCGAAGATTCAGGCTACGACTGGTCTTTCGTGGCCTGACGCTTTGCCCTTAGCATTACTGTCAACTAGGGCGACTGTACACTCCCGAATAGGGCTTAGTCCCTACGAAATAGTGTTCGGCCGTCCTGCGAATGTGTGGGGGGTTCCTAGGCCAGGAATGTTTTCTGATCTTGAGTATCCAATGTTGATTGACTATTTACATGACTTGACTGCTAAACTGAGGTTAATTCACCAACAGGTTTACGACGCATTGCCGACGCAGACGGAGGGTCCAGGCCACCAGCTCCAGCCTGGAGACTGGGTGGTGACACGCAACTTTTCACGCAAGAATAATCTGGACCCGAGGTTCACCGGACCTTACCAGGTGCTCCTGGCCACGAGGACTGCCGTTCGTCTTGAGGGGCGTAAAAATTGGGTGCATGCCACCCATACGAAGCGAGTCCCTATCCCTTTACCGGCAGACCCGTGGGTAAGGAAAGGCATTGCGTCAACAGAAACAGAAACATTGCCGGCGTTTGTACCTTTCAGCGACGCGCAGCCTATTGGAGAATCCTCAGCGCAGCAGAAAGACACTGTTGAACAATTGTCAGCAAAAGACTCAAGACCAGAACAATCGACTGATCAGCAGGACGCTGTCTCTTCAACGGATCCTTTGTTCGACGAGCAGACGCGTCCTGGGAAACACCGATACTCTTTGCGATCTCGCACTAAGGACAAATAAAATATTTTGCTTTGCTGAATTGACGATTGCATTATCCCCGTTTCCCGTGATCAGTTTTTGAACATTCGTATCACTGTGATTTTTATACATATATATATATATTGAGCTTCCTCCCTTGTATCTTTTCGCTTCCACAGTTGAGAGACTTTGTTTTTGCATACATACATATTGTGCATTGAAGGCCGTAGGGCCGCGCGCGTACTTCCTTCTGGATAGTAGGTCTTGACGCTAGGTTAAAGGCCGTCGGTCCCTGGGAACTCCTAGGGATTGACTATTGCTACACAGAACGAAGTGCGTCAAGAAACGTTGCGGACGGTCGTAGGGAATGGCATTCTCGAAGCTGAATGATTTGGAGGGAGCTCGTGTTCATCGATTCAAGCTGCAGCAACTCAGTCGTACCAAATGTTTTATATTCCAACTGTTTGTATTGTTTTTGACTGCTTCTGCATTATTGGCGGGTGGGGTGTATTACACGATGTCTTACTTCTTACCTGCTACACCTACTCCTACTCCTTACCCTAATCTTACCTCTACTGCTTCTCCCCATTCCTTTCACATGTTACCGGAACACGAGCAGGCTAGACGTGTAGAATTCCGCAACAATTCCTTTATTCAGCTCCTTCATCAGCATCAGTTAGTGGTTAACACTACTAATTGTTGGGTGTGTGGGTTGATGCCACATACTACAGATAAGGGAATTCCATATCTGGTGTTACCGTATAGTTCCCAAGGGTCAGCTCGAGCATTTCAAACAATGTTTCGAAGCGCACTGGGTTTCCACCCCATTCGAGAACCACGTTCCCCCTACTCTGGTCCTACCTCGTATCAAAAACCTTTGTCAATAGCAATAGAAGATTTAGATAGCGATATCTATGATCCTTCGCTTATTCCCGAGGAAGAGGTACAAGCCTATAGGGTCCTCAGTAGAGGTGAATATAGTGTGTTCACTAGCGAGAAGCAGCTTAAAAGCTCGCCTCCAATATGGGTCGTACCCCACACTGGTAATTTTTGTCTCATGGGTCGTGGTCGAAGATCGCAAGCCCGACTTGGAGCAAGTGCTTGCACCGAAAATTACATTCTGCCAATGTTCTCGTCCCCTGTGTTTCTGGCTGCCAAGGGTACATACTTTATCTGCTATGATCGTGCATATGCATGGTTGCCCACTGACTTCATGGGCTCATGTTTCATTGCAAATCTGTTGCCGCCGACGTTCACTGTGGACGCCGATTACCACAAGACTAGAGTTGTGAGAGGCGTAATTAGCGAAGAGGATACTGCCGGTCAAGAGGCAGGAGACTTTTTCAAGGGTTTCCTCCCGTTTTGGGGACCTATGGTTAATAGTAGGAACCTGAGACAGTTGACTCGAGTGGTAGAATCGACAGCTAATATTACTGCCAGTGCCCTTGGTAATATTACCACTGAACTTCAGGCGGAGAGACTTATGACGTTACAGAACCGTATGGTTTTAGATGTCATTTTAGCAGATCGAGGTGGGGTATGTAAGGTGATCCATTCGAGCTGCTGCATTTTCATTCCAGATAATGCTCCAACTGTCTATCAAGCCATCTCGAGGTTGCATAAGATCTCCGAATCCATACACGTGGATGTAGGGGATTGGACGCTACTTGGATGGTTTTGGGGTCTGATGTCGACTTGGGGTTGGAAAATTCTGATGATCATCGGAGTTGTGGTAGTGTTCCTGTTCACGTGTTGCCTTTGTGTGCAGTGTGGCCCTGCCTTATGTGGCCTTTGTGCTACAACGTGTATGAGACAACCATCTGTTACCAAGGGGACTCAGTTGGACAGAGCTATGCTACAGCAACATCTCGATGGTCTGATGAATATTGAATATGATTCTGACTAGTGCTTGCCTACATGAGGGCAAAAGGAGCGTCTGAGGTTCCGTGACAATTGTAAGTGGTGCTTTCGACTCGCACGAATATGGTCGAGTCTGGTATCTATGAACCGCAAATGACGAGTTTAGTAAGTGTGCGCAGTTTCGCTGTGCTAACTTAAACCGTTCGTTTGTTATGTGGGTTTTTCAGCTGTACCCACGGGTTCCATCTTAGATACGGCATCCATTTTGTCTCTTGCCCTCAAGTAGCCAGCGAACGGACGCTGTCCGCTTCGCGACCCTGGGACTCCCAAGATATCTGCGGAAGACACATGTTCTTTGTGAGTGTCTTTATGACGAGGGGGATGTTACTGTAAGGCAGATGGCGCCGCTCAAGGCTCATCTTGCCGCACGGACTTATTGTCTCAGCCGTGCATCCCATTAGGCACGTCCCTTTGATGCCTGTATCTCGTGTTTCCCGATACCTCCCCTTTTACACCCTTTCCGATCTCCCCACTGTCTCCATCTTCCTCTGCACCTGTCTTTGTTCCTACTTCGATCTGTTTATTACCGATTGGAATGCACTAATTTTGGGAAGACGGGTTTTTACAGTTGGGAACCGCCAAATGTTTCCGCACTTATGTTCCGGACCTCATGTGTATCAAAGTGACCAAAGCGACCCCTCTGGGGGATGATGGTGGGAACCGGGCCATAAACTTTTGTGTTCAATGTAACCCTATGGGGAAATTGTGTATAAAAGGAGCGATCTACAGAACCAATTTGAAGCAGTCTCCCCAAGTTGCACGTGGTGTACTTGTCGTGACTTCTGTGTTCCCTGCAGTAAATAAACCTTGAATCTTTGACGCCGAAGGAAGTGTCCCGTGTCTCTGTGACTTGTACGCCGGAGCAGGTTACCCACGAAGGTTTCAGGTGTTGTGCCCTGGCACCGCTGGGTCCTACAGAACCCAGTCCTTCAACTCTGCTATCCTAGGATGTGTTGTAAGTCCGGGGCTGGCACTCACTCTGCTATCCTAGGATGTGTTGTGAGTACCGAGCTGGCACTCACTCTGCTATCCTAGGATGTGTTGTGAGTCTGGGGCTGGCACTCACTCTGCTATCCTAGGATGTGTTGTGAGTCCGGGGCTGGCACTCACTCTGCTATTCATGGATGTGTTGTGAGTACGGAGCTGGCACTCACTCAGCTCTCCTAGGATGTGTTGTGAGTACGGAGCTGGCACTCACTCTGCTATCCTAGGATGTGTTGTAAGTCCGGGGCTGGCACTCACTCTGCTATCCTATTCACGTTTTCCTAGCCCTGCAGAGCTAGGCCCTGATTTCTGCCATCGAGCCCTTTCTGCTCTCTGCCTCCTGAAAGCTGCAACGTGGGATACATCCCTGACCTCTGTCCTACTCCCTGCGTGGCGAGCGGTGCCCGGCTCGGCCTGCTTGCCTGCCAAAGACAGTATTTTGCCTTCAAGTTATCAGTATAGCCGAGCTCAGCTCCTCGAAAACACATTCCAGTCTAGCAGAATAGATAAACAATTCCCCGGCTGCAGAGCAAAGGGCCCGGCCTTTCTGTCTCCATGCAAGTAATTCATTGCTCCCGTTACCATGGTAGGCCCATGGCCCCTCGCATTACACGCAGACACGTAGTCACATATGCACGCATTAATAGTCAGTATAGAGTAGCCTCTGCCCAAGAGACCTTTCCTTCTAGATAATATAGTTCCCCAAACACAAGATATCAGATATGATTTAGGAACGAGTCGATCTGACATGCCAGACTACTGTCTCTTCTTCTAGTGCTAAATGTCAAGTCCCCTGCACCCTCCAGCCTCACGTCAGTCACACGTCATGCCGCTGCGCGCGCATCCTTGCTACAGATTTCTGCTGACATTGCAAGATTCCTCTATGTATCCACCCACTTGTGACACTGTCATGTGACGTTTCTAGCACACACCTCTGTGTACGCCCTCGTGCACGCCTTCTGTTACGCACATGTGTTCTTATCTCGTTCCTCTCAGCTGTTACGCCTTCTGTATCCATCACCACTATATGCATTGACTATATATATTGTACTCTGTTAATAAAGTATTGTCTATCCCTTCCTGAACCTTAGCGGTGAAAGGAACATGATACCATGGTTCGAACCATTCCATTTTATGGAATAAAACCCTTATAACTCAGATACCACGGACTCTGCCTCTCATTTCCGAGTGAGTTATTTTATTGAACTTTACCGCATAGAAATTCCGACGGTAAATATTTATTTACCACATTAATTTGGCGCCCGAACAGGGACCCCTCGCCCACCCCACGCGCCGGTAGGTGCGTCGCAGGCTTTGCCCCCTGCCACAGCCGTGACGGACAATTACGCGTACCCGCAGGATTTCCTGTATCTCCCTCAGGCCTACGGAGGTGACGGAGACTGCGATCAGCATCCAGACGAGGCGGTGAGGAGTGCGGAGGATCCCGACCAGAGCCCAGCCGAGAGAGCAAGGTCCGAGGTGTCTAGAGGCCCACCAGTTCCAATGTACCTGTGACGTCACGAGTCGAGTCGAGTCCAGTCCGGTCCAGTCTAGACAAGTTTCCGAGGCCTTCCGTTCCGTGCTTCCCGGTGCACCGGCCGAACAACTTAGAAGAGAACTTACAGACTGCAGATATGACCCAGTGCCTGGTACGACAGGACCCATGTTGTTAGCGTCCCTACGTTTGAGACGCGTTACAGATTATTTGATATTACTACCAGAAATGCCAGAACAGCTAGACAAATTGTATTACTTTATTAGAACAGGAGAAGGACCGGAGTGTGTTGCTGAAGCCATGTCACGTCAGAAAGTCGAGAACAAAGGTTTAATAATGCGATTTTTGGTTAATTGTTTAATAAGAGAACAAGATCAGGCAGGTTTTCCACAAAGTGAGATGAATAGACTGATTAGATGGAGCCAGAATATTGTGGATGGTAAACATGAAAAGGAGAACAGTGTACATACTATGGTTAGAAAGATCCGTAAAAAAATAATAGAAATACATGCCCACCAAGCATCTGAAGAGCAACTAGAGTCAGATGACGGGAAAACCTTAGAGGAGGAAGAACAACCAGAGACCACAGCAGAAACGTCGCAATTAGCAACTAGAGACATGATAGCATATGTAGGTAAGGGAAGATCCCTTAAGAAACCAATACGTCCAGAAAGCAAAAGACTTTTTCTCTCTGCTATATCAAATCCGAGTTCCCCTGAACATATGTTTCAGGCTACCGATAAAATACAGACTTATTGCTCACGAAATCATGTCCAGAAAACTTGCTGGGTATCAAGACACTAAAAGCTCTAGGAGCAGTGATATGTTGTTCTCCGGAAGGAGTTAGACTGTTTTTGCGTGACTTTAAGGGTCACTATGTATTACGAGATTTTGATGTCAGATTGAAAAATGTACCAGAACATTTGTGGGCGCAAGGCCCAACTGATGTAGGTTGTATGCACATTACGCCATACCGAGTTACACTCAAGCCAGGAGTTGTATTACCCCGAATCCGACAATACAAGTTACCACCCGATGCTGTAGTGGCTTTACTGGAAATCATTGAAGAGCTCATTGCACAAGGAGTGGTTGTAGAAACCGACTCAAATGTCTGTAATTCCCCTATCATCCCGATTCTTAAACGTACTGACCCGAATGCACCTCCAGTTTATCGATTGGTGATTGATTTACGAGAATTAAATAAATGCATTGTACCACAGTATCCTGTTGTCCCAGACATCTCATCATTATTGACTGCTATTGATTCTGAGGCGACGTTCTTTACTGTAATTGATCTCAAGAACGCCTTCTTTAGTGTCCCCATTGATCCGGAAAGCCAATATCTTTTCGGATTCTGTTTAAATGGCCGTAGCTTCAAATTTGCACGCGCACCTCAAGGATTCACAGAAAGCCCCAGCATCTACAGCCTAGCTTTGAAAAGACAACTTGACAGTATTCACATGCCAGTTAACACTGCCCTACTCCAGTACGTCGATGATCTGTTGATCACCGCCCGGAGTGAACCAGAATGTGTGCAAGCATCACTGACAGTTTTGTATTTTCTGGCTGACAAGGGACACAAGGTGTCCCCTTCGAAGCTACAATTCTGTGTTCAGCAAGTGGTGTACCTTGGGCACTTGCTGTCCAAGAGGGGGAGACAGCTAACACCTGACCGCATTCAGTTAATTGCACACTTACCGCAACCCAAGACACAAAAGGAAGTGCGGGCCTTCATTGGCCTCACCTCTTACTGCAGACAATGGATTCCCCAGTACGCATTTCTAGCCAAGCCACTTACACAGTTGATAACACAGGAGGCAGCGACTTCGACTGTCCTCCCTTGGACTCAGGAACACACACAGGCTTTTGATGAATTAAAGAAAGCATTATGTCAAGCACCAGTTTTAGCAACACCATGTTACAGCAAACCTTTTACACTTTTCGTTACAGAACGTGATGGCACAGCATTATCTGTCCTCACACAAGACCAAGCAGGTTCACATAAGCCGTGTGCTTATTTTTCGAGTACATTAGACCCAGTAGCCCAGGCTTTGCCTGCGTGCTTAAAATCAGTTGCAGCGACAGCCCTAGCAATCCGACAAAGTGATTCCATAGTGTTAGGACATCCCCTGACAGTGCAAGTTCCACACTCTGTGGAAGTTCTTTTAAACAGAACACAGACTCAACACTTGACTATAGCACGACTGACAGGTTATGAATTGACATTGTTCCAGCCACACATAGAAATCAGACGCTGCAATATACTCAATCCTGCCACATTGTTACCCTCGAACATAACAGATCCAGCTCCACATGACTGTATAGAGATCATTAGTGCGGTAACAAAGCCCCGACGAGACTTGACAGATGTTGCACTGACTAACCCAGACCTGACACTTTACGTGGATGGTTCATGTATGAGAACAAGCACAGGAGAATTAGTGGCCGCATATGCAGTGACCACTGAAACTGAAGTCAAAGAAACACACCGTATTGATACACTGTCTGCTCAAGCTGCAGAGCTCATTGCTCTGACTCGAGCCTGTATAGTAGCCAAGAACAGGAACGTTAACATATACACAGATTCACGTTATACATTTGGAGTCGTACACGACTTCGTGTACTCTGGCAAGAAAGAGGTTTCTTGACCTCTCACGGAGCCAAGATCCAGCATGGTCCCCTCATTCAAGCATTGTTAGAAGCAATACATTTGCCATCAGCCATAGCTATCATGAAGTGCAAAGCACATACTAAAGTTACAGATATTATTTCCCAGGGTAACGACCTGGCCGATCGAACCGCGAAACACACAGCTCTGACTCACACACATGCAGCTGATATGACAAAGACAATAGTTCCGACACCGACACATTGCATGACAGTTAAGGATCCCGCACTAGATGTAATTGACATACAGACACATGCTACTCCAGACGAAATAAAGAAATGGACTGAACTAGGAGGGACCCAGACAGACCAGGGATGGATGACGAAGGGAAAAGCCACGTGGTTTCTCCCCGACTCTATGGTTCAAGTTATGATTAACACCGCACACAGTCCAGCACACTTAGGAGAAAAAGCCATGTTAGACAGTTTACAGAATCTCTGGTACAATAAACATTTACGAGCAGCAGCAAAACAGAAAGTGCGTACTTGCATGATCTGTTGTCAGTTCAACCCAGGCAAAAGCATTCCTGTAGAGCAAGGTGGATTTCATCCTCCCGATCACCCTTTTGAAGTCCTCCAGATGGATTATATCCAGATGGAACGATGTCGAGGATTCAAATATGTCCTCGTAGTTGTATGTGCACTTTCCCGTTGGACAGAAGCATATCCAGTCCCAGATTACACTTCTCCGACCACTGCCAAACAGTTGGTTCGTGAATTCTTCCCACGGTACGGTTTGCCTCGTGTCGTGTACTCAGATAACGGTCAGCCATTCTCGTCCGAGCTAATGAAGCAGGTATCACTCCTGCTAGGATATCAGTGGAAGTTCCACTGCGTCCGACATCCCGAGGCAGCAGGTCTCGTAGAGAGACACAATCAGACCCTGAAAACACGCCTTGCAAAAGTATGTAAAGAGAAAGGCGTTGATTGGATTGTAGCATTGCCAGTTGCACTTTTCTACATGAGAATGGTAGCTCATTCAAGAACAGGGCTATCCCCGTTCGAGGTGGTCTTTGGTAGGCCACCGAATATGTGGGGGACGCCTTTGCCTCGTAAGATCACAGATGTTGACTGTAATATGCTGACAGATTACCTTGCTTCCTTGATGTCTGCACTACAATCATGTCGTTCACAGGTAGCTGCAGCCTTTCCCGACAACACCGAGGTGAAGCCACACGAGATCGTCCCTGGAGATCTGGTCTTTATTCGGAATTTCGACAGGAGGAGTCCACTGGAGCCCCGCTGGCAGGAGCCGAAGCTTGTTTTATTAACCACAAGGACAGCAGTGAAGGTGGAGGGCCGCAAGGGCTGGCTCCACTCGAGTCACATCAAGAAATGCTATGGACTGCCGCCAAATACTGACTCTCAGCCCTGCCCCATTCCAGAGACTGATACTAAACTCCCCCTGGTAGAGAAAACTCCTCAGCAGGAGTATAAAATGAAATTAAGGTCTAGCAAGTCAGACAGTTTAATTGTTTAAGCCCTCCCCTAGGTGAAGCGGTTAGACAGGTTCCTGACATGTACAAGTTAGACCCCAATAGAGAGAGAGATAGACAGAAACAGATCAAGAAACAGAAACATTGTAAATCTCTCCGGAGCTACTTCATTATTACGTTATTGATTATGTTTTTTCTGAGTCTTATGGTTATTGGCGTAAGTGTATTATTGCATATGTTCTTTCCTATTGCACACTCTACTCTTAGCACAGAGCACACGTTCAGTGAACTGCCTCCACACGAATTGTCTTATAGACTTGCGCTGCGCAACAATACATTCATCAGTATGTTACACCATTCCCATCAGACCAGCAATGCTACAAATTGTTGGATATGTGGCCGACTCCCTCCCTATCAGAAATACAAAGGAGCTCTGCCCCTCTTCCCGTATCCGTTTACGCATAATGGTTCCTGTGGTGCCTGGTTCAGCTTAATTAATTCTGTAGACACTGATTCCATAGTTTACCAAGGCAATTGGGTATGGGGAAATCTGAACACAGTCATGCATCAAGCATGTTTCCCAGACAAGGAGGGTCTCCCACAAAGGACAGGGACCGATCTAGAAAACGAAGTATATGGATTAGGTAATTATACACTTAACCTCATGATTCTGAATGTCCAGTCTGAAACCGAACCAGACTTGCCCTCTATGTCAGTGTTACCCGTTAAAGGCGAATTATGTGTCAGAAAGAATGGTTCAATACACTTACGTCATAGTGAATGTACTACTGTGATCGAATTCAGTGATAAGGGCAAGTCCACATTCAAAGCTTCCCGTCATTCCTATTTCATTTGTGGTCATACCGCATACATACGTTTACTTCTAGATTGGGATGGTACTTGTTACATTGCATTCCTACTGCCCCCTGTTTTTCTAGCTCCTCCTGATTACCATAGAAATCCTCAGCTTATACATACTAGACACAAGAGAGAACTCCCAATTGTCGATCAGACTGAAACAGCATGGGAACAATATACAGATTTCAATAGAGGATTCTTTTTCTTTTTAGGACCTGTCTCGAATAGTAAATTGATACGAAAATTGAACCAGAACCCTTGAAGCAGTAGTGAACGAAACTACTTCCGCCCTAGGTAACTTAACGGAGGAACAGTCTGCTATAAGACTTGTTGTTCTTCAGAATCGTCTCGTCCTTGACGTCATCCTGGCCGACAGGGGCGGGGCTTGTAGAGTCATCGGATCGAGTTGCTGTGTTTTCATTCCAGAAAATGCACCGTCAGTATATAGAGCCATATCCCGTCTTCATAAGATCGCTAATCAGATTCATCAGAATCCAGGCACCTGGACTTGGTCCGGTTGGTTCTGGAGTACGATAACAGCCTGGGGATGGAAGCTACTTTCTTTCCTAGGGATTATATTGGCCATAGTATTCAGTTGTTGTCTCTGCATTCAATGTGGGCCCGCGATATGTGACTTGTGTGCCACAGCCTGCATTCCCTGTTCAAGTTCACGCTCTACATCCCGCCTGAGAAAGGATGAGCAGATGATGTTAAATGAACAGATAGATGGATTAATGAAGATCGATATATCATGAAGGGTCCGTAGGGGACAAGGAGGGAATGAGGTAATTTGAATTTTTATGGTCAAGAAATGTCCCCTAACGTGTACCCCACCGTCTCCATGTACGTGCTTAAAGTGCATGTAACTTCCCTCCTCGACCAGCTATGAAGACGCAAATACATTTGCGTCCAACGTTAACATGTCCTCTTTCAGATCCACCATGAATGGATTGATAATTCAGTTCCTAAGTATGCCTTGCCACCGTCTTTTCATGGTGCACTTTCACGTTTTCCTAGCCCTGCAGAGCTAGGCCCTGATTTCTGCCATCGAGCCCTTTCTGCTCTCTGCCTCCTGAAAGCTGCAACGTGGGATACATCCCTGACCTCTGTCCTACTCCCTGCGTGGCGAGCGGTGCCCGGCTTGGCCTGCTTGCCTGCCAAAGACAGTATTTTGCCTTCAAGTTATCAGTATAGCCGAGCTCAGCTCCTCGAAAACACATTCCAGTCTAGCAGAATAGATAAACAATTCCCCGGCTGCAGAGCAAAGGGCCCGGCCTTTCTGTCTCCATGCAAGTAATTCATTGCTCCCGTTACCATGGTAGGCCCATGGCCCCTCGCATTACACGCAGACACGTAGTCACATATGCACGCATTAATAGTCAGTATAGAGTAGCCTCTGCCCAAGAGACCTTTCCTTCTAGATAATATAGTTCCCCAAACACAAGATATCAGATATGATTTAGGAACGAGTCGATCTGACATGCCAGACTTCTGTCTCTTCTTCTAGTGCTAAATGTCAAGTCCCCTGCACCCTCCAGCCTCACGTCAGTCACACGTCATGCCGCTGCGCGCGCATCCTTGCTACAGATTTCTGCTGACATTGCAAGATTCCTCTATGTATCCACCCACTTGTGACACTGTCATGTGACGTTTCTAGCACACACCTCTGTGTACGCCCTCGTGCACGCCTTCTGTTACGCACATGTGTTCTTATCTCGTTCCTCTCAGCTGTTACGCCTTCTGTATCCATCACCACTATTTGCATTGACTATATATATTGTACTCTGTTAATAAAGTATTGTCTATCCCTTCCTGAACCTTAGCGGTGAAAGGAACATGATACCATGGTTCGAACCATTCCATTTTATGGAATAAAACCCTTATAACTCAGATACCACGGACTCTGCCTCTCATTTCCGAGTGAGTTATTTTATTGAACTTTACCGCATAGAAATTCCGACGGTAAATATTTATTTACCACACCACAATAGCGATAATGATGACTTTGGTAACACCGGCAAATGCAGGCTCTCAGCAACAACAGCTCCTCAGCTGCAGCGGCCCACAATAGCGATAGCGATGATTCTCGTAGGATGGCAAATGTGGGGACTCAGAGGCCACAGCTCCCCAGCTGCAGCAGCCCACAATAGCGATAATGATGACTTTGGTAACACAGGCAAATGCGTGCTCTCAGCAACAACAGCTCCTCAGCTGCAGCGGCCCACAATAGCGATAGCGATGATTCTCGTAGGATGGCAAATGTGGGGACTCAGAGGCCACAGCTCCTCATCTGCGGCGGCCCACAATAGCGATAATGATGACTTTGGTAACACAGGCAAATGCAGGCTCTCAGCAACAACAGCTCCTCATCTGCGGCGGCCCACAATAGCGATAGCGATGATTCTCGTAGGATGGCAAATGTGGGGACTCAGAGGCCACAGCTCCCCAGCTGCAGCAGCCCACAATAGCGATAATGATGACTTTGGTAACACAGGCAAATGCAGGCTCTCAGCAACAACAGCTCCTCAGCTGCAGCGGCCCACAATAGCGATAGCGATGATTCTCGTAGGATGGCAAATGTGGGGACTCAGAGGCCACAGCTCCCCAGCTGCAGCAGCCCACAATAGCGATAATGATGACTTTGGTAACACAGGCAAATGCAGGCTCTCAGCAACAACAGCTCCTCATCTGCGGCGGCCCACAATAGCGATAACGATGACTTTGGTAACACAGGCAAATGCGTGCTCTCAGCAATAACAGCTCCTCAGCTGCGGTGGCCCACAATAACGATAACGATGACTTTTAACCCGCTTTCCCCGCAGTAGAACCAGAGGCTCTGAAATTCTCAACAGAGGTCTCACCTGCGAGGAGAATTCCCCTCAAATAGGAATCCGGGCAGCTGATGGGTGAAGTCGAATGTCCCTGATGTGAGAAGTTGGCCTGATATATGATGTTCACTAGTTCTAGTGATCACCTTGTATCAGTCCAAACAACCCTAATGGTGATTGGTTGTAAGTCAACCTTATAGACCAGCTATCCTAGTGGTAGCATGGACAAAGCAGTCTTAGCCTAAACTCTTTTGGCATGTGAAGCCAGCTGTTTTACCACATATAACCCCTTGAATACCAAGTGAAAGGACACCACACAGGTTGTTATGAAAATAAACAAGTATTTATTAACTAACATACACCTCTGAACTCTTTATGAGGTCAGAGGGCTAAGCACATGACAAACTCTTAGGAAAAATACGTTCAAGTTGCACGATTTACAATGGTGCCCTAGGGGCACGACAAACCATATACTAAGTAAGTGGAATGTGAAAGTCAATAATAGGAATGGAGCTGTCCAGAGGCTGTAGGATCGCTGGGACCACGCTATACTAACTTGAGGTAGGTAATAGGAGCCCACGGAATGCGTGTGCAGAGTGTGAACTCACACGTGAGGTGCGTACAAACGTCTATGGACAGTACAGTTTTAAGAAAAAGGTGAGTACGGACGTCCCTGACTAGATAGGACCAAAACGACTGTGGAACTGGGCACTAGGAGACTCAAGCTACCCTTGAGCACCGGAATGCTCGCGTTACCTCACCCACAGGCTGGGGTGCATAGGTGCCAAGTTGTGTCGGGTTCCGGCGTTGAAGTCTATGGAGCCTGGAGGAAAGATGCTGCTGGCGGTCAGGAGGAAGATGTCCGGTGTGATCCAAGGGTGGATCAGTGAAGAGAAGAACCTGAAAGCAGAGGGGACAATGTTCAAAGTCACTAGCCAGTGACTGGAGTGGAACCAGGAGTGGAACCAGATGTCGTCGTCGCGATCAGGTGAAGGTGGACGCTTGTCTCTGCAGCCACGTGGACCAGGTGGTGTCTTCGACGACCAGGATGGAGGCACGAGCTGTCCCACGCAGGCTCTCGCTGTCGGCGGTGTCGGCTTCGGATTCGGAGTCAACAGGCCTTGGCAAAGGCAACCCACGCGGTGAGTGTAAACGGCGTCTGGAGTGGACCAGGAGGGTCCGGGGTGCTCCTCTTTTGGAAGGGAGCAAGGGCCAGTCTGGAGCAACCAGACCAGCAGTGAAGTTGTCGGGTTTTGTCGTCTAGGAGGTCACTAGCCAGCCGGCAAGTGACCAGACAACGCATCGAGCAGCAAACAGGCAGAAGAGCCCCACGCAGATCTCGTGGATGCTGGAGGGCTGGTCTTTGGTGCAGGAGCTGCTCGGGGTCGGGGCTTCTCAGTCCCCAAAGCACTTGGACGAGGATACCTCTGAAGTCGTGCTGGAGCGAAGTGCTGCTTCTTTCAAGATGGCCGGTCCCACGTGTCTCGTCGCACCCACGGAACTCAGCTGTGCTGCAGATGTAGGTAGAGGTCGGAGAGGTCTGGGAATCCAGGTCTCGTCGGGCTCTGAAGTCTGGATCCTCGAGGGAAGACGACAAAGTGAAGCCGCTGGACGCTGATGATGCCTGCTTGTGCAGGGTGGACACTCCTTGCCCACAAGGGAGATTTCTTCAGTCTTCTGTGGAGCAGAACGTCGAAGTCCAGAGTTTCTTCTTGTAAAGTTGTTCTGGATAATCTAATTTGGAATGGGACCAGCTCCTACCTTTATCCAGCTAAAGGGGGCTGTACTACGACTAGGTCCCTCCTCTGGGTGGGACCAGGCAGGGGGGTGGTTACACCCCCTATCCTTTGTCCGGTCTTGCGCCAGCTCGGGGGCTGGAGTGCCCCAGGAACTGGTTTAGACCGGAGTATGCACAGGGACACCTTGTGTGCCCCAGGCATGTCTCATTCCTTTCAGCCCTGTCCTACCTAATACACAAAATCCTGTCTGGGGTGGTGCTAGCACCTCCCAAGGCAGGAAACCCTTTGTCCAAGCCTCCCTCGCTGGAAGGACTCCCAGCAGCAGGAGGTCAGACTTGTGTCTGCGGTGGCAGCATCCATTTTGTGATGCTGAGGCTCGAGTTAACTTTAACCGGGGTTCACAGTTACATACATGTTGTGTCCCTCTAGAAGGGTGGAATGCTACCCCCGTCGCCAGAATTGGCGAGGGGGTAGTATTCCAATTCGTATGACACCTTACTCGACATGTTTTGATAATGCTATACCAAAGTTGGCAATAACCGCGAGGATTATAATGCACTTAAGAGTATATGGTATAGCGTTATCATGGAAACAGCTAAAGGACTTGGTTCCGAAAGCTGCAGACAGGCTCAGCTCATGCTAGAGCACCATCTCACATAATTCCAAGCACTCTGCCTTCAGGATTGATAAGGCCTGCCACAGGAGTGACTGATAGGAGGATATGTGTCCATTTTAGGGTTAGATATAGGGATACTATATCTAAAGCAACGGGTGATTACAACACTTTGCCCCAGCTGATTGATCAGCCAGTTGTGTCAGATTTGGATGGCCAGCCAGGGGTGGCATAATACATGCTGCAGCCCCTGGTAGGCCCTGTGTGCACCTATGCCCTGGGTACCTAAGGTACACTGTACAGGGGCTGATAAGGTGACTCAGTATCCAATTAGACATGTACCTAGAGTACATGCAATCCATTTTACAGAGAGAGCAGTGGGCCTGGGGTCCTGAATAGCATGGCCCCAGGTCAACTAAGTCGAAAAACCAGCAAAACACCAGGCAAAAAGTTGGGGGCAACCATAGTCAGATATCCACCTTCCTACACCTGAGACCTCAGCAGGAGGCAAGCTCAAATC
The DNA here is from genome assembly GCF_964263255.1 of Lissotriton vulgaris. Taxonomy (NCBI): domain Eukaryota; kingdom Metazoa; phylum Chordata; class Amphibia; order Caudata; family Salamandridae; genus Lissotriton; species Lissotriton vulgaris. Next base: position 36,269,914 of record NC_141687.1, on the reverse strand, counting down.
AGGCCCTTGAGTAGTAGCTTCAGCAAGATGTATGAAAGTTTCAAAGTCCTTTCCTTCTAGTTACAAGGACAGAGGTTCGTCTTGGCATCCTGAAGTAATACATTCTTCCTCCAGGAAAGAATTAAAATATAGCGCTCACAGGGAGCCATAGCTCCAAAAGCAAAAGTCCTCAGCAATCAGGGGGGCAATGCAGGGCCCAGGGAGGCAAGCCCTCATGGCAGTTCCTCCAGGCCGCAGCAGCAGCATGGCCCAGAAGGATCAGGAACAGCACATCATCCTAGAAGAGCACCATGGAACAGAAAAATTTCAAGGGGTCACAGCCCCTTTACTTATCCCACCAAAAGACTTTGTTCTCAAACATCACAAGTCACTGAACCCAGCCAGAACCAGTTTGATGTGGTCCTGGAGCACCTTGTTTACAAGGCTGCATCTTGCCTTTAAGGAAGAGGGGGTCCGCCATCAGCCCCACAGTGAGAGGTGGAGCCATCATTCACCTTGCGAGGCACAGCCGTGCCCAGATCAAAGGGTCACCCCTCCCCATACTCCAACCGCAGATCTCTTTATTTAATCCACGTCTGGCTAAGCCTGCCCTGTCCCTCCAAAACCAAGCATGCAATTCACATCTGGCAGGCGGACACATAGCACACAGAAATGCCAACTTCTAAAAGTGGCATTTGTCACATAGTCATAATAAATCTGCGCACACCATTGCGCAGCATTTTTTCTCACAATTACATACATACCAGACTTGACCATACTGCTACTCTCATAACAGGAATTACCACTGACACACCATGAGCAGGGAATCCCCCGTGCATTCCTATGGGAGGGACGGCCACTCTCACTCCCACTAAATGTAACAGAGAGCGCACGCACTTTACATTGGACCACAGGGCTAAAGTGCCCAGCGGCCTAAAACCATTAACACTACACAGAGAAAAAGACTGGGAGAAATGCAAAGCATTTAGCGGGGAACCTTGTGAAAGGACCAATTCCAACACAACCTCCTTCCAGCCAAAACGCAGGGTAGACCAATAACTACCTTGATGGGCTTCCCTGCTTTGGGCGATAGAACACAGACGTGGGCCAGCACTGCATGGACACCCTCCGGTTCTACGCCACTCTGAACCCACATGGTTCCCTCTGAAAAAAACCTCTCAGGCCCAACTAGACTACCCCACTGGTACTCCCTAGTTGTCTCACGGCCAGGACCAGGCCCTAGGCCATCCAGATGTCATTGGTCCTTGCCAAAGCACCGAGTGGGGGGCAGTAACCCCTGGCACATAATAGCCATCCTCCACTCTCCCTCTCAGTGTCGTTCCAAACTACCACCAATCCTTCAACCTAGGCTCCGCACCCTCAGGCTAACCAAAGGTCATGGGTGAAGTGTCTCCTCACCCTACCTCTACTTCTGGGGTTGCGCACTCTCTTAGGAGAAGAACCCACCAGAACACAACTCTCCCACCAGTTCAGGACTTCTCTCCATCAACCGGTTTGCCACCTGGGATTCATATTTACCAGCTGCACTGGGGTCAGAGGTGAGGACTCCCTCCCTCTCACCCCCTTCCAGAGCCCTATACCCTCCCTTCTGAAGAGCAGGGTCCCTTCACTTATGATGGGCTGCAGCTGCTCTCAGGGTAGTATTACCACACTCAGCCAGGGACCCTAAAGATCCTGGCCAGGCCTGCACCACCCCTCTGGAGTGGTACCCCTAGAAGGCACACCAGTCAGGACACTGACTACAGTTGCCCTGCCGTCCAAGTCAGGACACACCTTCTCCTGGCTCGCCAACCCAGTAACGGTACCCTTTGGTCAGATGCCCGGCCAACCAGGACTTCATGGGGAGTACGCATGCCCCCCCCCAAGGGTGACACATACCTACATACCTAATGTGTCGTGTGACAGTTTGCCTGGCGTAGAGTTCGCGACCTCCTGTCCCTCCGAGAGTACGCAAAGATGCCCCAGGACAGAAGTGTCATCACCATGGCCAATCCTTGGTGACTCAGCCCTTGTGGATGGCCTCTGATCCAATGGTTCTTCCACTGGGGACTCTTTCCCCCTGTCACCCCTCAATCTGGACTTCCGCACCCTCCACTTAGGAGTGGCACTGCCAGACACCAGAACATGGAATCCTGATTACAGACACTCCCAGCTCCCCCAACACAGGGAGATCCCCCTCGAAGAACGGTCCAACAGAACAGACTAAGCTCCCTACCTGGTGTTCCCTCTAAGAACCATCCAGTACTGGAGACTGAGGTTGAGGCTCGGAATACGGTCCAGTCTCACACCTTCCCCTGCGGGACAGGATGTGAGGCCTTGCAACCTCCTGACTTAGAAGGTCACTTAGCTGGGCTACTCTGAACCACTTCCACCACTCTGGGTTGGAAGACACCCGCACCATTCTTCTAGCATACCTCCCCAATGTAAGCTACCTACAACCACAGAACTTACACACTCCATAGGTTTTGGCGCGGCTCCGGAAAACATTTACGGGGCCTGTTTGGTCTGACAAAACATTTTGAACAGCCCTATACCATCATTTACCGTGCTAACTAATCACTGAAACGTCCAGTGCATCACAACATTCATCCACACTCCCCCAACAAGACTGGTGAGACAGCATCTTACTGCCCCTGAATCCCAACCTGTCACCCTCTTAGCCAGGAACCAGGTACCATACTCTGGGAACTGGGAATGGGACTTCCTGCACTGGACTACATATTGTTGCCACCACTGAATCCCACCCTACTGGGGATACCGGAAAACTAAAACTGCACTTAGGGAATAATCTACCCTCCCGAGCCAATTGCTCCCTGACAATTAAGTTACCACTGTAGGCCAACCCTAGAAATAGCTGACAGCACAGGGGCAGTACAACTACTTCAGCCTTAGGCCAACCCAAGGTATAGCAGACAGTACAGGGTAAGTAACAACTCCTTTAGCTTGCGCTGCAGGCCAACCCCATAAATAGCAGTCTGCACGAGGGCAGTACAAAACTCCTTCAGTTTCAGGACAAACCAAGAAATTAGCAGTCTGCACAAGGGCAGTCACTCCTCCAGATTCTCTGCTTTCTGTCCTTGGCAGGACACCCAACTCATAGTGCAACAAGAAAACACATTTCAAAGGGATCTATGACAAAATATAGAAACCCAAAATATCGAAATACAAAAATATCGGAGCAATAATATCGATGTAAACAATATCGATATCCTATCTACAACAAGGTAAGTACTAAAAAAAATATCGATGTCAAAAATATTGTTTTAAAAAAATATTGTTTATTTAATTAAAAAAATATGTAAAATTAATTAAAAAATACTTAAAAATATAATAAACATAGTTACAATTATTTTATATTATTTGAAAGTAATAAGTAACATACATAATTTAATTAAAAAAATATTAAACATATACATATAATATATATATATACTTACTTGATAATTAGTTTTAATATTTATTGTAATAACTTATAAATTATTAAAAATATTATAAATTACAAATTCATCTACACACATAAAATATTAACATAAATAAAATTAAAATAATTATGCAAAACAAATTAAAAAAAATTAATTTACTTTTAATATTTTAACATTCATTATACAAATTTTTTTAAATAACAGAGGGAATAAAATACTATTCCAACTCCAAATAAGCAACAGTAAGGAAAATGTTGGATAGCGTAAGGCTAAAAATTACTATTCCCACTCCAAAGAGTGCAACAGTAGGGAAAGTGTTGGATAGCGTAAGGGTAAAAATGACTATTCCCACTCTAGAGAGTGCAACAGTAGGGAAAGTGTTGGATAGCGTAGGGGTAAAAATTACTATTCCCACTCCAGTGAGTGCAACAGTAGGGAAAGTTTTGGATAGCGTAAGGGTAAAAATTACTATTCCCACTCCAAAGAGTGCAACAGTAGGGAAAGTGTTGGATAGCATAGGGGTACAAATTACTATTCCAACTCCAGAGAGTGCAACAGTTGGGGAAGTGTTGGATGGCGTAGGGGTAAAAATTACTATTCCCACTCCAGAGAGTGCAACAGTAGGGAAAGTGTTGGATAGCGTTGGGGTAAAAATTGCTATTCCCACTCCAGAGAGTGCAGCAGTAGGGAAAGTGTTGGATAGCGTAGGGGTAACAATTACTATTCCCACTCCAGAGAGTGCAACAGTAGGGAAAGTGTTGGATAGCGTAGGGGTAAAAATTGCTATTCCCAATCCAGAGAGTGCAACAGTAGGTAAAGTGTTGGATAGCGTAGGGGTAAAAATTACTATTCCCACTCCAGAGAGTGCAACAGTAGGGAAAGTGTTGGATAGTGTAGGGGTAAAAATTACTATTCCCACTCCAGAGAGTGCAACAGTAGGGAAAGTGTTGGATAGCATAGGGGGTAAAAATTACTATTCCCACTCCAAAGAGTGCAAAAGTAGGGAAAGTGTTGGATAGCGTAGAAGTTAAAAATAACATACTTATAAAAAATAATTAATATTTTAAATTATTTAAAAAAATTATTTATTGAATTAATCTAAACTATTTACAAAAACCAATAAATAAATATTTAAAAAATAAATTACCAATTAATAATGAATATCCCAAAAATTAATTATCAATGCCCAACTATATATTTATTAACTACTTAATTACATATCAAATACTTAACACACTATTCCCCTATGAACGCACAACAAACACCAAAAATAAAATAATACACTTAACATAAAGGTCAATTAATTAAAATTAATTATCAAATATTAAAAATTAATAATTGATCAGCAATAATATAATTAGCAATAACAATTAATGAAAATAAATTATGAATTAATTACATTTAAATTACTTCCCACCCTATTCCCCTATAAACCCATAACCCAATACAAACATAATTATCAATTAATCAATTAATTAAAATTAATTACCAATTAATAAAAATTAATTACCAAATAATTTAAAAGATTTTATAATTCTTAAAAAAATAATAATTAATTTAGTTTAATTAATTTACTTCCAACCTTATTCCCCTATTAACCCATAACCCGCTCCAAACATAATTATCAATTAATTAATTAATCAAAAGAAATTACCAATTAATAAAAATTAATTACCAATTAATGTAAAAGATTTTATAATTCCTAAAAAATTAATAATTAATTTAGTATAATTCAATTACTTCCCATCCTACTCCCCTATAAACCCACAAACCGCTACGGTACTAAAATACAAAATGTTCTTAAATTACATTAAAAAAAATACATATTAACAATATAATAAAATACATAAAAATAATATAAAAATCGATATTAGTACCATCAATATTAATAATATTGATATTAGTAACATCAATATTACTTACATCGATATTAACAAAATAGATATTACTTACCTCCGAAATTCTATCCCTTTTATATTATGTCCCTTCGATATTAAAAAATCGATATTATGGTATATCGATATTAAAACATCGATATTTTGTCTGCATACTATTTCAAAGAATGATACTTAACCCCTTCCATGCTCATGACGAGCTCAGCTCGTCATGAGGCACAGTTGAGCTGTGCTGATGACGAGCTGAGCTCGTCATGAATACAGTAGAATAGTAATTTCCAGCACAGGGGAAAAATAACCACAGCAGCGATGTGGTTAAACAAAATCAGAAACAATAATCCCCATACATGTGACTATCTCAAAGGCAGAGCTTTTAGTGTAACCAGTTGTCGCTGCGGTACTGCGTAAACGCACGTCCTGTCTTCATCGCTGACCACCAATGTTAGAAATGGGATTTCTGGTTGGCTAGGGCTTGCACATTAGCCAGGGAGAAACCGCCACTCTAATCAGGGCAAAGGAATTACACACCAAAGCTAACCCCTGTGCTTGGCACGAGCAGTCAGGCTTATCCAGGAGGCCATGTGTAAAACATTTGCGCAACGCACACAGCAACAACATACTAAACAACATACTATGCGCACCATAAAAGGAACTCCACACAAGGTTATATAAAAAATAGCCTTTGAATTATCATAAAACACATTAGAATAGTAATCACACAATATACACTGTGCCAACTGGCACTGGGCAGTATTTACAGGGGATTATATACACATGACAGGGCCACTTGGACCACTGTCAGAATCATCACTTAGTAAAGATGGTAAATGGAGAACATATAATAGGCATAGAACACAACCAGTAATTACTGGCAAACACTGGACTCAGCATCATCCTGTAACATAAATCATATTATGCCCAGTATCACATTAGGGGTGAAATATATCCTGCGCCAACCTCATCAGCCTAAACATATTAGACCATAACCTCCTAAGCATAACTCACCTTAGGAAATAATCTCACTAGCATAAACCTCAGTAGATGATATCTCAAACATAAATACAGTATGCAAAACCTCATAATCATAAAACCACATTTAGAGGCATAAAACAGGGTGCGTAAATCATACTACATAAATCACATTTCCTAGCACCACATCCATCACATTAGAGCCAGGCGCCCTACAAACCTAACACTCCCCCTGGCCAACTGGCCTTCTCAAAATGGCCAAAATGCCCTATGTCCAAAGTGTCAGGGCGGCTGCCAGTGCAGCAGAATCCATGTGCACAATTGCGCGGACTTAAACGTTGCAGCTGGCACTCAGTGCTGCACAGCTGTGATAGTACGGGGCCCACAAGAGCGATAGCAATGATTTTCGTAGTACAGCAAATGCGGGCACTCAGAGGCACAGCTCCTCAGCTGCAGTGGCCCAATAGCGGTACAGATGATTCTCGTAGGCGGCAAATGCCGGCACTGAGCGGCACAGCTCCTCAGCTGCAGCGGCCTACAATAGCAATAGCGATGATTCTCGTAGGACGGCAAATGCGGGCACTCAGCGGCCATAACTCCTCAGCTGCAGCGGTCCACAATAGCGAAAACGATGATTCTCGTAGGTCGGCAAATGCGGGCACTCAGCGGCTAGAGCTCACCAGCTGCAGCGGCCCACAATATCGATGATTCTCGTAGGACGGCAAATGTGGGCACTCAGCGGCCAAAGCTCCCCAGCTAAAGCAGCCCACAATAGCGATAACGATGACTTTGGTAACACAAAAAGACTTTGTTCTCAAACATCACAAGTCACTGAACCCAGCCAGAATCAGTTTGATGTGGCCCTGGAGCACCTTGTTTACAAGGCTGCATCCTGCCTTTAAGGAAGAGGGGGTCTGCCATCAGCCGCACAGTTGGAGGATGGAGCCATTATTCACCTTGCGAGGCACAGCCCCGATCAGATCAAAGGTTCACCCCTCCCCATACTCCAACTGCAGATCTCTCTATTCAACCCACGTCTGGCTCAGCATGCCCTGCCCCTCCAAAACCAGACCTGCAATTCACATCAGGCAGGCGGACACATAGCACAAGTCAAGTCAAGTCAAGGTAAAATTCATATAGCGCACTACTCACCCGGAGGGTCTCAAGGCGCTTGAGGGGGGGGGGTTGTTACTTATCAAATAGCCACGGTTTGAGTTGTTTTCTGAAGGAGAGGTGGTTCTGTGTAAGGCGGAGGTGGGTGGGGAGAGAGTTCCAGGTTTTGGCCGCCAGGTAGGAGAAAGATCTGCCTCCCATGGTGGTTTTACGGATACGTGGAATCGTGGCGAGGGCTTGATTGGACGATCGTAGTTGGCGGGTGGGGGTGTAAAAGGTCAGGCGCGTGTTGAGGTATTTGGGTCCTAGGTCGTAGAGGGCTTTGTGTGCGGCGGTGAGAAGACGGAACGTTATTCTCTTGTTGACGGGGAGCCAGTGAAGGTCTCTCAGGTGACTGGAAATGTGATTGTGGCGGGGTATGTCTAGGATGAGTCGGGCGGAGGCGTTCTGAATGCGTTGGAGTTTTTTCTGTAATTTGGCTGTGGTTCCAGTGTAGAGGGTGTTTCCGTAGTCCAGTCGGCTTGTGACAAGTGCTTGAGTGACCGTCTTTCTTGTTTCAGTGGGGATCCATCGGAAGATCTTTTTGAGCATGCGTAGGATGTTAAAGCATGATGATGAGATGGCGTTGATTTGTCTGGTCATCGAGAGGGAGGAGTCTAGAATGAATCCCAGGTTGCGAGCATGGTCCGTTGGTTTGGGCGCGCTGCCTAGGGCTGGTGGCCACCATGAGTCGTCCCAAGCGGAGGGTGATGATCCTAGGATGAGGACTTCCGTCTTGTCGGAATTTAGTTTTAAGCGGCTGTTCTTCATCCATTCGGCTACGTCTTTCATCCCTTCGCGTAGGTTGGTTTTGGCGGTGTTTGAGTCTTTGGTGAGGGAGAGGATCAGCTGTGTGTCGTCAGCATAGGAGATGATGTTGAGGTTGTGTTGGCGTGCGATGGATGCAAGGGGGCTCATGTAGACATTGAAGAGAGTGGGGCTGAGCGAGGAGCCTTGGGGAACGCCGCAGATTACTTCGGTGGCCTCTGATCTGAAAGGGGGAGGCGGACTCTCTGGGTTCTTCCGGCGAGGAACGATTTGATCCTTTCCAATGCTTTTCCTTGTATTCCAATGTTGTTGAGGCGTTGTACAAGGGTGCTATGACAGACCGTGTCAAATGCTGCGGAGAGGTCCAGGAGGATGAGGTCAGCTGTTTCCCCGTTGTCGAGTAGTGATCGGATGTCGTCTGTGGCTGCGATGAGAGCGGTCTCGGTGCTGTATTTGGCTCAGAAACCGGACTGTGAGGGGTCGAGGGAGCCGTTAGACTCGAGGAAGGCGGCGAGCTGATTGTTGACGGCCTTCTCTATGACTTTGGCAGGGAAAGGGAGGAGCGAGATGGGGCGGTAGTTCTTAAGTTCAGTGGGGTCTGCTGTAGGTTTCTTCAGGAGGGCACTGAGTTCGGCATGTTTCCAGCTTTCCGGGAAGGTATCGGTGATGAGGGAGCAGTTGATGATATTCTGGAGGTGGGGTGCGATGATGGAGTCGGCCTTGTTGAAGATGTGGTGGGGGCATGGGTCGGTTGGTGATCCGGAGTGAATGGAGTTCATCAAGCGGATGGTGTCTTCGATGCTGATCGGGTTCCAGGCGTCAAGGGCGGTGGTGGGGGGATTCAGTTCGGTGGTAAGGGGGGTGGACTGGTCGCAGAAGCTGTTATGTATGTCAGCGATTTTACTGTGGAAGAACGAGGCTAGTGAGTCGCAGAGGCCTTGAGAGGGAGTGATGTCGTTGGTGTCGGCGCTGGGATTGGTAAGCTCTTTGACGATGCTGAAGTGTTCCTTGCTGTTGTTGGGCGTTGTTGTCGAGTCGCTCCTTGAATGCTGATTTCTTGGTGGATTGGATCAACTGGTGGTGTTTGCGGGGTGCCTCCTTGAGGGCGGTCATGTTTTCTGTGGTTGGGTTTCTTCGCCAGGCTTTCTCGAGGGTGCGGCAGTTCTTTTGGGAGTTCTTTAGGCCGTCATTGAACCAAGAGGCTTTTTTGCTACCTGGCTTGTTGTGTTGCTTTTTCAGGGAAGCTAATTCGTCATCGCAGTGGGTGATCCATTGTGCGAGATTGATGGCTTCTTGATTTGGGTCCGATGATTTGGCGAGAGGGTTTTGGTTTAGCGATGTGGTGAGCTTGTCGGTGGTAAGTTTGTTCCAGTTTCTGCGAGGGACTTGTTGTGGGTGGTGGGTCGTGGTCTTTCTGAAGTTGAAATGTACGCAGCTGTGGTCCGTCCAGTGGAGTCCTGTGGCGTGATTGAAGGCGACGTGCTTGCTGGAGGAGAAGATCGGGTCGAACGTGTGTCCGGCGTAGTGGGTGGGGGTATTCACCAGTTGTTTGAGTCCGAGATTGGAGAGGTTGTCCAGAAGGGTGATGGTATTGCTGTTGTTGTTCTTTTCCAGGTGGAAGTTGAGGTCCCCTAGGAGAATCTAGTCCTCGGAGGGGAGGGCGTCTGGGCTGATGAAGTCAGTGATGTCTTCGCATAATTGTGTGCGGGGTCCTGGTGGTCTGTAGATGAGGGTGCCTCTAAGTGTGGTTTTTGGGGTCAGTGTGTATCTGGAAGTTGGAGGTGTTCTGCTGCTGTGAGGGTGTCGTCGGAGCTGGTCGTGATGCGGATGGTTTTCTTGTGGACGATGGCGATGCCTCCTCCTGTCTGATTGATGCGGTCCTTTCGGATAATCTTGTAACCGTCCGGGATGGCTATGGCGATGTCGGGTGCTGATGAGGTGTTCATCCAAGTTTCTGTAAGAAAGGCGATGTCCGGCGTGGTGTTGTCTAGTAGGTTCCATAGTTCAATGGCGTGTCTGTGGATCGAACGGGTGTTGAGCAGGATGCACTTCAGGTGGTTGTTGTCGGAGCTCTGTTTGGCGTTTGTGGATATAGTGTGGGTCTTGAAGCAGTCGAACTTGCAGGATTGGCAGGTGAAGGGTCCATGGGTGCGTCCTGGGGTGGCTTGGTGACAGGCGGGGAGACGGCCGGTGTTGAGTGTAAAGAGGGTTGCGGCGGCGTACGTTAGGTGGGTGGAGTGGTTTTTGCGGGGACCAGGGGGTCTGGCGCTGGGCGAGGTCCAGGCGCGGACGGGCGTAGACGGGCTTACCTTTGGCGTGCCTTCGGCGCGCATAGGGTGCGTCCGCTGTGCGTGGACGCTCCGCGTATGTTGCTCTAACATAAGTGGATAGTGGAGGGGGGCGGAGCAAGGGAGGAGCAGCTGGGAGGCGGGAGCGGGGTGGCGAGTGGGTAGGGTCAGTAGGAGCTGGAGGGAGCGGGGGTGGGGCCGCCGGGGAGCAGCGGCGTGGACGGGCTAAGGGCACAACAACAATGCTGGGCGAGATCACTGGCACAAAGGAGGTCGTGGGCACAAAAAACAAATCAATGGCACAGAATGCGGTCGCAGGAACAAATAGCGGGCACAATTGTAATCAATGCAGGCAACGATACCAGGCACAATGCACAGATAGCAGGGCAGAATGCAGGTCGCTGGCACAGATAGCAGGTCACTGGCACAGATAGCAGGGCAGAGTGCAGGTCGCTGGCACAGATGGCTGGGACGAGCTGCGAGTGGAGCGACCAGTTCTGACCGGAGTCAGGATGGTCACAGCTCCTTGTCTCGCGTTATTAGCCTAAAGTTTGTTTGTGGGAGGGAGGAGCAGCTGGGAGGCGGGAGCGGGGTGGCGAGTGGGTAGGGTCAGTAGGAGATGGAGGGAGCGGGGGTGGGGCCGAGGGGGAGCAGCAGCGTGGACGGGCTAAGGGCACAACAATGCCGGGCGAGATCACTGGCACAAAGGAGGTCGTGGGCACAAAAAACAATCACTGGCACAATCAATGGCACAGAATGCGGTTGCAGGCACAAATAGCTGGCACAATTGTAATCAATGCAGGCAACAATACCAGGCACAATGCAGGTCGCTGGCACAGATAGCAGGGCAGAATGCAGGTCGCTGGCACAGATAGCAGGGCAGAGTGCAGGTCGCTGGCACAGATGGCTGGGACGAGCTGCGAGTGGAGCGACCAGTTCTGACCGGAGTCAGGATGGTCACAGCTCCTTGTCTCGCGTTATTAGCCTAAGGGGAAATGCTAAAACTTTAGGGGTGAACCTGCAAAAAAGGCCAAGTTCAACAGTTCTGTACATGTAGTGGTTGATTGCTGTCAATTGTGCCGCCCAGTAATATTTTTTGATGTCTGGGATCCCTATGTCGCCATCATACCACCCTATCGTCAACTTTTGTGTCGCTATTCGCTGTGGTTTTCCTCCCATAGCTGTTCCCTCTGCGCGTTCTCAATATTTTTAAAGTATTCTGCATGTACTGGGCTCAGGGAGTTCTGCAGTATGGACAGGAATCGCAGCACTGCCATAATTTTGAATAATGCAGAAAGTCCCAGCAAAGACAGTGGGAGGGATCTCCAATATTAGACATTGCGTTTGAGTTTTAACAATGGGGGTAAGAGATTACGCTCATAATAGAGAGCTGGATCTGTGGTAACTAAGATACCCAGATATTTAAACCCTTCTTTTGACTCCTGTATCTCGTATCATCTGGGCAGAACCGGAAAGTCTCCCCACAATACATAAATGGTCGATTTCTACCAGTTTATTCGATAACCAGAATATTTGCCAAAGTTTATAAAGATGTGTAGCACTCTATTGATGGAGGCTCTTGGTGATGCCAGGTATAGTAGTATATCATCTGCCTACAGGGAGATCCGGTCGTCCCAATCCTCTGCCCACCGCAGTCTCCTCATGACTGGGTCTTTCCTTATCCACAGTGCCAGGAGCTGAAGCAGTAGAGAAAAGAGCAGCGGGGAGAGGGGACAACCCTGTCTGGTTCCTCTCTCAAGCACAAACATCTTTGACTATCTGTACTTTACCACTACTTGCGCCAATAGCTTATTGTACAGAAGTCTCACCCAGCTGACAAAGTTTGGGCCGAAGCCCATTTTTTTAAGGACCGCCAGCATATAGGGCCACTCGATCGTATCAAAAGCCATAGTGGCTTCCAAGGACATTACCACTGCTTCCTCCCTCAATGTCTCTACTCGGCCCATAACTCTGTGTAAATGCCGGAGATTGAGCGAGGTGTTTCTTAATGACAATGAAGCCAGATTGATACGGATGTACAAGTATTGCGATTACCTCTAGGAGACGGGTGACTAATAGTTTCGCTCGGATTTTAGCTTCCGCATTTAGCAGTGATATCGGTCTATATGACAGCATCTGTCTCTGGGCCTACTCTTTTATAGATAACCACTATTGTGGCCAGTCTCTGGTCCTCCGGGAGAGTCCCCTTGTCCAGACTCTCTAGGAACATATCGGTGAGATGTGGCGCTATCGTACTGGCTGCTAGTTTATACAATTCAATGGGTAGCCTGTTGGGACGCATCGCCTTTCCAGATTTTAGCTCCCGAATCGCCGGTTCGATCTCAGTAGGTGTGAGTACCTCATCTAATCTAGAGGAGTCCTCTCCTGAGAGAACAGGGTGGGCCATATCCGTCAGCTGGGCATAGAGTCCTCTTCTGTTGACGTGGTATGTGACATGTATATGTTATGGAAATAATCAGCAAACCCTTGGGCTATGTCCTGCGGTTCTGTCAGGTATTCTCGCCTCTCCGTCGTCAGTTCTACCACTAGTCTGTTGGCTTGTTCCCTTCTGTCCAGCCATGCCAATAGTTTGCCCATTTTGTCCCCACTGTCATATAATTTACTCTGCGTGGCCATATAGTGCCCTCAGGCTGCTTCTGTGGCCTGGTCTTTATGGGGCATATTACCAAGCAATAGCGATAATTATCGCTATTGCTTGGTTAGAGACAAAAATTTACTGCTAAGCTGCGGCGATTTTTATCGCAAATAAACCTTGGTATTACCAAGGTTTATCGCAAATGTGATAGAATTCGGCCGCAATGCATGAATATCGCTGAAAAGTCAGCGATATTCATGCATTACCGAGCTAATGCTCTTAGCCATGTTATCCACCTCCCATTGGAAAACATGGCTAAGAACTGCTCAGGGCAGGTGTTAGCTTTTGGAGATATTCGCTCTATCAGCTGTGCGGCCTTCTGGGGGACTTAACCTGGTCTTATTAATCATAAGAAGTCTTTTATCATGGTCCCAGGAATACTCGCTCCCGCCACATTTCAGGAATCCCCATGGATTAAGTAACCAATTTTAATTCTTTGGGGTGGTGATATCCTCAGATTTTGGTTGGGGTAACCATTTGTCCCAGAGAGCAGGTAAATTCGAGGGGGCTTTTGATTCAATTTTTAGGTTTTCAGAAAGACGTGGAAATAAAGCCATTAGAGAACTTATTTTTCTTTATAAGAGTGAGTGCATTTCCCAGGAGACTTATGGGGCTGACGTTTGGGGCTTCTCTCTGGTGAGTAACATTCAAACAATGGACAATCAATTCTTCTGCTGGTTACTTGCCATGCCGAGGAGCACGGCAACTTTTATTACTCGTTTGGAAGTTGGATTGGGATTTTTGGAACTAGTTCAGGTAGCCCTGCTGTTATGGCTAAAGATTTGGCCCTCGACCCACACATCGTTCAGTCAAATGATTCTGGCAGACGGCCCTAAATTAGATCATGCAGCCGCAATCCCCTGGCTTGCTTATGTACAAAAGGCTTTTATAACTATAGGACTGTCAATGTTTTTTCACAAACCACAAGAAATCAATGGAATCTCCCAAAAAGTGGTAAAATCATTTTTCTCTTTCTATAGATTGCATTCCAGGCTTGTTAAACATCAGTCTATGACTTCAGTTGTTCGTTATTCAGATCTTAAGCAGACTGAGGGTGGGGGTGCTATCTTACCTGGATTAAAAAATCAGAAAGCAGAATTGATCTGGCTCATTTCAGATCGGGTACTTTGGGGCTTATTTACAAGCCCCTTACGCCGCCGGTGCAGCAATTTTTATGACGCACCAGCAGGGCAACCCGCTGCCCCATATATACAAGGAGACGTAAAGCCACCCTGCATGGCTTTTCGTGTCCTTGTAAATATGCCACCCCATGGGTGTTGCTGTGGGTGTACCCACGCAACACCCACGGCTTCTGCCACATTTCTAGATTTACGAGAAATCGTGAACCTGGAAATGCATCGGAATGCTACAACGAGGAGAAATGTTTTAATTTCTCCTCATTTATTTCCTCTTTCTATGCCTCTTGCATTCTGCAGGACACATAGGAAGAGGAAATCACCTCACGTGAGTGTTTTTGTGCTAGAAGGTGCCGCTTCCAGCACAAAAACAAATCAAAACAAAAACAATCATCCCTATGACGCAGGCACCCTTGTACCATGGTGTAAGGCCGCCTGCGTCGGCGCAGGTCAGCTAATGGTGTGTCAGCGCAGGGGGGAGCAAAGGGATCTGTCATTTCGCCTTAGGTATGATGCATCCCTTTGCTTCGGAATTAAAGCAGCGAGGCGCTGCCAAATGGCTAGCGGCACAGCGCCACGTTAATTCCTTGTAAATAAGGCCCTTTGTATTTCCAGGCAGTCCACCCAAAGCAGGGTTTATGGTTTTATTTCTTACGTCCCAGTCCCTGTGTCAAGTTTTCGAAGCAACCCCAGGCCCATTTTATGTTCTTTTGTACTTTTTAGACCAAGGGCATTTTTGTTTTGTATCCATTATTGCACTCTTTTGGTTCTAGCTCTTTTTCTGTTTGTTTGTTCCATCTCCAACTGCTAGAGTCTGAATTTTGCTGTGCATCAGTAGTAGGTTATGTTCGCCAAGCCCTCAAAATCAGGAAGACAGTGACCTCTATTAATGATTAATGCTGTGTTTATTCATTCTGTATTGTTGATGGGATTTGATAATGGTATTGGGAATGGCTTGCGAATCCACTGATATGTTTTATTTATTTTAACAACTTGTATGTATGATATATATTCTTTTATGGCCTTGTCCCGAATAAAGCTAATTGAATTGAATTGAATTGAAATTGACTTTGAAGCTCCAACACTAAAGTTAGCATCAGTGTCACGGGCATTATTCAATCTGTAATGTCTCACAAAATTATTGTCAGAAGACCTAGTTGCAGCTCTACAGATCTCATTAAATGAAACACCCTGCAGTTCAGCCCAGACATCTGCCATTCCCATCTACCTTGGACCACATTCTGATTAATGTTAACCTGGTTTGCCTGGATGATTGTAGCCTTAATCCATCTGTCAGCGTCTTTGTCAAAGCGCTTTAATGCCTTGTATGGGGTAGTAAGAGCTATGTATATGCAGTTACAATACAATACAATTACAACTTTGTTGCTTTTCTCCCTTTTCCTGCTTGACCAAAAGTCATATACAAGCGATCAGATATCACATGACTTGTCAAGTTAAATTACCAGTGATCTTATAACATCCAAAAATGTGTAAATGGTGTTCTTCTTCCCCCAGACTGGATCTGGAAAATCTTCAGCAGTACCCCTGAGTACAAGCAGGTGGTGTTGATGACTCCATGTTGATGTTCAGAGTTGGTTGGAATACTGATATGGCAGGTTGATGGACAGACGAAATATTATGGACGGATGGAACTCATCGTGGCTCCCCGAATAATTACATTATGGAGGCTCAGCCCATAGATGTCTCACTGATTTGAACATTGTGAATTACATAGTAGATGAATCTTATATTAAGAAACAATACATTATATAAAAGCGGCACTCATAAAAGAAAAGTGTTTAACACGCCAGAAAGAAGCCTTGAGGAAGCCCAAATAGGGCGAAACGTGCGTCGGCTGTGGATCAGTGTCGCTTAAGAAATAAAAATTTGAATTGTCAACTCAACATGGCTCAATGGAAATGATAAAGTCTATTCCGATAAAGAACTTTGATGAAGAGCGAGTGCTAAAACTGCACAGAGGATAAAAGTGACTACATATGATGTGCACTGGTGTTTTGTTTTTGTAATTGTGACTTGCTGCGGCAATGTTTGTGGGCAGGAGGTCTTTGTTGATGCTCTAGGTGGATACGCATCCAACACCAAGGTTGCACTCAATATTAATGTGCTGAACATGAGAAGTGATTGAAGTGGACTTGATAAGAGAACGTAAATTGATGTGCGGATCATTGTATAGCAAATCCACCCTTCTTTGTAGATTGTATGTTCTGCGTTGGTTGTGTGGGGCATATAAAGGCACCACCCACGTACATTGACATCAGTTGCTTTCTGAAGGGTCCAGCCTTCAGACGTGCAGCCAAAATCAGGTCAATTATGTTCAGTGTGCTTGTTTCAGTACCACATGGTGGTGTTTTCTGTGAGCACCTGCACCAGCTTCCCTTTGAGGAGGACAGAACAACTTTCAATGCTAAACGGATGTCTCTTTGCTCTTGAAGGATGCTAAGGAGACCGGACACCTCTGATCGCCACCTCTCCCAGATTGCCTTCCCAACCCAGAAGTGATGCATTGGTCACCCCTGTGAGCTCTTAACATAACATAACATAACATAATGGTCCCAAAGCCACCTTTACAATTCTTTTGCAGTCTCCTCTGAAATCTAAACAAGATCTGAGAGATCCCTCGGGTGTTGTGCTCACTAAGACTTCAGATCCCACATGGGAGCCTGCATATCCCCCCTTTGCTTGACCAGGCCATACTTTCCAGCTGCCTCAGAGTCATCCTCACTAAGATCCAGGACCGAGGTTAAAACCGTTATAAAACAGGGGTAGACCCAATGTAGTCAAAGGACCTGGGTATTCAGCAGTATAGACAACAATTGGTCCTCGACATAATTTCACTGGTGAAAATAATCATAACATTTGATCAATATTATTAACTCCACATCCAGACTGAATCTATAGTCTTACTGACATGGATGATGCTAGCCCACAGCCTCAAAAATCATTTACAGTAGGTGCCAATAAACCAATAAAACCAAAAAGGGGGTCCAACTGGGGTAATTAATTTAATATATCATGTATTGATGAATGGAAATCAATGTATCTATATACATATATTTACACAAATCATAAGGCAAAATACATTTTTTCTAAAAAAGAGAGAACGTGCACAGAGAAAGATAAAGTGTGTGCTCAAGTGAATGATCAAGAAGATCAGAAAAATAGTGTAGGTCATTTATATACAAGGAAACATTGAGCCTGTCCTAGGTAACGCTTGTAAAAAATACTTCTTTTTTACTCGCTAAGTGCTATCTACAATTCCTTGGTCCTTAAATTGCACCGTTGGCAATAAGATTGCCAGGGAGAAGGGGATGGAAGGTGGACTGGGGACAGGGGTCAATAGGTACAGGCTCCCAAAGGGGAATGTCGTCGACGTTTCGACCCAACCATATAGTGGGTGGTTCAAGTCCTCAACAACGGGTCTTCATCAGGACGGAGTAACAGGGGAATATCTCTCAAAATGCACGTCAATTAAAAACATTCGTTGGGCACCCTCCCGTGGTGCCTTGGCACGTCAAAGTGCGACGATCAGTCCGCACTCGTAATGTGCAAGTATCCAAAGTTATACCAATGCGTTTGTCACTGGTGTGTTTATTTCAAAAATATATAATGTCAATCCAGCACGTCTGATGCCAAATGCTCGTATGTTCGATCAGAGCAGAGGTATCTTATTTCTTAGCTCCGTTCCGTAGTGTGCAGCACCGCGTTATGGAATGCATTCCATAACGCGGTGCGAGACGGAAGGCTGCACACTACGGAACGGAGCTAAGAAATAAGATACCTCTGCTCTGATCGAACATACGAGCATTTGGCATCAGACGTGCTGGATTGACATTATATATTTTTGAAATAAACACACCAGTGACAAACGCATTGGTATAACTTTGGATACTTGCATATTACGAGTGCGGACCGATCGTCGCACTTTGACGTGTCAAGGCACCACGGGAGGGTGCCCAACGAATGTTTTTAATTGACGTGCATTTTGAGAGATATTCCCCTGTTACTCTGTCCCGATGAAGACCCGTTGTTGAGGACTTGAACCACCCACTATATGGTTGGGTCGAAACGTCGACGACATTCCCCTTTGGGAGCCTGTACCTATTGACCCCTGTCCCCAGTCCACCTTCCATCCCCTTCTCCCTGGCAATCTTATTGCCAACGGTGCAATTTAAGGACCAAGGAATTGTAGATGGCACTTAGCGAGTAAAAAAGAAGTATTTTTTACAAGCGTTACCTAGGACAGGCTCAATGTTTCCTTGTATATAAATGACCTACACTATTTTTCTGATCTTCTTGATCATTCACTTGAGCACACACTTTATCTTTCTCTGTGCACGTTCTCTCTTTTTTAGAAAAAATGTATTTTGCCTTATGATTTGTGTAAATATATGTATATAGATACATTGATTTCCATTCATCAATACATGATATATTAAATTAATTACCCCAGTTGGACCCCCTTTTTGGTTTTATTGGTTTATTGGCACCTACTGTAAATGATTTTTGAGGCTGTGGGCTAGCATCATCCATGTCAGTAAGATTATAGATTCAGTCTGGATGTGGAGTTAATAATATTGATCAAATGTTATGATTATTTTCACCAGTGAAATTATGGCGAGGTTAAAACAGTGGCATCCTACCCTGAATGTCCTGAGCGTTCCGCTCCGTGGGATAGATGTGAAACTACACCATGTCCAGAATGGCTCAGATGAAGGGGAGCTTCTGAGAAGTACTCTGGTATGGCTTTGGCATGTTGAGACTGAACCCAGCAATATTAAAAAGCTCACCGGTCTGGAGGTGGGAGTCATCTGCAAGGAGTGAGCCGGCTTTTAATTGCCAGTTGTCGAGGTAGGATCAGACTGGAACCCCTGACCTATGAAGATGCCCTGTAACCACCACTATCACTTTTGTGAGCACCAGAGGGGCACTGGTGCAGCCATAGGGGAGCTTGGCGAAGAACAAGTAGGCCTGCAGCAAGGGCCTAAGCTTCCTGCAGGTGCAGCTGCACCATCTAGTCCCCAGGGTCAAGGGCTGTCAGGACCAGGCCCAAAGTGAGCATCTTGAATTTGTCCTTTTGTAGGAAGGCCTTGAGAGGGCAGAGATCCAAGATGGGATGGAGGCTGCCATCATTTGCTGCACCAGGAAGTAGCAGGTATAACTACCACTTCCAGCATCCGCAACCTCTCTTTGGCTACTTTGGCCAAACAAACTGCACTGTTCTGCAGTAGATGGAATGTGCTGCAGGTTTTTAGAGAATGGTATGGAGTAACCATGTAACACAATTTGAAGGATTCACTTGTCTGTAGTTATCGCCTGCCAACCTCATAAAAAATTGGACCCTGCCTTAGTCCGGGTGGATGTCACCTGACAAGGGCACATTAAAGATGATTGGTTACGGAGGGGGTGAAACTGATGGTATGGCTACCTCTAAGGAGCAGAAAGACAGAGGAGCGCAACCTGACCCTGCTCTCTTTAAAGTGCTCCTGGACGAATTTGCATCACCCTAAAAAGAAGGGAATATTTAAATGGCATACAGCTTGCCTGAAAACCAGTGGAACACATTCAGGCATGCCTGTGAGAGGCCACAGTGGCGCTTATAGCTCTGCAGAGTGCATCTATAGTGACCAGTCCGCTAAGGACAGTAAATGTGGCTGCATCAGTATCCCCCAGCATGTCCTAAAGTAGGACAACGTGGGCCTCCTCTGGAACCATGGGGAGTAGCTGGGCCATGGAGTCCCTCGAAGAATGAGAATAGTGGCTGAGAAGGTAGCTGCATTCACAGAAGAAAAGAACTAATCTCGATGAGAAGACCAGAATCCCAAAGGTCTCCTCTAATGTTTTGGATTTCCTGTCAGGGAGAGTAGTTAGGAAAGAATTTGGCTGGACTTTGCTGGCCAAAGCATGTACAACAAAGCTCTTGGGAGTAGGGTGTTCAGCAAGAAGTCAGGATCTCCCAGAGGAGGGTGGTGGCACCTGACAAACTACTGATTAACAAGAGTGTCTATGCAGCACCAGGCTCAGGCCCCCAAAGCTTGTCGGTAAGTACCTCTTTAAAAGCCACCTTAGTCAGAACTTTGGTCTTGACTTCCTGGGTAGTGTTATGAACCCCAATGTACCCCAATCTAGGCCTGGGTAGCTACACAACCTTTTACCTACATTTGTCCTACCTTGCTCTGCATAACGGTTCTAGCACTCACCTTTTACCCAGTTATGTTGTGAATAAATATCAATCAATTTCCTTGAAACTAGCCTAATTTATTATGCATGAGGATTCTTGGAAAGTCCTCTGCACATGACGTACATCACAGCATGAAGATACTCTGTGTTAAAGTCATGGTCATCTTCATCCTAGGGTGAAAGAACTGCTTTGCATAATTACAGTTATTGTTCTAGGCTCATTTGCATAATCGTACAATAACAACATATCGATTGTGTAAGAAACCCAGAGGCTATCTTTAGGTTATAAAAGACCCATGCCGAACACTAGAGAGTTAGAGGAGAAGCTTCCAAGCTGACATCAGACGCTGAGATTCCTGCACGCAGTGGTCTTACATCCCTTGCGGGGTGTCCAACTCGAGACCAAGACAGGATCCTTAATTTTCTCTCATTGGGTAATGGAGTTGGCTCTTCCCTTGGGGATTCTTAGCTGTACACCCACATGCATGCTAGGTACACTTAGGTAACCTTAGCTAGGGACCGAATAGTAGGAGTACGCATGATTACTGCCATGTATCTCTATGCCTGCCTATATTCACTCTTTTAGCACCATGGTAGATTTCTATCTTTTATTTACTCCGTTGGTGCTTATAATCTTATACATCTGTTTCTGTCTAATGAGTGTTGCAGCAAACATGTTCGATACTAGAATGACACTGGTTCAATAAATGCTTATTGAAAACGTCCCAACCGTTTATTCCGTATATCTCTCAGAGACTAAGTGAGCTCTAGTGACTGACTGAAAAGTACTCCACTGTTTCCACGATCCCTGAAGGATCAAGGGTTGTCATGTTCGATAGTTGCCAGAAACTGTTCGCTCCTTGGTAAGGTTAGGAGGATTATGGTGGCACTGTGAGCTAGCTGGTCTAAAGGCTAACATATCCTTTGGGGGTGTCTAGAATCAGTCTGGACACCAATCCCTTAGTGTATGTTGTTTAAACATGCAGATCCTACATAGATTTGTAGGAACTACAAAACAGTAGGAAGCTGGAGATCCAGGACTTCCGCCGCCCTCCGCATAACTGTGGTGAAGGAGGCGTTTGCCTGTAGTCTGGCCTACAGACCTCACCAGCCCAGTATCTGGGGAGGTATCCAGACCTCTGGCATTCTGACGGTCCTTATACCTCCCCCGGCTACCACTGGGCAAACTTGTTGCAGCATCATAGTCACCGAGTCCATGCAAAACAATTTATGCAGGACAGGGGCCCTTCCGGGCGTAAGAGAATTGTGTCTCAGTCAGGGGTCGGGATGACATCATCTCGTTGTCAGACAGGACTATGGGTTGGTTGTCATCGTCCAGAGTCGATTGTTCCAGCAACAGTTGGGTCGTGTTCTAGGGTGGGTTGTGGCTCTGGAGAGGACATTGGTACAGATACCGGCCTCGAATGAACTCGGAGGTTCTGGCTGACGCCAAGAGTGAACCCACTGGCAGAAGTCCAGTTGGAAGGCCTCATGGCTACCTGGGACTTGTAGGTGCGCCAAAGGCACCCAGCAACATTCCAACACAGCTGCAGCATGGCTTTTTGCATTAGTCATACATTTGCTGCTGCATCACAGTTGGCCCTGAAAATTCAGCTTGCTGCTCGACAAGGATCAGAATCAGCTCTAGGGTGGAATGACTTCAGAAACGAGGCCTGGAGGCGCTATGACACCCTGGTGTCTTCTCAGGAGAGAGGGAATGGGTTTACTTGTGTGCTTTTTTCTTGGACATACTGGAGGAGTTTTGCGGTGCTTCACCTCAAGCTTCGCTTTCTGATCCTGGATCTCCTTGGGGTGCATCAAGGCACAGCCCCTGCAGGCCTTGGGGTCGTGGTTCTGTGGGGCTAGCAGGATTCTCTGCTTGGAGTGGTCTCTGGGGGATGGCAGATTCTGTGCCTGGAGAGGTCTGTAGGGCTGGCAGGTTTCTCTGCCCGGGGAGGTATGTGAGACTGGCAGGATTCTCTGCCTGGAGAGGTATGTGGGGCTGCCAGATTTCTCTGCCTGGGGAGGTCTGGCATGTTTCTTTGCCTGAGTTCTGTGGGGCTGGCATGTTTCTCTGCCTGGGGAGGTCTGTGGGGCTGGCAGGTTTCTGTGCTTGGGGAAGTCTGTGGGGCTGGCAGGTGTCTGTGCTTGGGGAGATCTGTGGGGCTGGCTGGTTTCTCTGACTGGGGAGGTCTATGAGGCTGGAAGGTTTCTGTGCCCGGAGAGGTTGGTGGGGCAGGTAGGTTTCTGTGCCCGGAGAGATCTGTGGGACTGGTAGGTTTCTGTGCTTGGGGAGGTCTGTGAGGCTGGCTGGTTTATCTGCTTGGGGAGGTCTGTGGGGTTGGCAGGTTTCTGGGGCACGATGCTGGGTTATCTTGTCACACCCGAGTCAGGGATTTGGACTCATTTATGGATCAGAAACATTGATCCATTTACTGCTACTGAGCGGAGTATGACGGCCTCAGGGCAGAAAAGTGCACGGAGCGCCCCACAGTTCAAAGGTCGCAAGTGAGGTAGGTTGTGCTGGTGTTAAAAAAAAAAAGTCCAGAAAGAGAAGAGAGTTACACAGTCTGGTGCCTGTTTCTACCGAAGTCACGTGCAACCTCTGGTAGAACTCTGGTATGCTTCGTAACGTAAAAAGGCTGTAAATGTAATTTATTCCTTTCATATCAAAGGGGTAGGATTGGTGGCTATTTGCGACAGCAGTAAACAGAGGGGAAGTACATGGTATGCAGTGCCATGAGAATTATGCTGCAGGTACAAAATGATGCACCTTTTAAGACTGTTCTGGCAAACGTTTCACCTCAGTCTCAGTTTAACAACCAAACAGCAAAGAGTAACTGAAAGGTGGCCTGTCATTTTTAGCGAAGGGCATTCGACTGTGCAGCAATGCATGTTGCTGTATTTTAGTAACTTTGATCTGTTTCAGCTAGAAAACATTTTTTTCTGGAGCACCACTGCCACCACAGCCCCAATCCTCACCCTCTCTGCCCCAACCCTCCCTCCCACTCCACCCACTCACACCCTGATGTCCAGTTCAGCTGGACCTGCCCCTTCAGAACTGATATCACTCGGCAACTAGAAATCAGCAATAAGAAATCTGGTATGTTTGGGGGGGAAGTGGGTAGCACTTTGCCTTGACAAAGTCGGGCGAAACCGGGATACTTCTCCCAAAGTCACAGATGAAGGTGTAAATTCATGGGTGAAGGGTACATTTTCTTGCGCCCACAAACTTCAATGACAATTTTTGTGTTTTCTGTAAAATCTGCGAATCAACATAAATCGCAGGTGAAACTGATGACACACACTTTTAATCTTTAATGTGTAACATAACCCCCCTCTTTTTTCCAAACAACCTTCATGTACCAAAGGCGCCTTTCTTTTACTAAATGCCTTCACTCTAAACTGGAGACCTTACGCACAAAAGTGGTCGTCGCAATGAATTTCGGGTGGGGTGCACTTGTCTGCGGGGGCGGGTGGCATAGACTGGGGGAACAGACAGACTCACCTGCGTGGGCCGCAGAAGACAGGGCAAACAAGGCTAGCCAGAGAAATAATACAATTATGGCTGGCGGTTGCTGTCACACGTTACCTCTCAATTGTCTCCACTCTGGCCTCTGGGATGCCTCCTCGCTTCACCAGTCAGCAATGCGCATGACAATTGGTCACCAGCCCCACCCTAAGGGTGAAGAGTAAGACCGCGCAGACACGGCATAGGCGGCGACATCGGCACGCTGCACAGTGTGCACCATTGCCATTTTTTTAAATGTTACCATTTAATTTATGAAGAAAAGTCTAGAGCGAGCGCAAGTTATTTTTTTTATTTTTATTTATTTTATACATTTATAAGGTGCACAGCTCCCCAAAAAGGGTTTCCCGGCGCCGAGACATAAGACAGGATAGGTGCAAACAAATGAAACATGCAGGATTTATTTCTCAAACAACCAGGTCTTTATGCTTCTCCTGAAAATGACGTAATTTTCCTCCTTGCGGATGTGAGGAGGAAGTGAATTCCAGAGGGTGGGTCCCAGGTGTGAGAAGGACCTCCCACCCATTCTAGCTAATTTAAACCTGGGCACACAAAAAGTAGCTGTAGATTGTGAGCGTAAATTTCGATTAGGAAAGTAAGGGCAGGCCAATGCTTGAAGATATTTTGGCGCCGTACCAGCTTTAATCCTGAACATATAGCTCAGAGCCTTAAACCTGATCCGGTTCTTAACCCTGAGCCAATGCAGGTCCCTCAGGTGTTTGGATACGCTGGAGTATTTAGGGATATTGCATAGTAGTCTGGCGGCTGAATTTTGAACCAATTGCAGTTGCCTGATTACTGCCTGATTTGAACCGAGGTACAGTATGTTGCCGTAGTCAAGCCGAGAAGTTATAAGGGCGTTGACTACGGTCTTTTGGGTGGCGGAAGGTAACATCCACAGGATTTTTTTTAGCCACTTTATGATGGTGAAACAAAGGCCAGCAACCTTGTTGGCCTGTTGTCTCATGGAGAGGGTATTGTCGACAACTATCCCCAAGTTACGTACATGAGTGGTAGGTTGGGGAAGTTGTCCTAAGCTTGTAGGCCAATGTGTGGAGTTCCATAGGTGTTGGTTCTTTCCCAGGAGGAGGACCTCAGTTTTTTCTCCATTCAACTTCAGCTGGTTGTTAGACATCCAGCTGAAGATATCGTGGAGACCTTGTCTAAGGGAGGAAAAAGCAGAGGGGCTGGATTCGGATAGTGAAAAAATAATCTGCGAATCATCCGCATAGGTCATAAGGGTGAGTCCTGATTTGTCCGCCACGTCTGCCAGCGGACGGAGGTATAAGTTACATAACCTACCTATGTTAATTAATTACCTATCCCAGACGGTCAAGGATGTGTAGTGCTTGCTGGCACCGCTGTGGGGGCCCCTGGAGCGCAGGGGCCCCCCGCACCGCTGGGGCTGCGGGGGCCTGTGTTACGCCCCTGCTTATAATTCCACGCCACACAATTCAACTATAAACAATTTAACCCTACAACATTCCATACCACTTAATTGCAATCCTAAAAATATACATATTTCCACTTCACTCAACACGACATAATTCTACATCACAGAAAAACATTCCACACAACTTAATACACTCCCAACCACATAATTACACTCCACACAACTCAACTACACATAATTCCACTTCAACCTATATAATTACACTTCACACAACATAGTTACACTTAACTCTAAAACACATAATTACCCTTCACACAATACAACTCTGCAACATGTTGCATAATTATACACCACATAATGCCACATAATTCACACGTCACACAATTCCACAATTCATCCCCACACAATTTATCGCACAGCATAATAACACTCCACATGATACCACTCAGCTCCACATAATTAACCTCCACATAATTATGCTCTACTCCATACTGCATACATACACTTCACATAAATCCAGTCTATGCCACGTAGCAACACTCCACATAGCTACACTTCACACCATGCCTCATAATACCACTCAACATAATTTCACTCAACACCGCAACTTCCACGTCACACAATTCAACTCTACACATTTCCATTCTACGCCACATAATTCACAACAAACTACATAATTCAGACTAACACCACAAATGCACAACACACCACATACATCCAATCTACACCACAAAATTCCACATCAAGCTACAATATTTAACAGCACACCACATAAGTAAACTCCACTACATACCACTCCACAACTCAAAATACCATTCTAGATAATCCCACTCCAAGACACACAATCCCACTCCACTCAATACCACAAAATTACACTGCACACCATGCCACATTATTTCACTACACAGATCAAATCCACGCAACACAATTCCCCAATTAACAATTCCAATCCAAACCATATATGTCCACTTGACACCTCACACATTCCCTCCACTTCAAACAGAAAATGCTTAGGTAAAATACATTGTCCTTGACAACATCCATAGCTCTAGCTCTCACCATCCAATGTGTCCTAGCAGATCCTGTTTCTGGAGCTGCAAACTTTTCTGGAAGTCCGAGCGGCCTCAGAGGAGCAGTGCTCTGTGGTGAATGTTCTCTCTGGGGCTCCCACCCCTCCTTTTTCCGGGCCAGCTCCTGGCTCTGGCTGAAGAGAAACAATGTAACTTGATACTTTGTTTCACTTCAGTCCTGGGTCAGTACAGAGGAGCTCAGAGCAGGCTGCAGACTGCAGCTGCCTTAGCAGCCTTAGAGCAAACCTCCCACAGCTCTGCCCTCTACCGATGAGCTGAGGGGGCCCCCCTTCATGTACTGAAGCCTGGGCCCCGCCCCGTGCACCGTGGGGGTTGCGGGGGTGTTTGTTACGCCCCTGCCACCTCGTCCACCACCACCAATTACACCACCACGTCCACCACCACCACCAAATCCACCACCACAACGTCCAGCACCACTACGTCCACCACCACCACCTCAACCACCACCACCATGTCCACCACAACCATGTCCACCACCTCTACCACCACCATGTCCACCACGTCTACCACCACCATGTCCACCACCACCACTTCCACCACTGCCACGTCCACCACCACCATGTCCACCACTACGTCTACCACCACCACCACGTCCACCACCACCATGTCCACCACCACTACTACCAGCACCACCATATCCACCACCACCACCACGACATCCACCACCACCATGTCCACCACCACTACCACCACGTCCACCACCACCACGTCCACCACCACAACAACATCCACCATCACCATGTCTACCACCTCCATGTCCACCACCGCATCCACCACTACCATGTCCACCATCACCACCACCACCACATCCATCCACCACCACCATGTACACCCGCACCATGTCCACTACCACGTCCACCACCACCACCAAATCCACCACCACCACGTCCACCACAACCATATCCACCACGTCTACCACCACATCCACCACCACCACACCCACCACCACGTCCACCAACACCATTGTCCACCAACATCACCGCTACCACGTCCACCACCACCACGTCCACCACTACCAGACCCACCACCATCATGTCCACCACCACCACCATGTCCACCACCACCACATCAACCGCTCCTACCCAATAGTCATCCACCACCATCACCAAGTCCACCACCACCACCGCATCCACCACTACCACCACCACCACGTCCACCACCACCGTTTTTAAAACCTGCTATTTGGCATATTTGTTTTAGTAAAGTATACCTCTGTGCTACTCATCCCGTTGTTGTTCGGTCACTGCCCCGGTCCACCACCGCTTGTGTCGCTTGTGTGGAGGGCGTTCCTGACCTTTGGGCTGGGACCCTGAGGGTGTTTCACTTCCGCCAGAGGCGGGACCGGTGTCTTCTTATTCAGCACTTCACTCTCCCGCGCACGGTGGACCGCCGGCGGGTCGCCAAAGGCGAGCCCGTCTGCGCCCGTCCGCGCTGGTCCGTCGCCAGGCGCCGGGACCTCTGCTCGACAGGTTCCCGAATGGCTCCCTACGCCCGCGAGGAGTTGTTCGCTCTTAGGAGTCACGCAAAATGTAAGGCACATATGTGGCACCCTGGTTCCTTATGTGCACAATGTGGCCAATGTGGCTTTAAGGCCTCAGAGGCTCACCTGACGCCAACAGCCGAAGTTCTAGGGGCCAATGATTCCACTAAATTGAATTTAGTGAGCCTAAATTGTAGGTCCCTAGTGAAACACTATGAAGATGTCTATGAGTTTCTCATTGACCACTCCCCTGACCTCCTATTTTTGACAGAGACTTAGACCACTGCTGACACTCCAGCTGTCCTAACCCTGGCTCTCCCTCCAGGCTATTTAATCCGTGCCCAGAACAGACCCATGGGAAGGGGCGGTGGAATAGCTAATTGCGAGAGTGCGACTTTTCAGGTGACGGTCTCTGACACTTTTACTCTCACGGGTTTGCTAGTCTATCGCCCTCCTGGGCCAGCGAGCCCCTTCCAGGACTCACTGGTATCGTTCACCTCGGCGCTAGCTCTTCGATCAGCAAACTTCACTGTGTTGGGGGACTTTAATCTCCACCTTGAGCGCCGTGACTCACCCTCTATCCTAAAATGTTTAGGTGACCTGGAGGCCTGCCAGCTGGTCCAGGTAGTCAATGGGTCATCACATCAGGCAGGTCATCTTCTGGACCCAGTATTTACCAACATCCAGGAAGTTAAAATCACTACTCCCAGCCCCCTTAGCCGGACCGATCACTTCCCGATCTTTATTTCTATTAGGATTCCAGTCGGCCGGGGGGATAAGCCTCCCCCCTTACGGTGGAGACGTCCGTGGAGCAAACTGGATAATGGCCTCTTTGAATCCAGACTGAAAGCATCTTGCCTAGTCTGGCCTAGCAATGTCGATGAGGCTGACACAGTCTATAGGGAATGGATAAATGAGTCACTTGACTACTTTATCCCCATGAAACAGTTGAGGCCTAGGCGTGCACAATCTCACGCGTGGTACTCTGAGGCTTTTGCAGGGAAAAAAAGGCAATGCAAAATATTGGAGCGCATCTGGAGGCGATCATATGATCACTTGGCTAAAACCAACTTTAGATCTGCCACTAAAGAATATCATAAACTTATTAAATCAACTAAAGCAAAGTATTACTCTGATCAGATCAACTCTAGCACTAACTGTTCCAAGACTATCTTTGCCTTAGTGAAGGAACTGACCAAGGCTCCGGAAGGAACAGGTAACCTGATAGCATCCGATGCTCAGTGCGAAGAGCTAGCATGTTTCTTCCTGGACAAAATAAAAGGGATCTATAATTCTCTACATTTGGATGGACACACTACGACCCCTGGCCCCACCATAGCTCCAACTGCCTCTTCATGCCTGATGCAAACTCTTCCTCTTATTGAGCTGACAGAGATGAAATCTCTGGCCTCCAGGGTCAAGTCAGGCTCCCCGGAAGACCCCATAAAACCCGACTTGTTTAGAGCTTTCCAGGAGTCCATCTTGCGGGAGGGACTAACGCTGATTAACAACTCTCTTCAGTTAGTAGCCGTTCCCAAATCCTGGAAACATGCTAAGGTAGTCCCTCTCCTAAAAAAGCCAACGCTAGACCCTGCTAGGCCGGACAGTTACCGACCTATCTCCCTACTCCCATACCTTGCTAAAATAGCGGAAGCCCATGTGAATTCCATTCTGACCACTCACCTGGAATCCAATGGAATTCTGGACGAGTCCCAAAATGGCTTCCGTGCCAACCATAGCACGGAGTCGGCCCTATTGGCGGTTATGGAACATCTATGGGAGATGCAGGACCAGGGCGAGACCTCGTTTGTGATTCTGCTGGACCTGAGTGCGGCCTTTGACACGGTCTCCTACAGGATCTTGTTAGAGCGACTGTGGGAGATCGGAGTCAGAGGGAGTGCACTGGATTGGTTCAGGTCTTTTTTATCTGACCGCTCCTTCCAGGTGCATGCCCCGCCGTACTCGTCCAGCAGGCACTCTGTGGAATGTGGGGTCCCGCAGGGCTCTGCACTTAGCCTCACATTGTTTAATGTATATGTCCGCCCCCTGGCCATGCTGGCTCGAGATCGTGAGATTAGGCTGGTATCGTACGCTGACGATACTCAGCTTGTTTTCACTCTCTCCAAAAACACTGAGCTGCACCAAATCAAATTCCAGGAAGACATCCTGGCCATCTCCAACTGGCTGTCCCAGAATTGTCTTCAGCTAAATTCCTCCAAAACGGAGGTACTTGTCATAGGCAATGAAACCCAGAGATGGAATAATCATTGGTGGCCCCCCACATTAGGATCTCCACCTATTCCTAAGGAGGTAGTAAAAAATCTAGGAGTAATGTTAGACAACTCACTCTCTCTAGAGGCACATGCAAAAAAAGTGGCGGGCACTTGGTACGGTCGCTTACGTGCCCTCAAACCCATTCTTGGCTTCTTTGAGCCTCCCACGCGCCAGGTTATAGTCCAGGCTGTAGTCTTATCCCACCTAGACTACTCTAATGCTCTCATGCTGGTCTCTAACCTGACAGTGATCAATAGGCTACAGAGAGCTCAGAATGCGGTGGACCGTACTTTGTTTGCCCTCCCTAAAACTTGTCACACCTCCCCGACTCTCAGACGCCTGCATTGGTTGCCAATCAAACA
This sequence comes from Lissotriton vulgaris, assembly GCF_964263255.1. Taxonomy (NCBI): domain Eukaryota; kingdom Metazoa; phylum Chordata; class Amphibia; order Caudata; family Salamandridae; genus Lissotriton; species Lissotriton vulgaris. The sequence goes on along the minus strand of NC_141687.1, from coordinate 36,239,301 downwards.
GCGCATCCAATTTAAAACACTATGCATAACCCATAGAATTCTGTATGGCTCCGGTCCACGAATTCTGCAGGGACTCTGTACTTTTTAAGTCCCCACGCGTACCCTCCGCTCAGCGGATCTAGCTCTTGCTGGCACAATCAAGATCCGGAGAAGTAGAGCTGGTGGCCGCTCCTTTAGGTACCTGGCTCCGAAGCTATGGAATTCGATCCCCCTAAAGGCTCGGGCCACCACTAACCATATGCTCTTCAGAAAACAGATCAAAACCTGCATGTTCTCCTCTATCTAGCTTACTCTCACTGGCCGCGCTGTTGCATTTCCTGTTATGCCCATAAGCGCTGGGAAGCCCTGTTGCAAGGGGTAGCCATGCGCTATACAAATAAAATTAACATAACATAACATAACCACCACATCCACAACCACCATGTGGTTCTGAAAATTCTGAACCTGTATTTTAAATATCATGATTCTGTTATGAATTTGGTATCAGCGAACCGCAAATGACGAATGCGGTATGCTTGAGTGTTTTCATCATGTTACACCAATGGATTCACTGTGTATTTGAAAGTTCTGTTTTTAACCCTCGGGTTCCATCTTGTGAATAGCAGCCATTTTGTGCATTGCCCTTACAGTAGGCTCTCACCATGGGAGAACAAGTATTTAAGGACAAAACCTTAGCATGGGTTTGTGCTGACTTCTGCATGGCCCGACGAAAGCTGACCCTGTTGCTTGAGGCTAACCTTGCCAAGCCAGTTCCTGCCCTTTTGCTGATCAAGATTATAGATCAGAGCACAGGACATTGTAAAGATTTACTACACACAAACATGCCTATCTTACTTCCATCTGTTCCTGTTCCTGCCTCCACGAGCTATTTATGACATGGGCTGTGTTCTTAATGTTTTGGGTTTATCCGGCCTTGTCAGCTAGAGAATGTACGCATTATGTGGACATTGCGTATGGCCTGGACTTATCTTGAAAGTGGGTTTGTCATCATACAGTGCTTTGTGTGCACGTCCTGGGAGTGACCAACAATAATTTACTTCAAAGAGAAAATGTGTGGGCGACGTAACCTCACAATTAATTGTAATAAAGATGTCTTTTCATATTTCAGATTCTCTGTTGATTTATTTGCTGCTTTTGAATGGACTACTTATTGGTAAGACCCCTGAGAAGGAGTATGAGGATTTTTATTTACATCAGATGGCGCGACCAATGGTGGGCCTCATCAAGAAGTGACTATCTGGAGGAGTAATCTTGTCAGAGGACAGAAATCTACTGGGGAAGGCAAGACAGAAATCTACTAAAAGAGGTACTCTGTGCACGGAGGTTCTGGGGGATTCTCTGTCTTCGTGGCTCAGTATATTTTTGATTTTTTTCTGACCTAAACTCTCCAAAAGATATCACTCCTGACTGAGCAACCTTTTTTTGGCGTAAGTTTTTTTTTAAGAGAGAGACTGTTAGTGCAGTTAGAACTTGGCAGTTAGAATTTGGACAAGGTTTGTATAGGTTTGTATATGCGAATTGCAATTTGTGTAGGCAGGTAAGGAAGGGATTTTTTTCTCCATCTGCTTTAGTTGAAGTATAAGTGGGTCGCTCCCAGTCTTTTGTTCTGTGGTTCTTTGCTTGGTTTGTTTAGTCCTTAGTATTATTTGAAGATTGCAATTTTCAATAACCGAGGGTCTTGTATAATTACAAGTGTATCGATAGAGATAGCCCCTTGAAGTTTGAAGCTAGATGAGTGAGCTATAAGATGCCTGATCTTAGCAAATTTGAAGATTTGTGTTGGCCAACTTTGTATACGTTTGGATTAGCCGGTTTACAAACATATTTCTTCCTTGGTGATTTTGTATCCCCAGGGAATTAAAATATGACATGATACAAAACAAGGATCCTTTGCTCTTTGCAATTTTATGAATGTCGATATGCAGAACGATTTTTGGTGTTCTGCCAGCTAAAGCTAGTGAATTGAGTGTATTTTCGTTTTCCTGCACATACAGCTAGTGCTGTTGGGCTGTTTATACAGTCTTTTGGAACACTATTGAGAACTGTTTCTTGTAAATATGACTTACAGCTACTTGGTTTAAGTACAGTCTGGACTGTCCTGTTTTCATCCTGAGTGTTGCTTTGTGGGTTTAAATGTGTGTTTAAATGTTTATGTGGTTTTTCTCATTAGTGTAACTTCAGTATGTACATAGCATTCGCGCAATTTATGAAAGCGCTGTATTGTGTGTCCTGAATGTTTCAACACTTTTGTCTATGTCTGAAATGAGCTCAATATGTGTGTGGGTCACATTTAATGGATATAAATAAGGCCCCAAACAAAAACAAAATTACCTATTTTTGCAAAAATAAATAAATTTGCAGCATTTTTCCTTAGATGCACTGTATTAGATGTTCACAGGCAAACCTTTCAGATGCAGTATATTTGATTGGAATGTTCATTCAGCCAGCACTTTTTCAGTTAAACACGGGTGGAATTTTGCATAACAGTCCTTTTAAATAAATGTGGCAAAAAAAAATGTGACGCAGGATTGTGACGCGTTTTAAGTTAGGCATATGCGCTTAGGTTCGTGAGTTACTGCATCTAAATGATAGGCAAGGGATGCAGCGGACTCCTATATGTAGAACAATCACAAAAAGGAATAATTGTTTTTTTTTAGAAGACAAAAATTATTAATTATGAAAAAATAATTTTTAAAAATAAGTGCTACAAAAATCGTTTTTTAATATTTATAAAGCTTAACACTCATACTATGACCTCCTAGCATTAAAATTTGATTTAAGTTATGTTGCATCACTAAAATGACAAGTATTCGTGTGTATAATTTCCCCTTTGGCTTAGGCGCAAGCAAGCTAATTTTTATAAAGTATAAGTTATTATTTTCAAGTACCTGACTCATGGGTTATGTAATAAACATTCTAGTAATGCATATTATGCAAGAAAATTGTAGGATATTCATTTTTTAATGCCCAAAATATGAAAGTCGATTTTGAGTAAAAGCACTGTTTAAACTGCATTTTGCTTTCATTCAGAGTGTTTTTTTAAAGTGTCTCAGGCTTATGCAAATGCATACATTTAGGTTTTGATATATATTTGCAGGTTGTGCCCTCTTATGATTCAGTGGGTTAATGTACCAGTATACAGGTTTGTTTTAATATCAGGGTTGAAGATTCTAGCTTCAGCTAGGCCTACGGAAAGTTTTTTTATTTAAGACTGATGAAGTGTGTACCATAGGATTGCAACAAGCATTTACTCTAAAAAACTGGTCTGTGTGTCTTTAGGTTTTGAGAAACATTGACAGTTAATGTAGTTTAATGATCTGGGAATAGAGATCATTTTGGCGCCTAAAAAAAAGAGAAATTATTTTTCAAAATAGAGTGAATTATTGCAGGTTAGATAGAGCCTACTGGCTTTGTCAGCTTCAATGTGGCAGAGGCTGGGGCCCGGGAGAATTTGCAGAGGCTGGCTCGAGTGCGCTGCTGAGATGTTATCTTTTAGTTTCCTGTAAACAATGGAGAAGGCTGTCATGTTGACATTTGTGACCCTTTAATTAGGACTTTGCCTCTGAGGAATGCAGAATGACATCTCTGAACGGGCATCTAGGGGTGAGGTTTCTGGTTTCTCGGTGAAAACATCAATAAAATGAAAGACCTTAATATAAAAGGGAAAATAAAAAGGGTTTCTTTGGAAATACCAAAAATCGTGTTACATGCTCTGTAGAACTGATACATTTGTGTCTCCACGCTAAGGAAAATAATGTTTGCTAGCTGCGTTTATTTTACAGAAAATGAAGTGTTGCATTAAGTCTTAGATAGAAAATAAGATGCAGCCCTTTTCCAAATTTTGAAGGCTACAGGCCTACGTAAAAAAAGATTTGCTCATTAGGTATTATTTTTTCAGTGCACATTATAGGTACCAAATTAATATGGAGTGTCAGTATAACCATTTCTTTTAGAACGGTAAAAATAAGATGGCTTGCTGTTGCGAGGTGAACTGACAAGAGAGTAACAGTTATGTAATGTAACTTTATTTTTGTGTATGTTACAATGTTTTTTTGTGTTGTGTATTTTTCTGCTTCTGCCAACAGATTATTCATGGATTGTTCTAGGTGATTTAAAGCAGACAAGACACGTGAGTTTGGTTTATTGAAAGGAGATGTGTTTTTGCGTAATTTCTTTGGAAAGAAATGTTCATGTGTTTTTATGTTTGTGTCTTTGGTCCTATAATGAAGTATTCTTGCTGGTCCTGTATGTTAGAAAGTGGTATTTGACAACAGATATCTACTACGGGTGATCTATTGTCAAAAGCAGGGTGAGAGTAAAATAAAAAGTGTAATTTTGGTGTAATTTTGATTTTTATTTTAAGCCTGAGGCCTGGACTTTGGGTTTTGGGCTGCATGAATGCATGCGTTACCGCTTATTTACATGTGCTGCATGTATATGTGATGGCTTGACATATGTTGTTTTTGTTTTATGTTGCTGCTTGAGAAAATATTACAAGTTTACCTGTGTTGTAAAAGGATATATGTGACGATGTGTATCCTGAAACAGTTGGGTAGATTTGCTTTGACACTAAATTTCATAAAAAGACAGGCAGCACTTTTACCAGTGCATGCCTAAATTTGGCTATAATGATATTGAAGAAAACTAAAAAGATATACAGAATCAAAGTGTGTCATCTGCTGTTAGTCACTTACTGCACATTCCCTTAAAGGAATAGGCAGCCCTAAATTGTTATGTATCCTTGATTGGACCTAAGGATGGAATTATAGATCTGTGACTCAAGGTGACCTAATTTCTATATTGCATTACTTAATCATGTTTTGTTTCCCAAATAGCATATGGCTTTGTCCCTTGAATGGAAACCAGGTTTCATTTTTCTCTCCCTGAAGAGAGAACAGGAACATTAGTTAGGATTACCGTATATGGTGTAGTTGCCAGCGGTAGAATTAGAATTTGTGTAACTTTGGTCTTTTGTGTATTCCCCGTACTCTTGGTGCTGTGTCACATGCCTGAGGCACCCAAGCAAACTCTTGTTCTTCCTATAGATTTTTCTTTTGTTGCTTCTCCCCTGACCAATGTCGCATTTTGCTTAGTTATTAGGGATTTTAGTTGTGTCCTAGTCTCATTTCCCCTTCTCCATATTTTCGCCATGTAAATGTTGGCATATATACATGCCCCTGGAAATCCCATATGCCAATATTTACATGGCGAAATTTGAGCTTGATTACATTCTTGAAGATCTCACTTGGAAACAGGGCATAGTATATTATAGACGCTACATTGACGACATATTCATAATATGGAATCGTCCAACTTCAGAATTACTCCACAATATCAACAGCTTGAACCTAGTTGATCCAAGAATCCAGTTCACACATAACGTAAGTACAACATCATTACCCTTTTCGGATGTTCTTGTTGAAATTAAAAATGATTCTATCCAAACAAAATTACACAAGAAAGCAATGGATAAGAATACAGCACTACTGTATGGAAGTTTCCACCCGGCAAACCTGATAAATAATCTTCCTGTATCTCAGTTTATGAAGATTAAAAGAATATCTTCAAATAAAGAACAATGTGACAAAAGTTTGGAGGAGCAGAAACAGAGATATCTTGATAGAGGCTACCCCAAAAAATTACTGGAGGCGCATCTGGAAAAGATTAAAACAATACCTAGGACAGAACTTTTGCAAAAGAAACCAAAGACAGTGAATACAATGATGGCCTTTGTATCCAAATATTCAACAGCTTCCAGGGATATAAAGAAAGTAATCCTAAAAAGATGGGAGATCTTGCTAGCAGAGAAGGACTTTGGGACACTATTTGTCGATAGGCCATTATTTGCCTATAAAAGAGCCCAAAATTTGAAGGAGCTTTTAAGTAAGCCAACAAAAGAAATTTCGCAGCAACAAGTGGCTTTTAAAGGCACAACTCGGTGTTTCAACTGTAAAAATTGCAACAATGCCATACTAGGGAATGTTTTATTGCATCCAGGTACTGGTGAAAAAATAGCACTCAGACATACAACCAACTGCAATTCTGAACACGTGGTTTACTCAATTAAATGCCCATGCAGGCTACTATACATCGGGAAGACCGATAGGAAATTAAAATTGAGACTTTCTGAACACAAGAGTCGAATTTGCAACATAAACCATACTTCACCGTTGGCTAAGCATTGGACTGAAAAATGTAATTCCATAGCTCAACTCCGATTTCAAATTATTGAGTTAGTACCGCAGAGACTAGGAATGCACAACGCGAAAATTCTTCTCCAGAGAGAAGCTTTCTGGATACGTAAATTACAGACACTGATCCCAAATGGGTTAAATGACAAGATGGAGATGATATGTTTTCTCTGAGTTTCTAACACATCTCCAGGGGCTCAAACACACAGTGATATGCATGTACACAACACCACTTATATTATTAGCTGTAAGGTCAAATAAGGTTTTCTTCATTAAAACGAGTTTTTATTTGTAAAAACTATCCTCATAGATTGTAAATAGGCAGGAATGTACGTAGGTCATCATTATATTTCTTTAATAGAGAGTGGATTATTTATAGATTGTAAACAGGCAGGAATGTCTGCATGTCATTATTTACTATGTTGGTATGGTAGATAGTGGAAATTCCTTTTTGATATGTTCTTCAGTGTAATTTGATTGCGACTTCCTTTTTTGTTAGGTGTATTGACAAAATGATAAAAAACCTAATAGTCACCATTTTGCTAATAACGTATGTCTAGCCCACACCATCTATTAATGGCGACTGAATCAGCACGTTAAACTCACTATAATTTTTTCCTCCATGATTGAACACAGTCCAGGTGAAAATGGTCATAATTTAATAAACAAACAAAGACGACTCGTAGTTCAGGATAACTTTCTATGAAAGCGATACTCCGCTTTAAAATTAAAATATAATTGCTTCTTGCGGAATTCACAGTATGGGAAGCCATTAATAAGGGAGGCATCGAGTGAGTGGTGGACGCTGCCCAATGGCGATTATTCCCCAAGCCGAGACTGTGTTGAATCCTCTGTCTATGTCTACGCATCAAGTAGCATGGAAGTAATAATAAAGAAAGGACTTCTGCTTACTGCTCAGTTTTCAGCCGGCAAGCGAGGTGCTGGACGCTTAGTCAAACGGCAGCAATTCAAGTTAAAACGGTAAGCTCTCTCTCGAAGGAATGGCGTACGCATGAAGTATCGAGCCCAGTTGGAGTGGCAATCGCTATAATAGATTTATCCTTTATATTTCCAGTATCATGAATTGAGACCGCAGCGAGACCCAAGTTTAATCTACAAGGCTCGCAGGTAAAAGCGCGTCGTTTCAACTATTGACAACCCGCAAATATCTTATAATATAGTATCATACTCATGGGCAATGATAATTTTTGTCCCACTCAGGTCTTTTCACGAACGCGATACTCTGACAAACTACAGGTGAGCTAATAACTAGAGTTTAAACATGTGTTACATTTGATCTGGGTTCACCCATGGAATGTTTTTAAACAACAACCGTCCCCTCCTTCTTCTGTTACAGATATTTCAGAGCGTATAAAATTTCATGTAACCTTATTTTGTCTCCCTGACTGCATAGTCTAGCTCCGAATTAAATAAAATTCACCCTCCTTAATCGCGCTACATTTTTTCTTTAGATAGAATACTGCCAAGCAATTAGAGCAAGTTAACAAGGAATCTTACGACCTCCCTGTACTCTTGGTAAGAATTAGTTGAGCAAACACAGTTCGCAGATTTAAATACCTCCGCAAGCAACAAAAGTAACACATTTTCCTTGTTTGTTTCTTTTTCAAACAGACCCCCGACGAAGGGGCTATAGCCCCGGAAATGCATTGGGTTTTCATTTCTATCTTGTTTTTGAAAATGTAAATTTGATTGTATTTACAATGTTACAATGACGAAATAATTGCTGACATTGCAAGCAAAAATGTATGAACATAGAATGAAAATGTGATGTTCTTATCAGTTAAAATATTGATAAAAATAAATCAAATGAAATATAGGAGAATTTGTATTTTTGTAGTGCGTACTAGAGTCCTGGTGACTTATTGCACCAGGCCACATACATTCTTCATTTAGTGGGCAGGCACTAATCTAGCACAGCACACGTATCGAAACAACATTTTTTAAAAAATAAGTTAAAACTGAGTGCAGTACCCTTCTTCATTCATTCTCTAATCATTGAGCCACACTTTTCCACTATGCTAACTTTCTAAAAGTAGCAGTTGCAAACACAGGATATTAAAATAAACCTTGCTAAAGGAAATATTTTATTTTTCTGAGTTCAGGCATACCAAACTCGACATGCCACCGTGTTCCCTGAGCCGGCCGGGACTATAGCGTGTAATCAATCAATCAATCAATCAATCAAGCATTTGTATAGCGCGCTACTCACCCGAAGCGTCTCAAGGCGCTGGGGGAAGGGGGTCTGCTACTGCTCGAACAGCCAGGTCTTGACTTGCTTCCTGAAGGAGAGGTGGTCTTGGGTCAGGCGGAGGTGGATGGGGAGGGAGTTCTACGTCTTGGCAGCCAGGTAGGAGAAGGATCTTCCTCCCGATGTGACTCTTCGGATGCGGGGCACGGCGGCGAGGGCGTGGCTGGTCGATTGTGCTGGCGGGTGGGAGTGTAGAAGGTCAGGCGGTCGTTGAGGTATCTTGGGCCTTGGTTGTGGAGAGCTTTGTGTGCGTGGGTGAGGAGTCGGAACGTGATTCTCTTGCTGACGGAGAGCCAGTGCAGGTTTCTCAGGTGTTCGGAGATGTGGCTATGTCGGGGAATGTCCCGGATGAGGCGTACTGAGGCGTTCTGGATGCGTTGGAGTCTCTTCTGAAGTTTGGCTGTGGTTCCGGCATAGAGGGAGTTGCCGTAGTCCAGACGGCTGGTGACGAGGGCCTGGGTGACCGTCTTCCTGGTTTCGGTGGGGATCCACCGGAAGATCTTACGTAGCATGTGGAGGATGTTGAAGCATGACGAGGAGACGGCGTTGACTTGTCTGGTCATGGAGAGGGAGGAGTCCAGGATGAAGCCCAGGTTGCGTGCGGGGTCTGTCGGTTTGGGTGCGCTGCCCAGGGCAGGGGGCCACCAGGAGTCATCCCAGGCGGAGGGTGAAGATCCCAGGATGAGGACTTCCATCTTATCTGAGTTCAGTTTCAGGCGGCTGTTCATCATCCACTCGGCTACGTCTTTCATCCCTTTGTGTAGGTTGGTTCTGGCGGTGTCGTTGGTGAGGGAGAGGATCAGCTGCGTGTCGTCAGCGTAGGAGATGATGTTGAGGTTGTGTTGGCGTGCGATGGCCGCAAGGGGGCTCATGTAGATGTTGAATAGCGTGGGGCTGAGTGAGGACACTTGGGGTACGCGGCAGATGACTTCGGTGGCCTCGGATCTGAACAGGGGAGGCGGACTCTCTGGGTTCTTCCAGCCAGGAAGGAGATGATCCACTCCAGTGCCTTCTCTTGGATTCCGAGGTTGCTGAGGCGTTGTACTAGGGTGCGGTGGCAGACCGTGTCGAACGCCGCGGAGAGGTCCAGGAGGATGAGGGCCGCTGTTTCTCCGTTGTCGAGCAGGGATCTGATGTCGTCGGTGGCTGCGATGAGGGCGGTCTCGGTGCTGTGGTTGGCCTGGAAGCCAGACTGTGAGTGGTCGAGGAATCCATTTGTCTCGAGGAAGGCGGCCAGCTGTCTGTTGACGGTCTTCTCAATGACTTTGGCAGGAAAAGGAAGGAGCGAGATGGGTCGGTAGTTTTTGAGTTTGGTGGGGTCTGCTGACGGTGGTGGTGTCGAAGTAGGCGTTGATGATGTCCCGCAGGTGGGGTGCGATGACGGAGTCGGCCTTGTTGAAGACGTGGTGAGGGCAGGGGTCGGTTGGTGATCCGGAGTGGATGGAGTTCATCGTGCGGATGGTGTCTTCGGTATTAGTTCCAGCCGCTCACCTTGGCCTAAGAGAACAGGCAGCCCTTCAATAGTGAAGAACGAAAAAGGACGGTAATTCACTACTAGGACATGCCACACACATCCGGGCTTGTCCTACCTTACGCTTACAATGCACCCTGCCCGTGGGCCTACCATAGGGGTGACTGATATGAATGTTAGGGAAGGTTTAGGGACTGACAAGTGTGGGCACTTGCACAGTCAGCGTGACAGTACCTGACTGTACGCAGGGTCTGCAATGGCGGACCCGAGACATCTTTTACGAGGCTGCTTCGGTGGGAGGCGCAACCAGCGCTGCAGGCCCACTAGCGGCATTTGTATCTACAATCCCCGGCACTCCAGGTGCACGTTACTGGGGTCTGACAGTAAACAAAATAAGCCAATCATGGAGATCAATTACGGATACACTTTACCTAGGGAGCATTTGCACTGCGGCACGGATTGCCGTGGTGCAGTGCCCTGAGCATCGAACACCAGCAAAACATCTGAGGCACATCAGCAAAAAGTGGAAGGGAGACTCCGCCAAGGTGCCAGGTCTAACACCGATAAATAGCCTTTCACAGTAGGCACAGCAAAACCCTGCTGAGCTAAAGAAAGAGCAAACTGAAGGATGTTGGATAAACGAGCCCTTAAGGGGTCAATAGACTTCTCTCCACACCATGAGACAAATTTGGACAACCTATAGGAATAAATAGACTTGGTGGCGTGTCGCCTGGCCGAAAGAATCCCATCCACCACGTCAGGCGGGAGAGAAAAAGAATTGAAGATTGCCCTGTTCAATCTCCAGTCATGAAGGTGTAAGCTCTGGAGGTGTGGGTGTAGAACCTACCCATGCGACTGCGAGAGGAGGTCTGCCCTGAGAGGGAGATGGAGCGGAGGGCACGAGGAGAGGTGGAGAAGATTTGTGTACCACACCCTTCTTGGCCAATTCAGGGCGATCAATTTAACTTGGGCCCGGTCTTGGTGAATTTTCCTTAGAACCCAAGGAATCAAGGGTATGGGATGAAACGCGTAAAGGAGTTGTGAGTCCCAACTCAACTGAAACACGTCCCCCAAAGCTCCCTGCATTGGATACTGGATACTGCAGAATAACGGGCAGTGAGCGTTCTCGTGAGTGGCAAATAGGTCCACCCTAGGGGTTCCCCACATCTGAAAGACGTGACAAACCACCTCTGGATGAAGCCTCCACTCGTGGTCGGCAGAGAACTGCCAACTGAGACTGTCTGCACGTACGTTCAGAACTCCGGCCAGATGATTTGCCATCAGACATATCTGATGGTCCTGATCGACACCATCCAGTCTTCTTGCTGCAGTGTTTGAAGAACCTGCGCTAGGGTGAGCATCTTGAACTTTTCTTGCTTCAGAAAAAGGTTCAAGATCCTGAGATCCAGGATTGGACGCAGTCTGCCATCCTTCTTGGGAATCGGGAAATATCAGGAGTAGCAACCGTGACCCGTTTCCCGCTCTGGCACCACTTCTATCACACCTTTCTTCAGTAAAGTTAGGACTTCCTCCTGCAAGAGAAGAAGGTGGTCCTCCGAGCAAGCCCCTTGGCAAGGAGGGTAATTTGGAGGGAATTCCCGAAAGGGAAGAGCATACCCATTCTCCACAAGATTGAGAACCCAAAGGTCTGTAGTGACTGATTCCCAATCTTGTAAAAAATGACCAAGCTGACCCCCCACAGGACCAACATGATCCAGAATGGTGGATCTAGGGCTGCTTTGCTGTGGTAATAGGGGGAGAGGTAGAGGAGGAGGAGGAGGAGGGATGACGACCTTACCAGAGGGCGTGAAAGTTAAAATCAGGTGTAAAAATAGTAACAAGTGAAAAAAACAAACCATCAAGTTGTCGGATTTACCTCAGTTGTGAGGAACCTGTATAGTTTGCAAATTAAAAGACCCACACCCCATAGGTCTCGGAAGGGGGGTGTAGGCGACAATGGCACACCGCCCGCAATGCCTTGCACCCGCTGGGCACCTAGCTACTCCTGCAACTGGACCTCGTGGGCCTTAGCGCGCCCACACCGCTGAGGTACACTACTAACGGTCCTGAAGAAAGCTGAGTAAAACTACACATATACGGGCAGAACCATGTCGACCCCACTTTAAGTGGAAATATCCAAACCATTATTTGGTAGATTTCCCTTCACATATGTTTTTAACTATGTCGGACTGACCATTGAATAAACTTTTGTGTGGTACAGTTCCTTGACATTTTTAAATCACAAATCATTTTTCACACTATTGTCACGAAAAACCAGCTCCGCAGCATCCTGGCGTTGTAGCACACCAGGGAGGCATTCGGCTTCTCCTGGTGGGCCCGATGATGAAGCATGTCACCACCCAGGGTGGTGAGTGAGGGCGTCCTAAGAAATCCCTAATGATTTCTAGTGTGAGTCATTGAGGTTATTACTTTCTTTCTCTGTTTTTGTGCTTGCATACCCTAGTCTTTTGACAATCGTCATTGAATGGTAGTAAAGGTTCTATTACTGCAAAAGAGGAATGGAGCACTTCTGTCAGAATATTAGATTTAAATTCTGCTGTAGGGATTTGTAGACCCAAAAGATCAGCAGCCTTACGTATGACAGTGTAGTAGGGAGCCACATCTTTAGAGGGAACCTCCGAAGGAGGAGAAAGTTGCCATTCTGGTGACAAATCCAGACCACTTGCCACTCTTAAGTTTTCAAAAAAGTCCTCTGACTCCTGAAGCTCACCTTCCTCTATCTCATTCTCCCTATATTGCTGTTCCTCTAACAAGCTTTGTGCCTCCCATCTGGACCTTATCCTTTGGGCCGGCGCCGACGGAGTCGTACACGGCTCCAATGCATTCGGAATTGGCGTCAAGCCCGGATCCAAAGGCAGAATCGAACTTGAACGAGGTCGAGCTGACGGCGCCAGAGATGGTGGAATCGGCGTCGGCGTCCTCGGCGCCAGGAAATGCCTGAACGGAGCTGCAGGAAGAAAAGGCATAAAGGGAGCCTGAGCGTAGGCTTGAGGAACCCCTAAATTGAACGCCATAGGACCCATGGGACCCGAAGGTGCACCAGAGGGGTACATTCCCCTCGCAAAGACACCATACATAGCATTAAGATAATGCGATGGGTTTTGCCTGGACCAAGAAAAGGAGGGTACTCGCCTGGAATACGCTCAGGCATAGGCATCACCGGATTCGGGCATACTGACACCGACGGTGGATCCATTGGAGTCGAAGGCCCTTCAGGTACTGGTACCTCTTCTACTGGAGCCGGAGAGTGTTCCGGAGATGAAGAAGGAATAGGCGCTGGCGACTGCGCCGGTGAAGCCACAGGTGAAGTTGCTTTCTCTGGAGAAGGAGATACATAGTCCTCACGATGTCGATGGACTTTCGAGGAGGACATCTGAGTTTCATCCTTATCCAAACGGCATCGAGAGCCGTGCCTCTTCTTCTTCTTATGCTTCTTGGGTTTTGAAGCATTACCCGGCGTCGACTTTGAGCCCGACCTCGACCTCGACCTGGATCGCGACCTCTCTCTTCTCTGGCCTCTCTTTTCCTTACGCATCTTCGCCATAAACAACTTTGCTTCCCTTTCTTTCAGAGCTTTCGGGTTCATTTTCCTGCAGGAAGCGCAATCCTCGACGTCATGGTCCAATGACAAACATCATACGCAGTCATCGTGAGGATCTGTTATGGGCATGTGTCCACCGCACTCCCTGCATGGCTTGAATCCTGATTTTCTCGACATCTTCAAAAAGAGAAACAAAAGAGAACAGAATACAATCTAAAAACACAAAGTATCAATGCAACTACGGAGAGTCCCCAAAAAAACGTTAGCGTCGACGGAGCGGAAAAAAGGGAACTGACGTCACCACGCCAACGAGGCGCTCTTATGGCTCCAGTGATGTCAGTGAGGTTGCAAGCAAAGTTATGCCTCTGTGACGTCGTCCTCGTCCTCTTCGGCGTGGAGAGCTACAAAAGTTTCCGACTGCTGCTGACGCAGGATATATTCACAAGGTGAGGAATCCACTGGCAGATGTATCCATCAGAAAGGTCGGACTAGGAAGGTTTGGAGGCTGCTGCAGAGGGAGCATTTGGTGGACTGGCCGGCCCGCTGGCCCTCAGACCCATGGCGCTGGGTCCCACGTCCCTGGCCGCACAGAGGCTGGGTAGCTTGCGCAGGCCTGTGGCCCTGGGTGGAGCGTGGTGAGGCACCCTTCCATAGCCCCAAAAGGGGTGAAAAGCAGACTGCACTGGACGAGAGGTGGCAGCAAGGCTCAAAGATCTGACCGTAGCTCTATAGTCCTTGAAGCGCTTGAGCGCATTGTCCGCCTTGTCGCCGAACAATTGTCAATGGACATCCCCAGAGAAGCCAGTGAATCTAAGCCAGAAATAGCAACTGCGGTTTACTGACGTAGAAATCGTTCTACCCAGAGAGTTGGTGGCATCCAGCCCACATCGGATGGCAAAATTTGCTGCGTCTCTACCCTCTGCAACTGCACAGGAGAGTACAGCCCGAGCCTCCTCCGGGCACTCTGGCAGCACTTGCAGAGCAGGTGTAATGGCTCAAGAGACATGCGGTGTTCACTGACCGCAGTCCTAAACTGGCGGAAGAAAACATCTTCTTCCCAAGATAGTCGAGCTTCTGGGATTCCCTATCTGGGGGAGTATTAGGGAACGCGCCTTTGGAGCTCGAGGGTTGTACTAACATGCTCTCAGGGGTAGGGTGTTGGGAGAGGAAAAGTGGGTCACCAGAGGACGGGTGGTGGCATCGGGCAATCATCCTATCCACAGGGGCCCCTGTGCTGGGCTTGGACCAAGTGCCCAGAAGGACGTCCGTGAGGGCCTCATTAAACTGCGGCAGGTGCTCCAAAGATGCCTCTACCAGCTGAAGCACCTCAGTCAGGAGGTTAGTCCTGACTGCCATTATAGGAAGCTCAAGGCCCAAGGCCTCAGCCACCCTATGCAACACACAGCACAGGATGCTCCCTCCTCCATTGCCACGGTAAGGGGAGACACCATGCCAAGGCCTAGAGAGGTATCCAAACCACAGGCATCACCAAACTCCTCTCGCCAGTCTGGCTCCTCAAGTTAGTCAGTTAGAGGGTCACCAGACCCCTCCCAGTCTTCCTCACCCTCCTCTGGCTGCCAGTCGGGGAGATAGGAAGCACCAGGAATAAACAGTGGGATGAAAGTACCCTCACAGGGTGAGTCGTCACTGGAATCGGCACCGGGGAAGGGACAGTGAGGTCAACCTGCACCGATCCAGATCCAGGCCTGGATCCATGGGGGCCCAGTGGCAGAGGGGCCAGAGCCACCGGCATCGAAGGCCTAGGGCCGCCAGCCGAATCTGTGGGGCCCAAAGGCACGCCTTAGGAGTTGGGATCCCCAAAGATGCTATGCAGCGCTTCATAGAACTGACGAAGCTGGGCAGGGAACGCTCCGGCTCCAGGAAAGGGAGGGAAGCACAAAACCGTCCCAGAAGTGGAATCCGAAGAAGAAGCCGGAGAGCAATGAAGCTCCGGCCTTCTTCTTGTGTTTCAACTTACCCAAGGAGTGTGAAGACTTCGATGACGAATGGTGATGGCTCCGCAACTGGTCCCGCGACCTTCCTTTCGACCGGGACCTCGAGTGGAGGAGCGGAGTAGACTGCCGGGCCTCCAGAATCTTTTGAAACTGCTCTCGCAAAAACTTTGGGTTCAGAGCCTGGCAGTCAGAGCATGATTTCTGGTCGTGGTTGCGCTCCAGACACCAGAGGCAAACGAGGTGGGGATCGGTCACCGACATCAACTTGTGATAGGGGTCGCAAGGTTTGAAGCAGGGGTGACGGTTGGTCATCCCTCGTGCACCAGGAGTCGAAAGACTCAAAAAGAATGTTGACAAAATTCGAAAAAAAGTTAGTCAAAAAGTGACTAAGGGCACTGCTCTCTCCGGATCTATGCTGGATGGTGTGGAAAAGAAAGAACTGACATCAGTGCGCAAGTGGGGCGTCTAAGTAGACACCGCAACGTCATCCCGGCGACCATGAAGCCGACAACGGACGTGGAGTTGACCGACGCCACCTGCTGACGCACAAGGGTACTGCTATGAAAAGATTTTTCGGATCCGGTCTGATGCCTTTGGGGTAATTCTAAGGTAAGGAATCTATAGCTAATACTCTCTTTCAGATTAGCAGGATCCCAGTCAGACTAGCCAAAACATATTCGCACCAGTAAAAAGTGGGGGTGACCATGAAAGCAGATCTTACTTTCCTACACAACCCCTCAATGTAAGGAGATGAGACTAACCTTGCCCAGTTGAGTCTTCCTTTTCTAAGTGGAAATATCAGGAGAGTCCATCTGCGTTGTCATGGTTACTCCCAGGCCTATACTCTGCTGAAAAGTGCATCCCCTGTAAGGAAATGCACCACCTCGAAAAGTTTGGGACTTTCACCCTTCATTTGTTTAAGCCATAAGAGGGGCTTATGGTTTGTCTGAACAAGGAAGTGAGTACCAACCAGGTATGGAATCAACTTCTTCATGGCCCAGACCACAGCTGACTAATGTTTGTCCCTGGGGGGTCAACCTGCTGCTTATAAAAGCTACTGGTTCATCCTAGCCCTCTACATTTAGTTGTGACATAACAGCTTCTACCCCTATCTCAGATGCATCTGTCTGGACAATCAAAGTTTTGGAGTAATCAGGACTTTACAGAATGGGGCAGTGCCACCTGACTTACCACTGGATTGATAAGTGACACAGGAAACTGATCCTCACTGAGAGTTTGGGAGGAGGATAATTCATTACCCTTCCTGCACCTTCTCTTAAGAGCAATCTAGTTCATTCTTTCAGGATCAAGTGCTCCCTCAGTGCTGAGCTGTGTGGCCGGAGCCCTGGTGACAGCAAATGTACTGGCATAGATGACCATCATCTCTGCAGAAGTCCTGAACTCTACTTCAGACCAGGATGAAGTTCCTAAATCATTGCCCAACAATCTACAGGTAGATCGATCTGGAAATACCACAACTTTTTTAGGACAAGTTACTCCTCCCCAGCTGAGATTCACAACTGCCAAGGCATGATCAGTCCTGACATTGCTAGCTTTGGTTACTTGGTACATCTGACCAAGTATGATTTGTTCAGGGGACACACATTTCTCTGTCACCAATGTGACACTGGCCCCTGTGTCCCTGTAAGCCATTGCTTCCTTTCCATTGGTTAAAGGCTGTTGTCTGTTCTTGCCATTGTTAGTAGGACTTGCCAGTAAGATGGCAAGAACCATGTCACTATCACAGATATTAGCATTTAAGTAAGTAATAATAATCTTTATTCGGCAAATTTGATCACCATAAAAGAATACATATACATAATACATTTTCAATTCTCCCGCTAAAACTATAAAATGATACGGCGTATAAAAGAAGGGTCCTGGGTTAAGGAATGCACCACAGTCACTAGTTTACTACAAGCGGTTACAAGCATCAGACCGTTGGTACCCTAGAATGCAATTTCAGTAACCGGGAGCGCGTCACCCATGTACTGCCCAGAAATTTTGCCACCCCGCATATCATGATGGTGATCATGGTGGATGATGAATCGGTAGAAAGTACACGTAGTGCCTGACTATGACACCTCAACCCCAGCTCCCTACATACAGGTTTCAGCCAGATTTTCCGGGCCACTTTGTAGGCGGGGCAGGCAAAGAATAGGTGGGCCACAGTCTCCTTTGGTGCTGCGCAGCCTGGGCACGAACGCAAGGGGGCACCAGAGTTGGACCACCTCGTCATGAAGTCATACACCGGGAGCGTCCCATACCTCAGTTTTAGATATAGCGCTCTATCTAGGGGTTTGGTTATCAGGTCGAGGAAGGGTTCCAGTTTTTTCACCCATTTAATTTGCAAAAATCGATCCGTGAGTGAACCCCCATCCACACCACTCAGTGCCTCGCTCTGTACCCAGTCCCAATATAGCTTTTTAATCACTTCCTTGGGCGGCGGCGTTTGGGACTCCCAAGCATCCCTTAGTCCTAATTTAAGAACCAGGTCTCTCACATTATTCAGCCATCCTATGTTTTTTCCAGTGTCAAGCAGAAGAAGATCATCCAACCCTTCAGCATATTTAGCAAGCTTCTCAGTCCTTCTTAAACGGGTCCAGAAGAGCAATGGGCGTAGCCTCACCAGATCCTTAAGGGCTCTTCTGCCCAAATCAAGTCTCAGGGGGATCAATGGGTTGGAAGCGGGAAGAGCCACCACCTTCCTCAAAAAGTTATTTTCCGCTGTGGAGAGATCTGAAACATTTTCGAACCCCCAGAGCTCGGAGCCATATAATGCCGCCGGAAGAATCTGACCCTCATAATTCGCCATGGCCGGGGAGACAGGTTAACTACTTGACTCGCGGAGCTCCCTCAGAGTCACCCCAGATACTCTTTGGTGGCTGAGTAACATTCTGGCCAGATGGTCCATCCAGGTCATTCGACTATTTATCCGAACTCCAAGATAGTCAAATGAATCGACCAACTCCAGGGGAGCCCCATTAAGCAAGAAGTTATTTTTAAATCTTTTGGAGGGGGAGAGTGGCATCAGTTTAGTTTTCGAGGTGTTGATGGTTAAGCCTCTATTAGTACAGAAGGAACTAAATTGGTTCAAGAGTTTTTGCAGACCCACTGGGGATTTGGAAATCAATAAGGTGTCGTCGGCCAAGAGTAGAGTGGGGATTCTTTCCCCCGCCAGGGATGGGGCATCCGACTCTTCCCCTTTCAGATGGTCCACCACTCCGTTCACGAATAGGGAGAAAAGAGTCGGGGCCATGACACAGCCCTGGCGTACTCCTCTCCTCACAGGGACCCTATCCGTTAACTGTCCCTGGGATCCCCATCTGACCCTCGCATAGTTCCCCTCGTGGAGCTTTACGATTAGACTCAGGAGACTACTGGGAAATCCCATCTCTCCTAGGATCTCCCATAATTTAGCCCGGGGGACCAGGTCAAAAGCTGTCTTGAGATCTATGAAGGCCATGTATAAACTGCCTTTCTTGATGGTAACTGCCTTCCAATAGATAACAAAAAAGCGAAAGACCTGGTCCATCGTGCCTACCTTTCTTCTGAAGCCCGCTTGGAGGTGGGAGAGAATACTAGCCTCCTCCATCCAATCGCCTACCCTTGAGATGATGACCCTACCGACCACTTTCTGGATTATATCTATCAAGCTGATAGGTCTGTAGTTCGCAGGATCATCTCTTGCCCCCTTCTTAAAGCCTGTTACCACCTCTGCCCCCTTCCAAGAATCTGGCACCGGGTGTCCCCTAGCAATCAAGTTCATAATTGTGGCGATTAAATTGGCCCAAGCCAGCGGTTCCGCGATCAACAGGTCCCCAGGGATCCCATCCGGACCGGCCGCCTTCTTGGGGGTTAGATGTCTAATCGCCATCGCTACTTCGGTGGTCGTAAATGGGAGGTCATTCACCCCTGAGGTATCTCCAACGCCAAAACTAGCTACCCCGGGGCTGTTTAACTCTTCATTACCTCCATATAGGGATAAAAATTGATTAAACCATTGCTGGCTGGTTATGTGAGCTGCTAATGGTTGCGATTTCCCCTGCCTGGCTCTGTTAATCAGATCCCAAAAGAGGTTCGGGTTCCTCCTACTCACAGCATTGGATAGGTCTTGCTCAATGCTGTTCCTCCCACTCACGTTTAGCCAGCGATAGTGCTTTCAGGTAGTCCTTCCTGGCCGCTCTAACCAGCAAAGGATCCCTAGAAAGCAGGGCTTTTGTCAGATTTTTCCTTTTGCCCTTACACTGGTCTGAATACCAAGGTTTATTTGAGATGGGAGGTGTGATAGTTTTTCTGTGACTTTTCCCTGTGGAGGTAATAAAATGACTAACTTGTTCGATTGTAGCTTTATACGCTGAGTCAAGGGAAGTGTACGGAAACATACTAATCTGGTTTTCACAGTCCCAGGCCTCCAGGTCAGAGTACAGGCCCTCCACCAGGGATTTAATGGTCCCTAGGTCATCCTCCTTCAGGTTAGCCTTGTCCCATTTCAATCTGCGGTTGTTATTGTATGGGATGATCTCTTTGGTTGTCTTTATGGGGGCATTCACCCTCCTGTCTTTAAAGATGCCCCAATTAAACTTACAACACAGGGGATTATGGTCGCTATCCTGACTTGGGAGCACCTCCATATCAATAAGGTCTGCCCACAAACTAACATCCATTAGGATGTAGTC
Organism: Lissotriton vulgaris; assembly: GCF_964263255.1. NCBI lineage: Eukaryota > Metazoa > Chordata > Amphibia > Caudata > Salamandridae > Lissotriton > Lissotriton vulgaris. The sequence continues at coordinate 36,219,174 of NC_141687.1, read as the reverse complement.
AATTCGGGACGGCCCAGTAAGTCTATTGAAGGTCAGTGCACCTGCCCGGTCGGATATAGTCCTGCCGTTAAGGGCTCTTAACTTATGGTCCCTAGTTAGTGCATTGATTTGGATTGCCCTAGCTGACCATTTTCTAATAGGGGGCAGGGATAAGGTTGGGATGGACCATTTTGAATCTTCGTCTTCAATACCCAGGGGGTCATCTCCGAGGAGGGGTTCAAACGTGCAGTTGAAATCCCCCCCCACGATGATTTTTGCCGATGAAGGGCAGTTAGCTAAGGCTGAATCCAGAGCTGTTAAAATTGAAGAGGCGGTGTCCCTAGGTGCCCATCTGGCATACACGTTAAATAGATCAAGCCTACTTCCCTCTGCGTTTCCTCTAGAAGAGATGTGGAGTATGTCACTACACTCCAAATTGTGGCGTGTGACCTCCCAGTCTAGATCTATTTTAATCCAGACCATGAGGCCTCCTGCCGGTCTACCCTTCCCTTTACTTACTGCTGGCAAAAAGTGGGTGGTGTACCCCGATTTATTTAAGGGCATCAGGCTCCAGGTTTCCTGAAACAGGCAAACATCGAACTTCTCGATGAATGTGTGCCATTCCGGTATATCCAACTTCCTTTTTAACCCTGCTACGTTCCAAGATAGCAAGTTTATTACCCGTCGACCCTTGGGCACTTTTGTGTGAACCCCCTTATTCACACCCTCATTATCCACCGCGGTCATGCAGCTACCCACCTCCTGGACCAAGGGATTAGGGTTTGCAGGGCAGCTAGCCATGCTGACCATACTCCCGGCTACCGGGGAAGCCTCAATAATGGTGTTAGTAATGGAAATTTGAGATAAAGGTGGTCTAACTTGCCCTGTGTCTATACTGCCACGGAGTCGTGGAGCCTCCTCACCAGGGAGACTACTTCTCTCCCCCCTGGGCGCTGAACATCAATCGCAGTCTTCCAGCCCAGAGAGCTGTGAAAACCGATTGTAAGTGTCCAAGGGGGTAAAGGGTCTTAGATGTTCCATCCTGGTGACGTGGTTCATTTTGTGTCTATGGGGCACCGTGGACCAGGCAGAATGATGATCAGCCACCAAGGCAAAGTGTTACCCATACTGGGGATAAATGTTGTTATAAGGCAAGGTAGGGGGTGGCCTTTAGGAGTGGAACTTATTTGGATATTTAGGAGGAGGGGCCTCTGACCTGGGATAGAAATGCATTAGGGCCCGAGGGATGATGCGAGTGTCCCCGTTTCCAGGTGGCCAGTTTAAGATATAATCTACTGCCCGAGGATCTCTAAAGTTAACCACCACTAGGTCCCCCTCTATATCTTTAAGTCTGCTACCCAGCTAAGTTAATCCATCTGACATGGACTATATCCCCATCTATATTGGGTGCTATGGGCCTATATGTCCTCAACCAGTGAATGATTTTATTTTTAAGATCAACGTATCCCTCCTTCTTATTTTCAGCTAATGGAGGGACCCCAGTCAAGACCACCACAAAGGGCACTGCTTCTGGGGGAATCTCCACTTGTGGCACCTTTTTCCGTGGGTCTCTAGTATATCTACCTTCCCCTTGGTTGTTCTGTTTATTACTTGTCGGGGCCTTTGAGACTGGCTTTTTGGGGTCACCAACCGTTTCAGTTGCTGGTGTGTTTAGATGTTTAGGAGGGGGTGGATTTTGGGAGCAAAGGTCGACCCTACCCTGGGGCTGTGTCTTGTGTTTGGCCGGCTGAGATAGGGCAGTTGGGATATTAGGAACAGTGGTAGTGGGGGGCCTGGCCGGAGGTGTGGAATGCGCCACCCCACTCCCCTGGGCTTTGGTCAGAGTAACCATGCTGTTTATAGCAGTCTCCAAAATGGTCAGTCTAATTTCAACCTTTTTAATGGTCTCATTAATAGGTAAAAAGAGAGATCTCAGCAGAAACTCCAAGTTCCCTATTAATGAGGGGGGAGGTGGAATAACTGATGCTATAACCCCAGCATTGCTGTCAGGAACCACGGCCTATGCAGCTGCTTCAGGTGAACTGTTTTCCAATGGTGGTACTACTGCTGGTGGAAGATCCGGCCCCTCTGCTAGGGCACTCTCAATTTGATTGAGGGTTTTTGGCCCTTTACCAAAATCATAATGCAGGATTTTAGCTTTACCTAGTGCCACCCTTAGTTTCCTCCTTTTTTTACTTGGTGGTGGGCGGTGAATCTGGGCAACAACTAAATGCTTAGGTTTCTGTTTCCTAGGCTTGGCTGTGACAGTGATGCAACCGGGGCTAGGGGTAGGGGAAACAATTATAGTGTTATCCGAGGGCAAGCAAGGTGTGGATGAAAAATCCCGAAACAAAAGGGGAACACCTTCTTGACTAGCATTATCCCCAATCAAGTCTAGTGAGCCTCCCTCCCGGGTCAAAACAAGAGGAGTACTGTCAATGAGGGGTCTATTTTTCATGCTCTCAACTGAGCGACGCCGCTCAGCCCTGCGCTCAGCTAAGATAGAGTCCTTATCACCCTCACTCCGAACCTTGGGGAAATAATTGTCCAAAGACCCATTGCGTAGTCTTCCTTTCTTCCCAGGGGTTTCCTCTTCTGTCAGCATAACCAACGTATGACAGGGCACGGGCCACTGTACTGCAGATGTTAAGGGATAGGCCCAGCCCAGCCTACTCTGGCCTACGAGGGCCTCAGAGGGCCCGCCCTTTGCCCGGGCTTCGCCCCGAGCTCCCTCCCGTGCGCGTCCCGCTGCGCGAGACGGTTAGGATGATTTTATACTCCTAGGTAGAGGGGGAGGCGGGGCTGCAGCGGGAAGAGGCTGCAGGTGTGAGACTGCCTCGCAGTCCCGCAGCGGTGTGGGCGGTGAGGGCGGGTCCTTCCTCTGATGGCGGCAGCTCCCTCAACAGAGCCGCGTCCCAGGCAGCAGATGGGGGTCCAGCTTCAGCGCAAACTTCATGGAGCAGCCCAGCACACAACAGGTCAGCCCACAACTCGGACTGAGTAGCACCCACGCAGCAGGTGCTGCGAAAGTTATTACAGCACCAGGCGGGGGGGCGGGGCCGCTGCGGGAAGAGGCTGCAGGTGTGAGACTGCCTCGCAGTCCTGCAGCGGTGTCGGTGGTGAGGGCGGGTCCTTTCTCTGACGGCGGCAGCTCCCTCAACAGAGCCGCGTCGCAGGCAGCAGATGGGGGTCCAGCTTTAGCGCAAACTTCACGGAGCAGCCCAGCACACAAAAGGTCAGCCCACAACTCGGACTGAGTAGCATTTAAAAAAACTTCGAAATTCACTGAAAAAACCATAGGTTTCACACCAGTTATAGTTAGGAATTAGCATTTAAAAAAACCTATTAAATTCACTGAAAAAAACCACAGGTTTCACACCAGTTATATGTATTCACTAAGATACACTTAATAAGCCAGTTAACCAATCAATTCTTTTTTTTTAAAAACATCCATTTAGACACTTATTTAAACATTTATTCTTCCATCGACCTTTACATATACATATATAAAACATATTTATTTTTCAAAAAGACATACATTCACTGGATGGTGTTATCAGTGATGTCATGAGTGATGTCACTGACCATGTCATGAGTGATGTAATATGTGACGTCATCAGCAGTGCATTGCAGGCGCGCAAGTTATAGTGAGTCCAACTAACTATAACGTGGAAATTTCAATGGTTTTATGCCAGTAAAATTTCCAGCTAACTATACCTGGTGTGAAACCTATGGTTTTTTTCCGTGAATTTAATAGGTTTTTAAAATGCTAATTCCTAACTATAACTGGTGTGAAACCTATGGTTTTTTCAGTGAATTTCAAAGTTTTTTTAAATGCTAATTCCTAACTATAACTGGTGTGAAACCTATGGTTTTTTCAGTGAATTTCATAGGTTTTTTAAATGCTAATTCCTAACTATAACTGGTGTGAAACCTTTGGTTTTTTCAGTGAATTTCAAAGTTTTTTTAATAACAAATTTCTATAGCTATGAAATGAAATATTTTTTATAATGAATCCTATAATGTATGTTTATGTAGTACTATTTTTTTTATGTATATTGTTCTTGGTTTTTTTTGTTGCTCTGGAGCGCTCCCGGTGCGCGTCCTGGTGAGCGCACCGGAAAGCGCAGTATTGCGGCGCGCCCCAAGGCGCGTACCGGTGAGCGTCCCGTTAGCGCTTTTGCCGCGAACGAAAACATCATCGTGACGTATCGCGTAGCCGCGTCCGAGTGATACGCAGGGCGTAAACGCACCCAGAAACACTCGAGCGCATATGATCGCGCAACGTAAGCATCCGATGCGCTTACGCGACGCTCCCCGGGGGGCGTAGCGTAAGCGCGTCGGGTCATGTGAGCTAAAAATAACACTTTTTATTAGTGCCGGACAGTTTTGGTTTCCAAATGATGAAAGCCCTGGTCATGTGACCTGAAATTAACACTTTTCATTGGTTCAGGACAGTTTTTTTTTCCTAATGATGAAAGCCCCCACCTTCTTTCCTCAATCTCACTTTGTACTTTGAGTGAAGAAGACCTGTTGAAAGACATCTCTGTACTTTTTTGGACTGAAAAATGGCTTCAGTAGCCGCGTCCGCGTGATACGCAGGGCGTAAACGCACCCGGAAGCATTCGAGCACATATGATCGCGCAACGTAAGCATCCGACCCGCTTACGCGACGCGCCCCGGGGGCGCGTAGCGTAAGCGCGTCGGGTCATGTGACCTAAAAATAACACTTTTTATTGGTGCAGGACAGTTTTGGTTTCCAAATGATGAAAGCCCTGGTCATGTGACCTGAAATTAACACTTTTCATTGGTTCTGGACAGTTTTCCTAATGATGAAAGCCCCCACCTTTTTTCCTCATTCTGTCTTTGTACTTTGAGTGAAGAAGACCTGTTGAAAGACCTCTCTGTACTTTTTTGGACTGAAAAATGGCTTCAGTAGCAGCAGCAGCAGGAGCATCTCAGCCACCACCACCACCACCACCACCACCACCACCAAGAGGACCACCACAACACCACACTGGTGGAGATAAAGAAGAGGAAGAGGAGGAGGAGGAGGAGGAGGAGGAGGAGGAGGGGAGGAGGACATTCCTGCCAGAAGACAATACCCTATATAGGCCAAAGCCACACATTGTATGGGAGTTTTTTTCCATCCCAAGTGGCCAAAAAAAGGTGAATGGGGGCAGAGTAGACCCCCCCTATCCCCTAGGTTTGATGTGGGGGCTATAAAAGGGCCCCGTGGGGCAAAAAATATATATTTTTTTCGATTTACGCGGGGGAGCGCCCGGTACGCGCACTGGGGAGCGTACCATGGGGAAAAAGAATGACAGATTTTTAAAAAAATGAAGCCTTTTTTAATAAATTTGAGGTAGTTCTAAAAAGAACTGTTTTTTTTCTTCTTTTCGTTGTTTTATATTTTTTTATTGTTTTTATGAACATTTTGTTACTTTTTTTGGCTTTTCTGAACAGTTTTATTTTTTTTTTGTATTTTCTTTGGGGAGAAATAAAAAACAGGGAATTGAAAATGGCTCAACTGGAGCACAAAAAAAATCAGGAAAAATTATGGTTTCCTCGGGCATTTGTGGTTATCAATAGCAACATTAATTAGTGTGATGCTTTGCTGACCGTAATTAATTGCTTTGTCGCAATATATACAAACAATTTTGTAATCCTTTAACTTTGTTTGTATATTTGGGACTGTCTCCCTTGCCTCTGGACATAATGGAATTGGTTCTTTTGATGTTGAGGCTCTGGATGTTGATTGGGGTAGCTTACTGCAGAGGTCCCTTAGCTCTGCTGAAGAATAGTTGTTAGGGTGCAAAAGCATCATGTGCCGAATCATAGTATGATTCCCAAAGGAATATTTTTTGTTAGGGTTCCCCCTGGACAGCTCAGCTTTACAGATCAGACAAGTCACCTTTGCAGCGTTGACTTTTTTGAATCCCCTTGGGATTTTGAAAAACTCTCATATGAAGTGCTCTTTTGGTTTGTATGGAGGATTATCTTCAGGCAGGTACTCCCTTGTCTGTTGCTCCTCTTCATCATCCTCCTGCTCTTCTTCTTGACCACCAATGTGATCTTCTGGTGGTATTTTTGATGGTGGTGGTGGTGGGGGGGCAGATGCTCCAGCTGCTGATATGACTGTAGACATCTCTGTAAGGAAAAAGCAGGTCTTCCTCACTCAAATAACAAAGTGAGAATGAGGAAAAAAGGTGGGGGCTTTGATCATTTGGAAAACAAAACTGTTCTGAACCAATAAAAAGTGTTATTTTCAGATCACATGACCTGACGCGTTTACGCTACGCGCCCCCTTGCGCGCCCAGGGGCGCACCCGTAGTCCGCCCCTATGCGTGGTTGGCGGCGCTTACGTTGCGCGATTGTATGCGCTCGGGTGCTTCTGGGTGCGGCTACGCCGTGTGTCATATGACGCATCACGCGGCTACGCGATACGTCACGATGTTTTCGTTCGCGGCAATAGCGCCAACGGGACGCTCCCCGGTACACGCCCCGGGGTGCACCGTAACATTGCGCTCACTGGTGAGCGCATCGGTAAGCGCACCGGGAGCGCTCCAGGGTGAAAAAAATATATATATATGAATAGAAAAAGTATTATATTAATATACAAAATAGGATTTATTTTACAAAAAAATACCTTTCTTAGCTATAGACATTTGCTATTAAATAACCTTAGAAATACACTAAAAAATACATAGGTTTGAGGCCCTATATATAGTTAGGAATTAGCATTTAAAAAACCTATTAAATTCACTGAAAAAACCATAGGTTTCACACCAGTTATAGTTAGCTGGAAATTTTACTGACATAAAACCATTGAAATTCCCACGTTATAGTTAGTTGGACTCACTATAACTTGCGTGCCTGCAATGCACTGCTGATGACGTCACATATTACATCACTCATGACATGGTCAGTAACATCACTCATGACATCACTGATGACACCATCCTTGTGACAGTGACAGACCTCCTTTCAGTGTAATGTAACCCTTGAAACACATATTCAAAAATAGAAACTAACATTTTTAAAAAAATGGAGATACCCATACCAGTTACAACAACCAATTCAGTAATTCCACCATCTATATACACATCCACTCATTCACCAACAGTTCTATATAGTCACTCATACATATACTCACTCATCATATGTAGTGATACACCTATACATCCTGTTACACACCGACAGTCATCCAAATGTTACTCAAAACACATACTCACACATGCAAATAAACTATTGAACATCCATTTATTTGCAGATACAACTATACACACACTACCACCTTACTTCTAAGGAAAGTTACACATACTTACTCACTTAAACAATCACTTATAGAAACACATACTTATTTAAACAGGAACTCTTACAATCTCTCACTCTCACATATACTCACTTATATACATCAATACTCACATATACTAGATTAAAACATATGTCGTTACTGATAAAGACACTAGTGAGACAGTCATTCACTCACTAACACACACATATACACACTCATCCACCCATACAGTCCTGCACATATGCTGTCTTCAAAATACATACAAACAGTGAGTCAGGCATCTATGTGCTAAGTAATACCCCCACCAAACCATAAAGACACTCATACTGATACTAAAAAAACATCTAATAACCCATATACACACACTTGTAGCTACTCACCAACCCATGCAGCCACTTATACACAAAGTGAAACACTGACACATATATTTAAATATTTAAACATTACTCGCTAATATATGTATTCACTAGGATACACTTAATAAGCCAGTTAACAAATCAATTTTTTTTTTTAAAAAACATCCTTTTAGACACTTATTTAAACATTTATTCTTCCATCGACCTTTACATATACATATATAAAACATATTTATTTTTCAGAAAGACACACATTCACTGGATGGTGTCATCAGTGATGTCATGAGTGATGTCACTGACCATGTCATGAGTGATGTAATATGTGACGTCATCAGCAGTGCATTGCAGGTGCGCAGTGAGTCCAACTAACTATAACGTGGGAATTTCAATGGTTTTATGTCAGTAAAATTTCCAGCTAACTATAGCTGGTGTGAAACCTATGGTTTTTTCAGTGAATATATATATATAAATAATTGAGAAAGAATACAAGGGTATTCGAAACGCGTCTGACATCCTGAAAATAAAGACCTGCATTTTCCACAATATTTTGGAGTCTGTATTTCGTCCTTTGGTTGTGTTCCGGCTGGGCACTACAGAGAGGTTCGGAGATATCCAGATATATATATATATATATATATATATGTCTTGGGTGTATCCTATGCATGTCTCTGTGTCTCTGAACTTAATCCTGTATTGCTCAGTGTTAAGCCAAAGCCATCTATGAGTGCACTTTTCAGGACTGAATAATTGTAAGCATCCTCTACTCTAACGGTGAGAAGCTAGTCTCTACCTTTGCTAGCAAAGGAGAGCCACAGGATAGCTGCCAACTGCCTTTGATGGGCCTTCTGAACATTACAGGCCCTCTCAAAGGCAGTGATCCATTTAGCAATATAATCACCCTCCTGGTAAGGAAGGACTATCCTGCTCAGGTTCCTAGTGTCAAAGGATATTTCCTTGATTCTAGGTACACTATTGCTGCCATCATGGGACTTTAATCCCAGTTTCTTCCTAGCTTTCTGTACTTCCATGGTCTCTTTGTCAAGGGCCAACTGATCTTGCCTGAACCCAGGTCTAATTTTCTCAAGTTTGATCAGGTGGTACTCCATTTCCAAGGAGTCCTCCCTCTTGTTAGAGATGGAGGTCCCTATGGAATGATCTGAAGCATTGGACCCGGTAGAGGGAGACCTAGAACTCCTCTGCCTACTATGAACCCTGCAGGGAGGAATAAAGGGGACACCCTCTGTGCCATCTGCAGTATTCCCTGGGGGATCAGAGATTGCCAGTGTGGCGTCCTAAGACTCCTCTTGGCCATGCTCTGAATTAAGGTCATTAGGGGAACCCCTCCTGGCCTCTCTTCTGGATGACTCCCCACCCACATTGTCCTACTGCTCTGTCCCATCAGGATTCTTCTCATCCTGGTGAAGTAGCTGTAAGAGTGTCATATGGTTATTACGTTTCTATATATTGTGTTAAGTTAGCATGTGCTTATTAAATGTTTAAACGCCATATTTTCTTTCTGCTTCGGTTTGCACACGACACCTAATTGTTATTACAGCTTTTAACCTAGACGAAAGATGTGATTTATTTGAGAATAATATATTATTGTACTGGTATCAGTCGTGCCTGGAACACTTGGTACAACTGTCTGCACACTGAGAACTGCACACTCTAAAACAAGGTTGCTGCAGGCCTGATCCTCGCACTACGTTAGTCATAAAACAAATAATGTTTGTGCCAACTTTGGGCTTTACGTGAGTTCAAGATACAGTTACAGGGAATGAGAAAACACACTTGATGCTGGACATGCTGAGAGCTGGTAGCTGTTGATGTGATCTCCTCCTACTGAGAATTTGAGGTATGGGTCCGCCCAGCTAAGAGCCCAGATGAGACCTTCTTAGATATAATATAATATGCTAATTAGGGTGCGCGAAATATAGGTGATACAGAATTCTATAGATTTTTGCATCATAATATGTTATCACCCTTTGCTTACTATGGATTAGTGACTATGCTGCTGACTCTGATTTTTATAATATGTATGTTGATATTATACAAGATACTGCGTTTGAGAATGCTGCATTGAAAAATAAACATTTCAAACTAGCACGTGTTTTCATTGCCTCCCAGTTTCGGTTTGTAATGATAATATAACGAAAGAGTGTTCATGTGTTCCACGATACCTGAGGTATTCTAAGTTCATGTTCTGGATTGTCTAAGACATTGGGAAGTATATACTACCGATGCGATACTGTAGCTAGCTAGGTAAGGGGATTTCTGAAACATAGGTGAGTTGTGGGTCACCCTGGCTCACCCAGGTTCTAGATCTCTGTGCACAGTTCTGTGAGAGAACGGAAACCCTGCGACATGGCGCCCATACGTTGGTTGGCCTTATAACATGACACTCGAGTAGTATATCATTCAAACCTTAACGCCTACATTCCCGTTTCCGGAAAACGGCAGTGTCGGAAAAAACCTACCTATTTTTGAAATAGGTCCTTTTCAAGCTTGAATCTATCTAAAACGGTTTCTTTGAATTACTACCCAGTTGTGCTACAAAGTATAATTTGTTTTTTCTAGTTCCTGTGCTAACATGGCTCAAGCCGTGGACATCCCGCAGCATAGTCGCATTGCGGTGCGTGACCATTTGCGGATGTATGATGTTCCTGTGGAAGGCTTGGCTGTGGTTCTGGTGGTGAGTGCGGAACATGCTTACCCATACGAATTGTTTTATTCGTGGGTGACATTTCCGCCGGTGGACGCTAATTCTGGTGTGTTCCACTCATACACTGCTTCAGATGTACCGGCTGCGTACGCTCCGTACAGAGCACTGGAGGTTCCTATTGACGCTTGGCAGCATGGAGTTTGGTTTGGTGGCGCCCTACCGCACGCTTTAACCGCTCCGAGGTTGGGTCCTTTGTCCATTCCGGGCACTCCTTGGCCCGCTTTGGCTGGATTTACTCCTCACCCTCAACGAGCCACTTGTAACGTGGCTGATCTGCGGCGGCTTCATGAAGTCGCGGTGGGAGTGATTAGAGCGCTTGTTCATTACATTGGCCGTAATGTTCAGGACGCGGCCCCTAGAGGCGCACAGCTTCGAGCAGAACATGCTGGTCTGAAAATCAACCCGGTCATGGTTAATTCCGTGATGGGTAAGAAGCCCCAGGAAAAGGACGATTTTCCGTTCTGGCTTGCTGAAAAATTCGGCCAGCTGGAAGCTGTGTTTCCCAATACGAGTCCTGGTGATAAACACCGGATTCTTACACTGAGTTTGCCGAAAGATCTGGCTCCTGACCTTGCTGACTGTGAGACCTGGGGAAAAACTTTTGCAGCGGTCTATTCGAGGTGCTATGGCTCCCCGTCTGTGACCAATCTGGGTGGGGTCCTTAAACGTGTTCAGGACGAACACGGACCGGAGGCGGCTGTTGAATTGGGCATGCGCCTGTGTGGCTCCTTTGATGTAGTTTGCAATCTGATCCTTGCGAATGTCAAGGGGGATGCAGTGAACTTTCAAGTTGCTAACGCATTAGCGTTGGTACCCGAAGCCGACCGACCCCGACAGTTAGCAAAGATTATTGTGAATGCTTACAAAATGGTGGGCCGCAATGCGAAAGGGGTTAAATCTTTTCCTGAAAAGGAGAAGAAACAGCCCCAGGGTCAGACATCGGAAACTAGTGGTCAACAAAAGTCCAAAAAACAGAATTGGCCTAAAAAGCAGAATCAGGGTAAGCAACAACAACAACAAACACAGGTTTCTGCTCCTGCGTCTCCATTGCCAGCGCAGTCGGAACGTGTTTATGATTTGCGCGACCGCGCGATGATTAAATCGCCTGAGAGGTTTCAGGCTTCTGACCAACGCTCTCCTCGTTCCTTTCTGGACTCATCGGCTACGTCAACCGGTGGTGGAGGGGGCGGCAAGGGCCGGGGTGGCCAACAAGGACGTGGTCAGCCCCGCCCACGTACCAGTGGAGATCAGCAGGAAGGCTCTACGCCCAAGAGACCACATTTTGCCACGAAGAAAGTCGCTGCCCTGACCGCGCATCGTTATGCCGAAGATAGTGAGAACGCGGCTTCGGAATCTGACGTGGGCTCTGACCTTGCTAGACAGCGCAGCAGAGATTACCATAGTGAGAGAGGCCCTCCGTCCACTGTTGAAGGTGACAGCGACTGACATTTATGTTGTGATAGAAACAGCAGATACGCATGTTGCTCCCCCTGAACGACTTTTTGAAATTGTCCTGTTAATTGAAGGTGACATGCAGCGAACTGTAAAAGGGGTATTTTGGGAAAATCTCTCGTCTACGTATGACATTTTGCTTTCGGAGGCTGACTGGCCCCCACCTTTTGTTCTCGCAGCTCCGCGAGGGGAGGAGGTAATCCTACCCAGCTTCGCGCACACTGTGCCGAGGGTGGAGGCGCTGCATTTTGCAGAAGAGTGGGCTCTGGCGCTTGCGCCGGCTGTGTACCGCAATCAATGTGGCTGGGATAAATTGTCACCAAGCCATGAGATTCCTTTACGGTCTCAGCCACAGCCTCAACCTCAATATCCCATACGGCGCGAAGCGAAAGCTTCAGTCGCAGCTATCCTTGAACAATTGGAATATCAAGGTGTAATTGAAACGTGTGTGTCACCGATGAATAACCCCCTTTTTACTGTGAACAAGCCGGACGGCTCATATCGTTTGGTTTTGGATTATAGGCATTTGAACTCGCATTGCCGTAACTGTGCAGTACAGAATACGCACGGCTCTGCGTTAGTGAATAGTCTTGAGTGTAAACGGTTCAAAACCACGCTTGACATTTCCAATGGTTTTTATGCACATAGATTAGATGGTCTAAGTTCCCAATGGACCAGTTTTACGTGCGCCGGTGTGCAAAAAATGTTTAAACGACTCCCAATGGGCTACAAGAACAGTCCTGGAGTTTTTTCCGCACGCATAGTCTCTCTTTTGGAGAGCTTCGACCCAGTTGCTTGTTCGTATGTGGATGACATTTATCTCACAGGCGACGATCTTTGGGAGCATCTGTGTCGAGTAAATAGCATAATTTGTAACTTTGCTGACATGGGTTACAAATTTAACTTTGCAAAATCGCACATTGCAGAGTACACGGTGTTGTTTCTAGGTTACGAGCTTAACCATGAAGGGAAGGGTTTAGCACCCCATTTCCTGGAGAAATGCGCACATTTGTGCTCTCCGACAACACTGAAAAAATTACAATCTCTTCTGGGCTTTCTGAATTTCGGGAGGACTTACATTCCGGAATATGCCCAGCGTATCAAGCCTTTGTATGCTTTGATACAACCAAATTTTTCCAAATCATGCTGGCTGCCTGAGCATTCGGCCATTCTGCAGTCTTTGCAGGCTGATTTGCTCGCTTCTGAATACTTACAGACTCGTGATAACCAGACCAACCTGGTGATAAGAATTATCCCTGGGGCGGTGGGTTTCACGTACCTGACTTTTAATGAAGGAGATACAGTACCTATTGCTTACAAGTCACACTTGTACACTTCGGCTGAATTGCGTTTTTCCACTGTGGAGAAAGTTTTAACGGCTGTGCAGATGGCAATTCTTAAAGAACGTGCCCTGCCACAAGGAAAGCGCATGTTGGTTGTTACCCCGTGTCCTGCCTTAGAGGCGGTTACGAAAGCCAGTGTACCTAATTCCAAAGCTTTACACCCTCGGTGGATTCAATGGGCTGCGTCCTTGACGTCCCAGGATGTCACGTTTATTTTTGACGCCACTTTACGGTCACAGGAGTATTTACAGTATGAATTTGTTCATCCTGCTCCATTAGCAATGCGGCCGTTGGAGGATTTCCATTGCATCATTTACACTGATGGTTCGGCGCAGGTTGCGCATGGCTCTAAACATGCCTACGTTTCCGCTTGCGCCATTGTGGTCGGTGCCATGGTGAACGATGAGTTCGAGTCTAGTGTCGTGCACACGCAGACGCTTGGTGACTGCACCGCACAATTAGCAGAGCTTCGGGCTCTGATGCTTGCATTAGAATACGCGGATCCTAGTGTGACGACTTTGATCGTAAGTGATTCTTACTACTGTGTCCAGTCTTACAATGAGAACTTGTTCTTTTGGATTCAGAATGATTTTCATGACTCCAAAGGTAGCACAATAAAACATAAAACTATCTGGGTCCGAGTGGCGGAACTTAAAGAGAAGCTGCCACTCGTGTTTGTGATTCATACTCTCGGTCATCAGCGCGTGGGGGTCCACGCTGTTGGCAACTCGCTTGCTGATGAAGCAGCGAAGTCAGCGGTATCAAAATACTTAGTTGCAGCAGTCACGAGGTCCAAAAGCAAAATAGATGATGACATCTTGGCAGCTGTAGCTGCAACGGAGAAGGGAAGTAAATATCCTGCGGGATTCCCTTCTAAATACACATACCACTTAAGTCCCAATAAGGTTCCTTATGTGAAAATCCCTGAAGTTGGCGAGCGTTTAGTTCCCAACTCGGATCGCAGAGCTGCTTTGATTACAGCGGCACATGAAGGTGTGGCGTCTGCGCATGCGGGCGTCTCGGCCACTGTAACTCAGCTACAACAGAGATTCTGGTGGCGGGGACTGTACAAACAGGCGCGTGAATATGTTCTTCAATGTGACATTTGCCAGCAGATTAAACCTTCGACTGCTGCGCGTCCGCCTCAGACACAGTTGTACATCTCGAATAAACCACTTGGATGTGTTTATTTGGATCACTGCGGTCCATTTTCTTCTGATACTGCGTATAAGTACATCTTAGTAGCAGTTGACTCATGCACACGCTTTGTGTGGGTATGGCCGCATCGGAGCGCTGATTCACGTACTGTCATTAAGGATTTGCGAGTCTTTGTGGGAATTTTTGCCTGTGGTACCTTCCATTCGGATCAGGGTCCGGCGTTTGCCTCTAAGGCGTATAAGGATGCTATGGTTTCGATGGGGGTCCAAGTAAAATTTTCAAGTCCCTACAGACCCGAGGGTAATAGTGTAGTAGAACGAATGAACCGCGACTTAAAGCAATCTTTGACAGCTCGAGTTATAGGCACTGGCAGTAACTGGTTAGCCCACCTCATAGGCGTGCAGCGTGCGCTTAATAATCTCCCTAGAAGGTCTCTGGGTGGGCGGACCCCATACGAAATGCTCTTTGGTATCAAGATGTATGTACCTGACCTTGATGGGCCGGACTACAAGGCCCAGGCCGGGGCCTTTGACGTAGATGAACATTGCAATGTTTTACAGAATCTACAAAAGACCAGAGACAGTCTTGCAAAGGAACATTTGCCCTCCACATCGGATGATGCGTTGCAGATCCCGGTAGTTGGCTGGCTACCCCAAGTTGGAGAACTGGTTCGAGAGAAGATCGATAACAAGAAAGAGTTTGGTCCCTCATATCGAGCACCAGTTCGAGTCCTTGGAGTGAAGGGCACAAGAACAGTCATTTTACCACCACTTCCAGGTCGTAAGGAAAACAGATTTATTTCTATTGACAATGTCAAGACACACAGGGTGGCCGATTCTTCATAGCATGACACCGGCTGTATCCTGTCCTTCCATGGTGAGGCACTCTGTGCTGGCTATTACATCTGGTGCAGAACAGGAGGTGTCCCTCGAGATGCCTGCCATATCCAGTCCTTTATTAAATACTATTCCTGATACTAACATTGATGAGCTAAACTACACTTATCCTGCTGATTTATCGATGCCTGATTTACAGACCCGTTTGGCAGGCCAGTCCAGATTCTCTTTTGACTCTGTTTCGGAAACTTCAAAGAAACCCACAAACATTGCAAGATATGCCACGTTGTTTAAAAAACATTTTTTAATTCCGCCTTGGACATACATTTGGTTAATCCTATTTTCATTCTATCTTTTTATGTCAATTGGTTTTGTGTTTTATTTTTTCCGCCTGATTGATGGTCACTACGTTAAAGAGAGAACAGGAATTCGGTACCTTAATGGAACATTGGCCCCTCTTTCCTCTTCACATTCTGCGCACAGACTGAAACGAAACTTAAATACAGTTAACATTACTGCTTGGCCTGTCCTTGATGGGATTGTGTGGGATGCGGTTAGGTTTCAGATACATGGGCCTACTGAAGTGATTAATGTTCCAAATGTGCTTAGAGTAAACATGGGAGATGTGATTAAACAAAATATACGTTCTGATGATTGGGATATTCAGGCCGTAGAAGCATTATTCTCGGATTTGAAGTATTATGCTGCCTTCGATGCTGAGGATCTGTATACAGATTCTATTAATTATGGTGATTTGTTTTGTTTTCAACACTATGGTAATCATTTTTTACATAAGACAAATTCCAGGAGGGTTGCTGTAAATTATACACAATGGGAACATTGCCCTGCTCCATTCAGTGGCAGTTCCAATACATTTCTGAAAAAATATACATATTTTACAGACTTTGATCAGTCTAATCCCGAGTCATTTTATTTTAAAATGACACAAAAGCCCATTTCCAAAGTTAGACTTACGGATACAAAATTGCTGTATTCGAAGTCCTTTTTAGACAGGTTGGCTGTAGATGGCTACGAGTTCTGGAAAGGAACAATTGACCTTAAATCGGTTTGGGGTACCAAAGATTGGCAGGTACAAGGCACTGAGGCTTTGCACCGTGCATGTCTCATCCCGAATCACATGTTGTTTTTAAATTCGACCATTTTGCAGACAACATGCTTTGGATTGGCTACTTCTAAAAAATTAAATACACCGACCATCCCAGATTTAAATGAATATACAGGTTGGGGTAATTTCACTGGTTCCTCCATTCAAGAGTTGCAAACTCTTTTACACAATTCGTCCTTTAACATTTCCAGTTTGGATTCCAAGGGTTGGCTGGTATGGCAAAAGAGTGCTGATTCTTGCCAGCACCGTTTTATGGGTTTGGCTGAGGGGTTCACAAAACTCAGGCCCGATCCACGTTTTGAAGAAGACTATACTGTCACGACTTACTCTGTGGGGAAGCTGTGTCAAAATTGGTTACAACATTCCACTTTAGCTGCAGTTAAACTACATCTGTCTCAATTACATGATAATGTGGATTTGAACGATTTTATAAAAGGCCCGGCTAAAGGTAGATCTAAAAGATGGCTGTATGCGATTTACAATGAAATTTGGAAAGTTACCCAGGTTGAGGCTGCTAAACGCCTGAGAGCTATTGATCAAGCTAATTTAGAGAAAGTGCTTGCAGTGGTTGATAACAGCATTAACACGCTTTCTTCCCGAATTTACACGTTAAATAATATTGTGTCTTCTGTTGTCGACATTGTACATGATGAAGTGTCCGTGTTATATCATGGTCAAAATCAATTGCGTTCTGTGATGCAGTTTGCGTGGACACTACAGACTCTTAAGTCTGGTCGAGTGCCATGGACTTTATGAACGTCTCATCATTATTTGCCCCATTTAATTTGACTGAAAAACAGCGCATGTTGTCAATGAGAGATGCCACATTTTCTATGTTACATATTGAAAAATTAGAATCCCTGCCATTTTCGGTGGCTGAAGTGACTGCAGCAACATGGCTTATTCATGGTGTTATAACATTACCTTTTGCTTTGTATAAATTTACAAATTGTATGAAATATATTGCCATTGGGCGATATGAACCATTAGGCAGCGCTTTCCTCCATGAGACATGGTCTTTACCATACACTTACAGATGCCTTAAGGAGGGGAATGAAGTGAATCTGAATGGTGAAGAATGTACACAGTCGCCTGACCGCTCACTTATTTGCAGACACATCCAGTTGCATGGTTCTTGTAATCAGGACAAACCAAATTTGGCCTGTGTTTTGAAAGGGACATCAGTTCCTGCAATAGTTCCCACGTTCACGTTGTTGTCCAACGGTAGTTATTTACTTTTGAATAACGAGTTTTGTTGTGGGTTAGAGGCCGGTATCGCATATGTGGTTACCGTGTCAGAGAGAGTGGTTTGCTGCAAGAATGTGTTGTATCCACCCACGCATGGGAATTCAGAAGTTTTAATTTGGCCAAGAATACCAACCTTGAGAGCTGAGTTCAATGGTTTAGGCCGTATAAAAGCCCTTTTGTCTCAAAAACAGGTGGCCCTGAGCTCTGCCCGCGAAACTTATGTCCTTCACATAGCAAACACACGCACAGAAGTACAAGCGCTTTTAAGTACTGATTTGCCGTTTCATTTTTGCGAGCTGGTTCATCAAATCTTTAATGCCTCCTCCACAACAAGCCTGGCTCATTTTTTTAAAATGGTTAGCAGTGGTCTCGTGACTACGTTTGAAAAAGTATTTGGTATTATCCCTGCGTTCTTTCATTCTATATTCGCTAGCCTGTTTGGCGGATTTCCTGTTTTGCTGGCTTTGGCTGCAGGCGTTCTGGTGATATTTTATTTCATAAAACATGGATGCCCGTCATGCGCAAGGAAACGCACAGCCCCTACTGATGCAGTTTCGCAACCGGATGCTTGATTATTATGGATCCCTGCCGCTTGCGACCTTAAGCACGGCTTTTGGATTATCCTGCAGATTTTCCTATTTCACCTGTGTCCAGCCTGTGTTTCATTGCCTGAGCTGTGATTTCGACTAGGCCATTGATTTGTGTCTCTGTTTACCGACTTCTCCTGACGTCAACTTTGATCAGCTGATGTCCCCCGTAGTGGCTCATGAGTTGGTCTGTTCTGGCGAAAGGGTTATGGCTGTGGCAGCGATGCATGGACTAATGGGTCAGTGGGACATATTCGCGGCGGCGCATGACTTTCTGGCACAGAGCGTTCTCGAGAACCCACTGAGTTGTCCTCTGATGTTGCTAGAGGATTCGGTGCTGGAGGAGCACGTATGTTCTTTCCCATTACTTAATTGGATGGCTGAACTGTTTTCAGATGATGACAGTGATTTCATGTTGGAAGCTGTTGCTACATATTTTGCATATTCATTCAACGAGGAATGACTCTGAATACTTCCATCATTATGGCACGTGACTTTTTAGTAATTCTGAATGGTGCCAGTTTCAATACGAACATTCGATTTTTTCATATGTTCTAGGCCTGTTATTAAAAGTTAGGCCTCAAGTTAGTCTTTTTATACTTTGTGTGGCCACTTTAGGCATTCATACATATAATCTTGTGTTTTTGATTTTTACATACATTTACATACATTTAGCTTGGCTCAATATCATTGAACTCTGCTTTCATGTCTTGCCTCTCATATAGTATTGGCTTATATTTTTGTCTTTTAACCGTCCTCGGATCATTGGGGGGGTGTCATATGGTTATTACGTTTCTATATATTGTGTTAAGTTAGCATGTGCTTATTAAATGTTTAAACGCCATATTTTCTTTCTGCTTCGGTTTGCACACGACACCTAATTGTTATTACAGCTTTTAACCTAGACGAAAGATGTGATTTATTTGAGAATAATATATTATTGTACTGGTATCAGTCGTGCCTGGAACACTTGGTACAACTGTCTGCACACTGAGAACTGCACACTCTAACACAAGGTTGCTGCAGGCCTGATCCTCGCACTACGTTAGTCATAACACAAATAATGTTTGTGCCAACTTTGGGCTTTACGTGAGTTCAAGATACAGTTACAGGGAATGAGAAAACACACTTGATGCTGGACATGCTGAGAGCTGGTAGCTGTTGATGTGATCTCCTCCTACTGAGAATTTGAGGTATGGGTCCGCCCAGCTAAGAGCCCAGATGAGACCTTCTTAGATATAATATAATATGCTAATTAGGGTGCGCGAAATATAGGTGATACAGAATTCTATAGATTTTTGCATCATAATATGTTATCACCCTTTGCTTACTATGGATTAGTGACTATGCTGCTGACTCTGATTTTTATAATATGTATGTTGATATTATACAAGATACTGCGTTTGAGAATGCTGCATTGAAAAAGAAACATTTCAAACTAGCACCTGTTTTCATTGCCTCCCAGTTTCGGTTTGTAATGATAATATAACGAAAGAGTGTTCATGTGTTCCACGATACCTGAGGTATTCTAAGTTCATGTTCTGGATTGTCTAAGACATTGGGAAGTATATACTACCGATGCGATACTGTAGCTAGCTAGGTAAGGGGATTTCTGAAACATAGGTGAGTTGTGGGTCACCCTGGCTCACCCAGGTTCTAGATCTCTGTGCACAGTTCTGTGAGAGAACAGAAACCCTGCGACAAGAGGCACTTTGTGGTAGGGTCGTTACCTGTCTTCATCCTTCTAAGGCTACACATAGTCATTAATTCCTGGAATTGGAATTTCAGACCACTATACTTAGTACACTAAGATCCCTAACGAAAGACATGGTAACTAGGTGTTAGTGTAGTGTTGCACCTACCTACCCTAGTGGAAGCAAAACTTCCTAAGATTTGGATAAAGGTTTGTGCTTGACTTTTAACAACCACTCTAAATGTTCAGTAGAACTTACTTTGTCTATAAAATATTATATGTGCCTAATGCTAGTCATGGTTTTTCAATTAATCCACACCTACATTAGCTGATAAAACAATGCATGCTTGAGTCCCAGCACTGCCACCAATTTCGGAGGCTGGCTTAGTATTTGGTGCTCACTTATGTAAGTCTAGCACCTTGCACTAATGCAGACAACCATTATGGTGACTTTAGTGGTCTTAGAAAACCTTAGAAAGCTCTCTAAGTGGTAGCTGAGGAGAGCATCCCCCAGGCTTAGTCCATGAGTGTAGGGCAGCTTGTTTTACCAGTACTAAATCTTATAGTGTTGGTTAAATGAAAAAGTAGCACACAGTGTAGTTATAAAAATATGTATTTATTATAAACACTTACTAACACATTGCAATATCACCTACCCGGCGATATAACCACAATACACACAAAACTTTGATTATAGAACACAAAATCAGCACGAATACTCAGTGGTCTCCAGGGGGGGACCAAACCCTATAATAAAATAGTGGATAGCGAACCACAACCTAAGTTGAGACTGGACCCGGAAGACGTTGAAGAGCCGGAGAATCAAAGAACTACCCAAGGTAAGTACCCAGGAACCCCAAGGAGGCCGTGTGCAGAGTTGGAACACAACTGCATGCTCAATAAAAGTCAATAGGTAAGTCGTGGTTGCAGTTTTTAAGAAGGACCCTTCCCAGAGGACCTTGAAGTAACCCCGTGGAGAACAGAAGGTTGGAGAGTCACCTCACCCGTGGATACCCGGGAACCAGGATACCTACACTAGGGAAGCCGGGTGCATAGGTGCAAAGTGATGTCGGAAACCGCTGTGGACCACAATGGAGAACTTCAGTGGAGATTCCAATGGTGAAGAAGGTGAGAGAGTCCATGGGAACCCAAGGGTGGATTCAAGATGAGAGGTTCTTGCAAGCAGAGGGGACTGAGTCTATGCCACTCAGGAGTGATCAGGAGGCACAGAAGACAAATGACCACTGATGTCAGAGATGCAGGAGAGTTGATGGTGCCCTTAAATTTGTAGCTGTAAGAACCAGGCGATGCTGTGGAAGACCAGGAGCTATTCACAAGCTGTCCCATGTCAGATGTCAAGAGCCAGGGGTCAGTGCCCGGCAGGGGCACCAACAAGCCTTGGCAACTGCAGCAAACATGGTAGTCAAAAAAGGTACAATGTCGAGACCAGCAAGTTCCAACGGACTCACCAAGAGCAGGTAAGTCAGAGCAGGCCCTGAACAAGCAGGGGAGCCCACTGGAGCGAAAGTCCTCAAGAGGACTCACGGCCCGAAGGCACTGGAGCCGCTGGAGGACCTAAAGCAGCTCTCCAAAGGATGAAGGCCCAGGGTGCAGAGGATGTGGTGCAGGCAAAGTTTTGGATTGCAGGAGATGCTTGAGGCTGGAGCTTCTTGGAGGCTGAAGATCTCTGGTGAAGATAGTCAACAATCCTTGACAAAGGTAAGTCGATGTGGTGCACAGGGGCACTGCTCCACCGGTTCAGACAAGGGATACTGGCATCAAACTTGCTGTGAAGATAGTGCAGGCCTCAAGGGAGTTGCAGAACTACCACCTGTGGTGCAGGAAGTGACTCCTTCACTTCAAGGGAGATTATTTCAGGTGTATTGATGCCCACAAGCCTATAGAAGAACCTGTATGAAGCACAAGCACAGATGCAGACGAATGGCAGGACAACAAGACCAGGAGCAGCAGGAGTCTTCCCAGTTGCAGTCTTGGTCCCAAAGCGAAGTCCAGTGAAGTCCAAAGTGCCCAGACGGTTCAAGAGGAAGTGGTTTTAGATCAGAATCATGCCTCACGACTAATCTAAGGAACCAGCCACAGGTAAGCCCTCAAGTACACCAAGGAAAGGGTTGGGACAATTCAGGGGTCCCTCGCACAGAAGGGGCCGGACAATGGGGATGATAATCCCATGTCCTTTGTCCAGTTTCGCGCCAGAGCGGAGCCAATTGCTGCCTGAACTTGTTCCAACTGGAGTATGCAAGGAGGGCACCAAATACGACCTTCAAAGCAGTCTAGTGGTGCTGACAAGCACTCCAAACCTGTCCCAGTACACTGAGTCCTGTCCGGGAGGTGGTCACACCTCCCTGTGACAGGAAACCTGTTGTTCAGCCTTCCCCTGCACAAGCTTGTTTCAGCAGTAGGAAGGCAGATTTGTGTCTCTGGTCGGCAGCAGCCATAGTTTGCTGTCTGGGTCTAGAACACTGGTACCGGGAGCACTGAGGGCCTCCCGGAGGAGCCTTACAGTGCATGGAATCCTACCTCCAACACCGTTTATATGGAATCATACCACCAACATCATTTACGGTGGTGGGGTAAGATTCAATCATGTTTGAAACCAAGCATGACAGGGTTCGTTTCAGCCATTTTAGAGTTAGCCATCGTGTAATGACGCATGGCCACCCTATGTATCATAATGGTTGATGCACTTACAACCAGGGAGAATGGACTCTGTGGGTGTAGGGGTGCCCAGCTCACGCAGGGGCAACCTCACACTTATAACCGAACACTTTGCCTTCAGGTTTGAAAGGCCTGCGTTAGGGACGACTTATAGGTTTAAAGTGCAGTGACCTCAGACATAAGGAAACATATATCTGTCGTAAGTTGTGCTAGCACCAGCTTACACAGGCAGCAATAGCAGGCCTGTGGTCACAATTGAAGTAATCTCCCATGAGTGGCCTAATACATGCTTCAGCCTATGGGGTCCCCTGATGTACCTATGCCCAGGTACCTTAGTACCATATACTAGGGACTTACAAGGGTACACCAGTAGCCAATCTGGGGTGTACCCAAGTACTTACCATGTCCAATTTTGGTAGGAAGCACAGAGACTGGGGTCCTGATTAGCAGGATCACAGTTAGACTTGTCAGAAACACATAAAAACACCAGCAAAAAGTGGGAGTGACCATGAAAGCAGATCCTACTGTCCTACAGTTACCTTAAGAAAAAAATAACTTGTTAGACAGGTTAGAACTTGGAGGTCTCTGAAATTGCCTTAGTACAGCACCTGAGAGGAGCTATGTCTCTCATTAAGCAGGAAATTCCATGTTTTCCGTGACACGGACAGATCGTTTTGAAATATACTTACCGTTTTGTTCTGACATATGGAAGGTGTATTTGCTGTCTGAAGATATATCAGATGCAGAAGGATTCGCACTTGTAGACTTCCTATTTGCTTCATGTATTCAATTATCTTTCTAAACGTCAGTCTCTAGGACAATCCGCTTGATACTTTCCTCCCTACCCCTTTTTTATTTCCCTCTTGGGTATGGGAGAAGAGACTCCAGTGACAGGAGTAGTCTTTGTGGAAACAGAATAAGAATTTCCTCTTCTGAGAATTTTTCCATATTTGCCTTGCGGCAAGAGTCCTGAACAAAAAGAACCAGAAACAAATCACCAAACTCAAACTGCAAAACATAATGCTTAACTGCCCAGTGGTAAGCCTAAACAGTTTCCCGTGTAGTGTGTGTCCTCCTGCACTCAACAATGAAAGCCCACGCATGCTCGGACCAACCTGATTCTTCCAAGCAATGCATATTCTCACCTTATCAACATGCAAGGGGAAAGAATTTGAAGGCCCAGGACCTTGGAGAACACAGTCGGCCAGCGTGGTAATTCCACAAAGAAAAAAAAATTGATCAGCCCAATACAAGACCCTTCAATCCGTACCTGGCTTGTTTAAGGGGGAGAAGCCTGCAACCCGAGCAGGCAGCGAAGTAGCCCCCTTATGCCGGACTTCTATCTCCGACATCTTCATTTTGGGAACAGGAAAACAAAATGGCGACTCCCTTTATAGCACTAAGTGGGGTGCGTGGAGGTTTCACTTTCAGAGTCTCCTGGTTTGCTTCTGTCTTGGAGGCATGCCCACCTCAAAAGTAATGACTGGAATGAGGACAGGGGACATAGAGGTAATAGAGAATTATCTGATAATTGTAGATTAAGAGCACATACTTGTACTATCATAGCCTTCCTACTGGCCTTCCATATGCTCAGTGTGTAATTCATGCTATAATTATTTGTTGTATGAGTCTAGGACAGAGCTTTCCAAACTGTGTGTCCCGACACAGTACTGTTTCGCCTGCAAATGGTGGGTGTGTCGCGGGTACTTAGCACATAACTGCTGCTAATTAAGAGGCATTTCTAGACACTCAGCTCTATGGTCTTTTAAAGACCTGTGAAGTGCTCGGTGCGGCTGTGCCCAGGAAGCTGGGGTGAGGTGACAGAGGGTGAGAGACAGAGTAAGGAAGACAGAGGGAGGGAAACAGAATGAGACAGAGGGAGGGAAACAGAGAGAGAGAGAGACCGAGGGAGGGAGCCAGAGTGCGACAGACATAGGGAGACAGACAGAGGGAGGAGGGCAACAGAGGGAGAGAGACAAACAGAGGGAGGAGGGTGACCGAAGGAGGGAGACAGAGAGAGGGAAAACAGAGGGATGGAAACAGAGACAGACATAGGGTGGGAGACAGAGAGAGGGAGACAGAGGGAAGGAGACAGAGGGAGAGAGACAGAGGGACGGAGACAGAGGGAGACAGAGATGGAGGCAGAGGGCGACAGACAGAGGGGGACAGACAGAGGGAGGAGGGCGACATAGGGAGGGAGACAGACAGAGGCAGGGAGACAGACAGAGGGAGGGAGACAGAGAGAAAGGGAAACTGGGGGAGACAGAGAGAGAGGGAGACAGAGGGTGGGAGACAGAGAGAGGGAGTCCGGCATAGACAGAGGGAGAGGGAGGGAGGGAGACAGAAAGAGAGAGGGAGACAGAGAGAGAGGGAGACACACAGAGAGGGAGACAGAGAGAGAGGGAGAAAGAGGGACGGAGACAGACAGAGGGAGGGAGACAGACAGAGGGAGGGAAACAGACAGAGGGAGACAGAGGGAGGGAGACTGATAGAGGGAGGTGGACAAGAGGGAGACAGGCAAGAGGGAGAGAGGCAAGAGGGAGAAAGACAAGAGGGAGGGAGGGAGAGAGAGGGAGGGAGAGAGAGGGAGACAGAGAGAGGGAGACAGAGAGAGAGAGATAGAGAGAGGGAGACAGAGAGAGACAGGGAGGGAGTCAGAGAGAGAGAGAGAGAGAGGGAGGAAGACAGAGAGAGAGAGAGAGAGAGAGAGAAAGAGGAAGGGAGACAGAGACAGACAGAGATAGAGACAGAGACAGGAACCAACAGAGACAGATAGAGGCAGAGACAGGGACAAGGGCAGCCAGATAAAGGCAGAGACAGAGACGGAGAGGGAGACAGAGGGAGGGAAACAGGAACAGATAGAGACAGGCAGAGACAAACAGGCAGAGAGACAGAGAGGGGGAGGGAGAGGGAGAGTGAGGGTGACAGAGGGAGGTAGCGGGAGGAGATAGAGAGAGAGGGAGACAGAGAGAGAGGGAGACAGAGGGAAGGAGGCAGAGTGAGACAGAGGGAGGGAGGTAGAGTGAGACAGAGGGAGGGAGTCAGGGGGAGACAGAGGGAGACAGAGAAGGAAGATAGATGGAGAGGGAGACAGAGAGAGAGGGAGACAGAGGGAGGGAGACAGAGGAACAGAGACAGAGAGAGGGAGACAGAGGGCGACAGGCAGAGGGAGACAGACAGAGGGAGGGAGACAGAGGGAGGGAGACAGAGGGAGGGAGGCAGACAGAGGGAGGAGGGCGACAGAGGGAGGGAGACAGAGGGAGGGAGACAGACAGAGGGAGACCATTTGCCCACTTTTATTTCAAAAGTTTCTTCCGGGGAGAACCCCCCCCCGAACCACCCTTAGGTGGTTCGGACTCGCTCGCTCGCTACACTGCCTTACTGTGTCACAAAATGATGCATCTCCAAAAAGTGTGTCACCAACATGAAAAGTTTGGAAAGCTGTGGTCTAGGAAGTGGAATGGAAAATATAATCTGTAGTCTACCTTTTTCATTTTGATCTCTTTGTGTTGTCTGATGTTGTGCAAAGCCTTCAGATTTAAGCCTGTATAACTTAAAAGAAGATTGTGCAGCATGGAAATATCTTTCCACTTCTAGCACAGCGTCAGCATGTCCCATCTGGTACTAGGTCGCTTCCTAGCCCACACTAACCTAGAAAACATGGTGAATAGCATATTGCGTATATTGGTAAAAATATATAGCAGATTAGAGAGCGTTATCATTTTGATAATAGCTATAAGGCCTTCTATTGAAAGGGAGTGCTTAATAGTTGCTTCTAGTTTAGAGGTCGTTGGCCCATAGTTTTCCCATATAACCGTTTCTCTGTCCTGTTTTATTATAATGCCGAGATAGGTTATGAGGTCATGGCCAGTTTTAGGAGATATTCAGTATCTATCTGCTTATAATGTTTCAGAGATCATTCCTGTATCGGCCCCAAAGTTGATCATTTCTCAAATTACAGGTTGCAAGTTTATGTTAGGGTTTTTAATAAAGTGAAGGTTGTTATCAGCATAGAGAGAAATTCGTATTTTCATGGTTGTGAAACTGATGCCTCTGTTACATGGCTGTCCTGCAATAAGCTAGCCAATGCCGCTGGTGCAAAAGCAAAGAGCAGGGATGAGAGAGGGACCCCTGTCCAGCTGCCCCTTGCAAATCTGAATGGGTTCTGAAAGAAGTCATTAACATGGATTCGGGCGGTTGGGTTAGCTTAAAGCAGCTTCACAATGGAGACGAGATATCGCATGAGACCCAGTCCCTCAAGTATTGTCAAGCAAGTCAAAGGCCTTCTTGGCATTGAGGAACGTACGGATCTTTCTTGGGCATCAATGAAATCAGAGTGCAGAGGTGGTGGAATGCCGACCTATCCGCTATGAGCCAGACTGGTCTTGCTCTACCAGTCTGTCCATTAGCCTAGTCAGTCAGCCTGCAATTATTTTGGACTGTATCTTATTATCCAAGTGAACAAGCAAAAGAAAGAAAGAACTCACTCTGTATACTTGTGTAACGATATATTTGTAAGAGACATTAGTTAATGATAGATTCCTTACCTTAGAATATTCCCAGGCGTCAGACTGGTTCTGGAAAGTTTTGCGTTGCAGTACCCCTGCGCGTTAGTAGGTGGCGTCCTGTGGCTTCGCGTCCGTCGCTGGCATTGAATGCGCCGAGATGACATCACTGAGACTACTTAGGCACCGCCCATGCGCGCTGGCGTCAGTTCTGTACACGATTTTCGCACCAGGAACGCAGAGCCATGCAAGATACTGACCACTGGTGCATTGAAAACTAGGGCCCTTAAAGGGATGTCCTTAACCCTAGTAATCAGGTCGCAGAATGGGGAGGATGGGTGGGGCCGTAAGGAATCTATCACTAACTAATGTCTCTTACAGATATATTGTTACACAACTAGTAACTTGTGCATCTGAAAGAGACATTTTAGTGATAGATTTGCTTACCTTAGAATAGATACCCCAGCAATACCAACCCCGGTGGTGGGTCTGCAAACAAGATTACACCAGAAAGTCAAGGTGAACAGAACGGCCAAATTAACCGTCTCTCCGGACTTTGTTGTCAAGGCAGTAATGCTTGCTAAGCGTGTGCAGCGAGGTCCACGTAGCTGCCTGACAAATGTCCTGCAAGGGAATGCCGCGTCCCAAGG
Organism: Lissotriton vulgaris; assembly: GCF_964263255.1. NCBI lineage: Eukaryota > Metazoa > Chordata > Amphibia > Caudata > Salamandridae > Lissotriton > Lissotriton vulgaris. Next base: position 36,191,546 of record NC_141687.1, on the reverse strand, counting down.
CAGTAGTGGCTGCCATTGCCCTGGAAGAATGGGCATGCAACCCCACAGGAGGCTCCTTCTTAGCCAACGAGTAACAGGCCTTCATGCAAGGAATGACCCACTGAGACATGGTCCATTTGTGCACGACCTGACCTTTTTTGGTGCCCACGGAGTTAACAACGGGCTGGTCATCCACCCGGAACTATTGTGTGGGCTTCAGATAGAACGAGAGCGCGTATTTTGGATCCAGACGGTGGAGCCTCTCTTCCTTTTTGGAAGGATGCGGAGGCGGAAAGAAGGTGGGCAAAGTGATGGTCTGCCCGATGTGGAAGGGCGTGACAACCTTTGGCAAGAAAGGAGGACGGGTCCTCAAAACCACCTTGTCCGGATGAACTGAAAAGGAAAGGAGGTTTGGAAGAAAGAGCCTGGTGCTCGCTTACTCTTCTGGCAGAGGTGATAGCTACCAGGAAACCCATCTTGAGAGTAAGAAGACGCAAAGGACAGTTATGAAGGGGCTCGAAGGGAGCTCACATCAGAAATGTCAAGACAAGGTTTAAGTCCCATTGAGGCTAGATGAACGGCACAGGAGGAAATGTGTGCGTAAGTCCTTTCAGAAAAAGGTTAACAACCCAGGACTTAAAAAGAGAAGGCTGATCTGGAATCCGTAGAACGGCGGAGATGGCCGAAAGATAACTTTTGATAGTGCACAGAGCAGAGCCCTGCTGGGCCAAGGAAGGAAGGAACAGAAGAACCTCGGAAAGAGGGGCAGAAAGGGGATCCACAGACTTATCTGTGCACCATGCCACAAACTTGTTGCACCTGCAGTGGTATACTGTTTTCGTGGAGGGACGCCTGGCTGCCAGAATGATATCACAGACTTTGGAAGGAAGATCGAAAGCTGTCAACTGTCGCCGCTCAATCTCCACGCATGGAGATGGAGGCTGGACAGGTTTGGGTGAAGGACCGTCCCCTGCTGCTGCGACAGAGGATCCTCTCGAAGAGGCAGTTGGATCGGGGAATTGATCGCCATATTGAGTAGCTCGGGATGCCAGGATCTTCATGCCCAATCCGGAGCCAAAAGAATGACCTGGGCCCAGTCGTGCCTAATCTTCTTCCGCACTCTGGGCAGAAGTGGTATAGGCGGAAAGGCGTACAACAGACCGCAGCACCACTCGCGACCAAAAGCCAAGAGAGTGTCGCCTTGGAAATTCCAACGCACAGAACTGATGACTTTGCTCGTTCTCTTTGGTGGCGAATAGATCTAACCATGGCTCTCCCCACTGCAGAAAAAGACCTGGCACCACGTCAGAGTTCAGACGCCTTTCATGATCCATCATGCACCGGCGGCTGAGCTCGTCCGCCCTGGCGTTCAGAGAACCTGCCAGGTGTTGAACCACCAAGGTACTGCCTTGATGTTCGAGCCTTGTCCGGAGGCGCCAAGGGGTCCTTGACCCAAACCCACCCTGTTTGTTGCAGTACTACATGGTGGTGGTGTTGTCTGTGAACACCTGCACTGCACTCCCCCTGAAAGAGGAAAGGAATGCTTTCAGTGCAAGTCGGATCGGCCGAAGCTCCAAAAGGTTGATATGGAGCCGGGACTCTGCCAAGTGGCCTCCCCATCCCAAGAGGGATGCATCCATCACCACTGTGTGCTCCGGTTGGGGAAGGGTGAGGGATCTGCCATTGACCCAATCGCGATTCGAGAGCCACCACTGCAAGTGCCGTGCAGTGCCCTCCGAGATGTGGACGTGATAGGACAGGTTGCTCTGATGCTGTGCCCACTGGAACTTCAGGTCCCACTGCAGATGTGAATGTAAATGTGTTTGTATTTATATAGCGCCTTCTACCCAGAGGTCTCGTAGCGCTGTATTCATACCGCTGTGGAACCCTTCCTGGCTTTCCTGTGAGATGTCCACTCCTGGGCACCCCCAAGGTGAAGCCAGGCATCCAAGCACTGCTGGGGCCGTTGTGGAGATTAAGCAAGCTATTGCCCAGAGTCACAGAGTGGGACCCATGATTAGACTAGGCACTGAGGCGAGAATTATCAGGTCCGGGGAGATTGAGTCCAAGAGCCACCAAGGCGGGAATTGAACCCTGGTCCCAGGCCAGACCTCTGCATCAGGGTCTGCCACTCTAACCATTGAGCCACGCTTCTCCACAGATCCCGCATATGCCACCAGCAATGTTGTACCAGCAGGATGCAGGAAGCCATCAGGCCCAGGAGCCGGAGGGTCATGCTGACTGAAGCCCGGGATAGAGGCTGAAAGATTGGAATAATAGCCTGAATATCCCGGACTCGCTGCTCGGGAGGATAGATCGGAAACTGTGTTGAATCCCGAACCGCTCCGATGAAGGGGAGCTTCTGAGAAGGACTCAGGTGCAACTTTGGCACATTGATGGAAAACCCCAGCAAGTGCAGGAGGTCGGCTATAGTCTGAATGGGGTTGACGACTGCCTGGGGCGAGCCCGCCTTCCACAACCAGTCGTCGAGGTAGGGGAAGACTGACACCCCCGACCAGCGCAGATGAGCTGCGACCACCGCCATCACTTTCGTCAACACCCGAGGGGCGCTGGTAAGGCCGAAGGGGAGCACGGCAAACTGAAAATGCTCCAGGCCTACCGTGAACCGTGAGGTAATGCTGGTGGGCCGGCAGGACGGAAATGTGAAAATATGCATCCTGCAAGTCCAACATTACCATCCAGTCTCCAGGGTCGAGGGCAGCCAAGACCTGAGCCAGAGTCAACATCTTGAACTTCTCCTTCCGGAGGAAGCGATTGACGTCGCTGAGGTCCAAGATGGGGCAAAAGCCCCCCTTGTCCTTCTTGAGGACCAGAAAGTAGTGGGAATAACAACAACCACATCCTACTTCCGGCCCGGCAATGCACTCGATGGCTCCCTTGGCCAAGAGGGCCGTGACTTCCTGTTGGAGAAGCGCACAGTGATTCCCCGATATGCGGTGGAACTGAGGTGGCATGGCCGGGGGGTAGACTCGAAGGGGAGGGAGTAGCTCCTCCGGACAAGCTGCAACCCCCACTTGTCGGAAGTGACAGAACGCCAATGGGGAAGGTGATGGTGAATCCTGCCAGCCACTGGCGTGGGATGCGCCCCAAAGCTCAGACTAGGAAGGCTTCGAGGGAGACATCGCAGGGGGGAAAGGTGGACTGAACCTCACGCTGGCCCCCGGAGCCACCCCGGCGGCCGCCGCGCCCTCGGGCATGCTGAGTCTGGTTCTGCGTGGGCCTTTGACTGAAAGAACGGCTAGGGGTGCCTCTGCAATGGCCACGAAAGGAATGAAACGTAGACGTGGCCAGTCACGTGGTAGAAAGGCCCAAGGACTTGGGCGTGGCTCGAGAGTTGTTAAAACGCTCCAGTCCGTGTCGGCCTTATCACCAATCAGGCGAGTGCCATCAAAAGGCATGTCCATGAGCGAGCTCTAAACATCCAGGGAGAACCCAGTGGATCTCAGCCAAGCGTGGCGCGGGCGCCACGGTCATGGACATTGCCCTACCGAGGGAGTCAGCGGTGTCCAAGCCACAACGAATGTTGAATCTCGCTGCGTCCTTACCCTCAGGCACAGCCTGAGACGTCAGGGTCTGGACCTGCTCTGGGCACTGAGACAACACCTCAGCCACGGAGTCCCACACCACGTGAGAATAGCGGCCCAGAAGGCGTGCAGTGTTCATCAACCGCAGTCCTAAGCTGGCCGAAGAGAACAACTGCTTGCCAAACTGCTACAATCTCTTAGAGTCCTTATCCGGCGGAGCCGTGGAAAAAGGCACTCTGAGACGTAGACGCCTGTATGACCAAACTTCCGGGTGTAGGACGAGTGGTCAGAAAAGCAGGGTCACCCTGCGCCGGGCGATGACGCCTTGTGACGTTTTTATCCACAGGGGCGCCCAAAAAGACTTCGGTGAGGGCATCAATAAAGGGCAGCAGCGGCTTCGATGAAGTGGATGCCGGTTGGAGCACCTCAGTGAGGAGATTTATTTTCAGGGTCACCGTGGGGAGATCGAGGTTAAGGACCTCAACAGTCACCGTATATGAGGCGCCTTCCTCCTTAGTGGGCGTGGGAGAGGCAAGATCTGGATCAGAGGAGACGTTGAGGCCACCCGCCTCCTCCAAGTTATCCACCCAGTTCTGCTAAGTGACATTTTTATCCACAGGGGCCCCCGTGGCGGGCCGTGACCAAATTGCCCAACAAGGCTTCGGTGAGGGGATCATTAAAGGGCAGCAGCGGCTCCGGTGAAGTGGATGCCGGCTGGAGCACCTCAGTGAGGAGATTTGTTTTCAGGGTCACCATGGGGAGATCGAGGTTAAGGACCTCAACAGCCCGAAAGAGCACCACCGTATATGAGGTGCCTTCCTCCATAGTGGGCGGGGGAGAGGCAAGCCCTGGATAAGAGGAGACGTCGAGGCCACCAGCCTCCTCCAGAAGGCTCCCAATTTGGATCCCAGGATGGGACAAAACCCTACGGGAATCCTTGCAGAGGCGGTACCAGTAGTATCCACTGCAGCACCGCTGGCGGAACCAAGGGTGGCGGCCGGAGCCGGCAGCATGGGACCTCTTGGCGCAGAGTCCGGAGCCAGGGGCGCAGGATCCTTCGGCACTGGAGCCGCTAGCAGCTCCTGGGCTGGATCCGCTGCAGAGACGAATGATCAGCCGGCACTGGCGAGAGCCCGAGACCTAAACAGGCGGTCCATGGCAGCAAGGAATTCTTGCATCTGTGGGGAGTCACCAACGGACTCGGGTAGACTCCCCCTCATCCGTATCCGGGGACCAACGGGGGGACGTCAGAGAGCGAAAACGCTTCTTCGACTTCTTTTTGTGCTGTTTCTTACCCAAATCTAAAGCGGAAGAGGAGTGGTGGTGATGGCTCCGCGGGGAGGAGTGCCAAACTTTAAACAACTTCCTGCGTCGTTCCCTCAGGGCCTTCGGGCCATAGCCTTACAGTCCAGACAGGACTGGGAGTCATGGTCGCACTCCAGGCAGTAGAGACAGACAACATGAGGGTCTGCCACCGACATATTGTGACGGCAGGTCCCACAAGACTTAAAACCAGGCATCCCTACTAGCATCAGAGAAAACCAACACGAGACAAAAGTCTCAAAAGATAGTAAAAAAATGACTAGGGTACGTGCTCTAACCGGATCTGCGCTTACTGGTGTGGAAAAAGAAAGAACTGATGCCAGCGCGCATGGGTGGCACCTAAGTAGTCTCCGTGACGTCATCTCAGCGCATACGATGCCAGCGACGGACGTGGAGCCGCAGGATGCCACCTACTGACGAGCAGGGGTACTGCTACGCAAAACTTTCCGGATCCAGTCTGCCTGGGGATATTCTAAGGTAAGGAATCTATCACTAACGTGTCTCTTTCATATATTATTGCCTGCCAGGTAGTGGATAGGAAGGAGCCCTTTGCTAGAGCTTTATGAAACATACCCAACAGTGTGGGGCGAGGTGGACTTAGTAAATTTTATAAACTTCGGCCATGAATCCATCGAGCCTTGGGTTTTACCTCCAAAGGGCAGTCAATCACCGTTTTTTCAAAATCTCATTTAGTGTATTTCTTCCATTTAGGGGGGTTTCTAATCGTCATCAACCCAGACCGGGACTATTTCATCTAAGTATGATTTAAGAGAGCTTAATGATGTGGAATATTTATAGGTATAAAGGTCAGTATAAAAGGTCATAAATGCTGTGGGCAGACACTGCGGCCAACTCCGTAGTGTATGCTGAAAGCTGCATGCAGCGGGGTTGCATGCTGATGAATATTTCAATGCAGGCTCTGGGTGAAGGCCAGGCACTTCAGGCAACCACTGCTGTACATTGCGTCAATTAGTGAGCAGCAGAGATTGCCCAGCCATGGAGGGTTGGGTGTACAGTTGAAGTGCAGTTATGGTTACAAATTAAAACTGAAAAATGACTGAAACGTGTATATTATTGTTAGATCTGTAATTTATAACTCGCACAACAGCAATACAAACCATAACTTGCACTCTAAATGCAATGCTCATCACCTTATCACTTGATGTGACACAGGCATTTATAAATGTAATACATAACATTCCAGACAATATTACAGTCCAAATTACCCTTAAAACTATGAAAGAGGTGACTATGAATGTACTATTTATTTATTGTGCTTTTAGGTTTTGTTATTTAGTGGTATAAATATTGTGAGGTTATAAGCATTGCATTTGGCATGTAAGTTATATTTTACATGGCTGTTCTGCAAGCAATACATTTCGGTACTAGACACAATTTGTGAATTTCAGGAGTTTTGTGTTTTAATCAATAACATAAAAGCTTTAACTTTTTTTCAGAGAATTTCTGAGTTTAATTTGAACTTGTATTTAGCTGTTATAACCAAAGTAATAATAAGAAGCCTTTAGTCCATATCCGTTAGCCGAGCTAAGGCCGACAGACACGGACATGGACGAGGATGCTTAGGAGTTATAGATCATTACCTTTCGGAATACTATCCTTCTATTTGCTGGTTTTTTTTCAGTCTGATCTGGACGCATGACTATCGTCACAATTTAGATCAATATTAGATGTTTGACACTACATGAATTTTGATGTACAGTCTGCTAGACATAACGCTTTGGGCCACAGGGGGCAAAACACGTGTTGGCTGATCCTGATTACAATATTGTCTTGTAATAAGCTCAAAAGACTTCAAATTAAACTTGGAGAAACAAATTATCAACCTCATTCTTACTAGTTCTGGATTGACGCCAGTAACTAAATATGGATATGATTGAACCTATATAAATACCAGTACTTGTCCAGGTTCCTCCTCCTCTACTACTGAATTAATGGGTTCGATGCTTCCCATTACCAAGGGCAAGTGACACCATAGTTATTCTCAATTGCCAACAGGGGAACAAACAACTGGACCTATTACCCTCATTAGTCTTCTGTCAACCACTGTGGGAGGGCAAGCCTCTTTGGACAGGACCTGTTTTCTGACCTCTGAGATTAATGTTCCGCCGGATATTTCTATAATTTAAACCCTTTATGCTGCATATTAATAAAAAAACACAAGGTTGCCCCGGTGAGGATGCTGCATACCTCAGGGTTACCACACATGACGCTGCAGGCAGAAGTAAGGTGCATCGGCTGACTCCCCCTTTCTTTCCACAGCCAAACGCTTTTCGGACTCCCTTGAGCCCTTGATCACTGGCGAAAAGTACACAGGAAACGGACTGAAGGATCAATTAATTTATTAGCATGTAAAGTCCCGCCCATATGGGCCCAAGGTATGCTGGACCTGGTAGTTCAATGTGCTGCATCGAGACTTGCAGTTCCTCTAACCCAGTGGAAGCCGCTCCTGTGCTCTGATAAAATGAATGTTCTGTGGTGTGCGCTCTAGTCTATGAGCGTGTACGCGATGACGCGTCACGCCATAGACTAGAGCGGAGAGCGCGCGCATGCGCAAGAGAGAGATATTGAAGGCGCGAACGGGGAAAACGACAGTTGGCGACCGGAGCTAGCAGCGAGTAGACGCTCGGCGCCCTATTGCTCATGATAACGTGTCTATGTATAATAAAACAGTTATCCACCTACAGAGGCTCAGTACAGTGTGTTGGGGGCAAGGAGAGCACATTATATTGGCGACGAGGCTGGCACCAAGAACACCATCGTGCACAGAGGACAGGAGCAGCACCCTCCGACAGCCCCACACCAGCCAGAGGGACAGAACAGCAGTCAGCACGAGCATAGGGCGTGGCAGCAGCGCAGCAGCAACAGAAAAGTCAGAATACAGCATAAGCTTCCAGGTCAGTGCTGCCCAAGGGAACAGAGCCAACAGCCAGCACCCTGGCAACCAAAGGCATCACCCCCAAGCCAGAGGAAGGGGCACAGGCAGACCACCCCACGCCGTCCACAAGGGATAGTACCCCAGGTAGTCCCAGGAGTCAAGGGGACGCAGTAGGGAGTGCAGGAGCATCCAGGGTGTCCGACCAGCCCAGTGCTCAAGTGGCAGACCCCAGAGGTGAAGCCAGAATGGCAAATCAAGCCTCATCCCTGATGGCACCTGTTCCATTCCTGCCCAGACCGGGTGAGCCGCAGTTAAAATGGGAGGACTGGAAAGAATACTTTCTGAATTACATTGAGGCTCTGGAAGATGAGAGCGAAGGGGAATACACCCCGGCAAGACGAAAGAGACTGTTGCTCCACAATTTAGGCCCGGAAGGGGTGAGGGTGTTCAAGAACCTAGTACCCAAGGAAAGGGGCGCAACGGAGACTGACGTCTTCAAGAATGCACTGGACGACTTGGACAGCCATTACCGCCCAGCAGTTTGCGTCTCCATAGATCGCTACAACTTTCAGCAGAGAAAACAAGAGGCGGGTGAATCCATTGACGACTATGTGGCGGCTCTCCGACGCTTGGCCATCACGTGTCAGTATGGTGCTCTCCAAGACGAATACATAAAAGATCAGATCGTGATGCACACCACCAGCAGAGCCGTCCAGGACAAACTATGGGCGATGAACGAGACGTCTCTCAAGGAAGTGGTGGCGATGGTCAAGAAAGCAGAAATGTCAAAACGAGGCGCCGACGCAGCAAAAAGGGAAAGTGTGCCGAGACAAATGATCAACAAGATCGATGAGGCACCACATTCCAGTAAGCCCAAAGGCATGTATGGAGACCAGAGGAAAGACACAAGATGGACGGGTAAACAAACGGTCCGCCCCAGCCCCAGCAGTAAGTTTGCGTGCTACAGGTGTGGCAGCTCAGCGCATGCGGCTCAGGACAAACGATGTCCCGCGTTCCGAGCCAGGTGCTCGTTCTGTGGCCTGACCGGCCATTTTGAAAAGGTGTGTAGGAAGAAGGGGACGAAGTCCACCGTCAAGTGCGTTGATGCAGCAACTGCGGACGAGAGCGAGGAAGATGACCGAGATGAGGGTGATTTGGTGCTGTGCATCGAGGACCAAGTGCTGGAAGTGGCAGGGAAGCGAAGTGATAAGCCCCGCACGGACATGCTCATAGGAGGGGTGAAAGTACACGTGGCAGTCGATTCGGGATCCCCCTGGACTATCGTACAAAGGTCCATCTGGGAAGAAGACTTTGCACCGGTCGTGGGGCCAGACCTATGGCCTCCGGACATCAAGCCCATATCGTACACAGAGAATGCCATCCCCCTGGTGGGGTGCCGGGACTTCGCGTTCGAATTCAGAGGGAGGTCGGCCACGTGCACCCTGTATGTGGCGGAAAAGGGCCCGTCGGTTCTGGGATGGAGAGACGCAGGGGACCTTGGCATCATACTCAACCCAGGTGGGAAGGAACAGATACTATTAACGGACGAGTGGCCCCTCCACAAGGATGAAGACTGGAAAGCGGCATACCCCAAAGTCTTTGAGGGCACAGTGGGCAAGCTGGACAAATTCGTGCACAGAATGGTCCTCAAGGAAGGAGCAGTACCGGTGGTACACAAGGTCCGGAACATACCCATATCCACGAGCGGAGCGGTACAACAGGAATTGATGAGGCTGGAGGAGCAAGGCATTATAGAGCCGGTGGACAGTGCGGAGTGGCTATCGCCCTTGGTGGTGGTCAAGAAACCAAATGGCAAGGTCCGCCTCTGCGTGGACCTTCGTGAGCTCAACAAAAATCTCATCGTGGAGAGATTTCCACTTCCCAGAATCGAGGAGATGCTAGCGAGAATGAAAGGAGTCACCCATTTCTCCACCATAGATCTAACGTCAGCGTACTACCAGATAGAGCTGCACCCAGCGAGTAGGAAGTACACATCCTTCATTACACCCTTTGGGTGTTACCAATTCCGGAGGATGCCCTTTGGCCTGGCATCCGCTGCGGCCGTATTCCAGAAGCTGATGCATAGACTGTTCAAGGACATCTCAGGGGTGCAGTATTTTCAAGATGACATCCTGGTGATGGGCTCCTCCAAAGGAGATCACGACAAGAAGCTGCATAGAGTCCTGGGAGTGCTACAAAGCAAAGGCATGACGGCGGAATGGAGTAAGTGTAGAATTGGGACTCAATCAGTGACATACTTAGGTCATGAAATAGGGACACATGGCATCTCACCGAAAGAACAGAATGTGACAGCAATCAGGAACGCCAAAGCCCCATGCACCAAGGAAGAAGTGCGGTCATTCCTGGGAATGGCCGAGTATTACAGCAAGTTTGTGAGACACTTTGCCACCAGAACATACAAAATGAGACAACTAATCAGGGACAAGTCCAAATTCGAGTGGGATGCAGAAGCACAATTGGAATTTGACACAATAAAGGATTGCATCAGCCAAGCTGTCCCACTACAGGGGTACATCCCCATGGGCAAGACGATAGTAACAACAGATGCGAGCGACAAGGGCTTAGGGGCGGTCTTGGCACAGGAAAGAGAAGACGGGTCCACAGAAACGATTAGCTTCGCGTCACGTGCGCTATCTCCGACGGAACAGAGGTACAGCGTTATTGAAAAGGAAATGCTGGCGGTCACCTGGGCAATGAACAAGTTTCGGCAGTTTATATGGGGTACCAGATTCAAAATCCAAACAGATCACAAGCCACTCATCAAGGTCTTGACGTCCTCGGGCCATGATAATGCGACCCCAAGAATCGCAAAAATGACTTTAAAACTGTTGGATTACACCTATGACGTGGAATATCTTCCAGGGACACAAAACAGGGTCGCTGATTACCTCAGCCGGGCCGCGGCTATGGAGGATGCGCCGGAGGAGGCCCCGGACAGGGAGGAGATGGTAGCCAGCATGGAAGACCATGAGACGACGATCAGTGCTCAGGAATGGGAGGCCGCCTATGTACTGGATGCGGAGAAGCTGGAGGTGAAAAGGCACCTCACCTCCGGCTGGCCGGACAAAAAGAAGCTCGCAGAAGGAGTGCGGAGGTTCTATGAGATGAGAGAAGAACTGTCCCTGAGTGATTCGGGAATTTTCTTGTATAGAGGTGAAAGGGTCGTGCCCCCGGAATCCCTGATACCCAAACTGTTGAAGCAGCTGCACGAAGGTCATTTGGGTATTGTAAAAACCAAGGCAAGAGTCAAGCAGATGTACTGGTGGCCAGGCATGGACGCCCACATTGAAAGACAAGTGAGGGAGTGCGGGCAGTGCCAAGGAGCGGACAAGGTGTTACGACCACTCAGATCAGCATTGGGAAAGTTTGACACCCCGCAAGGCCCCTGGGAGAACGTGGCCATAGACATACTGGGGCCCGTCCTGGACAGCAGAGGCGTGAACAAATATTTATGTGTGGTGATAGATAAGTATTCCAAATGGCCTGAAGTGGACATACAAGAGTCCATGGAAACGGACACGATACTGAGATTTCTGACGTCTGTGTTCTTAAGAGAAGGTATACCCAAATCCATTCTCAGCGACAATGGACCGCAATTTGTATCGGACAAATGGGTCCGATTTATGAGGAGGAACGGGATCGAGTCAAGGCACACGGCCGTCTACCACCCCGCATGCAACGGCCAAGTGGAGCGGTTTAACCGCGTGCTAATGGGATCCATACAGGCAGCCATCTCACAGGGAAAAGACTGGGAGACCGAAGTGATGAGCATGCTGTGGGCCTACAGGATCACCCCCACAGTGGTGGGGTACAGCCCGTTCCAAGTGCTAAGAGGACGACATCCATTCACACGGGACAACGTAGTGTGGAGGGAAAAGACCATCACCAGCAAGTGGTCCCCTGCAGTGGTGCAGCACAACCTGGAGAAGGCCCAGAAGATTTATGCCGCACACTACGACAAACGACGAAATGTGAAAGAAACAGAGCTGGAAGAAGGAGAATGGGTCAGGGTCAAACTCCCTACCATACAAAAGAAAGGTGAAAGCAAGTTTAGCCAGCCCTTACAGGTCAAGGAGGTGCGAGGCACGGCGGCTCTCCTTAGCGACGGCAAGGTATGGTCCCAAGACCACATGGCCAGAGTTAACAAGATAGTAGTGTGGCCCAAGTCCGAGGAAGAGGAGACACCGGAGGAGGTCCAAGATGCAAGACTTCCACTGAGACAGAATACCCAAGACCTGTGGGACGGAGCAGGAGACGATAGAGAAGGAGAAACTCCCAACACAGAGTCCACAGACAGAGAAGGTGCACCTGCCGGTGTAGTACAGAGAAGAGATCAGAGAGACGGTGAGGAATCTCGAGGAGAGAGAGAGGCGGAAGAGAGCATACCGGTAAGACACACCCGCAGTGGTAGGGCAGTCACCGTGCCCTCTCGTTATAGAGACTTTGAAATGAGTGGACCCTAGTTAGCTGGCACTGCCACTGCCCTGGTGCCCTCTAGAGACACAGACTATGGGACTAAGGGACATTCACTGAGTTGGGGGGTAATGTTATTTGGTCACTGTTAAAGGGGGGAGATATGTGGTGTGCGCTCTAGTCTATGAGCGTGTACGCGATGACGCGTCACGCCATAGACTAGAGTGGAGAGCGCGCGCATGCGCAAGAGAGAGATATTGAAGGCGCGAACGGGGAAAACGACAGTTGGCGACCGGAGCTAGCAGCGAGTAGACGCTCGGCGCCCTATTGCTCATGATAACGTGTCTATGTATAATAAAACAGTTATCCACCTACAGAGGCTCAGTACAGTGTGTTGGGGGCAAGGAGAGCAACATTATATGTTCCTTGTCAGGAGAAAGGTTTGGCAGCGCCGCTACCAACTGCTCCAATGTTTCTGCAGCTCAGGCCCCTGAAGTCCCAAACGCACCTGTAATTGCAACTGCCGGGGTCTGCTAACAGCATCAGGGCATCCTCGCAACCGGACATGGCCGCATATTAATCAAAAAAACACAAAGTTGCCCTGGTGAGGATGCCGCATACCTCAGGGTTACCACACATGACGCTGCAGGCAGATGCGTCGGCTGACTCCCCCTTTCATTCCAAAGCCAAACGCGTTTCAGGCTCCCTGGAGCCCTTGATCACTGGCGAAGAGTACACAGGAAACGGACTGAAGGAACAATTAATTTATTAGCATGTAAAGTCCCGCCCATATGGGCCCGAGGTATGCTGGACCTGGTATTTCAATGTGCTGCCTCGAGACTTGCAGTTCCTCTAACCCAGTGGAAGCCGCTCCTGTGCCTTGATAAAATGAATGTTCCTTGTCAGGAGAAAGGTTTGCCAGTGCCGCTACCAACTGCTCCAAACCCTTTATGCTCACACAAGAAAATGCAAATGCCAATTTCTCAAAAAATACTACATGGATTTACACCAAACTAAGGAAAGGCTCTTCTTGAATAAAGTTAAACTTTCATGATGAAGCTGGTCTAATTCTGTTCAGCATTTTTCTTTTATGGAGAGCAAAGATCCTATGGAAATTAAAATAAGTATATAGTTTTTATTTTCACTCCACCGCCCTATACTTTTTGCCTCTAACCACGTATGCCTTCTCTGCATGAAAGTTGCCAAGCTGAACCTAAAGTGCATACCTTTATTTTAAAGTTTTGTGCAGATTTGTCTTTGTGTCCCTGCCATGAGATGTTTTACCCCCACACATTTTTGCTACCACAGTGTGCAGGTGTCTTTGTGGGCCCATTTTTCCATATTTGTGCAGTGTTCGAGAAGGGTAATTTTGTGAGTGAGGTAGGCTGGTACCTGGTCCTAGAACCACCATCCCACAGACTGAATGTTGATTATTAACCTCACAGAGGGGTAGATGGCGGCTGCAGAGACAATTATAGAACTCGCCCAGGTAGAGATTTAAGACTATCCCTGGGGTTACGGTGAGATGTGGCCTCTCTTCCCTGGGAGAGATGGGAACATTCCAAATGGAACACCCGAGAGAGAGAGAGAGAGAGAGAGAGAGAGAGGACACCCTCATGGGACACATAATGAACAGGGGGCGGAGCTTAGTCAAAAGGAGATGGACTTTTCCCAACACAAACCAACAACAGCACATAGTCAGAAATCTGCTTTACTGTGTTTATTTTTTCCTCTTAGGTTTTGTCATTTGTTCCACACCAGGAAAGAAATTAGCAACTCAAAGAAAGGAAAATGGAGACAGAAGAAAAGAAAGGAGAAGAAAGAAGGAGAAACCTTTTCACAAAAGTCAACAATAAATAAATAAATATCATTATGCGAGGGATGAGCAGGCATACTCTCCCATGCCCACCCACGAGGCTTCTACCTAGTTCTGCTACAAATGTACAAAGCAAACAAAACACAGTCTGCTTGAGTTCTATTCTGCACAATCAGAATGACCTTAAAGCCAGGACCCTTCTGTCCAGACCAGAAGACTCCCCTCCAGCAAATGGCAAACAGTAAGTGACAAAAACTCAGGACCCGCCTCGACCCAGCCAGTGTCTCCTGCCCGAGGAGGTTGACCTGGAATCACATACCCAACCGCTAAAATGCTGGCAGAACGCCATGGGCGACAGACCATGATGGCTCCTGTCTTGTGGCGTGTGCTACCTCTCATCAGGTCGGCACTGGCAGAACCAGCTGGTGGCGGATATATGGAAGGCACCACCCACCCAATCCATCCCTGTAATTTTGCTCTGATCTTTGAAGGACTCTAGGAGGAGGGTTGAACAAGAATTGGAAGACCAGAAAGCTGCAGGTTTGAAGGACATGCTGCAGACTCCGGACATGCTGCAGACTCCAGACATGCAGTGTAGCACCGGGATATGCCACTAGCCGCCCTCTTCCTGTAAGATACGGCGGGATCTTGCTTGGTACTGCCAGCCCTGTGTGTATCTCCGCGGTGATTGGTGGCACCAGCTAAATGGATGAGGAAGGAGCATTGGGGGTACTGCACAGAGAACAGCTGAAAGGAGGCAATAGACCAACAGAGGCAGGGAGGAGAGGCAGGAACAGACCAATAGAGGCATTGAGGAGAACAGACCAACAGAGACCTGGAGGGGAGGCAAATACAGACCAATAGAGGCATGGAGGAGAACAGACCAACAGAGACCTGGAGGGGAGGCAGGAACAGATTAATAGAGGCATGAAGGAGATCAGACCGACAGAGACCTGGAGGGGAGGCAGAAACAGACCAAGAGAGGCACGGAGGGGAGGCAGGAACAGACCAACAGAGAGGCACAGAAGGGAGGCAGAATCAGACCAACTGAGGCACGGAGGGGAGGCAGGAAAGCAGTCTGTCCACATTGAGTCTGCTTTATTTCGGTCCTCCTCACACTGAAGTTGCGCTACACTGGTTGTGAGCCATGATCAGGAGACCAAAAGGGTTGCATGTGTCTAAGTGTATCAGTCTCTGGAAGAATGTTTGAATCTGAACTTGTATGCATATATGAGTAGGTATGGATTTGTTTTGTACGCTACATGTTGGCTTTGGTGAGTGAGCTTGTATATATATATATATATATATATATATATATATATATATGTGTGTGTGTGTATATATTTATATATATTTATGTATAGATATATATATATAAAAACATATGTGTGTGTGCATTGAAATATGGGCCCTCACACGTGTATGTGTAGCTATGTATTCTCCTAAATATTTGTGTGTTTGTCTGTGTCAGCGATTAAGTGTGCATGTTTTGGGGCATGATATGCATGAGTGTACATTGTGTGTGTGTATGTGTACCTACCTGATGACATACAGGTTGATTTATTAATTTAGCTTCTTTACAAGTATGAGATGAGCACTGCAGGGAGAGAAAAGGAATGAAGTAGTAGAGAAAAAGAAGGAAAGATGCAAGACAGCAAGAAAAGTGTAGCAAGATCTGGTGGGATAAAAGAAAATGAGGGAGCGGGAAGCCAGGAAGGAATGAAGCAAGATAGGAAAAAGGAGAAGGGAGAGAGAGAGAGGAAGGGTGGAAATAGAAAAAAGAAGCAATAGGAAAGATTAAGTAGGTAAATGAAGAGTGGAAAACAAAAGGATGAAAGAAAGAAAAAAACAAGGAGAACTGAGCAATAAGTAAACACTTAGGGGCAAGAAAGAAGATAAAGTGAAGTAAGGTAGAGTGGAAGCACGTAAGGCAGGGAAGACGGAAGGGAGAGAATCTGACACAAGGAATGAACAAAAGAAACTAAGCTGTAATGGGGTGAGAAAGAAGAGAATTGGGAGAGAAAGCAGCTGGCACAGGAAAGAAGGGAGGTGGAGTGAAGACAGAATGCTGGTGAAAAGATGAAAGACGGGGATACTGCTATTTTCGGAGCGGAATGATCCACTGATGAATAAAGGCAGGAGAGAAGGAACCAGTGAAAGAAGGTAAATCTGTCTGAAAGGAAACTAGGATCATAGCCTGGTGTGAGGATATGCCCTGTAGACCATGTTTCCCTCCCTGTATCCTGTAATAACCTAATGCCTAATTGATTACAGCGTGTCTGCTCAAACATACTCACTCTCCTCAATCATTCATAAAATGTCCCCTGATCTATCCCGTACGCCATGCCCCATCTTCGGTTATCATGAAGTGCTCTTTCTACAGCCGTAACTTACACAACATAAAGGCTGCCCCTCCCCCATCATGTAAATCCGTCTCCGTTAACCTCATCTCGTATGACACAACCCCACCCCTCGAGCCCATCAGCTAAAGAGGCTCTTCAAACAGAAACAAAGTATAAAGCAACTGCAAGCCAAAATATCTAAATCTGCAAGACATATGTGGTGTGTCCTTCAAGAGACACAAGGCCTTTCCAGAGGTGAGAGAGGAGAGCTTGGCAACCCAATCTACCTCTACACAAGAGGACCATGTGACTGCTCAAGGCACAGGCAGCAATGGATGTGTATCATGTCATGCCCTCGGATTTAGCCATCAAGCCAGGAGCAACTTTAAGGCGTAGTCATTATGCTACGCTTTGAGGGCTTGAAGGCGACCACAAGCCCAGAAGTGTTGCTGATTCTACCCTTCATAACCGGGTGCCGCCCACCGAGAGAACATCTTACACATAAACTGGGCAAAGCAGCAAATTTGACCCTTAATCTCAGATGCAGTTGCTTGAAAAAAGACCCCTCTTGGGGCCTGTGCAGCACTTTCTCAGAATCCCTCAGCGCTATCAGCCCCTCAACAGTATCTCTCCGTATCTCAACGCTGACCCTTCCCCACTCTAGACCTGTCCTGTCACCTCCACATACACCTCCTTCTCACACTAGCCAGTGGTTGTACCTTCAACTGCATCCTTCTTGGAGGTGGATTTCGAAGGCATCCAATAGAGCCCGTAAAACAATCCACCCCTTCAGGTGAAACAATATTCTGCTTTCCTCTCACTTCCTGTTGCTGTGATTTGACTACCTGCAATGAGGACATTCGATCCGCCCGTAAGAGTAACCCTTAAAAATCAATTCCATGTGGAAGTAGGAAAAGGCGGAGCGTTCATGCTATTTCCCATTCAGCTTCTAATCCCCACCCCCCAAATAAAAATTCTTTACAGTAATTGGTAACAAGACTTTGTGAAGTTCATGATTTTGTTATTAGAAAACCGTGATAAATAAGGTTACTGGTAAGAACCAGCCGTTGAAGTCATTTCCGGTTCCAGAATTGCTTTGGCCAGGCAATGGCACGCACGACATGGTCATGCATTATGTGTGCTGTTGGCAGAGTTACAGCATTCTTTTTACAGCAGCCCTTGAGGTATATTCAATAGTCTCTCACTTGGTGTTTTGTTAGCAGGAACGTCCAAGCCTCCATGTGGATCTAATGCATAGATCTATCTCCTCCTCCCTTATCCTCTTTCCTTCATGATGAACAGCGATATCACCCTGTTCTTCCGGAACTTCTGCTGACCCATCGTGGATCACTGGAATGTTCCTTGGACTCCTCCAGTCCCCTTGTCGAGCTGTGGAAGGGAAGGCAGAGTGAAGGTCACTGGGTGACGGGGGCTGGGGGCTGTTGTCCACCACCGTGGTAGGAGCGCAGAAGAACTTTGTGCTTGGTTAACGCCTCTGCTCGTCTCCTCTGGTTTTCTACCAGAAACTCTTTCAGGCGGTTGGTGGTAAAGGTCAGTGTCTGTCGGCGGAGCTTCATCAGGTAGGCGTCCTGAAGCCAGGGATTGGACAAGCACTCCCGGACAGAGGGTCGGCTCCTGTAAGAAAACACATAGAATAGAATGAACCACATGCAACTGGCCAACAAGAATCATACCAATGCACCTACTGCAACAACTCAATAATGTAGAATACCCATAACTACTCCCATGGTGTATCATACTCAAGTAAATGATGTGGAGTATCACAAATCCTCCCAAGGAGTATTATGCTCAAGTGAATAATGTGTAGTATCCCAGCTATTCCCATGGCGTATCCTATTCAAGGGAATGATATGGAGTATCCCAACTCCACCCAAGGCATATCATAATCGAGTGAATGATTTGGAGTATCCCAACTATTCCCATGGCGTATCCTACTCAAGTGAATAATGCTGAGTATCCCAACTCCTCCCAAGGCGTATCATGCTCAAGTGAATGATGTGGAGTATCCCAACTCCTCCCAAGGTGTATCATGCTCAAGTAAATGATGTGGAGTATCCCAACTCCTCCCAAGGCGTATTATACTCAAGTAAGCATGGGCTGAAAATTTGCGGATTTTCTGTGATTTCGCGATCCGCGAATCTCGCGAAATCGCGTTAAAATCCGCGAATCAGCGGGGACGAATTTTCAGCCAAGCACTTACAGGGTTACAGCAGCAGGTGCAAAAGTTGAAGCAAATTTTTTGTAACCTTTTACAAAAGGGTTACAAAGAAATTAACTTCAACTTGGGCACCTGCTGCTGTAAGCCTGTGAGTGCTTCCTGGCGCCTCGTTGCCTACTTGCAACTATTCTCTGACCCTGCTCTGACCATTGAAGCAGGGTCAGAGAATAGTTACAAGTAGGCAATGAGGCGCCTGTCACAAAAATTAAACCTCAACAGGAAGCACTGACAGATATAAAAACAAGCATTTGCAATGCAATAGGTCTCGCATTAGGAAAGTTTGAGCTATTGGTCTTGTAAATGACAATTTTTTTTGTTTATGTGTTGGTTTTGAAAATAGCTAAATTAATAGCTTTGTCATTTACAATGCAAATAGTTATAACTTTCGCAAATGTGACACCTATAGCATTTGTAATGCAACATGTTTTGTATTTACGTGACTTAGTTGTATTGATATTACAAATTACAATGGCTTTTAATTTTTTAAAATAATTAATACTTAAATAAAAGTGATTTTAATTTGTAATGGCAATAGCTTAAACTTTTGTAAATAACTTTTGTGAAGATTATGTTCAGTGTATTTTATTGTGACGAAAATCCAAGAACAGAAGTGAAATATTAACATCTTTTTATGACATTTGTAATAAAGTTTGAAACATTGAGAGAACATATTTGAACCAGTTGTTGTTGAATGGTTGCGCAGATTGATGCTGAGGTGGCGCTGAGTGGTGCTGTGGTGGTGCTGAGTGGTGCTGTGGTGGTGCTGAGTGATAATGTGGTGGCACTGAGTGATGCTGTGGTGGCGCTGAGTGATGCTGGTGGCGCTGAGTGGTGCTGTGGTGGTGCTGAGTGATAATGTGGTGGTGCTGAGTGATAATGTGGTGGTGCTGAGTGATGCTGGGGTAGTGCTGCGTGATGATGTGGTGATGCAGAGGGCAGAAAGGCACAAAAAGCAGTCTAACAAAGGGCAGAAGGGCAGAAAAACAAGGGAAAACAAGTCTAACAGAGGGCAGAAGGGCATAAAAAACCAGTCTAACAGAAGGGCAGAAAAACAAGGGAAAAACGAGTCTAACAGAGGGCAGAAGGGCACAAAAAACTAGTCTAACGGGGCAAAAAGGCACAAAAACGAGTCTAACAGAGGGCAGAAGGGCACATAAAACGAGTCTAACAGAGGGCAGAAGGGCACAAACACAAGGGAATAACAGAGGGCAGAAGGGCACAAAAAACGAGTCTAACAGAGGGCAGATAGGCAGACAAACAAGGGAAAAATTTGTCTAACAGGGCAGAAGGGCACAAAAAATGAGTCTAAGAGGGGGCAGAAGGGCAGAAAAACAAGGGAAAAACGAGTCTAACAGAGGGCAGAAGGGCACAAAAACAAGGGAAAAACGAGTCTAACAGAGGGCAGAAGGGCACAAAAAACGAGTCTAACAGGGGACAGAATGAATCCCGCAATGCGTGTTTGTCCACGAAGATGCCACCTTTTTGTGCAATACCTCTACTCAACTGGAGTACTTGCTACTGTCTAATCAGTAAGTGCTCCCTCGTTGGCTAAATGTATAGGGGCAGATTTACAATAACTGCTGCATCACCAGGGATGCGCCAGTTATTGTGCGCCGCAGCTCCGCCACCAATGGTGCGCCGCATTTATAATGCGGCACACCATGTGGCAAAAACGGCACAGATGCGTGACGCATCTGTGCCGTAAAAGCAGCGCATTGCTGGGGCTGCGTCGAGCTTGCGACGCAGCTCCAGCAATGCTCTGGGGGGCCCTATCTTCCCAATGCTGCATCAAACTTTTCGCCTGCTTCAAGCAGGCGCAGGGTTTTGATGCAGCATTGGCCTAAAAGTGACTGAGTGAATTCTTGTAGATTTCACTCAGCCACTTTTAGGAGGCGTTCCTGCGCAGGAACGTCTCCTGATGGCGCAGGGCTTTACAACGTGATGCATCTCTCAGATGCGTCTCCTTGTTAATACCCAGCACCATGGCGCATCATTTGTGCTGCCACTGAATCACAAAAGGTCTCGGTAGAGGGTGGGAGTGGTGAACCAGAGGGTGGCAGTGATGAACCAGAGGGTGACAGTGATGAACCAGAGGGTGGCAGGGGTGAACCAGAGGGTGACAGTGCTGGACCAGAGGATGGCAGTGCTGAACCAGAGGGTGGCAGGGGTGAACCAGAGGGTGGCAGTGATGAACCAGATGGTGGCAGGGGTGAACCAGCGGGTGGCAGTGGTGAACCAGAGGGTGGCATGGGGGAACCAGAGGTGGCAGTGGTGAACCAGAGAGTCGCAGTGGTGAACCAGAGGGTGGCAGTGCTGAACCAGAGGGTGACATTGGTTAACCAGAGGGTGGCAATGGTAAACCAGAGGTGCTGTGATGAACCAGAGGGTGGCAGTCGTGAACCAGAGGGTGGCAGTGGTGAACCAGAGGGTGACAGTGCTGTACCAGAGGGTGGCAGGGGTGAACCAGAGGGTGCTGTGATGAACCAGAGGGTGGCAGGGGTGAACCAGAGGGTGGCAGTGGTGAACCAGAGGGTGGCGGTGGTGAACCAGAGGTGCTGTGATGAACCAGAGGGTGGCAGTGATGACCCAGAGGGTGGCAGTGGTGAACCAGAGGGTGACAGTGCTGTACCAGAGGGTGGCGGGGTGAACCAGAGGTGCTGTGATGAACCAGAGGGTGGCAGTCGTGAACCAGAGGGTGGCAGTGGTGAACCAGAGGGTGGCGGTGCTGAACCAGAGGGTGACAGGGGTTAACCAGAGGGTTGCAGTGGTGAACCAGAGGTGCTGTGATGAACCAGAGGGTGGCAATCGTGAACCAGAGGCTGGCAGTGGTGAACCAGAGGGTGATAGTGCCGAACTAGAAGGTGGCAGGGGTGAACCAGAGAGTGGCAGTGGTGAACAAGATGGTGGCAGTGATGAACCAGAGGGTGGCAGTGGTGAACCAGAGGGTGCTGTGCCCATACACGACCGCATGGGTAACTTCGCCATGCAAGCGGCCCGCGAACACGCAAAAAGCCCAGCGAACACGCAAAAAACCCAGCGAACACACAAAAATCCCCGCGAACACGCAAAGAACCAAATATCCGCAAATTCACACGAATTCGCGGATTTTGCGGATTGCGAATTCGATTTCGCGCTAATTCGCAAATTTCGCCCATACTTATACTCAAGTAAATGATGTGGAGTATCTCAACTACTCCCAAGGCGTATTATACTCAAGTAAATGATGTTTAGTATCTCAACAACAGATGCTGGGCATGCGCGAGTTACAGCTGAGCGCCATAGCGAAATCGCCTACATTATACAACAATACGACCGGAAATAAAAGGGTAAGCGAAAATAGTAAAAAAGTTATGTTAAAAATAATAATCATGTTATATCAGTAAATACTTATATAATATAACAAAACAATGTAACCAGGAGCGCACACTATAAGGTAAAAGGATAGATCGTAAATGACTTCAATCTTGCTAAACAAAAGCATGCACCACACCAAGATGGCACGGATATTAGAGGTCATTAACAAACAAAACTGGTCATGTGCTAGTCTCAGCTGAGCGCAATTGTGAAATCGCCCGCGTTATATAAACAACACGCCTACAGCGTGAGTTCATAGAGGGAGAAGAACGCAGCAGAGGCGCTACCAAACTCTTGAACAGGTGAGCAGAGGGGGGAGACTTTTAATCAGGGTTCCCGCGGTTCGAGCGAAGGAGGGGGCCTGTGATCAGGGGCAGGGAAGTCGTTTTAAATGACTTGAGTAAACCGAGTAATACCCATGTAATTTGAAAGGTTACAAACGTAAAAGGTAAAACGCAAACTGAAAATAGTGTTGAGGTAGTGTTAATAATACAATATTTTGGGATACTGTCCTGTAGATAAATATTATTTCCAAAAACAGGCTATGCAGTATGAAATGTTATAAAAGAGCCAGTTAGTCAGTCTGCCCCAATCGAATGGAGGGAAATGGGCAAACATAGTGCGGACTAGCTCAGCCATAAGGTCTGTAATATCAAAGAGGGACTTATAACGAGCAAACAGGACTGGAAGTTCACAACAAAGAAAGAGATACCAAGACTAGAACCAGTCAGTGGCATCAAACAGAAAAAGATTTGAATTAGAACTTTGGAAGATCATAAATTAAGAGTATCCTTCCTTACTTACAGGACATATCCAGTCCCCTAGTGAGAGAGAAGAATCCTCATATGCCCGTTCATGAGAACTTTTTAACTTACATAAAGGTAAGAAGCAAGGGGACCTGTCCATAAAAAACAGGCAGAGAACTGCACAGGGACAATAGCTAACTATGATTCATTTGCTTGCACAGATATCTGCCAAATTTTAAAAGGGATCCGATTCAAAGAGGAGACCAACCTGATCATTACGCAGAAGAAAGACTTACTTACTTGGAGAAGTGGCATCACCCCCTAGGTAAATAGAAGCAAGGAGTAATGACCCCATGAATCTCAATATAGTGGTCATGAGATATCAATGAAACTTAATTTTCACCCCACAGGTAAACCAAAAAACCTACAGTTTCAGTCCAGAGAAGGCTCACGGACGGCTGTTTTCTCCCCAGGGTTTTGGCCACAGGAATAATGGGGTAAGAGTGACACCATGACGAGTGGCAGCCAAAAATGGTAGATGTGTGAGTGATATAATGAATACGAGGGTGACTGTATGCCCCTTCTAGCCCCTTCCTTCTTCCACACTAAAAAGAAACGGAGGGCACAGCCTAAAACTACAAGAGTCAGTTGAACCTTAAAGGGCCGACAGGATGGTTGTAATATGAACTCTAAACAAAAAGAACAGGTCCATAAAAAGAATGAGAATGCTACTGTCTGATCATCCATATACCGGATGAAAAAAATCTGTTTTAAACTGTGAATTGATTGAACAGGTGGCATAGTCTGTATAAAATCCCACCTACCACGAGAGTGTGCTTTAGGTCCGATTGTTGGAATGGGGGACAATAACCAAGATGCCGAATAATAGGTATGTTGCAATATGCCCCCAGAAGATTGATATTGTTTCTTTCTCCATATATCCCCACAGAGACTTTTAAATATATATCTACAAGCCGGTGACCCCAAAGAGACGGCATGTTCTGATGAAGGTGTTACAACATCGAGTAGTATAACACCGAAACGCGTTGACGCATTTGTTACCAAAATCCAAACAAGGCCAAGGGAGTAGCAGATGTTATTGTATCTTTAATACTGTATACTTTACCACCAATATCTAAGAAAGGGCCAGCGGATCTAGAAAAGTGGCAGGAGTATCCTAAGGCCACAGTGTTAGGGGGTTTGTGAATAGGATTTATTTGTTTATGTATTGTACTAGTAATGATTCTTCTTCTCCTGTTCTGTATAATTTTATTGACTTTGATATTGTTTTCCTTGTGTAATGAACTGTGATCTATTTGTTTAAATTTTACTGTACCTGTTCAAAGAGTTGTCTTTGGATTTTTAACCGAATTTTGTCTAATTTTGTGTAACCAGAGGTTTTTATTTTATAAAAAATAAACAGATTGTGAACGTTCACTTTTTAGTGTGGAACTCTTTACCTAGTGTTCCCTTCCGCTGGAGAATTCTGCCCGTGTTAGAATGCTAGAATGAATGGCCGTATGAATGGTTAGAACCTATATAGCAATATAGTAAGCAGTAGCTATAGTGCATACCCAGGGATTTCCCTTTGACCTAAGTATCTCAACTACTCCCATGGTGCATCATATTCAAGTGAATGATGTGGAGTATCCCAACTACTACCAAGGCATATCATACTTGAGTGAATGATGTGATGTTGAGCAGTAGTTTTTCGGTGGTAAAGCTCCTGCGTTGAACTTGTAACATTCATAAATAATGGTGCGCAGTAGGTTTGATCCTGTCAGGATCTAGGCAATGCAATAATCAGGTACCATAGAGGCCAGCGTGTTATGGAAGTGATGTAGTAATCATTCCATTGTGTAAACATAGGAGGAAACTTATATAATTGTTTCTCTAATTTGTAGGGGTGATGAAATGCTCCCTGAAGCCTGCTGTTGTTTTCCTTATGCCGATGAGTGAGGAATATAAATATAACAGAGTATTACTGGTAATTTATGTTTGTCAATTAATGTATACGTTCACTCTCCTAAATAAGATGGAACATAAGTGAGTGAGTTTCCATCAAGTAGTTGATGAATTTTATTAAACAGAGGTAATGAGGCAATGACTGCGTGAATAATAGGGTATATGATTTCTTGTGTTTAAGAAACATTTTTCATTTTCCTTTCTCTATCTCTAGTAGCATTTCTTCTCCTTTTATATTGTCTTCAATAGATGTAGACGGATATTTTAAATGAAAATTTTGAAAGAAAGTTTTTTTTGTTGGTGTGACACAAATGATATACAGAATTGCCAGAATACAGATAATTTATTCCAGGAAACCTACCTTGAAAAGGGTTCTCCTAAGTGTGTGGATGGAGATTAAACAGTGCGTCTTTAAAATGTCACGTTAGTTAGTATAACTATAAATGTTTAACGACAAGAATCTATAACAATTTGTTTGAGCTAACTTGACTTTAGACATTTGGTTTTGAATATGTGTGGAAAATGTGATGATGTACTAAAAGATGTTTGTTTTATACGCAGGATCTATTTGTCCTGTAACTATATAAGTGCAATATAAAGAGAGTCTATATGAGGTTGTCTTACGAAAGATGGGATTTTTTTTTAACTCCATCGAAACGCATTGACCCTAGATTTACACAACTCGTGTAGGCAACTAAATCTGTAGATAGTTTTAGGATTTTTCCTTCATCAGATTCTAGGACAAATTCGACTTGACGAATGTGTATAAACTAATGACAAATGGCATTGTCTTTTTGTTTCTCTCTTTAAATTTTATGGTTTGTGCTTTCCTTACTGTGTAAGGAGATTTTTGATGTGTGTCAAAGTGGTTTTATACTGAGTCTGTTGCACCAATTGTTCTAAGATTGGTTATTAGAATATAGTGTTTATTATATGCGCAAAAAACTTTTTCTTAATACATTTTTTTTCTTTTTACCAAAAATTTATTTTATCTTTCTTCTTATCTTTATTATTTCTCTGTGGACGTATGGGTAGTATGCAGATACTGATGTGAGCGTTTGATTGATTTATGAGATAGCTGGTGGAGCTCAGCCTTATTTGAAGTAATAAGGAACGGGCAGGAAAACATATTTACCCGAAAGGATTATTTTTAAATCTTCCCTATCGGCAATTTCTAATGATTTTTTATTTTACCCAAGATGCTGAGTTCATTTATGGTGTTTTTTTGTACAACTTTTTGGTTACCAACACTAACAGGTGATCCAGAAAGCCTTTAGCAAAGTGTGTTCTTTCTTGCACAGTGACTTACATTTGAATGCCAAAATGGAAAGAAATTCAATTGATAATAACAAAGTTCTATAATTTCTATTACCACACTTCTCATGATAAAAATGGTGACCCACTTGTGTAACTGGGCTTATTGTAAGTGACAGGAATAACCCCAAAATGCAATGTGGAGGCATAAAGAAAATGGACCCATTTTAATTATTTTATTTATTTATTTTAGCGATTTGTAAAGCGCCTGGTGACCCGAGGGCATCCCCGCGCTAAAATCTTGAAGGCGAACCTGTGGGCAGAAAAAGGGGGAGTTTTTATTTAGGAAACAATATCGTTTTCAATTTCTTCCTGAACCGCAGGTGATTGGATTCCAGTCGGAGGGTACGGGGGAGGGCGTTCCATCTCGTGGATGCATTAATCGAGAAACGGCGGCCACCCGAACGTGTCTTCTTATGTCTAGGGACGTTGGCCAGATTATCATTCTCCGAGCGGAGGGACCTGGAGACTTTGTAAAGAGTAACCAGGTCTCTTAAGAGGTTTGGGCCGGAACCGTTAAGCAGCTTATGTGCAGTGCAGAGGGTCTTGAAATTGACCCTTTGGCGGATTGGAAGCCAGTGAAGATCCTGGATTGCAGGCCTGGCTGATGCTCTGGAGGGGAGATTCCAGAGTAGCCGGGCGGCTGCGTTCTGCGTTCGCTGGAGTTTGGACAGGGTAGATTCTGGTGCTCCGAGGTATATCATGTTACAATAGTCCAACCTTGCGAGCACCAGGCCCTGTACTAGGAGCTTCCTGGATAGGGGCTGGAGAAGTGGGAGGATCTTCCTGATGGAGCGCATTAGGCCAAAGCAGGTCCCTGCTGTCTTGGTAGCTTGAGTCTTCATTGACAGCTCGGGCTCTAGCCAAACTCCTAGGGTTTTAATTTCCTGTTTCGGGGTGGGGATTTCCCCGAAAACGGCTGGCCAGACCGAAGGAGGGATGGTGGACCACTGCTTGCCCAGAAGCATGACCTCGGTCTTTGACCCGTTTAATTTGAGTGCTGACTCACACATCCAGGTGTGGATGTTTTTAAGGCAGTTTTGGAGATTGTCCGGGTGTTTGTCCAATTGGGAAAGTGAGACGACTAGTTGGGTGTCGTCGGCGTAGCTTACTATTTTAATCCCGAAGGGGGTGACCACGTCTTCAAGGGGGGCCATGTAGACATTAAATAAAGTTGGGCTTAATGAGGACCCCTGGGGGACCCCGCTCGTGAGGGGGAGGGTGGCAGAGTGGAATTTGCCATCCCACACCTGGAACGAGCGCCCTGAGAGGAAAGACTCTATCCACTTGAGCGCTGAACTTGCAATCCCTGCAGCAGCTAGCCGATGAAGAAGGACACGATGGTTGACTGTGTCGAAGGCTGCGCTTAGGTCCAGGAGGATCACTGCCACTGATCCTCCTGAATCCAGGATGCATCTCGCCTCCTCGATGACGGCGAGGAGGGCGGAGTCCGTGCCATGACCTGGACGGAAACCCGTCTGGGACTGCCGTAAGATGTTGTTGGCTTCTAAGTATCGTGACAATTGGCCATTGACCAATTTCTCGGCCATCTTACTGATACCATGCTACTTCTATTCATACCGTTAATGCTGCCATGTTCATAGCTGCGGTATTTGAACCTTGGCTTGGTCACCACCCAAGGACCCAACCAAACCCAGACATTACTGAAAATTACACATCCAGCAGGATCGAGTTGTGTGATCAACATGAATCCCCTCTCTGCTTGCCCTTATGTCAAAACTACAACCAAAACAAGCTGGAAGACAGAAAGACTCTTGGGGTTTTAGGGGTTCAGGTACGGCATCAAGCTGGCTTTAAACCCTCCAGCCTTCATCCTGGGGTGGAGGGGCCAAAAAACAGTTGAGACTTTAAGGTTTGGCACCCAATCTGGCAGAAAGAGCAGAAAATACTGTTTTGTGGTCGTTACAAGGTTGAGGCAAAGCCCTATTTATTTAAATTTAAAAAAAAAAGAAAAAGCCCCCGGTTGCTAATGCATTGCTGATCCAATGGGGCAGATGGAAGAATTTTTGGGAGGAGGAACACTTGCCCACAACTAGAGGATGTTGCCCCTCCCTAATTTCCATTTGGTTAGTCCCTCCTTGGGGATCACCCTCAGGCAGCAATCTCAAACCAAGGATCTGCCGAGCAGAGGGTTCAATTGAAAGGGGACATCACGTTTCAAACGGTACCTCTCATGCACTGATGAGTGCTCAGGAGGCTCTTATTTGCCCCAGAGCATCACTCAAACTGAAAGCAGTCGGCATCTTATAGTGTACACTGAGTCACACAATCTACACAACCACAAGACACAAGGGGAGCTGTGTGGACAAAGGAAGCTCACATCCTCCTCATTTGGGACTGTGTGCTCCTTTGTAATAAAATGTGGGATTTTGTTTCCTAATAGGTGAGACCAGACCTACCAACTCACATGGATTCACAGGATATTAGCTCCCTTCACACGTCCACACGGTGAGGAACCAATATCACGCGATGCAAGTGAAAATGAGGAGTGGATTTCCAGCTCATTTTCAGACGTTCTGAACTGGCAAACCAGTGGCGGCTGCCACAATACCGAGGGGTAGAAGGGGATGGGGTGTAAGGAAATAATAATTACATTAAATAACTTACCTGACTACGCAGCAACTGCCTCAGTCCTCTTTTCTGGCTCTCCACGAGTCCCAGCACACACTAGCACACAGGCGCAGCTCTCATAATATGAGAGCAGTGCCAGGATTGGTCTGAGTGGCAAACACAGGGCATGTGACATTTCTCCAACACGGCTGTGTAACACAGCTGTATCATAGAAACCTAAGTGCGCATGTCTGTTTGACTAGCCTCAGAAGGTTGACAAAACAGACATGCGCACTTACACTGCGCCTAACACTCAAGCCTGATGTGCCAGGCCCCCCCTCTACACTGCTAGCATTGGCTGACTCAGTCAGTCAGCGGTCATTTGTTAGAAAGCTGACTGATTGACAAGTGGGGCGACCTTTCTCCGCGATTACTGCTGTCAACGTCCATTAAGGGGTGTGAAAGCAGCACAGGTTATCAGCACCATCCTCAGCAAGCTTTTGTTCGAGGAGGGGGTTTGGGAGTTGGGGCAAAAGAGCCTACAAAGCCCTGCCCCCCTCCTCATACAGGGAATTATTTGGTTCAGTTGGCACGTCTATGAGACCCTTTAAGTGGAAAACAAGAGGCTAATCAATTGTTCAATGGCGCTTGGTGAATTTAGCAACGAGAAGTAGGCTGAAATGAAACAGCCCAGGGATGGCATGGGGGAGCTGAATACCCTCCTATGTAATATGGTTTAGCGGAAAGCTGATGAGTTGATGTTATGCAACATAGTTTCGCTTTGCCTGGAAAATGTAACAACATAGTTACAGGAATAGGAATGGGCTACAGATATAAGTGCTGTCCCCCGCAAACCTCACTCCACCCGCATAACGTATGACCCCGCCACCCTCTTAGCCCTTAACCCCGGACGCACCCCACAATGCTACGAAGCTGCCCCAGGAAGTACCCACGGTCCCTTTGCCTGCCACTCCTGCAAATTCGCCTGCATCAAGACCCACACCAAATCCACGACCTCCAAACACAGCTCCGACTCCAACCACCTGAAATGCATCCTGCTAAACACCCGCTCGATCCACAAACACGCCACAGAACTCTGGGACCTACTCGACACTGCGTCACCGGACATCGCCTTCCTTACAGAAACCTGGATGAACGCATCATCAGCACCCGACATCGCCATAGCCATCCCGGACGCTTACAAGATCATCCGAAAAGACCGCACCAACCAAACAGGAGGCGGCATCGCCATCGTCCATAAGAACACCATCAGAATCACAACCTGCTCCGACGATAACCTTGCAACCGCCGAACACCTCCACTTCCAGATCCACACCGACCCCAGGACCACACTTAGAGGCACCCTCATCTACAGACCACCAGGACCCGTAAACAATTCAGCGAAGACATCACTGACTTCATCAGCCCACATGCCCTCCCATCCGAGAACTACATTCTACTGGGAGACTTCAACTTCCACCTAGAAAAGAAAAACGACAGCAACACCACCACCCTCCTGGACAACCTGGCCAATCTCGGACTCAAACAACTTGTTGACACCCCCACCCACTTAGCCGGACACACGCTCGACCCTATCTTCACCTCCAGCAAACACATCTCCTTCAATCATACCACAGCTCTCCATTGGACGGACCACAGCTGTGTTCACTTTAGCTACAAAACGACCACAACTCACAACCCCCCACAACCCATTCCTCGAAGAAAATGGAACAAAATCACCACTGACCCACTCCTCACATCGCTCAACCAAAATCCTCCTGCCCTCTCATCGGATCCAAATGAAGCTGCCACCAAACTCAAACAATGGATTACTCACAGCATTGACGAATTAGCACCCCTAAAAAACCACCAGATCAAACAAGGCAGCAAAAAGGCACCCTGGTTCAACGATGACCTTAAGAATTCAAAGAAACTTTGCCGAACTCTCGAAAAAACATGGAGAAAAAACCCAACCACGGACAACCTGACCACCTTCAAGGCAGCCACCCGCAAACACCACCAATTGATCAGATCCACCAAGAAATCAGCACTCAAGGATCGACTCGACAACAACGCCCACAACAGCAAGGAACTATTCAACATTGTCAAAGAATTTACCAACCCCATCGCGGCCTCAAACGACATTACTCCCTCCCAAGACCTCTGCAACTCGTTATCCTCTTTCTTCTACAACAAAATCGCCGACATACATAACAGCTTTAACAACAGCTCGAAAGAACAACCCGCCCCACCCACTTCCAAAACCGAAACGCTCTCTAACAACCTTAGCGCCTGGAACCCAATCACCACTGAAGACACCATCCGCCTAATGAACTCCATCCATTCAGGTTCGCCAACGGACCCCTGTCCCCACCACATCTTCAACAAAGCAGACTCCATCATCGCACCCCATCTCCGTGATGTCATCAACTGCTCTTTCAACTCCGCTACCTTCCCGGAGAGCTGGAAACATGCCGAACTCAGTGCCCTCCTGAAGAAACCCATAGCTGACCCCTCTGAGCTTAAGAACTACCGCCCCATTTCCCTCCTCCCATTCCCTGCCAAGGTAATTGAGAAAGCCGTCAATAGCCAGCTCGCCGCCTTCCTTGAATCCAACAACTCCCTCGACTCTTCACAGTCCGGCTTTCGAGCCAAACACAGCACCGAAACCGCCCTCATTGCAGCGATGGATGACATCCGAACGCTGCTGGACAACGGAGAAACAGTTGCCCTAATCCTACTCGACCTCTCCGCCGCCTTCGACACAGTCTGTCATAGCACTCTCATACAACGACTCAGCAACGTCGGAATACAGGGAAAAGCCTTGGACTGGATCATCTCTTTCCTCGCCGGGAGAACACAGAGAGTCCGACTCCCCCCATTCAAATCAGAGGCCACCGAAGTCATCTGTGGAGTCCCACAAGGTTCATCACTCAGTCCCACCCTCTTCAATGTTTACATGAGTCCCCTCGCATCCATCGCGTGACAACACAACCTCAACATCATCTCCTACGCTTTCCCTCACCAAGGACCCTAACACCACCAAAACTAATCTTCATGAAGGCATGAAAGAAGTAGCCGAATGGGTGAAAAACAGCCGCCTAAAACTTAACTCAGACAAAACGGAAGTTCTCATCCTAGGATCTTCCCCCTCTGCCTGGGACGACTCATGGTGGCCATCGGCCCTCGGCACAGCACCCATACCCACAGACCACGCACGCAACCTGGGCTTCATCCTAGACTCCTCCCTCTCGATGACCAGACAAGTTAACGCTGTCTCATCCTCCTGCTTCAACGTACTCCGTATGCTCAAAAAAATCTTCCGTTGGATCCCCACCGAAACAAGAAAGACTGTCACTCACGCACTGGTCACTGGACTATGGAAACACCCTCTACGCCGGAACCACAGCCAAATTACAGAAAAAACTCCAACGCATCCAAAATGCATCTGCCAGACTCATATTGGACATCCCTCGCCAAGCTCACATTACCGGCCACTTGAAAGACCTCCACTGGCTTCCCGTCAACAAGAGAATAACGTTCCGTCTCCTCACCCACGCTCACAAGGCCCTCTACAAACTAGGACCCGAATGCCTCAACACACGACTGTCCTTCTACACACCCTCCCACCAACTAAGATCCTCCAACCAAGCGCTTGCCGCAGTTCCGCGCATCCACAGATCCACCATGGGAGGAAGATCCTTCTCCTACCTGGCGGCCAAGACCTGGAACTCTCTCCCCACCCACCTCCGCCTCACACAGAACCACATATCCTTCAGAAAGGAACTTAAAACCTGGCTATTCGATAAATAATGCACCCCCTCCCACAAGCGCCTTGAGACCCTATGGGTGAGTAGTGCGCTATACAAATACTTGAACTTGAACTTGAATAGACGTGGGAGATAGCGACTCACAAGTGGATACAATTTGGTTAAGGGTTTGCTCTGGTTACAGACACATTTGAAGGAAATATTGGCTCTGTAGTTCAGTCTGAGACAAATCGGATACATTTTGAGGGACCGTTCTTGTTGTAAAACAGACACATTGTGTAATAAACATTGGCTTGTCTTCCAGTCTAAAACATAATGTCCCCTGATGCGTGAAATGAAGGGTTAAATAATAATTGTGGCTTCTATACATATGGGGTTCTAGAGCGCGTTTACTGTTGTTTTTTACTCCACTAAAACAACTAGAGAGTGGATAATATCACTGACTGATATGTGCACGTGTGTGGATTTCTTGCACCGCAGGTGTATGAGGACCCGCTGTGTTGCCTTTTTTACTGAACAACCTGGGCATGTGGAAGGAACAATGCAACCTAGGGGTATGTGTAGTATCTTTACGCACACGCTGAGAGTCAGAGCCTCCAATCCAAATAAGGGGTGTTGAGCCGTTCTTGGATTAAATCCTACGGATGGCATGCATTGTCCTGAGGAGACCATGAGAAGTATGTGTTGAAGCGTCAACACTATTCAGAGATTGCACAATGCTGATCTGTTAAAATTAAGCGAACTAGATTTGTATTACACTTTGCATATTTGAGAAAATTGGGAGATTTTATTGTCACATCACTGCATTTATGAGCACGGCGCCGTCTGTACCTCTGTACGTTATGAAACACTTATTGTGGAAATAAAAAGGATATTATAATCAGCATGAAGGAAGGCTTTGTATTTAAAGTACAGGTATTTATTCATTGAATGCATGGATATTAATTTTAGATAAGACCTATGGAGCCGTTGTTTATATTCTCCCTTGTTTTATCTTCACTGTGGTTATTACTGAGCACCAAGCATGGTGCTCTCTCTACCCTGGGGGCTCCCGCTTTATATACTACCATCGCCATTAAGATCTTTTCTTCCAGCCAGCTTCTGCATATATCCGTCGTGCCACTGTTTGTCTTCTGAACTACAAGTCATCGTTCTGTCAAGTACAGCTTTCTTTGTCTGGGCATCCTCTGCTGTGGATTACTGCCTTTCTTTGTTTCAATAACAAAATTCAATTGCCCCTCGAGGAACTATTTGATTCAATATGATAATTTATAACAATGTCACCTCCATCGAGAGAGTCGAGAGAGAGAGAGAGCACCTCTCTGTATTTTTAGCATTTCGCCCCGCTGAATGCGAGCGGTGGCGTTTTCACGCAGCGCACTGTTTTTAAAACTGCATCTTTAACCTCACCTTTTGTTGTGCAGGGCTCTAACTTTATTTTCTGGTTCCAGAGGCGGGCGGCTGGCTGGGGGCTGTCTGTAATCTCGGGCTCCCAGTGGCAGCGGGCGCCATCTTTGCTTGGGCTTCAATCGGCATGAAGCTTCCCTGAGACTCCACCCTCGTCCCGCCCCTATTTAAACGGCCATAATGTGTCAGCGCAGCGGACGAGTGCAGCGGGCGTGCCGGAGGCGCGCCGGAGTTGCGCCTGAGTTAAGCCCATCTGCGCCCGTCCGCGGCAGGCCGGGGCATGGGGCATGTCACTCTGCTCCCCGCCTCATTTATCCCCGTTCAGCCATTATTTCACTTCACAAGCCCGTACTCCCTCCCCCCGAGGCCTGTGTCAAGCACGCTGTATGCGGCCTGCCCGCACCCAGGAAATCTTTTCCTGAGATCATTCTTCCACCCCCCATTCACAGGCCCCCGGACCTGGCAGGCAAATCCCGTACTTCTACCTCTGGACCTGCCCCTAACTCCCCCTTATCTGTGATGTACCTTAACACTCGGTCTCTGGTCAGCCATAAAACCGACATCTTCAATCTCTTAGGATCGGAACAGCCTGACATCTTGTTCCTGTCCGAGACCTGGCTCACAGATGATTCCTCCCCTGATATCCTGGCGGCCATCCCCCCGGGATATTACATACTGCAAGCCAATCGCTCCTCTGGCAAAGCCGGCGGCGGGGTCGCAGCCATCATTAGTCACTCAATTAGGTTCTCCCCTGTGTCCACCCCTAGCATCCCTATGACCGACTGTCTCGCTCTCAGGCTGGAGCAACCTGGGTCCTCTCTTATATGTGTCCTAGTTTACCGTCCCCCCCAACCTATGCCAAACTTTTCAGTTCAGTTTGGGGAGCTTATCTCGCAGCTGATTATCAACAACTCCAATGTTTTGGTTCTCGGTGACTTCACGAAACCCCTGATTCATTCGCCTTTTCTGACCTCATGCAGGGTCTCAATTGTACCCAACATATACACACACCCACGCACGTTAAAGGTCATATTCTGGACCAGGTATGGACTTCCTCTTTAGACATCTCCACTCCCCTTGTTCTTCCCTGCCTCTGGTCAGATCATCTACTTATCACTTTTTCCCTTGCCAAGCCCCCCCCGGCCAATATCATCCGAGAATCTAACTTTCTGGCAAGTAATTGGAACAAGGCCGACCTCAATAAATTTACCTCCCTCCTGAGCTCATCGGCCCCCTCCATCGGGACCCACCATTTCCATCGACTCTCAGTCTGATAACCTCACCCAATGGCTTGTCTCCGCCGCTGACTCAGTGGCACCTCTAAAACCTGTTAAGACGCGGCGCAGTCACGACGCCCATAGGTGGTTCACCGAGGAACTCAAGGCACTGAAACTTAGTCTCCGTCAGGCCGAAAGACGCTGGCGTCGAGGATAAAACCCCGAGACAAAAGCTGTCTTTTCTTCTCAGCTGAGGGAATATAAGGCCGCTATAGCCCGGGCTAAATCCAGCTACTTTTCCAACAAGATCTTGAACTCTACTAATAAGTCCAAAGATATTTTCTCTATTGTTGAGGAATTATCTAACCCGGCGAGAGTCACCATTGCCCCGCTCCCCTCCCAGCCTCTGTGTGATTCCCTGAATCAATTCTTTGTGGACAAAATTGTTAAAATCAAAACCAGCATCTCTGCTCACGCCTCATTCTGCCTCTTCCTCCCCCAGTACTCCCCCTCACCACAACACCCATTCCCTAACCCAGCTTCCCCTCATTTCAAAAGATAATTTTCTCCCCCTTTTGCTTAAAGTCTCTTCTGGCTCTCCCAGCGACTGTTGCCCCCCCTCGGCCCTGCGAGAAGCTTTCACTTCCTGCCCGGACCCCCCTCTAGCCCTTTTAAACAACTCTTTAACCACGGGGGTGGTCCCGGGATCCTTCAAACGGGCAGAGGTGGTCGCCATTCTGAAAAAACCTACGGCTGATCCGTCCATCATGAGCAACTATCGCCCTATCTCCCTCCTCCCCTTCCTTAGCAAAGTCCTGGAGTCCCATGTTACTCAAACCCTTACTTCTTTTGTAGAAGACTCTTGTGTCTTGGACCCCCAGCAGGCTGGGTTTAGACCTGCGCATTCCACAGAAGCAGTCATCCTCTCTGTGATGGACGAACTACGCAGGGGCGCCGACTTTAACACCTGTCGGGCCCTGGTTCTTCTAGACCTGTCGGCCGCCTTTGACACGGTCGACCACGATATTTTGGTTGACCGTGTCAGAGAGGCTGGCATCCAGGGCACTGCCCTGGACTGGGTGCGCTCTTTCCTGACCCATCGCCATCAAGCTGTCAGGGTGTCCCAGTTTTCTGCTTCTCAAGTCGAGCTGACCTGTGGTGTCCCGCAAGGCTCCTCCTTATCCCCTCTCCTCTTTAATTTATACCTGGTCCCGCTAATCCGCTCCCTCCGTCGATTCAATGTCTCCGCGTTCAACTACGCGGACGACATTCAACTGGTCTTCACTATTGACTCCAGTGATGAATCCATCTCCACTTTCCAAAACACCCTTTGTTTCATCAGTGATTGGATGGGCACAAACCATCTGAAACTTAACCCCGACAAGACTGAGTTGGTGCTTGTCGGGGGGCCCTCCAATCCCTGGCACTCTTCCTTTTGGCCTGCCAGTCTTGGCAGCCCTCCCTGTTCCGTCAACTCAGCAAAAAGTCTGGGAGTTGTCATAAGTAACGATCTATCTATGACACCCCAGATCAGCGCTGTAGTTTCCTCCAGCCATTTCCAGCTCAGGAAAATACGCAAAATCTCTCGCCTGCTTACCACCGATGCCCTTACTTTGGCCCTGCTTGCGTTAGTCATGTCCAGGCTTGACTACGCAAATGCACTATACGTAGGCATTCCTGCATACCAAATCAGGAGACTCCAGTTGATCCAAAATCAGGCTGCCCGCCTGATTTACCATCAACCCAGAGATCAACATGTTCAACCTCTTCTAAAAAGTCTCCACTGGCTTCCGGTTTCTGCCCGCTGTAAATTTTAGCTTGGTTGCATCATTTCCAAATCCCTCACTGGTCACGGCCCCTCCTTCATCTCTTCTTTGCTTCATCCGTATGTTCCCTCCCGTACCCTTCGGTCATCTCAAATGGCTCTACTTTCTGTCCCTAGATTCAAGCGGAAGAAACACGGTGGCCTTAGGTTTTCTTTCTTAGCCCCGTCTTTTTGGAACTCCTTACCCCTTTCTCTTAGGTTGTCCTCCCCCTACTCCAGATTCAGATCTTACCTTAAAACGCATCTTTTCATTGAAGCGTACTATTAGCTGTCATCTCTGTTATGTTATTTTCTGTCTCTCCTCCCTGCTCCCTCTGTATAGCGCCAAGGAACCTAATGGTGTTAGTGCGCTCAATAAATTAATTTAACATAACATAACATAACATAACCTCTGTGATCACTAATTAACTCTGAGCAGGAAATAGTCACCCAATATAAATGACCAACTGTATCAAAAAACAAGTTTTATTCTTGTATCAAAATATTTTTTATATTATCTTTATACCAGGCAACATACACAAAACTGAAAAGATACAATTAGTTACAGTCGTGTGAGATCACCATTCACTAAAATCATGGACTTTCACAATTCCATAATGTGTGAAAAAATGTGTGACAAAACTCAATAATGACTGCATGGGACTGAAGGCTAACATTCACTTTAATAGACAACTGGATGCATACCACCAGGTTATGTTGAGTGACAATTCTAGAAGTTTTACTTCCTTCATAATGCCCTTAGGGGTTTTACTGGTTCAACCATCTTTCATTTGGACTATGTTCTGTGGCTTCGGTATTTCAATGTTTTATGGCAAAGGTGTCAGGTGATCTTCCAGGTTTAAGTCTCGGTATAGTCACCTTGCTGCACTGCGTGACAGGGAGAGGCCAGGAATGCGCCGTATTTACGATGCATTCCTGCCGTTTCCCCTGCACTGGCACCCTTTTCACAGGCTAGGAGTGCCTCCTTTGCATGCAGGATTGTTATTGAGCAGGAAGGGGCTCCTCTCTGCACAAAAATAATCCTGAGATGCATGTTCCTCTTACTATGTGTGCAGCACACATAAAAAGATGAAGTATCGAGGAGTAATACAGATATTTCTCTTTGTTAAGCCTCCTCTGGGAAGACGAGCCTCTTTGGAGCATTCTCAGGTTCACCAATGCTGGTAAATCTGAGAATGCGTCAAAGCACCTTCCCAGCGCAGAGTAAGGCAACGCAGTGATTTGCACGGAGTCGCTTTACTCCACATTTATGGAGTGTCTCAGGGCCACGAAAGGTGGCCTGGCATGGCTTCATACATCTCATTCAAGGTTTACGTCGTGCATGTACCATGTTGTGTGGTGCAAACACCACGCAAACCGGATCAAACTGGGTCATAAATATGCCATGTAGGAGCTGTAATGAAACAAGTGAGAATAGCGTTTGCTTCAAGAGTCTTGAGAGGAGCAGAATAGAACTGCTTCAAGTTTGAAAATGAAACTAGCTGCTTTCTGGGCCATCCCAAAATTCAAACACTTTCTGTGGAGAATTAGGTTGAACTGTATTCATATCACAAACCTCTACAGGAAATACTCCACAAACAGAGTCTTAATTCTGTATCCTCTAAGATAAGCAAGTGGATTGTGGCTTTGTAGCACTTTCTATTCCCAGTAAAATACATACCTCATGTCACTAACAAGACTGAAAACTGTCTCTCTAGACTGGTTGAAGACTGGAAATAACTGTATGGTGATCTGATGAGTGTCAAGATTTGTACAGTAATTGATGGCTGTGTTATGGAGAAAAGTGAAAAGAGGAAGTGGTCAAGAATGTAATTCTGAGTGTAATTTGTGATTTGCTTTGTGAGAGAGGGAGTTTAAGTTACGACAAAGAAGTGATAAAGGCTTTTGGTATGGGGAACTGTCAATAATGAATGGTCTCCAGTTGAGAGGTTGTATTGAAAGTGAATGATTATGTGAATAATGCGTCTAAGCAGAGTTGTGATTTTTTTTCGATTGATTTTGGACTCAAAGGTGTCCAGCTGGGTGTATGAGAAAAGTTTTAATGGGAAGGTAGGTTTTGAAAAACCCAAAGTTAAACTCTATATTTATGGTAGCAATTCAAAAGAACTCGTAGGCTATTTTAATGCAGTTATTAGATTCAGAGGCAACAGAGCAGAAGGGAAGGTGTATGTCCCGATAGTGAGTGGGTGAGGGGTGAGGACAGAGTTCCTCTACCAAGTATACCATCAATGGTGGATAGGCTAGCTGAGGCCATGGTTCCTCCGGAAAGCTTGAAAATATAGCTTATTGAGTTGGAATATAAGGGGCATTAAGGGGCGAGCAAGACCAAGGGGAGCTTGAAAAGTACTTGTTGGTGGCCAGGTATCAAACTACAAGTCGAAAAAAGAGTGAGGGAATGTTTGCACTATAGACTGAGTAACAAGGTAAGGAACTTGTCAATGGTCTGCAGAGAGATTCTCAGGAGGCCCTCGGAGGACATTGCTTGACATATTGAACCTTCTGCCATTTGGCTCAGTGGTGATTTCCTTATTTTGATGGAGATGCATTCAAGTAGGCCAGAGATTATCATCGTATGAAATATCCCCATGCAGTCTGATCTTTAGCGTTAAGAGCAACCCTATGGTACTCCTGACTAATAATGGTGTCCAATTGACCTGAAAAGAAATGGAGTCATTCTGAACAAGAAAAGTATTGTGAATAAGAGATGTGTCGTATAACGTCCCCAAACCAACACCATGGTTGAAAGATGTGATAGGACATTCAAGCAATATGCAATATGTCCCAAACAATTAGTAGTGTTCTCTTGTCCATGGGCTGAAAGTTTGCAACAAAATTCCAAAATGTCTGAATGTTTCTTTGTTGGCTCTGTCGCCAAGGCACTACACGTCCTCCTCCTCCTCTTGTGCAGCGCTACTTAATGCTCCTAGTAAATTTGATTGTCCTGACTCTGCCATGGCTGGCCAAAATGGAGCATTGAGAAGGAACAACATCTTCTTAGATCTCCAGCCACTCCCAAAATAGTATTTCTTCCTTTGGTTGCTGAGGAAGTGGCACGTTTTCTTTTTGAGCAAGGCTACTTGAGCAGGCAGCGAATCCAAAGCTCAGCCTGGTCTTTAAATTATAAAATAGTCTGGGAACTTGACAGGAAGTACAGCACCATGTCCACGGTCTTGGGAGAGAGGCAACAACTAGTTGTTGAGGCTGCGGATTTGCTACTTAGGTGTGCTGAATCTGAGGCAGCAAAACACTGTCTGCAGACAACCGCATTAGAGCAAATACATTTTTACTATTTATTATTTGAGTGGCTTAATGAGATTCCCACACTAAACTGGGAGAAGGGGTCAGGGTGTGCTCACTGTGCCTCCCTTATGTGGCCTTGATCTTATTTCTTTGGCCCCATAGCATGGGTCCTGTAAAGGTGGCCGCAAGAGTACATTTCCTTTTGCTGCCAGACAATTGGGTCCACAGCCCGCTCTTTTGTCCCTGGCCTCAAAATGATTGACAGCAGCAGAAACTTCCCTCAACCAATGGGAGGGCTGCTTTGTTTTTAATTTTAGTTTACGAACATTCACAGGTTTAGTTCTCAAACCACCGCGGACTAAAACAGCCAAGATATACAGCCAAGATATACTAAAGGTATAAGGCTGCACTTCTTTAAACATTAATTTTGCTGAAACTACGGAATGCTTTTACACCAAACCAGCAAAGGCACACTTTTCTGAATAAAGGTCTACTTTCAAGGCAGGTTTCATGCAAATCCATTGAGCATTGTTACAATTGGAAAAATATAATTGCCCACACTTTCCTTTTTTTTTCTTTGAAGATTTATAAAGCGCAAATTTGACTCAAAGGTATCAGAGCGCTTTACATGAGCACCAGTTGCATTACCGACAGAAACACTCATTTTTTGTTAGGCACAGGGAGATTAAGTGATTTGCTCAGAATAACAGGATTTTGAGCGTCCCTGCCGAGACTCAAACCCGGTTCCCCAGCTTCGAGGTTGACCGCTCTAGCCATTAGGCCACTACCTCTCCCTCTTTAACTTTTGTTACCGCTGCACAGAACTTTTCTAAATTTGGCATGCCAGGTATTATCTAGCTATGATAAGTGATTACCAAAATTGGGATTAGATCCATCTATAGGGGCCAAAGTTAAATACAACTAAAAAAGCTTTCAATGGAAAATACAGCAGAGAAAACCAGTTAATGTATACTGTCCGGTTTACTACAGCTATTCAGTATTGGCATCTTTCATAGAGTCACATGCTTGAATCATCTCTGTCATTGAGGCGGGAGTCTTACAGTATTATGATAATGATTAGTACGAAAGCTAAGCTAGCTTTAAATAGCTTGGGGAGGCAATAGAGATAGCCTAATCACATTGTTAAGAAAGAACCGGGCAGAGGGTGGGTCATATATGAATCAATAACAATTCCAATGCTGGGGAACTACTGTATGGAGGTAAGTAATTTGCTTTTTCTCCAGTACTGGATGGTTCATAAATGTGCATGCTTGTATCAGAATAGCAAGCAGTAAATATGACCTATATACACATATAAGTATTGTGCAAAAATCATTCGTTTTGCATCAACAATGATAGGAATGGTTGGTGGGGGGGGTCAGATGAAAACATTTACATTTGTCAATCAGCTCACCTTACAAGAAAAGATGGCTACTTGCCCCACTGTAGCATCATTGCAGATTGTTGATCAAGACAGTAGTGTTGAGTAAACATATGGCAGCTCTTCCATGTAGTTGCTCTGCAAATCTTTGACAGAGGAGCACCCACAAATAATACAGTAGATGTTGCCATGGTCTTTGTAGAATGAGCCCGTACTGTACAGTACAGGACAACCTACTGTTAGATGAAAGAGGACTATGGTTGCTAAAACGCAACATGCTATTTTCTGTTTGGAAATAGCATCCTACTTTCTCGGGGAGCGTAGGCAATTAAAAACTGATCAGATTTCAAACACTCTGACTTTTGTCATTGTAGAATTTGAGATAACACTCACTGGGTCATTAAGGTGAAATTCTGATGGCACCTGGTTTATAGTAATGACTTATATCTCACTTACGCAATTTGCTGATGTCAGAGCAAGTAGTAGAGCTGTTTACCAAGACAGATATTTTAAACACACCTTTTCGAATAGGCTCAAAAGGATGTTTCATTAACTATGCTGAAATGGTGGTAAGTTGTCATAGTATAGGTTATCTGCCAGGAGGAAATACCTTAAAAAGGCTGTTAAGGAATTCCTATATCATTTTTTGTGACCAGAGAGATAATCTGCTGTTTGCTCTTCTAAATTGAGAGGTTGCTGTTAAACGGATTTTGATCGACGAGATAGACTTGATTGTGACAGATGAAGCACATAAGGAAGAATCTGTCCAATTGATCTTGTGGTTGATAATGCGCTTCCAAATGTTTTGAGCATCTCTAAACAGTAATCTTGACCTTGTACTTCTGTGCTTATGTACTTCATGATTGTTGTGTTGTCTGTGGGTACCAGTACAGAGGATCCTGAATCCTCGGGAGGAAGGCCTGGAGTCCTAAGGCCACGTTTGTAGTTCGAAAGAGATTTATATGCATCTGCGCTTCTTAAGTGACCATTTTCCATTCACTTCTAAGTCCTGAAAGTCATTTCTCCATCCTTCTAGGGAGGCATCTGTAGTCATTACGAATAAAGGAGGTAAATGGAGAAAGGCCAGTCCTGTTGATATATTGTTTTCTCTTGTATACCAGGGTATTGCTTCTTTCATCTTCTTTGTGATCTTGTCAAAGACCTCTTAGAATCATTGGCCTTGTGACCATTCATTGTCCATTTCTTCCTGAACGTGTCTCCTTTGTAACTGGCAATTTGAAATCAAAGGGATGCAGGATGACATCATGCTGAGCCCGGAAAAATTAGCACATGCGTATTGAAGTAGACTCTTTTT
Organism: Lissotriton vulgaris; assembly: GCF_964263255.1. NCBI lineage: Eukaryota > Metazoa > Chordata > Amphibia > Caudata > Salamandridae > Lissotriton > Lissotriton vulgaris. Next base: position 36,148,867 of record NC_141687.1, on the reverse strand, counting down.
TCAGTCGTTTAGGAGCAACAGTAGTTATTCTCTGTACTGTTTCCTTTGTAGGAAAAGGCTTGCTCTGGTCTGTGTTTAGTATTGCTCCCAGAAATTGTATCTTTCTTGTCTTCCAAAAGGAAACCACCTTGAAAAGTCAGTCGACGAGGAAGGGAAAATGTGGTGGCCCAATCTAAAGAGATAAGCTGCTACTGGGGCAACGCATTTAGGGGCCATGCGTGGGGCGGATTTGAGGCCAAAAGGGAGGACTCTAAACTGGCAAATGTTAGATGAACAGGAATGTGAAAGTAAGCCTCCTGAAGGTCTAGGGATGTCATGTAATCTCCCTTGTTTAACAGTCGCAGAATTTCCTGAAGAGTGACCGTTCCAAATGATTGCTTCTTTAAGAATTATTGGATATTGGATATTGGATATTGGATGGGTATTTGTAGAGCGCTAACGTTCGCTCCCAAGGGAGCATCTTGGCGCTGTAACACCTGGGATCAGAACGACGGGAAGGTGTTGGGGGGCTAGATAGCTGCTTTAGTCCAGTCATCGGAGAGATTAAAAATCCAAGTTTTGAGGAGCTTCCTAAATGGCTTCTCCTGCGTCTGAAATCTAAGATGCCTTGGCATGCTGTTCCAGGCTCTAATGGCAAGGGAACTGAGTGTTTTTCCACCCTTAGTCTTCAGGTTGAATTTGGAGGGGGTCATGAGGTTGTCTTGTGAGGATCTGAGAGTGCGACCCGGGGTGTAATGAGGGAAGCGTCTCGATAGGTAGGATGGGCCGGATTTGTTGAAGGCTCGGAAGGCTACAATGAGAATTTTAAAGAGTATTCTCTTGTGCAAGGGGAGCCAATGTAGGGACTTAAGGGCAGCGGAAATAGAAGATTTGCGTGGGAGTTTGAGGACAAGCCGTGCAGCAGTGTGCAGGACACTTTGAAGTTTCAGTCGGGTAGATTTTTTGGTCCCTGCCAGGAGGCCATTACAATAGTCCACTCGAGAGAGTATGAGGGCTACCGCAACGGTCTTTCTGGAGTCGAGTGGGAGAAAATCAAAGAACTTTCGCATGGACTTAATAATGCCGAAGCATTTACCTGCTACAGTTGCGACGTGGGTATCGAAAGAGAGATCGGAGTCGAAAATGACTCCGAGGTTTCTGGCCGATGAGACTGTCTGAGGTGGGGCAGCAGAGTTGTCAGGCCACCACAGGGCTGGACAGAAAGACGCATTCTTTCCAATGGGCAAGATCTCGGTTTAATTGGAGTTGCAGCGGAGATGGTTGGCGTCCATCCATTGAAAGACCGCTGTGAGACAGTGCTTGAGATTAAGTTCGGCCGTGTTTGAATTGTCGTCGAGAGGGATGACAAGCTGAGTATCGTCAGCATAAGACGTGACAGTTATGCCGAACGATTCTATAAGAGTAAGCAGGGGGATGAGATATATATTGAAAAGGAGGGGACTGAGAATGGAGCCCTGGGGGACTCCACAGAAGATCTTTTTCTCTTTCGATTGGAAAGGGCCCAGTGAAACGGTTTGAGACCTGTCACTGAGGAAGGAACTGATCCAGGCAAGGGCCGAGTTAGTTATGCCGATGTCCATAAGCCTGTTAAGCAGAATGGAGTGGGAAATAGTATCGAAGGCCGCAGTGTAGCTGTCTTAGGTCTAGAATTGGTCCCCATTTGCGTGACTTTTCTCTTATAAGGAAAGCATTTGAGTAGGAACCTAAGTTTTGCAGGCAGTAGGGCCCAATCTCTATTGCTCCTTTTTGAAGTAATTGTTTTATTTCCAATTTTATTCGCAGCAGATTTTGGTTTGATTTCTTTTAAAGTGGGTGTGTAGATGACACAGTGAAAAATTCTATAGTGTGTCCCTTTAGAACACATTTTAGGACCTAGTGTCTGTTGTGATAGACCTCCAATTTTCATAGACGTTGTATATTTATTCCTTTATGGGTTGAAAGGGACTCATTGCCAGTGTCAAGATGATATAACTGGCATTTAGAAGATGTCTGCGTTTGTTGTGGTGTCACTGTTTTTATCATCTGCACTTGTCTGAAGTTGGCTAAGCGTGAAGATTGTGTATATTGTTGATGGCAAGACTGCCAGCTGTGACCCTGCTGAATCAGTTAGTAATGATAAGGCTAATATTCACCTCTTGAAAGGAATTGATATCTCCCTCTAGGGCCCAAAGGGGCTGGCTTCTTCCTTGTTGTAGGACCAAGAATTATCTTGTCTGTTTTGATAGATTGTGAAGCATCACCAACATGCTTTCCAAACAAAGCATCTCCACCACAAGCCATGCTAATAATCTTCGTCTGGACTTCTGGGTGAAAAGATGTTGCTTTGAGCCAACTCTGAGTCCTAAGAATTGCCGCTCCTGCTAATTGCCAGAAGCCGGTAGAGTCTATATCCATTGCTGTATTGATGATCTTGGAGGATGTTCTTTTTCCCTCTTGGATAATAGCCTTAGCCTATTTTCTCTTATCTTTTGGAAGATGTTCTAGAATAGAGCTCAAGTCTGGCCACATCTGTTTGTCATATGTTCACAGTATGGCGAGAGCATTAGATTTTCTGACTGGAGTTGCCGTCACAGCTGAGAAACGTTTTCCAATATTATCTAGTCTTCTTCCTCCTTTATCCTTATCAGGAGTTGCAGACCAAGGGGTAGAAGGATTCCTGGATCTTCTCTGGGCTGTCTGCATGACCCAGAGTCAGGTCCTGAAGAACTATGAGACATGGTGGAGAGTCATCTGGCTTGTATTTCTTATTGACACAGGGAATAATAGCTATAACTGGTGCTAGGCTTTTCCATAAACTTTAAACTCTCTGCCTAGACATAGAGGGTAATAGCAAGGAGATCTTACAGATTTGCTAGTTCGTTCTTTTAAGCAATACAGGAAACATTCAGTTGGTTTGATAGGCAAAAGCGGGTCAAATCTTTTTCATGCTCTCTCGAGCAATGAATGAAATCAGCCTATATTATTTGAGTTAACCAGAGGTGGAGTAGGCAGAGCAGATAAAGGATCTACGTAGTCATACGATTCTGATCCACTATCAACTGGAAGTTTATCCGGAATTTCTCTTCGTGTTTGTGATTAGACTACATGTCCTCATGTGTAAGTAGTATGATTGGTAATTTAGAAGGAGGTTCTACCGGTTTAATAGGTAACCTAGGTCTAATAGGCGACGGAATGGTTTTCGGTGTACGGGGTGCTGAGGGCAGTTAAGGGTCTGCACCCATGAAGATTAAGGTTGTTCAGAAAATAACTTACAACAATACATTAAGTTTAAGTCTTTAACCAGAGTTGAGGGCACCTGCATCATCGGTTCATCCTGATAGTGGTATCCTTCTTCTATAGGATCATACTCATAATGTCCCTCGTTTGCATACCTGGCTGAGATTATGGTTGGTTGGCAAATTAATATTCCCCTTCTATATATTACTTGTCATCATCCTCATCATCCTGTAATTTGAAGTTGAATTGCGTTGGGCTGTGAGCTGCCTTGAAAGGACCCTCATTACCAGAGTATTCTGAGTCTAGGAAATGCCTATACGGATAAGATGACACTTAATTAGGAGCTGTGTGTTCAAGATGAATTGAACAGGAATTCCTTTATCTTAAATAATATGACCTTTAAAAGTCTTGTTGACGAGTTCATAGTCAACAGTTGTTTATGCGTCAGTGAAGACTTCTGTCATCAACGATCTCTCCATCGATGGTTCCCCATCGATGCTGTTATCGATAATGCTCTTGCAGTCAACTCTGTCACTGTAGACACTGTTGTCATTGTTGCTGTTGTCACGCACATGGATTCGTGCCTCGTCTGCATTTTCTTAACCCCTTTGCTGTGGGGGGTTATTCCCCCACTGTGCTGGGGGCGGAGGGGGGCGCGCACAGCACCTGCATGCTCATGACGAGCTGAGCTTGTCATGAGCTACAGTGCTCCTGTGCTCATGACGAGCTCAGCGTGTCACAGGTGCATTGGCTCCGTGGAACGTTCAGCACAGTGGGGGAATTCTCCCCGCACCTGTGCGTTCCACGGGCCATGACGAGCTGAGCTCGTCATGACCACCCGAGCACCGTGTTCATGACGAGCTCAGCTCGTCATGAGCATGGAAGGAGTTAAACGACAGGGACATGGACAATGTTTTTGTCCACTGCATGTTAGACTCCGGTTTATGCTTTGACGTTACCTTTAGGGATGGAGCTAAAAGCTATGAGTGAATACCTGGAGACGCGACACCTTTTTACTGAGGTTTTCTGAAACTTTATATATAGAAGTTTGAGGTCTAGCAGATGACACCTCAGTGCTCTTATGTCTTTTTCTCACAGATTCACAAGAATGTTCATCTTGAGATGAATCTTTAGGAAAATATTCTTATGCATGGTCTCTCTTATGGGCTTTTTTTTTTAGCCATTTTGAAGTATCCTGTTCCTCTTCTGAAGAGGGAATGTCCTTGGTTTAGTTTCTTTTAAGCCATAAAAGTACTGTTGCTCTCTCTCTTTAAGTCAGTGGCGGCTCCTCTGCTAAGATGGAGAAGTGTCGCTCCACTGCTCGTTGAGCAGTGCAAAAGAATAAGAAAATGATAATAACAAGAAGTTATCATTTTATTTTTCTTTGCTCCAGCCAAGTCAGGCGGGGCGCGTCTGGCTCGCCGCAGAGTGAGCAGGAGTGGTTTGCACTCCCTCCCTACGAGTGTATGATGGCTTGACCTGCCCTCTAGGGCTGGCCATACAGTCATGCACACTTGGCATGTTCTTCATTAGGCTGTGTTGCACGGCCCCGTGGAGAATATGCCAAACGTCCCCATGCAGTGCCTGAGTGTCCGAACATGCCGTTCAGACCAATCACGATGTTGCTCTGCCATCGTCGTGATTGGCTGGGAGAGTCCTTAATATTGTCTGTCAGAAACTGCAGATATGTCTTTGAGAAATGTGTGTTGTTGTTGGGGATAATGTTCGAATATTTAAAATGTGTTTTATGCAACAATGCGTATTACTGTAAATCAAATTCTAAATGTAATATAAGGAAATTATAAACATGCATTCTAACGTTTTTCTTCTGTAGTATACTGACACTATTGGTTATATAGGTTATATAGGTTTAACAAGACATTTATAAAGAAAGAAAATAAAGTACAATGTCGCACAGCCCACCTTTTTGCTGACAGGCAATGTTTAGTTTCACACACTGGAGAGGGCTTGCATTAAGTATGGGCCTGTGGTGAATTATGATAACACACACACACACCCACCCACACACACACACACATACACAAACACACATTTAAACCATTAGGAAAAAACAATATGCTTTTAGGAATATTAAATAGGGTCACAAGTTAGGAATTCCTGTCAGTATTCTGCACTGTGTGCAGATATAATTTGAACTGTATTAGCTCAAGCTTTTTCTTTTTTTTAAAACATTTGACATTAGATGAATTCACCGTCTGATACCACAGGGGACACAGAAAGCAAGACAACTTGACTGTAATGAGGTTATGTATTAAGATAGAAACCATAAGAAAAACATAGAATGTCCAACAATAGAAACGTTTTTACTGCTTCTGCTTTAAACCCTATTCCGATTAACACGACCTACACTCACTGTGACATCTCCAGTACCCCAGGAATTAGGAAGCAGTCAATGAAATACCACCAGATACCTTTATGTAGGACCTTCGATAACTTCTTAAACATGGCTAGAAAAGAAGCAAGTCAAAACCAGAGATAACTCTATAATCATTGGCTCCATGAAAACCTTCACTCCCATTATGGTTTGGATAGAAGGGGCAGATTTACAAATATTTCACACAACGCAGCACATCAAGGCAAATTGAAATTACTGTGTTGCTTTGCATGAAAGGGAGAGAGCAGAACTGCTCCACCTACTAAGATATGGCATACTTCTGCACTCTCTTAGTTCTGGCACACTGTGTGCTGCCTAGCGCCAACACAGGACCCCTTGCGCCATGCGACAAGGATGCCTGCATTCCTGCACAAAAACAATCCTTAGAGGCATAGTACTCTTTCACGTTTGCGGCAGGATGCAGAACGCATGGAAAGAAGAAGTAATAAAGAGAAATTAAGATATTTCTCCTTGTTAGGCCTCTGTTAGGTAGGCGTCCTCTAATGGCGCACACCCAGGTTTACAAGTTTTTGTAAATCTGGGTTTGTGCCAAAACACATAGATGGATGCACAGGAATGCCCATGTTCCATCCATGTATCACCTACCAGATGCAAAGTAATGCAAGGCAGCACTATGTGCTTCCCTGTGATACTTTTTATTTACTAAATCACACAAAGCCACGCAAATCGCCTGTGCATGGGATCATAAATGCCAAAATGGATTTTGCGCTGGTTATGCATCACAAAGGGCCAAAATCATACTAAATCTCTGTGTACCAATACGTCGTTGTGTGTGTGAATGCATGTAAGGGTCTCTCCTTACTAGGTCACATTATTTCAATAATGGATGTTGCACTTTGGCAGTCATTTTTCATTACTGACCGGAACTAGACTTCCATTTTGATTGTAAAATGTGTATTTCTAAAATACCGGTCCAGCGCTGAAAGCTCTTTTAAATTCAAAGAATGAAAAAACCTCGCACATACTCACCAGGGGTAGATGGATAGGATCTTGCGGATGAAAAGTGAGGCACTCTGGGAGACGTTGGGGTAGAGCTTGAAGATGTCAAAGCGCCCGCCCTGGATCCTGTTCTCCGTTTCTAGAGGATCGGGTTCAAAGAATGGAGACCGTCCACTGAGCCTAAGGAGAGAAGGGTCAGGCAGTGAGATCAACAGACAGCCATTCAAGGGTCAGGCAGTGGGATCAACAGACAGCCCATCAAGGGTCAGGCAGTGGGATCAACAATCTGGCAGGCAGTGAGATCAACAGACAGCCATTCAAGGGTCAGGCAGTGGGATCAACAGACAGCCATTAAAGGGTCAGGCAGTGGGATCAACAGACAGCCATTCAAGGGTCAGACACTGGGATCAACAGACAGCCCATCAAGGGTCAGGCAGTGGGATCAACAGACAGCCCATCAAGGGTCAGGTAGTGGGATCAACAATCTGGCAGGAAGCAGAGTTAGTGGGTTTGTTTGCAGATAGATCTGTGACCCTGATAATCACACAATATAAGAGGAACAAGGCATTGGACTCATGTTCCAACAATGAAGAGATACATAAATCCTATCCCTCCATCATGGGAATCTTCAGTCAGTACACAAGCACTGATTATCCCTATCTATGTGTGGTTACGGCATTCTGGTGCACTTTCTTTTTAGGTCTCTCATACATATACTTAAGCTTTCTGTTGAGAGCACGTCAGCACACACCACATAAAACACATACAAAATGCATATGATACACATACGTGTGCATGTAAAGACAGACATACAGCAAGGGGCGTTTGGACATCTCCCACCATTGTCTACTGTGGCTCAGATGGCTTTAGGCATTGGCTGATAGGGTTGTCCATCAGTGTTGATATCAACCTATGGCATTTCACTAATGAAAGTTTGCAGCCCACGCATACATTGGTATTGATGTCCTGCTTTCCAATTTTATTTTCTTAGTTTGGGGGCTATCAGCCTGAACTCTCTCTATGTCCTTTAACGCTCCCTCTGTGTGCTCTCCACCTGCATGTCTGCCTGTACCCGCTACTCTCCCGCCTATCCCCGGCCCACTCCACATTGATTTGCTTTATATTTTGTATTCCTTTCCAAGGGCCGAGGAACTGCAGAGAGCCCCGGTCCAACATGGAAGGAAGAAGGAGAAATGTTCAAGTGTACATTTCATATGTTTTATTTAAACACAAATTAGGTTGTATCTAGTGTATGTATGTAGGCATACTCACATTCCTCAAAGCTAAAGAATTTGGTAATAATCACATTAAACTCACATATACAGTAACAAAACATTGGAATTACGCCACTAGAGGCAAAAGCTTCCTATTCGCCAAGAGAGAAGAAGGAAAAAGAAAAGAAGAAAATAAGGGCGACTGAGGGAAAGGAAAGGGAGCTTTCTCCTGTGACATTATATCATTCCATGGGAGTGTACAAAAAAAGACCTTTCAAGTAGTGCTATCCTTTTGTACCGCATTTCTTAAGAAAAAATAAAACAGTCTTAAAGTCTCATGTACAAAGTGTTTTAACGGTGTCAAACTCTCTGATTCGGTAAATCTCAGGGCTTGCCACTGCTAAAAATGCTTTTTCAAATGTACTAAACCCAATGAACGATTCAGGAAAGGTTTCCTCACTCGTTAAATGGATTTAGGAAACAATAAGAAATCAGTATTTGGAAGGAGTGTGTTCAGGGCGTGCCTTCCAAGTACTGATTCACATTGGTATGTATGAAGGTTTTGTAGCATAAATCCAGTCGAAAAACATTAATATTTTATCACCACCTGAAAGGAGGTGGCAACCCATGTGTAAAAGGGAAGGGGTTCTGATAGGACTCCTTCCATCCGCTTTGTGAATGTCCATGGGACCCCCACCTACTCCTAAAAAGGTTTGTGCAAATCTTCATTTTTTTTAAATGCATTCCGTTACCTTTAGGGAGAATTCACTGCATTTAAAAAACTCATAAGATTGCTTTATTTAAAAGCAATCAAGTTATGGGGGTCTGCTGTAGTGGGTCACAGTTTGCAGCCTACCTCATGAATATTGATGAGGTAGGTTGAATTGCAACCCACTACACTGATGTGTTATGTAAACTGACTGTTGGACAGGCCACGTGAAGGGCCGCTCCCCCTCTGCCCGACCAGGCCCGAGCCCGGTCCCTCCAGTGTCACACACCACCACTTCACGCTTTCCGTCCCCTCCGGGACCCTTGCCTCTGAACATATCGACCTCGTGGGCCCGATCTCTCACTGGCCTGCGCGCCCAGCCTGGGCGCCATCTTGGACACTCCGCCACGAGGCCGCGTGGCCCCCGAACGACCCCAACCCTGGGCCTGGCCAGGCCTCAGACATCCCGGCACCATCATCCACCCAGGAGGTGAGCGGACCACTTGGCAGGTCAATGGGAGAAAGAGGTGTCGATGGTTCTCCCTCGCCAGGTGCCGCTCGCCCACCATCTCCCCGGGCGCTGGCTCCACCCCCCTGCTGGGTGTCTGGACCCCTTCATCCCGGACCCCCCAACCTCCAAGGGCGAGGGTCCGGACATCAAAGAGCATCAGCCCTATAACTGGGGCAGCTCCAGAGCAGGAAGGCAGTTGTATCCTGGAGTCGAGAGACGCAGTGAAGAACTCATCCTTGACGGACTACTGGCGCAGCCGTAGCCCTGCCTTGCGAACCATCGTCCTGCCTGTTGGCGCTGCCGAAACCTTCGTAATCATCATCGTCGTCGGGACCTGCTGGCGTGGCCGCGGACCGTTTGTAACCACCATCTTTATCGGGACCTGCTGGCTCCGCCGCGGACCGTCGCTTCCTTCATCCATCTCGGGACCTGCTGGCTCCGCCGCGGCCCGATCATCTAGAACGCCGAGCTCGAGGATTGAGAGCTATTTTCATCTATTGGTAACAAGACTGTCCCGCTACCCTTTTCCCAATCCAGAGACCAGAATCGAGGGGACCCCTGAGTCCAGACCTCCTTGTATAATTTTACCGTAACTAAAGAATTGCTGATAAAGTATCGTTGAACCTTATCCTGGTGTGGTGTCCGTCTGTGGGGGGGAAGTTACTTGTCTGTACGATCGCTGGAGATGGCTCTCCCCGGAGACCTCTCCCCTTGTCCTCGGCCGACCCTCCCGGTCCGTCTAACATTGGTGGCCAGCGGCGCGATCCGAATCACCGCATAATCGTACAGAGAGTAGCTCACCCCACGACGAAATCACGATGACAACTAAAGAAAGCGGATCCACCGAGAAATTTCAAATGGAGAAATTGAACGAGTACAGCCATCGTGAACTAAAACAATTCTGCATCGAACTGGGTATCGCTACCACTGGTCTAAGTACCAAAGACGATTTTAAGCAGGCCTTAGAGTCCTGGGCAGAAACCGGGGCCGTGGAAACCACTGACCAAAATATCGCAGCAGTAGAAAAAAACACCACGGCACCCGAGGAGCAAAGAACGGGTCTCTCGCAAGACGAGATCCAGGAACGAGAGAAAACACGACTACACGAACTAGAAATGGCCCGGCTTAAAATGGAGATTGAACTAAAACTGGCCGAACAAAAAATAAGCTTAGAGCACCTGCGTCTCCGAGAAGAAAGAGAGGAAAAACAGAGACAAAGGGAGCTCGAGGAAAAGAGGCTGGCGTATGAACATGAGCGCAAACTAGCGGAGATAGACTTACGCAAGCAGAACAGAGAATTAGGGGTGCCCGAGCAACCCCGCGACCCAGGGGCAACAGAGAAAAAGGTACACATCCCCAAGGATGTCGTCCGAGAATACTTCCGAGAGGACGACATCCAGCAATGGTTCAAGGCCCACGAAATCGCTATGACCGCCCACCGGATCGATCGAAGCGATTGGGGAGCCGGTCTCTGGGGGAGATTCCTCAATGAGGGCCGCGATGCCCTGCTACAGCTCCCGGACCATCAGATGACCTCCTATGACCACATGAAAGCTGCCCTCCTCACCCGCTATGGGCTCACACCCGAGATGTACCGTCAGAGGTTCCGAGACTGCACCCGCATCCCGGGTACAACTTGGGTGGACTACGTGAACTATTTTAGCCGAGCCTTCGAGGGCTGGATCAAAGGAAGCAATGTCACAACGTACGAACAACTCTTCAACCTCATGGTGTGGGAGCATCTATCAAACAATTGCTTCATTGAGCTCCGGCAGCACCTCCTCGACAGCAAACTGACTGATCCACGGCAGCTCGCAGCCGAGGCTGACCGGTGGGAAATCACCAGAGTGGGCCGAAATGGATCCTATGAACAGAACCGGAACAACAACGGTCAGCACCGTCCCCGAGGAGGAGGAGGGGGCCAAGGGCGAGGAAGAGACAACGCTCCGGTCGCCCCCACTACCAGCTCCACCCCCCCGGCCAACCGGGGCAGCACCCCAGCGCGACCGGGATACAGAGCCAATGTCACGTGTCACCGGTGCCAACGAGTTGGCCACTATGCAAACGACCCAAATTGCCCGCAGTACCAGAGCCCAAGACCCCGCCAAATGGCCGCTGCTGCCCTAGGGGAAGAACAGATCTCCGAGGAGCAGGAAGAATACGAACAAGAGCATCAAGAATGGGAGCCAGCCGCTATGACTTTAGCATGCTTAGGGGGGAAAGACATGGTCCCGCGGGTCCCCCTACCCGCTAACACCCGGAAGTACAGCCAATGGGTGAGCATCAATGGACGCCGGGCCGAAGCCCTCCGTGACACCGGGGCCAGTGTAACAGCCGTCCGCTGTCACCTGGTGACCCCAGAACAGTTCATACCAAACATTTTCTGCCCTGTCCGTTCAGCCGATAACTCAGAAAGTCTGTGTCGGATGGCCTGCGTCCCTTTCGAATGGGGATGGGGTCTCCGGCATGTTGAAAGTAACGGTCCGAGATGATGCTCCCGTAGACTGTCTCCTGGGAAATGACCTTGAAAGCTCGCCCTGGGCAGCCGTAGAACGAAGAGAACACCTGGGGATGTTGGGCGTCCCGGACTGGGCGTGCGTCACCACCCGGTCCATGGCCGCCCGTGCCAATCCCCGACAAGAGGAACCCGAATGGCCGGCACCTCCTCCCCCGGTCGCCCCAATCGAAGACACCGACCGTGCCGTCCCCCCAGAACCAGCTCAACCTCCGGACCTCGCTGGCCTCGACCAGTGGCATCAAGAAGGGGGACCCACACAGGAACAGTTTCGCCAAGAGCAAAAGACCTGTCCCTCCCTCGAGGGACTCCGCCAACAAGCCCTCGCCCAGAGCGCAGGGGATACCTCCGGAACACATTGGGTCTACTGGGACAATGATCTGCTATACAGTGAACAGAGGATCGCGGAGTTGGGGGCCAGCCGAGTGCTAGTGGTGCCCCTCCGTTTTAGAGACTTCTTGCTAAACCTAGCCCACGATGTCCCCCTGGCGGGACACCTGGGTCAGGATAAAACCTACAGCCGCCTAGTAACCCACTTCTTCTGGCCCAAAATGAGGAATGATGTTCTCCAGCATTGCCGATCTTGCCCCACGTGCCAAGCCAGTGGAAAGAGCGGCCGCAAACTAAAAGCCCCCCTGCAACCATTTCCCGTGGTCACCACCCCGTTCGAGAGGGTCGGGATAGACATTGTGGGGCCCCTGGACCCCCGTACAAAACAAGGACATCGGTTCATCCTAGTACTAGTGGACCACGCCACCCGCTACCCCGAGGCTATTCCCCTGCGAACTGTGACAGCCCCGGTGGTCGGTCGGGCCCTGATGGGGATCTTCTCCCGTGTGGGCTTCCCCAGAGAAGTCGTCAGCGACAGGGGCACAAACTTTATTTCCAAGTATATGAAGTCCCTCTGGCAACAGTGTGGGGTCACCTACCGATTCACGACCCCCTATCACCCTCAAGGAAACGGACTCGTTGAGCGGTTCAACCGCACGCTCAAAGGAATGATTGGGGGGTTGGAAGAGCCCCTCCGTCGCCAGTGGGATGTGCTGCTGCCGTGCCTCCTCTTCGCATATCGAGAGGTCCCCCAGAAGTCCCTCGGCTTCAGCCCGTTTGAGTTGTTGTATGGACACCCCGTACGGGGGCCTCTCAGTCTAGTCAAGGAAGGCTGGGAATTGCCCCCTCTAAAGAACCCCCCGGATGTCTTCAAGTACCTCCTGACCCTCCGCAACCAGACCCAACGGTTCAGAGAACTGGCAAAAGCAAACCTGGAGGCCAGTCAAGAGGACATGAAAAAGTGGTATGACCAAAATGCCTCCTCCATCGAATTTGAACCCGGACAACAGGTATGGGTGATGTCCCCCACCGAGCCCTGCGCCCTGCAAGACAAGTGGACAGGGCCCTTCAAAGTAGTCGAACGTAAGGGTCCTGTCACCTATCTCATCGACATGGAATCTTCACGAAACCCCCTCCGGGTCCTCCACGCTAATAGGCTGAAACCCCACTTTGTGCGTTCAGAACTCAGCCTCCTGATGGCCACAGACAATGGAGCCGAAGAAGACTCTGAACCCCTTCCTGACCTCCTACGGACTCGGGAGAAAGATGGTTCCGTGGATGGGGTCCGACTCTCGGAGGCCCTCACCCTGGAACAAAGCCAGGAATGTCGGGACCTTCTGTTGCAGTTCACCGACCTGTTTTCCCTCACCCCAGGTGTCACCTCCTGGTGTGTGCACGATGTGGACACGGGGGACAGCCCCCCTATCCGCCACCGGGCCTACCGCGTACCAGATCGGGTACGGGCTTGCATCCAGGAAGAAGTGACCAAAATGCTCACCCTCGGGGTCATTGAGCCCTCAGACAGCCCCTGGGCCAGCCCAGTAGTACTGGTCCCCAAAGCAGCCGCTCCCGGCACCACACCGGAACTCCGGTTCTGCGTCGACTACCGGGGCTTGAATGCGGTCACCAGAACAGACGCACATCCCATCCCCCGGGCAGATGAACTAATCGACCGCATGGGAGCTGCCCGCTACCTCAGCATTTTCGACCTGACGGCGGGCTACTGGCAGATCGGCCTCACACCCCGGGCCCAAGAACGATCTGCATTTTCCACTCCTGATGGCCATTATCATTTCAAGGTCATGCCCTTCGGCATGAAGAATGCCCCCGCAACATTTCAGCGGCTAGTCAACCAGGTCTTGGCCGGGCTCGAAGGATTCAGCGCCGCCTACCTAGACGACATCGCTGTGTACAGCCACCACTGGTCCGACCACCTCCACCACCTCCGAGCGGTCCTACAGGCCCTTCAGCAAGCCGGCCTCACGATCAAGGCCAGCAAATGCCAAATTGGTCAGGGGTCCGTAACCTACCTCGGACACCAGGTGGGAAGCGGCCTGGTGGCCCCCCTGCAGCTTAAGATTGCCGCCATCCAGTCCTGGCAGCCCCCCATCACCCAGACCGAGGTCCGCGCCTTTTTGGGACTCACGGGCTATTACAGACGGTTCGTGAAAGACTATGGTACCATAGTGGGGCCCCTCACGGAGCTCACGTCCAAAAATCAACCCAAGAAGGTCAACTGGACCCCAGATTGTCAAACAGCCTTCGAACAACTGGAGGCCGCCATGTGCTCCGCCCCTGTGCTCCAGGCCCCCGACTACAGCCGGGAATTCGTCGTACAGACGGATGCCTCCGACCACGGCATTGGGGCGGTCCTGTCTCAATTGAACACCGAAGGCCTTGATCAGCCAGTGGCCTTCATCAGCAGGCGACTCCTGCCTCGAGAACAACGATGGAGCACCATCGAGAGGGAGGCCTTCGCCGTGGTGTGGGCCCTCAAAAAACTCCGGCCCTACCTCTTTGGCACACACTTCCGGGTGCAGACCGACCATCGACCCCTGCAGTGGCTGATGCAGATGCGGGGGGAAAACCCAAAGCTACTACGTTGGTCCATCTCCCTACAAGGGATGGACTTCACTGTTGAACACCGGCCTGGGCCAGACCAAGCCAACGCAGATGGCCTGTCCCGGTTTTTCCGCCTCGACGAGGAGAGTCCCCAAGAGGATGGGTGACTCTCCCCGCCTTCAGCTGGGGGGGACGCATGTTGGACAGGCCACGTGAAGGGCCGCTCCCCCTCTGCCCGACCAGGCCCGAGCCCGGTCCCTCCAGTGTCACACACCACCACTTCACGCTTTCCGTCCCCTCCGGGACCCTTGCCTCTGAACATATCGACCTCGTGGGCCCGATCTCTCACTGGCCCGCGCGCCCAGCCTGGGCGCCATCTAGGACACTCCGCCACGAGGCCGCGTGGCCCCCGAACGACCCCAACCCTGGGCCTGGCCAGGCCTCAGACATCCCGGCACCATCATCCACCCAGGAGGTGAGCGGACCACTTGGCAGGTCAATGGGAGAAAGAGGTGTCGATGGTTCTCCCTCGCCAGGTGCCGCTCGCCCACCATCTCCCCGGGCGCTGGCTCCACCCCCCTGCTGGGTGTCTGGACCCCTTCATCCCGGACCCCCCAACCTCCAAGGGCGAGGGTCCGGACATCAAAGAGCATCAGCCCTATAACTGGGGCAGCTCCAGAGCAGGAAGGCAGTTGTATCCTGGAGTCGAGAGACGCAGTGAAGAACTCATCCTTGACGGACTACTGGCGCTGCCGTAGCCCTGCCTTGCGAACCATCGTCCTGCCTGTTGGCGCTGCCGAAACCTTCGTAATCATCATCGTCGTCGGGACCTGCTGGCGTGGCCGCGGACCGTTTGTAACCACCATCTTCATCGGGACCTGCTGGCTCCGCCGCGGACCGTCGCTTCCTTCATCCATCTCGGGACCTGCTGGCTCCGCCGCGGCCCGATCATCTAGAACGCCGAGCTCGAGGATTGAGAGCTATTTTCATCTATTGGTAACAAGACTGTCCCGCTACCCTTTTCCCAATCCAGAGACCAGAATCGAGGGGACCCCTGAGTCCAGACCTCCTTGTATAATTTTACCGTAACTAAAGAATTGCTGATAAAGTATCGTTGAACCTTATCCTGGTGTGGTGTCCGTCTGTGGGGGGGAAGTTACTTGTCTGTACGATCGCTGGAGACGGCTCTCCCCGGAGACCTCTCCCCTTGTCCTCGGCCGACCCTCCCGGTCCATCTAACACTGACCTATATGTACATAGGTTAGTTTTCAAAATCAAAAACGATTCAGTAAATGATGGTGAGCAATTGTGACCTCCTTCACTGAGTTTATTGTTGTACTTGAGTCCCGTTAGATTCTTAGGCTGTTTGTCTAACCTCCAAATCTGAAAATATGCGAGATTTACCGGAATGTAGAATTTTCAGTTTTGAGTGTTGGACTACATTTGCTTGAACCCTGAGTTGCTGAAAATAAGAAAGAATCTGTTTCAACTGCCAGCAACATCTGAATGCTTTTTAACTTAAAAATTAGTTGTTCACTCTAAACAACTTTGTTTTGATTGCCTCTGGGCTTCTTTAAAATGATAGCCTGCAAAATTTACAAGGATTGCCATGAGGAGGGCATCAGATTTTGGGGGGAGCGACTAGCACACAATATGTCATGCTTTTTGTAAGAAAACCGAGAAAATCACACAGAATGTTATTAAGAATAAGTCCACTCTCAAGGACCTCTCATCGTCATCTTTTTCTATGGCTTTTCCTTATTATGGAACTCCAACCAGGCTTGAATTACAATAGCACAACCTCGTTTAAAGGTCTAGATGCTTTATTTGTAAAGCCTCTAGCCAGCATTGAGGTTTGCACGCCTGAGTTCTGGTTAAAGTCTACAATTTTGCTATTGCAGTTCACCAATTCTGATCAAAAGACCCTCCTGTTTCATATCGCTGACCTCAATGCTTAGATCTAAGGAGGCGATTAGTTTCTCTTGAGCAGCTTTTACTCCCTTTACCTCACTTAGTATATGATCCCAGAGCGACAAGGGGAGCATATTATGAAGCCCCTTATCGCCACGTCATCGGCACTTTTCTGCCGATAACGCAGCAATATTTGCATCACCCTATTATCAAGGCAGCGTTAAGTCAATTAACGTGGCTTAACGCCACGTTAATTGACTTAACGCTGCCTTGGTAATAGGGCCCCTTTCACGATAAACTCATCGTGAAAGGGGGCGTGCAGTGGGTGTTGCGGTGGGCATTCCACCGCAACACCCATTCACTTCCACGCTGCCACCTATTATCAAGAGAGGCGATAAAAGGTGGCAGCGCCGAATTTAAGAACAGGAAAGACCTGTTCTTAAGGTGGCGAAACGAGGAGAAATGCTTCATTTCTCCTAGTTTTTGCTTTTTCCATGCATAAGGCTAGTACCCTGACCTCTGAAGATGGGCATCACCTTTGTGAAAACCAGAGGGACACTAGCAAGCTCAAAAAGGAGCACTGCAAACTGGAAGTGGTTGGGACCCACCTTGAACCGCAAGTAGCACCTGTGGGCCTACAAGAGAGAAGTATGAAAACAGGCATACAGCAGGTCCAAAGCCATCATCTTGTCTCCGGGATTCAGGCTAGAAAGTGTGAATGTGAGCCAGCATGAGCATCTTGAATTTCTTATGCAGGAAGGCATTGAGAGGGTCAAGTTCCTAAAAAGGATGAAGGCCTCTGTTTTTCATCACAAGGAAGTAGCAACAATAATCAATCCCTATGTCTGAGGCTGGTACTATGGCTCTGAAGGAAAATACATTTGATATAATATAATGTTGGCCTAATGTATCCAATATATATTCGCATTACCTTTAGAAACCCCTTGTAAATACATTCGAACCATGCATACGTTAAAAACGGGGCCTTGACTGAACAAACGCCATTTTGGTTTCATCTCTCTGTCTCTCGTTCTTGTGTTAGGAAGACACGTGACCTGCCTCTGTAAAAGCCTGAGAGGTCGGTCTGGGCTATGAATGGACCCCTGGTATCTAACTTGGGAAACTCAAGGACACATCTGCCTTTCTTGTAGGATGAGCACATTCGTGCAGGCGCCATGCCTGTTCTCCCATGCCCTAGAACGAAAGGGAGGCACCTTCACTGATCTCACTGATCTACCCCTGGAATAGTTTGAGCTAAGTTTCGAAGCAATCAATTGAGCCTTATATGGGTTTTCCTGTTGGTTTCATGAGAAGTGGTACTTTTCCATGTACGAGGTTTTTCATGAGGTATGCTGAAAGTATATATGCACTGTTTTGAAGGTAAGTCTCCAGTCTCCTCTGCGCACCTACGAGAGAAGGGCGAGAGGGAGGCTCCCCTATATAGGGCGCTTTTGCAAAATAAATGTTTGAACCTTCTCCATTGCCGACTGACTTATTATTGGTAATGAGGTATATGGGCTATTGGTAAGTATAGCTCCATAGGATAAAATTCCAGTACTTCAGCTCCTTAGGCCAAAAGTACCTGCACCTCCTGACGCAAAATGGACAGATGGTCCTCGGAAAGCTGTTCAGATGTATGTGACAGTTGTGATGGGTCGTAAATAATGGCAGTGCGTACAATCTAAATGACCCATCAATCAGATGTAATACTTTGCCAGCTTTGAGGAAGTGGCTCACCTGCATCCTACCAGATGGCTGTGTGCTGCTAAGGGTGCACTAAAGAGGTTTTGATGATGTTGCCGGTGGATCAAGAATTGAGATGTACGCTGCACCTGATGGCCTGGTCATTTTCTGTTGGACCCACACCGTGAGGCTGGGAGACAAACCCCTAGCACATTCCTTTAAAGAACAGAACTGCTGGGTGGATTGTCGAACTGGAAACGAAAGCCCACAGAGCATGCTGTGGGCCAGCTTGTTCTAGGACCGAGTTGAGCTCTTTTACCAAACAAGCCTGAGCCGTCGAAAGGCATATACATCAAAGACGCATGGAAGTCTCCACACAGACCTCTGGATCTCATCCATGTGTGAAGCTGGAGCAACACACTTGTTCCCATAGCCCCTCCTTGAAAGTTCCTGGTATCTGCTCGAGCGAATGATGAACTTAGCCGCCTTCCAGTCATCTTGAATGGTTTCAGCCAAATAAGTTTGTAAGTCTTCTAGGACTGCTGGCAAGATCTCTCAGACCATGTCCCACAGTGCATGAGTGTAGCGTACAAGGAGGCAACTAACATTGACCGACCGGAAGGCAAGGCTGGCTGAGGAAAACATTTGTTTGCCCAAGGTTTCTTTATGTTTTGACTCACTATCAGGAGGGGTAGTCCAGAAAGCATCAGGGTTCACTCTTCTGGTGGACACCTGCACCACCCAACTCTCAGGAGCGGTATGTTGATCCACAAAATCTGATTCACCTGGTGCAGATCTATGGTTGCGGATGACTTGTCGGCTGACCAGGGGAGGCAGAACATTTAGATCAAGTCCAACTACTTGTCAAGGAGGGTCTCCTTGAAGGGCACGAAAGGGTTATTAGGTGCCTAGCCAGGTTGCAGGGCCTCCATAAACATACCTTCATAGTGAGGAGGTGGAAGTCAAGGTCCTCAGCAGCTGTTCTAATCACAGTTGGAAAAGATGTTCTTGACTCCATTGGTAGTCTGGGGTGGAGGGACCAACGCAGAATAGAGTTAGGTGTCCAACCCACTGGCATCTTATAGGTCCATGTACCAATTGTCCTCATCATAAAATAGTCCAAACTGTTCCCCATCCCCTCCATTGTCATCTCCATATGGCTGTTTCTGGCCGGAGTCTGAGACAGTAAGTTGGTGAAATGTCTATGTGAGGCTACAAAGCAGTGGAATAATGCCTGAGTGATGGATTGAGTATTGGCTGCACCACACCAAGATCTGTGAGCAGCTGCAGTCAGGGTCAAGATGAAGTCGGCTCAGAGTAAAATACTATGATGGGTTGTGGCTCCTCTTCTGGCACTGACGGTGCTGGCTTTGTCAGTTGAGGGACAGATGCAGATTTCGTCACTGGACTCGAAGTAGGCACTGATGTCACTGCAGAACCCGAAGAAGTTTCAAGGGGCACAGATGGCACTGAGGATGATTGTACTTGTGGTAATCAGACTGGAGGACTGTGTGGATCTTTGGGGCCTGAAGATGCAAGAAATGGTAGCCAGAAGTGTGCCAAAGAGGTGCAGCATGACCTTTCGAAAGGCTTTGACCTGCTGCAACATCTCCAGTGGACACAGGAACTCGAGGTGCATTGAAACTTAGGATGGAATTGGGAGTCAGACCTTTTTGGAGAGCAGAAGTGACAGTAAGGATCTGAGTACTGCTTAAACTTCTTATGTTCTTCTTGAACTTCCCTGAAGACTTTGACCGTGATGAAGATCTGCCATGGGAAGGATTTTGGGAAAGGAAGCAGTATAGCATGTCTGCTCTCTTGACTTCAAACTGGAGTGAGATCTGCTTGGAGTCTTGCTGTGCTTTACCGCATTGAGCTTTGCTTTGCATTCTCAAATGGCTTTTGGAATCATGTGAGCGCAGTTGTCGCAGGCCTTGCAGCTGTGAATTGAACCCAAGAATCAGAGGCACACCTCATGGAGACCAGTTACAGACATCTGTGAAAGTCCCTACAAGGTTTAACCCCTGCAGTTTTTGGGGGTGGTGTTCTCTTGGACAGTGGAAAATGCTAAAGAAAAAAATCTCTTCATAAAGTGAAAAAGGAGCACAGCTCTTGAAGAAGGCGCAGAGCTCGAGATCTGCATCTGAAGGAGTGGAAAGAAAGGAACTGGTATCGGAAAGCAGGGGTATTGCTTATATGTGACTCTGCTTGTCACTTCAGGAACCTAACATAACAGTCGACAGGTAAGTCGCACAAGGCTAGCTATGGACATAACGGAGCACTGCTTTTGAAATTTTCTAGATCCAGTCAAGGGAGGAATTTGCTGTTGGAAGTATTAATCAGAGAGAGCTTTATGACATTATAGAATTCTTACAATCATGAGGAGTTTACAAAATCTAAGCTAATTGGTGCGAAATTAAATGATGAATATGAAGCCTGGCTTTTGTTGGCACACACCTTTAGATAAAGACAAGCCAAAACTATGTATTCAATATCTTTGGTCCGGGAAAAGGAGTAATCATAACTGATATAAATCAGATAAAAGAGGAGAAACCAAAGTATCTTCTGGAGCAATTTTTAAGTTTATGTCGAAAATGAAAGTTAAAGTTAATTGACAGGTACTTACAGTGGGTTCCAGGAACTGGGATATTTAACCCTTCCCTTCTCTCCACCCACAATGAAAGGTGCAGCCTTTTGGCATGCCCTGCCTCTTGTCTCAATACACCCAGAATCTGAAGTGCATGGCTCTAGGTCGTGCACAGAAAGCATGGACCGTGGCCGCAACCTACGCCTGCTGTTTGCTGCACATGACCCTTGGCCCTGTGCTGAATGCTGGACAAGTCCTTTGGCCATACCCTGCACCCACTACCCCCCCCATACCAGGTTTAACCATGGCACAGCAGGGTCTGGTTGCAAGAGGTGGCCTACAGCGACACCTGCTCAACATTGCTCCAGAGTGAGCTGCATAAGAAACCGACTGCAAACACAGAATGCTCATCACAGGCCTCTTGGAGTCGTTAATAGCGCAAGTTTTTATATAGTTTCCCTATATGTGTCTCTTTTCTCCTGTACTGAATTTGGGTTTACCAACTCTGTCTGGATGCGAATTTAGGCAAATATAAAGACTTTCAACTCTTTTGGGATGTACCCTGATTTCCCCCTTCGAAGTTTTGATATACCCCACTCAGCCCATTTGACTACCATGGCCTTTATTCTAACACAGATGCAAAAACGGTTCTCCAAAGATTCCATGGAGCAAATTTTCTATCTGTGACAACCAATCAGATAGCAGCAGGTGCAGGTACAATGAAAACAGCGGTGTAGCAATTCCTACATGCATAGGCTTTTGCGATTTCTTAATTGCGTTTCCTTAATAATCACAATTAAGGAATCGCAAAAGCCTACCTTGATGCATGTGCCAGTTAGTCTTGCAAATAATGCATTTTCTTAGCAGAATATTTCAACTTGTGACGGCAGTAAGATAATTTAGCATAGGGTGTTGGTAGTACGAATCGTTGTTATTACTCAGGAGCTGCAGGCCTTCAAGAGGGGCATATTTTTTGATGGTGTGACAACCAAAGTCACTCTCAGGTCTCAGCTACCCAGCGATCAAAGGAGGCTTAACCTTTTCTTGTGGGGGTGGGGGTGAAGAGGTGAAATTCTAGTTTTTTTGTTAGATCTTTAGCAAATATATCAGTTGACAGAAGTATTGTATATTTAGTCTTATTGAGAAAAATATCACCCCATTGGGTGAGACTTTCCATTATTAACTCCAATGGGGTAGTATTTTTGTAAAAAATATTTAGGAACTATGGGCTAGATTTACCAGATTGTCACGCAGCACAGTTCAGCACCTGCAATTGCTGTGCTGTGTTGCGTGAGAAGGAGAGAGCAGGGGAGCACCATATTTACAGAAATATTACACTCTCCTCTCCACTCTGTAGCGCTGGCACATCAATATGCTGCCCTTTGAACTAGAGTGCAAAGGTGTCTCCGTGAGTCTAGCATCGGTTTTGTACTTGAAGGGTACCCTTTCAGAACAAAATACTATGCGTAGAATATGTGGTAAACGTTCCCCACTTTATATGTGTGCTGCACAGTGCAGCACACATTCAAAGTCAGAAAGGGAGAAATAAAACAGAATCTCTGTGATATCATCTATCAGAAATGGGTGCTGTTTTTTGCCGCGCAACCCTGTTTACTTATTTAAGTAAATAGGGTTTTGCATCCAAAACCTTGGGTGGTTGCATGGGAATGCCCATGCACCACCCATGGTACGCCTTTGTGCTACTTTAGAGTTATTTTCTAGCACTAAACGAGTTTAGAGCTGGAAAGTAAATTAGTAAAAAATAGATTTAGCGTTATTTTACGTCACTTTTGTGACACAAACATGGCACTAAAAGTTAGTAAATATACCCCTATATTTCTGTTGGATGGTATTTTTAATCGATATTCTGGTATATTGAAATTCCCTGGAACGACTGACCAAAATCAGAAATAAATATATCCAGATAATGAAGACAGAAGACCGCCAATCATCCCTTTCCACTCAGTTGCATGCAGTCGAAAATGTGAGATCCTGAGGCTCTTTGGGAATTGTAGCTCTGCGTCTCTTCACCTCTTTGGCTGAAGTTGAAGGCCACCAAATGAGGTGGATAGACGACTACCTATAGGTCTCACATATATGCTGCATAGTACTAGGGAGGTGTTAACTCTACACCTGTAAACACTGGTATGTGTGGAGACACCCCAACAGAAGTAGGTCATTAAAAGTTAATTTTCATTGAATGGGGAATAACCATCCAGAGACTATCTTTTCAGATCAAATTCCTCACGGTGGGCCCAATTCACAGAACTAACTGAAGACAAAATCCTAAACTTGCTACTTTTGGTATTCACAGAAGGCATTTAGTAGTTGTAAAGTTAGGATTTTGTCTTGAGTCTGTCTTAAGTCTGTCCTAAGTTTTTTCTTAAGTCTGTCTTAGTCTGTCTTCAGTCTGTCCTAAGTTTGTCTTAAGTCTGTCTTAAGTCTGTCCTAAGTTTGTCTTAAGTTTGTCTTAAGACTGTCTTAAGTCTGTCTTAAGTCAAATTTAAGACGAAATCCTAACTTTACTACTACTAAATGCCTTCTGTGAATACCAAAAGTAGCAAGTTTAGGATTTTGTCTTAAGTTAGTTCTGTGAATCGAGCCCAGTATTCCCTTTTCCATGAGGAATAACACTCTCTTTTACCACTGGTTTTAGAAGGTAGTAAAGGATAACCTGTCGGGGGTGCTTTTGCAGTGTGGAAGGCTCATGTGTAGGGCATCCCGGAGGAGAAGAGGCTATAGGCTGGCAGTGGGGAGCCTTCTGTAATCTCAATGGCGAGGGTACTGGGGGACCTGCAGGGCGCATGCACTGGCTCAGCGTTCCCCTCAGGGCCGGCTCTAGGGCGGTGTGATTGGTGCCACCGCACTGGGCGCTGACTGGGTAGGGGCGCCATTTTTGCAAGTGCATTTTCGTTTTAAAAGCACCTGCTGCCTTGTTTCTTGTTTCCAGCAATTGTCAGCCATCAATAAAAACGTCAAGATCAATCCAGTGATTAATGTTCCTGCTGGAGTTAGATGGAAGGTTTGTCTAGTGGAAGTTTTAACTCATCGTAAGGCAGTACAGCAGCGGGTTAATGTGCCTGCTGCAAAGAATGTGTACTATGCAGACCACAAAGTGCATATAATGTAAATAGGTCAGTGGGTTACTGCTTGTGTCCAAGGCATCCTTTACTTATTTATTTATTTATTTATTTATTTATTTATGGAATTTTTAATGCGCAGCTACTACCCAAGGGTGTCTAGGCGCAGTATGATACTTTAAGATACAGTGGTAAGCACAAACTTATTGGTTAAAGAGCCAAGTCTTCAGTGCCCTACGAAAACAGATGAGAGTAGGAGCAGTTTTGATATGTGAGGGTAGAGAGTTCCACAGTCTAGGAGTTACTACCAAGAAGCGTCTGTCTCCCCAGGTGGCGGTTCTTGTTCGGGGAACAGCTAGTAGACAACTGGCTGCTGATCTTAGGTTCCTTATAGGGGTGTATGGCTGAAATGCCTCTCTTAAAAATTTCGGGCCGGTATGATGTATGGCCTTATAGGCAATACATAATGCCTTAAATTTAATCCTGCTCTCCACTCTTAGCCAATGAAGATGGCGTATAGCTGCCGAGGTGGACTGGCGCCTTGGAATGTTGAGGAGGATTCTGGCTGCCATATTTTGAACGGATTGAAGCTTGTTCAGAATATATTTGTGCGTGTTAAAAAAGAGGGCATTTCCGTAATCAAGCTTGGAAAACACCAAGGTGGTAATCAGTGTTTTTCCAGCTGATGCTGGCAAGTACGGTAGCAGCTTTTTTATCTTTTTCAACGTGAAAAAGGCAACTGAAACAACCTTATTTACATGATGTTTGAAGGACAGATGTTTATCAAAGATCACTCCAAGATTCCTGACCTTTGCAACTGGGACCGGAGGCGGACCCATCTGAGTAGGCCTCCAAATCAGGGACCATTCAGGAGAGATGTTACCAAAGGTCATAACCTCCGTTTTCTCCGCATTCAGTTTTAGGCAATTGCTGTGCATCCAAGCTTGTACCTCCAATATCCCCTCTTGAAAATTAGCTGCCACCACTGGGCCGTTCTTATGCACCGCCAACACAAGTTGGGTGTCATCAGCGTAGGTAGTTAGGCGCATCCCGTGAGATTTTATGACCCTTGCCAAATCTGCAACATAAATGTTAAAAAGCGCAGGGCTTAACGACGATCCTTGGGGGACCCCGCATGGCAGTTTGGAAGTCGATGAATAGTAATTGCCCAGTTTTACTGCCTGTATGCGGTTAGCTAAAAAAGAAGCTATAAAATCTTTGGCCAGATTGTTAATCCCCAGGGCTGTGACACGGTCGACCAAGATGGTATGGTCGACCGTGTCAAAGGCCGCCGAGAGATCCAACAGAATGAGCACTGCTGCTCCTCCCGAATCCAAGATGTTTCTGATTTCATCGGAGGCCTTTATCAGTGCTGTTTCGGTTCCGTGTCCCCTCCGGAAACCGAACTGTGTATCATCCAGAAGTTCACGTTGTTCAATGAACTCTGAAAGCTGCTGGGTCATGATGGCCTCTACGATTTTAGCGGGAAAGGGCAGGCAAGCAATGGGTCTGTAATTGGCCGTAACAGTGGGGTCTAAGGAAGGCTTTTTGAGCAAAGGTTACTTACTTGCAGTTTATAAGTTACCAACCTATTATAGAACAGTGAGCAATTAGCTGTCATCAAAGAGCTGCATGCAAACCTCAAGATATATATTAGAGCTGTATGTCTTTTTGCCCTGTCTTTCATTATCCTAAACTCACAAAAAGGGTTAATTTGGGTAGAAATCAATTCTTATTATTAAAGAGAACCCTTGACAATGATGTTATGTATTAAATTCTGAATTTGTTCTTTTCCAGACCATGGATTCTTAAACTTTACTTGCTACCAGCATAGATGAGGTGATTTCTACACCTTGCAGTCCTTTGTCTTCTGTAACATTTACAATGCGCTGATTTACACACGTATGATTGTGTGTGTGTGATTTTAAGTGTTCTGACACCCTACACTGGTATGAGTGGCGCGATAAAACCGAATCAGCCTGAGAGAGAGTGGTTATAAAGACATTTGAAAGGCACTGTAAAATTGTAGTAGTGGGGGAATCAGTGTTGGATGTGTTGGGAGGTGCCAACAAACAATGTCGCACAGGGTGCCACCATTGCTAAAGCCGGTCCTGGTTCCCGTACTCGGAAAATACAGGAGTAGTGGGCCAGGACTGTCCTACTGAATATCGACCCCCAGAAAACTGTGCTGAAAGAATGTCAACGACAACATATTGAGGGACAAAATCTTGGCGTACTTACCTGTCGATATTTTTTTTACTGATATTTTGTGTTTGCCATTGTGTCCAATCGATATTCAGGGTCGATATCCAGGGTTTACTCACTGGGCCAGTTATAAGCCGATTGAAGCACGTGGGAAATGCTGCAGGTGTTCTTTTTTATAAATATTGCCAATTGGTGGGAGGGAGGGGCGGGAGCGTGCGGGAGGCAGGGGCGGGAGCGTGCTGCAGGCGGGAGCGTGCTGGAGGCAGGGGCGGGAGCATCCAGGAGGCAGGGGCGGGAGCGTGTGGGAGGAAGGGGCGGGAGCGTGCTGGACGCAGGGGCGGGAGCGTGCTGCAGGCAGGGGCGGGAGAGTGCTGAGGCAGGGGCGGGAGAGTGCTGGAGGCAGGGGCGGGAGCGTGCTGCAGGCGGGGCGGGAGCATCCAAGAAGCAGGGGCAGGAGTGTGTGGGAGGCAGGGGCGGGAGCGTGCTGGAGGCAGGGGCGGGAGCGTGCTGGAGGCAGGGGCGGGAGCGTGCTGGAGGCAGGGGCGGGAGCGTGCTGGAGGCAGGGGCGGGAGCGTGCTGCAGGCAGGGGCGGGAGCATCCAGGAGGCAGGGGCAGGAGCGTGCTGGAGGCAGGGGCAGGAGCGTGCTGGAGGCAGGGGCGGGAGCGTGCTGGAGGCAGGGGCGGGAGCGTGCTGCAGGCAGGGGCGGGAGCATCCAGGAGGCAGGGGCGGGAGAGTGCTAGAGGCAGGGGCGGGAGCGTGCTGGAGGCAGGGGCGGGAGCGTGCTTCAGGCAGGGGCGGGAGCATGCTGGAGGCAGGGGCGGGAGCGTGCTGGAGGCAGGGGCGGGAGCGTGCTGCAGGCAGGGGCAGGAGCATCCAGGAGGCAGGGGCGGAAGCGTGCTGGAGGCAGGGGTGGGACTGCGTGCTTGAGGCAGGGGCGGGAGCGTGCTGCAGGCAGGGGCGGGAGCGTGCTGGAGGCAGGGGCGGGAGCGTGCTGCAGGCAGGGGCGGGGTCATACAGGAGGCAGGGGCGGGAGCATCCAGGAGGCAGAGGCGGGAGCGTGCAGGAGGCAGGGGCGGAAGCGTGCTGGACGCAGGGGTGGGAGCGTGCTGCAGGCAGGGGCGGGAGCGTGCTCCAGGCAGGGGCGTGAGTGTGTTGCAGGCAGGGGCGGGAGCATCCAGAAGGCAGGGGCAGGAGCATGCTGGATTCAGGGGCGGGAGCGTGCTGCAGGCAGGGGCGGGAGCGTGCTGGAGGCAGGGGCGGGAGCGTGCTGGAGGCAGGGGCGGGAGCGTGCTGCAGGCAGGGGCGGGAGCATCCAGGAGGCAGGGGCGGGAGCGTGTGGGAGGCAGGGGCGGGAGCGTGCTGGAGGCAGGGTTTACTGTAGCCTGTGGGAGCGGTGTCTACTCTCCCATGCTGACATATGTAGGCGGGTGGGCGGGGATCAGGCACAGCCGCTGCCTGCAGCCCGGTAGCACTGCTGGTGGCTCTGGTATTTCTGGGCCTAAAATGATCCAGTCTGGAGTTTGAAGACTCGATATATGGCCACAGGAACACCATGAAAGACGCCCTAAGGATGCCTCTCAAGCAACTCATAATGGAGCCAAATGATGATTTTTACCTAGCACAGCTATCTTTTTTTTAAACTTTAAAGCAGGACTAATACTACACAATGTAATGTTTTATTCGTAGCAATTATAGCACTAATAATATAGATGAGCAACCCTAAGAAGTCAGGGTATAACACTATTAAGAAAGACACTGTATTCAGAGGTACTATGCAGGCCAGGTGGGGCATCTTCAAGGTATACAACATTTCTAGATGCTTACATTGCTGGGTTGGAGTACTTACATGATATACGTGATAACTCCCACACCCCAGATATCTGCAGCAGAGCCCACAGGGTCAGCCTTCACCATTTCTGGTGCTGGTGAGAAAATGAGAAAAAATTTATGTTAAAGTCAAAGAGGGGCAAACGCAATTCTCCTCTGCCTCGTGCTGACAATGCAGGCTCTTTGCTGTTCTCCACTCTCCAGCACCACCCCCAAGGTAAGCAAGACAGCACTCCAACAATCACCATCATTGCTCCAAGCACACTAGAAGGCAGACAATAGATGCATGAAGACTCTGAATGTATAAAGACTGAAAGAAACAACAGAACATGTTTTGGACCATTGTAATATATGCTAATAAAGAATAAAGACTTGTAGACTGCTTCAAAATTCTACAACAAATATTTTCCAGTGTTTCCCAGTTGAGAATTACAGATCGAAAGAATGAAGTGATGCAACAAAAAAGTTACTTACTTCTAACTGTAGTTTTCCAGCATTAGTATATTTTGAAGATTCACATGCTTAAAGCACTCCCTGCTGTTGAGCTGGTGACTTCAAAATAGAAATGTAATATCAACACTGTCTAAAATGCCCGAAACACGATCACTTTAGTAGCACACCACCTCCTTGAAACAGACCCAAATATCAACCAATGAGGCAAGAGCTCAGAGAACACCACTCCTCCACTAAAGGCCACGATAGCTTAGACCTCATAGCGCAACAATGTGGAAGGAGTATGACTGGACAATGCAATTCTATTCAGGAGGAGGGTACATACCATCTACATCTAATAGGATACCAATGCTGGAGAACTGTAGTTGCAGGTAACCTTTTTTCTTCTCCAGTATTGGATCTTTCATAGAGTGACATGTTTGAATTAACACAACAAGCAGCTAATCACAATAGCAACAAAAAGATGATGGTGGGTTAACAGAAAACAAAAGGCTAACATTATTGAAAACCCAATACACTACTGTCGCTACTGCCAGGAAGTAATGCTGGGTAATGATGTATGTGCCCACTGTTGGAACTCTTGAGAAGAGGGCTGTTATAGACCTTTAAAGCAATTAGAATGGTTTCAAGTGGCAGTAATTGAGTGACACTTCTTTCCATCGGATCATCCCTTGTTTGGATAAGGGCTAACATCTCTGTGGAGGTCTGATGGTGAGTAACAGTTTTATGGAAGTCCTCGGTTTTTTCCAATATAACATCTAAGACACCGATGTTTAACTATTAGGTTTAGCATGCTTTCCACTGCTGCCATTGCATTCTTGAAGAAAGTATTCAGAATAAGTGCCTTATTGAGGTGGAAACCATTGTGCACTTTAGGAATAAATCAAGGGTTTCATTCACAAAGTGATTCTGTCTTTGAGGAATTTTGTTACTCACATATAATCCTAGGTTTTCATCACAGGCATTCTCACTAAAGTCATGAACATAGCATAGCCCGGCCGGAGCGTAGGGACACTGGAACACTTTTTTATACGTATTTTCCGAAATTGGAAGTAGTTATCTCAAAGTTGAACAGTCTGGTGACACCTACATAAGTCTGTGACCGGACAACACAAACTGCATTCTTCTCTGGATACAGAGAGATAGAAATATAATTACCATAATAAATCTAAACCACTGTGCAGCATGTCAAACAAAAATGTGTCCTATAAGGAAATAAAGCCTAAAAACCGTGTTGTAGCTGGAGAGAAAACATGATGGGAAATGTGCCTGTCAGGTCACAAGTGCATTAGCAGTGCTCAATGTACACTGAGGCTTTAAGAGAGCCAAAGGCTTCTATCACTTTGTGTGCACCTATGTGTGCACCTTAAGAGAGACAGAGGCTTCCATCACTCAGTGTGCACCTTAAGAGAGCTGGAGGCTTCCATCACTCAGTGTGCACCTTAAGAGAGCCGGAGGCTTCCATCACTCAGTGTGCACCTTAAGAGAGCCGGAAGCTTCCATCACTCAGTGTGCACCTCAAGAGAGCCGGAAGCTTCCATCACTCAGTGAGCACCTTAAGAGAGCCAGAGGCTACCATCACTCAGTGTGCACCTTAAGAGAGCCGGAGGCTGCCATCACTCAGTGTGCACCTTAAGAGAGCCGGAGGCTTCCATCACTCAGTGAGCACCTTAAGAGTACCAGAGGCTTCCATCACTCACTATTTTGCACCTCAAGAGAGCCAGAGGCTTCCATCACTCAGTGTGCACCTTAAGAGAGCCAGAGGCTTCCATCACTCAGTGAGCACCTTAAGAGAGCTAGAGGCTTCCATCACTCATTATGCACCTTGAGACAGCCGGAGGCTTCCATCACTAAGTGTGCACCTCAAGGGAGCCGGGAGCTTCCATAACTCAGTGTGCACCTTAAGAGAGCCGAGGGGCTTCCATCACTCACTGTGCACCTTAAGAGTGCCAGAGGCTTCCATCACTCAGTATGCACCTTAAGAGAGCCAGAGGCTTCCAAAACTCAGTGTGCACCTCAAGAGAGCCGGAGGCTTCCATCACTCAGTGTGCACCTCAAGAGAGCCGGAGGCTTCCATCACTCAGTGTGGACCTTAAGAGAGCCGGAGGCTTCCATCACTCAGTGTGGACCTTAAGAGAGCCTTAGGATTCCATCACTCAGTGTGCACCTCAAGAGAGCTGGAGGCTTCCATCACTCAGTGTGCACCTCAAGAGAGCCGGAGGCTTACATCACTCAGTGAGCACCTTAAGATAGCCAGAGGCTTCCATCACTTAGTGTGCACCTCAAGAGAGCCGGAGGCTTCCATCACTCAGTGTGGACCTTAAGAGAGCCTTAGGCTTCCATCACTCCGTGTGCACCTCAAGAGAGCCGGAGGCTTCAATCACTCAGTGTGCACCTTAAGAGAGCCACAGGCTTCCATCACTTAGTGTGCACCTTAAGAGAGCCTTAGGCTTCCATCACTCAGTGTGCACCTTAAGAGAGCCAGAGGCTTCCATCACTCAGTGTGCACCTCAAGAGAGCCAGAGGCTTCCATCACTCAGTGTGCACCTGAAGAGAGCCAGAGGCTTCAATCACTTAGTGTGCACCTTGAGACAGCGGAGGCTTCCATCACTCAGTGTGCACCTTAAGAGAGCCAGAGGCTTCCATCACTTAGTGTGCACCTCAAGAGAGCCGGAGGCTTCCATCACTCAGTGTGCACCTCAAGAGAGCCGGAAGCTTCCATCACTCAGTGAGCACCTTAAGAGAGCCAGAGGCTTCCATCACTCAGTGTGCACCTTAAGAGAGCCGGAAGCTTCCATCACTCAGTGTGCACCTCAAGAGAGTCGGAAGCTTCCATCACTCAGTGAGCACCTTAAGAGAGCCAGAGGCTTCCATCACTCAGTGTGCACCTTAAGAGAGCCGGAGGCTGCCATCACTCAGTGTGCACCTTAAGAGAGCCGGAGGCTTCCATCACTCAGTGAGCACCTTAAGAGTACCAGAGGCTTCCATCACTCACTATTTTGCACCTCAAGAGAGCCAGAGGCTTCCATCACTCAGTGTGCACCTTAAGAGAGCTAGAGGCTTCCATCACTCAGTGAGCACCTTAAGAGAGCCAGAGGCTTCCATCACTCATTATGCACCTTGAGACAGCCGGAGGCTTCCATCACTAAGTGTGCACCTCAAGGGAGCCGGAAGCTTCCATAACTCAGTGTGCCCCTTAAGAGAGCCGGGGGCTTCCATCACTCACTGTGCACCTTAAGAGTGCCAGAGGCTTCCATCACTCAGTATGCACCTTAAGAGAGCCAGAGGCTTCCAAAACTCAGTGTGCACCTCAAGAGAGCCGGAGGCTTCCATCACTCAGTGTGCACCTCAAGAGAGCCGGAGGCTTCCATCACTCAGTGTGCACCTTAAGATAGCCAGAGGCTTCCATCACTTAGTGTGCACCTCAAGAGAGCCGGAGGCTGCCATCACTCAGTGTGGACCTTAAGAGAGTCGGAGGCTTCCATCACTCAGTGTGGACCTTAAGAGAGCCTTAGGCTTCCATCACTCAGTGTGCACCTCAAGAGAGACGGAGGCTTCCATCACTCAGTGTGCACCTTAAGATAGCCAGAGGCTTCCATCACTTAGTGTGCACCTCAAGAGAGCCGGAGGCTTCCATCACTCAGTGTGGACCTTAAGAGAGCCTTAGGCTTCCATCACTCAGTGTGCACCTCAAGAGAGCCGGAGGCTTCAATCACTCAGTATGCACCTTAAGAGATCCAGAGGCTTCTATCACTTAGTGTGCACCATAAGAGAGCCTTAGGCTTCCATCACTCAGTGTGCACCTCAAGAGAGCCGGAGGCTTCAATCACTCAGTGTGCACCTTAAGAGAGCCAGAGGCTTCCATCACTCAGTGTGCACCTCAAGAGAGCCAGAGGCTTCCATCACTCAGTGTGCACCTCAAGAGAGCCAGAGGCTTCAATCACTTAGTGTGCACCTTGAGACAGCGGAGGCTTCCATCACTCAGTGTGCACCTCAAGGGAGCCGGAAGCTTCTATTACTCAGTGTGTACCTCAAGAGAGCCGGGGGCTTCCATCACTCAGTGTGCACCTTAGGAGAGCCGGGGGCTTCCATCACTCAGTGTGAACCTTATGAGAGCCAGGGGCTTCCGTTACTCGGTGTGCACCTTAAGAGAGCCGAAGGCTACCATCACTCAGTGTGCACCTTAAGAGAGCCGAAAGCTTCCATCAATTAGTGTGCACCTTTTAGACGGAGTCCTGGAGGGTCGGCCGAGGACAAGGGGAGAGGCCTCCGGAGAGGGCCGTCTCCAGCGATCGTACAGACAAGTAACTTCCCCCCCACAGATGTACACCACACAAAGATGAAGTTAACACTCTTTATATACGATTCTTGAAGCAAGGATATCAGCGATACAGTGAGATCGGGACACGAGGGTCCTCTTAACCTCTTGGCTGCTAATGACAAGGGTAACTCGTCATGGACTTTCCATTGATTTCAATGGAAATTAAAGAAGAATTCAAATAATGGCTTAGCAGCCAAGAGGTTAATTCTAGTCTCTGGAAGGGAAAGGGTAGCGGGACAGTCTTGGTACCGGTCTGGTACTGAGGTGGTACAATGGATAGCTCACAATCCTCGAGCTCGGAGTTCTGGAAGGTCGGGCCGCGGCAGCGCCAGCAGGCTCGGTGGATAAGTCTCACTTGAGAAGGGCCGCGGCAGCGCCAGCCGGCAAAGGCGATGGTTCACACAAGGATGGGCCGCGGCAGCGCCAGCAGGTCCCGACGAAGATGTAGGTTGCAGAGGGCCGCGGCAGCGCCAGCAGGTCCCGACGAAGATGTAGGTTGCAGAGGGCCGCGGCAGCGCCAGCAGGTCCCAACGGAGATGTAGGTTGCAGAGGGCCGCGGCAGCGCCAGCAGGTCCCAACGGAGATGTAGGTTGCAGAAGGCCGCGGCAGCGCCAGCAGGCAGGACGATGATTCATAAGACAGGGCTGCGGCAGCGCCAGCAGTCCGTCAAGGATGAGTTCTTCTAGGTGTCTCTCGACTCCAGGATACAACTGCCTTCCTGCTCTGGAGCTGCCCCAGTTATAGGTCTGGCCTCCTTTGATGTCCGGACCCTCGCTCTTGGAGGTCGGGAGGTCCGGGATGAGGGAGTCCAGACACCCAGCAGGGGGGTGGAGCCAGTGCCCGGGGAGGATGGGGGCGATCGGCACCTGGCGGGGGAGAGCCATCGACACTCCTTTCTCCCATTGACCTGCCAAGTGGTCCGCTCACCTCCTGGGTGGATGGTGGTGCCTCGATGTCGGGGCCTGGCCAGGCCCAGGGTTGGGGTCGAGCTGAGGCCACGCGGCCTCGTGGTGCAGTGTCCAAGATGGCGGCTGGGCCGGGGCAATGCTGCCGGTCGTGGCCCGGGCCGGCCGATGTCGGGGTGTTCGGCGGCAGGCGCCCCGTTGGGGACGGGTTGTGGGTTGCTTCTGTGGGTTGCCGGGGTGGTTCTTCTGGTGAAACCGGGAGAGCCGGTGTCCGAGTCTTATGATGCGGGAAGAAAGCGGCCCCTTCACGAGGCCTGTCCAACATGCGTCCCCCCCAGCTGAAGGCAGGGAGAGTCAGCCATCTTCTTGGGTACTCTCCTCACCGAGGCGGAAAAAGCGTGACAGGCTGTCCGCGTTGGCGTGGTCTTGGCTAGGGCGATGCTCCACAGTGAAGTCCATCCCCTGCAGGGAAATGGACCATCACAACAGTTTTGGATTCTCCCCCCGCATCTGCATCAGCCATTGCAGGGGTTGATGATCTGTTTGTACCCTGAAATGGGTACCGAAGAGGTAGGGCCGGAGTTTCTTGAGGGCCCATACTACTGCGAAGGCCTCCCTCTCGATGGTGCTCCAGCGCTGCTCTCGGGCCAGCAGGCGTCGGCTGATGAAGGCCACTGGTTGATCGACTCCCTCGGTGTTGAGTTGAGAGAGTACTGCCCCAATGCCATGATCTGAGGCGTCCGTCTGGATGATGAATTCCCGGCTGTAGTCGGGGGCCTGGAGCACGGGGGCGGTGCACATGGCGACCTTCAACCTCTCGAAGGCCGCTTGACAGTCCGGAGTCCAGTTGACGGTTTTGGGGTTTTTCTTGGAGGTGAGTTCCGTGAGGGGCCCCACAATGCTGCCATAGTCCTTCACAAACCGCCTGTAGTATCCGGTGAGCCCCAGGAAGGCTCGGACCTCGGTTTGGGTGACAGGAGGCTGCCAGGACTGGATGGCAGCGATCTTGAGCTGAAGGGGGGCCACCAGACCGCTCCCCACTTGGTGTCCGAGGTAGGTCACGGACCCCTGGCCAATCTGGCAATTGCTGGCCTTGATGGTGAGGCCGGCCTGCTGGAGGGCGCGCAGGACCTCTCGGAGGTGGTGAAGGTGGTCGGCCCAGTGATGACTGTACACAGCGATATCGTCCAGGTACGCAGCACTGAATTCTTCGAGGCCCGCCAATACCTGGTTCACGAGTCGTTGGAAAGTAGCTGGAGTGTTTTTCATGCCGAATGGCATCACTTTGAAATGGTAGTGGCCATCCGGGGTAGAGAAGGCGGATCGTTCTTGGGCTCTGGGGGTGAGGCCGATCTGCCAGTAGCCTGCTGTCAGATCGAAGATGCTCAGGTAGC
Organism: Lissotriton vulgaris; assembly: GCF_964263255.1. Lineage (NCBI taxonomy): Eukaryota > Metazoa > Chordata > Amphibia > Caudata > Salamandridae > Lissotriton > Lissotriton vulgaris. Next base: position 36,114,088 of record NC_141687.1, on the reverse strand, counting down.
GGGCAGCCCCCATACGGTCAACCAGTTCATCTGCCCGGGGGATGGGGTGAGCGTCGGTTCGGGTGACAGCGTTCAGGCCCCGATAGTCTACACAGAATCGGAGCTCTGGGGTGGCGCCCCGGGCGGCAGCTTTGGGGACCAGGACGACTGGGTTGGCCCAGGGGCTGTCGGATGGCTCGATCACTCCTAGTGCGAGCATTTTAGAGACTTCTTCCTGGATGCAGGTGCGCACCCGATCCGGTACTCGGTAGGCCCTGTGTCGAATAGGTGGACTATCCCCAGTGTCCACGTCGTGAAGGCACCAGGGGGTGACCCCTGGGGTGAGGGAGAACAGGTTCGCAAATTGCAGCAGGAGAGCCCGACAGTCTTGGCGTTGTTCCGGGGACAAGGCATCGGAGAGTCAGACCCCGTCCACTGAGCCATCTTTTTCACGGGTCCTCAGTAGGTCAGGGAGGGGCTCGGAGTCTTCTTCCGTCCCACTATCTGTTGCCATCAGTAGGCTGAGCTCCGAGCGTACGAAGTGGGGTTTGAGTCTGTTGGCGTGGAGGACCCGAAGGGGGTGCCGGGGGGACTCCATGTCTATTAGGTAGGTGACAGGGCCCTTGCGCTCAATCACCTTGAAGGGTCCTGTCCATTTGTCCTGCAAGGCACAAGGTTCGACTGGAGACATCACCCATACTTGCTGACCAGGCTCGAACTCAATGGAGGAGGCATGTTGATCGTACCATTTCTTCATGTCCTCCTGACTGGCCTCAAGGTTGGCTTTGGCGAGTTCCCTGAATCGCCGAGTCTGGTTGCGGAGGGTCAGGAGGTACTTATACACGTCTGGAGGGGTCTTCTGGGGGGCCATCTGCCATTCTTCCTTGACCAGGCTGAGGGGCCCCCGGACAGGGTGTCCGTACAGGAGTTCGAAGGGGCTAAAACCGAGGGATTTCTGGGGGACCTCTCGGTAGGCGAAGAGGAGACACGGGAGCAGCACGTCCCATTGGCGACGTAGGGGCTCCTCCAGGCCCATGATCATTCCCTTGAGAGTGCGGTTAAACCGCTCGACCAGTCCGTTTCCTTGCGGGTGATAGGGGGTCGTGAACCGGTAGGTAACCCCGCACCGCTGCCAGAGAGATTTCATGTACTTGGAGATAAAGTTTGTGCCCCTGTCGCTGACGACTTCCCGGGGGAAGCCCACTCGAGAGAAGATCCCCTTTAAGGCTCGGCCTACCACGGGTGCTGTTACAGTCCGAAGAGGAATGGCCTCGGGATAGCGGGTGGCGTGGTCCACCAAGACCAGGATGAACCGGTGCCCCTGTGCTGTTCGGGGCTCCAGGGGCCCCACAATGTCTATTCCCACCCGTTCGAACGGGGTGGTGACGACGGGAAATGGTTGCAAGGGTGCTTTGATTTTTCGGCCGCTCTTCCCGCTGGCCTGGCAGGTGGGGCAGGCCCGGCAGTGGTTGGAGACATCATTTCGCATTTTGGGCCAGTAAAAGTGGGTTACCAGGCGGTTGTACGTTTTGTCTTGTCCCAGGGGTCCAGCAAGGGGGACATTGTGCGCTAAGTTCAAAAGGAAGTCTCTGAAGCGGAGGGGCACCACCAGCACCCGGCTGGCCCCCAACTCAGCAATTCTTTGCTCACTGTATAGCAGGTCATTGTCCCAATAGATCCAGTGTGCCCCTGCGGTGTCTCCTGCGCTCTGGGCGAGGGCTTGCTGTCGGAGTCCCTCGAGGGAGGGACAGGTCTTCTGTTCTTGCCGGAATTGTTCTTGGGTGGGTCCACCCTCTTGACGCCAATGGGCCAGTTCTGGAAGGTCCTGAAGCTGAGCGGGCCCTTCTTGGCTGTGCTCTGGGGGATCAGTACTGAGGGTGTCTCTCTCCGGGATGATCGGGGGAGGAGGTGCTGGCCATTCGGGTTCTTCGGGACTGGAGATGGCTCGGGCGGCCATGGACCGGGTCGTTACGCAGGCCGAGTCAGGGAGGCCCAACATCCCCAGGTGCTCTCTTCTCTCAACTGCTGCCCAGGGGGAACTTTCGAGGTCGTTTCCCAGGAGGCAGTCCACCGGGGCATCATCGCGGACAGTCACTTTCAGCATACCGGATACTCCTCCCCACTCAAAGGGGACGCAGGCCATTCGACACAGGCTCTCTGAGTTGTCAGCTGATCGGACGGGGCAAAGAACGTTTGGCAGGATCTGCTCGGGGGTTACCAGATGACAGCGGACTGCCGTCACACTGGCCCCGGTGTCACGCAGGGCTTCGGCCTTGCGCCCATTGATGTTCACCCACTGGCTGTATTTTCTCGTGTTGGCGGGTAGGGGAGCCTGCGGGATCATGTCTCTCTCCCCTAGGCAAACCAGGGACATGGCGGCGGGTTCCCACTCGGGCTGTTCCTGGTCGTACTCATCATAATCTTCGGGTGCTGGCTCTTCTCCCAGGGCGGCTGCAGCGACCTGGCGGGGTATAGGACTCTGGTTCTTCGGGCAGTTAGGGTCGTTGGCATAGTGGCCGGTTCGCTGGCACCGGTGGCAAGTAACGTTGGCTCGGAACCCTGGACGCATCGGGGGGTTTCCCCTACCGGCCGGGGGCGGGGTGTTGCTGGTGGATGCTGCCGGGACGGCGTCTCTGCCCCGACCCTGGCCTCCTCCTCCTCGGGGGCGATGGGGACCTTGGTTGGTTCTGTTTGGCTCACTGGGCCCACTTCGCGCAACTCGAGTGCTTTCCCATCGGTCAGCTTCGGCGGCGAGCTGCCGAGGTTCAGTTAGTTTACTGTCGAGGAGGTGCTGCCTGAGCTCGACAAAGCAATTGTTGGAGAGGTGTTCCCACACAATGAGGTTAAAGAGTTGCTCGTAGGTGGTTACGTGGCTGCCCTTGATCCACCCCTCGAAGGCTCGGCTGAAATAGTTCACGTACTCCACCCAAGTTGTACCCGGGATCCGTTTGCAGTTGCGGAACCGCTGGCAGTACATCTCGGGCGTGAGTCCGTATCGAGTGAGGAGGGCGGCCTTCATGTGGTCATAGGACGTCATCTGATGGTCCGGGAGCTGCAGCAGGGCGTCGCGCCCTTCATTGATGAACCTCCTCCATAACCCGGCTCTCCAGTCACTTCGATCAATCCGGTGGGAGGTCATGGCTATCTCGTAGGCCTTGAACCACTGCTGGATATCGTCGTTTCGATAATATTCTCTGACGACATCCTTGGGGATGTGGACTTTTGGTTCTGCAATGCCCGGAGTGTTCGGGCGCTCGGGCACCCCGAGATCTTTATTCTGTTTTCGAATGTCTATCTCTGCTAGCTTGCGCTCATGTTCGTATGCCAGTTTTTTCTCTTCGAGTTCCCTCTGCCTTTGTTTCTCTTCCCGCTCCTCTCGGAGCCGCAAGTGTTCTAATGTTATCTTTATCGCCAATTTCAGCTCTCCGTCCAACCGAAGTCGTGCCAGCTCAAATTCATGGAGTCTGCTTTTCTCTCGTTCTCGGATCTCCTCCAGGGAGAGACCCGATCTCCTTCCTTCTGTCAGAGTGGTGTTTGTTTCTGGCGCCTCGAGGTTTTGGTTTTGGGGTACGGCCGTACCCGTTTCTGCCCAAGATTCTAGGGCGTGTTTGAAGTCTTCTTTCGTGCTCAGTCCGGTGGTAGCAATGCCTAGTTCTATGCAAAATTGTTTTAGCTCTCGGTGGTTGTACTCTTCTAGTTTCTCCATCTGGAATTTCTCTGTGGATCCGCTCTCTTTTGTTGTCATTGTGGTTGAGTCGTGGGGTGAGTTACTCTCTGTACGATTACGCGTTGGTTCGGATCGCGCCGCTGGCCACCAATGTTAGACGGAGACCTGGAGGGTCGGCCGAGGACAAGGGGAAAGGCCTCCGGAGAGGGCCGTCTCCAGCGATCGTACAGACAAGTAACTTCCCCCCCACAGATGTACACCACACAAAGATGAGGTTAACACTCTTTATATACGATTCTTGGAGCAAGGATATCAGCGATACAGTGAGATCGGGACACGAGGGTCCTCTTAATTCTAGTCTCTGGAAGGGAAAGGGTAGCGGGACAGTCTTGGTACCGGTCTGGTACTGAGGTGGTACGATGGATAGCTCACAATCCTCGAGCTCGGAGTTCTGGAAGGTCGGGCCGCGGCAGCGCCAGCAGGCTCAGTGGATAAGTCTCACTTGAGAAGGGCCGCGGCAGCGCCAGCCGGCAAAGGCGATGGTTCACACTAGGATGGGCCGCGGCAGCGCCAGCAGGTCCCGACGAAGATGTAGGTTGCAGAGGGCCGCGGGAGCGCCAGCAGGTCCCGACGAAGATGTAGGTTGCAGAGGGCCGCGGCAGTGCCAGCAGGTCCCAACGGAGATGTAGGTTGCAGAGGGCCGCGGCAGCGCCAGCAGGTCCCAACGGAGATGTAGGTTGCAGAAGGCCGTGGCAGCGCCAGCAGGCAGGACGATGATTCACAAGGCAGGGCTGCGGCAGCGCCAGCAGTCCGTCAAGGATGAGTTCTTCTAGGTGTCTCTCGACTCCAGGATACAACTGCCTTCCTGATCTGGAGCTGCCCCAGTTATAGGTCTGGCCTCCTTTGATGTCCGGACCCTCGCTCTTGGAGGTCGGGAGGTCCGGGATGAGGGAGTCCAGACACGAGAGGGGGGTGGAGCCAGTGCCCGGGGAGGCTGGGGGCGATCGGCACCTGGCGGGGGAGAGCCATTGACACTCCTTTCTCCCATTGACCTGCCAAGTGGTCCGCTCACCTCCTGGGTGGATAGTGGTGCCTCGATGTCGGGGCCTGGCCAGGCCCAGGGTTGGGGTCGAGCTGAGGCCACGCGGCCTCGTGGTGCAGTGTCCAAGATGGCGGCTGGGCCGGGGCAATGCTGCCGGTGGTGGCCCGGGCCGGCCGATGTCGGGGTGTTCGGCGGCAGGCGCCCCGTTGGGGACGGGTTGCGGGTTGCTTCTGTGGGTTGCCGGGGTGGTTCTTCTGGTGACACCGGGAGAGCCGGTGTCCGAGTCTTATGATGCGGGGAGGAAGCGGCCCCTTCACGAGGCCTGTCCAACAGCCGGAGGCTTCCATCACTAAGTGTGCACCTTGAGAGAGCCAGAGTCTTCCATCACTCATTGTGCACCTTAAGAGAGCCAGAGGCTTCCTTAACTCAGTGTGCACCTCAAGAGAGCCGGAGGCTTCAATCACTTAGTGTGCACCTTGAGACAGCGGAGGCTTCCATCAATCAGTGTGCACCTCAAGTGAGCCGGAAGGTTCTATCACTCAGTGTGTACCTCAAGAGAGCCGGGGGCTTCCATTACTCAGTGTGCACCTTAGGAGAGCCGGGGGCTTCCATCACTCAGTGTGAACCTTATGAGAGCCAGGGGCTTCCATCACTCAGTGTGCACCTTAAGAGAGCCGGAGGCTTCCATCACTCAGTGTGCACCCCAAGGGAGCCGGAGGCGTCCATCACTCGGTGTGCACCTTAAGAGAGCCGGAGGCTTCCATCACTCAGTGTGCACCTTAAGAGAGCCAGAGGCTTCCATCACTTTGTGTGCACCTCAAGAAAGCCAAAGGCTACCATCACTCAGTGTGCACCTTAAGTGAGCCGGAGGCTACCATCACTCAGTGTGCACCTTAAGAGAGCCAGAGACTTCCATCACTCAGTGTGCACCTCAAGAGAGCCGGAGGCTTCCATCAATCAGTGTGGACCTTAAGAGAGCCAGAGGCTTCCATCACTCAGTGTGCACCTTAAGAGAGCCAGAGGCTTCCATCACTTAGTGTGCACCTCAAGGGAGCCGGAGGCGTCCATCACTCGGTGTGCACCTTAAGAGAGCTGGAGGCTACCATCACTCAGTGTGCACCTTAAGAGAGCCAGAGGCTTCCATCACTTTGTGTGCACCTCAAGAATGCCAAAGGCTACCATCCCTCAGTGTGCACCTTAAGTAAGCCGGAGGCTACCATCACTCAGTGTGCACCTTAAGAGAGCCAGAGACTTCCATCACTCAGAGTGCACCTCAAGAGAGCCGGAGGCTTCCATCACTCAGTGTGGACCTTAAGAGAGCCAGAAGCTTCCATCACTCAGTGTGCATCCTAAGAGAGCCAGAGGTTTCCATCACTTAATGTGCACCTTAAGAGAACCAGAGGCGTCCATCACTCGTGGTGCACCTTAAGAGAGCTGGAGGCTACCATCACTCAGTGTGCACCTTAGGAGAGCCAGAGACTTCCATCACTCAGTGTGCACCTCAAGAGAGCCAGAGGCTTCATTCACTCAGTGTGGACTTTAAGAGAGCCAGAGGCTTCCATCACTCAGTGTGCACCTTAAGAGAGCCAGAGGCTTCCATCACTTAGTGTGCACCTCAAGAGAGCCGGAGGTTTCCATCATTCAGTGTGCACCTCAAGAGAGCCTGGAGCTTCCATCACTTGGTGTGCACCTCAAGAGAGCCAGAGGCTTACATCACTCGGTGCGCACCTTAAGAGAGCCAAAGGCTACCATCACTCAGTGTACACCTTAAGAGAGCCAGAAGCTTCCATCAATTAGTGTGCACCACAAGAGAGCCGGAGGCTTCCATCACTCAGTGTGCACCTTGTGAGAGCCGGAGTCTTCCATCACTCATTGTGCACCTTAAGAGAGCCAGAGGCTTCCATCACTTAGTGTGCACCTCAAGAGAGCCGGAGGCTTCCATCACTCAGTGTGCACCTCAGGAGAGCTAGGGGCTCCCATCATTAAGTGTGCACCTTAAGAAAGACGGAGGCTTCCATCACTCAGTGTGCACCTTAAGAGAGATGAAGGCTTCCATCACTCAGTGTGCACCTCAAGAGAGCTGGGGGCTCCCATCACTCAGTGTGCACCTTAAGAGAGCCAGAGGCTTCTATCACTCAGTATGCACCTTAAGAGAGCCGGAGGCTTCCATCACTCAGTGTGCACCTCAAGAGAGCCGGAGGCTTCCATCACTCAGTGTGCACCTTAAGAGAGCCCGAGGCTTCCATCACTCAGTGTGCACCTTAAGAGAGCCAGAGGCTTCCATCACTTAGTGTGCACCTCAAGAGTACCCGAGGATTCTATCACTCAGTGTGCACCTCAAGAGAGCCGGAGGCTTCCATCACTCAGTGTGCACCTCAAGAGAGCCGGGGGCTTCCATCACTTAGTGTGCACCGCAAGAGAGCCAGAGGCTTACATCACTCGGTGTGCACCTTAAGAGAGCTGGGGGCTCCCATCACTCAGTGTGCACCTTAAAAGAGTCAGAGGCTTCTATCACTTAGTGTGCACCTTACGAGAGCCAGGGGCTTCCATCACTCAGTGTTCACCTCAAGGGAGCCACAGGCTTCCATCACTTGGTGTGCACCTTAAGAGAGCTGGAGGCTACCATCACTCAGTGTGCACCTTAAGAGAGCAAAGGCTTCCATCACTTAGTGTGCACCTCAAGAGAGCCAGAGACTTACATCACTCGGTGTGCACCTTAAGTGAGCCGGAGGCTACCATCACTCAGTGTACACCTCAAGAGAGCCAGAGGCTTCCATCACTTAGTGTTCACCTCAAGGGAGCCAGAGGCTTCCATCACTTGGTGTGCACCTTAAGAGAGCTGGAGGCTACCATCACTCAGTGTGCACCTTAAGAGAGACAGAGGCTTCCATCACTTAGTGTGCACCTCAAGAGAGTCAGAGGCTTACATCACTCGGTGCGCACCTTAAGTGAGCCGGAGGCTACCATCACTCAGTGTGCACCTTAAGAGAGCCAGAGGCTTCCACCACTCAGTGTGTACCTCAAGAGAACCGGAGGCTTCCTTCACTCAGTGTGCACCTTAAGAGAGCCAGATACATCCATCACTCAGTGTGCACCTTAAGAGAGCCAGAGGCTTCCATCACTTAGTGTGCACCTCAAGAGAGCCGGAGGATTCCATCACTCAGTGCGCACCTCAAGAGAGCCGGAGGCTTCCATCACTTAGTGTGCACCTCAAGAGAGCCAGAGGCTTCCATCACTTAGTGTGCACCTCAAGTGAGCCAGAAGCTTCCATCACTCAGTGTGAACCTTAAGAGACCTGGAGGCTTCCATCACTCAGTGTGCACCTTGAGACAGCCGGAGGCTTCCATCACTCATTGTGCACCTTGAGACAGCCGGAGGCTTCAATCACTCAGTGTGCACCTTAAGAGAGCCAGAGGTTTCCATCACTTAGTGTGCACCTTAAGAGAGCCTTAGGCTTCCATCACTCAGTGTGCACCTCAAGTGAGCCAGAGGCTTCCATCACTCAGTGTGCACCTTAAGAGAGCCGGAGGCTTCCATCACTCAGTGTGCACCTTGAGACAGCCGGAGGCTTCCATCACTCATTGTGCACCTTGAGACAGCCGGAGGCTTCCATCACTCAGTGTGCACCTCAAGGGAGCCGGAAGCTTCTATAACTCAGTGTGCACCTTAAGAGAGCCGGGGGCTTCCTTCACTCACTGTGCACTTTAAGAGTGCCAGAGGCTTCAATCACTCAGTATGCACCTTAAGAGAGCCAGAGGCTTCCATCACTCAGTATGCACCTTAAGAGAGCCGAAGGCTTCCATCACTCAGTGTGCACCTTAAGAGAGCCGTAGGCTTCCATCACTCAATGTGCACCTTAAGAGACCCAGAGGATTCCATCACTCAGTGTGCACCTTAAGAGAGCCGGAGGCTAGCATCACTCAGTGTGCACCTCAAGACAGCCGGAGGCTTCCATCACTCAGTGTGCACCTCAAGAGAGCCGGAGGCTTCCATCACTCAGTGTGCACCTTACGATAGCCAGAGGCTTTCATCACTTAGTGTGCACCTCAAGAGAGCCGGAGGCTTCCATCACTCAGTGTGGATCTTAAGAGAGCCTTAGGCTTCCATCACTCAGTGTGCACCTCAAGAGAGCCAGAGGCTTCAATCACTCAGTGTGCACCTTAAGAGAGCCAGAGGCTTCCATCACTTAGTGTGCACCTTAAGAGAGCCTTAGGCTTCCATCACTCAGTGTGCACCTCAAGAGAGCCGGAGGCTTCAATCACTCAGTGTGCACCTTAAGAGAGCCAGAGGCTTCCATCACTCAGTGTACACCTCAAGAGAGCCAGAGGCTTCCATCACTCAGTGTGCACCTCAAGAGAGCCGGAGGCTTCAATCACTTACTGTGCACCTTGAGACAGCGGAGGCTTCCATCACTCAGTGTGCACCTCAAGGGAGCCGGAAGCTTCTATTACTCAGTGTGTACCTCAAGAGAGCCGGGGGCTTCCATCACTCAGTGTGCACCTTAGGAGAGCCGGAGGCTTCCATCACTCAGTGTGAACCTTATGAGAGCCAGGGGCTTCCATCACTCGGTGTGCACCTTTAGAGAGCCGAAGGCTACCATCACTCAGTGTGCACCTTAAGAGAGCCAGAAGCTTCCATCAATTAGTGTGCACCACAAGAGAGCCGGAGGCTTCCATCACTCAGTGTGCACCTTGAGAGAGCCAGAGTCTTCCATCACTCGGTGTGCACCTTAAGTGAGCCGGAGGCTACCATCACTCAGTGTGCACCTTAAGAGAGCCTGAGGCTTCCATCACTTAGTGTGCACCTCAAGAGAGCCAGAGGCTTACATCACTCAGTGTGAACCTTAAGAGAGCCGAAGGCTACCATCACTTAGTGTGTACCTTAAAAGAGCCAGAGGCTTCTATCACTTAGTGTGCACCTTAAGAGAGCCAGGGGCTTCCATCTCTTAGTGTGCACCTTAGTGAAGTAGTGTGGCTCACTGGTTAGAGGCGGCAGACCCGAGAGCAGAGGACGGCCCGGGACCAGGGTTCGATTCCCAGCGCGGCAGGTTTCTGGACCAGGGTCAGTGGACTCGATAATTCTCTCGCCTCGGTGCCCACTCTGATCAGCGATCACACTCGGCAACTCTGGGCATTAGCTTGCCTCATCTTCACTAACGGCCCCACCAGACCGCCGGGGATGCCTGGTCTCACCCTGGAGATACCCATTAAGGGACCATCTCTCAGGGAAGCCAGGAAGGGTTTCGCAGTGGTCGAAGCGCCTTGGGACCCTACGGGTAAGTAGTGCACTATATAAATGCCAATACATTTACATTTACATTTACACCTCAAGGGAGCCGGAGGCTTCCGTCACTTGGTGTGCACCTTAAGAGAGCTGGAGGCTTCCATCACTTAGTGTGCACCTCAAGAGAGTCAGAGGCTTACATCACTCAGTGTGCACCTCAAGAGAGCCTGAGGCTTCCATCACTTAGTGTGCACCTCAAGAGAGCCAGAGGCTTACATCACTCAGTGTGAACCTTAAGAGAGCCGAAGGCTACCATCACTTAGTGTGTACCTTAAAAGAGCCAGAGGCTTCTATCACTTAGTGTGCACCTTAAGAGAGCCAGGGGCTTCCATCTCTTAGTGTGCACCTCAAGGGAGCCGGAGGCTTCCATCACTTGGTGTGCACCTTAAGAGAGCTGGAGGCTACCATCACTCAGTGTGCACCTTAAGAGAGCCAGAGGCTTCCATCACTTAGTGTGCACCTCAAGAGAGTCAGAGGCTTACATCACTCAGTGTGCACCTTAAGTGAGCCGGAGGCTACCATCACTCAGTGTGCACCTTAAGAGAGCCAGAGGCTTCCATCACTCAGTGTGTACTCAAGAGAGCCGGAGGCTTCCATCACTCAGTGTGCACCTTAAGAGAGCCGGAGGCTTCCATCACTCAGTGTGCACCTTGAGACAGCCGGAGGCTTCCATCACTCATTGTGCACCTTGAGACAGCCGGAGGCTTCCATCACTCAGTGTGCACCTCAAGGGAGCCGGAAGCTTCCATAACTCAGTGTGCACCTTAAGAGAGCCGGGGGCTTCCTTCACTCACTGTGCACTTTAAGAGTGCCAGAGGCTTCAATCACTCAGTATGCACCTTAAGAGAGCCAGAGGCTTCCATCACTCAGTATGCACCTTAAGAGAGCCGAAGGCTTCCATCACTCAGTGTGCACCTTAAGAGAGCCGTAGGCTTCCATCACTCAATGTGCACCTGAAGAGACCCAGAGGATTCCATCACTCAGTGTGCACCTTAAGAGAGCCGGAGGCTAGCATCACTCAGTGTGCACCTCAAGACAGCCGGAGGCTTCCATCACTCAGTGTGCACCTCAAGAGAGCCGGAGGCTTCCATCACTCAGTGTGCACCTTACGATAGCCAGAGGCTTTCATCACTTAGTGTGCACCTCAAGAGAGCCGGAGGCTTCCATCACTCAGTGTGCACCTTAAGAGAGCCGGAGGCTAGCATCACTCAGTGTGCACCTCAAGACAGCCGGAGGCTTCCATCACTCAGTGTGCACCTCAAGAGAGCCGGAGGCTTCCATCACTCAGTGTGCACCTTACGATAGCCAGAGGCTTTCATCACTTAGTGTGCACCTCAAGAGAGCCGGAGGCTTCCATCACTCAGTGTGGATCTTAAGAGAGCCTTAGGCTTCCATCACTCAGTGTGCACCTCAAGAGAGCCAGAGGCTTCAATCACTCAGTGTGCACCTTAAGAGAGCCAGAGGCTTTCATCACTTAGTGTGCACCTTAAGAGAGCCTTAGGCTTCCATCACTCAGTGTGCACCTCAAGAGAGCCGGAGGCTTCAATCACTCAGTTTGCACCTTAAGAGAGCCAGAGGCTTCCATCACTCAGTGTACACCTCAAGAGAGCCAGAGGCTTCCATCACTCAGTGTGCACCTCAAGAGAGCCGGAGGCTTCAATCACTTACTGTGCACCTTGAGACAGCGGAGGCTTCCATCACTCAGTGTGCACCTCAAGGGAGGCGGAAGCTTCTATTACTCAGTGTGTACCTCAAGAGAGCCGGGGGCTTCCATCACTCAGTGTGCACCTTAGGAGAGCCGGAGGCTTCCATCACTCAGTGTGAACCTTATGAGAGCCAGGGGCTTCCATCACTCGGTGTGCACCTTTAGAGAGCCGAAGGCTACCATCACTCAGTGTGCACCTTAAGAGAGCCAGAAGCTTCCATCAATTAGTGTGCACCACAAGAGAGCCGGAGGCTTCCATCACTCAGTGTGCACCTTGAGAGAGCCAGAGTCTTCCATCACTCGGTGTGCACCTTAAGTGAGCCGGAGGCTACCATCACTCAGTGTGCACCTTAAGAGAGCCTGAGGCTTCCATCACTTAGTGTGCACCTCAAGAGAGCCAGAGGCTTACATCACTCAGTGTGAACCTTAAGAGAGCCGAAGGCTACCATCACTAAAGGCCCGATGTAGGTAGGGCTTTACCGATCGGTATCGGCCGAAAATACCGATTTTTGGCCCTTACCGATCGGTAAACAGCCATCGAGATGTAGGGAACCAAAAACAGAACGAATCGGATAGAAAACCGATTCGGAATGTGTACCGAACGTGAATGAATCCGATACGTACATACCGAAAATCGGATATGTAACGAATCGGAAAAACACCGATTCGGTTACAAAGACCGAATCGGTCCATGTACCGATTCGTTAGTGACACCGAATCGGAAAATCACCGATTCGGTCCCACTACCGATTCGTTAGTGACACCGATTCGGAAAATCACCGATTCGGTCCCACTACCGATTCGTTAGTGACACCGAATCGGAAAATCACCGATTCGGTCCCACTACCGATTCGTTAGTGACACCGATTCGGGAAATCACCGATTCGGTCCATGTACCGAATCGGAAAAAATACCGATTCGGACATGATCCGAATCGGAAAACATGCCGATTCGTATGAATCTCCGATCGGGAAATACCCCGATTCCGACAGTTGGGGAGATGTAGGGAGGCACAGAAACACCGAAATCGGCTCAAAATCGGTAGAATTCACTCGGTATTTACCATGGATTGCAATCAGGTGGTAACCAACTCCAACCCATATAAACAGTCCCAAAATGCATTGCAACTTGCAGGATGGCAGCTTTCTATGTCATTGCGAGGCGGCTACGGCTACAGCAGGAAGGACAGAGGGAATGGCTAAGAAATGAACAGGTCTACAGACAGAGGATAACCCTGTTCATGCTCACTGAGGCTGAGATCCTACAGAGATACAGGCTGGACTCTGACACCATACTTGAGCTCATCAGGGACCTTAAGCCATACTTGGACCACCACACCCCAAGGGCACACGCCATCCCTGCGCACGTCCAGGTGCTATGCAGCCTACACCTGGTAGCGTCTGGCAGCTATCAAAGTGGAGCAGCAGCAGCAGGAGGGGTGAGCCAGAGCAGCCTGTCAAGGTTCTTCCACATATTCCTTGACGCCATGATAGACAGGATGGACCAATACATCTCTTTCCCTGCAACCCACGCAGAACTGCTACAAACCAAAGCGGACTTCTACCAGATGGCACACTTTCCCCAAGTCATCGGTTGCATAGATGGCACGCATATTCCGATTTGCCCACCAGCGGACACCGAATACATATACCGCAATCGGAAATCGACACACACCATCAACGTGCAGGTGATCTGCAATGCCAAGTGCACCATCACAGACCTGGTAGCAAAATTTCCAGGGAGTACCCATGACTCCTATATATTCCAACAGAGCGGCATATATGCACGGCTGATGGCTGGCGATTTTGGAGAAGGATACCTCCTAGGTGAGCCACATCATCAGACCCCCATAACACATAGTAGGTAGGTGTAATACATGTATGCATGTGTCTAATGTGACCCCTTTCTCTTCCAGGCGACAGTGCATATGCCCTCCGCTCATTCATACTCACCCCCTACCTCAACCCCTCCACACCCAGCCAAAGGAGGTATAACCGGGCCCACATACGCACCAGGAATGTTGTTGAACGGACCTTTGGCATCTGGAAAAGTAGATTCAGATGCCTGCACAAGAGTGGAGGTGCAAGGCAGTATACCCCCATCACCTGCTGCAAGATCATAGCTGTATGTGCAATGTTACACAACCTTGCGGTCAAGAAGGGCACTGAGGTGGAGTTGTCTGACTACGAGGACTATGACGACGACGAAGCTGTGCCACTGACACAGCCAGCTGGGGTGTGTACGCCATGTGATGGCAGATACAGACGTGAGGAGATCACTGAGAACTATTTCTGACTGAGTACAGATGCAAAGACAGCTAAATGTTGCTTGGAAAATAAAATTTTTAATAGTGATGCACCACAGTTACATCACTGAAGTGCATCAAAAAATGGAGTCTGTCAAAACAAATAAAGTCCAGGGTCCTGGTATGATCATCCCCCCTTGCCAGCCTATTTTTTGGCCCGCTTTCCAGACCCACTGGGGTGTCCCCCGGCCCCCTCCGAATGGCCTGCAGCATCAGCGGATCGCCTGGTGCTCCTCCTTGGCTCTGATGCAGCGCTGGCCGGGCTGCTGCGGCTGCTGCTGTCTCCAGCATCACCCAGGTCCAGGGCAGGATTGGAGGCGGCGTTTGAAATTAACATGGCCTCCATGGCCGTGGTGATCCTGGCCATCCCCCTGGTCAGCTCAGCCGTTTGCTGACTCTGCACCGACTCCTGATTTGCGCTTCGAATGCACAGCTGGGCGGTCGCCGCTGCAAGGCGGGCCATGGCCCGGTTGAGCACCCGGGCATCCCTCCTGCGCGCAACCTCATGCTCCTCCTGCCTGGCAGAGGAGTGGGTGATGGCAGTGGTCAGCCTGCCCAACCCTGCTGCCACCTCCTTGTTGCTGTCCACAACAGCCTGGAACCCCTTCACCAACTCCCCCATCTGCAGGTTGTGCTGCAGGAGCTGGCGTTGGCAGGCCATGGTGGATCTGGCCTGTTGGCGCTGGATTTTGACCATCTGGCCCTCCAGGCCCAGGAACACACTGCCCTCCCGTGCTGGTGCAGCAGTGGTGGTGGTGGTGGTGGTGGCACGGCGTCTGGCACTGCTGCCTCCGGCCTGCTGAGTGGGCTGGGGTGCCACTGGTGGTGGTGTGGTGCTGGCCGGTCCCGGAGCCCCTGCTCCCAGGACAGGTGGAACGGGTGGCAAGGCCACGGTTGTGGCAGGAGCTGTTGTCGGCGGAATGGTCTGCCTTGTTGGGGAGTTGTATGGTGAAAATTGCAAGGGGGGTGAGCTGGGCAGTACTGGGGAGTGCACTGCCTGGAAATCAATCACCAGGACTCCCTCCATTCCAAGCCCTGGGGTGTCTCCTTCCTCATCCTCTTCCTCCTCCTCCTGGCCAGGCTGGCTGGTGCTCGGCCCTGCCACTGCAGTATGTGATGTCGAAGCTCCCTCTGCTGCCACAGTGGTGCCGCCTGATGGTGCCCCTAGGTACAAAGAAGCATTTGTAAACTGAGTGCCGATGTATTACAGTCAGTACAATTATGGCATTCCACATGTCCTTGCATCTCCTTACACCGTGTCACACTGTTTCCTGTCTTGTGATTCTGCACTGACATATTTGGCTAACTTCTGCTGACTACATGTACCATGATGCTTGTCTCTTGTATGTTGGTGACAGTACAGTGCTGGTGTTTGCCTATGCATTGTGTCTAATGGGGAGGTGTCTGGTAGGGTGTGTCATGATGCGCATGCTTCTTACCTGTAGCTGTGGCCATCGCAGTGCTGTCCAGGGTCCCGATCCCTACAATGCTCTCCCTCTCGATGGTGCTGGAGACAATTTCCTCCAGCTCGGTGAGGGGTGGCGCCGGGTTCTTGCCTCCTCCGGTGAGTCCAGCCTGCCTTTGGAGGTCGGCCAGCTTCCTCTTGGTGAGGCTGCGGAGGTCATAGAACCTTTTCTTAAGTTCCTCAATGGACCTGGGGGTGACTCCAGCAGCATTGACCTTCTGGGCGATGTCTGCCCACAATCGCCTCTTGGTGCTGTCTGGCACGTTGAGGGACAGCTTGCCAAAGAGCTGCCGGTGCACCCTCACCACCTCCTCAACCAGCACCTGTAGTTCTGTGGTGGTGAATTTGGGCTTCCTCTTTTGGGAGGACTTCTGGCTTCCTGCCTGATCTGCCATATTCTCTTGCTCCTGCTCAGTCTGCAACCTCCTTCTCCCACTGCTGCTAACTGTGTGTTGGGCTCAGGCAGGCTTTCCAGAAACTTCTAGAAACTTCTTAATTGGCTGCACCTGCCAGGGTTGCCACTCCCTGTTTGGGTGGGGGAGGGGGAGCCACCTCATTGGCTGAATCGCCTATTGCCGAGTCTGCTTTTACCGATTCGGTAAAATCCGAATCGGTAAAATCCGATTCGGTATTATCCGATTCGGTAAAAGCCGAATCGGGTCATGCAATGCATTCCTATGGGCTTTTTCGCCATGGGTCTATGATTGCCGATTCGGTTTTTACCGAATCGGCTTTTACCGATTCGGTATTCGCCGAATCGGAAATATCCGATTCGGTGGTAGCCGATTCGGTATTTTCCGATTCGTTGTTGGCCGATTCGGTAATTTCCGATTCGGACCGAGCTGAATCGGAACGTACCGAATCTCATTACCGATGCCGACCGAATCGGTTTTCAGTCGGTATTTTTTTCCTACATCTCGTTTTCCGATTTCAGAATACCGATTCGGCCCGCCTCGGTATTTTGAAATCGGAAAATCCCGTTTACCTACATCGGGCCCTAAGTGTGTACCTTAAAAGAGCCAGAGGCTTCTATCACTTAGTGTGCACCTTAAGAGAGCCAGGGGCTTCCATCTCTTAGTGTGCACCTTAGTGAAGTAGTGTGGCTCACTGGTTAGAGGCGGCAGACCCGAGAGCAGAGGACGGCCCGGGACCAGGGTTCGATTCCCGGCGCGGCAGGTTTCTGGACCAGGGTCAGTGGACTCGATAATTCTCTCGCCTCGGTGCCCACTCTGATCAGCGATCACACTCGGCAACTCTGGGCATTAGCTTGCCTCATCTTCACTAACGGCCCCACCAGACCGCCGGGGATGCCTGGTCTCACCCTGGAGATACCCATTAAGGGACCATCTCTCAGGGAAGCCAGGAAGGGTTTCGCAGCGGTCGAAGCGCCTTGGGACCCTACGGGTAAGTAGTGCGCTATATAAATGCCAATACATTTACATTTACATTTACACCTCAAGGGAGCCGGAGGCTTCCGTCACTTGGTGTGCACCTTAAGAGAGCTGGAGGCTACCACCACTCAGTGTGCACCTTAAGAGAGCCAGAGGCTTCCATCACTTAGTGTGCACCTCAAGAGAGTCAGAGGCTTACATCACTCAGTGTGCACCTCAAGAGAGCCTGAGGCTTCCATCACTTAGTGTGCACCTCAAGAGAGCCAGAGGCTTACATCACTCAGTGTGAACCTTAAGAGAGCCGAAGGCTACCATCACTTAGTGTGTACCTTAAAAGAGCCAGAGGCTTCTATCACTTAGTGTTCACCTTAAGAGAGCCAGGGGCTTCCATCTCTTAGTGTGCACCTCAAGGGAGCCGGAGGCTTCCATCACTTGGTGTGCACCTTAAGAGAGCTGGAGGCTACCATCACTCAGTGTGCACCTTAAGAGAGCCAGAGGCTTCCATCACTTAGTGTGCACCTCAAGAGAGTCAGAGGCTTACATCACTCAGTGTGCACCTTAAGTGAGCCGGAGGCTACCATCACTCAGTGTGCACCTTAAGAGAGCCAGAGGCTTCCATCACTCAGTGTGTACTCAAGAGAGCCGGAGGCTTCCTTCACTCAGTGTGCACCTTAAGAGAGCCAGATGCATCCATCACTCAGTGTGCACCTTAAGAGAGCCAGAGGCTTCCATCACTTAGTGTACACCTCAAGAGAGCCAGAGGCTTCCATCACTCAGTGTGCACCTCAAGAGAGCCGGAGGCTTCAATCACTTACTGTGCACCTTGAGACAGCGGAGGCTTCCATCACTCAGTGTGCACCTCAAGGGAGCCGGAAGCTTCTATTACTCAGTGTGTACCTCAAGAGAGCCGGGGGCTTCCATCACTCCGGCTCAAGACAGCCGGAGGAGTCCATCACTCAGTGTGCACCTCAAGAGAGCCGGAGGCTTCCATCACTTAGTGTGCACCTCAAGAGAGCCAGAGGCTTCCATCACTTAGTGTGCACCTCAAGTGAGCCAGAGGCTTCCATCACTCAGTGTGCACCTTAAGAGAGCCGGAGGCTTCCATCACTCAGTGTGCACCTTAAGAGACCCAGAGGCTTCCATCACTCAGTGTGTACCTCAAGAGAGCCAGAGGCTTCCATCACTTAGTGTGCACCTCAAGAGAGCCAGAGGCTTACTTCACTCGGTGTGCACCTCAAGAGAGCTAGAGGCTACCATCACTCTGTGTGCACCTTAAGACAGCCAGAGACTTCCATCACTTAGTGTTCACCTCAAGAAAGCCGGAGGCTTCCATCACTCGGTTCGGACCTCAAGAGAGCCATAGGCTTCCATCACTCAGTATGCACCTTAAGAGAGCCAGAGGCTTATATCACTCAGTGTGCACCTTGAGACAGCCGGAGGCTTCCATCACTCAGTGTGCACCTTAAGAGAGCCTGAGGCTTCCATCACTCAGTGTGCACCTCTAGAGAGCCATAGGCATCAATCACGCAGTGTGCACCTTAAGAGAACCTTAGGCTTCCATCACTCAGTGTGCACCTTAAGAGAGCCAGAGGCTTCCATCACTCAGTGTGCACCATGCTAGCAGTTCACCTCACAATAATTTTTTTCCTGCTTGTGATGACTGGATATGGAAACACTTCAGGAGGACCCATCTTTTTGCTTGAATTTATTGCTTCAGAAACATAATTTCTATTTATATTTCTATTTAAAACATTTATAGAGCGTGACAGCTGCCCTAGCCAAGAGGTGTCCTGGCGCGAACAGCAAATAGGCAACATCAACACAGGGAGCCGCCTACTCAATGGGAAAGAGAAAGGGTTTAATAGCTTTCCTAAATTCAGAAAAGTTGCTGAGGCCTCATATATGGGATGGCAGAGAGTTCCAAAGAGTCGCCGCTCTATACCGGAAGGAACTGCGTCCGGCCCGGGTTCTCCTGACCCTAGGGACCACCAGCAAATGTTGGCCCAAGGAGCGAATGGGAAGGAACATAAAAAGAGCGCAGATCCGTCAAGATACTAGGGGAAGCGAGCTTCAAGATCTTAAATTCGATCCATTGAGCCAGAGGCAGCCAATGAAGGCGACGGATTGTGCTGGTCACCGAACAAACTCTGCGCAGACCCAAAAGAGCTCTTGCTGCGGTGTTCTGTACTCTCTGTAACCTATGTATTTCTGCTTTGTTAGACCCTAGTTACAGAGAGTTCGCATACTCAAGCCTAGATGTAATCAAGGCTTGAATAATGATCTGTCTGGTTGGTCCATCAAAGAAACCTAAAATTGTTTTAAGCCCATGTAATAAACCAAAGCAGGTGCCCGCCACCTTCTTCGTTTGAGTCTGGACACTGAGAGAGGACTCCTTCCAAAATCCCCAAGTTCTTTACCACCTGTTTAGGAGGTGGGGGTGCCTAGATTCATGGGCCACCAATACTCATTCCATAACCCATGGTCCCTTCCCACCAGCAACACCTCCGACATGCTGACGTTCTGCTGGAGGCAGATAGTTGGCATCCATCCGGCAACTACCGCAAGATCACCTTGAAACTTAGTGGCGTCATGCCTGGAGTTGCTCGAGTGGGCTACCACCAGCTGAGTGTCGTCGGCATAGGATACCACCGTCAGTCCTCTGCTCTTGGCAATTGCAGCCAAAGGTTGTAAGTACAAATTAAAGAGCAGAGGGCTCAGAGAGGAACCCTTTGGCACTCCGTGCTTGATGGGAAAAGTAGATGAGGAGAACTGGAGGGCAATCACCTGATAGGTCCTATCAGAAAGAAATGACGCTAGCCACTTCAATGCATTGGCAACTATACCAGCTTCTTCCAAACAGCGCAACAGGATAGCATGGGACACAGTATCGAACGTGGCACTGAGATCCAAAAGGATCAGGGTCGATGTCTGTCCCTCGTCCAACGCTGTCCAAAGATGTTCTGTCACCGCCAGAATTGCCGACTCACTGCCATGACCAGGGCGAAAGACATTTTGAGAGGGATCTAGCATATTGTTGATGGTCATGTACTCTGAAGGATGGAATTAATATATGCCTCTGCCATTTTAGCAGGCTAAGAGAGCAATGAAATTGGCCTGAAGTTCTCAGGTTTTTTAGCATCCAAAGAGGGTTTTTTTAAGCAATGGTAACACTCTGGCTTGTTTCCATGCTGTGGGCACAACAACCGAGCTGAACGATTTGTTGATCACTTGACCAAGAAGAGGAGAAATAGTTGGTAGGATTTTCCTGAATTGGTCAAGTTTCAGTGGGTCAGTCGGTGAGCCTGACTTGATTTTAGCACAGAGGGCAAGTAAACCGTCCTGTTGAATCTGAGGGAAGATCTCTAAGGTGACCATCGTACCCTTGTTGGTTAACTCAGGAAAGTCCGTATGGGCCGTGGGAAAGCTTTTATAAATGTCTTCTACCTTTTTTGCAAAGAACAAGGCAAGCTCCTCGCATTGCTTATTTGAAGTAATCAGTGGACCAACAGCCCCCTTCTGATTTTTAAGGCCTGAGACAATAGAGAAGATGCTCTTCGCGGGATTGGTGCTGTTACTATTTTCCTTGGCATAAAAAGCAGCACGTTCAGTATGGATAGCTTTGTGATAGATCTTTACTGCATCCCGATAGCGATCTCTAGATAATGTATCAAAATCTCTTCTCCAAACCCTTTCACATTTTTTACAAATTTTCCGCAGCCGTGCTAATTTTTCGTTGTACCACGGATTAGATTTAGACCTGCGATTGGGGGACCACTTAGCTGGGATCATCTTATCCAGCGGCTGATTAATCCAGTCCGAAAAGGCTGAATTTGCCTTATCTGTCTGTCGGCAGCTCCGAAACGGAGGTCGAAACATGGACTTGGAATTGATCCCAGTTTAACTTATGCCATGGGCGTTTAAGAGAGTGGGGGGTTCTAATTTACGCATAGGTGCAATGCCCTGAATAGCCAAAGGGAACAAAAAGTGGTCCGACCAGGCCATAGGGACCAGCGGTTGGATAGTGAGAGATGAAATGTTGGAAAAAAGCAGGGTCCAACAAATGACCAGCCGAGTGTGTGTAGCCAGAGACACGCTGAACAAGCTGAAAAGTCTCTAAATCCCCCATCAAGTTGGCCACATCCACATATAGGTGGTTATCAAAATGAAGATTAAGGTCTCCCAGGAACGGAAAGTTAGGAGTATTGACCGCCAAATTACAGACGGTTTCAACAAGCGCTTCCCTAAAGGCTTTGGATAGGCTCGGTGGGTGGTATACCAATAAACTAGTCATGGTGTAATTGGAATTAAAAGGAACTTTAAAACAAGCACATTCACAGCCCAAAATGGGCTGTTTAGTGAAGGTGCAGGTGTATCCGGTTTTAACTATACCCGCAATACCCCCGCCTCTCGTGTCTCTATTAAGGGTATGAATGACATAACCCTCCGGGAGTGCCAGCCCTAGAATCGCCACCGAGTCTTCAGAGAGCCAAGTCTCAGTTGAAAACAAGGTATCAGGAGATTCGGTTTCAAGACATAAGCGCAATGTTTTACCAAAGAGCGACAATTCAAATGAAAAATAGTCAAACTTTTGCCTGCGGAAGGAGGAAAATCTTGAGAAACTGAAGGAGTGATACATTTAAAACCACAGCATTTACAGCTGAAGGGCCCTCTAGCCTCTCCAACCCATGGACTAGGCACCTCACGGACATCGTCCTGACTGCTAGCAGCTCATTCTGGGTATAAGTATGGTATGATTTCCTAAAATTAGCAGCATGTGTTGCGTCTGGCGAAGCCTGGCGCGGATGGGCACAGACGGGCTTGCCTTTGGCGCACCAGTTGCGTGCGTCCGCTGCGCCCATCCGCTGCATGGCTGGTAAAACATGCCGATTAAATATGTCCCGGTAGCGGAAATGGGGAGAGGAGGGTGGAGCCACGTGCCTCCACACAAACAGCACACTCTGCGGTGGACCAGGGACTGGCGAATTTGGTGCAAGGAGCAGCACGCAAAAGGTGAAGGTATTTAAAAACAAGTAACACAAGTAGCACACTGTTTAAAATATGTGAAGAACCGCAAACACAATACCATTTTTACTTCACTTAATATCCTTTAATATCCTTTAAAGAAACGTACTTATTCCTTGAGTTTTAACACCATCAGGAGTATTTTGCTTCCAAAAAGCCTTAATTTTTTGTGAAGTCATATGGGACTTGAGGTACTTGAGGTAGAAACCTGGAAACATCACCTAGAGAGTTCCCTTCCTGCACCCAACAACAACCCCATCAGTGCTGATGCAGAATTCTCAGCCTGGATTGCCAACACCCTAGACAAAACTCTCCCCAAAAAAAATTCCAGTAATCCACGGAACAAACCCACCTCCTCCTGGTTCACTGATGAATTGCGACTCCTAAAAAAAGACTGCAAAAGGTCAGAAAGAGAATGGAGAAAAAATTTCGACCATACCAGGAAAACCGAATATAAAACTACTCTTCTCACCTACAAAAAAGCAATCAAAGTTGCACAAATCAACCACTTCGAGGAAAAAATTAAATCCTCGCACAATTCAGCCCGGGAAACTTATCAAATAGCAAGGAAACTACTCAAAGCACCTGACCCCCCCCCTCTGGTGGAACCTTCAGTCACCCGCTGCAATGAACTGGCAGAGTTTTTTAACTCTAAAATCGCTAAAATCATTAACTCACTCCCCCCTACCTCCCTGAACGCCCTCAGTGCTCCCCCTGATGTTAACCCATCCAACAATCAGTTGTCAGACTTCACTCCGCTCACAACTGATACCACTCTCCGCATACTCAATTCCATTAAAAGTGGCAGCCCCACCGACCCTGCTCCACTGAACATCCTGAAATTAGTCGGACCCACTATTCTTCCTAGTCTGACAAAACTTATCAACGACTCACTCTCCCTAGGGATTGTCCCCCCCAGCTGGAAAAGAGCCATGGTGAAAACATTGCTCAAAAAACCCCACCTTGATCCACTAGAACTCGGCAACTATAGGCCAATTTCCTTACTCCCAGGTGTCAGCAAAATAGCGGAGAAACATGTTAACCAAAATCTCTCCCAATACCTTGAGTCTAACAAACTACTGGAACCCTCCCAAACGGGATTCAGGCCAGGCCAGAGCACCAAGACCGCAATACTGGCGGTAGTCGAAGAGGCAAGGAAGATCATAGACTCAGGGGGATCAGTGGCAGTGATCCTCCTGGATCTTAGCGCCGCATTCGACACCGTCAACCACGCTATCCTGATCCAGAGACTCAAACACCTTGTAGTCACAGGAACGGCTCTGGCCTGGCTAGAATCCTTCCTCAAAAACAGAATCTTTCAGGTAACAGAGGGCACCTTTACGTCCAGACCCACAGCCATCAACTGCGGGGTACCACAGGGCTCGTCTCTGAGCCCAACCCTTTTTAATGTTTATATGTCCCCCCTCGAGAAGATCGTCGCCCCCTATGGCATCAAACTTCTGACATACGCCGACGACACTCAACTTGTGGTCTCCCTTAACCAGCAGGACCTCTCCATTCCCAACCTGCATACCTGCTTGATCGAAATAACAAAATGGATGAGCAGCTCCCACCTCAAGCTGAACAACGAAAAAACTGAGATCATGTTTCTGGGCAACAAAGGTCTATACACGTCCATCTCCATAGGGCCGTCAGCTATGGGGCCCCCCCCCCTGTGTCCAAACCAGAAATCAAAAGCCTGGGCATCTGGTTAGACGAAGAACTCAACTTCTCAGCCCAAGCACAGAAAACCGCTGGAACCTGTCACGGTCTGCTAAGATCAGCAAGAAAAATTCTACCCTTGCTTCCGACCCAATCCCGCAAACTCCTCATCGACGGCCTTGTACTATCTCGCTTAGACTATGGCAACGCCCTATACCTAGGGGCCCCCAAAAAAGTTTTAGCAAAACTCCAAACGGCCCAAAATGCGGCAGCCCGCATTCTCACAGGCACCCATCGTCGCTGCTCAGCTAAACCGTCTCTGAAGGCCCTCCACTGGCTCCCCATCCAAGAGAGAATTCAATTCAAGGCTCTCTGCATAACCCACAGGATTATGCATGGCAAGGCCCCTCCCATACTCCAAAATCTCATCTCACCCCACACCACCTCTAGAACTCTCCGCTCTTCCAACTGCGATCTAGCCTCAGTTCCCAGGATCAGAAAAGCCCGCTCAGGCGGCCGACTGTTCTCACTCAACGCTGCCAAACTTTGGAACTCACTCCCTCCTAACCTCAGAGCCCAACCTAACCTCCTTACATTCCGTAGAGCACTTAAAACATGGCTGTTCCCATAAAGCATCTCTCGCTAGGTTCTTGTCTATCAGCGCTGGGACGCCTATGGGCAGCCATGCGCTCTACAAGTCTGTAAAAAAAAAAAAAAAAAAAAAAAAAAAATGAGACGAAGAAGGTTGCATCTGACCCACATGTGTTATTTGTGATCTGTCCATCTTATTCTGTAACAGAATGTCCTTTTTTGCCCAAAAACTATCAAAAATAACCCATAGCAATAGAAGATATTCTCTTAGAGGGACACTTGAGTAACCCAGCGCAGCAAAAGAAAGGAAGAAACAGAAGACAAAAGAGCGTTCCTTTGTTTCACTACCTTCCTCTTGAGAATAGGACCCCCCACAGAGGTCGTTCTAGGGAGAAGAAATATAAAAGATGCCACCATCACCATTCTAAGCACTCCGACCTATCAGAGGAGCATTGGTTGACACCAAAACCATCTGCACTGAGATGTTCGTCGACGCTCAAGGGCAACTCCAACATATAAGCCTCTACCTTTTCAGCTTGTTACTGTAGGAGGATGGCTTACTATAAGGTGCACACTCATTTAAGTGAAGCACCTTGCACTAATTCAGACAACCCTTATGGTGAATTTAGTGGTCTTGGCTTGCATTGAGTACTCAGCGGTGTTTCCACTCTGCACACAGCCTCCATAGGGTTCCTGGGTACTTACCTTGGGTGGTTCCTTCTGACCCCAGCTCTGCTGAGTCTTCTGGTTCAAGTCCTGACTACAGAAGCAGTTTGCATTCCACTTCTTTAGTTCATAGTTAGGTCACACCCTGGATATAACTGTGTATTTGTTCTTACCTACCTGTTTACAATTGGAGTATTGTGTGCATTGTGTTGATATCTCTGGGTAGGAGATACCAATGTGCTAGCGAGTGAGTATATTAAATATACCTATTTTTATACCTACACTGTGAGGTACTTTTTCGTTTGACCAACACTATATGATTAGTTCTGGTCAAACAAGCTGCTTAACACTCATTCTGGACCACGGACATGACGGCTTTTTCAAAGTCTGTGGGATGTCAGGAGCAGCAGAACGGTCAGCTTCATTGCGTTGCCTGCAGATGTAGGGGAATGACTCATTCACTCCAAGGGAGATTCCTTTGGGTGTCTTTGATGCCCACAGGCCTGTACAGGAACCTGGATAAAGCACAGGCACAGATGACGAACAAGACTTGCAAAACAGAGAGACCATGAGCAGCCGAAGTCTTCTTTGGTGCAGTCTCGGTCCCAGGTGAAGTCCAAGGTGTCCAGATGGTTGAAGGTGAAGTGGTTTCGAGTTTGAATCTTGTCCCACAACAAATCTGTAGAGTTAAGCCCTTAAGTACCTTAGCAAACGGGTTAGGACGATTCAAGGATCCCTCCCAGAGGAGGGGCTGCACAGAGGGGAGGATACTCACATGTCCTTAGTCCAGTTTCACACCAGTGTGGGAGCCAAGGGCTCCCTATACTGACACAAACTGGATTATGCAAGGAGGGCACCAAATGTGCCCTTCCAAGCAATCTGGTAGTGCTGGCAAGTCCCCCCTCCCCAACCCTATACACTACGTCCTGTCTAGGAGGTGGTCACTCCTCCCTGTGGCAGGAAACCTATTGAACAGCAACAGCAGGGCAGAAATGTGTCTGCGGTCGGCAGCAGCACTAGCTTGTTTTTAGACCCTGAAAGGGTGGTACCGGGATAAAGGGGGGGCACCCCAGGGGAGGCCCCCAGTACATGGGATACTACATCCAACACTGGAATCAGTGTTAGGGGTAGAATTTCAACATGTTTGATCCCAAACATGACCGGTTTTGGTGCAACCAATATATACTTAGTCATATTGTAATTGACTTGATGTCCACTATATGTATTAAATGGCTAACCGCACTTACAAAGCCTGGAGAATCGATTCTGGGGTTTGTTGGGGTGTCATACTCATGCAGGGGCATTGTCACACTTGTAACCAAGCACCCTGACCGCAGGACTAAAGAGCCTGCTATAGAGGTGGACATAGGTTTTAAGGGTAGTGATCTCAGATATAAGGAAACTTATATCTGTGGTGAGGGGTGCAAGCACCCACTCAAACAGGCTGCAATGTCAGGCCTATTGTCACAGTTTGAGTGGCCTCTCGCGGGTGGCTTATACATGCTCCAGCAGATGGGAGACTCCTGGTGTACCTGTAACTATGCCCTGGGTACCTTAGTACCATATACTAGGGCTTTACAAGGGTGCACCAGTAGCCAATTGTGGAGGTACCAAAGTACTTACCATTGTCAAATTTAGGGAGAGAGCAGAGTGACTGGAGTCCTGATTAGCAGGATCCCAGTCAGAGTAGTCAGAAAACAGTATAACACCAGCACAAATAGTGGGGATAACCATGAAAGCAGATCATACTTTCCTACAGTTACCAAGGACATTGACTCCTTATACACCAAGGCCTCCACCCCCGACATCTACACCACCGATTGAACAAGCCAAGGCTTCGCCACCATTAAGATGCCTAAATGACACCATTTGATGTCAAAGCATTCCAGTGCATAATCATCTATGTGGAAACTGTACTACATGGCTTGCCCCAGAGTCCGAAGATTTTGTCGAGTTGGCATTCATTTAGGTTCCACTTGTGACTCTCTCAGGAGGCTCAGCTCTTGTGTATTAGTGGTAAATGTTCTGCTGATAGTGACATTTGAAGTTGTAGGGCCCAGTCCCACAGTCTTTGGGCTTTTATTGACAGGATGTGCAATCCTGCCCTTGCGTTTGTTTACGAGGTACTGATGTGCAACTGTATCAGTCCCAAAGATGCTTTGATCAGGGAGGAAAGGAGTGTAAGCATTGTCTTGAGCTCTTCGTTCTTTCCATGCAGGCCGGCATCTTCCTGTGTGGACATCATTATTCTACTGTCCTGAAAGAGATTATCATGATGACCAAACCATGACCTGAGAAGCCAAACGGATAGATAATGGAGAATAAACAGGACCGTGTGAGTCATTCATGACAACATTAGTACTGAAAACTTTAATTTAACAAGCCGTATAAATTTGACAAACTGAGAACCCCGAGGATTGTGAGACGTACATCTCATAATAAAGTGGATTTATTCGTTTGTATGAACTTCATAAATTACTGCCCTTTGTCCTAATGAAGCTATAAAAGAATATTGTGAAACACTTATTGTCAAGTTGGAGTAAAAATGAAGTAACAGCTATTTATGTAAATTAAGTGATTGTGGCAAAGTGGAGTAAATGAATGCAAACCAAATAATTGGATACTTAATTAAATATCAATTGCTTTACATTAATATATATACTAAACCTAACGAGATATATGTTAGTATTTTATGATAGGGATTTGGGTATTGAAATCAGTTGAGAAATATAATGCTATCTCAGAGGGAATCTATAAAGTAATGGCCATGCATTCGAAAGATGCAGGCATTTCACTGCACAGCAGAGGAGCACTTAGAAGATACCGGTCTAATCTTGCAGTGCCTGTTAGTTGTCAGAGTCACTTCAATTTCACCTGTTGTCATGCTAAAAATGCTGCCTGACACCTATGGTTTTACTTTCACTTAGAGTCCACCAGGGAGGACTGCCTTTGTCCTTGGAGTACCTCAGATTTAGCTGTCAGATCAGCCCGCATTTAAGGTTCATTGCTCGTAGAGTTCTTCCCGCAGGTTCTCATCCGAAGTGACAGAAAAGTGTCGCAACGGGGGATAGAAGAAGACCGCCTCCTTAGTGAAGATTAGTAAAAGAGCACGGAAATGTCTTCCGTGTAGTTTCCCTGCGGTTCACTCCTTCTCTGAGGAGGAGGCCTTTGCCTTGTCGCTGTCCAAGATAGCTCCCAGGAACTGTATGCATGTATGCGTCATAAGAGACTATTTTTGCTTGTTTGCAGAAATACATAATTTCTGACATTTTTATCTTAAGAGTTTTATATAGCGCAAACTAGACTTGCAGAGATAAGGTATCAGAGTGCTTTACATGAGCCATCCACATGTCACAGTGGTTGTGGTGCCACTCTGGTTTTCATAGGGTGAGGGATAAAATAACTACTGTAATTCTATGTCAGAACGGAGGCGAGGATTATGCAGTCCTTTCTTCTCTTTATTATAATAGCAATTCAAAGAAAAAACCAATCAGCACATAACAACTGAACCACAACTCCCATGAGCACATGGGGCATAGTAACCATCAGCCAATAATGACGCCGTCCGTCGTATAATTATCCATGACGTCCCTTCCTCTTCCTCTTTCTTCTCTGCTCGTCAGATAAGTCACTCTATTTTTCATTTCTGACGTACTGTGGTAGTGATTTATTATTATCTGCCTGTGCAATAGCGCTGTTTCTGTAGTGCGCTTTTCTCTGTGTTTTACCTCCGGCAGTTGACCAGCGACGAGCGCTGCTTGCGCCGTCACTGCCGATATATCGCGGACTGTGTGAAGCGCGCCCTCGCGCTTCCTCGGCTCTGTGGGGTGCCACCGTTGTGAGAAGGCTGCGCTCGCGGTTCTTTTCGTCCTTCGGTGTGCGAGCTGAGGCAGAGTGTTACCGGCCTCACCAACCCTCGCCTTTGACACCGGCTCGGTGCTTTTTTGAATGCGCTGTGTGCGCTACGACACCTAGTGGCGGTTTACAGGTACCGCACGTAGTTTTTGACAGGCTGTCAGAGCACCGGCGAGGGGGCTACCTTTTTGGATTTTAGGCATAAGGTGTTTTGTACTCACACCCTCAAAGAATGCAATCTGCTGAACACTCAAAACCCCCCATTCAAGAGGCGGGGGAAATTTGCTGCACCCAACCCTTGCCACCGGAGGTTGGTCGCACGCTTTCTCAGGCACTGGACACTGTGCTGGCGCCCCTGCAGGAGTGAGTGGATGCCCTCATCAAAGTGTCCCCGGGGTATTCGGTAACGCAGTGCCTGTTGACCGCGGACCCAAAGGTGCGTAGAGTGGAGGGAAAAAGTCCGCTAAGCGTCATGCGGGGCACCTGGAGGAGTTCGAACGCTTGAGGGACTCTTTCCGCAAGAGTGCGCAAACGCTAAAGCATGTACCTTGCCGGGAGGGTTTCTACCCCGGAGAAGATGGCGACGAGGTCGCCCCAGACCCGGACCATGAGGATGGCTTCCCCGTGGAGGGAGAGGGTGTTACCGAGGACGATGTCTCCTCGGAAGATGAGGATGAGTACACCGGGCGGCCCTGGCGCCCGGCGTCTCAGTCTTCGGGGTCCATGGAAGGGGATGATAAGACTCCCAATATGTTTGATCCGACAAAAATCTACCACCCACGATCGTCGGAATGGACCCCTGATCCCAAGGTTGTAGCGTATGTGGCGGGAAAAGTTCGCCAACCCCTGGAGAAGGAGGTTCAGACCCGCATGCGAGGAGAGTGCCCTCGCCCAAAGGGCAGAGTGGCAGCCACCCCGGACATCGACGTGAAGCTTGATGCGTTCTTCGCTAAATTTATGAAGGACCCTAGGAAGGGCATAGATCGTTCCTGGCGCAACTGCCAGGATAAGCTCCTGGACGCCGTGGGCCCCGTGACCCAGATCATCCAGTTAGCCGAGAGGGCCAAGGAATCGGGGACAGCGATGTCCACGGAGGTCGTGGCAGGTTGGGCACAGCGGGCTCTATGCTTCCTGGGCAATGCGAACTGTGCGTTGGCAGTGGAACGGAGGAGGTCTCTCCTCATCAAAATAGATCCTAAGCTGGGAGATCTAGCCACCTCGGAGGCAGGGCCTATTGCACAAGGCAAGTTGTTTGGTGAGCCCTTTATAAAGGAGTTGAATAAGTTTGTCACTACTTTTTCGGCTCTAGACAGAGCGCAGACGTCCATCAAAAAGATTTTTCCTGGACGGGTTTTTGCAGGGGTCAGAAGAGGATGGGGTCGCTCCTTCGGCCGCCAGTTCCAGCAAGGCCCTAATAACAAGAACCAGCAGCGGCGTAACAACGGCTGGAACGATGGCCGCCAGGGAAACTTCTACCCCAGTCGAGGCGCTGGCAAAGGGCGCGGCAGAGGATATCATGGTGGAGCCATGCTCCGGGAGGCCCATCCGGTGAGTGTTACCCTTTTTTCCCCGTCCGTGCTGGGGGGGAGGATAAAGGATTATCTCCACAACTGGTGCAAAATCTCCTCAGACCCGTGGGTTCTCCAGACTGTCAGGGGTTTCCGAATAGAATTTTACGGTACTCCCCACCAGAGAGTTCGCCCTCGACCGTTAACCTTTTCCTTAGAGGACAGGAGCCTGATCGACAACGAGGTGTCGGAACTTCTCAGGAAGGGCGCAATTCGCAGGACGCGCCTTCACCCTTCGGGGTTCTTGAGCAACCTGTTTCTAGTTCAGAAAAAGGACAAGGGGTTTCGCCCGGTCATAAACTTAAGAGACTTCAACGAATGGCTGGTTTACCGCCATTTCAAGATGGAGGGAATCCATCTACTGCACGACATTCTCCTCCAAGGGAATTGGATGGTTCGCCTGGACTTGAAGGATGCGTACCTCACGGTGCCTATCTTTCCGCCTCATCGGCGTTTTCTACAGTTTCTGTGTAACGGGGAAGTCTTCGAGTTTCAAGCACTCCCGTTCGGCCTCTCGTCGGCGCCATGGTGCTTTACGAAGCTCCTGCGGCCAGTGGTGAAAACACTACGCGAGAGGGACGTTCAAATGATCATCTATCTCGACGACATACTGATCATAGATCAGTCGCCGGACCGACTTCGTTCCAACTTGAACATGACTATTGCTCTGCTCCAGGACCTGGGGTTTGTGGTGAATGCTCAGAAGTCTGAGCTTCTTTCGAGGAGACAATTGACTTTTTTGGGGTTCCTCATAGATTCGGTGTCTGCTTGCCTCAGTCTTCCGCAGCAGAAGGTGACCAAGATTCGCAAAGAACTCTCCCAGACTCTTCGGAGGGACAGAATCTCCCTTCGGCACCTGGCTCGAATCGTGGGTCTCCTCTCATCCTCGATTCAAGCGATTTTTCTGGGCCCGTTGCACTACAGGGCCCTTCAATGACTGAAAGCACAGCATCTCCGGAAAAGACTCACGTACTCCGAACTCATTTCCCTCATGGAGGAAACGAGGACGGAGTTGCGCTGGTGGATAGAGCACATGAGTGCATGGAACGGGAGAGCGATTTTCGGCTCCAGCCCGGACCTGATCATCGAATCGGATGTCAGCAGAGCGGGCTGGGGAGCTCGCTGCGGCGACATCACAATGGGGGGCCGCTGTTAGGAGGAAGAGCTTCAGATTCACATGAATTGCCTTGAGCTCATAGCGGGCTCCTTTGCGGTGAAGTCTCTGACCCAGTACCAGGTGTCATGTTGCATCCTGATGCGCATGGACAACGTGTAGGCGGTGCAATACATCAATCGCCTGGGTGGACCTCGGTCCAGGGCTCTGGCAAGCCTGGCGAAGGACTTCTGGAACTATTGCCTGGAGGAGCGGATCTCGGTGTCGGCGGAATTTCTCCCGGGCACTCAGAACTCGATCGCAGACTGGCATTCCAGGAACTTCCAGGATTTCAGCGACTGGCGACTGCACCCTGCGGTCTTCCAGGCTTTGATGACCACTTGGGGTCCGTTCTCGGTGGACCTGTTCGCTTCCCGTCTCAACCGTCAACTCCCGAGGTTCGTGAGCTGGAGGCAGGACCTGGAGGCGACGGCGGTCGATGCATTTTTACAGATCTGGTCGCTGGAACAAGCTTACGCCTTCCCTCCCTTTCTAATGATTCCTCGAGTAGCGGCGCAGGTTCGCCGTCAACAAGCATCGCTGGTCCTGGTGACCCCCTTCTGGCGGGCGCAGGCCTGGTTTCCCCCACTGCTAGAACTGTCGTGGGATTGTCCGATTCAACTGCCCTTGTTCCCTTCATTACTTTCTGGCCCCTGGGAGAGGGGCACCCGCTGGTACTTCAAGGGACCTTGCACCTCATGGCGTGGAGGATTTCAGGGGACGTTGGCAAGACGGACGCCTTTCAGCGGACGCTGAGGAACTCATCAGCAGAGCCTGGGCCCCAGGTACGGTCAAGCGGTACTGATCGGCTTGGCAGTGGAGGTGTCGTTGGTGTCTGGGAAGACACGCCGATCCCGTGGGGGCGGACGTTACCCACATTTTAAATTTTCTGGCTGAATTGCCCAATCGGGTTTGGCCTATCGGTCTGTCAACTCTTTCAGATCCGCCATTTCAGCGGGGCATGCCCATATTGATGGCAACCGGCGGGTGAACATCCTTGGGTTTGCAAACTCATGAAGGGGGCTAGGCTTTCCAAGCCCCCGGAACCCAGATATCAAAATCTCTGGGATGTCAACATCACCCTGCGCTTCCTTTGCTCCTGGCGTGATAACCAGTATCTGAACAGGAAGGAATTGTCATCTAAGTTGGCGATCTTACTGTCTTACTGTGTCTGGCTTCGTGCAAACGCGTCTCCGACGTGCAGGCACTGGATATCACGGCACTGATGTTCACTCCGGAGGAAGTTACTTTCACGGTTGCTAGAAGGACCAAAACTAATATCAGATCGGTGTCCTACCCGACGTTTCCGGATCAACCAAAACTGTGTGTAGTGCGCTGCCTCCAGGCGTATGAGGACATGACGGTGGAGTACCGCCCTCCGGGAGAACGACAGCTTCTCATTGCTCTGCAGAAGCCGTTTAAGGCGGTGTCGGCGCCATCCATCGCTAGGTGGATCCGTTGGATCATGACTGAAGCGGGGGTGGATGTGACTAGATTTGGAGCACACTCCACGAGAGGGGAAATGGCCTCTAAAGCCATTCAGGTGGGCGGTAGGCTGGAGGACATCATGGCAGCAGCGGATTGGTCCTCGGAATCCACATTCGAAAAGTTTTACTTCAAGCCCATCTATGGCGCAGCGGAACTGGTGGTGGATAAGCTTTGAAACTGCATAATCCTCGCCTCCGTCCTGACATAGAATGAAAAATTTCCTAGCTAACGTAACAGAAAGTTTCAATTCTATTAAGGACTAGGAGGCGAGGATTATCCTTCCCGAGACTCGCTGGTCTCGACCCGCCCGTACAACTTCGTACTTCAGTAAGTATTGATTTACGATTTATTTCACTGCTATGCTTATGCACTGAGATGTGTTGGAACAGGATAATAAAGTGTGTACATGTTCTAGAACTCAGAATTGTTCACATTGCAAGGCTATGCTGATTCTCGTATATGCTGTGTACTGCCTCTCTTTGATTTCTTTCTGGAAAGAAGAGCTGGATAACGGTTATCTTGTTTGATTTAGGACAAGACCAGAAGGATTGAGGAGCGTTCCTGGGGCTCTTTCCTCACAGAGAAGAAGAGGAAGAGGAAGGGACGTCATGGATAATTATACGACGGACGGCATCATTATTGGCTGATGGTTACTATGGACACTGTGCCCCATGTGCTCATGGGAGTTGTGGTTCAGTTGTTATGTGCTGATTGGTTTTTTTCTTTGAATTGCTATTATAATAAAGAGAAGAAAGGACTGCATAATCCTCGCCTCCTAGTTCTTAATAGAATTGAAACTTTCTGTTACGTTAGCTAGGAAATTTTTCTTATCCACTATAATTTATCGCTGTTCATCAACAGACAAATGTGTAAAAACATTATCGGGGGAGTAGCAATTGCATATTCGAGCCCCGTTCCAATATGGCGGCGACTCTCTATTGAGAGTCCAGGCCAATCCGAGTGATTTGTCATAACAAACTCTAGACCCTCGCCCTGATCCATGATGGCGCCGACTCTCTTGCGAGAGTTAGAGACGCGGTGGCGTGAGTTCGAGCGAGTCTGGCAGTAAATAAATATAGAGGGAAATGAAGCATGTTTGAACGGGCAGAGACAACGCGCTTCATTCAAACTTGGTCGGTAAGGAGAGAGTGGGGGCACTAGAGAGTAGACACAGAGGCAGAAGGAGTTCCTAATCCGTACGGAATTGGAACTTTGGGTGGTTCACTCTGTGCTTAATTTTTAGGCATGAAAGTTCAACTTTCACTATCCGATGTTTTGCTTATTTTAGATACAGAGATCGACTAAGAGCAGAGGGCGACTCACAGGAGGGGTTTTGCCTACATTCTATACTAATCCTTATGGCCGGTAGGAGACACCATGGCTCAGTAAGGGTAAACATGAGGACTTCTGTGCAGTTATGTGTTTTATGAGATGTAGTGTCACGGGCTCGCTGTAAATATAAATTATGTATTTTTGTGTTTTTATCAACAGTCTCGATGAATGGTGTGTTCAACATTGATGCAGTGGCAGACAATTGTAGCCCTGAAGAAATTGCCTAACAAGTTGAGAAGGCAATGAAACATGTCGGCTTGTGGCACTGGTATGCATGTTTAGCAGCCATATTGCTTTTTAACTTGATAGGTTGCACGAAGTTAAAGAATAAAAGAGTCAGTAACGTGCATACCTATGCATTTTAATTACACATTTTGATTATTTTTCACTGCACTCACTTTTCTTTGTTTGAACACATTTATTTTTGGTTTGATGACCGCCAATGATGAGAACAGGACTTATCTGGTGAGTACCTATCAGGTATCCCGATGGTGGTTCGTCCGTGAGGGGTCATCTCGCCTTTGCACACTTTTTTCATAGTAGTTGCACACTATTGTTTGGTGCTTTCATAGAGACTGTCGCAGTTGGGATGATGGCTTTTTAAGTTGGCAAATAAACGCTGTATTCTCTACCCCAATTGCAATATAGGAAAGGGGAGATAATTGTAAAATTACAATATGATTTACGCGTTTGAATCTATATAAAGTTGCCTATGAGGTCCCGGTCATTGTTGTTTTGATGACTATATGAGTGGAGGGCGACTCAGGTTCTGGCTTTACCCTCTTTGCTCCTTATTGGATATATGCTTTACATGAGCACCAGTTTCGTTACAGACAGACACATCCATTTTTGTTTGGCACAGGGAGATTAAGTGATTCTCCCAGAATCACAGGATGTTGAGCGTCGTTGCCAAGACTTGAACCCAGGGGCATATTATCAAGCAGGGCGATAGGCAATTATTGCCGCTTTAGCGGCCGTTTTCAGCCGCTAAGCGGCGATAATTCTGTTGTCCTATTAGCAAGCTGTCGCTAACTGATGTTAGCAAAAGCTTTTAGGCGAAAGCGAGCAGTTCGAGGCCCGCTTTGCATGTCAGCGATGTTTATCGCTAATGACATGCAAAGTGGGCGTACCCAACCAATTAGCGACTGAAAGCAGTCGCTAACGTCGCTATCGCCTATTAGCAAGGCAGGCATAGCGATGGAAATATTCGCGCTAAGCGCGAATATCTCCAAATACTAACACATGCCCAGACCAGTTCTTAGCCTTGTTATCCAATGGGAGGTGGATAACATGGCTAAGAGCATTTAGTCACTAATGCGTGAATATCGTTGCATTCTCAGCGATATTCACGCATTTCGCCGCTATCGCTGGATATTTTAGCACAATGGAGAAAAACGTTGCTAATAGCATGTTTTCTCCGCTAACATACCCAGCGATAAAAAAAATACGTGAGCGCATTTTGCGATAAATATCGCTATTCCTTGGTAATATGCCCCCCAGTTCCCCAGCTTTGAGGTCGACCACTCTAGCCGGAAGGCTACATCCTCTCCCCGAAATAGCCTCAGGGCTATTTTTGTGGAGGTTTCTGTGCACTGAAACAATACTCCTTTTATTAGCCAGCAGTCAGGGTTTAGAAAGACCTGTTGATTCACAAAGTAGTAACCTTACTCAAAAGCAGCAGAGGCTGCTCCATTTGGGCAAAGGATCATCGCCACCCCATCCCCCTCCCCGTGGGTACAGAAAAAGTGAAAAATAACACGGTAATAAAGTGCTTTATTACCATTGTATTTTTCGCTCTGCCAGCCGCCGGAGCGGAGTCATGGGAGGGCATTGCAGGACGGGCCATAGCTGCAGGTCAGCTAAACGCCCCTTTCTTCACGCTTATGGGTGCCATGGAGTGAGGACTTGTCTTTCTTTGTGAAAACACCCGGCTTTCAAAGAGGCCAGTTGCAATTATCATTCAAAGCGCTCTCATTTGAACCCAGATCGGCTCCATGAATCTTTGCCAAAGTCCATGGACCTGGTCAGGACCTATCTCAGGGGCCTTGGACACCAGGGGCCTGATTCACAAAGGTAACATACATCTGTGAGTAACTTACACTTTTGAGTATGTTTACTACTTTTTGGCTATTTACAAAATCTGAGAGTAAATTTACTCCAAAAGTGTAACTTAAATGTCTTATCCAAACTAAAGGCCCTGGGGCTAGTCACAAACTGCAGAGCTTATTCAAAAAGGTAACTTACAATTTTAAGTAATTCACACATGTAATAGACCCATACACCTTTAAGTACCTTTACACTCAGATTTTGTGAATAGCCAAAAGTTATTACTCAAAAGTGGAAGAGCAAATTACATGTGTAAATAACTATAAAAAGTGTTTGTGAACTTTGTAAATTGCCCCCGGCCTTTCAGTGCCTGATTCACAAAGGTAACTTACACTTTAGAGGAATTTACATTTTTGAGTAAATTTACTGCTTTTTGGCTAATCAAAATCCGAGTTTAAATTTACTGCACGATGTAACTCACATGATTTGAATTGAAGGGCATGGGGGCTATACGATTTTAAGTGATTTACAATTTTGAGCAGTGGCGGCTGGTGACATTTCAAAGTGGTGAGCAAGCAAAGAGGCTGTAGGTTCTTGCTTTCTCTTACTTTTTCCCCCCCGACCCATGCTGTTTCCTTTCTTCTCCATCTGAAATCCCTCCTTATGTTGTGTTTTCCCTTATCAAAAAAAAGTCCTACTTTGGCTTCTTTCTCTATTTCATCCCTTCACTTTTCCCTGTCTCTGTAAAGTCCACAGATGAATCTTCCTATTTGATATTCCTTTCTTTACCATTTCCTTCTATCACCGCAAAAAACAGAAGTCACTCCTGCACACCGAGGAGGGAGCGCAGACCCTCAGACTCTGAACCCACAAGAAACAGTCGCACAACCAGTTGTTCATTTCACCACCCTAGTCTGTGTTCATCACAAGCAGGGCTGGACTGGCCGTAGCAGGCACCGGCATTTCCCCGGGGAGCTGGAGGGGTGGGGACCAGTTTTGTGCCCGTGGGGGCCGTTTATTTCACTGGGGGACGGTTTTGCAATATCGGCCCCCTGTAACAAAAGTGGGACTTCCAAACACTGATTCCCTATTAAAGGACACATCCATGACTCTGCTTCAAACCTCTTGTCTGAGGAATGTACAATGCGGCCAGTCCTGCCTGTACAACACTGCTCCTCTTGCTAGCTGCCTAAAACCCGTACTAGAGACGTCCATAACTGAATTTATTATAACTGAGGAAGCTTTTTTGCCTTTTTGCAAGATTACCGTGATTACGTTTGACTTCCGGGAAGAGGCTTAGGAAAGATGCATTGTCTGGCTGCATTTGACAGTTGTATCTCCGAATTGTAATTGTAATTGTAATTGTAAAATCACTTATATAGCGCATGGCTACCCGTAGGCATCCCAGCGCGTTTGGCAACGGTGACCCTGGGCTAGTCCGATCTACATTCCTACTGCAAGCTAATTTCTGGGGAATAGGAAGGTTTTGAGTTTCTTCCTAAACTGAAGGAAGGTCTGTTCCTGCCTCAAGTTACATGGGAGGGCATTCCATTCTCTTGCTGCTTGCAGAGAAAAGAGCCGGCCGCCCGAGCGGGCTCGCTTTATCCTGGGAATGATTGCCAGAATAGCAATAGAATAGCAATGGAGTCGGTGGAAGCTGCAGCCGCTGATATTTGTTGTCTAATGTTGTCCCGCCATCTTCTTTGCCTATGTGGCGGAGATTATTTGTGGTACCTGTATTATAGCCGAATGCACTCAAGTGTGCCCTACCTGGCGTGGAGGTTTGTTTTCAACATCCTTGTAGTTCTTTTCTAGACTCAGTACACCTTAGCAGGTATCTGAAGGTCCTTTAGCCTTTCATTCCAGATGAGATCAATGATAGGGATGAACCTCATTGTTTAGCCTTGTGGCCTTCTAATGTCATAGAGAACAGTCTGTGTCCATTAAGGAATAAAACCCATGATATCCTCAGGCAGTGAATCGGCAGGAGGCAGAACGGACGGACAGTTCAGTGGTTACAGTCACAATATAGCTATCTATTCTGTCCCTATGGTAGGTAGAACATCTTCCTGTGTCTCACCCTCTCCTTTCTCCACATCTGAAAACTGATCATCTGGTAAAGGAATGATAGATGTACTGGGTACTGGACCTTGTTGTGGAACTAACAGTGTATCTGCCAAGTTCAGCTGCCTGTGGGGCTCTGGAGGGCATTGTGGAGCAGTATGTGGTTGCAACAGACTACTCTGCTTTGGCAAAGAAAGAGACATCTGGATTTGAGGCTGCCTGGCAGGTGGTGGCATGGATGGTTGTGGAGCAGGTGCAACCCATGGCTGCTCAGGGATTCTGATGTGGTAGTCTGCTCACATCTGCTGTAAGTCTTTGATTAAAGATGAAGGACCGTGAACCATGGGTCGGCAATGATATTGCTCTTTTTCTTCATGTGATTAATGATCATACTGCCATCACCAATCATTCTAATTTTCTTGAATTTCCTGGTCGGATATGCTGTTTCCTTCCCTACCACCTTCTTAATCCATGTACCCTTGTGGTGAGTTTGTCTACTTACTCTTCATCAGAATCCGGGCATTTTACCTTTAAAAGTGTTGGGCTTTAGGGACGCTAACAGGACCATTATCTTAGGAATCCTAGGTATCCAGCATCGTATGTGGAGAAACTTTACTCCAAGAGGAGTGCTCTGGCAAGCAGGGCTGTTTCACTGCCTTTTCCAAAAAGATTGATCTTGGAGGTCCGATAAGGTTGTCACATTAACTATACTGTCATTAAGAGGACTGCTGGAATTTTCTCGGACCATGGCTCCCCCCCCCACCCACACTATTCTGACATTCCCCTGAGTACATTTGACCCCTACCCAGACAGCGGAGTTCGAGCATTTTGTCTGACGCCCGGTGGAGCTGCTCTGTTCAGCTAATTGAGGAGATCGGCCTTGGTTTATCCCCTGACCGTCCCCTGCCCAGCTGGACACTGTTTTTCCCCTTCTCCTTGCCTCTCCACCCCCCCCCCTCTGCGTAGTTCTGCCGTTCTGCCTTTTCCTTGTCTCCTTTCTTTCAAATTTTCTGACCGATACCCGTTGCAGATTCCTAGAGAGCTATAGAGGAGACTGGCCTTGGATTACCTCCGTGGCCGTCACCTACCCACTCGGTCTTGGGGTCGACTTTCCCTTTATCTCTTTTCCGTCTTCCCCCTCGTCCTCTCCCTTCTCACTCCACATCTCCCCTTTCCCTCTCTATTTGTCTCTACAGACATTGGACACAGTTCTTCCTCGTCTCCCTGCTATGGCTCCTTCCTCCCCTCCTTTCCGATACATTTTCTCAACTGCTTTGTTTTTTTACTGTACCTTAGTACGCTATTGTAACTGATGTAATTTGTAATGCAATGTTCCCCTGGTTATGTGCACCACGGTGCTCTCTCCCTTAGCAAACGTGCGGATGTACCATGTTACAACGCATACCATTACGACTACCTACTGTTACAACGCGACCATTACAACGCATACCATTACAACGCATAGCGCTTTGAGGTGCTGGATAGTGGTAAGTATAATTTACTATTCTAACTCCAGTCCCCGTGGACACAAGGGAAGGTGTTGGATAGTAAATTATACTTATTCCCTATCCTAGAGCGCCCCCCAGCGCAATGCGTTGTAATGGTATGCGTTGTAAAAGTTGCATTGTAACAGTAGGTAGTTGTAAAAGTTGCGTTGTAACAGGTGTATACCCAAACGTGCATATATACCTGAGTGCACACTTGGATATGTATTCCAATTTGACATCAATTCCAGTTTATCTTCTAATTGGCATACCTACAATTCAGAGTACTTCCTCATCTAACATACCTGTACATTTAATACACTTTTCGGTCTCCTTTGGCACACCGAATACAAGTAAGCAAAATATCTCTCCTCCCCTGTTAAACTTAAACACGCATTTCACAGTATCTCTTCCACTGGAACACATAAACGCATGCCGGCTTACACATTATCCTGGTTTACGGAGCAATATACCACTTTGGAACACCTATGCATTTCTTAACCTTTCCACTCTCAACTGCACACTTAAAAATGGAGACAGACTACACAGTGTGCCATTTCTTAGCACATTGATATCACTGTCCCCCTTCTAAGGCACACTCTAGAATATGCTGCATGGAGGCCCCACTTTCATGACACTCACATATGTGTCCAGCAGACCCCGTTCTTGTATTTCTGCTCACTTACACATATACTCCAGCGTGCCCACGCGGCGGCCCAGCTGTTTGAGCACCAGGGGGTTGAAGGGCTGCGCGCTCCCGAAGTCAATGATTTTGATGGTGTTCATGTATGACACAATGATGTTCTCTGGCTTGATGTCAAGGTGTATGATACGATTGTCATGAAGAAACTCGAGGCCCTGAAGGATTTGAAGGATGTAATTCACCACGTCGTCCTCTGAGTACCGAAACCTGGGGAGGAGAATGATGACAAAGCAGGAGGCAGATGAGTGTACCCAACCACTTCAAGCAGCGGAACACAAAGAACACATGACCTATTAGTAATGCACTTCACCTCATTGAACATTGAGAACAGAGCACAAATGTAGAGAAAACGAAAGAAAGGAAAAAGGCTCTGAAGGTCCTTTCCACTTCACAGGGGTTATTTCAAACCCTTCTCGGTACCATCACAAGAAGTCCATAAACTCGGTAAAGCTCTTAATGGATACAGTTCCCTTCATGGGGATTCTGACACTCTTAATCCTGCATCTCACTACATCACTAGAGAAGCTCTCCCAGCATCGGTGGAGTCCACTGCACTCAACAGAGCAGTTCTACCATGGTTTTTACAATATGTACAACATATTTAGATAAATAGAGGAAAGTAGTGTTTGTACTGTGTAGGAATGGACTGCCACCAAGCTTCACAATTATGATTCTTTATACACATTACTTTCGACGCTGTGTGAGGCCACAGATGATATTCCGAGTATGGATCCCAATGCTTTAACCATCCTCAAACCAGCTGCCTCTCTGATCACTTGTCGAATGTATGCTTGTTTGTGACCCTGTTGTGCTACACAAATACCACGTACACACATAGATCAGAAAATAGAAGTAATGCTGTTCGCTGATACGAATTATTCACAAAACAAACAGCTGTACAGACGTGCCTCCATGTAAACAGGATGGGAGTTAGGGAACGGTTTGTCTTCTTCTTTAGGATCCAGTGTCTGAATGAGAAGCATTGGCTTGAACATTGCTATCTGGCTGAATGTTTCCGGGTAGCACAGATGAGGGCCATACTCTTATGAAAAGTAATAAAGTGGCTGCTTTTCCAGAGGGAGCCAGACCCTCAAGATTAGTGAGAGGGAAGTTGTGGAGGATCACTCTCTTCTGCTGAATAAGGATACCTTTGGAAGGGCAAGAACTAAGATGGGATTCTGTGATATACTCATGATTTATGGGACACACCTGTAATCTTAGTACTCGTCCAGGGGAATTCTTATCAAAATCATAAGCACTGAATGGTTCCGCCCACGCACGGGGATCCCAGAGCACTTTTAAAATTTTTTATAAATATTATGTTATGTTATAACGTATTTGTATAGCACACCTTTCACTCCGAGGAGCATCATGGCGCTAAGCGGGTTCACTGACAGATAGAGGTGGCTAAGACTGGAAGTTAAATGAGTGCTCTGCATAGGGCGTCGGGGGCCGTAAAGATCCAGGTTTTCAAGGACTTCCTAAATAAGGTTTCTGCCTGAATAAAACAGAGGCAGGGGTTTTTAACAGGTTAGCGTTGGACGATATGAGGGTACGACGTGGCACGTAGTGACCTTTGAACAACAGTACACTACATATATATATTTGCAGCCTAAAGAAAGTCTAACATGACCATATTCCATTTACCTTTCACTTTAAAAACAAGCCAATTGCATACAAATTAGACTCTTATAGAAAGTGACCATAGAAAATCTTTCACAACTCTTAAAAAAAATAAAAGGAGTGTGGCATTGTTAGCCAATAGGCTGCAATTGAAAGCATAGTTAAGAAAGCTGGCACTGTAGCTTTACGAACATCACAATACATCCTGCATCCCATCATGTCCTGCAGGTGACAACTAAGTCAGTTTAGTGGTAAGGAAATTAGAGGATCTATGGTGAAAAATTGCTGAAAATGTTTGTACTTCTTGTCCGGGGAGGTATAAGGGTTGCTTATGACTTTGATGAGAATCCCTCTTGAAGAAAACTAGTATTACAGGTGATTAACTTTTCCTTCTCTTTCAGGGGATCTTTATCTACAGTCATAAGCACTGAATAGAACATCAAGCCCACAAGAAATAGAGAACAGTTCTAGCAATCACCCAAAAAGGTGTCTGCCCTACTTGAGTATCCACTTTGGAGTCTGAGCAATAGTGTCTAGTGGAAGTAGGAATTGATCTCCCAGTAGAGGCTTTACAGATGTCTGAAATGCAACTATTTCTAACAAGGGCTATAGTAGTAGCTTTCCCCTGTGTGGAATACGGTTTAGGTCTAACAGGTTTGTGTCTCATTTTTTAAAGAACTCAGGAAATCAAAGGAGAAGGAGGGAAAGGGTAAGCAAACATTCCTATCCAGGCTACGAGAAATGAGCCCCCAATCAATGGCTCTGATGAAATCTGCTTTGGACCATTCAACATTTCTTTTTCTGAAGAGTTGCAAACAGATCTAGAGTAGGAGTTTCCCATTGTCGGATGATTCGTGATAGCTGTTGTATGTTTAGTTCCCATTCGTGGCACTCCTTCGAAGTTCTGCTGAGAGAATACACTCATTTGTTTTCTACTCTTGGAACATGTTCCACGCACAGGGTAATGGTGTAAAGAAGAATCCACTTCCAAATGTTTTGGGCTTACACTGATAATATTTTTGATTTCTTTCCTCTATACTTGTTTAGATAAAACATGGTAGTGGTATTTTCTGTACATACCAAGACTGATGAATGTTTTATTCTTAGTCGAAAGTATTGAAGACCTAAAAATGCTGCTTTCTACTCTAGAAGGTTGATGTGCATGTTTGCCTCTAGAGATTTCCATTTGCTGCGAATATTTTAATATTTAAAGTGTGCGCCCCATCCCTTCAAGTAAGCATCTGTTGTCATTAAAAAGGGAGGATGAGTAGGAATGAGCAAACAGACCAGGCGGAATGTTGTACTCTCTCTCCCACTATGTCATTGCTATCTTCATGTTTGGGTAATGTAGTTTATGTCTTAGAACGTTTCTTGAATTTGACCCAAAGGGTATCTAATTGTTCCTGCAGTAGCCTCATTGGACGCCGGCAATATGGAATCAACGGAATGCAAGATGTAATCATTACCAGCATTGATTTGAATATCCGAACAGACATGAATCTTCTTTTTAATAGAGATGACAATAATTATATGATACAGCAAATCCTTTATTTTGTAGAGAGAGCATGGCAAGTTTCCATATCTACAGCTGCTCCAGGAAGGTCGACAATCTGGGTGGTATTAGGGAAGACTTTTCCTTGTTTAATTTGAGACCTAGATTCTTCAATATTCGAAGACAGGCCATAATAGATCTTC
This sequence comes from Lissotriton vulgaris, assembly GCF_964263255.1. NCBI lineage: Eukaryota > Metazoa > Chordata > Amphibia > Caudata > Salamandridae > Lissotriton > Lissotriton vulgaris. Next base: position 36,070,299 of record NC_141687.1, on the reverse strand, counting down.
TTGCAAAGTGGAATGATGGACCTTTGATGAGCCAGTTGTCTAGGTACGGGAATTCATGATGACCGTTCCTTTTCAAGATTGCAGCCATGAGCGCCACATATTTTATGAAAATTATGAAAGCAGACCGGAGCCCAAAGGAAGGACTTTGATTTGAAAATGGCACTCTCTCACCTCAAACCTTAATTACTTCTGATGTTTACCATGTATTGGAATGTGGAAGTGCACATTTGGGAGATCTAGTGAGGTCATAAAATCTGCTGAGTTTAGTAGTTGCAAAATCTCTTGTTGAGACAGAATTCTGAATGGCTGCTTCCTTATGAATTTGTTCAAAAGTCTTACATTCATAACGTGCCTCCATTTTCTGGATTTCTTCTTGACAAGAAACAATTTAGAATGAAGTTCTTTGTTTTGATGCTTAAATGGGACTTCCTCTATTTCCTCTTTGAAAATTAGTGACCAGTTCCTTTTTTAACAGTTCTAAATGTTGATGTGACCTCCTAGAAAAGGATGTCTGGGAGGATTTTGAACAAATTCTATGGTGTGACCATGTTGGATTGTATCTAGCAGTCACTTGTCTGAATAGATAGCCTTCCAATGATTAAAATAGCTCGATAGGTTTGAATCCCAATTCTGCTATACAGAGGTTGAGGTGAACTTTTCCACCTGCCGAAGGTCTTCTACGAACATGCTGTCTCGCGTAAGTCTCGCCTGAGTGGTACTGGATTGCTGCTGTGAGACATACTGTTGGTGAAAACCCTTTTGAAACTGAGGATAGGGATGATGTCTATATGGTTGTTAAGAACCTCTAGGATGAAATTAGATTCTTTCTCTGCCGCCTTGAAAAAATGAAAACGGGGCTGTTGCAAAGTTCTCAAAGAATGTGCTGAATCAGTGTCAGCCTTGACAGACTTGAGGGCATCATTGACGTGTTTACCAAAGAGGTTCTCCTTGTCAAAAGGCACCTCTAAAACTTTAGCCTGAACCTCAGGATGGAAGAAGAAGCCTTCAACCATCCTTGTCAGTGTAAAGCTTCCGCACCAGCCATCTGTCTGAAAGCTGTTGAGGCTATATCAAAAGCTGTAATAATTACCCTCTAATAAAAAGTTTTTATCTTGTTTCCTTTTATCCTCTGGCAGAACCGCCAAGTAGGCTGCCATGTCATACTACATCTGCCTATTATACCTTCCTAAAATAGCCAATGAGTTGGATGCTCTTAAGGTTGTTACTGCCACTACCGAGAACCCTTTCCCCACATTATCCAGATAATGGCTTTCTTCCTCCAGCGATGCTGAACGTGGAGGTGGAATGATTCCTGGACCTCCTTTGGGCTGCCTGTATCTCTAATGATTGCTGCTACTGATGCAGGGTTCTTCATAAGTTTTATCCCTTATTTCTAAATGCGATCCACAATGGGATTCGATTTAAGGGATTTTCCTGCTGAATCTTTGAAATCGTACAGAAACCATATTCTTAAATGCGACCCACAATGGGAATTGATTTAAGCGATTTTCTTGTTGAATCTTTGAAATCGCACAGAAAACAATCTGTTTGCTTCACTGGAATTGGCAGGTCAAAATGTTTTGAAATTTGCTCCAGGAGTTTGTGAAAACCTGCAATGCCTTCTAGTGAACTAATGGGTGGTTGCATGTGAGCTACAGATAATGTGGGGACATAATCATCCCACTCCTATCCCGATACAGATTGATCTTGAGGTACCTCATCCTCTTGTGGCAGTTCAACCACTTTATAGTCATCATGTTTTGTGATCAGAGGTAAAATACATAGATTCGTTCATGTCTACAGGGCCAACTGGCTTTTCTCTTGTTGTGGAAGCGTTGAAATACGCGGAGTATCAGAACCCATCGGAGTAGCCATTTAACTCGCTACAGTCAGTGCTTTAGCCTCTGGGAATCTCCTGTAATAATCATATAACATGTGACGAAGAGCTATTACTGTAGTCATTGGCACTCTAATTGTGTCTGGATGGTGCCTCCTTAGTCGGTTCACCATCATGCTATGGAACTTAACCTGAAGCTGAGTGGGACAGTAGGCTGGCCCAAAATGCCTGTTGTCATCGCCATACTTTTCAACCTTCAGGTGCTGTACAAGAGGCAACGGTGACACCTTACTTGGGGATGTCTGATTCAGATGTCAAGTCACTACAATCCCCTTGTTAGTAATCAAAATAGTTTCCTTTTGCACTGTCAATGATGCTGATGACTAAGAGGTTTTTGTTTTCATGATGACAAGTTGCGTTGCAATGTTGATTTTGGTGCTGATAATCAGGAGCCTGTTGATGATATCACTGTCAAAGGCTTTATCGACAAAGATATTGGCGTCAATGAGGTTCTGTGAAATTCTGTCTTGTCTCGCGAGGTCATGGTTCCGTCACGATTTTGGTGATGTTGTACCGTATTTAGTGAGTGCGGTTAATATGGAGTGAATTTGTCATGTTAGCTAACGAGTTCATTACGTATTCAGAGACTTTGTTTCGAATATGGGTTCCATTTTGTTTGTGCCTCCATTTTGTGCTGCCATCACGTAGGCCCGTGGGCCCGTGGAGGTAACCGAACGAACGAAGTTGCACGGGCTTCGCTGTTCATGCACTTATTAACTAGGCCTTTTCTTGACTTTAAGGTGCATTGTAAGAAACGGACCTCGCTAGGCCAATTTCCTTGGTTGATTGTTGTCTGAGATTGCCAACCAAGGTTCAGGACATCGTTAACTTTTAGGTACTTTACACATGCTTTATCTTGCTCGCTATCTGTCATTGTTTCCTCTCCTATGCTCTTTCATTATATGCATTGTGCTTTCAATTATGGGTTTGTCCGGCTTGTGGAGATTGGATTTGGGACATTCCTAATAATTACCTTGTGGGTGGGGGCAATGTAAACTGAGGGTTTTTGCTATGTGATACTTTGTTTGAGAATGTAACTTATTGGCTAGAATCTTGCACAGTGGGTGTGATTTCGTAATGTGGATTCTGGCATAAAAAGGAATGTCTTGCCTTACAAAATTGAACAGTTTCCTGAGTTGTACACCGTGTTGTATTTCTAGGACTTCTGTTACTAGCTGCAGCTAATAAATTTGGTCTCTGACACCACCCAGAAGTATTCTGTGTCTCTGTATACCAAGACAGGAGAAACCCGGTTCTTCAGCGGTACCGGTCCAAGCCTGAAGATCATGAGGAGCTTCGTGAGGAAATACTGGAGGAGGGCCCCCACTTCATCGACCCCTGCATGTCGACTGTTGACTGAAGGTCTTTACTGCGAGGCTTCCCCTTTCCGACGGCTACGAAGGACTGCTGCCCTGACTGTCGCCCTGTCTTGGACCCGTTTGTGATGATTTGTAAGGCGAGACGATAGACGGTCTTCTGGTGGCGTGACAGACATTTTGGTTAAGTATAAGTGGGTCGCTCCCACGACTTTGTTTGGTTTCTTGCGTTTCTTTGATTTGGTTGTTGCAATTACCAAAGCCGAGGGGCTCGTATATTTGATAACCCTGTGAAGTTGGAAGCTAGATTAGTGAGCTATAAGATTCCTGGTCTTAGCAAATTTAGGAAATGGTTTTGTTGTAGTTGTAAAAGGGATTCCCGATTGGAGGATTTGTGTCCGATACCTCCGATTGGAACTCCAACTTATGAGCTCTATTCAAAGCATGGCATGCGTCCAATTACGTTTAATGAAGTCTGGATCCGCTATACTAGGAAAGATGGTGTCTTACGATGGCCCCATCATAGTAGCTTCGAATCAGAGGTTTTAGATAACCCAGAAGTTGCGCTATTTAGGAAGAAAGCCCGGCCAGCGATTTTTGACTTTTTCCACCTCTGGCGTAAGAAAGCCAAACAGCGAGAAATTAAGCAAGCGAAGAAAGATAGGAAAGAGAAGAATATATCGATAATGCAAGCTGCTAGGCAGTTTAAAGAAGATGAAGAAGATCGTGGGATTGAGGTGTCAGATAGACAACATTGCATGGCCATTGACAAATGTTATCCGGCTTTGCCACCTCTTCTTTCGAATGCGACAAATGACCCTGAAAAGGATCCTTTGATGTTGCATTTGTTGAGATTACCACCCCCTCATGTGCAGAGTGCTACGGCACCTCCGCGACCCCCAGTTGTTCAACCCCCTGCTGCTGTTGTTCAGCCACCAGCTGTTATTCCACAGTTGGTTCTTCCTCCATTGGTGCAGCCTTCTCTAGAGCCGCCAACTTTGCTACCAGTTCTGCCTCAAACTCCTTTGCCTTCTCTTCCTTTACCTTTGACTTCCTTTTCTACTGACCCTATGTCTCTGTCTCCTCAAAACACTTTGTCTCCTGTCCTTATGTCAACTTCTTCTCCTTCTGCTCGAAAATGAATGACTGAGACTGTTGCTAGACTTTTGTCTCCAATCTTTGGGTCACTGAGTATGACCCCGGTTTTGGAACGTAAGTAGAGCCGTAGTCAGCTTCCTGGTCCCGAAGAGCGGGCTGTGTTGGATCTTTTAGCTCGTAGATGGGTTTCAAATGCTTCTAGGTATGATTTACAAGCGGTTATGGATGTTTTCTTACAGTGGGATCCGCCTAAGCAAAGGTATGTTTTTGATGTAATGTGTACTTTTCTTAGCGAAGAATGGGAAAATAATGAGTTGGGTCTGATTCCGCAGGAAGTGCTTGATGTTCAGTCCGAATTTGCTAAAGGGACGATAGTTGGTCCCGATGTTGAGGAAGAGGTAGAGACGCTTCTTGCGTTTAGGTGTAGACTTCCTTCTCAGTCGTTGTTTGAACCTGATCCTTCTGTTAGGAGGAAAGTGAAGCAGTATCCTATGAGAGAGGTTCCCCCTGTATGGAGAGAGGAAGTTTTGGCTGATCCTAATAATGGTATTGCAGCAGTACCGGCTCATTTTCAGTGTGAATGGGTACATGTTCCTTGGAAGAGAGCAGAGGTCTTGGCTCTTAAGCAGACTTTGCCTGACCCCCGTAAGAATCCTGCTGGTTATTACAAGGAGTTGTCCCAGACAGGTGATGCGTGTATAAGAATTTAGCTGATGTGGATATGTTGTTGGGTAATGTAGTCCCTCAACCTTTGTGGGCGAAGATCCGTCACGAGGATCATGCGGTAGAGTTAGGAGATACGTGGGTAAATATTGCTGCTGCAGATGGTCGACAGGTAGGAGGTGCCAAACCTAAGCCTTTAGTTGCAGAATTACCTGATAGGATTATTAACTTAATGAAAAGTTTGATGCCTCCTATGCGGGTGAATTGGGACAAGTTAGCAGCATGCAAACAAAAGAAAGATGAGAGTGTGTTTGATTTCTTCACTAGGTTTGAAGAAACATTCATTGATCACAGTGGTCAGGACATGAGTACAAAAGGTGGTCAAAGATTGTTTGTGGACAAGTTTGTTTTTAATTTGCTTCCTGAACTTTGTAATAAGTTGAAGGACCCTGAGAGATCATGGGCTGTTTCTTCTTCGGCCCAGATATTGGCTACTGCACAATATTACGAGAATAGAGATAAAGATGAAAAGGATAAAGCAGAGAAGAAGAGTGGGAGTAGTGTCAGTTCCAGTAGACCAGAGTGGACCTTATGTTGAAGTAATTACATCAGGTGTGTCAGAACCTTTTCTTCTGGATACTGGTGCGGCTAAGAGTTCTATCATGCACTCTAAACTCCCTGGCGCACCTTTGTCTGGCTTGATTAATGTTTCGGTAGGATTTTCTGGCGCCCAGTTCGTAATCCGGTTTCTAGTCCTTTGTCTCTTTCTATTGGTCCTTGTGAATTGGAAGCACCCCTTATTCTAACGACAGGTTGTGGTAAGAATCTGTTGGGTTTGGACTTGCTGAAAAGATTGCATGAGACATTACATTGTTCTCCTTCGGGAGTACACCTTACGTTGGGTAAGAGAGTGATCTCTCCGATGTATTTGTCTAAAGATCGGCCTCCACTGGAATTGCGTTCGCTTCCTGATACTCTGTGGACTACAGGTCCGAATGATGTTGGCCTTTTGCAGATTCCACCCTATGTTGTTACCCTCAAGTCGAATGCTAAGGTACCTCGCATTCCCCAATATAAGATCTCTAGTGATGGTGAAAGAGCTCTTTTAGCGATTATCTATGATTTGGTTGAGAAAGATGTGATTGAAGAAACAAGAAGTAATGTGTGTAACAGTCCTGTTCTGCCTGTCCTGAAGCGTACCAACTCTTCTCAGCCACGAGTGTATCGGTTTGTGATTGACCTTCGAGAGGTCAACAAAATTGTTGTGCCACAGTTTCCTGTTGTACCGGACATTACTGCCTTATTGACTATGATCCCTGCTTCAGCTGCTTGGTTTTCTGTTATTGATCTGAAAAATGCTTTCGTTAGTATTCCGATTGCTGAAGAAAGTAGAGATATTTTTGGCTTCTCTTTAGGAGGTCGAAGCTTCCGGTTTAAGCGCGCTCCTCAAGGTTATTGTGAGAGTCCCTCCATCTATAGTCAGGCTTTGAAAACTCAGCTTGATGTTTTTGTCTTGCCCCCTGGAGCGACTCTTATCCAGTACGTGGATGATTTGTTGGTTGCTGCTGATAATGAAGAGATTTGTAAAGCAGCTACGCTTTCTTTGTTGCGACATTTGTCTGACCTTCACCAATAAGTGTCACCTTCGAAGTTGCAATATTGCCGCCAAGAAGTGGCCTACTTAGGTCATCTCTTGTCGAAGGAGGGAAGACGATTGACCCCAGAGCGTATTCAAGCGATTGCTCAGATGACTGTGCCATCCACACAGAGAGAGGTGCGTGCGTTTTTTGGGTATCACCTCATATTGTAGGCAGTGGATTACGAATTTTTCCCTATTGGCGAAACCTTTGTTGGCACTTACACTTAAGGATACACCGAATCCTATTCCTTGGTCTGACGAATGTCAGAAGAGTTTTTCTGAGTTGCGTGATGCATTGTGTTCTGCTCTGGTGTTGGGTACTCCCGACTACAATTAGCCTTTTACACTCTACGTACACGAGAGATAGGGTTGTGCGTTGTCAGTGTTGACACAACAATTTTGAGACAAGCAGCGCCCATGTGCGCATTTCTCATCTACTTTAGATCCGGTAGCTAGAGCGTTGCCGAGTTGTTTGAGAGCTACAGCAGCAGCGGCTGTTTCTATCCGACAGTCTGCTGGATTGGTATTGGATAATACGTTGATTGTGATGGTCCCACATGCAGTGGATACCTTATTGAATAAAACTAGGACTCAGCATCTTACTAGTGCGCGTTTGTCAGGTTATGAGTTGGCGCTTTTGGCTAGTCATGTGCACATTAAGCGGTGCAACACTTTGAATCCAGCTACATTGTTGCCGATTTCTGTAGATACAGATGCTCAGAAACAGCATGATTGTTTTCTCCGGACAGAGGAGGAAATGAAGGGTAGAATTGACCTGAAAGATACTCCTCTTGAGAAACCAGATGGTACCCTATGGGTAGATGGTTCATGCTTTAAGCTCCCGAATGGCGATACGACTGCAGCGTATGCAGTTACGACTTTGCACACGATTGTTGAAACTGCACGTATTCCACAGAATTCAGCTCAAGCAGCAGAGTTGATTGCATTGACGAGAGCGTGTGTGTTGTCGAAAGGAAAGAGAGTGAATGTGTATACTGATAGTCAATATGCATTTGGTGTTGCCAACAGTTTTGGACGTTTGTGGAGAGAAAGAGTATTTTTTACATCTCATGGTACGAAAATTCAGCATGGACAATTGGTGAATGAACTTCTTGAGTCACTTACCTTGCCGACACAAGTTGCGATTGTGAAATGCAGTGCACATAAGAAGGTTACGGATGATGTTGGTCGTGGTAATGCGTTTGTGGATGAAGTAGCGGGAGAAACAGCGAAAAATGTGACAAGTCGAATGTATGTTGCAGGCCCTGCTAGATGGGTTATGGCAGGAGGAATGTGTGAGGACACAATAGAAAGTGTGAAATCGATTCAGGCAGAAGCTACTGAGAAAGAATTGAATGTATGGAGAGAGACTACGGGAATGTTGGATTTGACTGGCTGTTGGGTTGAGTTGTCGGAGCACCAGCGATGGTTGTTGCCTGATGCGTATGTGCTCCCAGTGGTTACAATGGCTCATGGATTGGCTCACATCAGTTCAAAAGGGATATGTAAGTTGTTGGCTCCGGTATGGCAGAATGCTGGAATTACTAAATGTGCTGAGAATCTGGTTAAAAACTGTATGATTTGCTTGATGTATAATCCTGGCAAGGGAACCCCGACTCCATCTGGTCATTTTTCACCTCCAACGTATCCGTTTGAGGTGCTACAGCTAGATTTTATTCACATGGAAAGATGCAACAACCTTAAGTATGTCCTTGTGGTTGTTTGTGCCTTTTCCCGATGGATAGAGGCCTACCCCTTAAAGGATACTACTGCTTTATCTACAGCTAAGGTTTTCCTGAAGGAATATTTCCCTAGGTATGGTTTGCCGAGAATGGTATGGAGTGACAACGGAAGTGAATTTGTGGGTCAGATTATGAAGAAAGTGTGCGCGGGTTTGGGAATCAAACAGACATTTCATGCTGCGAATCACCCCCAGTCGGCTGGGTTTGTCGAATTCTACAATGGCACTCTTAAGCTTAAATTGGCTAAGATACAAGCGAGAACTGGTCTTACATGCTTACATGGCCCGATGCTTTGCCGTTAGCACTTTTGTCAACAAGGACGACAGTACATTCTCGTGTGGGACTTAGCCCATACGAAATTGTTTTTGGTCGCCCGGCAAATGTTTGGAGTGTGCCGAGGCCGAATGAATAATGCAACATCGAGTATCCTATGTTGGTTGATTACTTACATGACTTGACTGCTAAATTGCGTGTTCTTCACAAACAGGTGCACAATACTTTACCTTCAGCTTCTGTGGATCCAGGTCACTCAATACAACTGGGCGACTGGACATTAGTGAGGAATTTCCAGAGGACAAAGAATCTGGAACCGAGGTGGAAGGACCATTCCAGGTGCTACTAACAACTAGGACGGCTGTTAAAGTGTGCGGCAAAAAGAATTGGGTGCATGCCACCCATTGTAAAAGGATTCCTTTGCCCTTACCATATGACCAATGGGTCAGGGATGGAATTGCTGATTCCATAACTGAAAGGGTCCCGAGATTTGTGTCTTTTAGTGATGCATGTTTGACATGGACTCAGTCGGAACGTGCAGATGACGAAGTTCTGCAAGAAGCTGTGCCTCCTCAACTGAAACTTGACACTACCCAACCAGAGTTGCTCTTTAAGGATCAGACGGTGTCTGGTAAAGAACGGTATAATCTGAGATCTAACATGGACAAATAAAAAATTCAAATGTTTTGTGTTTGAGAACTATACTCTTTCAAGACAAGAAATTTGTTTGTTCCATTTTTCTTTTTTAAGCTACCATCCGAGCTCAGCTGCAAGTTCTTAAGAGGTGACCCGCGTATTGACACAAGGTCTGCGGTTCTTAGGTCGTCTAGGACGCCTGGACGCACACTTAAGTGAAGAGGGAAAATTGCAGTGAGCAGCACGTTAGAGGATGGAGTTTTTTGTAACTGGGAGAGTTGTTGATAAAATGGATTTTAAGATGAGATTTTGTACACTGATACGTAGCAAATGTTTTATAATATTGTGCTCTTTTATGTTTTTAAGTATCACATTAGCTTTTGTGGGTTGGATTGTTTAAGCTACCCCACTGAATTCTGCACCCACTTCCCAACCTATGCTTTCTTTTTCTACTGTTTCTTCGCACCTATTTTACACGTTGCCTGAGCATGAACAGATAAGGAGGTCGGAATTTGTTAACAATTCTTTTATACAGCTGTTGCATCGGCATCAGTTGGTAGTGAATACCACTAATTGCTGGGTTTGTGGTCTTATGCCTCATACGACAGATAGAGGTATGCCTTATTTGGTTTTGCCTTTTTCGATCAATGGGTCTGTATGGGCTTTTTAGACTATGTTCATCTATGCGAATGAGGTATATCCTTTACGTTCTGTGAAAGATAATCCGAGAAATAGTGCCTTGATAAAGGGAATAGTAGATATGATCTGAGATATTGATGTGTATAATGCTATCCCTAAGGATGAGGTGCAGGCTTACGTTGGTTGGAACTTGACTGGATATAGTACTAGTTTGACGGAGAGGCGAAAAAGGTCTCCCCCGATTTGGATTGTACCACATCAAGGCCACTTTTGTTTGCAAGGTAGTGGTCGAAATCCGAGAGCTCAGTTAGGTAAGAGTGTGTGTGCTCACACCTATGTTTACACATCTCAGACTTCTCCTCCGTTCGTGCCAGCTAAAGGCACATATTTTGTTTGTCACGACAGAGCGTACACATGGTTGCCACCTGATTTTTCGAGAACTTGTTATGTGGCGTTTTTGCTTCCCCCTACGTACACTGCTACTCCGGACTGTTGGACCCGGCCTCGTGGCGTGGCCCTCGCTGACCCCCCATAACCCCGAACAACGGACAGAACTAATTTCCGTCCACCCAGAACTATCCATGCGACTCCTACATCGGTCCTGAAACGACCTCCAGACCGCGTGCCTGCAACCCTGCACGTAACCAGCTGACTCCATGTTGGGCCACCCCGGCCAGCCGCCCACCTTCTTCCCTTTCGGCAGCCCCTGGCCGCTCCCGGCTACAGCTAGGCGGGCGCGCCCGACTCGCCCTGGGGGGCGAACGACTCACCAAGTACCCGAAACCAAGGCTTCCATCACATCTCCGGCCCCCTCCAGAGGAGCTGGATGTCCTCACACCTCCGAACCATCCCTGGGGGCTGGTTTCAATCGCACCTTTTGGCTTCCTAGTGAGCTGGCTCCAGGCCTCGATGGGCGTCTGGGATTCCCTGGACGCATGGTCCTAAAGCATCAAAGACACAGCCGCCAGACAATCAGGCGCCTGGCCCTCGGGCCTCCTGCCTCTGAGGGTCCAGACATCAAGGGACTACTGGACTATAAGACAGCCTGCCTTCCATCTAGTCGGCAGTTGTATCTTGGACAAGAAAGCCCTGCTGATCTGATCGCGGCTGACCTTGAGGAGAACAGACTCTGACCCACCGAGCCCTGCTGACGTCGTCGCGGCCCATCCGTGAATCTACGGAACTGAACCATCGGAGCCTTGCTGACGCTGTTGCGGCTCCCTCTCAAAGAGTAAGACCCGAACCATCGGAGCCCTGATGACGCTGTCGTGGCTCCCTCTCGAAGAGTAAGAGCCGAACCATCGGAGCCCTGCTGACCTCGTCGCGGCCCACTCTCGAGCACGAGAGACACTTGCTACCATCCCGAGCCCTGCGGATGCTGTCGCGGCTCCACCTGACTACGAGTACGACGAAGTACTCCTGACTAAGCCCTGCTGACCTTCGTCGTGGCTTGAAGAACTCTCTGGTCCGGCTGGACCATCAACGCTACCATCACGACCATCTGAACTAGAAGTGAGTAGGAAAGCAAGTCCCATCGCCAGCCCCGTACCCCCCAGTTCGAGGATTGAGAACTGTGCGCAGGGTACGTAGTGTGACAGTTGGCCCTCTAAGACTGTCCCGCTTCCCCGTTCCCTTGTTACGAGACTGTCGCGATCCCTCGATCGCTGTGTATTGCTCCCTACTTTTATCTGGATAAAGTTCATACTTGATAAAGATTCATGGTGTGGTGTCCGTTCGTAAGTGTGGTGTGTCGACAGTGTGTACGATCAGTCCTCCCCGGTGGGGACTCCCCCTCGATAAGACTCGGCAGTAATTGTGGGAGAGGAGGTTCTGGGTGGTTAGGAGAGTCCTCTTGACCCCGGGGGTCACCGCCTTCCAACACGGACTATCATAGGACAAGATATAGTAGAGGTGTCTTCGATCAGGAAGATACCGCTCAGAGGAAGTAGGAGATTTTTTCAAGGGTTTCCTACTGTTTGGGGTCCTATGGCCAATAGCAGGAATATACGACAACTTACGAGAGTGGTTGAGGCCACTATAAATGAAACTGCAGGTGCTCTTAGTAATGTCACCGCTGAGCTTCAAGCAGATCGTCTTATGACGTTACAAAACCATATGGTTTTAGACATTATACTTGCAGATAGAGGAGGGGTATGCAAATTGATCCAATCTAGTTGCTGTGTTTTCATACCAGACAATGCCCCTACAGTATACCAGGCCATTTCTAGACTGCATAAGGTTTCCGAGTCTATTCATGTGGATGAAGGAGACTGGTCATTAACTGGATGGTTTTGGGGACTACTGTCCAAATGGGGATGGAAGATTCTGATGTTTTTTGGTATGGTTTTAGCTGTTCTCTTCTCTTGTTGTCTTTGCATTCAGTGTGCTCCCGCCATTTGTAGTCTTTGTGCTACCTTGTGTGTGCGGAGACCAGTCTCGAGAGAAGTAGAGAATAGTAGGATGATGCTCCAGCAACACCTTGATGATCTGATGAACATTGATATAGACCTAGATTCAGATTAACGTGAGTTTGGGTTATTGCCTACGTAATGGAAAAAGGAGGGCCTGAGGTTCTGTGAAATTCTGTCTTGTCTCGTGAGGTCATGGTTCCGTCACGATTTTGGTGATGTTGTACCGTATTTAGTGAGTGCGGTTAATATGGAGTGAATTCGTCATGTTAGCTAGCGAGTTTATTACGTATTCAGAGACTTTGTTTCGAATACGGGTTCCATTTTGTTTGTGCCTCCATTTGTGTTGCAAACAAAACAGGTGATGGACAGAATGTGGATCAATTTCACACATTCACCCCAGTCCAAAGATCTGGGCCCAAATCCATCGTTTTTTTGCACTCCACACCACCCTGGGTTAGATAATGGCAATATGCAAATCAGCTCTGACCCTGTGCCCCATGGGAACAGTCCAGTCCGAACTACAAAAGCCATGTCCTTCCCAGAACGGAATCAAGCATCCGAGGACCGGACCGTTTTCGAGGTAACACCTCTCATCAGCCCGGCTAGCTTGACTCCAGTGGTGTGGAGTGCCTGGGACCCACGTCTGAGCATCCCCAGCGCACTTATGGCGGCAATTGCAAACAAAACAGGTGATGGACAGAATGTGGATCAATGTCACACATTCACCCCAGTCCAAAGATCTGGGCCTAAATCCATCGTTTTTTTTGCACTCCACACCACCCTGGGTTAGACAATGGCGATATGCAAATCAGCTCTGACCCTGTGCCCCATGGGAACAGTCCAGTCCGAACTACAAAAGCCATGTCCTTCCCAGAACGGAATCAAGCATCCGAGGACCGGACCGGTTTCGAGGTAACACCTCTCATCAGCTCGGCTAGCTTGACTCCAGTGGTGTGGAGTGCCTGGGACCCACGTCTGAGCATCCCCAGCGCACTTATGGCGGCAATTGCAAACAAAACAGGTGATGGACAGAATGTGGATCAATGTCACACATTCACCCCAGTCCAAAGATCTGGGCCCAAATCCATCGTTTTTTTGCACTCCACACCACCCTGGGTTAGACAATGGCGATATGCAAATCAGCTCTGACCCTGTGCCCCATGGGAACAGTCCAGTCCGAACTACAAAAGCCATGTCCTTCCCAGAACGGAATCAAGCATCCGAGGACCGGACCGGTTTCGTGGTAACACCTCTCATCAGCCCGGCTAGCTTGACTCCTGTGGTGTGGAGTGCCTGGGACCCACGTCTGAGCATCCCCAGCGCACTTATGGCGGCAATTGCAAACAAAACAGGTGATGGACAGAATGTGGATCAATGTCACACATTCACCCCAGTCCAAAGATTTGGGCCCAAATCCATTGTTTTTTTGCACTCCACACCACCCTGGGTTAGACAATGGCGATATGCAAATCAGCTCTGACCCTGTGCCCCATGGGAACAGTCCAGTCCGAACTACAAAAGCCATGTCCTTCCCAGAACGGAATCAAGCATCCGAGGACCGGACCGGTTTCGAGGTAACACCTCTCATCAGCCCGGCTAGCTTGACTCCAGTGGTGTGGAGTGTCTGGGACCCACGTCTGAGCATCCCCAGCGCACTTATGGCGGCAATTGCAAACAAAACAGGTGCTGGACAGAATGTGGATCAATGTCACACATTCACCCCAGTCCAAAGATCTGGGCCCAAATCCATCGTTTTTTTGCACTCCACACCACCCTGGGTTAGACCATGGCGATATGCAAATCAGCTCTGACCCTGTGCCCCATGGGAACAGTCCAGTCCGAACTACAAAACCATGTCCTTCCCAGAACGGAATCAAGCATCCGAGGACCGGACCGGTTTCGAGGTAACACCTCTCATCAGCCCGGCTAGCTTGACTCCAGTGGTGTGGAGTGCCTGGGACCCACGTCTGAGCATCCCCAGCGCACTTATGGCGGCAATTGCAAACAAAACAGGTGATGGACAGAATGTGGATTTGCATCGTGAGCGCAGTGATGACGTCATCAGAGTACTTAGACGCCGCCTCCGCGTGCTGACGTCAGTTCTTAGACACAGCTTTTCCACACCAAAAGCGCAGAGCCATGTCAAAAACCAACACTGGTGCCATTAAAACTAGGGCCCTGAAAGGGGATGACCTTAACCCTAGATATCGGTTCGCAGAACGGGGAGGATGGGTGGGGCGGTAAGCAATCTAATACCAACTACTGTTTCTTACAGATATATAATTACCGAAGGTAAGTAACTTGTTCATCTGAAAGAAACAGGTTAGTATTAGATTCCTTACCTTAGAATAGATACTTCAGACATACCAACCCCGGTGGTGGGTCTGCGAACCAATAACCACACCAGAAAGTCCTGGAGGACGGAACGGCCAAGGAAGCCATCCCTCCGGACTTGGCGGTCCAGGCAGTAGTGTCTTGCAAACGTGTGCAACGATGCCCACGCAGCTGCCTGACAGATGTCCTGCAAGGGGACACCCCGGCCCAGGGCAGCGGTGGCCGCCGTGGCCCGAGTGGAATGGGCCCTCAGCCCAACAGGAGGCTCCTTCCTTGCCAAGGAGTAACAAGCCTTGATACACAAGAAGACCCACCGAGAGATGGTCCGCTTGTGTACCGCCCGTCCCTTCTTAGCGTTCACGTAACCAACAAAGAGTTGGTCATCCACCCGGAACTGGCGTGTGCAATCCAGATAGAATGAGAGCGCACGTTTTGGGTCCAGACGGTGGAGACACTCTTCCTCCTTTGAGGGATGCGGAGGCGGAAAGAAGGTGGGCAAGGTGATAGACTGCCCGATGTGGAAGGCCGTGACAACCTTGGGCAGGAAAGAGGGCTTAGTCCGCAACACAACCTTGTCCGGATGGACAGAAAGGAAAGGAGGTTTAGAGGAAAGAGCCTGGAGCTCACTCACTCTCCTGGCAGCGGTGATGGCAACCAGGAAAGCAGTCTTCAGAGTAAGAAGGCGGATAGGACAGTTGTGAAGTGGCTCAAATCGAGCGCTCAGGAGGCAAGTCAAAAGGCCTCAATACTGAGCAACTCGTGATACCATACTCTTGGGCCCGGTCGCGCCTGATCTTCTTCAGCACTCTGGGCAGAAGTGGTCTAGGATGAAAGGCGTACAACAGATGGCAACTCCACTCGCAACAAAAAGCGTCTCTGAGCGACTGCCGTCTTGGAAATTCCAACATGCAGAACTGATGACATTGCACGTTCTCTTCTGTGGCGAATAGATCTAACCAAGGCTCCCCCCACTGCTGAAAGAGACCTTGCGGCTCGTCCGAGTTCAGACGCCATTTGTGATCTATCATGCACCTATGGCTGAGTTTGTCCGCCCTGGCGTTCAGGGAACCTGCCAGGTATTGAACCACCAGAGTGACGCCCTGGTGTTCCAGCCACTGCCAGAGGTGCAGAGCCTCATGGCAAAGGGTCCACGACCCCACCAGCCGTTTTTGTTGCAGTACCACATGGCGGTGATGTTGTCTGTGAACAACTGAACCACATTTCCCCGGACAGAGGGAAGGAATGCCTTCAGTGCAAGTCGGATCGCCTGCAGCTCCAGAAGGGTGACATGGAGCCGGGGCTCCGCTGGAGACCAGAGGCCCCTGATCTCCGCCTTTCCCATGTGTCCCCCCCAGCCCAGGAGGGACACATCCGTCACTACTACGTGCTCCTGTTGGGGTAGGGAGAGGGATCTGCCGCTGACTCAATCGCGGTCCGTGAGCCACCACTGAAACTGTCTCGCAGTGCCCTCCGAGATCAGGACGTGGTCGGACAGGTTGCCCTGATGCTGGGCCCACTGAAACTTCAGGTCCCACTGCAGAGCCTGCATCTGCCATCTGGCATGATGCAACAGAAGGATGCAGGAGGCCATCAGCCCCAGAAGCCGCAGCGCCAACCTGACTGAGACTCGGGATAAAGGCTGAAAGATCGGAATCAGAGCCTGAATATCCCAAACTGGCTGTTCGGGAGGATAAACCCGAAACTGCGCCGAATCCAGAACCGCTCCAATGAAGAGGAGCTTCTGAGAGGGACACAGGTGTGACTTTGGCACATTGATGGAGAACCCCAGCAGGTGCAGAAGGTCGGCCGTAGTCTGGAGGTGGCTGACGACTGTCTGGGCGTGCCCGCCTTCAACAACCAGTCGTCGAGATAGGGGAAGACTGACACCCCTAATCTGCGCAGATGAGCTGCGACCACCGCCATCACTTTCGTGAACACCTGAGGGGCGCTGGTAAGGCCGAAGGGGAGCACGGGAAACTGAAAGTGCTCGCAGCCTTCCGTGAACCGCAGGTAACGCCGGTGGGCCGGCAGGACAGGGATGTGAAAATATGCGTCCTGCAAGTCCAACGCTACCATCCAGTCTTCTGGGTCTAGGGCAGCTAGGACCTGAGCCAAAGTCAGCATCTTGAACTTTTCCTTCCGTAGGAAGCCGTTGACGTTCCGCAGGTCCAAGATAGGGCGTAGGCCCCCTTTGCCCTTCTTGGGAACCAGAAAGTAGTGGGAGTAACAACCACACCCTACTTCTGGCCCAGGAACGCGCTTGATGGCCCCCTCGGCCAAGAGGGCTGTAACTTACTCTTGCAGAAGTTGCAAGTGATCCCCCGACACGCGGTGGTACTGCGGTGGCATGGCAGGAAGGGTCGCCTCGAAGGGGAGGGAGTAGCCCCTTCGGACGATTTGCAGCACCCACCTGTCCGATGTGATGGTACGCCAGTGGAGGAGGTGATGGCGAACCGTGCCCCCACTGGCGTCAAATGGGCCTAAAAGCTCAGACTAGGAAGGCTTTGAGGCGGATGCTGCGTTTGTGGATGTGGACTGGCCTCGCCGATGTCACCTGATACCGCCACGGCGGTTACCATGTCCGCCGCCACGCTGGATGTTAGTCTGCTGCCTGTGGCTGGCAGGACGTGAGGGGGCGACCCTTTCTTGGCCACGAAAGGAGCGAAAGGCAGAAGTTTTGCTGGCGCTGGCCTGACAGGCCCAAGGACTTGGCCGTAGCCCTGGAGTCCTTGAAACGCTCAAGCGCACTGTCTGCCTTGTCGCAAAAGAGGCGACGGCCATCAAACAGCATGTCCATGAGTGAATTCTGGACATCACCTTAAAAGTTGGCAGACCTCAGCCAGGCGTGGCGGCGAACCGCCACCATCGTGGAAATCGCCCTGCCCATCGAGTCCGTGGTATCCAGCCCACATCGGATGGAGTACCGTGCTGCATCCCGCCATTCCGCAAGGGCTTGAGCAAGTTTGACCCTACCCTCCTCTGGGCATTCTGGCAGCACGTCCACGACCATGTCCCACAGAGAGTGGGTATAACGGCCCAAAAGGCAAACGATGTTGACCGACCGCAACCCCAAACAATGGGCCCGATTCACAGAACTAACTTAAGACAAAATCCTAAACTTACTACTTTTGGTATTCACAGAAGTTAGGATTTTGTCTTAAGACAGACTTAAGTTAGGATTTTGTCTTAAGTCTGTCTTAAGTCTGTCTTAAGACAAACTTAAGACAAAATCCTAACTTCTGTGAATACCAAAAGTAGTAAGTTTAGGATTTTGTCTTAAGTTAGTTCTGTGAATCGGGACCTATGTGAGGAGTACAGCTTTGTACCGAATTGTTCTTACCTTTTGGATTCCCGATCAGGCGGAGCAGTCGGGAATGCTGTCTGGGAGATAGAGGAATGGATAACCAGGCTCTCGGGGGTGGGGTGGGTGGACAGGAAGCTAGGGTCGCCTGGGGCCGGGCGGTGGCGTCTAGCCACGTTCCGATCTACAGGGGAACCTGTAGCAGGCCTGGACCAGGTGCCCAACAGAACGTCAGTAAGAGCCTCATTAAACGGCAATAGAGGCTCCGAAGAACTTCCCTGTGATTTAAGGACCTCAGTGAGGAGGTTAGTCCTCACGGCCGCGACGGGGAGCTCAAGAGCCAAGGCCTTGGCCACCCTCGTCAACACCACGCTGTAAGCAGCCCCCTCCTCCGCAGCCACGGTAGGAAGGGAGACAAAAACAGTGTCGGGCGAAGTTTCCAAACCACTGGCCTCCCCTAGATCCACTGCCCAGTCCTAATACGACTGGCACTTCAGTGCCAGAGGGTCCTCAGACCCCTCCCAATCCTCCTCGCCTCCCATCTCCTGGTATTCAGATACAAAGGATGGGGCCGGATCATAGAAGAATTGCTCTTCTCTCGGCGTCGAATGCGGAGTCTAGCGACACCGGTCCGACGCCGGGTCCGGACCGAGGGAGGGACCGGGGACGATGTAGTCCGGGGACGGTGTCGAGGGCGACACCCTGGGGGTCGGCGCTGGCGGAAGGGTCGTAAGGTCGACCAACAGCGACCCGGAGTCGGACCTGGATCCGGTGGGGCCCTGCGGCGTCGGGTCCAAAGTCGCCAATGGCGCCGGGGCCGAAGCACCCGATGGCGCCTGGGCCGAAGCACCCAGCCCACTTGGGCTCCCAGTCGGGCCCGAAGGCGCCACAGCAGGACCCGACGGAGGAGAGAGTGACCTCACGGCCATGAGGAAGGCATCGATCTCCTCCGACGTCGCGTGCAGCCCAGGGACCGGTGGGTATGGAGCTGGCAGTGGCGCCGTAGGAAGTCGGAAAAGCGATGTCGTCTTTGACTTCTTGTGCCTCTTACCTGAGGACCTGGAGCCCGATGAATGGTTTCGACTCACCGAGCTGCGATGACTGTGGCCCGTGACCGGTCCTTTAACCTCCTCCTCGACCTGGACCATGAACGGCACGGGCCGACTGCCGGAGCTGGAGGCGCTTATGGGACCGCTCCCTCCTAGCCTTCGACGTCAATGTTCGGCAGTCTGGGCACGACTTGTCATCATGGTCAGCCCCAAGGCAATACAGGCACCAGCGATGGGTGTCGGTAACCGACATCAGTCGGTTGCAATCGGCACAGAGCTTGAACCCGGGCATCCCTACAGGCATCGATAGTCTCACGACTCGAAACAGGATCAAAAAGATCGAAAAAGTTAGTCAAAAGGTGACTTTTCCGGATCTGCGCTTGCTGGTGTGGAAAAAAGAAGAACTGACATCAGCGCGCGAGGCTGGCATCTAAGTACTCCGAAGACGTCATCCCGTCGCCAATGACGCCGACGACGGACGCGGAGCCGCAGATGACGCATACCGTCGCACAGGGGTACTGCTACGCAAAACTTTCCGGATCCAGTCTGACACCTGGGGATATTCTAAGGTAAGGAATCTAACACTAACCTGTTTCTTTCAGATTCCATTAACAAGAAGGGCCACTGAGGCACAACATTGGGCTATTGCAATACAGTTGCACTTGCACTTTAAAATGGGGCTTGTCAGAACGCTCAGTCATGTGATCAAGGCCACTTGGACGGCCGAAACGCGTCTTGACTGTGTGAAAAAGTAATAAAACAATGCTGACACATTAGCCGGTCCACGCTCGTGATTGCGTGCTGAAGCGGTGTTTTTCTGCGAGGTATTGCATATATATATATATATATATATATATATTTTTTTTTTATTCCAACAATGTGGCTGACTTCACCGGAGCAACAACAAACAGCGAGTGCAGGCGTTCGGCTCAGCCAGTAGCCAAAACGTCAATTTTTCATCTAGGAAATGCCACGCTCAGGAGCTTTTAGATTTTCAAGATTTATTCACACACAGAGCCTAGTCTGCACACCAACGCATTTCAGCCTGACGGAATTGGTCACGGTCTAGTGTCCGTGACCAAGGCCGTCAGGCTGAAACGCGTTGGTGTGCAGACTAGGCTCTGTGTGTGAATAAAACTTGAAAATCTAAAAGCTCCTGAGTGCGGCGTTTCCTTGATGAAAATAAATATATATATATATATATATATATATATATATATATATATATATATATATATATATATATATATATATATATATATATATATATGTTGCAAGAGCTCGTCCTGGCCTCCACGAAACCAAACAGCCACACCAGCAAATTTTTATATTTATTATATTTATATATATATATATATAACATTTTACAAGTGATCCTTGCGCATGGGTGGGACTATGCAGTGCTTATGACTATTGATGAGGATCCCCCTGAAGAGAACTAGTAATTGTAGGTAGGAGCGGTGAGACCAAAAGATGTCTCTGTATTTTCTAACCTCTGCGGTGCCTGTGATATGTCAGATGGGACTCTTTAAGAGCTTTCCATGACTGTTCATTCAGTGGGTCCTCAATCAATAGGACTTGTAATCATTCTATTTGCAAAGAGGTCTATTTAGAGGAACACCCAAGGGTGAAATACAACCTGGCACTGAAGTTTTGGTTGTGTCATCGCAGTGGAGTCTAATGACAGGTGCCCATCTATATGTGTCTTCCCTTCTAAGTGAACTGCCACAAGGATTCATTTGTTCAGAATGGCACAGACCATTATTTGATTTGTCAGAAGAAATACAGAATGCACTGAGATAGTTTGTGTTTGTTCAAGTAAAACAGAGATGCTGTATTGCATTTCCAAATGTTAATTTGTTTTCATGGAGAGGAAGAATAACATACTTGAAAGCCTGGGTTATCACTATGAGTTGTAGGAAAACATTTTGAAATGTTGTGCCCTCAAGTAGCCAAAACCTATGATTCTAGTATCATAGACAATGGGCTGCTTGGCTGAATTCAATTGAGTCTGTGGTGACCAATGTTTGAGGAGCTAATTGCAAGAATAAGCATCCTTTGTGATGTCCACTAGAGAAGATAAAAGTTCAGCAGGCATTAATATTTTCCAGCATTGTGGATATAAAGGTTGTTTTATTTTACAAGCAGGATGCCATTGAAGAACCACACTTTGCATTCTTCCCATAGGACACATGAATGCAAAAAGGCATAAAGGGAAGTGTTTTTTAAATTCGGAAATTGATGTGCACGAGCGAAGAAAATCCAGCTCCTGACAAGATTTCTCAACGCTGGCAGTCGTGGATGGCCACAACCGCTCGTGTTGAGAAACCATCCGTTCGCGTTGAGAAAGCTCCTGCTCGGGTAGAAAATCTACTTGAGCGGAAAGAAAAGAAGCAGCCCCCTCTTGTGCTGCGCATGGTGCAGTTCACGCAGACTTATCAGCGCAGAACAAACACCCAGGGCTGAAATCAACGTGAACGGCATGACCAAATGCACTCAGCCACTTGCGGAACTCCAAGTAGCACAGCAAAGTTTTTTGGTCACTTCGCGGAGTTCCTCCACCTAGGCTTAGATTTTTTGGACTGTAATTTTTAATTTAGGAACAACGAGGTATAGCCAATACAAAGTAGTTCATTAGTGTGAGAGGCACCTCCTTTACAAGTAAATGAATGTGCTTTCTCGTTCTGTTCTGAATTTCTTAACATTCCCATCTGCCAGCATCCCTCCTTACCTATCAATGAGACTGAAGAGGATCTCTTTGCCCACACAGTTTTCAGAGATAAGCACTAAATAGCGTGGAGTGATGTAGGCCTCATGCAGTGCCATGATGCGCTCATGGTGGAGTGTTTTCAGGATATCGTACTCCTGCAGGATGCTCTGCTTGTTTTCAGCTTCGTACGGAATGATCTTTGCCATAAAGTGTTTGCCGGTTGAGTTCTCTTTGCACTCACGGATCACACCGAATCTTCCTCTGTGGGTTACATCAAACACATAAACACTTAATTATTTATTTTTGCATTTTTGTATCATGAAGCAGCCTCAAGAGCACAAGACAGATGACAGGAAGTTATTGGAATATAAGGTAACGTGTATTTGTAAATCTTACATTTAACCAGAAGGGTATCTTAGCGCTACAAAACCAGATGTATATTGCTACCCAACTCAATGGTTCTTAAATGCACAATATTACATAGAGAATAAAATACAAATGGTATACACACAATGACAATTACTAAACAGATACCTCAGTGCAGAACGTTTAATATTTATGCTGTATACAGAAAACTACATTTAAAGAACAAGTTACTTACCTTCGGTAAAAATTTATCTGTAAGAGACATAGATTAGTTATAGATTCCCTACCTTGTGAATTACCCCCAGGTATCAGACTGGATCCGGAGAATTTTTTGTCAGTAGTACCCCTGCGCCTCTAAAGGTGGCGTCGGTCAGCTCCGCGTTCGTCGTCGGCGTCATGGGCGCTAAGATCACTACTTAGACGCCACCCTCGTGCCCTGATGTCAGTTCTGTACACGACTTTCCACGCCAGAAGCGCAGAGCCATGCAAGACACTGACCACTTGTGTGCAAAATCTAGGGCCCTGAAAGTGCACCTTTTGGATTCAGACGGTGGAGCCACTTTTCCTTCTTAGAAGGATGTGGAGTCGGGAAGAAAGTGGGCAAAGTGATGGTTTGACCAATGTGGAAAGAAGAAACCACTTTTGGGAAGAAAGGGTGGACGAGGTTGAAGGACAACCTTGTCCGGATTAACAGCCAGAAAGGAAAATGCTACTTACCCGTACGCATCTGTTCTTGGCATGTAGAGCTGTAGATTCATATACGTATGCATAGATCGCCATCTGGTGTTGGGCTCGGATGTTTTCACTTTGTTTTTGTCTTGGAGGAAGTCTTTGTAGTCACGAGGTAAGTGACTCCTCCTTAGGACGATGGTGCGCATGGGCATTGACTCTATCTCCAGATTGTTTTGTCATGGAGGGTTATGATGGAGTTAGTAAGAAATAGAAAAGGATGTCCATGTGTAATGTATCTAAGTAAGAAAATACTAGAACAGATAGAGCTATCTGGGGAGGCGGGTGGGCGTATACAAATCTACAGCTCTACCTGCCAAGAACAGGTCACTGCATACTGGTAAGTAGCATTTACCGTTCAAGGCATATGATCTGTAGATCGTATACTTATTCATAGTAGGTTATACAGCAGTTACCTCTTTAGCAGTGGCTACCTATATCTGTTGCAGTGGTTTGAAAAGGTGTTCTTAGTACAGCCTGGCCTACACTAGCTTGTTGTTTTGCCTGCACGTCTACACAATAGTGTTTTTTGAGGGTGCTGTGGTGTACACCAAGTTGCTGCTTTGCAGATGTCATCTAGGGGAATGTTCCCTAAGAACGCCACAGATGCCCCTACTTTACGTGTGGAGTGAGCTCTAGGGGGAATGGTAAATGTGCGTTTGGCTTTAGCGTAGCATATTTGGATGCATTTAACAATCCACCTTGCAATCCCTGTTTTTAAGATAGGATTGCGCTAATGAGGTGGGGAGAAAGCCACAAAAAGTTATTTAGTCTTACGAAAAGTTTTTGTTTTTTCAATGTAGTAAAGTATCAGTCTTTTGACGTCTAGCATGTGAAGAGCTCGTTCTGCTACTGAGTCTGGTTGAGGGGAAAATACTGGGAGTTCTACAGACTGGTTAAGGTGGAAAGCAGACACGACTTTAGGTAGAAATTTTTGGTTAGTCCTAAGAACCACTTTGCTATGATGAATTTGTAGAAATGGTTCTTGTATGGTTAATGCCTGGATACTGATTCTTCAGAGAGAGGTTATTGCAACCAGGAAGGCTACTTTCCAGGTGAGAAGTTGTAATTCGCATTTATGCAGAAGTTCAAATGGGGGACCCATGATTCTGGTAAGGACCAAAATATTTAAGTTCCATAATGGAGAGGGTGGAGCAATAGGTGGAATTATTCTTTTAAGTCCTTCAATAAATGCTTTGATAGCTGGTACCCTAAACAAAAACAGGTGTTGTCTGTTTTACACTGTTGTAGATGCAAAAGGTAGCAGATGATGTTTTGAATAGAAGCATTGTTTGTTATTGTTTGTTATTATTATTTGTACAGTAAATTACAAATCTTTTCCACTTTGCGGCATAGCAAGCCCTAGTGTTAGGGTGTCTAGCCTCTTTAATGATGTTCATGCAGTCTGGTGGGAGATGGAGGTAGCTAAACTCTAAGGTTTCAGGTGCCAGATTGCAAGGTTGGGTTGACTGGGATCTGGATGTCATATCTCTCCATGGTTCAGAGTGAGAAGCTTGGGTGATATACTATAGCTTTTGATGAGGAACTACTGATAGTTCCAAGAGGGTTGTGAACCATGGCGGTCGAGCCCATGTTGGAGCAATGAGGATTATTGTGAGGAAATGCTGTTTGAGCTTCGAGGAATGACCGCCTTTTGGAAAGGTTTTTCTTGTGTTCCACCACCGCAGAGTGCGATGGGTGCGGTCGTCTACCAACACCAGATCTGTTAGCTGACCTTGAGCCTGGTTCCACTGATGTGCAAAACACTCCTGTAAGGGACGCATTTGAACGCTTACATAAGGGACGATGAAAATGCAGGAGGCCATCATCCCAATTAGCTGCATGAACACAAGAGCTGGAAGTGAGTGTTGAGGCTGCAATTTTGTTATTAGAGCTTGTATGGTGTTTATCCTGACTAGGTTGGGGTATGCTAGAGCTTTTGAAGTGTCTATTGTAGTCCCTAGATACTGTTGTATGCTGGACGGTTGGAGGTGGGATTTGGTGAGGTTTACCATGAATCCCAGTCGGCAAGCAGTTGGATTAATTTGTGTGTGTGTTTCGCACAGCTGCTGTATGACTTGGCTTTTATGAGGCAGTCTTCCATATAAGGGAAGACATGAATGTGCTGTATTCGTAAGTGGGCCACAGCTACTGCGAGGCACTTGGTGAAAACTCTGGAGGCCTTATTTATGAAGGCCTTGCGTCAGTTTTGCGTCGCCGGTGCGTCACTTTTTGTGACGCACCAGCGGTGTAAAAAATGCGCCTTGTTGCGCCATATTTAAAAAGTGACGCATCTAGGTAGATGCGTCGCTTTTTAAACCCTTGCGCCACATTATACCTGTGTCAGGTATAATGTATGCAGAGGGGGTGTTCCCCCGCAAAAAGCCTCGTAATAGTGACGCAGTGAAATCTAAGAGATTTCACTGCGTCACTTTTAGGATGCTGTTGCGTCAAAATCTTGTGCATGCCTCACAGCAGGCGTAAGACTGACGCAAGCCCTTTCACATGGGGCTTTCCCAATGTGAAAGGACGCATTGCTTGAGTTGCGTCACTTTTGTGACACACTCCAGCAATGCGTCACTTTTGCGCTTACAGATACGTCAGAAATACTGACGTATCTGTAACTCCTTGCGACATGATGCATCATACATTAAATATGACGCATCAGGAATGTCGCAAGGAGTGAGCAGTGAAAAGTGACGCATCGCTGTTTTCACGCAGCGATGCGTCACTTTTCATAAATGAGGCCCTGGGTGTTGTAGTCACCCCGAATGGGAGGACTTTGAATTGGTAGTGTTGACTGTCTACCACAAACCTGAGATATTTCCTGTGAGCGGGTTGAATGGGAATGTGAAAGTAGGCGTAATTTAAATCTAGAGTGGAAAGAAAGTCACCTTGTTGAAGTAGTGGGAGCACCTGTTATAGAGTGACCATGTGGAAGTGATCCAATTGAATGTAGAAGTTTAGCGGTCTGAAGTCCAATATTGTCCTGAGAGTCGTCCTTTTTTGGTATTTGGAAATAGAGGGAGTAACCCCTGTGCCTTGATGAGGCAAGGGGACTGGTTCTATTGCATGTTTTTGTAATAGAGAAAGAACTTCTTGTTTGAGAGTGTCAGTTCTGAGGACATTGGACTTTGTAACCCTCCCCGCTCCCGCCTCCCAGCTGCCCCGCCCACCCGCGCACTTGGCCTTAAATGGCGACCGTGCGACGCAGGTGAGTGTGACCCACTTGTGGGACACCCCCGCGCCGCACGGCCACCAGCTGCTGCGTGTGCCCCTTGCCTGCCCCTGCCTCGCTGCTGCCTCGTTTGCCGGCTGCCGCCGCTGCGAGTGCTTTTGTTTTTCCCTTGTTTTGTCATTGATTTGTGCTTGTCTGGTTTTGGTGTTTAATCTGTTTTTGCCGCTTTTAGTGGTAATTTGTGCCTGTTTTTTACTTTTAGCGCGTTTTCTCTCCTTCCTTGTTGTCCGCCTACCGCGCCGCCCCCCGCCCTCCCTTCCCGCCACCGCCGCTTGTCCCCGCCCCTTTTGTCTTCTGTAACCCTCCCCGCTCCCGCCTCCCAGCTGCCCCGCCCACCCGCGCACTTCGCCTTAAATGGCGACCGTGCGAACGCGCAGCGGTCACGCGCAGCGGGCGCGCCGATTGTGCGCCGAAGGCGCGCCAAAGGTAAGCCCGTCTGCGCCCGTCCGCGACCGGATCGCGACCAGCGCCAGGACCCCTGGCCCCCGAGGAGCCCGACCGACCCGCCTGACGTACTCCGCCGCCACCCTCACCGCTCTCAACTCCGGCCGACTCCCTGATTGCCATCAAGCCACACCACGACACACCCACGGACCTTTCAGCTGCCACGCCTGCAAGTTCTCCTGCATCCGGACCTGCCTCGCACCAGCTCCCGCCAAGTCGAACTCCAGCAGCACCCACCTCAAGTGCATCCTGCTCAACACCCGCTCCGTCCACAGACACGCCATCGAACTCTGGAACCTTCTAGACACCACAGCCCCTGACGTTGCCTTCCTCACGGAGACCTGGATGAACGCCTCTTCAGCTCCCGACATCGCCATCGCTATCCCAGAGGGCTACAAGATCGTCCGGAGGGACCGAAACGCCAACCAGATGGGAGGAGGCATCGCCATCATCCACAGGAACACCATCCGTCTCACGACCAGCACCGACAACACCCTGACCAGCGCCGAACACCTGCATTTCCAGATCCACACCAACCCGAACACCACCCTCAGAGGCACCCTGATCTACCGACCCCCTGGACCACGCACGCAATTCAGCGAGGACATCGCCGACTTCGTCAGCCCGCATGCCCTCCCCTCCGCTGACTACATCCTCCTGGGGGACCTGAACTTCCACCTGGAGAACAACAACGACCACAACACCAGCACCCTGCTCGACAACCTCGCCAACCTGGGACTCAAGCAACTGGTGTCCACCCCCACCCACCTCGCCGGACACACACTCGACGCCGTCTTCTCATCCAGCACAGACATCAACTTCAGCCACGCCACAGAGCTTCAATGGACGGACCACAGCTGCGTCCACTTCACCTTCAAGAGAACGACGACCCACCAACACCAGCAACACACCGCCCGCAGAAGCTGGAACAAGATCACAGCAGACCAGCTCGCCACCTCCCTGAGCCAACACCCTCCTGCCAGCTCAGCGAACCCCAGCCAGGCCGCCGATAACATCACGAAGTGGATCAGCAACTGCGCGGACGAACTCGCCCCGCTGAGGACCCCGCCCAGCAGACCCGGCAGCAAGAAGGCCCCATGGTTCACCGACGAACTCAAGAGCTCCAAGAAGAACTGCCGAGCCCTCGAGAAAGTCTGGAAAAGGGACCCGACACCGGACAACAGGACCTCCTACAAACTGGCCACCCGGAAACACCACCAGCTGATCCGCGCCGCCAAGAGAACAGCATTCAAGGACCGGTTGGACAACAACGCACACAACAGCAAGGAACTCTTCAACATCGTGAAAGAGCTTTCCAACCCCAGCGCAGGAAACAACGACATCACCCCATCGCAAGACCTCTGCAACTCCCTCGCCTCATACTTCCACAACAAGATCACGGACATACACAGCAGTTTCAACAACCAACCAACGCACACCACGACCGACCAGCCACCCCCCAGCACCACCACCCTCCACGCCTGGACCCCGATCAGCACAGAAGACACCATCCGCACGATGAACTCCATCCACTCCGGATCACCAACCGACCCCTGCCCTCACCACGTTTTCAACAAGGCCGACGCTGTCATCGCACCCCACCTGCGAGACATCATCAACACATCCTTCGACACCGCCATCTTCCCCGAAAGCTGGAAACACGCCGAACTCAGCGCTCTACTCAAGAAACCAACAGCGGACCCCACCGACCTCAAGAACTACCGCCCCATCTCGCTTCTCCCGTTTCCAGCCAAAGTCATCGAGAAGACCGTCAACAAGCAGATGGCCGCCTTCCTCGAGACGAATGGATCCCTCGACCCCTCACAGTCCGGCTTCCGAGCCAAACACAGCACCGAGACCGCCCTCATCGCCGCCACCGATGACATCCGAGCCCTGATGGACAATGGAGAAACAGCGGCCCTCATCCTCCTAGACCTCTCCGCGGCATTCGACACGGTCTGCCACCGCACCCTTATACGGCGCCTCAGCAACATCGGAATCCAGGACAAGGCGCTGGAATGGATCATCTCCTTCCTCGACGGAAGAACACAGCGAGTCCGCCTACCACCGTACAAGTCAGAGGCCTCCGAAGTCATCTGCGGCGTCCCCCAAGGACCATCACTGAGCCCCACCCTCTTCAACGTCTACATGAGCCCCCTCGCGGCCATCGTACGCAAACACCACCTCAGCATCATCTCCTACGCCGACGACACCCAGCTGATCCTCTCCCTGACCAACAACCCCGCCGCCGCCAGAGCCAACCTGCACGAAGGGATGAAAGAGGTAGCCGAGTGGATGACGACCAGCCGCCTGAAACTGAACTCGGACAAGACGGAGGTCCTCATCCTGGGCTCTTCACCCTCCGCCTGGGACGACTCCTGGTGGCCTCCCGCCCTGGGCACCGCACCCAAACCGACAGACCATGCACGCAACCTGGGCTTCATCCTGGACTCCTCCCTCTCCATGACCAGGCAAGTCAACAGCGTCTCCTCGGCGTGCTTCAACATCCTACGCATGCTACGGAAGATCTTCTGGTGGATCCCCACAGAGACCAGGAAGACCGTCACCCAGGCCCTCGTCACCAGCCGACTGGACTACGGCAACGCCCTCTACGCCGGGACCACCGCCAAGCTCCAGAAGAGACTCCAGCGGATCCAAAACGCCTCTGCCAGACTCATCCTCGACATCCCTCGATCCAGCCACATCTCCGGACATCTGAGAGACCTTCACTGGCTCCCCATTAACAAGAGAATCACCTTCCGCCTCCTCACCCACGCACACAAAGCCCTACACGACCAAGGCCCGAGCTACCTCAACAGCCGAGTCAACTTCTACGCTCCCAAACGCCACCTTCGATCAGCCAACCACGCCCTCGCCGCCGTCCCCCGCATCCGAAGAGCGACTACAGGAGGAAGGTCCTTCTCCTACCTGGCCGCCAAGACCTGGAACTCCCTCCCGTCCGACCTGCGCCTGACCCAAGACCACCTCTCCTTCAGGAAGAAGCTGAAGACCTGGCTGTTCGAGCAGTAGCGGCACCCCCCCTCCCCAGCGCCTTGAGACCCTACGGGTATGTAGCGCGCTTTATAAGTGTCACTGATTGATTGATTGATTGATTGTCTGGGAGGCAAATTTGGGGGAGTAGAGGTAAGTTCCAGGTGATAACAATACTGGATAATTTGTCTTACCCACTTGTCTGTTGTGATTGAATTCCAGACAGGTAGGAACTGTGACAGACGTTTGTGAAAAGTTGGCCTGATATATGATGCTCACTAGTTCTAGTGATCACCTTGTATCATCCCAAACAACCCTTATGGTGATTGGTTGTAAGTCAACCTTATAGACAAGCTATCCTAATGGTAGCATGGACAAAGCAGTCTTAGGCTTAATTCTTTTGGCATGTGAAGCCAGCTGTTTTACCATATATAACCCCTTGAATACCAGATGAAAGGACACCAGACAGGTTGTTATGATAATAAACAATATATTTATTACTAACAAACACCTCTGAACTCTTTATGAGATCAGAGGGCTAAGCACATAACAATACTCTTCAGAAAAATACAATAAGTCGCACAAATTACAATGATGCCCTAGGGGCACGGTAAACCATATACTAAGCAAATAGTTTAAGTAGAACGATAGAAGGAATGAGGATGCCCAGAGGCTGTAGAATCGCTGGGGCTACACTACCCTAACCTTAGGTAAGGAGCAGGAGGCCCACGGGACGCGTGTGCAAATTACGAAAAAGGTAAGTAAAGACAGTTCCGACTAGTTGAGACTGAAACTACAGGATACCTGGACACCAGGAGAGTCAATCTACTTATGAGCACCGAAATGCTCTCGTTACCTCACCCCCGGGCTGCGGGTGCATAGGTGTGAAAGTGTGTTGGGTTTCCGCGTTGAAGTCAATGGAGCCTTGAAGAAAGATGCTGCAGGCGACTAGGAGGAAGATGTCCGGAGCAATCCAAGGGTGGATCGAGGAAGATGAATACCTGAAAGCAGAGGGGACAATGTTCACAGCCACTAGCCAGTGACCGGAGTGGAACCAGAAAGGAACCAGATGATGTTGTCGCGATCAGGTGAAGAGTGGACGCTTGACTCTGCAGCCACGTGGACCAGGAGGTGTCTTCGACGACCAGGATGGAGACACGAGCTATCCCACGCAGGCTCCCGCTGTCGGCGGTGTCTGTTCCGGATTCGGAGTCAACAGGCCTTGGCAAAGGCAACCCATGCTGTGAGTGAAGATTGCGTCTGGTGCGGACCAGGAGGGTCCGGGGTGATTCTCTTTTGGAAAGAAGCAAGGGCCAGTCTGGAGCAACCAGACCAGCGGTGTAGATTTCAAGGAGCATCGTCTAGGAGGTCACTAGCCAGCCGGTAAGTGACTAGACAACGCGTCAAGCAGCAATCAAGCAAAAAGGCCCCACGCAGATCTTGTGGATGCTGGAGGGCTTGTCTTTGGTGCAGGAGCTGCTCGGGGCTGGGGCTTCTCTATCCCCAAAGCACTTTGTCGAGGATGCCTCTGAAGTCGTGCTGGAAGCGAAGTGCAGTTTCTCCAAGATGGCCGGTCCCACGTGTCTCGTCGCACCCACGGATCTCAGCTGTGCTGCAGATGTGAGTTGAGGTCGGAGAGATCTGGAAGTCCGGGTCTCGTCGGGCTCTGAAGTCTGGTTCCACCAGGAAGGACGACAAAGTGAACCGCTAGGACGCTTCATGGTGCCTGCGGATGCAGGGTGGTCACTCTTTGGCCACAAGGGACATTTTCTTCAGTCTTCTGTGGAGCAGAACGTTGAAGTCCAGAGTTTCTTCTTTCTAGTTTCAATTCAGGATAATCTAATTTGGAATGGGACCAGCTCCTACCTTTATTCTGCTAAAGGGGGCTGTACTGTGTCTAGGACCCTCTCATGCGTGGGACCAGGAAGGGGGGTGGTTACACCCCCTATCCTTTGTCCGGTTTCGTGCCAGAGCTGGGGCTGGAGTGCCCCAGCAACTGGTTTGAACCGGGGTATGCACAGGGACACCTTGTGTGCCCCAGGCATGTCTCATTTCTTTCAGCCATGCCTATCTGGATACACAAAGTCCTGTTTGGGGTAGTGCTAGCACCTCTCCAGGCAGGAAATCCTTTGTCCAGGCCTCCATTGCTGGAAGGACTTCCAGCAGCAGGAGGTCAGACTTGTGTCTGTGGCAGCAGCATCCATTTTGTGATGCTGAGGCTCGGGTTAACTTTAACCGGGGTTCGAGTTACATACATGTCTTATCCCTCTAGAAGAGTGTAATGCTACCCCCGTCGCCAGAACTGGCGAGGGGGTAGTATTCCAAAGCGTATGACACCTTACACAACATGTTTTGATAATGCTATGCCAAAGTTAGCAATAACCGCGAGGATTATAATGCACTTAAGAGTATATGGTATAGCAATATCATGGAACAGCTATAAGGACATGGTTCCGAAAGCTGCAGACAGGCTCAGCTCATGCTAGAGCATCATCTCACATAATTCCAAGCACTCTGCCTTCAGGATTGATAAGGCCTGGCATAGGAGTGACTTATAGGAGTATATGTGCCCATTTTGGGTTAAATATAGGTATACTATATCTAAAGCAAAAGGTGATTGCACCACCTTGCCCCAGCTGTGTTACCAGCCAGTTGTGTCTGTTTAGATGGCCAGCCAGGGGTGGAATAATACATGCTTCAGCCCCTGGTAGGCCTTGGGTGCACTTATGCCCTGGGTACCTATGGTACACTGTACAAGGATTTACAAGAGTGACCCAATACCAATTGGTAACTGCACCTAAAGTACATGTGTGTCAATTTAGAGAGAGAACAGCTAGGCTGTTGGTCTGATTAGCAGGCCCACAGCCAGGGAAAGTCGTAAACCAGTGAAGCAAAAAGCAAAAATCTGGGGTGACCATAGAATTGCAGAGCCTACTCTCCTACAACGTTCCCCGACAGGAGTGGGATTATTGGGGGGAAGTGCAGGGAAGTCACTATTTGGTGGGAGGGGAGCTGCGGTTATTGTTGCTGCGACCTCTTCCCCTACCATTGTTGCCTCTGTAGCCTCCGCGACAGTATCCTTTGGAGGACGTTTCAGTGGGGCTTTTATAGAAAGAAGAGGGTTTTTCTGTACCAATGGTTTTGGAGCCAGCCCTGAAGAAGGAGCGGCGAATAGAACCTCAAGGGGAAGGCAATTGTAAGGCCCCCATGGACTTAGCAGTATCTGTATCTTTTTTCATCTTTTCTAAAGATGTGTCGACTGAGGGTCCGAAAAGATGCTCTTGATCACAGGGCTGATTAAGAATAGCAGATTGCACCTCCAGCTTGAATCTAAAGATTCGCAGTGAAGCGTGCCTGAGCAATGCAATACCGGTGTTAATGGCACGAGAAGCGGTATCAGCCGCACCGAGCGCACATTTAATTGAGGTGTTTGTGATTAATTTCCCCTCTTGTATAAGGTTGTTGGCTTTTTGTTTGTACTGGTCAGGAAGGTGTTGCATGAGCTGTTCAAACTCATCATAATGAGCCCTGTCATACCTGACCAATAAAGCTTGGGCATTGGCAATCCGTCAATGATTCGCGGCCTGTGATGCAATACGTTTAACTTGGATTCCTTATCAGGAGGAGGGGTGTCGTCTGTACTCTGTGAGTTTGCCCTCTTGCGTGCATCAGACACCACAAAATAATCCAAAGGGACCTGACCTTTAATGTAAACTTGGTCATTGGGAGCTGCCTTATACTTTTTGTCTATCATGGAATTGAGAATACTGGTTCTGACAGGATCCTTAAAAACTTCTGGGGCCTGTTTAAGCATGCCTTTTAACATTGGCAGGGTGTGCGTGGATTTTTTTCGAGAGTGCAAAGGTTTTGAGGAAGAAATCTACCTCTAAGGGATCAGAATGTAATTGTACCCCATGATATTGGGCAGCCCTATTAATTAGTTGCACAAACCCAATATTGTCATTTGGCGGTGATGGCCTAGAAGAATAAAAGTCCAGGTCAATATGTGGGTCAGGAACTGTGCTTATATTTAGGTTTTATAGCCGGGCCCGAGGGTGGGGCGTCTGAGCCATGGTGCCGGTGTTGACCTAAGCTGGAGGGCGAGGGTGCTATAGGAGCCTTAGGTTTGGGTTTTGGGAGCGGGGTTTCGGTACTCATGGACAGCTGAGCCAGGTGATTGTCTCCTCTTTGATGTCGGAGTCGTCGGCCCCGGAGACTTCTTCATCACCTTGTTGCTCCGGCTGGACATTGGGATGTGCTCCAAAGATGTCCGGAATCGAGCTGCTTCTGCGAGACATTTTGTGACGTTGAGCCCGACGGTCACAAATGGTTTTCTTTGACCTGAACCATGCGCAGGCCTCACAGTTTCTGTCTTCGTGCTCCAGGGAGAGGCAGAGATTACAAACCTCGTGCAAATCTGTGTGTGGGAACTCAGAATCGCACCTGGAGCATTTTTTGAAAGGAGTTTTTCCTATTGACTGCAGGCGTGGTCGGCGCAGATAGGCCCAAAAG
The DNA here is from genome assembly GCF_964263255.1 of Lissotriton vulgaris. Lineage (NCBI taxonomy): Eukaryota > Metazoa > Chordata > Amphibia > Caudata > Salamandridae > Lissotriton > Lissotriton vulgaris. The sequence continues at coordinate 36,036,311 of NC_141687.1, read as the reverse complement.
CCCTTGTCGAAGATTGAGGTTGAAGAGGTTGTTTTTAAAGATGCGCGTCAAAAGGGGAACGCGATCGAGATGATACCGTCGAGTGGAGAGGGACTGCGCATCGAAGGGGGGTTCGAAACTGACACTGACTCGGAGAGCAGCAAATTACATCTGAACCCGATGGCGGAATAAAACAATCTGGAGATGGAGTCGATGCCACGCGCACTATTGTCCTAAGGAGGAGTCACCTACCTCGTGACTACAAATTCTTCTACCAAGACAAAAACAAAGTGCAAACATCCGAGCCCAACAACAGAAGGCGATCTATGCATAAGTGTACGATCTACAGCTGATGTGCCTAGAAACTGAGGTTTTGAAATAAAAGCTTGGAGCTTACTCACCCTGTGTGAAGAGGTGATGGCAACTAAAAAAGCAGTCTTCAAGGTCAGAAGCCTATGAGGACGGTTATGTAGGGGCTCAATGTAATGCTCATAAGATAAGTTAGAACTAGGTTCAAGTCCCACTGGGGCATTACAAAGGGAACAGGAGGAAAAAAGATGAGTAATGCCCTTAAGGAAACGATTCACAACAGGGGACTTGAAAAGAGAAGGCTGATCAGGAATAATGAGCCCTGTCGTACCTGGTCAATAAAGCTTGGGCATTGGCAATCCGCCAATGATTCGCGGCCAGTGATGCAATACGTTTACCAGATGCGTCTATTAACTCAGATTCCTTATCAGGAGGAGGGGTGTGGTCTGTACTCTGTGAGTTTGCCCTCTTGTGTGCATTAGACACCACAAGAGACCTTTTATGTAAACTGGGACATTGGGAGCTGCCTTATACTTTTTGTCTATCCTGGTATTGAGAATACTGGTTCTGACAGTGTCCTTAAAAACCACTCGGGCATGTTTAAGCATGCCTTTTAACATTGGCAGGGTGTGCGTGGATTTTTATGAGAGTGCAAAAGTTGTGAGCAAGAAATCTTCCTGTAAGAGATCAGAATGCAATTGTACCCCATGATATTGGGCAGCCATAATAATTAGTTGCACAAACCCAATATTGTCATTTGGCGGTGATGGCCTAGATGGATAAAGGTCCGGGTCATTATGTGGGTCGGGATCTGTGCTTATATTTAGGTTTTATAGCCGGGCCTGAGGGCGGGGTGTCTGAGCCATGGTGCCGGTGTTGACCCGAGCCGGAGGGTGAGTGTGCTACCTGAGCCTTAGGTTTGGGTTTTGGGAGAGGGGTTTCGGTACTCATGGACCCCTGAGCCGGGGTGATTGTCTCCTCTTTGATGTTGGAGTCGGCGGTCTCGGAGACTTCTTCTTCATCACCTTGTTGCTCCGGCTGGACATTGAGATGTGCTCCGAAGATGATAGGAATCGAACTGCTTCCGCGAGACATTTCGTGACGTCTTGCCCGAAGGTTACAGATGGCTTTCTTTGACCTGAACCATGCACACGCCTCACAGATTCTGTCTTCATGCTCCAGGGAGAGGCAGAAATTGCAAACCTCGTGCAAGTCCGTGTGTGGGAACTTAGAATCCCACCCGGGGCATTTTTTGAAAGGAGTCCTTTCCATTGACTGCAGGCGTGGTCGGCGCAGATAGGCCCAACAGTCAGCCTTGAAGATTGAAGTCAAGGAGGTTGTTTTTAAAGATGCACGTCGAATGGGGAACGCGATCGAGACAATACCATGGAGTGGAGAGGGATTGCGCATCGAAGGGGGGTTTGAAACCGACACCGACCTGGAGCGCAGCAAATTACATCCGAACCCAATGGCAGAATAAAACAATCTGGAGATGGAGTCGATGCCATGCGCACTATTGTCCTAAGGGGGAGTCACCTACCTTGTGACTACAAATTCTTCTTCCAAGACAAAAACAAAGTGCAAACATCCGAGCCCAACAACAGAAGGCGATCTATGCATAAATATACGATCTACAGCTGATGTGCCTAGAACAGGAGGTTTTGAAATAAGAGATTGGAGCTTACTCACCCTGCGTGCAGAGGTGATGGCAACCAGAAAAGCAGTCTTCAAGGTCAGAAGCCTAAGAGGACAGTTATGTAGGGGCTCAAAAGGAACGCACATAAGATAAGTTAGAATTAGGTTCAAGTCCCACTGGGGCATTACAAAGGGAACAGGAGGAAAAAGATGAGTAGTGCCCTTAAGAAAACGATTTACAACACTTGACTTGAAAAGAGAAGGCTGATCAGGAAGCCTAAAGAAGGCTGAAATGGCCAGGAGGTAGCCCTTCAGAGTGCCCAGGGCAGAGCCCTGCTGGGCAAAAGAAAGGAGGAACAAGAGAACCTAATAAAGAGGGTCAGAAAGGGAATCCAAAGCATTTGCAGTGCACCATACCACAAATTTGTTCCATCTGCAGGCGCATACCATCTTAGTGGCAAGGCACCTGGCTGCCAAGATAACATCACAGACTTCGGGAGGAAGGTTGAAGGCTGTCAACTATTGCCGCCCAATCTCCACGAAAGGTGGTGGAGACTGGACAGGTTTGGGTGGATGACTGTTCCCCTGCTGCTGCGACAGAAGATCCTCCCGTAGAGGCAGTAGGGTTGGAGGATCGATGGACATGTGTAACAACTCGGAATACCAAACTCTTCGTGCCTAATCCGGAGCCACCAAGATGACTTAGGCCCAGTCACGCTTCATCTTCTTCAGCACTCAGGGCAGAAGTGGTATAGGCGGAAAGGCATATAGAAGACTGCAACTCCAATCGCTACGAAACGCGCTGCCTAGCAAGTGCTGCCTTGCAAATTCCACTGTGCAGAATTGCTGACATTGCACATCCTCTTCTATGGCGAATAGATCTAACCAACCACTGCTGAAAGAGACCTTCCACCACTTACGAGTGAAGACGCCATTTGTGATCCATTATGCACCTGTGGCTGAGTTTCTCCGCCCTGGCGTTCAGAGAACATGCCAGGTGTTGAACCACCATGGATATGCCCTGAACTTGGCTGCTTCTCTCCCCTAGGTGACTGCACAGAAGACCACAGTCTGGGCCTCCTCCGGACACTGTGGCAGCACCTGCGCTACTGTATCCTACACAGAGTGGGTGTAATGGCCCAACAGACATGTGGTGTTTACTGACCGCAGACCCACAAGATGGTTCAGCTTTGCAGATTGCCTATCAGGTGGTGCGTTAGGGAAGGCGCCTTTGGACGCGGAGGCTTGGACCACCACGGGGTGGAGTGTTGGGAGAGGAAAGTGGGGTCTCTCGGGCCGGGCGGTGGCGACAGGAAAATCATCCTATCCCTGTGTTGGACGAGGTGCCCAAAAGGATGTTGGTTAGGGCTTCATTAAACGGCAGCAGGGGCTCCGAAGAGCTCACTTCCGGTTGCAGTACCTCTGTCAGGAGGTTAGTCCTGACTGCCACCATAGGAAGCTCGAGGTTGAGATCCTCGGCCGCCCTACGCAACACCACTGTGACAGACGCTCCCTCCTCCATAGCCACGGTAGGAGGACACAACATGCTAAGGTCTGGGGAGGTATCCAGTTCCTCTATCCAGTCCTGATCATATTCCAACAGGTCAGTCAAAGGGTCTTCAGACACCTCCCAGTCCTCCTCACCTTCCTCTGGTTACCAATCTGACCTGAAAGGAACACCAGGGTAGAACAAGCGCACAAAAGTACCCATTGACGCCGGTCCGGCTCCGTGTCTACATCAGGATGGAGGCCGGGGTTGACGTCGGTTGGGTATCCAACCTTTGTCGGCTGCGGAGCTGTTGGAATCGGCACCAGGGGAGGTGTTACAAGGTCGACCGGCGCCGATCCGCATCCAGGCCTGGATCCAAGGTGACCCTGTGGGCGACCCTTGACCTTCTGGTAGGTCGCTCCCCCCTCCGCTGCAGCACCACCAACGCCAATGCCAGCCTTGCCACCTCTCCTTGCCTCTGCTGCCTGCTGCTCCTGATCGTTGCCTCCGCCGCCGCCTCCTCATCCAGAGTGCTTGTGCCTTAACCCTTTCTTCCTTGTACCCCGTCTGCCTATGCCCATTCTTCTCCCATGTTCCCCGTGTGCCTGCCAGCCTTGCCTGCCCTGCTGGTCCCCCTGCTGCCTCCTTGAGCGGGCCTGCCTGATTTTCCTGGCCTCGCTCTTCCTCTGCCATTCCTGCCGTTTTCTTTTTCCCGCTTTTCCCGTTTTCTTTTCTCGCCGCTGCCTAAGGCAAGCCAGTCTGCGCCCGTCCGCGCCTGGACCGCGCCCAGCGCCAGAACCCCTGGCCCTCACACCACCTGCAACGCACGCCACCGCTACGATGCCAACACCCTCATCGCACTAAACCACAGATGCACCCCCAACTGCTACAAGGCCACCCCCATGCGCACCCTCGCCCCTTTCACCTGCCAGAACAGCAACTTCTCCTGCAACAACAACGCCGAGACCACCACAGCAACGGAACCCACCCAACTACGATGCATACTGCTCAACACCCGCTCCGCACGCAAGCACGCCGTCGAGCTCTGGGACCTGCTCACCACCACTCCACCAGACGTCGTCTTCTTGATCGAGACCTGGGTGAATGATGCCTCCACCCCAGACATCGCAGTGGCCATCTCCAATGGATACAAGATCTCGTGAAGAGACCGCACCAATGGAGCCGGGGGAGGCTTCGCCATAATCCACAAGAACACCATCAAGGTCTCCAGAAACACCGACGACACCCTCGCCACCACCGAACACATGCACTTCAAGATCCACACCGACCCCAAGACCACCCTCAGAGGCACCCTCATCTACAGACTGTAGAAAGGTGGATATCTGACTATGGTTACCCCCAACTTTTTGCCTGGTGTTTTGCTGGTTTTTCGACTTAGTTGACCTGGGACCCTGCTATTCAGGACCCCCGGCCCACTGCTCTCTCTGTAAAATGGATTCTGTATACCTTAGGTGCATACCCAATTGGATACTGAGTCACCTTATCAGTCCCTGTACAGTGTACCTTAGGTACCCAGAGCATAGGTGTACCCAGGGCCTACCAGGGGCTGCAGCATATATTTTGCCACCCCAGGCTGGCCATCCAAATCTGACACAACTGGCTGCACAACAGCTGGGGCAAGGTGGTGTAATCATCCTTTGCTTTAGGTATAGTATCTCTATATCTAACCCTAAAATGGACACATATATTCCTATCAGTCACTCCTATGGCAGTCCTTATCAATCCTGAAGGCAGAGTGCTTGGAATTATGTGAGATGGTGCTCTGGCATGAGCTGAGCCCGTTTGCAGCTTGCGGAACCAAGTCCTAATAGCTGTTCCATGATAACGCTATACCATATACTCTTAAGTGCATTATGAACCTCGCGGTCAAATGCTAACTTTGGTATAGCATTATCAAAACATGTCGAGTAAGGTGGGATACGAATTGGAATACTACCCCCTCGCCAATTCTGGCGACAGGGGTAGCATTCCACACTTCTAGAGGAACACGACATGTATGTAACTGTGAACCCCGGTTAAAGTTAACTCGAGCCTCAGCATCACAAAATGGATGCTGCCACCACAGACACAAGTCTGACCTCCTGCGGCTGGGAGTCCTTCCAGCGAGGGAGGCTCGGACAAAGGGTTTCCTGCCTTGGGAGTTGCTAGCACCACCCCAGACAGGATTTTGTGCATTAGGTAGGCCAGGGCTGAAAGGAATGAGACATGCCTGGGGCACACAAGGTGTCCTGTGCATACACCGGTCAGAACCAGTTCCTGGGACACTCCAGCCCCAGAGCTGGCGCAAGACCGGACAAAGGAAAGGGGGTGTAACCATCCCCCTTCCTGGTCCCACCCAGAGGAGGGACTAGTCATAGTGCAGCCCCCTTTAGCTGGATAAAGGTAGGAGCTGGTCCCATTCCAGATTAGATTATCCTGATCAACTTCACAAGAAGAAACTCTGGACCTCGACGTTCTGCTCCACAGAAGACAGAAGGTATCTCCCTTGTGGGCAAGGAGTGTCCACCCTGCATCTGCCGGCACCATCAGCGTACCGCGACTTCCCTTTGTCGTCTTCCTGCAAAGGATCCAGACTTCAGAGCCTGACGAGACCCGGATTCCCAGACCTCTCTGACCTCAACCCACATCTGCAGCCGAGCTGAGACCCGTGGGTGTGACGAGACACGTGGGACCGGCCATCTTGAAAGAAGGAGCACTTCACTCCAGCACGACTTCTGAGGTATCCTCGTCCAAGTGCTTTGGGGACTGAGAAGCCCCGACCCCGAGCAGCTCCTGCATCGAAGATCAGCCCTCCAGCATCCACGAGATCTGCGTGGGGCCCTTCTGCCTGTTTGCTGCTTGACGCGTTGTCTGGTCACTTGCCGGCTGGCTAGTGACCTCCTAGACGACGAACACCGACAACTTTGCTGCTGGTCTGGTTGCTACAGACTGGCCCTTGCTCCCTTCCAAAATAGGAGCACCCCGGACCCTCCTGGTCCACTCCAGACGCCGTTTCCACTCACCGTGTGGGTTGCCTTTGCAAAGGCCTGTTGAACCCGACTCCGGAGACGACACCGTCGACAGCGAGAGCCTGCATGGGACAGCTCGTGCCTCCATCCTGGTCGTCGAAGACACCACCTGGTCCACGTGGCTGCAGAGACAAGCGTCCACCTTCACCTGATCGCGACGACGACATCTGGTTCCACTCTTGGTTCCACACCAGTCACTGGCTAGTGACTTTGAACATTGTCCCCTCTGCTTTCAGTTTCTTCTCTTCACCAATCCACCCTTGGATTGCACCGGACATCTTACTCCCGGTCGCTGCAGCATCTTTCTTCAAGGCTCCATAGACTTCGACGCGGAAACCCGACACGACTTCGCACCTATGCACCCGCAGCCTGTGGGTGAGGTAACACGAGCATTTCGGTGCTCAAGGGTAGCTTGACTCTCCTAGTGTCCAGTTCCATTGTCGTTTCAGTCCTATCTAGTCATGAACGTCCGTACTCACCTTTTCTTTAAACTGTACTGTCCATAGACGTTTGTACGCATCTCGCGTGTGAGTTCACACTCTGCACACGCGCTCCGTGGGCCTCCTATTACTTACCTCAAGTTAGTATAGCGTGGTCCCAGCGATCCTAAAACCTCTGGACAGCTCCATTTCTTTAATTGACTTTCACATTCCATTTATCTAGTATATGGTTTGTCGTGCCCCTAGGGCACCATTGTAAATCGTGCAACTTAAACGTATTTTTCCTAAGAGTTTGTCATGTGCTTAGCCCTCTGACCTCATAAAGAGTTCAGAGGTGTATGTTAGTTAATAAATACCTGTTTATTTTCATAACAACCTGTGTGGTGTCCTTTTCATTTGGTATTCAAAGGTTATATGTGGTAAAACAGCTGGCTTCACATGCCATAAAGAGTTTAGCCAAAAGACTGCTTTTGTCCACGCTACTAGGATAGCTGGTCTATAAGGTTGACTTACAACCAATCACCTTAAGGGTTGTTTGGACTGATACAAGGTGGTCACTAGAACTAGTGAACATCATATATCAGGCCAACTTCTCACATTGGTGTGCAGCGGTTTGGATTTGAGCTTGCTGTTGTTTTTACCAAATATAATCTGAGATATCATTTGAAAAATCACACAAGGTACCATAGGTACATATAACAAGCTTAGAAATACTCTGAGTTCTACTGAACCAGCTGTTGTGGTAGAAAGGGAGTAGCACACCCTGACTACAACTTTTAGCAAGGGATCAGTAGGTAAACCCATAGTGTAGGTAAGTGCACCACTTACACCTCACTAGAAAAGCCTGTCTACCACAGGAGGGAACACAGAGTCTCCCCTTGTGGTTGATGACCCTCCACAGGTCACTTCCAGATATGCAGCTCTTAGCTTCCAGGAGATGAGACAATTGTGTACCTCCAGGAAACTAAAACAGGGTTTTAACCCTACCACTCCTTTTCTGATAGGTCTCTTAGAGACATATGATGCCAGAAGGGCTTCTAACACAGGCCCCTCTAATTCAGATGGGAGCATGCCACCCTTAGAGGGACTTGGGTGACCCTGACCTTAACCTCCATGAAACAGAAAGTGAAGAGCAGGAAGAGGAAAAGGAGTTATCTGGGGATGAGGCAGAAAAAGGTCCAGTAGTAGTGAGTAGGCTCACCAGGACCAAATTAAGCATACGTGAGAATGGAACTGGGGGACCCCCAGGCCTATCCTCAGGTAGGCTTAACCTTGGGAACAGACAAGCTAGGTCTCACTCCAGAGGCTCTAACAGATCTGTTCATACCCATGTCTCTCAGGCATCTTCTCAGAGAGGGATGACATCCCCTCAGAGAAGAGAGCATGAAGCTAAGATGAGGGAAGTCAATCTGAGGATTGAGAGGGAAGAACTTGCCCTTGCCAAAGAGAGACTTGCCTTTGCCATAGAGCAGACATTGAGTGGGGCAGACCCCACTGGTGGCAGCATTATCATTAGAGATAAAGACAGGAGTTTTGATACTAGACACCTGAGTAAAATAGTGCCCCCCTTTAAACAAGGGGATGACATCCACAAATGGATGACTGCTTTGGAGAGGGCCTGCACTGTCCAGTGCATACTCCAGAGTCAGTGGGCAGCTATATTGTGGCTCTCCTTTGAAGGTAAAGGTAGAGATAAGCTCCTCACTACTAGAGCTGAGGATGCTAACAATTACCAAGTCCTGAAGAATACAATGATTGAAGGGGTTGGCTTAACAACTGAGCAGTACAGGTTGCTGTTCAGAGACACCCAGAAAATTCAGTCTCAGGATTGGGCTGACTTTGTAGATTGTGCCACTAAGGCTTTTGAAGGCTGGTTACTGGGAAGTAAAGTTACTGATTACACAGGATTATATAATCTAATTATGAGAGAACAAATCTTAATTAATTGTCAAAATCAGTTTTTGCATCAGTACCTTATTGACTCAGATCTGACCTCTCCCCAAGAATTGGGAAAGAAGGCAGACAGATGGGTCAGGACAAGGGTCAAGCAGCAGAACCGGAACCAGGGTGGTGGCCAGAAGAAAGCAGACCAGAAGGGTAATGAGAATAAGCAAAATGACCAGAAGTCTTCATCAGGGCCCCAAAAATCCTCTGAAAAGGGTGGGTCCCAGAATCCTTCCAATACCCAAAAGAAACCTTATTGCCATACCTGGAAACAGGTAGGCCATTGTAAAACTGATAGCAGTTGCCCAAGGGCCAACAACAATAAGGAGAACATACCCCCAAGTAACACTTCCCAGCCTCCTGTTACTACTAGTAGTAATCCCCCAGGTGGTGGGAGTGTGTGGTATCCTCGCGGGGGGCTCATGTCTGCTGCTTATTCCTGGAACTCGGAACCCTCTGTGTAGGAGATTCTGAGTACTCCAGTGCGGCGGTTGGCGTGGGCTCCTAAAAATGTTAACTGGCCTTGTTGAATAAACCTTCATAATTATACCCGTTCCTGCCTACCTCATCCCATCCTCGTCGCCAAGCTTGATCCGAACCATCCAGAACAAGTTTTAGGCTATTCTGATTTTGTCAATTCTGTTGATGTATCTTCTGTTAACAAGTGGGAAACACTTTTTCCTCTAGTTTTTTCTTCTAATTTAGGTTTAATAATGCAATACCTAAGGTACATAAAGTGCGCAATATTCCCTTGTCTTTAAGAGAGTCTGTTAAAAAAGAACTTCAAAGATTGTTTGACCTTGATGTAATCGAAGAAATCGAATCTTCTGAATGGCTTTCGCCTGTTGTAGTAGCTCACAAACCGAACGGAAAGATTTGTTTATGTGTTGATATGCGTTACCTAAATTCTAATGTTTGGGTTGATAGGTATCCACTCCCAAACATTGGGGAGATGTTCTCAAAACTCAAAAATGCCTATGTTTTTACTACGTTGGATTTATTTAACGCATATCATCTGATTGCCCTCCATGACGATAGCAAGCATCTTACATCTTTTATAACTACAGAAGGAGCATACAGGTATAAAAGGATGCCCTTTGGATTAGTGTCTGCTTCCTCAGTATTCCAGCGTGTCATGCATAACCTGTTCAAAAATGTGTCCAATGTCCTTTACTTCCAGGACGACATTTTGGTTTTTGGTAAGGATGATTGTGAGCATTCTGAAGTTCTATTTAAAGTTTTATCAATTTTACAAGACAATGGTCTTACTCTCACCAAGGAAAAATGTAAGTTTGGCAGGGACTCTGTAGATTATTTGGGGCATTCCATCAGTAAGAAGGGCATTTCTCCCCAGCCAGACTTTTACGTTCCTCATCTGCTCATTTGGTGGCGGTTCCTCGAATCCGGAGGATTCGGATGGGTGACCGTTCCTTTGGCTTCACTGCTGCTAAATTTTGGAACTCTCTCCCATTTTCCTTGAGGAGTTTGAATGAACTATCCCTTTTCATAAAGGGGTTGAAGTCCCACCTTTTCCCCAGGGCAGTGTGATCTCGTCTGTGTGTGATGTGTGTAGAGTCAAAGCGCCAAGATACCCTTTGGGTGATAGTTTGCGCTATAAAAGTATGTCTTACATACCTACATACATTCTTCCCTTTCTCTTAAACGCATTTATTTTAAACTTACTGTCTTATTATGTGTAGTATATTTTAGGAGAACTTCGGACGTTAGGGCTTTAGATATTTCGAGGTTGATTGTGTTGAGCTATCTGAAAGGAGCACATAGTGATAGATTTCTTACCTTTCAATATATCCCCAGGCGTCAGACTGGATCCGGAAAGTTTTCGTCAGCAGCACCCCTGTGCGTCGGTAGGTGGTGTTGTGTGGCTCCACATCGTCATTTACTTTGTGGTCGCTGAGATGATGTCGCCCACGCTCGCTGACATCAGTTCTTTCTTTTTCCGCGCCAGCAAGCGCAGATACGGGAAGAGCAGGTACCCTTAGTCATTTTTTGACTAACTTTTTAAGTTTTTTTGTCTCCATTTTTACATTGAGTCTCCGACTCCTGGTGCAGTTAGGATGCACAGTTTCAAGTCCTGCGAGGACTGTCACCGCATGATGTCGGTGACGGATCCGCACTGCGTGTGTCTTTTCTGCCTGGGGCGCGACCACGTCCCCAAGTCGTGCCCTGACTGCTGTGCGATGCCGCCGGAGTATTGGTGGGAGTGGTCCCAAAAGCTGCTGGAGGCCCGACAGTCGGCTCCGCGCCACTCAAGGTGCCGGTCTCACAGAAGGTTGAGGGACCGTGCTCGGAGTCATCATCATCAGTCTTCCAGTTCCAAGTTTTCGCACTCTGGGTCAGGTAAGGGGAAGCACAAGAAGTCGAGGAAGGGGCATCGTTCTCTGACTTCCCCTCGCCGGTCGCGCCTCCCCCACGGCTCCGGTGGAGCCTTGTCGGGATTGCAAGCAGCGCAAGTACAGTCGCGCGCCACTAACCTGAGGAATCGGGCCAGCAGGAACGATGAGACGAAAGTCCCCTCGACTTGTTGAAACACAACCCCCAGAGGTGACGTGGGAATCACCTTCTGAGGGAGTATCACGAGAAGCCGGGAGGTGAGAAGGGTGTTTGGAAGAGCCGGAGTTTTGGATGTGGCCTTCTGGGTCGGGTGATCCACAAGACTCGGTTGAGGGACAGACTGCAGCGTGGAGAGACAATGAACAGGTATAAGTATCTTGTCTGTTCGAGGTCACTTCCCTCCCCTGGCCCTAAGTAATGACACTTACCAGAGATACAACTCTCTTGTCTTTGAATGCTAACAAGCAGTTCCTCAATCCGAGATAACCGGATAGGTGAAGAGAAAGTTATCGTCACTTTCTCCAATGGCGTAGTATCCAATGAGGCTCGACGACTCTCGGTAAACAGAAAAGTAATTGTACCTTGTAGACTCTTGTTCTCAATAACTCTTGAGAACAACCAAGTCGTTATATGTTATAATCACAATGAACTCAAATAAGAAGAACTCTGTATTACTGAACGTGAGATCTTCTGGGGAACAAATGTAATCAGAATGCGTATGATACTGGAATTTAGAAAGAAAAGAAAATACTGGGGAAGAAGAACGATCCCGTTCTTCTTTCGTAATACTTGCGACTTGTCGGAAGTTATCTCCACTCCTCTGACCTCGCAGGCTTTTCTTCGGCGTAGACTTGGAAAGAATCTGGCCACGCAGGCTTTTCTTCGGCGTAGGCTTGAATCACTCTGACCATGCAGGCTCTTCGTCTGCGCTGGGTTTCTTCTCGGTATATCTCCGGCGGGGACAACACCATCCGCCAAATACCTAAACCACCATAACAATTGTCAAGCGCCGATCTGTTGCAGAGGAGGAGCTTATATAGGCTCAGCCTTCTTTCCTGCTCTCCATAGCCGCTTTGCCTTCTGGGACATGTAGTCCGTTTGGAGAGATCGCGTTATTTTGCCTTTTCTTCCTTTCCTCGCCGTGTTGGCGAGAGTGATCGCGACAAGCCTGTGGTGTCGCCGCCGGCCTACCCACCCTTTCCGGGTCCATCGGTGACTCCAGCCTAGATACAGGAGTTCCTGTCGGCCATGGCTAGCCTATTTGGGCCATCGGGTCCCGCTGGTGCGCCTTTGGGCCCTGTGGTCCTGACTGGGGTTCCTCGCATTACATCGCCTGCGGCTACAGCCCTGGCATCGCTCCCGGCTCCCGCCCCAGTGCCGCAGGACCTCCGTGGATCCTGTCCTTGATCCCAGTCAACGCCGGTTGACCTCATAACACTTCCACCGACGTCGACCCCACCGGCACCAATTCCGACGTCGCCCGCTCTTCTGGATGACATTGTCCCCAGTTTCAGCCCCAAAGAGGATGCGACGACGGGTTGGTCTCTACGCCGCTCGGGGATTTCTATCCCCATGTCCCTGTCCCTTATTTTCGGCTTGTGGAACGGCCTGAGGAAGAAGGAGAGGACTGAGAGGAGTCTGAGAACTCTTTTGCAGCTGATTGCGAGTATGAACAGGACTGGGCATAGGAGTTGGGGGAAGCCAGTGGTCTGGATACCTCACCAAAACATTGGCATGCTGTCTCCTCCCACGGTAGCCACAGAGGAGGGCGCTAGTTATGCTGTGGTGTTGCATAGGGCAGCCAAGGCCCTACACCTCGAGCTCCCAACTGTGGCTGTCAGGACTAACCTCCTGACCGAAGTGCTTCAGCCAGCAGCTACTTCTGCGGAACCGATGCTCCCCTTCAACAAAGCACTTTCCGATGTTCTTTTGAGCACTTGGCCCAGGCCCTCCACAGGGGCTCCTGTGGATAGGAACGTGGCCCGACGCCATCGCCTGGCTCCGGGTGACCCAATTTTCCTCTCCCAACACCCCACCCCAGAGAGCTTGGTTGTCCAAGCCTCTGCTTCTCTGACCGCCTTCCCTTCCGCACCTCCTGATAGGGAATCCAAGAAACTGGCTCAGTTCGGGAAGAAGATTTTTTCTTCCGCCAGTTCTGCGCTGCGGTCTGTGAACACCGCATGCCTCTTGGGCCATTATTCCCACTTTGTGTGGGATACGGTGGTGAAGATGCTGCCCCAGTGTCCGGAGGCGTCCCGGACAGCTCTCTCCCAGGCTGTTGCAGAGGGGAGAGACACAGCAAAGTTCATGATTCGTTGTGGCCAAGACACCGCCGACTCACTGTGCCAATCGAATGCAACGACGGTGACAATACGACGCCATGCCTGATTGAGGACAACTAGATTTTTGGAGGATGTCCAAACAGCAATTCAGGAAGATCTTCTGTCACAGCAGCGGGGAACGGTCCTCTCCCCGAACCTGTCCAGCCTCCACGTCTTTGTGTGGAGATTGAGCGGCGGCAGTTGATTCCTTTCGACTTACCTGCTGAAGTTTGTGATGCCATTCTGGTGGCCAGGTGTCCCTCCACTAAGATGGTATACGCCTGGAGGTCAAACAAGTTTGTGGCATGGTGCACAGCAAAGGCTGTGGATCCCCTTTCTGCCCCTCTTTCTGCGGTCCTTTTGTTCTGGGCACTATCAAAGGTTATATTTTTCAGCCATTTCGGCCTTTCTCAGGCTTTCTGATCAGCCCTCTCTTTTCAAGTCCCCTGTTGTAAATTGGCTTCTTAAAGGCATTACACACCTTTTCCCTCCTATTCCATTTGTGATGCCACAGTGTGACTTGAATCTGGTTCTTACTTACCTCATGTGGGCTCCTTGAGCCCCTTCACAACTGTCCTCTTCGTCTCTTGATCAGGAAGATTGCCTTCCTGGTTGTCATCACCTCCGCTAGGTGAGTGAGTGAGCTCCAGGCTCTTTCTCTTGCATACCTCCTTTTCTGTCGGTCCATCCGGACAAGGTTGTGCTCAGGCCCCGTCCTTCCTTTTTGCCAAAAGTTGTTACGGCCTTTCACATTGGGCAGACCATTACCTTACCCACCTTCTTTCCGCCTCCACATCCTTTCAGAGAGGAAGGAAAGTTCCACCGTCTGGACTCAAAACGTGCGCTCTCATTTTCATCTCAACCGCACACAACAGTTCCGGGTGGATGACCAACTCTTTGCTGGCTACGCTGGCACAGCTGTACACAAGAGGACTATCTTCAGCTGGTTCATCTTGTGTATCAAAACCTGTTAATCTTTGGCTAATAAAGAGCCTCAGGTGGACCTGCGTGCTCAATCCACTAGAGCAACTGCAGCCACTACTGCATTGGGACGTGGTGTCCCCCTGCAAGACATCTGTCAGGCTGCCATGTGGGCCTCGCTGCACACATTTACTAAGCATTATTGCCTGGACAGACTAGTCTGGAGAGACAGCTTCTTTGGCCGTTCTGTTATCCGGAACTTTCTGGTGTGATCTTGGTTCACAGACCCACCACCTGGGTTGGTATTGCTGGGGTATCTATTCTAAGGTAATAAATCTATCACTATGTGTTTCTTTCAGATGAACAAGTTACTTGCCTTCGGTAACAATATATCTGTAATAAACATTAATAGTGATAGATTGCTTACCACCCCAACCTGTAGTGTATGAATAAAAAAAAAAGTTCCTGAAGTGCAATAGGCCCCTGTCCATGGAGTGCCCTAAAGACTATACAAGAGGCCTTGAAGCAGATCCGCTGATGAATAGGCAGCCAATGGATGTCTCTAAGCGCCAGAGATGATGAAGCTGAGCGCATCCGAGAGAGGGCCAACTTGGCTGCCATATTCTGGATCCGCTGCAATTTCCTAATCAGGGAACTAGGGCCACCTAGAAGCAGTGCATTGCAGTAATCAAGCCTGCTGAGTATGATACTGCGCACTACTTCGGGTCTGGCCGAGGCTGGTAACATGGGGAGGATCTTACGCAGGGTTCGTAGCAGCATCATGCAGGTGCCAATAGTCTTGTTTACAAAGGCATCCAACTGTAGTTGTGGGCCGAAGATGACACCGAGGTTGCGAGCAGTATTCGCTGCTTCGACAGTGACCAAGATGGTTGGTGGCCAAAAGTCCACAGGCAGAGGACGAGGGATTTTATCCAATGAGCAGTGCAGCACCTCAGTCTTTGATCCATTAAACTGAAGGGAATTATGTCTCAGTCCGCAGTGGCTAGCATGCACCGATGAAAGGTCTCTGCAGAGACAGCATCGTTACCTTCAAAGGAGAAGATAAGCTGCATGTCATCGGCATAGTTTATTACAGAGATGCCGAAGGATTTAAACAGCCTAATCCGGGAACAAAGGTAAAGGTTAAACAAGATGGGGCTGATTGCCGCACCTTGAGGCACTCCTTGCCCCACCTTTCTGGTGCCGGACCTAAATAGAGGTAAGGCCACCACTTGATGCCTATTATGAAGGTAAGAGACCAGCCAGTCCCGAGCCGAGCCCACCACCCCATTCTCTTCCAATCTGTTGATTAGAGTAGAGTGGTTTACCATGTCGAAGGCGGCCCGACATG
Source organism: Lissotriton vulgaris (assembly GCF_964263255.1). Lineage (NCBI taxonomy): Eukaryota > Metazoa > Chordata > Amphibia > Caudata > Salamandridae > Lissotriton > Lissotriton vulgaris. Next base: position 36,020,541 of record NC_141687.1, on the reverse strand, counting down.
TCGAGCGAAGATCGTCCAGAACCACCACCAGTGCCGATTCCGTACCGTGAGCTGGCCGGAAACCAAACTGGGCTACATCTAAACAGGCATTAGCCTCTATAAAGCTAGACAGGGATTTGGTGACATATTTTTTCAAGATTTTGATTGGAAAGGGCAATAAAGAGATGGGCCTGTAGTTCGCAGGACAGAGAGGATCTAGTGTTGCTTTCTTCAGAAGTGGAGTTACCACTGCCCGTTTCCAACTATCAGGGACCATAGCAGAGCTGAGGGACTGGCAGCAGATAGAATAAAGAGGAGAAAAAAGCTCCTCTTGGAACAGCTTCTAAAACTTATGTGGCAACGGGTCCAAAGGAGAACCCGATGCGACACAGTTGGCCAAGTTACAAAAATCCTCATAGGATGGAAGAGGGAAGCTGGACAGCATTGGGTGAGCAGTAACTTCCCCGGTGTCGGCTGGAGTCAAAGTGGACAGTGGCTCAAATGTGGGCTGGATGTTAGAAGTACTAGGAGCAGAAAGACCGCTCAAGATAGTGGTAATCTTGTCCTCAAAGGTAGCGGCCAAGGAATCGCACAGTTCCTGTGAAGCAGGGATGCTTTTAGCGGCACAGGCAAGATTGGAAAGATTATTAACGATTTTAAAAAGAGTTTGTGACCTATTAGCTGCGTGTGCCAACGTATCCTTGAGGTACTTGGCTTTGGCACATTTTATCTGTGCTTTATAGCCCAGAAGAACAAGTTACTTACCTTCGGTAACGATATATCTGTAAGAAACATTAGTTAGTGTTAGATTCCTTACCTTAGAATATCCCCAGGCGTCAGTCTGGATCCGGAAACTTTTGCGTAGCAGTACCCTTGCGCGTCCGTAGGCGTCGTCTGCAGGCGTCTCCTGCGGCTCCGCGTCCGTCGTTGGCGCCGTGCGCCGTGATGACGTCGATGGAATATATAGACGCCGCCTCCGCGCGCTGACGTCAGTTCTTTGCACACAGCTTTTCCGCGCCAGAAGACGCAGAGCCATGAGAGAACCAACACTGGTGCCATTTGAAACTAGGGCCCTGAAAGGGATGTCCTTAACCCTAGGTATCAGTTCGCAGAACGGGGAGGATGGGTGGGTTCGGTAAGGAATCTAACACTAACTAATGTTTCTTACAGATATATCGTTACCGAAGGTAAGTAACTTGTTCATCTGAAAGAAACACGTTAGTGTTAGATTCCTTACCTTAGAATAGATACCCCAGCAATACCAACCCCGGTGGTGGGTCTGCGAACCAATACATTCCTACACCAGAAAGTCCTGGAGGACAGAATGGCCAAAGAAGCCATCCCTCCGGACTTGACTGTCTAGGCAGTAGTGCCTCGCAAATGTGTGCAGCGAGGCCCACGTAGCCGCTTGGCAAATGTCCTGCAAGGGGACTCCCCGGCCCAGGGCAGTAGTAGCCGCCGTGGCCCGAGTGGAATGGGCCCTCAGCCCAACAGGAGGCTCCTTCCGAGCCAAAGAGTAGCAGGCTTTGATGCAGAGAACGACCCACCGAGAGATGGTCCGTTTGTGTACCGCCCGTCCCTTCTTCGCACCCACGTAGCCAACAAACAGTTGGTCATCCACCCGGAACTGGCGTGTGCGATCCATGTAAAATGAAAGCGCACGTTTTGGGTCCAGACGGTGGAGCCGCTCTTCATCCTTTGAAGGATGCGGAGGCGGGAAGAAGGAAGGGAGGGTGATGGACTGCCCGATATGGAAAGCAGAAACTACTTTGGGCAGGAAAGAAGGTCTAGTCCTCAGAACCACCTTGTCAGGATGGATGGACAAGAAAGGAGGTTTGACAGAAAGAGCCTGGAGCTCACTCACCCTCCTGGCAGAGGTGATGGCAACCAGGAAAGCCGTCTTCAAAGTCAGGAGACGGAGAGGGCAAGAATGAAGGGGCTCAAAGGGAGCACACATCAAAATGGTTAGAACCAGGTTCAAGTCCCACTGAGGCATCACAAACGGAACAGGTGGATACATGTGTGTGATGCCCTTCAAGAATCTCGTTACAATTGGGGACTTGAACAAAGAAGGCTGATCAGGAAGCCTAAGAAAGGCTGAAAGGGCAGAAAGGTAGCCCTTGATAGTGCCCAGAGCAGAGCCCTGCTGGGCAAGAGAGAGAAGGATCAGAAGAACCTCGGAGAGAGGGGCAGAAAGAGGATCCACAGCCTTTGCTGTGCACCATGCCACAAACTTGTTCCACCGACAGGCGTATACCGACTTAGTGGAGGGACGCCTGGCTGCCAGAATCACATCACAGACTTCAGGAGGCAAGTCAAATGGCCTCAACTGTCGCCACTCAATCTCCAAGCATGGAGGTGGAGACTGGACAGGTTCGGGTGGAGGACCGTCCCCTGCTGCTGCGACAGAAGGTCCTCCTGAAGGGGCAGGCGGATTGGGGGACCGACTGACATGCTGAGTAGCTCGGGATACCAGTACCTTCAAGCCCAGTCCGGAGCCACAAGGATAACTTGGGCCCGGTCGCGCCTGATCTTCTTCAGCACTCTGGGCAGAAGTGGTATAGGCGGAAAGGCGTATAACAGACCGCAACTCCACTCGCGCCGAAAGGCGTCGCCGTGCGAGTGCCGTCTTGGAAACTCCAACGCGCAGAACTGATGACATTGCGCGTTCTCTTCTGTGGCGAATAGATCTAACCAAGGCTCTCCCCATTGCCAAAAGAGGCCTTGCGCCACGTCCGAGTTCAGACGCCATTCGTGATCCATCGAGCACCGACGGCCGAGTTCGTCCGCCCTGGCGTTCAGAGAACCTGCCAGGTGTTGAACCGTCAGAGTCACGCCCTGACGTTCCAGCCACTGCCAGAGGCGCAGAGCCTCCTGGCAAAGGGTCCACGACCCCACCCCGCCTTGTTTGTTGCAGTACCACATGGCGGTGGTGTTGTCCGTGAACACCTGCACCACACTCCCGTTGACAAAGGGGAGGAATGCCTTCAGTGCTAGACGAATCGCCCGCAGCTCCAACATGTTTATATGGAGCCGGAACTCCGCCGGAGACCAGATGCCTCTGATCTCCGCCTCTCCCAAGTGGCCTCCCCAGCCCTGGAGGGACGCGTCCGTCACGACAACGTGCTCCGGTTGGGGAAGGGAGAGGGACTTGCCCCTGACCCAATCGCGGTCCGTAAGCCACCACTGCAGTTGTCTCGCAGTGCCCTCCGAGATCAAGACGTGGTCGGACAAGTTGCCCTGATGCTGGGCCCACTGAAACTTCAGGTCCCACTGCAGAGCCCGCATCCGCCACCGGGCGTGATGCACCAGAAGGATGCAGGAAGCCATCAGCCCCAGCAGCCGCAGCGTCAACCTGACCGAAACCCGGGATAGCGGCTGAAAGATGGGAATCAACGCCTGAATATCCCGGATCCGCCGTTCCGGAGGATAAACCCGAAACTGCGCCGAGTCCAGAACCGCTCCGATGAAAAGGAGCTTTTGAGAGGGACACAGGTGTGATTTCGGCACATTGATGGAGAACCCCAGGCCGTGCAAGAGGTCTGCCGTCATCTGGAGGTGGTGGACGACTGTCTGGGGCGAGCCCGCCTTCAACAACCAGTCGTCTAGGTAGGGGAAGACTGAAACCCCTAACCTGCGCAGATGGGCTGCGACCACCGCCAACACCTTTGTGAACACCCGTGGGGCGCTGGTAAGGCCGAAGGGGAGCACGATAAACTGAAAGTGCTCCTGGCCTACCGTGAACCGCAGGTAACGCCGGTGGGCCGGCAGGACGGGGATGTGAAAATACGCATCCTGCAAGTCCAACGCTACCATCCAGTCTTGCGGGTCTAGGTCAGCCAAGACCTGAGCCAAAGTCAACATCTTGAACTTCTCCTTCCGGAGGAAGCCGTTGACGTTCCTTAGATCCAAGATAGGACGTAGGCCCCCTTTGTCCTTCTTGGGTACCAGAAAGTAGTGGGAATAGCAACCACGTCCTACTTCTGGCCCAGGAACGCGCTCGATGGCCCCCTTGGCCAAGAGGGCCGTAACTTCCTCCTGCAGAAGTTGCAAGTGGTCCCCCGACACACGGTGGTTCTGCGGTGGCATGGCTGGAGGAGTGGTCTCGAAGGGGAGGGAGTAGCCCCTTCGGACGATTTGCAGCACCCACCTGTCCGATGTGATCGTGCGCCAGCGGGCGTGGTGATGGCGAACCCTGCCACCCACTGGCATCACGTGGGCCTGAAAACACGGAGTAGGACGATTTTGAGGCAGATGCTGCGGGGGGAGATGTGGCCTGACCCCGCCGTTGACCCCGACCGCCTCCACGGCGGTTTCCACGGCCGCCACCGCGTTGAAATGATTGTTGCGGTGCGTGGCTGGCAGCACGTGTGGGGACGCCCCTTCCGTGGCCACGAAAGGAGCGAAACGAACCCGTTTGCTGGCGCTGGGTCGAGAGACCCAAGGACTTAGCCGTGACCCTGGAGTCCTTAAAGCGTTCCAGCGCGTGGTCCGCCTTGTCACCAAACAGGTGACAGCCATCGAACGGCATGTCCATCAAAGTATTCTGGACATCTGCCGAGAAGTTGGCGGATCTCAACCAGGCGTGGCGACGAATCGCCACCGTCGTGGACATCGCTCTGCCTAGCGAGTCGGTCGTATCAAGACCACATCGAATAGAATATCTAGCTGCATCTCGGCCCTCAGCTACAGCTTTGCCGAGTTTTGCCTGCACCTCCATGGGGCATTCTGGCAGCAGCTCCGCGACCGTATCCCACAGAGAGTGGGTGTAGCGGCCCAAGAGGCAAGCGGTGTTGCAAGACCGCAGTCCTAAACTCAGGGACGAGAAGACCTTCTTGCCATATTGGTCATACCTCTTGGATTCCCGATCGGGCGGGGCCGACGGGAATGCGGACTGGGAGGTGGAGACCTGGATCACCAGACTCTCAGGGGTGGGGTGGGTGGACAGGAACTTGGGGTCGTCCGGACAAGGACGGTGGCGTCTGGCCACGTTCCGATCAACAGGCGCACCTGAAGAGGGCCTGGACCAAGTGCCCAACAGAACGTCTGACAAGGCTTCGTTAAACGGCAGCAGAGGCTCCTGTGGGCATGACCGCGGTTTGAAGACCTCAGTGAGGATGTTAGGCCTCACGGCCGCGACGGGGAGCTCAAGGTTTAAGGCCTTGGCAGCCCTCATCAACACCACTGAATAGGCAGCTCCCTCCTCCGATGCCACGGAAGGAGGAGAGACAAAACCAGGGTTAGGAGAGTCATCCAAACCACTGGCGTCCCCCAAATCACCTGTCCAGTCCATGTCATACTGACACTCGCGTGACAGAGGGTCCTCAGACCCCTCCCAGCCCTCACCGTACTCCACATCATCACCATAGTCGGTGTCAACTATGTAGACCGGCTCCACGGGGTCGACAGGCCCCATCGGCGTCGAGCCCGGCGTCGGGCGACGCCGGTCCGACTCCGCGTCCGGATTCGGTGAGGGTATGGGGACGGCGCCGCCCGGAGCCGGCGCCGGAGCCCCGGTGCCGCCCGAAGCCGGCACCGAGGAACCGGCGTCGCGCGGGGGCGGCGTCGGGGGTAACCCCGATGGAATCGGCGCCGGATTGGATGGACGTCCATCCGGTGCCGACCCCGAAGGCCCTAGCGGCGCCGGAGTCGGCGCCGCCGGCGGCGCCGGTGTCGGAGCATCCGACGGCGTCGAGGTAGGGTCAGCTGAACCGCTAGGGCCCCCGGACGGGTTCACTGGGCCCGTAGGCGCCGTGGAACCCGCCGGAGAAGATAGGGCCCTCATGGCCATGAGGAACGCCTCTATCTCCTCAGGCGTCGCACCGTGCCCAGGGACCTGAGGGTATGGGGCAGGCCGCGCCGGCGACTCTCGCGGAGCCGCGGGGTTGGGGTCACCCGAACCCCCGGCCGCATCACGCGAGCGTCGGGGGGAGTCGGGGGTACGATGACGACGCCCCGACTTCTTGTGTCTCTTACCTGACGAACCCGACGAGTGATGTCGACTTCCGGAGCGCCCGGCGCGGCTCCGCGACCGCTCCCGCGACCGCTCCCTCGAACGCTCCCTGGACCTCCGGCCGGACCGAGACCGCTCTCGACGCGGGGCCGACACCCGGAGCTCGAGCAGCTTGCGGGACCGCTCCCGCCTAGTCTTGCTAGTCAGAGCCCGGCAATCGACGCAGGCGTCGACATCGTGGTCGGGGCCCAGGCACCGGAGACAGAGTCGGTGATGGTCCGTGACCGACATCGTGCGGTCACAACCGTCACAATTCTTGAAACCGGGCATCCTTACCAGGCACAAGATAGTAATTAACTAGAGAAAAACTTGGTCAAAAGACCGGGTACCGCTCTTCAGATCTGCGTCCACTGGCGCGGAAAAAAGAAGAACTGACGTCAGCGCGCGGAGGCGGCGTCTATATACTCCAGCGACGTCATCACGGCGCACGACGCCAACGACGGACGCGGAGCCGCAGGAGACGCCTGCAGACGACGCCTACCGACGCGCAAGGGTACTGCTACGCAAAAGTTTCCGGATCCAGACTGACGCCTGGGGATATTCTAAGGTAAGGAATCTAACACTAACGTGTTTCTTTCAGATGTGATTGTTTAAAAAGATGATTTTTATCTACCTCAGAATAGTGCTTCCTCCAGGTTCTTTCCGTTTGTCTACAACGTAGTTTCAGCTGGAAAAGTTCAATAGTGTACCAAGGGGCAGCGTGCTTGGATCTGTCCTTCACTTTCCTTAATGGAACAGTTTTATCTAAAGAATCTGTAATCTGTTGGCAAAGGCTCTGGTAGCTCTCCTCTACTTCTTTCTCCAAAGTAAAACCACAGGGAAGCAACGCAGGCAAGGTAGAGGATTTAAAAAATCTAGACCACTGTCTGCTAAGTTTAGTGTTACCTGTGCAATTATCTATGAAAGAGTCATTGGGAAGTTCTAGTGAAAATTGGACAAGGGCATGATCAGTCCAGCATTGAACGGTTATATCCCCGATCTTGACCCAAGTGTCTTCAGCAAAGACCAGATCCAGGATGTGACTCTTCAAATGAGTTTGGGAGAGCACCAGCGGCTGAAGGTGGATGTTACTGCAGGCCTGGCATAGATCTTTATACGCCGTATCCAGGAGGCCATTCAGCCAGAGATTAAAGTCTCCCAAAACCATGAGCCTAGCATGAGAGTTAGAAAGATCATAGCTGAGATCCACCAGATCAAGTGAGACTGTCGTGGCACTTCCAGGTGGCCTATAACAAAGCAGGCCTGAGTACAGGACCCCCTTATGACCTTTAAGCGAGAAGCCCATCAGTTCAATACCTTGAACGTTTTTGACCTCGAACTCTGTCAAGCCAAGTGTCTCCCTGAAAATAAACCCCACACCTCCTCCTCTGCCGCCCGCTCGAGGGTTATGCCTGATCTAGTATCCAGGGGGGCAGGTCAGCCCAAGCTCCAACCCCACTGTCAGCTCTTGTCCATGTCTCCGTAAGAACCAGCACATTCAGACCCTGAAGATCGATTAGGAGTGATATTTCCGAATTATGTTTACACAAGGGCCTGACATTGAGCAGACCACAGGATAACACCGTAGGACTATTGGTGGTTGCTGAAGGCTGGCTGGCCGAGCAGGATAGCTGGCCTACCTAAAAGAGTTCTTCCCTGGAATAGGCATATCGAGCAGGAGTAGGTTTGGCAGCATGGCTGGCGCTGGTTGCGGTCTGAGCGCGGACGGGCGCGGACGGGCTTGCCTCTGGTGCGCCTCTGGCGCGCTATCGGCGCGTGCGCTACGCGCTTGGATGTTCTGCATTATAAACACGGTAAGCGCGAGAGTCCTACGAGTCAACCTCTGGACCCGCGAGCAAGATGGCGCCTGAAAACCGGCACCTTCCTGGTTCCCACACCCAAGATGGCGGCCAAATCGCCGCGGCGCGGTTCAAGTAAGCCCTAAATCGGCCTAAATCCTGCAAATACGGGGTGAAAACCTTTTAAAGTGCGGGTAAGAACTAGAGATGATTTTTCACAGCTAAGGCGGCGAAAGTAGAAAATTCTGCAGCGCTATACAGCAGCAGCGCGATTATGCAATGGGGCTTCTTAAAAGATTAAACTGGTTGTTAGCTAAGAGAATTACAGAGTGAGCGTACGCGCTGCAGGTCAGGTAAGCAAAGTCTACCTGTGCATGGAGGGGATCCTGTTTTTGAATCCTTCTACAAGTGCGAGAGTCCTACGAGTCAACCTCTGGACCCGCGAGCAAGATGGCGCCTGAAAACCGGCACCTTCCTGGTTCCCACACCCAAGATGGCGACCAAATCGCCCAGGCGCGGTTCAAGTAAGCCCTAAATCGGCCTAAATCCCGCAAATGCGCGGTGGAAACCTTTTAAAGTGCGGGTAAGAACTAGAGATGATTTTGCACAGCAAAAGCGGCGCAAGTAGAAAATTCAGCAGCGCTATACAGCAGCAGCGCGATTATGCAATGGTGCTTTTAAAAGATTAAATTGGTTGTCAGCTAAGAGAATTACAGAGTGAGCGTACGCGCTGCAGGTCAGGTAAGCAAAGTCATTGTCTCCCCAAGATGATAAAGTCCGAAGAACAAGGGTAACGTCCCACAGAGTGATATATTTGGGACAAGGAGGGTTTAAAAACCCTCATGCTTCTCATAATCTTTTTAGTTAGAAGGCTTTGGCCAACTGAGATTCCGTTAATTAAAGAATGACTAGCTGAGATCGTGGATCTGTAAACATTAACAGTTCTGTAAGACAAACTTGAAGTAAAACGATCCGAAAGATAATTAATAACATTGACTAGATCAGTTGAAATGGAATCGTAACATCGTTGAATGCACCAGCGACCCCATTTGTTCCATGCCAGTCTATAAGCCTTTCTTGTGCCAGATGCCCATGATTCAGAAATGAGTTTGAAAGCAGTTGACGAAAGCCCAGGGATTCTCCATGTTCTCTTGAAATCTTCCATGCCGTCAGAGTTAGAAGGCCCTGCTCTACAAGGGGGTGTATGTGACCCTCTGGATCTAGAAGTATCTCCTTGAAAGAAGAGATTAAAATGGGAAAATCTACGCTCATTTCGAAGATGATTGGGAACCAAGCCTGAGATCTCCAAAGTGGAGTTATCACGACCATGCTCTGTTTGTACGTCGAGCATGAAGGAGAAGGCGAGGAAGCATTGCAAAAGGTGGGAACGCATAAGGCACTAATCCCCTCCAGTCTTGGAAAAAGGCATCCATCTTCAGAGCTTGAGGGTCTGGGCTCCAACTGAAGAATTCCTTCTGGTGAGTATTCAGATGGTCCGCAAACAGATCTGTTGTGAAGGGTCTCCATCTGGACTGGATGGATAGGAATACATGCCTGTTCAGTCTCCAATTGCTGGAGTCTCTGAAATTTCTCGAGTACCAGTCTGCTACCTCGTTCTTCAACCCAGGAATGTGTTCCGCAACAACTGAAATACCTCTGCTCAAGCAATAGCCCCACAGGCCCTTCATTAAGTCTGTTAGATCTTTGGAATTAAGTCGTCCTAGTTTGCTGACATAACGAACTGCGGACACATTGTCCATTCGTAAAGTTACACAGCATTTCATTTAATTCTGAGTGAAACAACGAATCGCAAATGAACCTGCTAGTAATTCCAAGCAGTTGATATGCAATTCCTTCTCTTGCGGAGTCCAGCGACCCCCTGTTGACGAGTTCCCACATCTCGCTCCCCATCCTTCTAAACTCGCATCTGATTCTATTATCAGATCCGGTTCCTCCCCAAAAATGGCTCTCCTGTTCCATGCCTCCACATTTTTCTACCACCAAAGGATTTCGATTCTCGACTCCTGGTATAGAGAGACCAACTGGGAGTAGGATTGGTTGGATCTCAAGGATCCTGCCTTTAATCTTTGAAGTGCCCGGTAGTGTGACAGACCCGGGAGGATCGCTTGAATCGTTGAGATAAATGATCAGTCTCACTCCCCTTTGTCTTAGCCAAGCGGTAACGGGTCGGAGTACCGTGGTAAAGCACCAAGGGGCGGAAGATAGACCAAAAGGAAGGCTGCAAAACGGATACAGGCGCCCTTCCCATGTGAATTGAAGAAACTTCTGATGGGGTTTCCAGATTGGTATTGTCAGGTAAGCGTCTTTTTTTTTCTTTTTTTTCTGAGTTCCTTCCTCACTTTCCTTACTTTGTCACTGGGAAGACGTAGTTCTGTCTTCACAATGTCTACCAAGAAACCCAGAAACTGTGTTTGTTGGGATACATTAATAGAATGGCACATTATCATCATCATCAAATGTTTTTTTTGGCTAACATAGTAATGATAAAAACATACATGTACAAATTGATCACCCAGACCGTACAAAGCACATCACTAATAAACTCACTGTCATACAATTCATATGAAATTACAAGTTATCCTATTCTCTAGTACTCAGTTTAACCGTAGCCAAAGATGAAAGATGTCAAAGGGTAGACTGCCAACAGAAATACAGGTGTGCAGCTCATTAAAATATCACTTTTCAGGAATGGTAATATCCATTTTTGGCACAAGGGGCTATAAACTTTAACCTACAAAACTTTCCATAGTTAGGCATCTTGCTCCCTAACCAGAGCCTTCTTACTCTATTAGCCGACCAGACACCTAAATCTTGACGGTTAGGCACTTTTTTAAATACAGATATTTTAGGAATGGTCGGAGAGGGTTTAGGATCATGCATCTGAGGTAGTGCCTAGTCATTCATTTTGGACTTTTACGGCTTTATAAACAGATTGATTTGTTGATGGATTGAAGACCCCTGCCTTTGGCACTCTCTTCTTCTAAATCTTCGCTTTGTACCTATTTGCTTATGAATCCTAAAACTATTAACTGGCTTGTAATTTTCTCCCCTTCTCAATCCCAACCTTTCTCTTTCTTTGTTAACACCAGGAAGTGGTTATCTTGCATCTAAAGCACAATCAAATACAAACTAAAGGGCCGATTATGATGGAGGACGGACCTGAGTCCGTCCGCCACCATAGAGTAGGAGGGACTGTCCGCAGGGCTGCGGAGGTCTCTCCATGCAGATTAGGATGTGACCGCCAGGGTGGCGGTCACATCCTCAATCATTAACATTGCATCGGGTGCAGCTTCAAGCTGCACCCGCCGCAATGTTAAAAAAGCATGCACGGCATTTGCGTGCAGAAAGCAGCAGGCACCATGCGGTGCCCGCCGCTTTGTCCACGCAAATGCAGGGAGGTACCATAGGTACCCCCCATGTGCACCCACCACCGTCCCGTCACTAAGGGGGCTCGCAACGGGCCCCCGAAGGCAATCTCCGTATGCTTTTCCACGGCGGAAAAGCTGCCGTGGAAAAGCATATGTTTTCCGCTATCCTAATATGGCTGGCGGTGTCTGACAGACACTGCCAGCCATGTTAGAGCTTTTGCGCCGCGGTCGGAAGGCGACAGCGGCGGAAAAGCAGAGGACGGATTTTGAGACCCACCACCATCCTTATTTGGCGGTGGGTCTTCTGTGCCCCCGCAGAGGTTTTCCCGCATCCTCCGGGCCGGCGGTGGCTTCCGCTGGCCCGGAAGATGCGGGAAAACCGTGATCCTAATCAGGCGCCAAATACTGAATAAATAATACACAAAATGATTTGTCAAAGGTTGGTGGAGCTGCTGTCAATGTCAGCCCCTGTTTTGATGACGAAAGCATACAACCAAGGAGTTCCTCATCATGTTGCAGGGAAGAACATTTCCACATTTCATTCCTTAAAGAGTGTTAAAAGTACAAGGCAAGTACAGGCTAAAAATGCCAATTTAGATCACATTGTGCTCCAACCAGCAATTCGGAAAAATAGAAGGTTTGCCAGAATCTCACCTTGCTTTCTCATCCAGAAAAGTGTATGGCTTCTGAGGAACTCCTTGTCGGAGGGCAGTACCATCCTTCCCTGCGGGTGTTGTCCTCCCTGATGGAGTGTATCTTGCATCCTTGCCTGGTGTGACGCTCTTCACAATAAACCTTGTTGGCACCATCTTGCCTGAAGTTGATGACATTGGACTGACTGGGGTCAATGGCTCTTCATTGGTTGGTGACACTGGGGAGGGGGGCAAGGGTACTGGAGAGGGTGTGCTGGGTGGCATGGAAATAAAAGAGGTGACCATATAGGTAGGTGCAGGTGACGTGGATCCTTTATGGGTAGTTGGCAATGGGGGAGGAGAAATTGAAGATGGTGGAACTGGTGGGATGTCCCGTGTGGGAGAAATGGATAAAGGTTTAGGGAGTGTCACTAGTGGAGGTGAAGCACCTGGAGAAGATACAAGAGTGACTGAAGGTGCAGGCGATGTTAAACCAGGTAACGTTACTAACTCCTCTGGGACAGGCAATATTTTAGCGTTTTGCACACTGGACACAGGCATGGGTTTTGGGGTCACAGTTAGCTGTGAAAAAGAAGGGGGTGGAGGGGGCATTCTGCCAGGGGACATTGGAACTTCTGAGGGTATAGACACAGTGACTGAAGAAAGACGGGGTGTAGGAATTGTGGTCTGAATAGTAGAGGTTGGGGAAAGCAATGGCGAAGAAGTGCTCTGAGGAGACACTGAGTAAATCTCCTCTGTATCAGTGGAAGGCACATTTCTGACTACAGCTGGAAAATGGGATGTTGTAACTTTGTAAGGAGTTGGAGGTTGAATGACAGAAGAGCCACCAATAGTGGATACTGCCTCTGGCAGAGAAGGGGTTGAACCCATTCTGGGTGTGGTTGGTGGAGTGGCAATAATACCACGGTGCTTTCTTGGTGGTGTTGGTGGCGGTGGGCCTTTAGCAAGCCGAGGGACTTGAGCCTGGGCAGCTTGGCTAGGTTCAGCAGGCCGCAAAGCTGTTGATGGTCTTTTTTCTGATGTCACAGATTCTGAGGTGGTTCTTCTGGTTGTCGGAGTTACCTTAGAATCTAAAAGGAAAAACAAAGCTAACATAAACTTGTTACCTTCACCATGTAATGACAATGATCTCCTCTTTAGATTCAGTCCATATAAATGTACTTATTAGAAAGCCATCTGTCATGCTGAAGAAAAAGGGTACTGAAGGCAGCCTTAAAGATGACACAAAATCCTGGTTAGACCCAAGAGAGAAAAATCAAACATTTCTTAAAATAAACCTTGCCTTGTCTTTTGGTAATGAAGTGTGAATTAAAACGAACATTAAAATAGTCCACAAATAATGAATGTAAAGTTCAGACCTATTAAAGAAAAATTGAAGGTATATGTAATAAGGATTAACCACAAAGGATTTAATGAAAATAATGACAAAGGAGAGGTAGAGAAAAAGTCATTGTAGAGATAATGACACCTTAACTAGATGTGCTACAATGGTTTAAAATAAGGCATGAATAAAATGTATTTACTTGGTATAAACATGCCAAAGGCCCTGACTTTGCAGCAGAATTCAAAGAAAATAGTAATTTGTGCCAGTTGTTCAGCAACAGAGCACCAAGATCTTCACTAGAAGATCATAGCATTCCTAGCGTGCTGACATAAGCTGGTTGGGTTTGATTGAGTAGATGCTCAACACTTTGATGTTGTTATTACAAACGATTTCCATTGTGGTTTGACACAGACCAGTCTGATATTCAGGCGGAGGTTATGAACTTGTTATGTTATGTGAATTTGTATAATGCATAACTTACCCGCGAGGGAATCCTGGGGCTGAAGCAGGAGCTGTATGCGCACAGACAAGGTCATGGCTAGAAGAAGAGCCAGGTCTTCAGTTTAATGTGAAATTCAAGGACTAAGGAGGAGGTTCTGATGTGAAGGGGCAGGTCATTCCAGGCTTTAGGGGAGAGGTAGGAGAAGGCACAACCGTCGAATCTTGTTCTGCATATGATGGGGGAGTGTGCCAGTAGGAGAGGAGTCCGGGAGGTGAGAAGTTTCCTGTAGGTCTTTGGAAGTCAATGCAGTTGTTGAGGTACATGGGACCAATGTTATATAAGCGTTTGTATGTGTTTGTAAGGAGTTTAATGAGTGCTCGTTTTTTGGATTGGGAGATGTTTGAGCTCTTAGATATGCGGCGTAATGAGAGTAAGTCTTTTTTTTTCATTTACATCTAAATCTTTTTAAGGGTGGGAGGTTAAGAGTGGGCCTGGCTGCAGAGTTTTGTCAGAGTATTCTGGTCGGTGGAGCATTGATGCCATCATAGAGTGCATTGCCTTAGTCCAGCGTGTTGGTGATGAGGGCTTGGGTGACGCTTCTGTGAGTGTTGGTGGGGAGCCATTTAAAGACCTTCTTGTGCATCTTGAATGTGTAGAAGGAGGAGACAGAGACTACATTCACATGTTCGGTCATGGTAAGTTGGTTCTGAGGTTCTTTGCGTGAGTTGCAGTGAGGGGTGTGGGTCTAAGTTCGTCAGACCACCAGGTGGAGTTATCTGGTGAACAGTACTACTCCCGCTTAGTCTGTTTTGAGCTTGGGGTCAGTTGGTTTTCATCCGTCTAGTGACTTCGGTCATGCAGGTGGGGCAATTGGTTTGGGTGTTTGGTGTCTTGTTAGAAAGGGAGAGAATAACCTCGGTGTATTCAGCGTTGGATGTGATCTTGAGTTAGTAAGCGTGGATGCCACTGGCTTATGGGGTCATTTAGGAGTTGTCATCTTCTTACACTTTTTTTGAAGAATGTTTTACCAGTTTTTTGTCGTTGAAATACTATCAAGCAAGGACTTCGTTGGCATTCTAGTTTCCTCAGTCACATGTGAAACATCTAGAAACAAAAAGGCACACTCACCCTCCTGAACATAGAAGCAGGGCAAAGGCCCAACCTGGCTTACCTACTTAACTCAGAAGCAATCCCTGGGGTCCTCTTTGCTCTCTCAGCCAGATCACATTTAAGAATTTCCACACAGCAGGCGCACAGAGAAGAACATTGTTGGAAAGTGGGTTACTGGTAGGGGCAAATGTAGGTCTACCACTGGCAATAGGGCCACTAACACATGGTAGGACTCAGCATAGGTCTTAGAAAATGATTCCAATGCTCAACCCCTGGTAACATTGCTGTGAGCAGACAGGCTTAACTTCAAAGACAGGTATGTGAATCATTTAAAAACACCATGTCAGTAAATAATTAAGACACAACACATAATAAAACTCCAACACCAATTTATAAAAATAGGAAATATTTGTATCTTTAAAGTGACACCAAAACGACAACAATCCAATGCAAGGAACCAGAGAGATGAATTTGTAAAGATTTAAAATAATATAGCACTTAGAAGATTATAGTACCATATTGTGATACCTGCACACGATAGACCGGGCCAAAGTCAAAGTTTCAGGCCGAGCGCAATTGAGCCCTGAGCGGCTACAGCTAGCGGCAGGTCCCGGTCTCAGTTTCTACCTTCACACTTAGAAACTTTTCTGGAGCTTTTCTTCTCGAGGCCCCTCGAAGCTCCCAGCCAGTCTGGATTCGGTAAGGGTTCGCAGGCTTGACTTGTGATGAGGTCCCGGTCAACTTCCCTGGAGCGGACTTAGAAAATTTCTCAAGATCGCTTCAGCGGGGCAACCCTGGAATCCAGGCCAGCATGCAATGGAAGGCAGGTGGCTCGGCGTTTGCAGTTGCTCCAGTTCACCTTTTCTACGAGAGGATTTAGAAACTTTTCTGGAGCTTTTTCCCGCTGGGTCTCTCGATGCTCCTCATGTAGCCGGATCCGGTGAGTGTTCGCCGGCTTCAGATTTCTTCTAGTCCCGGTCAATCTCCGGAAGTTGGAGCAATGGAGCTTTTAGCGGGACAAACCTGGCCGGCTTGGCCGGCTCACGGTTGAAGGCAGGCGGACTGGCTGGCCAGGTTGAGTCGGTCCCTCTATGGTGCTTTTTTTCAAAGATGCTCCAAAGTTCTCCAAACTTCTTGAACTTCTTCCTGAGGTTCCTCAAGGGGTCCCAAAGTGTCTTAAACTCACTCCAAGGGTCTGGATGCTCCAAGATGGTACTTGAAAGTTGAGGACTTCAGTTCCTTCAATCCACTGGTACAAAACCCTAACAAATCCACTGATGGTTCTCCAAGGTGTAGATTTAGTTGGCGATGTTCCACATGAGCTCTTTTAACCTGTAGCTTTCAGGGAGTCCACTCTTTAGTTCTTTTCCAGCAAGATAATCCACAGGGCTGTAGTTTCATAAGGTGCAGTCTTCAGAGGTCAGTCCTTAGAAATCTTTGCACAACAAAACTTCTCAACAGGGCACTTCTTGCTTCAGTAGGTTTCAAGAAGCAGATCTGGAGGGCTCTGCCTCTCTCAGATACTTATTCCAAATTCTCTGGGTCAAGCAGGAGGTCACTTCTGACCAATGGGAGCAGGGTAACTCCTCCAAGATATGATCACATCCTGTAGAGTGTGGCATTATTTTGTCCCAGAGTGCTGATTTTCCAGCAAGGAGGTAAGAGCTAGCTAAACACACCCATAGGATGGCTAATTTACTTAGACTCTCCCCCCTGCATTTTCTCATACCTTCCTTAATCCTGCCATCTGCCTAAGGTGGGAAGTTCAGAGTTGAAAATGACACTGTTCTCTGCTCTCCTTTTTTGAAGAACATAGTTTATGACTTCTCCCCCTGGCCTGGCATTCCTAAGGAACAGCACACTGCCCTGCCAGCAGAGCTGGTTGACCCCACGGGATCTTTATCACCTATGCAAGATAGCCTGGCTAATCCACTTAACTCTGACCAATCGGGGCAGACCACTGGAAGGCTGAATTTGGACTTACAAACATAAAAGTCTTATAACTTCTTGTATGTACACTTTAGGAGAAATTCAACAATATGATATGGTTGGATTTATTAATACCATTTTGGGGAGTCTTTGAATGGTATTTCTAGCCCTCTCCTATCAAGAGTTATTCATCAATAAAGTCCTACAATGTTAACCTATGTATCAGGGAATTTGCAATTAGAAAAAAGCCTTGGGGCATTGTTCCAGCACCAGGACCCAGCTTATATCTACAGGACCCCCACCCCAGGTGCAAAGAGGGGAGACTTTAGGGGTTCTGAATCTGTAGAAATATTGCAGATCCACACTCTACAGTGCTCCTAGCAACAAAGTCTAATTTGAGCAGCACTTTACCACAATGTGGGGAGTGAAATGTGAAATTTCACTTTATCCAGGGATATAGAAACTCATTTTATAAGGGTGTACCTTATACATACCTGACCCCCCAGCCCTGGGCAGTCCTGGCACGCAGGGCTGTTTTTAAACTGACGTCAGGTTTCAGTCGTGCGCACATGCAAGTGCAGAAAAAGGCTGCTGGCCTCTAAACTGCCATGCCCCAGTGTACCAGGGACTTCTAGGTAGTTTCAATCCCCCTGCCCTATTATATACTAGGGGCCTAAAGGGGAGGTCATGCCAATCACAAGGGTACCCCACCATACCATTGTGTACCCTAGTGTATGTAGGTGTTTTAACTGTATTCTAAGGAGTCTCTTTCAGCATAGCACTGACCCTGGGCCTGGTTAGGCAGAGCCCAGGGTCAGTCAAAATCAGTTACCACCAGTACCATTAAGCAAAAGGTTGGGGGGGGGTGCCCAGGGCACAGGATGACTTTGCAACACACATGAGGCAAGGTTTCCCCACTGGTCTCCAGTTCTGGACCTCTGGTAACAGGAGGCAGGTGCCCTCTTCCTTCAGGAGTCAAGGTCTTCTAGTTCCAGACCTGTTAAAAGGAAAGTGGCACCAGGAAGGTACTTATTAGTTGAACAGAGGGGTTCTATTTATGCGATGCTCAAGCCACAAACTGCTAACTAGGGTTATTCCTACTTTTACAGCTCCCAGACCAATCAAGTGAGTTTTGATTTACTATCACTAAGACTTTGTGTGGGATGTTCTAGAAATCCATCATGGGGGAAAATCCAATATTTGTGTGAACGTTTCTGCTTTGTGACCTCCAACACACCAAAGAGCTTCCTGGAGGAGGTCCAGAACAATCAGATGTGATCAGATGATGCGCCTGTGTCTAGGAGTCTCCAGTTGGTTCCAGAGTTACAAAGAGAATTCACACCTTCCCATCAGGACAAATGCTTCTCAAAAGTCATGGGTCTAGGTGATAAATCACACTGTAGGCAAGATATCACAGTGAGTTCATGGCACACTCCTAGCCTACTAACCTCTAGCATGCTTTGCAAGTCACAATTTTGAACGAAGGAAAGGTCAGTATACCATTTAACCATTAATAAATCGAGTACCATTAAACTGGGTAACACTGAGCTACCCGTAAAGTCTGTTATTTACAACGCTTAAAATCCCCCAAATTATGGAGTCACTCAAGCACTATCTATACAAATATTATTATTATCCCTTTCTTGAAAATTATATCAACTTGGACTTTAATTCTAAGGCAAACCGTGGACATATGGTTGCATATTGGAAAAGGCTTGTTTGCTCTTTCAGTCTTACTGTATACTTTAAAAAAACACTTTTTTTGCTTAACTTCTTACAGTGCCATACATACATACTACGTCACCTTAAATGGGTACATGAGCAGAAGCATTATAGTAAACATCACAGACGTCGTACATATCGTTCATATTGGAAAAACAACATTCATGTTACGAGTCAGCTTTGACCACTTGTTTCAGTTCGACGCAGGAGTTGGCGTAAACCACTTGTTACAGTTCGACGCAGGAGTTGGCGTAAACCACTTGTTACAGTTCGACGCAGGTGTATATCGTTTTATAATCCTGTTCAACCCATTTCAATGTTCATTATTTCCTGTGTACCAATATCGCTCCTAATAGGGAACAAGTGACATATGCGTTCAGTGGGATTCCTCTGAAGAGTTGCGTGTACGTCAGTGGTCCCTCAGAGGTTGCCAGGTATCACGAGGCCTAAATGTGGAAGGCTGTAATGCAGAATAGAGTTTGCTATTTGTATCACAGAAAATCAAACTTCTAATCCATTTCTCTACTGTGGGTGTGTGCTTGCTTCCCCAGTGTAAAGCAAATTCTCTGTTGGCAAGGAGTAATGCTATCGCGACAAACGGGCGGGATGTTTTCGGTATGCTGAGAACATGTCCCAGCAATGCCAGTAGGGAAAATGGTTCAATTTGCAGTTAGTCATACGTGCGAGTTCTACAAAAATGCCCCTCCAATATGTGGCTATCCTACTACAGGTCCAAATCATATGTGCAAAGTCCGCTGTGGAGGTTTACCACTTAGGGCAGCTCGCAAAGTGGGTGGGGTCAATGCAAGCCATCACTGCTGGTGTGGCATAGATTCTCCGTTAGGGTTTTTAGTGCATTATTATTATTCATATCAAGTAATGGAGAGCTGTTTCATTATTTTAGAAGAAATTGCATAAGACATATACTTTTGGTATTTTAGGACATAACGATCCGCCTGCTCAAATTCAAATTTATCCTTGAAAGTTTAAGCTAAGTGTTTAGAGTAAACTTCACCTTTTTATGCAATATGTGTCCTAAGACTTAAAGGACAATCCTGGGTAACCTGGATTCTGATCAATATATACTTAGGAATTATAGAAAAGACATTTGGAAAGAAAAACTAGATTTAATAGAGAAACAACCGAATGAGAGTTAATTGATTTCAAAGCAAAACACATCACCATCAATTCTGAATACAAATAGACCAGGCAAAACTCATGACGATAATTGTGTCAATAAAGTTAATCAGGGAAAATGGATAGATATATCAAATCAATCTGCCTAATTTAGGAAGGGGATTGTCAGAAACATCTTTTGTCCATTCTTCGAATCTGCCACCACTAGAGGGCGCCAACTCCCTTCACCATATTTTAGGATAGAGAGAAATGTAGCGGCTTTGGGCAGCTGCAGGCAGAATGGGAGTCCTAGCCCACATGGGCTCCAGTGACAACCTTCAAGAATTACACATGATATTGGTTGCAGTTGTTTGCACCCTGTCTAGTTCAGTGCTTGACAAAGCATTGCCCAGGTTCTTCGAATGGTTCGATTTTGCAGCCAGCGGACTGACAGTAGGCGCTGGCTTTGCTAAACATCGACAAAAAGGCAAATGCCTGGTTGTTGTTAGAGGAACTTTCAATAAGGGTAGCAGCCGGGGTTTTTTCTCCTTTGTTCATGCAGGATTCACACAAAATGCGGTTCATAAGGCAATATTTGGGCAGGTGTTCTCCTTACTGTACCCATTTCCTCAGAATTAAGCAGTATGTCCATTTTATTGACTAAAGCGCAGCATTTGGAGGCGTATACAGGGACTTGTCGTATATAGTAGGCTTCTTAAAGCTATCAGAGTTATGGACAGCTATACTTAGGCGCAACTAAAATGTCGCTCATAGTTATTTTAATCTGACTCCGTTAAAGTGTGAGGGGTCTGTAGCCTGGGTATGTTCTTGTGACCCTGTGGTTTAGCTTCTATAAAGCAGACCTGGGACCTGCCGCTGCAAAATCAAAGGATTTCTCCCCATAAAAACTGATGGGCAGCAATGAGCAGCAAAATACAGATGCCACTGCAAAGGCCACTCAACACATTACATGGTTATAGCCAGACCAACGCGGTGTAGTTGTACAGTAGTCAAAAAATGTTTCATTTTTTTCTAAAAAAACCTGAGCCTGGGCGTGCTGGAAGATAGGGCAGGCAGCCACAGACGAGACATATAATTATAAATATTTAGGCTTTTGGTTATCAGATCTTATGACCCCCACAGCACTCCCCATCTGCAAAGTCATCCTTGCACAATTCGTGCAGCGATTTCAGCTGTGGGATATCTGATTTCCTTGTCAAATGTCATTCCTGTCAGGACAGACTCCGATGGAGGAAACTATTCAATATTCTCCATTCCACAAGGAACTTCCAATTAAGGTGGAAGTTTGGGTTTTCATGACAGAATCTTGCAAATAAGGTATCCAAAATACTGCTCTGTCATCGCCTAGAAAGGGTGGATTAAGGCTCGCTTAACAAACTTGGGCCTGATTTACTACTCCTATTTACAAAGAAGAGATATGCAATTTGCACAGACTGCTTCCTAATGTATTAATCGATCACACTGCAAATTGTACACTTGCAGGGGGCGACAGAATAATCTGCCTAATGTATATCAATACAGTGTTTTTTTAAAGTTTTTTAAGAGTTTTATGTAGCGTGAACTTTACTCATATCAGGTATCAGAACAATAGCACCAGTTGAATTACATGAGGACACATTCATTTTTTTGTTGGGCACAGGGAGATTAGGGCCAGATGTAGGTCACCAAATACCGGTCGGTAACGGCCGATTTCGGCAGTTACCGACCGGTATTTGGTGATTGAGATGTAGGGGGCCTATGTTTGACAGAATCAGTAAATTTACTGATTCTGTAAAATACCGAGTCGGTATATTTACCGAATCGGTAAATCTATATGTAGGTGGCACAGGAAACAGTGCCACAGGCCCCTAAGAATTTGTTATTTATCATGTAATACTATTGCATGGTAAATACCGAATTCCTGTGTACATGCACATCTGTGCATGTACACCTGTGCCATGTGACACACATACATGCCCTCAGGGCATGTATGTGTGCCACATGGACATGCCCTCAGGGCATGTATGTGTGCCACATGGCACACAAGCCTGAATCAGGGGTGCAACAGGGTGTCAAAGTGACACCCTGTCACCTAAGTAAGGGCCAGATGTAGGTAAATTAGATTTACCGATTTTTAATTACCGAAATTTACCGATTCGGTAATAAAAAATCGGCAAATCTAAAGTGTGGATATGTAGGTATATCCAGATGTTAAAATACCGAATCTTTAACAATCGGTATTTACCGATTCTGTAAATACAGAATCGGTAATGCCCATTCATTCCTATGGGCTTTAAAGCCCATAGGAATGAATGGGCATTACCGATTCGGTATTTAACGAATCGGTAAATACCGATTCACACAAGGGTGCAGGGGGTGTCACATTGACACCCTCTGGCACCCCCAAAACAGGCACAGGTGCCATGTGGCAGGCATACCTGCCCTAAGGGCAGGTCTGCCTGTCACATGGCATAGGTGTGCATGCACACATGTGCATGCACACCTGAATCGGTATTTTACCATCAAATTGGATTTGATGGTAAAATACCGATTCGTTAAGGCTCCTGGGACTCTGAAGAGTCCCACCTACATCGGAGAATTACCGAATCGGTAAAAATACAGATTCGGTATTTTACAGAATCGGTAAATTTACAGAATCGGTAAATTTACCGATTCTGTAAAATTGAGCCCCTATATACCATTTCAGGTATACCGGTCGGTAACGGCCGAAAATACTGATTTTCGGCCGTTACCGACCGACCTACATCGGGCCCCAAATTCGGTAATTTTACCGAATCGGTATTTACCGATTCGGTAATTGACATTGGTTCCTATGGGCCTCAAGGCCCATAGGAATCAATGGCTATTACCGAATCGGTAAATACTGATTCAGTAATTACCGAATGTTACAGATTCGGTAAAAAATTCGGTTAAAATACCTACATAGCATTTACCAATTTGTAAATACCGAATCGGTAAAATTCGGTATTTACAAATCGGTAAATGCCATTTACCTACATCTGGCCCTAAGTGATTTGCCCAGAATCACAGGATGTTCAGCGTTGTTGCCAAGACTCAAACTCAGTTCCCCAGATTCGAGTGCGACCACCCGAGCAGTTAGGCCAACTCCTCTTCTTGCAGTTTGCGATCCCCTGTGATTAGCTGCAAATGCAGGGATAGAGGCATGTAAGGCTTAGCCACTTCTGTCCCATTTGCATATTCAAACAAGAAACTTTTATTTAAAAAAGTACCATGTATCCAATAAAGGGACCAATGCTGGTACAAAAAAAAATAGTTTCCCATTTGAGAAGACACTAATACATTCCTGTAGGGGTCACAAATAGGTTCCTTTCATGCCCTGTACTATTTGCAATTTTGACAGGGTTGCGAATGTTCGTTCACAACTCAGAAAGGCCTGGTTATAAATGTGGTAGTAATCTTAGAACAGTAAAACAATGATAGATGATGTAGAATAGCATTCCAAGATGGACACCATGTTATCAATTGGCGAGCTGAGAAAGGATAATGTTACTTACACAGAAAGCATCTGTTCTTGGCAAGTAGAGCTGCAGATGTATGTATGTATGTATGTAAATGTATAGGCATTTATATAGCGCACTACTTACCCGTAGGGTCCTAAGGCGCTTCGACCGCTGCGAAACCCTTCCTGGCTTCCCTGAGAGATGGTCCCTTAATGGGTATCTCCAGGGTGAGACCAGGCATCCCCGGCGGTCTGGTGGGGCCGTTAGTGAAGATGAGGCAAGCTAATGCCCAGAGTTGCCGAGTGTGATCGCTGATCAGAGTGGGCACCGAGGCGAGAGAATTATCGAGTCCGCTGACCCTGGTCCAGAAACCTGCCGCGCCGGGAATCGAACCCTGGTCCCGGGCCGTCCTCTGCTCTCGGGTCTGCCGCCTCTAACCAGTGAGCCACACTACAGATCAACATGCTTTGCATACTCCTGCCATCTAGTGCTGGGTTAGGATGTTTGCAAGCTGTTTTTCTTTGAAGTCTTTCCAGTCATGAGGTAGGTTACTCCTTCTTTCGGTGATAGTGCACATGGGCATTGACTCCATTGTTGCACAAGTTACTACTTGTGTAACGATATATCTGTAAGAGACATTAGTTAGTGATAGATTCCTTACCTTAGAATATCCCCAGGCGTCAGACTGGATCCGGAAAGTTTTGCGTAGCAGTACCCTTGCGCATCGGTAGGCGTCGTCTGCGGCTCCGCGTCCGTCGTCGGCGTCGTGGGCGCCGTGATGACGTCGTCGGAGTACTTAGACGCCGCCTCCGCGTGCTGACGTCAGTTCTTAGCCACAGCTTTTCCGCGCCAGAAGCGCAGAGCCATGACAAAAACCGACACTGGTGCCATGAAACTAGGGCCCTGAAAGGGGATGACCTTAACCCTAGATATCGGTTCGCAGAACGGGGAGGATGGGTGGGCGGTAAGGAATCTATCACTAACTAATGTCTCTTACAGATATATCGTTACACAAGTAGTAACTTGTGCATCTGAAAGAGACACGTTAGTGATAGATTCCTTACCTTAGAATAGATACCCCAGCAATACCATCCCCGTGGTGGTGGGTCTGCGAACCAACATTTACACCAGAAAGTCCTGGAGAACGGAGCGGCCAAAGTAGCCGTCTCTCCGGACTTGACTATCCAGGCAGTAGTGCCTAGCAAACGTGTGCAACGAGGCCTACGTAGCTACCTGGCAAATGTCCTGCAAGGGCACACCTCGGCCCAAGGCAGTTGTAGTGGCCGTGGCTCGAGTGGAATGAGCCCGCAGCCCAACAGGTGGTTCCTTCTTAGCCAAGGAGTAACACGCCTGGATGCACATGATAATCCATCGAGAAATGGTCCTCTTGTGCACCGCTTTCCCTTTCTTAGCGCCCGCGTACCCAACAAAGAGCTGATCATCCACCCGGAACTGGCGTGTGCGATCCAGATAGAACGAGAGCGCACGTTTTGGGTCCAGACGGTGGAGCCTCTCCTCCTCTCTCGAGGGGTGCGGAGGCGGAAAGAAGGTGGGCAATGTGATGGACTGCCCAATGTGGAAGGCCGTGACCACCTTTGGCAAGAAGGAGGGCCTAGTCCTCAAAACAACCTTGTCCGGATGGACTGAAAGGAAAGGAGGCTTACAAGAGAGGGCCTGGAGCTCACTCACTCTCCTGGCAGAGGTGATGGCTACCAGGAAGGCAGTCTTCAAAGAAAGAAGGCGAAGCGGACCGTTATGAAGTGGCTCAAAGGGAGCGCACATCAGAAAGGTCAGAACCAGGTTCAAGTCCCACTGAGGCATCACGAAAGGAACAGGAGGAAAGGTATGAGTGATGCCCTTCAGAAATCTGTTAACTATGGGGGACTTGAACAAAGAAGGTTGGTCAGGCAGCCTCAGAAAGGCTGAAAGAGCCGAAAGATAGCCCTTGATAGTGCCCAGAGCAGAGCCCTGCTGGGCAAGAGAAAGAAGGAAGAGAAGAATCTCAGAGAGAGGGGCATTGAGAGGATCACAGCCTTTGCTGTGCACCATGCCACAAATTTGTTCCACCTGCAGGTGTATACCGTTTTTGTGGAGGGACGCCTGGCTGCCAGAATGATGTTGGAGACTTCAGGAGGCAAGTCAAATGGCCTCAACTGTCGCCGCTCAATCTCCATGCATGGAGGTGGAGACTGGACAGGTTCGGGTGGAGGACCGTCCCCTGCTGCTGCGACAGAAGGTCCTCCCGAAGAGGCAGACGAACCGGGGGATCGACTGACATACTGAGTAGCTCGGGATACCAGTACCTTCGTGCCCAGTCCGGAGCCACAAGGATGACTTGTGCTCGGTCGCGCTTTATCTTCTTCAGCACTCTGGGCAGAAGAGGTATAGGCGGAAAGGCGTACAACAGACCGCAGCTCCACTCGCGACGAAAAGCGTCGCCGAGCGAGTGCCGCCTTGGAAATTCCAACGCGCAGAACTGATGACATTGCGCGTTCTCTTCGGTGGCGAATAGATCTAACCAAGGCTCTCCCCAACGCAGAAAGAGGCCTTGCGCCACGTCCGAGTTCAGACGCCATTCCTGATCCATTGAGCACCGACGGCTGAGTTCGTCCGCCCTGGCGTTCAGAGAACCTGCCAGGTGTTGAACCACCAGAGTCACGCCCTGATGTTCCAGCCATTGCCAGAGGCGCAGAGCCTCCTGGCATAGGGTCCACGACCCCACCCCGCCTTGTTTGTTGCAGTACCACATGGCGGTGGTGTTGTCCGTGAACACCTGCACTGCACTCCCTCGGACAGACGGGAGGAATGCTTTCAGTGCCAGACGAATCGCCCGCAGCTCCAACAGATTGATATGGAGCCGGGACTCCGCCGGAGACCAGAGTCCTCTGATCTCCACCTCTCCCAAGTGGCCACCCCAGCCCTGGAGGGACGCGTCCGTCACAACTACGTGCTCCGGTTGGGGAAGGGAGAGGGATCTGCCGTTGACCCAATCGCGGTCCGTGAGCCACCACTGCAGCTGTCTCGCAGTGCCCTCCGAGATCAGGACATGGTCAGAAAGGTTGCCCCGGTGCTGGGCCCACTGAAACTTCAGGTCCCACTGCAGAGCCCGCATCCGCCACCGTGCGTGATGCACCAGAAGGATGCAGGAGGCCATCAGCCCCAGAAGCCGCAGCGTCAGCCTGACCGAAATCCGGGATAACGGCCTGAAGATCGGAATCAGGGCCTGAATATCCCGGACTCGCTGTTCGGGCGGGTAAACCCGAAACTGCGCCGAGTCGAGAACCGCTCCGATGAAAAGGAGCTTCTGAGAGGGGCACAGGTGTGACTTCGGCACATTGATGGAAAATCCCAGCCTGTGCAGGAGATCCGCCGTAGTCTGGAGGTGGTTGACGACTGCCTGGGGCGAGCCCGCCTTCAACAACCAGTCGTCTAGGTAGGGGAAGACTGAAACCCCTAACCTGCGCAGGTGAGCTGCGACCACCGCCATCACCTTCGTGAACACCCGTGGGGCGCTGGTAAGGCCGAAGGGGAGCACGGTAAACTGAAAGTGCTCGAGGCCTACCGTGAACCGCAGGTAGCGCCGGTGGGCCGGCAGGACGGGGATGTGGAAATACGCATCCTGCAAGGGATGTACCATGTTACTCCGCATACCGTTACAACTACCTACCATTACAACGCGACCATTACAACGCATACCATTACAACGCATAGCGCTTTGGGGTGCTGGATAGTGGTAAGTATAATTTACTATTCTAACTCCAGTCCCCGTGGACCCTAGGGAAGGTGTTGGATAGTAAATTATACTTATTCCCTATCCTATAGCGCCCCCCAGCGCAATGCGTTGTAATGGTATGCGTTATAAAAGTCGCGTTGTAATGGTAGTGCGGAGTAACGAATGCGTTGTAACAGGTGCATACCTCCTGCAAGTCCAACGCTACCATCCAGTCTCCTGGGTCTAGGGCAGCTAAGACCTGAGCCAGTGTCAGCATTTTGAACTTCTCCTTCCGGAGGAAGCCGTTGACGTTCCTCAGATCCAAGATAGGGCGTAGGCCCCCTTTGCCCTTCTTGGGTACCAGGAAGTAGTGGGAGTAGCAACCACGACCTACTTCTGGCCCAGGAACGCGCTCGATGGCCCCCTTGGCCAAGAGGGCCGAAACTTCCTCCTGCAGGAGCCGTAAATGATCCCCCGATACGCGGTGGTGTTGCGGTGGCATGGCTTGAGGGGTCGTCTCGAAGGGGAGGGAGTAGCCCCTTCGGACGATCTGCAGCACCCACCTGTCCGAAGTGACTGTGCGCCAGTGAGAGTGGTGATGGCGAACCCTGCCCCCCACTGGCGTCACGAAAAGCACGGACTAGGAGGGTTTAGAGGCGGATGCTGCGGGGGCAGGTGTGGACTGGCTCCGCTTGCCTCCCCGACCGCCCCCACGGCGGTTTCCACGGCCGCCGCCGCGCTGGACGACTGTTTGCGGCGAGTGGCTGGCGGCACGTGTGGGGACGCCCCTTCCTTGGCCACGAAAGGAGCGAAAAGCAGCCACTTGCTGGCGCGGGGCCGAGAGGCCCAAGGACTTGGCCGTAGCCCTGGAGTCCTTAAAGCGCTCAAGCGCGTGGTCTGCCTTGTCGCCAAAGAGGCGACGGCCATCGAACGGCATGTCCATGAGGGTATTCTGGACATCAGCCGAAAAGTTGGCGGATCTGAGCCAGGCGTGGCGTCGAATCGCCACCGTCGTAGCCATCGCTCTGCCCAGCGAATCAGTTGTGTCCAGTCCACACCTGATCGAATATTTCGCTGCGTCCCGGCCCTCCACCAGGGCTTGGCCGAGTTTGGCCCGTACCTCCAATGGACACTCAGGCAGCAATTCCGCCACCGTTTCCCATATAGAATGGGTGTAACGGCCCAAGAGGCATGCGGTGTTGGAAGACCGCAGTCCACAGCTAAGGGACGAGAAGACCTTCTTGCCAAAGGCCTCGTACCTCTTGGATTCCCGATCAGGGGGAGCCGACGGGAAGGCGGTCTGGGAGTTAGAGGCCTGGATAACCAGACTCTCGGGGGTGGGGTGGGTGGACAGGAAACATGGGTCGCCCGGAGCCGGGCGGTGGCGTCTGGCCACGTTCCTATCTACAGGCGAACCTGTAGCGGGCCTGGACCAAGTGCCCAAAAGAACGTCCGACAAGGCCTCATTAAACGGCAGCATAGGCTCCATGGAGCTTGACTGCGGCTTAAGGACCTCAGTGAGGAGGTTAGTCCTCACGGCCGCGACGGGGAGCTCAAGGCCCAATGCCTTAGCAGCCCTCATCAACACCACACTATATGTCGCGCCCTCCTCCGAAGCCACGGAAGGAGGAGAGACGAATCCAGTGTCTGGAGAGGTGTCCAGGCCACTGGCCTCCCCAAGGACTCCTGTCCAGTCCATGCTGGACTGACATTCCCTTGTCAGAGGGTCCTCAGACCCCTCCCAATCCTCCTCGTCCCCCATCTCCTGAGACTCAGGGTCGTTAGTGAATGAGGATGGTTCAAAGGGATAGAAAACCCCCAACGGCGTCGGGATCGGCGCCGACGGGCGCCGTCCCGACGTCGGGACCCATAGAGAGGAGGTATTGGGGACGGCGTCGGCCGGGACCGACGCCGGAGAGGACACCACACGGACCGACCCCGGGGGGGTCGTAAGGTCCACCGGGGACGTTCCATCGCCCGACGAGGGTCGAACGGCACCCTGCGGCGTCGGACCCGAAGGCACCGACGACACCGGGACCGCCGAACCCTGCGGCGCCGAGCCAGAGGGCAGCGGCGGCGTCGGGATCGCGGAGCCCAGCGGCGCCGGCGTCGAAGCCGAAGCACCCGACGGCGTCGGGGTTGAACCCGACCCACTAGGGCCCCCAGACGGGTTCACTGGGCCCGAAGGCGCCGCAGAACCCGTCGGAGAAGAAAGGGATCTCATGGCCATGAGGAAGCGCTCTATCTCCTCCGGCGTCGCGTTCAGCCCAGGGACCGGGGGTATGGAGCCGAACGCGGCGCCCGCGACTCCTGAGGAGCCGCGTGGGCGGTGTCACCCGAACCCCCGGCCCCATCGCGCGAGCGTCGGGGGGAGTCGGAAGAGCGATGATGTCTCTTCGACTTCTTATGCTTCTTACCTGACGACTTGGACCCGGAGGAGTGGCGCCGACTCCCGGAGCTGTGACGGCTCCGCCCCCGCGACCTGTCCCTCGACCTCCAGTGGGACCGGGACCGGGACCTCACACGGCGCGGGGCCGACTGGCGGATCTCGAGTCGCCTGCGGGACCCCTCCCGCCTGGCTTTCCTCGAGAGGGCCCGACAGTCGGAGCAGGCCTCGTCGTCATGGTCGACGCCCAAACACGTCAGACACAGTCGGTGCGGATCCGTAACCGACATGAGTCGCTCGCAACCGCCGCAGTGCTTGAAGCCGGGCATCCCTAACGGCACCGTCGGAGTCGTGAAGACTTCGAAAGAGATCAAAAGATCCAAAAAGTTAGTCAAAAAATGACTAGGGAACTGCTTTTTCCAGATCTGCGCTGGCTGGCACGAAAAAAGAAGAACTGACGTCAGCACGCGGAGGCGGCGTCTAAGTACTCCGACGACGTCATCACGGCGCCCACGACGCCGACGACGGACGCGGAGCCGCAGACGACGCCTACCGACCCGCAAGGGTACTACTACGCAAAACTTTCCGGATCCAGTCTGACGCCTGGAGATATTCTAAGGTAAGGAATCTATCACTAACGTGTCTCTTTCAGATAGATTGTTTTCCAGCAGAGGATGAGAATGGAGTTAGTAAAGGTAGAACAGAGATGTCCATGCATATGTATGTAAGTAAGAAGAATGGCAACAGGTATTGGAGGCGGGTGGGTGCATTTGAATGTACAGGTCTAACTGCCAAGAACAGATGCAAGTGGGTAAGTAACATTATCCGTTCGAGGCATGTGAGCTGTAGATCACATGCTTTCCATTGACTATACAGAAGTATTCTCCCAAAGCGGTAGATAACCTGTAGCTGTTGTAGGTGTTTGAAAAAGTGTTCTGAGTACTGCCTGGCCTACATTAGCTTGCTGCCTCGCTAACACATTGTTAGATATGGGATCCCTGGCTGGCCAGGGCTTGCGCCAAAGTCAGTCAGAGACCACCACCCCTAAGTCAGGGCAAGGGAGTTACACGCCAAGATAACCCCTGCTCACCCTCTAGGTAACGTGGCGCGAGCAGCAAGGCTAAACTTGGAGGCAATATGAGTTAAGTATTTGCGCACGCACCCCAGCAACAACACCCAAGGCCCACCAAAAAGGAAACTCCACACAAGGTTATACATAAAAAATAGCCTTTGTATTACACCAAAACACATTAGATAAACACACACTTTACTCTGTGCCAACAGGCACGGGCAGAATTTACAAGGGATATGTACAAGACAGGGCCACCTGGACCACTGTCAGGAATCAGCACTTTTAGAACTTAGAATACAATACTTGTAGGCCTAGAACTTAGAACATAGAGCCTAACGGACAGTACCTTCCGGACTGGTTGCGGGATAATGCGAGTGACCTCCTTAGTAAACTTGAGCGGGCGACCCAGCGAAGTGGCACGACTCAGGGGAGAGTGGTGCGGCTCGAGGCTTGAGCGGGCGGCCGGCAAGGTACAAGCGTTTCTCTGGGGCGACCAATGTGTGCGGATCAGAAGAGGAGGGGAAGACAGGATGCGGGCGACCCAGCGAAGCGGCGCGGCTCAGGGTAGAGCGGCGCTGCTCGAGGCTTGGACGGGCTGCCATGCACGAGCTGCCGAGGGGAATGAGCGAGGCACATTTCAGCGAGGCCCCAGGGGACCAAGGGAGATCAGACAAGTCCCAGGAATTTGTCAGGGAAGGCACAATAAAGTCCACTGGTCCTGGGACTCTGGTCAGGGGGCGAGCTCAGTATCAAGCCCTTGGAATATCACTTAGAACATAACAGAAAATCACTGTAGCACAAAACAAGTACTACTGGTAATCAGGTAAGTACCCCCTACGCAATCCTAACCACCTTAGGAACAGGTCACGCAGGGAACCAGGACCTCACTAGCACCACCTGTACTAGCAAGAACAACCAACTAAATATCACCATACATTTAGGGGTCTAGACCTGGGGACAAAACACATGATGCATAAACATACATTCAGAGGTGCAGGGAAGGAAAACACATGATGCATCAACAATACATTCAGAGGTGTAAGAACACATGACGCATCAACACCCGTTCAGCGGTGTAAGGAACAAGGCACATGATGCATCTACAATACATTCAGAGGTGCAGCAAAGAACACTTCGCATAAATCACATTAGCATAGAACTTACATCAAAGTCCAGGGTCCAGGTTGCGCTACTGCGCCAAAACCTAAACGTAGCAGCTGCCCACAAAATGCTGGGCAGCTGAGGGACAGAACAGGGGGCCTAAATGCTGCAGCTGGCACTAAGTGCTGCGCAGCTGGGGAAAGGCCAGGGATGAAGGAGTGCGCCTCACTCCTAAAGTCCAAAGTACATGCCCCTAAAAGAGAAAGACCTAAATGGTGCAGCTGCGCACTAATTGCTGGGCAGCTGGAAAAAAAATCTGCGACAGGGCCCTCACTGGCCCCTCAGGAACAAAACTGCATCAACTGTGGGAGCCATCTGGCTCTGGGAAGAATGGGGCCAATAACAGGTGGGAGCCACTCGGGCTCTAGGGATCACTGCCCCTGGGGAGCGCACTGGCTCCTGAAACCATCATGCCCCAAGGATACTGTGCTTTCAAAATAACTGGGCCACCCTGGGAGCCATGCACGGGCTCTTTGAGATAATAAGCCGTACTGAGCCATCTGGCTCTTAAAGGAATCATGTCTCCAACTGTTGGGGCGGCCCTCTCGCCAGCGGGGCTGCCCAGGCGCCTACAATGTGCCTCCATGGGGCCCTCTAAACAGCTCAGGACAGCATCCCCCTCTTTACTCACCGGGTCTCTGGACGCGGTGTGTCTCTGCTTCGCCTCGTTCCCTCTTCTGGGACCGGGGCTCAGATTGAGGAGCCCTCACGGCTCAGCGGCAATCTTCTTCTGGGGCTCCCTCCGGGTCCTGGGAGCCCCGTAACCTTTCGGGCGGCGTTCTGCTGGTCCACCGGTGCTCCCAACAGCTCACGGGAGCCCGGGCAGCATGCGGCCATCTTTATCTGCCGGCGGAGCGGGCAGCCAATCACGGTGCAGCGGCGGGCGGGACTTCCCCGCAAAACCGGATGTCCTGCCCCAAGTCAGTCACCGTAGTGCCTGGCTTCCTGTTTTGCGGCGCTCGGGCCGCGGCGGTGACTCTCGGGGGCATTTAAGAGGGGTAGGCACCCTCGAAATTAAATAATAAGAAGTCAAGCGAGGTAGGCACTCGCTGGTGCCCAGGGACCCTTCGCAGAACGGGGCAAATGCCGGGTGGGCACCGGCTTGGATAAACAGCGCTCCCAAGTGCTGTGGGCATGAAAACAGCGCTCCCAGCGCTATAGGCGGGATAAAGCGCTCCCAAGCGCTAGGAAAGAAATACAGCGCTCCTAGGCGCTAGGAAGGCACAGAAAGCAACACAGTCCTTTGGCAATCCAGCATCTCAGCAGTCCAGGGGCTGGGCAGGGCTCAGGGAGGCAAGCCTTCCCCTGAGCCCAAGCAGCAGCATGCCCCTGGCAGATTCAAGCAGCAAACAAGAACATTTTCATGGGGTCACAGCCCCTCTTTTATACACCTTTTCCTTTGTCTGTAGGTGCAGGGTGGGGGCAGAACCAGTCGCAGCTGGTCTGTGAACACTGTTGATGGCTCAACCACCCCTTTCATTCATCAGGCAGGCTAGGGTAATCAGTCGCACCAGAGGGGGCGGAGCCAGCATTGTGTGGGGGAAACTCAGCCTCATTCAGGACACAGGTGCAGCCCCTCCCTCACATCAGCATGCTAATCTCTCCATTCACCACCGGGGCAGACCCACACAGACTTCCTGGAGCCTGGCATCCCAGCCAGCTCCAGCCAATCACACGCCAGGCATATTTTACACTAATATGCCAACTCCTAGAAGTGGCGCTTCCGCACAAGACACCGTCATGCCACATACATTGTTGCGAAGCATTCAATCACACGAGTGTGCACATACCAAACTTGAGCATGCACGCCTCACGCATCAGGAACTACCAGGGACACAGACATTCCCCATGCATTCCTATGGGAGAGCAGGCCAATCTCACACACGCACTCAGGGAGCGCACGCACTTTACACTGCGCCACAGTGTCAAAGTGCGCAAAGACCAGAAATCACTAGGCAAAAAGTTCAGGGGTGAACCTGCCAGAAGGGCCAAGTCCAACACACATCTACACAGTAGTGCTTTGTGAATGTGTGTGGTGTAGACCATGTTGCAGCTTTACAAAGGTCAACTATGGGGATATTCCCTAAGAAAGCCATAGCAGGCCTATTTTACGAGTGGAATGCGCTCTAGGGGTTATTGTTAAAGTTCTCTTTGCTTTTGAATAACATGTTTGAATATATTTAACAATTCATCTAGCAATATCTGATTTGGATATAGGATTGCCTTTGTGAGGTTGAGTAAAAGCTACAAACAATTGTTTTGTCTTTTGAAATGGTTTTGTTCTTTCCATGTAATATAGCAAAGCTCTTCTAACATTTAAAGTGTGCAGAGCTCGTTCTCCCACAGAATCTGGTTGAGGAAAGAAGAAAACAAGTTACCTACCTGTATATACAGTTATCCAGTATTGGTATCTTTCATAGATTCACATGCCTGAATCATTCCCCGTCGCCGAGGCGGGAGTCCCACGGTGAATAAAAAAGTAGTGCCAAAGGTAAATAATAGTAGTAGTAGGCCCCGAAGAAAGGCCAGAGGCCTAGATCTTAGTAGCCTATCTACATCATTATGCTAAAAGAACCGAAAGATTGGTACCAACCGATCAGCTATCAGCACCCTATAGAACACTCCCAGCAGAGCCAGTTCACCTCAGATTTTCGTTAGCACAAGTGGGAAATAAGTATCCCAAAATTATAGAGAACTGACTCTCCGGGGAGGAAGGTGGGTGCATGTGAATCTATGAAAGATATCAAAACAGGTAAGTAACTTGTTTTCTTATCCAGTATTGGGGTATCTTTCATAGATTCACATGCCTGAATCAGAGTAGTGAGCAGTATACCAAGTATACCGTTGGTTGCGGATGGTGGGAGACTTGTGCTGATAAACTCCCAATAACATCCATAAATTGTCAACAAAAGGTATAATAAGCCAAACCTTTACAAGTTAAAAGCAAGACCTATAATTAGGAAAATGGCACATGCATAGTAATATATATATATATATATATTCAATGAAAAAACCATAGGTTATAGGCCATATATAGTTAGGAATTAGCATTTACAAAACCTTATTTTACTCGCATAAAACCATTGAAATTCCATATATAGTTAGCTAACTATAAGCGCTAACTATATATCGCGCACCCGCAATCCACTGCTGATGATGTCACATATTACATCATTCATGACATGGTCAGTGACATCACTGATGACATCACTGATTACAACATCCAGTGACTGTATGTTTCTGTAAAGTTAAAATATGTTTCACATATTGAAGAATGAGTGGATGTATAAGTGTCTGGATGAAGAATTTAGTAGGTGCATGACTGACTGTATGAGTGAGTGATTAAATGTGTCTCACTGAGTGCATGGGTTAGTGACTAAACTGTCTTAATTCGTGCATCAGTATGTTTGTTGTTGTGTAAACTGCTGCTTGTGTTGATCAGTAGCTATAAGAGTAGCCATATGGGTTATTGATTGGTTGCCCAAATATTTGAATGGGAGGCTGAGTGTGTGTGTGGGTGGCTGGGAGGTGCGTGACTCTGTGCATAGATGTGTAAGCAGTTGATTCACTAGGAGTATGAGTTCAAGAGTGCATGTGGAAACAGCTATATGAGCGGTTGACTGTGCATGGGTGTGTTGGTGAGTGAATGGATTTCTCATTGCTACATGTGCAAGTAAGTACGTATGTAAAACACAATACATGTGAGAGTTGAGATATATAAATAACTGAACATAAGAGCCAGTGAATGTGTGAGTGGCTGTATCGATCACTGTGAGCTTGTATCAGGGATTATATAAGAGAGTAAATATGTGTTATTATATGTTTGAATAAGTAAGATGTGTATAACTGTATAGTTGAGGAAATGGAGGTGTGATTGATTCTTTGCATGACTGACTAGGTGTGTGAGTAAGTCCATGGATGAGTGACAGTCTGTGAGTGTCTGTTTATACTGAGTGTATGTAAGGTTATATTAGAGTCTGAAGAGGTTCATTGTATTATCACATGAGTGATGTGATCAGTGATGACAAATGAGATGTCATCAGTGATGTCATTTGAGTTGTCATCAGTGATGTCATTTGAGATGTCATCATTGATATCATTTGAGTTGTCATCAGTGATGTCATTTGAGATGTCATCAGTGATGTCATCAGTGATGTCACTGACCATGTCATGAATGATGTAATATGTGACATCATCAGCAGTGGATTGCGGGTGCGCGATATATAGTTAGCGCTTATAGTTAGCTAACTATATATGGAATTTCAATGGTTTTATGCGAGTAAAATAAGGTTTTGTAAATGCTAATTCCTAACTATATATGGCCTATAACCTATGGTTTTTTCATTGAATTTTCAAGGTTTTGTAAATGCAAATTCCTAACTATATATCCACTATAACCTATGGTTTTTTCTGTGAATTTCATTGGTTTTTTAATAGCAAATATGAAAAGCTTTAAAATGTCAAGTACGTGATAGATAAAAACATTTTCGTATTTATGCACGCTGATGTGCTTTGAACGCTGCCCCCCCCCCCTCCCCTCTTTTGCCTTTGTTAGTACTCTCTCTTTGCAGATACAGAAGGGCAGTTAACGCAGGCCTTTACCCCCGTTGTAATCCGTCGTACCTCCTTGTCTCTCCATTTGATTGATTGTTGTCCAAGCATTTACTGTTTTAGAATTGGTTCTCTTTGGATCATTCTCTATTTACAAACAAGCACAAAGTCGCAATACTCTGTTTAGTCTTTGCAGATAGTGAAAAATCGTGTAAAAAAATAAAAGTAATCGAGCAAAATCAGTAGGCCACTAATTGGATCTCTTTTTGACCTCGCTAAAATAGAAATATTAGGAACAACCCTTCTTGAGAAATACGAAAATAGTGAGATGAACTGAGCTCCACACCATGAGGGCTGCAAGACAGCTCGGCTCCATCACCCATCCCGCACAAAATAATGACAAACCCTATGCAAATATTAAAAATATAGACAACACACCAGCAAAGAAATAGGGTAAAACATTTTATTAAAAAACTATTTACATAACGTTGGTTTATAAGATGATGTCAGTAGTGGACCGATGTGTGAATAGATCGAAAACAGCACAAGGCTCCAAGATCCGGATAGCAAGCTCCTGGATGTTGGGTGCCATAGTTTAGAGTTCTGAATTTCAGCCTTTTTCAATGCCTGTGCTTTGTTGAATCAAAATGGCGGTTTGACACAAAGCTGACTCAAGCGTTGTTACTGATGCTATGCAGACCAAAACTGGTTTTCAGTTTGTACATTTTTCTAGATTTTTCAATCCAAGTTTGGTTGACTTTGTAGAACGATGGCTTCAGATTTTCAACATACGGTGTGGTGGCGCTGACTGGGAGGGGGCGCTTCGCTCCTGCCCCCTCCCCAAGTAAGATTTTCATACGTGAAAGTACGTTAATGGTTTTGGTCCCCGAGATGCTTCGATGTCACTACCATTCTCAAATAGCATAAGTTCTGGATGTTGGGTGCCATAGTTAAGAGTTCTGAGCAGCGCTTGTAACACTGTCTGAAGCTTATTTCCTCCTACTGCAGCTTCACTATTCTCAAAGTAAGTGAGTGTCGTTTGTGGACCTGACTGCATTAGAAAACAATATGATATGTTACCTTCCTAAACAGCTTGACGGAGGCCCCTGAGGGGCGCTGTGATGGCCATGGACTCGGAGAAGACGCTTGGCTCCGACACCCTCCCCAAGTCTTATAGCACTGGTGTAGCCTGAGATCGCCCCCGACATAGGCGGCCGGCTCCCGGGGTCCGGCGGTACTTTTTGCCTTTTGATGACTCTTCAATTCTGGACCTTGTCCCACAATCCGTTTGACCTGAAGACAAGCTGTAGTGAGGCGCCCCTTTATCGTTTTAGTTGCCATTCCGCCCGCTTTTGCTACACTGTGCCTCTTCCGCCATTCAGCTGTTTTCCGCCCGCTCTTGCGACTACAGCGTCTCGCTCACCATGTAGTTGAGATGCGCCCGCTCTAGCGGTGCAGCGATAGGCGGCTGCCACAGGACTCTCAAAATGGCGGCCGGCTCTTCGGTTTTGGGCCTGGTCCACTAAAATGGCCCTGGGACACCTTGGAACTCGGACGCTTGTCTGCTAGGGCTTGGATCCCATTCTCGAAAAGCGTCCCCTCAGCCGTGAAGATTCTACAAAAGTCATGGGGGCCTCCGACTCCCGCAGGCTTCTGGTGGGGAGCGGCTGCCATGATTGCTCGTGGAATGGCCACGACGGAGCTACGAGATGGTAGTGGTCTCATGCTGACGCCAGCTTTAGTCTGAAACATCCAGAAACACTGTAGACTACCAATTCGATCAGTTCCGGTAGCGCCCCAACATGACCCGGAAGAGAAGAACTTGCCCTCCCCTCTTTGACTGATGGTTCTTGTTGCCTGTCCCCTCTGTTGTCATTTAACAGAACTTTTTGGACTACTGAAAGGGGTTGTGTTCTGAACGCTGGTTGGTGGAGACATTTAGACTATATTCTTGACCTACGTTGTCGCGTAATGCGTTTTATGACACGCCGCGTTAGCGCACCCGGAAGTGATCCGAGGCGCGGCGCGCAGCGCGTAACGTAAGCATAACAGGTCATGTGACTTGTTAATAAAACTTTTCATTGGTTCATTTTACTTTTGTTAATTTAATGATGAAAAGCTTGGTCATATGACCTAAAAATTACGCTTTTTATTATTTTCGAACAATATTTTTTTTTCAAACATATGTTATAATATTCCAGGCTAATGTACTTTCCCGGAAAATTTACAACTGTCTGGCAAGTAAAATATATTCCTTTTTCGAGAAAAAGGGCGTTTCTTCCTTCCATGACGGAGCCGTTGAGTAAAAGAGATTCGGCCTGCTGTCTTAGTCGCCGATGCGCCTGATTATCAGATTCTTATCGATCACTTTATGTTGCAGACATGAAAAACACAACTGCCCTTGACCATTTATCTTTACTGCGTTCCTACATATTATACCTTTTATCCGTCATGTAATTGGACTGCTTTATTTCACTTGCCTTTTACTGATTCGAAAACAGTCACTAAAAGTAAAAACTTTACAAATGAAAATACTACTACCGTGTTTTGTTTTAAAAACCTTTATTGTGAAAATGTCAGTATACAAATACGGGCCTATAACCACGTGGGCCGGCCACGGAGCAAACTCGTATATGATGAGGAGACATTTACACTGTAGAAGAACGTAACGAGCGGGCCATTAGGTGACAAGAACAAAGGTGTCTAACAGTTGCGGAATCGGTGGACGTACATTTTGTAATTAAAATACGACAGGGCCACTTACAATAACATTTTCTAGATATACATTTGCGGGCAAAGAGTTACGAGTCCCATTTATACCGGCGCCATTTTGGGCGAGGCCGGGCAGGTCCAAGATATAGTCAAAATGTCTCCACCAACCATCGGCCAGACCAGAACCCCTTTCGGCCCTTTATGCTACAAGATGGTGTCTTCCATTCAGAAAATATTGGTGGCAGCATTTTGAAAGGAAACAGAAACAGCCGTTCTCCTAGTGAGTTTCACATTGTTACATTTAGGAAGAATGTTGAAGAGTAGTATGTGGAAAATCTGAAGCCATTTTTCTACAAACTCTCAATCAGACTTGGATGGAAAAAAAAACCTGAAGAATGTACAAACTGAAAACCAATTTTTGTCTGTATAGCACCAACAGTAACACTTGAGTCAGCTTTGTGTCAAGCCGCCATTTTCATTCAATCAATAGCGTCCCCCTGCACACATTCAGGGACCTGGTCGTGTCTTTAGATGAAACGCATTGTAGGAAAAGAAGCAGAAAGGAAAAGGAAAAAAGTTCCGCCGGACCTAGTGAAGCTGCAGCAGGTGCAAATAAGCTTCAGACAGTCTTACAAGCACTGCTCAGAACTCTCAACTGAGGCACTCAACATCCAGGACTTGCCATTCGGATCTTAGCGCCTTGTATTTTTGTTTTGTTCTTGATGGAGGGGAAACAACAAAAAACAGGCATTGAAAACGGCTCAACTGGAGCAAAAAAAAAATTACTTCTTGGGTGCATTAGGGCATTTATGATTTTCGAATGCCGTATTCATCATGTTGATGCTCATGTTGCCATAGGACAGCATAGCACCACAGTGTATACAAGTTAACTTCATATGTTCAGATGAGGCAGGTGGCATATTTAGCATTCACCTTCTTTGATCCAGGAGGGATGGAGAAAAACTGCCAGATGAAACTTGAAACTTGGCCATCCAGATCTCGGCGCGTTCGACTCACTGTACCGCAACAGTGACCGCAACTCAGCTGGACACGCCGTCTTTCGGCGCAGCATTGTAGGATGGCCACACCAGTGCGGCAATTTGCTAGACACCACCTCGGTGCCATCCGGATCTCGGCGCGTTCGAGTCACTGTACCGCAACAGTGACCGCAATTCAGCTGGACACGCCGTCTTTCGGCGCAGCATTGTAGGATGGCCACACCAGTGCGGCAATTTGCTGGACACCACCTCGGTGCCATCCGGATCTCGGTGCGTTCGAGTCACTGTACCGCAACAGTGACCGCAACTCAGCTGGACACGCCGTCTTTCGGCGCAGCATTGTAGGATGGCCACACCAGTGCGGCAATTTGCTGGACACCACCTCGGTGCCATCCGGATCTCGACGCGTTGTGCTGCCTTCGGCCTATTCGCACATCGGTCCGCTACTGACAGTGACCGCAACTCAGCTGGACACGCCGTCTTTCGGCGCAGCATTGTAGGATGGCCACACCAGTGCGGCAATTTGCTGGACACCACATCGGTGCCATCCGCATCTCGACGCGTTGTGCTGCCTTCGGCCTATTCGCACATCGGTCCGCTACTGACAGTGACCGCAACTCAGCTGGACACGCCGTCTTTCGGCGCAGCATTGTAGGATGGCCACACCAGTGCGGCAATTTGCTGGACACCACCTCGGTGCCATCCGGATCTCGACGCGTTGTGCTGCCTTCGGCCTATTCGCACATCGGTCCGCTACTGACGCCGCCTCACGTGCCAACGGATTTTCTACGCTTTTTGTAGCCCTATGCCGCAGAACAGGTCATGTGACTTGTTTATAAAACTTTTCATTGGTTCATTTTACTTTTGGTTTCCTAAAGATGGAAGGCTTGGTCATATGACCTAAAAATAACACTTTTCATTGGTTTAGAACATTTTTTTTCCCAAACGATGAAAGCCCCACCTTGTTTCTGGATCATTCAGACTGAAGCTGGCGTCAGCATGAGAGCACCACCATCTCGTGGCTCCGTCGTGGTCATTCCGCGAGCAATCATGGCAGCGGCTCCCCACCGGAAGCCTGCGGGAGTCGGGGGCCCCCAAGACTTTTATACAATCTTCACGGCTGAGGGGACGCTTTTCGAGAATGGAGCCCAAGCCCTAGCAGGCAAGCGTC
Organism: Lissotriton vulgaris; assembly: GCF_964263255.1. NCBI lineage: Eukaryota > Metazoa > Chordata > Amphibia > Caudata > Salamandridae > Lissotriton > Lissotriton vulgaris. The sequence continues at coordinate 35,979,841 of NC_141687.1, read as the reverse complement.
CGACTTCCAAGGTGTCCCAGGGCCATTTCAGTGGACCAGGCCCAAAACCGAAGAGCCGTCCGCCATTTTGACAGCCATGTGGCAGCCGCCTATCGCTGCACTGCAAGAGTGGGAGCAACTCCACAACATGGTGAGCGAGACGCTGTGGCCGCAAGAGCGAGCGCAACTCAGCTAGATGGCCGCCACCTGGGGAGGCCCGTTCACGCCGCCTCCCCCCCCCCCCCCCGGGCCGCCGCACGCCAATTTTCGGAGCAGCATTGTAGGATACCAAAACCAGTGCGGCAGTTTACTGGACATCACCTGGGTGCCTGTCGTACATGTTGTGTCAGCCATGTGACACTGGACACAGACCGCTACTGACGAGGCCTCCCCCCGCACCACCCGGGACGCCCCACGCTGTTTTTCTGTGCTGCATTGTAGGATCCCTAAACCAGTGCGGCACCCAGGCGACATCACCTGGGTGCCGTCCAGAACTCTGCACGTTGTGCTGCCTTGGGACTATTCGCACAACAGACCGCTACTGACGAGGCCTCCCCCCGCCCCACCCGGGACACCCCACGCCAATTTTCGGAGCAGCATTGTAGGATCCCTAAACCAGTGCGGCACCCAGGCGACATCACCTGGGTGCCGTCCAGAACTCTGCACGTTGTGCTGCCTTGGGACTATTCGCACAAAAGACAGCTTCTAACCATTGTTGCTTTTTGTGTTAATAAATGTTTAAATGTTTTTAGTTTTTGTTCTGTTCATTATCGTTAAAAGTTAATAAAGTTTTATAACCTTACTTTGTTGGAGTGTTATCTATTTTTTGAAAAACGGGTGAATGGGGCCTTGAATCGGGTTATTGTCATGTGTGGGCTTTGGAAGTGTGCTGCTGCAGGATCGGACATTTCAAACTCAAATGCACGTTCTTTTTCTTACCTTTCCGAAGCATGGAGCGCAATAGCAAGCAGAGAAAGGGTGATGCACGTGTTGAACACTACCTGACCTGGCAAGTTGCTGGCAGTGCCCCCCCGCCCGCTCCTGAAAGAGGGCACACACACACCGCCGCCCCGAGTACTTCAGAAATCTTTAAAAGACCATGCGCTTGTTCATGAGGCTTAAATGGTTTATCACCTCTTCTAGAACCCCTACATCGACCCTCTGACGTTTCATGGAAAAATTACCATGTAACACAATACCAAGCCCTATCAGCTGAAACCCCCAAGGAATCGTGGGGCATATTAGCAAGGGGGTTTATCTCCGCTTTTTTGGCTTTAAAAACCATGAAAGCGGAGATAAAATTATTTCCCTATTATCAAGCTGTCGCTAACACCAGTTAGTGACACCTAAAAGGAGATAGCGACCATCTTGGGCCCGGCTTTGCATGTCAGTGATACTTATCACTAATGACATGCAAAGTGGCGTGCCAAGATGTTAGCGACTGGAAACAGTCCCTAACATCGCTACCTTCTATTACCAACTTTTGGAGATATTCGCACTAAGCGCGAATATCTCCAAAAGCTAACACCTGCCCTGAGCAGGTCTTAGCCATGTTATCCAATGGGAGGTGGATAACATGGCTAAGAGCATTAGGTCGATAATACATGAATATCGCTGACTTTTCTGCGATAATAGCAAGGTTTATCTGCGATAAAAATCGCCGATGTGCGGCGATAATTTTTGTCTCTAAACAAGTTATAGACAAAAATTATCGCTAGTTGTTAGTAATATGCCCCCGGGTTTTTGCTTGCAGAAATCGGGAGGCGGGAGACTAGCACTGAAATCAGTACTCACACGCCTGAATCAGGAGAATTGGCATGTCTGAATTCTCTACAGCTGGGGCCATAAACTACATCCGCAGGGGTAGGTGATAGCCTGGGACCAGCCTAGCATCTAAAATGGCTGCCGTGCACGACAAAATTGTGGCATTCGAAAAAAGGCAAGATGGCGCAGCCGCTGGAAGAGATATATCAACATATATCAGCCTCCTCAGCCACCCTCAGGAAACATAGGGGATTAGGATATGTCTCCCGCACCCCCTTATACCTAGTACTTTAATTAACGAAGCACAAAATGGCGAATTCCCGTTTCGCTACCAGTTTGCGGCCCAGTTCGCGGCCCGTGAAGCGCTTCTACCGTGAAAAATCATTTTTTTTTTATTTTCCCCACGGGACCCTTTAATAACCCCAACAACATTCCTAGGGGGTCAAGAGGGGGATACCTTGCCCCCTTTCATTAAATTCCCCCTTAGTTTTTCACCTTTTCTTCTCTCTCGATCCTACCGAGAGACAAGATGGCGGCCGCTCCGGACTGTCACGCAGCAAAAAAAAAAAAAAAGCTCACGCACAGCCGCTGGAAGAGATGTATCAACATATATCAGCCTCCTCACCCACCCTCAGGAAACATAGGGGATTAGGATACGTCTCCCGTACCCACTTATAACTAGTAATTTAATTTACGAAGCACAAAATGGCGAATTCCCGTTTCGCTACCAGTTCGCGGCCGCGCTTCTACCGTGAAAAATCATTTTTTTTTTATTTTCCCCACGGGACCCTTTAATAACCCCAACAACATTCCTAGGAGGTCAAGAGGGGGATACCTTGCCCCCTTTCATTAAATTCCCCCTTCGTTTTCCACCTCTTCTTCTCTCTCGATCCTACCGAGAGACAAGATGGCGTCCGCTCCGGACTGTTTAGAATGTTGACAGACACCGGAGAGCCAATCAGCTTTCTGCGCGCAAAGTTCCGATAAGCGAAAAGTAAGCGGACCGGATCGCTGCCCAGAGCGCTGTTACAGATATATATCTTGGTTTGAACGTTAATTTCTCAAAAACTACTGGAGCACATATATTGAGACCTAGCAAAGGCACATCGGGCTAACAGTCCCTACAATTTTGCCAAGTTTCGTGCAAATCCATTCAGCCGTTCGAGCTAAAAGTGAGTCCAACCGCCCTATGGAAAACTCAATGCAAAAAACGCGTTTTGGGACCCCCCTTTTTTCTCAGCCCCCCCTTGACGAAACCCCACCAAATTTTCAGGAGCTGCTCAGAAACAAAATGTGCCATTTTCCTGAAAATTTCAGCCGATTCCATCCACAAACGCCAAAGTTATTAGACATAGAATTTTCAAAAGTCCCATAGGGAATTTATCCTAACTATATATACCTACTGGCAAACGCCAGTAGGTAATATATATATATATATATATATATATATATATATATATATATATATATATATATATATATATATATATATATATATATATATATATATATATATATATATATATATTATTCAAGTTTTCTCTGCTCCAGGAGAAGGAAGAGGAGCACACTCCACAGGTTCGTGAAACGTCACGTTTATTAAAACAACACGGCTCCAGTGTCCTGATGCATTTCGGCCGCATCGGCCTTCTTCGGAGGGTAGGGGGAGCCATTTTGACATCGGATGGCCCCTCGAATGCACAGCAAGGCTTTTAGTAGCTCCGTAAATAATTGCCCTCAGGTGGGATACAAATTCGAGCATTGTGGTCCTTGTAGTGCAATCATTGGGCCAGCCCTCAGGTGGAAAATGTCAAAGATGATAGTTCCAATTTCGTTGTGCCTGTGTCCCCGTCGGCGCTGATTTTCAAGCGTTTGGGGGCCCATTCCAAAGTCTGGTCTTTGGTGGCGCCGCTGCAGGAGCTGGGTTTACACCGTCTTCGTTGTTGGTCCTTTGTTCTGCAGAATCCGGCGCGCGTGGCTGGGGGTGCATCACTCGTCAGCCAGGACCCAGGCTGTCAATAAATTATTCAAGTTTTCTCTGCTCCAGGAGAAGGAAGAGGAGCACACTCCACAGGTTCGTGAAACGTCACGTTTATTAAAACAACACGGCTCCAGTGTCCTGATGCATTTCGGCCGCATCGGCCTTCTTCGGAGGGTAGGGGGAGCCATTTTGACATCGGATGGCCCCTCGAATGCACAGCAAGGCTTTTAGTAGCTCCGTAAATAATTGCCCTCAGGTGGGATACAAATTCGAGCATTGTGGTCCTTGTAGTGCAATCATTGGGCCAGCCCTCAGGTGGAAAATGTCAAAGATGATAGTTCCAATTTCGTTGTGCCTGTGTCCCCGTCGGCGCTGATTTTCAAGCGTTTGGGGGCCCATTCCAAAGTCTGGTCTTTGGTGGCGCCGCTGCAGGAGCTGGGTTTACACCGTCTTCGTTGTTGGTCCTTTGTTCTGCAGAATCCGGCGCGCGTGGCTGGGGGTGCATCACTCGTCAGCCAGGACCCAGGCTGTCAATAAATTATTCAAGTTTTCTCTGCTCCAGGAGAAGGAAGAGGAGCACACTCCACAGGTTCGTGAAACGTCACGTTTATTAAAACAACACGGCTCCAGTGTCCTGATGCATTTCGGCCGCATCGGCCTTCTTCGGAGGGTAGGGGGAGCCATTTTGACATCGGATGGCCCCTCGAATGCACAGCAAGGCTTTTAGTAGCTCCGTAAATAATTGCCCTCAGGTGGGATACAAATTCGAGCATTGTGGTCCTTGTAGTGCAATCATTGGGCCAGCCCTCAGGTGGAAAATGTCAAAGATGATAGTTCCAATTTCGTTGTGCCTGTGTCCCCGTCGGCGCTGATTTTCAAGCGTTTGGGGGCCCATTCCAAAGTCTGGTCTTTGGTGGCGCCGCTGCAGGAGCTGGGTTTACACCGTCTTCGTTGTTGGTCCTTTGTTCTGCAGAATCCGGCGCGCGTGGCTGGGGGTGCATCACTCGTCAGCCAGGACCCAGGCTGTCAATAAATTATTCAAGTTTTCTCTGCTCCAGGAGAAGGAAGAGGAGCACACTCCACAGGTTCGTGAAACGTCACGTTTATTAAAACAACACGGCTCCAGTGTCCTGATGCATTTCGGCCGCATCGGCCTTCTTCGGAGGGTAGGGGGAGCCATTTTGACATCGGATGGCCCCTCGAATGCACAGCAAGGCTTTTAGTAGCTCCGTAAATAATTGCCCTCAGGTGGGATACAAATTCGAGCATTGTGGTCCTTGCAGTGCAATCATTGGGCCAGCCCTCAGGTGGAAAATGTCAAAGATGATAGTTCCAATTTCGTTGTGCCTGTGTCCCCGTCGGCGCTGATTTTCAAGCGTTTGGGGGCAAGACCTATAAAAGCAAGACCTATAATTAGGAAAATGGCACATGCATAGTAATATATATATATATATATATATATATATATATATATATATATATATATATATATATATATCAATGCTCGAAGGTGTCCACCTTTGAGTAGCACGCAAACAGCAGCTTGGTTTATGTATAGGTGAGGGCGGGGATCCACTCGTAGACGCCGCTCCGTACGGGATCTGCCCGACACGTTTCGAAATCCATTTGCTTCTCTTCAGGGGCTTTAACGGAAGCGGTGTGCGCAACCTGCCGACCCACTTCCCCATTTAATATATAACACACCCACCGATGGGAGGCTCAAATGAGACTGTGCATTCTGGGAAGTGTGGTCCGCGAAGCACACAATCAAGTCCTGTATAGACTCCACAAGTGGGCCCGTCCTCGATTCCAAGTACGACTGCTGCTTCATTGTAGTGACCCCCAGGGTACCGGGGTGGTGCATACTCTGCGGCTGGATGGCCGCGTATAAATCAATGCTCGAAGGTGTCCACCTTTGAGTAGCACGCAAACAGCAGCTTGTTTTATGTATAGGTGAGGGTGGGGATCCACTCGTAGACGCCGCTCCGTACGGGATCTGCCCGACGCGTTTCGAAGCTCCATTTGCTTCTCTTCAGGGGCTTTAACGGAAGCGGTGTGCGCAACCTGCCGACCCACTTCCCCATTTAATATATAACACACCCACCGATGGGAGGCTCAAATGAGACTGTGCATTCTGGGATGTGTGGTCCAGGAAGCACACAATCAAGTCCTGTATGGACTCCACAAGTGGGCCCGTCCTCGATTCCAAGTACGACTGCTGCTTCACTGTAGTGACCCCCAGGGTACCGGGGTGGTGCATACTCCGCGGCTGGACGGCCGCGTATAAATCAATGCTCGAAGGTGTCCACCTTTGAGTAGCACGCAAACAGCAGCTTGGTTTATGTATAGGTGAGGGCGGGGATCCACTCGTAGACGCCGCTCCGTATGGGATCTGCCCGACGCGTTTCGAAGCTCCATTTGCTTCTCTTCAGGGGCTTTAACGGAAGCGGTGTGCGCAACCTGCCGACCCACTTCCCCATTTAATATGTAACACACCCACCGATGGGAGGCTCAAATGAGACTGTGCATTCTGGGAAGTGTGGTCCGGGAAGCACACAATCAAGTCCTGTATGGACTCCACAAGTGGGCCCGTCCTCGATTCTAAGTACGACTGCTGCTTCACTGTAGTGACCCCCAGGGTACCGGGGTGGTGCACATCTGATGACATCTCAAATGACGTACTATATAAGGCCTGAAACCTATGTTTTTTTCAGTGAATTTTCAAGGTTTTTTAAATGCTAATTCCTAACTTTATAAGGCCTAAAACCTATGTTTTTTTCAGTGACTATATATATATACATATATCTTCTACGGATATGTAAGTCATTTTGCACATGTTATATACAATAAACCTATTATAATCGTAGAGATTTGTTTGTATCATGGACAATGACAACCATAGGTCGTATGCAAAAGATCGAAAAGTACCTGAAAAACTGGTCTCAAAGAAAAAAATGGCGCAGGACAGCCTGTCCAACCGCTGCATCTTCTTGTTGTGTAGATTGAAGACAATAGTACCTCATGAAAGTGTGGACCTTTTTCCATGTCGCAGCACGACAGATATTTTCTAGAGCCACTCCAGCAAACAACGCTGTAGATGCTGCCATAGTTCTTGTGGAGAGAGCCTTGACTCTCCTGAGCAATGGCCTCTTAGTCTTGTCATGGCAGAAATGGATTGTAGATGCTATCCATCTTGCTATTGTGGCCTTTGTGACTGCAGTTCCCAGAGTAGCTTGCCACAAACAACTGGTCGGATTTTCTAAAGCTCTTTGTCCTTTGTAGATAGAACTTTAAACATCTTTTGATGTCAAGGGAATGTATTGTTCTTTCCGCTGGTGTAGACGTGGTTTGTAAAGAAAGTTCGTAACCTCACTTGCTCATTGAGGTGAAATTGTGACGGTACTTTAGGTATAAATTTAGGATTAGTCCGGAGGGTCACATAATCCTGGGAGAAATGCAGAAATGGTTCCTTTATGGTAAAGGCTTGAATTTCGCTTACTCTCCTAGCAGATGTTAGAGCTAGAAGTAAATGAACTTTCCACGTGAGAAACTTGAGCCTGGCCTTGTGGAACGGCTCGAATGGGTGCTTCATTAACTGCATTATCGTGCTCTGAGCTCGTGATTTAGTTAAGATGTCACGAAAGTCCTGAGGGATGTCAGAATCCTTGAATGCTAAGAAATCAGGAGCCATGCTAGTAAATGTAGAGACTGAGGGTCCGGGTGAACCATCTGCCCTCTGTTCCTTGACAATATTGTGGGTGTTGGAAGAAGAGGAATAGGCTGGTCCTGGGATAGTAACAGCAGTTCTTGGAACCAGTACTGGCGTGGCCACCGGGGTGCAATCAGGATGAGACTGCAGCCCTCCAGCTTCATCTTGCATAATACCCTCGGGATAAGTGGTATTGGGGGAAAAGCGTAAGCACAAATCCCTGATCATCGCATGGACAGGGCATTCCACCTTGATCCCTGTTGAGGATATCTGCTGGCGTAATATTGGCTTTTCTTGTGCTTCATTGCCAACGAATACAATGTCGGCTTGCCCCAAGTCTGGAACACCCTGTTCACTTGAGTGCGCTCTAGCTCCTACTCGTGGCAGTCCGACAGGGATCTGCTGAGCATGTCCGCCAGGGTATTGTGTAGGCCTCTGACATGTTCTGCTTTGAGGGTTATATTTGTGGAGTGTGACCCATTCCCACAATTCTTGAGCTTCTCTTGACAAAGTTGCCAATCAAGTTCCTCCTTGCTTGTTCCCATAAAACATGCTGGTGGTATTGTCGGTCCGAACCAGTACTGATGAACCTGCAATCTTTGGAAGGTAAGCTTGCAGTCTGTTGATGTGTTGCTGTCTGTACTCTTGAGACTTCTTGCCTTGTATCTGTAAATCCTGAAGATGACCTCCCTATCCTTCCATGGAGGCATCTGTTGTCAGAACAAAATCTGGAATATCCTGTATGAAAGTGAGTCCTTCTGCTAAATTGGTTATCTATGACTACCAATGTAGAGCGTTCCCTATGCGTGGCGTGACCTTGATGGTGTCGTTGAAGGAACCCACAGCTTGCTGTCACTGAAGATGCAGCTCCTCCTGCAGAGGTCTCATTCTGAGTCTTGCCAAAGGGATGAGATTTATGTCCGAAGAGCACATTCCCAGGAGTGAAGCGAACATGCGGACAGAAACTGACTTTTTTCTTGAAATCAGAGTTGCTAGCTTTTGAAGATGAACTTGTTGTTCATGAGATAAGAATGCCTTGCACTGGATCATGTCTAGCAGGGCTCCCAGAAATATAAGGACTTGCATTGGACATAATTGGGATTTGTTTTTGTTCACAGTGAGTCCCAGAGAGTTGAAAAGATGAAGAGGCGCTGCAGTGGCAATCTTGACTGCTTGTTCCGAAGGACCTTTGATTAACCAATTGTCCAAATACGGGAATACTTGAATTCCCTGGGATCTTAACGCTGCCGCTACAGGAGCTAGGCACTTTGTGAAAATCCTTGGTGCCGATTTTAGCCCGCACGGGAGCAATTTGAATTGATAATGGGCGCCAGCCACAGTGAATCGGAGATATTTGCGATGTTTTGGGTGGATTGGGATGTGGAAGTAAGCATCTTCCATATCCAGAGAAACCATAAAATCTCCCTCGTTTAGGCAATCTAGAATTTCAGAAAGTGTGACCATGCAAATCCTTTTTTTTTTTAGGAATCTGTTCAGGTTGCGAAGGTCTAGGACGGGTCGCCATTCCCCTGATTTCTTTTTGATCAGGAAAAAAGAGAATAGAAACCTGTTGGTTTCTGATGTGATGGGACCTTCTCTATAGCATTTTTGAGGAGCATTGCAACAGCTTCCTTGAATAGTAAGTGAAGACGAGGAGGAGAGGGTCCCTTGGGCAGAGTGGTAAGAGGCTCAGTGACAAATTCTAGGGTATGTCCATTGTTCACCAGGTCTAGAACCCATTGATCAGAGGTAATTTCTTGCCACTTGTCCAAAAATGTTGAAAGTTTTGCGCCCACGGGGATGGGAAGAGGTGTGATTGGTGCTCTGCGGAGATCACTGTTTTCTGTTAGCATCTCGCCCTTGATTCTGTGATCGTTTGCGACCCCCCTGACAAGAGAAACCGGATGTATTGGATTGCCTGTATGAAGATTGGTACTTCTGTCTAAATTGGGGCTGGTATTGTCTGTTCTGCTGGTTTTGATATCTTCCTCTACAGGAAAATCCACGCCCCTTTGCGCCTCTGAAGGTTCGGCGCTTGTATTGCAATGAACCCAAAGGATCTTGCCATGTCTGTATCCATTTTTATTGCCTGGAGGGCATCATCGATGTGTTTCCCGAACAACGATTCGCCATCATAGGCCATGTCCAATATTTTTGTCTGGACTTCAGGTCTGAAAGTGGTGGCTTTAAGCCAACCCTGGCATCTGAGTACTGCCGCCCCAGCCGTTGTCTAAAATTGGTATTTACAATGTCAAGAGCGCAATCTATTGTTTCAGACGCCGCACGTTCTCCTTCCAGTAAGATCTTCCGTGCTTCCTGTCTTCTGTCCTCAGGAATGAGCTCAATCAAACCAGCCATATCTGACAACATTTGGCGATCATAATACCCTATGATTGCTAGGGAGTTAGCTGCCCCGATGGACGCAGCTGCCATAGTTGAAAACTTCTTGCCAATCAGGTCAAGACGACGTCCCTCCTTGTCCAGCGGTCTAGAAATAGGTGTTGCCGGGTTCTTAGATCTTTGTGGGGCAGCATGGGAGATGACCGAATAGTCCCTTGCTCACTGCAACATCAGGATTCAAGCAAGCCGGGCCGACGACGGCTGAAATGCCAGAAACCGGTCCTCGGAAGCTTGTCTCCTCTCTGGTGAAGAATTGGCTTGGTAGTTTAGTCTGCCCTGTTCCCATGATGCACTGGGCCAGGGACAGACTGATTTGCATATAGCCAGGTTCTGAGCTGGGATGGTGCAGTGAGCTAAATAACGGTGATGGATCAAGCCCTGATCTTTGGACTGGGTAAGAGTGGTCTGCTTAATTCAGACACTCTGTTCATCGCCACCCCCTTTTCTGAATCGTCTGTAGTTTGCTAGCATGGTCTGCAAGTCCTGTATAAGAGTTGGAGGCAGATGGCTGGTGTCACTCTGGCGAGACTGCCTATGATACACTTTATGATGCAGGACGCCAATGTCCTCTTGATAATATTGTTTGTATTAATCCTCCTCCTATTCCTCATCATCTTGACATTTGATGTGTAGCTCAGAAGGGAGATGATCTATCCCAAATGGTCCTTCGTCCTCCTCATCGTCATAATCATCATCCTCCTCCTGCACATATGTTTCGAGAAGTGGTGACGGAGTAAGAGGGGATAAAGTGCCGTATTCCTGTCTTTGAAACGTCTTGATTTAAAAGCTCCTAGATGGAGGCGTTGAATAGGTTGGAATGACTGTCAATGCCGTCGATGGAACAGATAAGTCCCCAGTCGATGGGATGGTCATTGACGGGCTCTCCTTCAATGGACTTGTCGTCGACGGGCTCTTTGTCAATGTCGTTGGCTGGATCATCATAGACGAGATCGTCATCAACGGGATTTGCGTTGACGGGCTCGACGTAGACGGGATCATTATCGACGGGCTCGGCATCGATGAAGTCTTCGTCGACGGGATCTTCAGTTGCCCCGGTGATGGGACATTCGGTGACAGTGCAGTAGACACCTGCGTCTTCGTCGATGATACAACCCTCGTCGACGGTGGAGGCTTCGTCGACGGTACTGTCATCGACGTGGACTTCGACGCTGACTTCGTCGACGAGGTCTTCGTCGATGAATCTTCGACGACGGCCTTTTTTGACTGGATAGAAATCCTCGTAGACAATATTGTAGAGGTGATAGACGTCATTGAGAGTGATAGAAATCGTCAACAGAGGAGGGAAAGCCAAAGATTTTGAGAGGCTTTTACTCACTGTTTTAGAAGATAGTTTCTTAGAGTCCTTGAGAGCAGAAGTCTAAGAAGACTGCGCAGGCCCAGAGGAAAATAAAGGAGACCTCTGAGAAGGGCTAGAAGTGGAGTGGGAGGATTTGTGGTGTTTTCTCCCCTCACTTGAAGAACTGTCCTGAGATCTGGCTCTCTTGCTGGAAGTTGACGCTCTATCATCCTCTTCAGCCGAAGAAAATTCACACCACAACAGGACTCTTGCCTCTCTAACCCTAAGGGTTTTAGAAGGGAAGGTACGTCAAATTTTGCAAACTTTTGCCTCATGCTTAGGGTAGAGGCAGTAGATTCAGTCCTTATGTTGGTCATCAACATGGACACTCTTTTTGTTGCAGGTTCTGCAGGGCTTGAACAAGGCTTTCTTGTCAGACATCATGGAAAATAGAAGGAAAACTGAGTGGCACTCAGGAAGACTCCCTTCCACACGACGTGCGGTGAAAATCTTAGGAGAACTGGCTCTGCTGAGAGTGTTCTAGAGGGTGCTGAAAGCTGATTGAATGGTACCAATCTTTTGGTTCTTTTAGCATAATGATGTAGATAGGCAACTAAGATGTAGGCCTCAAGCCTTTCTTTGGGGCCTACTACTAACATTATTTACCTTTGGCACTTCTTTTGTATTTACTGTGGGACTCCCGCCTCTGCGACAGCGAATGATTCAGGCATGTGAATCTATGAAAGCTACCCCAATACTGGATAACAAAGGTAATTCAACCGATTGATTTATGTGATAGGCAGATACTATTTTAGGTAGAAATATAAGGTTTGTACGACGGACCACTTTGTCCTTGTGAAGTTGGAAAAAAGGTTCTTCTATGGTTAGTGCCTGTAGCTCACCCACTCGCCTAAGTGAAGTAATTGCAATGAGGAAAGCGATTTTCCATGAGAGAAACTGAAGTTCACATTTATGCATTGGTTATTATTATTATTATTATTCATTTTATTTGTATAGCGCAACAGCTACCCACAAAGGGTTTCCCGGCGCATTTAGAAGATGAATAATTCTGCTACGGACAAGAACCAGCTTAGATGTTGAACAGCCAGGTCTTTAAGGCTTTCCTGAAGCTCATGTAATTGGTCTCATTTCGGGCTGTAATAGGCATGGAATTCCATAGTGTGGGTCCCAGAAAAGAAAAGGATTTGCCGCCCATGCGTGACCATCTGATTTTGGGGATTATAAAATTCTTTGCTGCAGACGAGCGAAGAGCACGGGAGGGGCAATATGGATGTACCAAATTTTGCAGGTATTTTGGGGCTTTTTTTGTGGAAATTTTATGCATGAAGCAAAGCGATTTAAATTTGATTTGGTTCTCAACTTTTAACCAGTGGAGATCCCGAATATGTTTAGAGGTGGGGGTTGTGTTAGGGATTTTACATAAGAGTCTGGCTGCAGCATTTTGAACTTTCTGCAGCCTACGAATCATAGCTTTCTTTGCCCCTAGATACAGTACATTTCCGTAATCAAGCCTAGATGTAATTAGTGCGTTGAGTACGGTTTACCTGGTTGATTCTGGCAGCATCCAACAAATCTTCTTTAGCCATTTTAAAATGGCAAAGCAGGTAGCGGACGTTTTCACTGCTTGTTGATGCATATTAAGAGAATCATCGATAATGATGCCCAGATTACGTGCTTGCATTACTGGGAATGGGAGTAGGCCCATTTCTTGCGGCCAATGTTGGGGGCCCCATAGCTTTTTGTCTTTGCCCAGTATCATCACTTCGGTTTTCTCACCGTTTAGCTTGAGAACATTTTCTTGCATCCATCCTGTAATTTTCGTGAGCCCTTGTTTGAGTATGGAGGGATTATCCTTATTTCCAGAGGAGAGTGAAAAGAGCAGCTGAGAATCATCAGCAACATTTGTAGCCCAGTTTTTTCCACTACCTTTGCAAATGGGCTCATATATAGATTGAATAGTAGTGGAATTAATATAGAGCCCTGTGGTACTCCGTGCTTGAAGACCTGGACATCAGAGCAAGCAGAGCGAGGGAAAACTTGAAAGGTACGTTCCTCCAGCAAAGATTTCATCCAATTTAAAGCCGGGCCTCTAATACCTAATAAATATAGTGTCCTCATTAATACAGTGTGTGATACCATATCAAATGCGGCACTAAGGTCTAAAAGTACCAGTGCAACCGTTTCACCTTTATCCATCAAGGAGCAGATATTTTCAGTAACTCCCAATAGTGTCGTCTCCGTAGAGAACCCCGATCTGAAACCTGACTGATGGGGAGGCAACAGATCTTGGGCCATGGTGAATTCGGTTAAGGAATGGTGCACGTGTTTTTCTAAAATCTTCGAAAATATGGGTAGTAGGGAAATGGGTTTATAATTTGACGGCAGGTTTGGGTCGGCTCCAGCCTTCTTTAGCAGTGGGTGAATCATGGCATGTTTCCATTCTTTTGGTACAGTTTCCTCTTGTAAGGACAAGTTTAAAAGGTCTGTAATAGTAGCCACTGCCTTCTTGTCAAGTGTCTTAAGTACTGAGCACGGTAACGGATCATTTGGTGACCCAGATTTAATTGTTCTAGTTGGTTCAAAAGATGGACCCATTAATCATGTAAGGACTATGTTAAGATTCCACGCTGGGGCAGGTGGAAGTCGTGGTGGTATAATTCTTTTCAGTCCTTCTTTGACAACTGATACTCTAAACAGAGACAAGTGCCGTCTATTTTGTATGTACGCAGCTATTTTAGCAAGATGTAAGTGGATAGATGTGTAAGCTAATTCTGACCGCTGTAGATGTAATAAATAACAGATGATATTTTGTATGGATGCATCCAGAGGATTCATATTGTTATTATTGCAATAGATAACAAATCGCTTCCACTTAGCTGCATAACAAGCTCTTGTCGTAGGCCTTCTGGCCTCTCTGATAATGTTCATACAGTCTGGAGGAAGATTCAGATATCCAAACTCTATGATTTTAGGAGCTAGATCGCTAGATTGAGTTCTTTGGGATCTGGGTGCCTGATTTCTCCATGGCTCTTTGTGAGGAGACTGGATGTGAGATGTAGCTTTGGATGTGAAACTATTGATAGCTTCAAGAGGGCCGTGTACCAAGGTTGATGGGATCACATGGGAGCTATTAGGATTAGTGTGAGGGATGTTTGCCTAAGTTTCCGAACCACTGATGGATTGAGTGGGAGAGGAGGAAAAGCGTATGCAATTATCGCTGACCAGTCCATCCCTAGTGCATTGCCTTTGGAGAGTGGGTGTGGATACCTGAAGGCAAAGTTTGGGCATTTTGTGTTTTCGTGCGTGGCGAAAAGATCTAGTTGAGCAAACACCAAATTTTGAAAGTACGGGAGGAGAACTTGAGGGTGGAGTTCCCACTTGTGGATTTGCTGCCTTTGTCTGCTGAGAAGGTCGGCAATCTGATGGTTTTTTGTGATGTATGGCCCATTTCCAAATGTCTTGAGCTAGGTGTGACAGTTGGAGAGTGTCCCCCCACCCCTGTTTTTGTATATCGTACATAGCTGTCACGTTGTTGGTGCAGACTAGGACAGCTTTGTCTAGAAGGTAAACTTGAAAAGCTTTGAGCGCTAGAAACACTGCTAGCAGCTCTAGATGATTTATGTGTAGAGCTTTTTGTTTTTGAATCCTCAAGCCTTGAATTGTGTGATCGTGGAGATGAGCTTCACAACCAGTGAGCGACGCATCTGTGGTTAGTACTGTCTGTGGAAGGGCTGCCCTTTAGATGAACTTTGTGGGATCCACCACTGCAGAGACCAAAGGGTGTGGCCGTTTACCAACACTAGATTGGTCAAAAGACCCTGCGATTGGTTCCACTGACTCGCTAAGCATTCCTGAAGGGGACGCATGTGAAGCATTTCATGGGGGACAATCAGAGGCCATCATTCCCAGCAGTTGCATATACACTTCAGCTTGTAGTGAGTGTGTGGGTTGAAGCTGAGTGATTAGAGCCTGAATATTGTGAATTGTGGCTGCAGGGAAAGGCAAGAGCTTTTTGACTATCTAAGGTGGCTCCTAGATAGGTTTGTGTATTGGAAGGTTGGAGAAGAGACTTTAATACATTGACTGTAAATCCTAGTTGGTTCAATAAGGATAAGTTACTTACCTGTAATCCTAGTTCTCGTCCAGGGCTATACTCATCAAAGTCGTAAGCACTGAATAGTCCCACCCACATGTGGGATCCCGGAGCTGAATAGCCAATATTATATATATAGCTACACACACACACACACATATATATATATATATATATATATACCCAAATATCAAATATATATATAGATAGATAATATACATATACATATGCAGCCTGAAAAACACCAAATTAGGCTCCAAAACTGCCATTATTGCATGTAAAACCTTTACATTTGACCAAATAAAGACATACAAGTCACCATATATGATATATGTAAAGAAGAGAACTGCCCTGAGTTTCTTTGAAACACACAACCTTTATTTTCAAAGGTAAAAACAGGCAGGATCATAGAGGCAGATTTAGCCTAGACAGTCTGCATAGAAAACAAATGGAAAATTGGTGCCGTGCCTTTAAGACCTCCAGGAACCCTCAGGCTCCCATCAAGCACCACAGGTGACAGGTCAGTTCTTTTGGACGGCGTATAACAGTGTAATCACAGCATGGGCAACAGGTACATATACAGGCATGGTATTCGTCCTGGGAGGAGGGAGGCTTGCTTATGACGTTGATGAGTATACCCCTGGAAGAGAACTAGGATTACAGGTAAGTAACTTTTCCTTCTCTTCCAGGGGATACTCATCAATAGTCATAAGCACTGAATAGATGAGCAAGCCCATCCCCATACCCTGCTGACGAATACCAGCCTACCAAAACATTTTACCAACAGATATCACCCAAACAAATTTCTCAGGGATGCTTGACCAAACTGAGCATCTGCCTGAGTGTCAGAATCAAGGCAGTAATGGCGTGCGAAAGTATGAACCGAACGCCATGTGGCTGCCTTCCAAATTTCATGTATCAGTACATTCCTAAGCATTGCTATTGTAGCAGCTTTGCCTCTTGTAGAATGTGCTCTCGGCTTGCCCGGGAGCTGCTTTTGTGCCAACTGATAAGATAACAAAATGCATGACACTATCCATCTAGAAATGTACCTTTTAGAGGCAGGAAAACCTGTAGTCAACAGACCAAAAATCACAAACAGTTGGTCCACCTTTTGTACACTCTTTGTTTTATCAAGATAGAATGTCAACACTTGTTTTAAATAAAAAGAGTTCAGAGCTCTCTCAGCCAGAGTGCCCGGATTGGCAAAAAATATAGAAATGGTGGCTGACTGGTTAATGTGAAAATCCGAGACCACCTTAGGGAGGAACCTCGGGTGAGTGCGTAACACCACTCTATTCGCTTGAAAAACAAGATAAGGCTCTTTAGAGGATAAGGCTTGTATCTCGCTTACCCTGCGAGCAGAAGTGATTGCCATGAGAAAAGTAGTCTTACATGACAGGTGTTGCTGGGAAGCCTTATGAATGGTTTTGAATGGGGTACCCATTAGTTTAGATTGGACCACATTCAGCTCCCAGGGAGGAGAAGTGGCCCTAAAAGGGGGATAGACTTTCTTGAGACCCTCCAGGAAATCCTTAACAACTGGCATTTGAAAGAAAGAAGCTTGAGTGGGAGACTTTCTATATGCTGTTATCGCTGCCAGGTGAACTTTTATGGAGGAATACTGTAAACCTGCTTTGGCCAAAGAGAGTAAGTATGGCAACAGTACCTGTTCTTGACTTCGAATAGGGTCATGACCTTCAGCAGTACACCACATGACTTTCTCGTAGAAGCTTTCCAAGCCTCTTTTAAAATCTGCATGCAGTCCTGTGAGAGGCCTAAATGTTCGTATTGGATTAACTCAGGAGCCATGCTGCTAACCTCAGGGACGGAAGGTTGGGGTGGAACACCTTACCGCTCGCCCTGGTCAGCAGATCCGAATGACATGGCAGCCTCCTGTGTGAAACTTTGGATAGGTGAAGAAGGTCCAGATACCACCACTGGCGAGGCCAATCTGGAGCAAACAGGATCATGTCTGTCTTGGACTTGTACAGATTCCTGATCACCAAGGTAATGAGTGAAATTGGTGGAAAAGCGTAGAGTAATGTCTCTGACCAGTCTATCCACAGAGCATTCCCCTTGGACCCTGGTTGCGGGTACCTGGAGGCGAAGACTAGGCATTTCGACTTTTCGGCGTCCGCAAAGAGATCAATGTCTGGTGTTCCCCAGTTTTGGAAGATGGCTTGTACCACTTCTTGCTTTAGTACCCAGTCGTGTGCTTCTGCGACATGCCTGCTTAGGTCGTCCGCTTGAATATTGAGGACGCCCGGCAAGTGAACTGCAGATATTCTCATGTCTCATGCCAGAAGCCAATTACAGATTACATGTGCTTCAGCGATGGGGGTCTGGATCTTGTTCCACCCTGCTTGTTCAGGTAGTACATCATTGTTGAGTTGTCCGTCTGAACAAGCAGAGAGGTCGATGTTATTGACGGAAATAACGCTTTGAGAGCTAGATGTACAGCTCTGAGTTCCAGCATGTTTATGTGGTATAGTTGCTCTTTCTCTGACCACATTCCTAGGATCTGTAGTGATCCCATATGAGCGCCCCATCCCTGAGGGGACGCATCAGTCACCAGAGTCTGTTGAGGCATGTCCTCTTGAAAAGGGACTCCCGCTATGAGATGAATCCATCGCATCCACCATCTGATGGAGAGTCGGACTGACAGAGGTATTGATAACCTGTCCTACCATCGATTGGAGATTTGGGACCACTGATCCTCCAGAGTCTGCTGCAGAGGTCTCATGTGAAGCCTGGCATTTGGAACTAGAAAAATACACGAGGCCATACACCCCAGTAGGGAGGAGATCTGCCTAGCCGTGGGCTGAGGTGTCTTCAAGAGAGTTTGACACTTGAGGAGAATGGATGATAGTCTCTCCCCTGAAGGATACGCTCTTGCGTTGACTGAGTCCAGAGTTGCGCCTAGATAGTGTATCCTCTGTGTTGGATTGAGGATTACTTCTTGAGGTTTACATGCAGACCGAGCTGATACAACTGGTGAATACAGTGCGCGAGATGTTGTTGCAGAAGAGTGGGAGACGCACTCTTGAGAAGTCAGTCGTCTAGGTAAGGATAAACGAATATGTGCTGTTCCCTCAAGAAATCTGCTACTAATGCCATGCACTTTGAGAAAGTGCGAGGAGCCGACTTCAGCCCGAAGAGCAGGACTGTGAATTGGAAGTGGTTTGATTGGATGCAAAACCGTAGGAACCTCCGATGCTTTGGAGAGATTGGTATGTGGAAATAGGCATCTTGATGATCTATGGAACACATACAGTCCCTTTGATGTAGAAGCGGTATTATTTGATGTAATGCCAGCTTCCTGAACTTTTCTCATAGAATTAATTTGTTGAGACGTCTGAGATCTAGTATAGGCCTGAACTCCTTGTTTGGATCTTTTTTTGGGACCAATAAGTATCGGGAGTAGATCCCTTGCCGATGTTGGTGCCATGGGACCTCCTCGATGGCGCTCTTTAGGAGTAGAGCAGACATCTCTTCCCTCAAAAGATTTATATGATGGGTGACAGTCTTTTGAGGAGTGATGGAAGGTGGAGGGGACTTGAGCTTGATGGTATACCCATTCTTTACAATGTTCAGCACCCACTTGTCTAGTGTGATTTTTGTCCACTCTTCCAGGTAAAAATGTACAGTTACCCCCACCGGAGTGGGTAACGGAGATAGGGGAAGCAAGCACCCACCGCTTTTGTTGCTGTTGCTTGGCAGCAGGTGTGGACTGTCTAGAATTACCACCTCTTCCTCTACCAGCACGACGTTGGGAGAATTGTGACCTTCCTTGATTTTCGTGCGAGGACCAATGAGGGGTTTGAACCCACTGTTGGTTTTGTCGTTGGTCGTAAGGACTGTTCCGTCGCCTGAAGTCTTTCCTCTTCTTTAGACCCACAGCTTTAACTCTATCAAGCTTAGTCTTCATTTGAGACATTTCATCATCGGCATGAGATACTCAGAGTGATGATCCATTGAAAGGAAGATTAAGAATACGATGCTGTGCTTCAGGTTTCAGCCCCGTCAGTCTCAGCCAAGTCGAGCGTCGAGCACAAATCCCATGAGAATAGCCATGTGCAGCTAGATCTGAAGCATCAGCCGCTTCACTGATCACTTGATTAGCTACTACGCCACCTTCATGCAGGATTTCAAGGAAGTCTTGTTTGTCCTCTTTTGGGAGCTTCTCCATGAAGCGTGAAAGGGAGTCCCATAATGAGCGATCATATCGACCCAGCAGGGCCGAGGCGCTGGCTACTTTCATGTAGGAAGCCGAGGTAGTGCACATAATCTTACCCACAGAATCCATGGCCTTACTGTCTTTATCTGGGGGCATAGATGATGCTGCCCCTGTGTGATTCTTTTGTGCCGCCGACACAATAACAGAGTCCGGTGGAGGGTCAGCTCCCAGAAAGAAGGGATCATTATCAGGAGCCTTATATTTCTTTGTGATTCAAGATGGTGCAGCCCCCACTGATGCTGGAGTGAGAAACTTCTGTAGAGCTGGCTCCAGCAATCCAGGCACTAGAGGAAGCAAAGGTCTTGAGGAAGACTTTTGGTGCAGGGTTTCAAATATCACCGATGTTTTGGTGGTAGAGACTGGCATTTCAATGTGGAGTTTCACAGCCCCGTGGCAGAGAACCTCATTAAAGGTTAGAATATCATCGATGGGCGAAATTCTGCTTGGAGGAGAGGAGGAAAGAGTCGGAGAATAGTCTGCCATGGAATCCGACGACCCTGTAGAAGACCTACAGCTTCGTCTTCTAGCAGATCGGTGGCATGATGCCCTACTCCTAGGAGAGGGTGATGATCGTCTTCTCACCAATGGAGACCTTCTCGGTGGGGTACGCTCATGTCTCCCCGAAGAATGCACTGACTGGATCAAAGGTGACCTTGATCTTGAAGAAGACCGTGGTAGATTAATTCTGTGGATCTTCCACTCTGTAATATCTCCTAGCCATCTTGGCGAGATATTGGTTGGCCGGGCTGGAGACGGTACTGGTGAGGGTTTGGAGATACTTGCACTATCTGGAGCCCTGGGGAGGAAGAAGAACTCCCTGATGTCACCACCTCAACGTCTACCTCCTCGAAGCTGACCTCCTCGATGTCGACTAAGATCTCGACCTTTTAGACCCCGAAGGCTTTTTCTTAGATCTCGACGTCGATCTCCACGACGGTAATCTCTTTGATGTCGACCTCTTCGGGGACGACGTCGATGGTATGTGTCTCGACGTCGAATGGCTGGGTCTCTTTTGCGTCGAAGCCCTTGGTGTGCAACGCCGATGCCATTGGACCTCTTACCCCAGAGCCTCTAAGCGGCGAGCTTCGACGTCGATGGGTCGACGTCGAGCCCTGACCTCTAGACGTCATAGGCGAGCCAGACTTGGACCGCCTACGCGTGGATGACGACCTCATCCTATACCTCTTCTCACCTTGTCTCGACAGCGAGGGATGTCTCGACAACGAAGGATGCTTCGACGGCAAAGGATGTTTCGGCATCAACGGATGTCTCGACGGCGATTTCGATGCCGACTCTGAGCACAGAGGTACCTTGGATGATGATCTGTCCCTCAACGGGGTAGGAGACCGATGCCTTCTTTTTTCACCTCTTTCTTTGCACTCTCTTGGTTGAGAAGAGGGCTTCCTTGAATGATGTTCTTCTCGCGCACTCACTGTTTCCTTTCCTCTCTCTTGTAAGGAATGCAGCTTGATCTTTTCCCACTTCCTAAGGGTTCTCTTGGAAAACTTGCTGCAGTGGTAACATTGGTCCGGCTTGTGGGATGAAGGCAAACAAGCAATACAGACCGAATGAGGGTCTGACTTAGCCATCTTTTTACCACAGGCCGGGCACTTATTGAATAAGGTTGGCATTTTGACAGGAAAAAATAGCCAAAAGTCAGAAAAAAATTGTTGAATTAGTCAGCTAAGGACTAAAGACGTCGCGTGAATTCAAAAAAGTTATCTTTCTACCAGATAAAAGTGATAAAATATCACCAACTTGCGAGCTCAATGCTCCAGGATACTCACAGAAGACGCCGGAAAAAAGAACTGACCTAACTGTCGGGATGGGAGCCTGGGGGTTCCTGGAGGTCTTAAAGGCACTGCTCCAATTTTCCAATTGTTTTCTATGCAGCCTGTCTAGGCTAAATCTGCCTCCATGATCCTGCCTGATTTTACCTTGGAAAATAAAGGTTGTGTGTTTCAAAGAAACTCAGGGCAGTTTTCTTCTTTACATATATCATATATGGTGACTTATATGTCTTTATTTGGTCAAATGTAAAAGTTTAACATGCAATATTGGCAGTTTTGGAGCCTAATTTGGTGTTTTTCAGGCTGCATATGTATATGTATATGCATATTATCTATATATATTACCTACTGGCGATAGCCAGTAGGTATATATAGTTAGGACCTAGCTACCATAGGAAATCCGTAACATTCTATTGGGAATAACTTTGGCGCTGGTTGAGGAATTTGCGTGTAATTTTCCAAAATGTAGGCCAGCTCCACTCCACTTCTTCCCTGGAAGTTTCGGGGGAATGCGTCATGCGGGGGCCGAGAAAAAAGGGGGTCCCAAAACGCGTTTTCCTCATGTTAATTTCCATAGGACGAATAGACAAGGCTACAGCCCGAACCGCTGAATGGAATTACACCAAACTTTGCAAAATTGTAGGGACTGGTACGCAGAAGTGCCTTTTCTATATTTGGTGAAAATTGCTCCAGCGGTTTTCATGAAAATTAACTTCAAAAACACATATATATCTGGGCGGAGCCTAACCACACATCTCATCGTGAGATCTGATTGGCTGTCAGCCCTTTATCCAAGAAGTGTTGGCAGCCATCTTGGGACCAATATACATGATAGCACCTCATTAAAAATCATTGTAATAAATAGTTACATTATAAACTATTTGTTGATGGTACCATACTCATTTTAGGAATTGTGGTGTGTTCTAAGGTGATTTTATCATGTGAAAAAGCCTTCTGCTGGGATATCATGAATCATGTTTGAAAGAAAACTATTATCTCATGCTTTTCCCATAGTGGTTTGGAAGGGGATCTATAAGCTAAACTGAAAGCATATTTTCTGTAAATTCACATTATCTTCCTCAGTCATGTGAGAATGAAGTTTGACATTCTCAGTAAAACATGTACATACAACAAGGACAGAGACTGTCAGTTGATTCCTTTGTGCTCTACTGCAGCCTCCTAGAGTGTTCTAAAGAACAACTAGAGCGCTAACAGTCCTACTTATTACAAAGCTATGGCACACCTGAAGCCATCTTGATTGGAATAAAGTGGTAACTCTTAAAACATTTAATTTAAAAAGGAACAAAATGAGGGGGTATATTTTGCCATAGAACGTATGATTAGTGCTGCAGAAAAAAGAATTTGGGCACATTTTGGGTGACTTCTCAAATCCTCTTCTATTTCATTAAAAAATTCCTACATGCAGTCTCCCAAGATGGCCACCAGAGACAAAAGAGCCCAAATTTAGCC
Organism: Lissotriton vulgaris; assembly: GCF_964263255.1. Lineage (NCBI taxonomy): Eukaryota > Metazoa > Chordata > Amphibia > Caudata > Salamandridae > Lissotriton > Lissotriton vulgaris. The sequence goes on along the minus strand of NC_141687.1, from coordinate 35,957,097 downwards.
CAAATATCACCCAGATGTAGCCCAAGTATAGCCCAATGACAGAATGTCCCAGAGTGTTCTAAAGATCAACTAGAGCGGTAACAGTCTTACTTATGACAAAAGTATGGCACACCAGAAGCCATCTTGATTGGAATGAAGTGGTAAGTCTGAAAACATTTAATTTAAAAGGGAACAAAGCGAGGGGGTTCATTTTTCTATAGAAAGTATGATTAGTGCTGCAGAAAGAAAAATTAGGGCACATTTTGAGTGACTTCTCAAATCCTCTTCTATTTCATTAAAACATTCTGACATGCAGTCTCCCAAGATAGCCACCAGAGACAAAAGAGCCCTAATGTAACCCAAATATCACCCAGATGTAGCCCAAGTATAGCCCAATGACAGAATGTCCCAGAGTGTTCTAAAGAACAACTAGAGCGCTAACAGTCCTACTTATTACAAAGGTATGGCACACCTGAAGCTATCTTGATTGGAATAAAGTGGTAACTCTTAAAAAATTTAATTTAAAAAGGAACAAAATGAGGGGGTATATGTTGCCATAGAAAGTATGATTAGTGCTGCAGAAAGAAAAATTAGGGCACATTTTGAGTGACTTCTCAAATCCTCTTCTATTTCATTAAAAAATTCTGACATGCAGTCTCCCAAGATGGCCACCAGAGACAAAAGAGCCCAAATGTAGCCCAAATATCACCCAGATGTAGCCCAAGTATAGCCCAATGACAGAATGTCCCAGAGTGTTCTAAAGAACAACTAGAGCGCTAACAGTCAAACTTATGACAAAAGTATGGCACACCAGAAACCATCTTGATTGGAATGAAGTGGTAAGTCTGAAAACATTTAATTTAAAAAGGGACAAAATGAGGTGGCTCATTTTGCCATAGAACGTATGATTAGTGCTTCCGAAAGAAAAATTAGGGCACATTTTGAGTGACTTCTCAAATCCTCTTCTATTGCATTAAAAAAATTCTGACATGCAGACTGAAACATGCACTTTGAACACCAGCAGCAGACTTCCCTGGTGAGCAGTAGCTTTACTGCAGTGATCTAATAAGCAACTAGAGTGCTAACATTCAGAATTTATGGCAAATGTGTGACACATCTGAATGCCTTCTTGATAGAACCAAAGTAAACAAGCAATGAAAATGCAATAGATCTCGCCCTCGTTTAAATTAAAGCCATTCTGTTTGTAATGAGGTGGCTTTTTAGCTTTGCTTTTATTAGTGTTTTTAAAACTTTCATGTAAATAACATGCATATGTATGCATATATGTATATGTATGCATGCATTTATATTTGTATTTATATAGATATGCAGATTATATATGTTTATATATGTATGTATATATACATTCACTGAAAAAACCATAGGTTTCACACCAGTTATAGTTAGGGATTAGCATTTAAAAAACCTATTAAATTCACTAAAAAAAACATAGGTTTCACACCAGTTAGAGTTAGCTGGAAATTTTACTGACATAAAACCATTGAAATTCCCACGTTATAGTTAGTTGGACTCACTATAACTTGCGCGCCTGCAATGCACTGCTGATGACGTCACATATTACATCACTCATGACATGGTCAGTGACATCACTCATGACATCACTGATGACACCATCCTTGTGACAGAGTGACAGACCTCCTTTCACTGTAAAGTAACCCTTGAAACACATATTCAAAAATAGTAACTAACATTTTCAAAAAAGTGGAGATACCCATACCAGTTACAACAACCAATTCAGTAATACCACCATCTAATACACATCCACTCATTCACCAACAGTTCTATATAGTCACTCATACATATATTCACTCATCATATGTAGTGAAACACCTATACATCCTGTTACACACTGACAGTCATCCAAAAGTTACTCACACACATATTCACACATGCAAATAAACTATTGAACATCCATTTATTTGCATATACAGCTGTACACACACTACCACTTTACTTCTAAGGAAACTTACACATACTTACTCTCTTAAACAATCACTTATAGAAACACATACTTATTTAAACAGGAACTCTTACAATCTCTCACTCTCACATATACTCACTTATATATATCAATACTCACATATACTAGATTAAAACATATGCCGTTACTGTTAAAGACAATAGTAAGACAGTCGTTTATTCACAAACACACACATATACACACTCATCCATCCATACAGTCCTGTACATATGCTGTCTTCAAAACACATACAAAGAGTGAGTCAGTCACCAACCCATGCAGCCACTTATACACAAAGTGAAACACTGATACCGACATACATAGATTTCAATATTTAAAAGTTACTCGCTAATATATGTATTCACTAAGATACACTTAATAAGCCAGATGACCAATCAATTTTTTTTTTAAAACCATCCATTTAGACACTTACTTAAACATTTATTCTTACATCGACCTTTTTCATATACATATAGAAAACATATTTATTTTTCAGAAAGACACACATTCCCTGGATGGTGTCATCAGTGATGTCATGAGTGATGTCACTGACCATGTCATGAGTGATGTAATATGTGACGTCATCAGCAGTGCATTGCAGGCGCGCAAGTTATAGTGAGTCCAACTTACTATAACGTGGAAATTTCAATGGTTTTATGTCAGTAAAATTTCCAGCTAACTATAACTGGTGTGAAACCTATGGTTTTTTCAGTGAATTTAATAGGTTTTTTAAATGCTAATCCCTAACTATAACTGGTGTGAAACCTATGGTTTTTTCGGTGAATTTCATAGGTTTTTTAAATGCTAATACCTAACTATAACTGGTGTGAAACCTATGGTTTTTCAGTGAATATATATATATATAACTGGTGTCAAACCTATGGTTTTTTCAGTGAATTTCAAAGGTTTTTTCATAGCAAATTTCTATAGCTATGAAATGTAATATTTTTAAAAATGAATCCTATATTGTATATGTATGTTAAACAATTTTGTTTTATGTATATTGTTTTTTTTTTCTTTGCCTCGGAGCGCTCCCGGTGCGCGCCCTGGTAAGCGCCCTGGAAAGCGTAGTATTTTGAAGCGCCCCGGTGCGCGAACCGGGAAGCGTTCCGTTAGCGCCAGTATCGCGAACGAAAACATGATCGTGACGTATCGCGTAGCCGCGTCTGCGTGATACGCACGGCGTAAGCGCACCCGGAAGCACTCGAGCGAATACGATCGCGCAACGTAAGCATCTGACGCGCTTACGCGATGCGCCCTGTGGCACGCCCGGGGGCGTGTAGCGTAAGCGCGTCGGGTCATGTGACCTGAAAATAACACTTTTCCTTGGTTTATAACAGTTTTGGTTTCATAATGATGAAGCCCCTGGTCTTGTGACCTGAAAATAACACTTTTCATGGATTCAGGACAGTTTTTTTTTCCAAATGATGAAAGCCCCCACCTTTTTTCCTTATTCCGACTTTGTCCTTTGACTGAGGAAGACCTATTTGTACCTCTCTGTACCTTTTTAAACTATTATAAAATGGCTTCAGTAGCAGCAGCAGCAGGAGCATCTCAGCCACCACCACCACCTCCACCACCAAGAGGCCCACCACAACACTACAGTGGTGGAAATGAAGAAGAGGAGGAGGAGGATGAAGAAGAGAAGGGGAGGAGGACGAGGTGGCTGCAAGAAACTAATACCCCATACCAACCCAAGCCACATATTGTATGGGAGTTTTTTCCCATCCCTGAAGGAAAAAAGAAAGTCAACGCAGCAAAGGTGACTTGCCTTATCTGTTGAATGGAACTCACAAGGGATAACCCAAATAAAAAATATTCATTTGGGAACAATACCATGATAAGGCACATGCAGCGCAAGCATCCTATCAACTATTCTGCTGCAGAAATGAGAGAACTGGCCAGAAACCTTTCCCAATCTACACCCAGCACCTCCAAACAAAATCAACCCACTCCATCGGGACCAGAAACAAGGGAGACAATCCCTTGCATTCAACCACGGTTTGGAGAATTTAGGGTCACCTGTATTTTTTGTGGAAAGACCATCTCATATGGTGAACAAATCATAAAGCTGATCCTCCTTTCAGGTGACAACCACAAATGTCCCAAAAAACCCTAATTTTTTCCTGTTTTTTTTTGCTCCTGTTGAGCCATTTTGAATTCCCTGGTTTTTGTTTCTCCCCATAAAAAAATACCAAAAAAATACAAAATAGTTCATAAAAGCCAAAAAAATTACAAAATGTTAAAAAAATATAAAACAACAAAAAGAAGGAAATAAAGTTATTTTTAGAACTACCTCCAATTTCTAAAAAAAGGCTACTTTTTTTTAAACACTATCATTCTTTTTTCCCCATGGTACGCTCCCCGGTCCGCTCCCCGGTGCGCGTACCGGGCGCTCCCCCGCGCAAATCAAAAAAATTTTTTTTTTTGCCCCGGGGGGCCCTTTTATAGTCCCCACATCAAACCTGGGGGGTCAAGGGGGATCTACTCTTCCCCTTATGGTCATTTCCCCCTTTGTTTTTCCCACCTCTTGTGTCTCGATTCTACCGAGACACAAGATGGCGGCCGCTCCGGACTGTTTCGAATGTTTACAGACACCTGAGAGCCAATCAGCTTTCCGTGCGCACCTCACGTGGCGCGCCCGGAGCACTCCCCGGTGCTGGTACCGGGGCGCTGCCATAGATATATATATATTTTTGAACCTAAATTACTCAAAAACCACTGGAGCACATATCTTGAGACATAGCAAAGGCACATCGGGCTACCAGTCCTTACAATTTTGCCAAGATTGGTGGAAATCCATTCAACCGTTCGGGCTAAAAGTGAGTTTGACCGCCCTATGGAAATTAACATGGGGAAAACACGTTTTGGGACCCCCCTTTTATCTCGGCCCCCGCTTGACGAATCCCCCCCCAAACTTTCAGGGAAGGACCGGAGTGGAGCGGGCCACGAACTTGGAGAAATTCGCGAAGATTTGTCCACCGTCGCCAAAGTTATTCCCAATAGAATGTTGCGGATTTCCTATGGAAAGTAGATCCTAACTATAACTACTTACTGGCGACCGCCAGTAGGTAATATATATACACATACATATATATAAATGCATATGCATATATATATATATATATGTGTATATGTGTGCGTGTAGAGAGAGGTAGAGAGATAGAGGTGTAGAGGTAGAGAGGTAGAGACTAGTAGAGAGAGAAGTAGAGAGAGGTAGAGAGGTAGAGAGTAGAGAGTGAGTAATAGAGAGTAGAGAGTGAGTAGTAGAGAGTAGTAGAGAGAATTAGTAGCAGAGAGTGAGTAGTAGAGAGTAGTAGAGTGAATAGTAGAGTGAGTAGTAGAGAGTAGTAGAGAGTGAGTAGTAGAGAGTAGTAGAGAGTAAGTAGTAGAGTGATTAGTAGAGAGCAGTAGAGAGTGAGTAGTAGAGAGCAGTAAAGAGTGAGTAGTAGAGAGTAGCAGAGAGTGAGTAGTAGAGAGTGAGTAGTAGAGAGTAGTAGAGAGTTAGTAGCAGAGAGAGAATAGTAGAGAGTAGTAGAGAGTGAGTAGTGGAGTGAGTAGTAGAGAGTAGTAGAGAGCAAGTAGTAGAGAGTGAGTAGTAGAGAGTGAGTAGTAGAGAGTAGTAGAGAGAGAGAAGTAGAGAGTGAATACTGGAGAGTAGTAGAGAGTGAGAAGTAGAGAGTGAGTAGTAGAGAGTAGTAGAGAGTGAGTAGTAAAGAGTGAGTAGTAGAGAGTAGTAGAGAGTAGTAGATAGTGAGTAGTAGGGAGTGAGTAGTAGAGAGAGAGTAGTAGAGAGTAGTAGAGTAGTAGAGAATGAGTAGTAGAGAGTGAGTATGAGAGAGTAGTGGAGTAGTAGAGAGTAAGTAGTAGAGAATAGTGGAGAATATTCCAAAGTTTGGCACAGCGCCACTTGCAAAATAAATCCAATCAAATCATATCACTTAGAGTCCTTATTGAAGCGCTGAATCTTGGTGTATATTCAAATGCTTTTATTTTCCTTAAGTTTATGTACCACAGCCAGCCGACGCGTTTCGTTCTGTACAACAGAACTTCTTCAGAGGCGTTCTTATTTCCTTCAAGTTATGTCGGTATCCTGTTGTCATATAACTAGATATTTCTTCCAAATGTTAGACGAGACGCAAGTACATTCTTATTCAAATTGACTAGGTATCAATTTTACCCACACAATTCAGGCAGACTTGAGTAATTTACAGCATCCTCAAAGTCAGTCTTTCAAAAATTCTAAAGTATAGGACATGATAATCCAAATCCAAATGTTTCTCAAGAAAAGTCATTTTCAATTGTTCGGAATATCGGCGTTTGGGCAGATATGACCCAGGGACCCCCAGTATGCAAGGGGAATTAGTCCCCCCCTCTGCAAACGCGCCAGTGGCCTGCGTTGCAGAGAAGTGTAAAAAGGGGCATAGCCTCATTACACCTCTGTGCAATGCAGCCCCCTGGCGCATACTGGAGGTTCCAGGTGGGCTAGTTGGCCCGCAGGGACCCATAGTATGCAAGGGAAATTAGTTCCCCCTCTTCAAACATGCACGGGGGCTGCGTTGCAGAGGTGTAAAAAAGGGTGTGGCCTCATTACACCTCTCTGCAATGCAGCCACCTGGCGCATACTGGAGGCTCCTGGTGGGCTAGTTGGTCCCCCGGGACCCCCAGTATGCAAGGGGAATTAGTTCCCCCTCTGCAAACGCGCCAGGGAGCTGAGTTGCAGAGAGGTGTAACAAGGGGCATAGCCTCATTACACCTCTGCAATGCAGCCCCCTGGCACATACTGGAGGTTCCAGGTGGGCTAGTTGGCCCCCAGGGGCTCCCAGTATGCAAGGGGAATTAGTTCCCCCTCTTCAAACATGCACGGGGGCTGCATTGCAGAGAGGTGTAAAAAGGGGCCTGGCTTCATTACACCTCTCTGCAATGCAGTCCCCTGGCGCATACTGGAGATTCCTGGTGGGCTTTCAGGTCTTATATAGTTAGGAATTAGCATTAAAAAAACCTTTGAAATTCAGAGAAAAAAACATAGGTTTCAGGCCTTATATAGTTAGGAATTAGCATTTAAAAACCTTGCAAATTCACTGAAAAAAACATAGGTTTCAGGCCTTATATGGTTAGGAATTAGCATTTAAAAAACCTTTGAAATTCACTGAAAAAAACATAGGTTTCAGGCCCTATATAGTTAGGAATTAGCATTTAAAAAACCTTTAAAATTCACTCAAAAAACTTTACGTTTTAGGGGTGTTATAGTTAGCTGGACATTTCACTCATACAAAACCATTGAAATTGCTCCTAAATAGTTAGTTGTACTAACTATATTTCGCGCACCCGCAATCCACTGCTGATGATGTCACATATTACATCATTCATGACACCCATTTGTCTGTAGTTACTGACTGCCAGACTGGCCTACTCACCTGCTTCATCAATCAGCACCTCTTCAGAGATGTTGCTATATGGACCCTGACCCGCTTTGGTCTTGCAAGCCACACGGAAAGTCACAACCTTCCCAAAAGGCAGCTCAGTGACATTGTGATAGCATTCTGCCATGCCTGAGGAAACAGTCTTCCACTCCTGCGTACCTGCAAGAGAGAGAAGAGGAGAATATATATCTCCATTATTCCCAATCCTGAAGTCCATAAATAGTCTATAAAGCAACACATGGTTGACTAGGTTATTGCAAATAATGCACAAGACAATATTTAGGAAAAAAGGGAACACTTTTGACAGTAGAATAAATTGATGACTTCACAGAGGAACGATTTACAGGAATGCTACAACATACTCATACCTAAAATCGTGTTAGCAGTAGAGCAGAGCCTCATAGAGGCCATTACAAAAATGGGGTTACCCCATCCTGGTCGAGAACCTGGGTTCAATGTGATACAAAAAACAATGGTCCTAGACCGAAATTTCACAAAATGATACATATCAAATTCACAGTACTGAGCTTAAAGAACAATTTTCTGAGTATAATCAATACTTTGCTCGCAGTAACCAATACAGTAATTCAAACTAAAAAAGTGCAACAACCAAAATTATACTTCACCAAGCATTTTATTTTTATATTATATGCTCAACAGTTAGGGTCCCATTAGGATGTCGGGCGGATCGCCACCGCCATGCGGGCGGTGGCGATCCGGCCGACATCCTTCCCCGCCCGCCACCCATATCCCCCTGCAATATTACTATGACAGGGGGGACTGCGGCGGACGGAAAGACCGTCCACTGCATTTCCGCCCGGTCAACAAGTTGACCAGGCGAAAAAAGGTTTCATTTGGTGGCGTTGTCTGTTAGACACCGCCATCCATATCAGGGTGTGGGCGGGAACATGCCTTTCCGTGGTGGCGAAAGGCATGCAGGAATGTCTTGTGGGGGTCCGTTGCGGGCCCCCAGGGACTCCGGGGGGTGGGGGGTGCACAACGTGGCAGGCACGGCACGGCGCCTGTCACGTTGTGCATTGAAGTGCGCAATGTGCATTTTTAGCATTGCAGTGTGGCGGGCGCATCCTAATGGCCCCCACGGGACCGCCGCCCTTATGGCAGTTGGTCCCGTTTTACGTCGGGATGGCGGGCGGACAAAGTCCGCCCGCCATCCTAATGGGGCCCTTAATTATTCACTGTATCGACGGTGAAGAGAGTTGGGGAGGTAGGTTTCATGATTTATTCATAGGTGTATGACACGACCATCATATCTACATAGATTGCTCCTACCTAGTCCTGAAGAAGACCCACAAGACCAAGGTTTACGATTTACCCTCGCAGCCCTAAGTCGGGTCGAAACGCCAATGCCCCCATAAGAAGCCTGGACCACGAGCTCTATTCTAACGTGCCACCTAAAGATACATATCTGTATATTTATGAATTTTACTAAAAGAAACCTTTGATTAATCATACATGGCCAGGCTAGACAAGACTGGAATGTGCAACCAGTCTACTATTTGAATTTTGTTATTTCTCTTCTTTTTCACTACCTTGAAATTCGATTTCACCCCACAAACACCTGAGCACCTCCTATCTGCACGTTCCTTTTGGAGCAACCTACCTCCCCTACTCTCTTCACCGTCGATACAGTGAATAATTAACTGTTGAGCATGTAATATAAAAATAAAATGCTTGGCGAAGTATTATTTTGGTTGTTGCACTTCGTTAGTTTGAATTACTGTATTGGTTACTGCAAGCAAAGTTTTGATTATACTCAGAAAATTGTTCTTTAAACTCAGTACTGTGAATTTGATATATATAATTTTGTGAAATTTCAGTCTAGGACCATTGTTTTTTGTATCACATTGAACCCAGGTCCTCGACCAGGATTGGGTAACCCCATTTTTGTAATGGCCTCTATGGGGCTTGGCTCTACTGCCCCATAGAGGAGCACCCTTTATTCTACACACTTCCTTTATGCCCTCTATGGCATAACGGGCTAATGCCTTGTTTTACTATACATTGTTGTATAATTATCAGAAATCTCAATGAGAAAACAACCACATATTACATAAGCCCTACATTTTAAGTGCCTGTCCCACAAAGCGAAGCCTATTTGTGGTGATCTCTGCGCATGTAGGTTTCTGCCTATGTCTATTCAAAGACTTCCTCCCAGGTGGTACTCATGTATTCCAGGCTGAAATCTACACTATGACTAGAGTTATGAGTCAGCAGCCCTTCAAATAGGAAGGTCAAGCATTTTATGATAGGAATTATGTCTGTTAAATCACTACCAGTAACTTCAAGGTTGGATTTCATTGATACACTTCCTTGAAGCAGAGAACTCTGCCACATTGGCAGCAAACTCAAAGAATGATGGTCTAGGGAAACACCATACAGTTAACCCAAATTTCACATAGCTGACAGATAGCTACCCTGATACTAAGCTCTGCCCTCTTCCCCTTGGGCTGTCTCACTAATAGACACTACATAACAGCTACATTTCCCAAGATTCAGCAAGCCCCATTCAAGAGAAACTTCATTAGGGAAGAGATATACCTTGTAGTTACCTTTGCTATTATCATTACCAGACGTACAGGCTCTGCCTTCCTCCAGTGAAGCAGAGAAGGCAGCCAATTGGCAGGAGTTGACAGACTATTTTAATTAATTGAAGGTGTAGATACACACTGTTGGGGACCCTAGGAAAAAGTGGCAGGACAAGAGGAGGCAGGTGAAAGAAACGTTTTCCATGATACGAGTGGCAAATGCTATTCTTGATGGTGGATCCCGTCTACATCTCATCCCCTTGAAGAAAGTGCCCCCGTGACAATGTACTACATGGACTCCCTGTTCCAGATAACCCCAATGTAAAGCGAGGGAAGAGCTCAACACCTCTCGCTTGCAACTAGTCCGACCCATGTCACTTTGTTCTTCTACTACCCCTCATGGATAGGAAGACATCAGACACAAGTACCTCGCACACCATCTCTAACACCCCCACTTATTCTGAGAGTAAACTGTGCAAATGGTTCTTAATACTCTCTATCTTTCTTACGTACAGTCCCCACATTTAGTGCTTTGTTAGGAACAGCTGGAGTATTAGGAGAATTTCCAACTGTGGTAGGTTGATAAACTGGTGCAGTCAGCTGATGATGTATTTCAAGACTGCAAATACACAAAAGGTGATGGGAAGAAGGCTTGCCATATGCAAATCAGTCTTGACCTTGCTCCAATAAGAACAGTTTAGCCTGAGCTGTCAGGCCATACAAGCAGCCCAGGAATTGTTTCTCCTTGACTGAGGGTTTTCAGTTGGGTGTAACTTGGTTCCAGTGGCAAAGTGAGCACATGAATCACATCTGGGCATACCCTTGTCACGTAGGGAGGTACAACAAATGCAAACAATGTGACGAAATGAGTTGTTGCAATAAGTTTAACTGCTGGCAATTGAGTGATTGCCAGTGGTTAGATTGATTGCAAATATTCCTCCCATGACGGATTGTGCATTAGGCATCTCAAAAACTGTCAGAAGCATTAAGATTGGGATGATCCACTTACACTGTGGAATGAACCAATGGCCTCAAAGTTGAGTGCATCCAGCACTTTGACAGATGCAGGGATTGCCTGGGAGCGGGTAGTTAGTGAATTGAGCTCCTGCTGCATAGCTGCAACCATGTCAGGTGAAAAGCAATATTTAGCTTCCCTGCGCATGCCAAAGGTATTTCTCCTCTTCCAGTAAATTCTCTTTCTCTTGCTTAAATAAGTATTCCTCAAAATGAAAGACAAGACAGCAAAGATATTCACCAGTATGGTCAGATTGCTTTTGGTCTGTGCCTTGTATTCTTATGGATTTACAAAAGGGGGTGGTGATGAACAGAGTGTCTGAATTGAGCAGACCACTCTTACCCAGTCCAAAGATCAGGGCTTGATCCATCACCGTTATTTATCTCACTGCCCCATCCCAGCTCAGAACCTGGCTATATGCAAATCAGTCTGTCCCTGGCCCAGTGCATCATGGGAACAGGGCAGACTAAACTACCAAGCCAATTCTTTACCAGAAAGGAGACAAGCTACCGGGGACCGGTTTCTGGCATTTCAGCCTCTTCGGCCCGGCTTGCTTGAATCCTGATGGAGCAGTGAGAAAGGGACTCATGTCTGAGTATACCCTGCCACATACTCAGATGTGAGTCCCTTGCTCATTGCACCATCAGGATTCAAGCAAGCCGGGCCGAAGACGGCTGAAATGCCAGAAACCGGTCCCCGGTAGCTTGTTTCCTTCCCAGTGTAAGAATTGGCTTTTGTAGTTTGGTTTGCCCTGTTCCCATCATGCACTGGGACAGGAAAAGACTAATTTGCATACAGCCAGGTTCTGAAACTGGGATGGTGCAGTGAGCTAAAAAACGGTGTTGGATCTAGCCCTGATCTCTTGACTGGGTGAGAGTATTCTGTTTTATTCAGAGACTCTGTCCCTCACCACCCCTTGTTGTAAATATTTTTGTCCACCCTAAGCGTGGAAGGGTATACTCAGATGTGAGTCCCTTGCTCATTGCACCATCAGGATTCAAGCAAGCCGGGCCGAAGACGGCTGAAATGCCAGAAACCGGTCCCCGGTAGCTTGTTTCCTTCCCAGTGTAAGAATTGGCTTTTGTAGTTTGGTTTGCCCTGTTCCCATCATGCACTGGGACAGGAAAAGACTAATTTGCATACAGCCAGGTTCTGAAACTGGGATGGTGCAGTGAGCTAAAAAACGGTGTTGGATCTAGCCCTGATCTCTTGACTGGGTGAGAGTATTCTGTTTTATTCAGAGACTCTGTCCCTCACCACCCCTTGTTGTAAATATTTTTGTCCACCCTAAGCGTGGAAGGGTATACTCAGATGTGAGTCCCTTGCTCATTGCACCATCAGGATTCAAGCAAGCCGGGCCGAAGACGGCTGAAATGCCAGAAACCGGTCCCCGGTAGCTTGTTTCCTTCCCAGTGTAAGAATTGGCTTTTGTAGTTTGGTTTGCCCTGTTCCCATCATGCACTGGGACAGGAAAAGACTAATTTGCATACAGCCAGGTTCTGAAACTGGGATGGTGCAGTGAGCTAAAAAACGGTGTTGGATCTAGCCCTGATCTCTTGACTGGGTGAGAGTATTCTGTTTTATTCAGAGACTCTGTCCCTCACCACCCCTTGTTGTAAATATTTTTGTCCACCCTAAGCGTGGAAGGGTATACTCAGATGTGAGTCCCTTGCTCATTGCACCATCAGGATTCAAGCAAGCCGGGCCGAAGACGGCTGAAATGCCAGAAACCGGTCCCCGGTAGCTTGTTTCCTTCCCAGTGTAAGAATTGGCTTTTGTAGTTTGGTTTGCCCTGTTCCCATCATGCACTGGGACAGGAAAAGACTAATTTGCATACAGCCAGGTTCTGAAACTGGGATGGTGCAGTGAGCTAAAAAACGGTGTTGGATCTAGCCCTGATCTCTTGACTGGGTGAGAGTATTCTGTTTTATTCAGAGACTCTGTCCCTCACCACCCCTTGTTGTAAATATTTTTGTCCACCCTAAGCGTGGAAGGGTATACTCAGATGTGAGTCCCTTGCTCATTGCACCATCAGGATTCAAGCAAGCCGGGCCGAAGACGGCTGAAATGCCAGAAACCGGTCCCCGGTAGCTTGTTTCCTTCCCAGTGTAAGAATTGGCTTTTGTAGTTTGGTTTGCCCTGTTCCCATCATGCACTGGGACAGGAAAAGACTAATTTGCATACAGCCAGGTTCTGAAACTGGGATGGTGCAGTGAGCTAAAAAACGGTGTTGGATCTAGCCCTGATCTCTTGACTGGGTGAGAGTATTCTGTTTTATTCAGAGACTCTGTCCCTCACCACCCCTTGTTGTAAATATTTTTGTCCACCCTAAGCGTGGAAGGGTATACTCAGATGTGAGTCCCTTGCTCATTGCACCATCAGGATTCAAGCAAGCCGGGCCGAAGACGGCTGAAATGCCAGAAACCGGTCCCCGGTAGCTTGTTTCCTTCCCAGTGTAAGAATTGGCTTTTGTAGTTTGGTTTGCCCTGTTCCCATCATGCACTGGGACAGGAAAAGACTAATTTGCATACAGCCAGGTTCTGAAACTGGGATGGTGCAGTGAGCTAAAAAACGGTGTTGGATCTAGCCCTGATCTCTTGACTGGGTGAGAGTATTCTGTTTTATTCAGAGACTCTGTCCCTCACCACCCCTTGTTGTAAATATTTTTGTCCACCCTAAGCGTGGAAGGGTATACTCAGATGTGAGTCCCTTGCTCATTGCATCATCAGGATTCAAGCAAGCCGGGCCGAAGACGGCTGAAATGCCAGAAACCGGTCCCCGGTAGCTTGTTTCCTTCCCAGTGTAAGAATTGGCTTTTGTAGTTTGGTTTGCCCTGTTCCCATCATGCACTGGGACAGGAAAAGACTAATTTGCATACAGCCAGGTTCTGAAACTGGGATGGTGCAGTGAGCTAAAAAACGGTGTTGGATCTAGCCCTGATCTCTTGACTGGGTGAGAGTATTCTGTTTTATTCAGAGACTCTGTCCCTCACCACCCCTTGTTGTAAATATTTTTGTCCACCCTAAGCGTGGAAGGGTATACTCAGATGTGAGTCCCTTGCTCATTGCACCATCAGGATTCAAGCAAGCCGGGCCGAAGACGGCTGAAATGCCAGAAACCGGTCCCCGGTAGCTTGTTTCCTTCCCAGTGTAAGAATTGGCTTTTGTAGTTTGGTTTGCCCTGTTCCCATCATGCACTGGGACAGGAAAAGACTAATTTGCATACAGCCAGGTTCTGAAACTGGGATGGTGCAGTGAGCTAAAAAACGGTGTTGGATCTAGCCCTGATCTCTTGACTGGGTGAGAGTATTCTGTTTTATTCAGAGACTCTGTCCCTCACCACCCCTTGTTGTAAATATTTTTGTCCACCCTAAGCGTGGAAGGGTATACTCAGATGTGAGTCCCTTGCTCATTGCACCATCAGGATTCAAGCAAGCCGGGCCGAAGACGGCTGAAATGCCAGAAACCGGTCCCCGGTAGCTTGTTTCCTTCCCAGTGTAAGAATTGGCTTTTGTAGTTTGGTTTGCCCTGTTCCCATCATGCACTGGGACAGGAAAAGACTAATTTGCATACAGCCAGGTTCTGAAACTGGGATGGTGCAGTGAGCTAAAAAACGGTGTTGGATCTAGCCCTGATCTCTTGACTGGGTGAGAGTATTCTGTTTTATTCAGAGACTCTGTCCCTCACCACCCCTTGTTGTAAATATTGTATTCTTATGGGGCAGGCTGTGTGTGATTGGTTGCTGTTTAATGAGTTTCACCTGGTGGTAGTTGTGGTGGTGTTCAGATTGGTCTCTCTGTCCCAGATGTACTCTATTCATGTTTGAAGTCTTGCTACAATATGCGTTTTTATTACTTGTGCCTGAAAATAATGTTGTTTTATTTTTTAAAATGTGATTTGAAAAATGAATGAAAAATGTAATTTAAATCTTTTTTTTATAAATTCAAACATATTTTTGAATTTATTTTTATTTTTCCCCATGTGGTTGCACAGCTTTCAATAATGTCACTCAAACCCCTTTCTTGTCCAATATTCAATATGCATCAGAGCCTTGAATGGTGCAACAACTGCTTTCCACACTTTCCCATACATTTGGCCATATGTAGCACAGCCTTCAATGGTAATGCAATTTAACTCTTCACGCTCTCCCACATATATATTCCAAACAAGTTCAACCCTTGGTGTTATTGTAACCTCAATATGCCTGTTCTTATATTATATTCTATGTCTGTTCTACAGTAGAGCCGCATCACACTCTGAAACTTGCCACCCATTTCTTCTGCTTCTATGAGATCCCTGAATGACAGAACAGTCCTCTCTCACTCAGAGAGACCATTCACATGCTGATTGTATCTTCGCCTCCAAACCCAGACAGTGCTCTGCTGCCTTTTGGCTAGGTTTGCACTATACAACTATCAAATACATAAATAAATCCATCCATCCATACATACATAGAACAGATTTCCTGTGTGAAGGTTGCTGGCATGTCATCCATGTTAAGAAAGGTTAGGAATGTACCACAAGTTTTGCTAGAATACAGAAAGCACTTAAATGCTTTGATATCCAGGCTGCACCATCCTACGTGTGTCAACAACACACTCCAGGGTACAGCGGGAGTTCCTTACCCCTCATATTGCACTCTAGCGTGTAGGTGGATGGGGCATAGCTCTCAGCCGGCTTCCACAGTACCAGTACGGTGTTCTTATATTTTTGAGGAATCTCCGGTGTTCCAGGTCTGCCCGGAAGTCCTAAGGAAGACCAAAAAGATAGGCTTGTCAACAACTTCCCTTTTGTATAATCAATAGAAGGCATTTCTGCTTCCATATGCAAAAGCTTATTTAATTCCATTTTGAAACAAAGGACAAGGATCATATTAGAAATATTGGGTATTAGTTTAGAAGTATTCAACATAAGGATGTCTAATTTCTGAACATCAGCTTTAGGTTGAGTTAAATGCATATGGTGCAATTCTGCACATGAATATAGTACAATTCTATAGGATATGTGTGCTAGCACCTCACCCATATCTCTGTGATGCTCAGAGGATAGAGTTGCAATGTTACTCATGAAATGGTCAAAAATGTTTGTAATCTTAAGTTCAATTGTTTAGAAAGGTGACCACATTTCTGTGATAGTCATGGGAATGGAAGACATGCGTAATCAGAATCAAAAATACAAAGCGCAGCTACAGCATGTGTCGACGCGCTTCTTATGTTTTGGTCAAGCTGAACAATATTACATTAGTTTGATCATTCAGAAACGTACAAAGAAACATTTTACTGGACTGTAAAACAAGCTGACATAATAATAGATGTATTCTAGAAGACAAAAGGGCCAGCATGGCACATATGTTTATGGTGATACTTTGAGTTTTATAGACTATGCGAGGAAGCACAATCACTGACAGAACGTGCCCATGCTCTTAAAAAGACATCTTTGTCTGTGAAGACATTGGAAATGTATATGCTACTGTTCGCATTATATTTGCACTATACAGAAGTAGAATAAAAATAATTCTGGTGGGATTTCCAAGTGCTTAGTGGGGATACTACTTAATGCAACACCTCTGAGCAACGTTAAGCCTGAAATCCCTTACGTCATTCAAACAATGTTGTAGTCGGTGATACACATACGTGGGAGGTATTGCGGTGCTCTGAATTCCAGCTCTCATTGAAGATATGATTCTGAAGCTGTTCTTGTATGGGAAATGACAAGAGACTAGTAGATGGGAATCACATGACAACAAACCCCCATGACCTATATAATCAGAAGATTTAGGCATATTGTTGTAAAGTAGCCCTTGATAGATCTCAGATGGACTAAAGAGACATATATTGTTTTTTTCTCAATCCGAGAGGATGTAGTTTACTGATGTTATGAAGCTCAATCAGGTATTGATTTACGGGTTTAATTCCGTACAGAGATATTAATACCTGCAGAATGTATATGAGGAACTTTCAACGGTGTACTATATTCTAACTTGTATTTTTGTAGTGTATGAGCCACTTTTGTGGTCTGAGACCCTATGTTGACCCTCAACCACCACCATTCTTACTGACTTTCGTGTGTTATGTTACCCTAGCATTAATGTAGGATGGTCTTGCATATGCCTGCTTCTCTTCTGTTCTATAATCTTGTTGTCCTTCGGTAGGATAGTCTTGCCTAGAATAGGAGGTGTGGACTCTTCTTGGCCAAATATTTTGTTGTAGAAGGATGGGTGAATTCCCTTCTTTTAGGTAGTTGTGTTATAGGATGTTGTTCTACTCCTGGCAAGTGATGTGCAAATTCTAATTATTTCACCTCCAGAATATACCAATTGGTTCCTTTCTTTTGTGGTGAGAGGTATTGTGTTTGTTGTATGTGGTTCTTCCTAGGCAAGTATTCTGTAGCAGAGAGGATCGGCTAATTGCCTCATGCACAGCGCCCGTCGCAAGGAAGATTGCTGTTGTAGAAATCCTCTCAGCAAGAGACAAGGTATAAGTGGTATTCCTACCTTGCGTTAGTATTGTAGAGTGTGGTATTTTTGGGTCCCAAGGGTGGATATTTCTGCATGACCTTATCATTCGCAAAAATCTGGTCATTACAATTTTACGAAGAGACAATGGGGCATATGTAGGTAGCCGTTTGCGATTCGCATAAATTCTGCGAATTTTGGCGTTTGCGAATCGCAAAAGGCTTTTCGATATGCAGGTGCCACTTAGCAAAATAAGAAATCGCAAAAATGTTGCTTAGTTTGCCCATAGCTTTTAAGGAATCGCAATTATGCGATTCCTTAAATGCTATGTAGGGGTGCTTTAAAACATAAGGAATCGCAAAATACCACCTACTTCAAGTAGATGGTATTTTGCGATTTCCTTCAAAAATGCATTTTATTTTTAAATTCAAAGTGCGATGTGGTGCACAGACATGCCCTTAGGGCATGTATGTGCGCCACATGCACTTACAGGCACATTCCAGGTGTGCAACAGATGTCCTTTAGACACCCTGGCACCCTTGGAATTGCGATTCTCAAATTGCGATTTTCACACAGACAATTGCAATCTGAGAATGTATCCCCATTCATTCCTACGGGCCTTTTGGCCTATAGGAACGAATAGGACACTCATTCCTTAATTGCAATTCACAATTTGCTAATCGTAAATAAGGAATTTTAGAGATTTGCAAAAAAAATGCGAATTTTTACATACATTCCATTTTGCTATTCTCAAATAGCAATTCCTTAAAAATCTCTATTTGGGAATCTCAAAATGGAAATTACCTACATATGCACCAATATGACAGGATTTAAATTCTGAAACTGCTCTGAGAGTTAATAAAAGGTTTTTAATGCAAGATCTTTTCAAACAAACACTAAACTCAGCTTACTTGCTTGCTCTAGAGTGGCCTTTCTTCTACCAGGTGCTCAGAGGACTGACATTTACCGCTTTCATCCATTATCTACATATGCACATTTTCATAAGTTGTCCAGTAAACAAAAGATAATATTGCAATGTGTTCTCCTTTGTGTGTGTGAAATCATTCTCTTACATATGCATTACTAGCTGCAGCACTCAGATTGCAAACCAGTGTATGCTGATTGAGGTCGGGCTGATGGATGGGGGGGAGGAGAGGGAGCAAGAGCTAAGAGCACCTGAAGGAACTGAATCTCACTGAGTGTATCTCATGCTTGTGTCTGGGAGCATCCAAGACTTTTGCTGCTTTTGCATTTAGAGGCACAGTCGGTTTCTTCTCCATCTTTCTGTACTTCTTGCTGAAGACATAGGTCAAACAATGAGAAATGTCATGTGTAAGAACCAGGTGTGAAATTTCAAACTATTCATTTGGAAATTCATTTTTCAAAATATTAACTATGCTCAACTTATTTGACTCAGAGGGTGACTGAGGATGGTCAAGGGTGAAACTGCCTGCCAAAGTATGAGATTGCCACCCAATGATTTACACTGGGGATGTGTTCAAACTATCAGCAACGATGGATATGTGCCTATCCTTCAAGCTCATATCACAAGGTATGAGCTGAGCACCCCACCACTCTCCCATGTGCCTGTTTTGTACTCACGAGCCACAGCCACGGAGCAAGAACTGGTGGAGGTGCCCAGGGCATTAGCAGCAGCACACTCGTACAGCCCAGCATCCCTGGGGCTCGCCGTCAGGATTGTCAGTAGATGCCGGCCATCCTGGCCTGCGACAATGGTAATCTGCTCATTGGACTCCAAGACCATTTTATCTGCAGGGCAAAAACAGAGACTTGAAAGATGAGAACCAAGAAGAGATGCAGATTACAAAGAGCTAGAAAGAAGGTGAAACAAGACAGTAATTAAGTGTTTAGAAAAATGTCAGCTTATCTGCATTGAAAAAATAATGCCTACTGTCTGATTGATATCATGACATAATGACTGTACCCAGGAAAACAACTTTGTTAATAGTCACAAACCTTATTCAGTGTGATTTTAATGCAAATCATGGAATTTACACATTGGTACTTGATTCTAGTTAAATACTGTTATTTAAAAGTATTTCACAGGACAAAAAAGCAGGCATAAAGCATATGTGCGATGCACCGACTGTAATATGCTATTTATTACCACTGATGAGGCAAGAGAGGGTCCTCGCCTGTCATGACTAATGTCCCATATCTACTCCCATGAATGAGAGTAAATATCATATCAAATCATAGATACTGCATTAAAAAAGATTAACAAAATTAACCTTGCCAAAATTAAAAGTCCACACTGGTTAATATGGAAATAAATACACAAAAACCCTAACAATCACACAATGCTTTGATATGGAAATAAGCACTCAACGAAGTCCCTTTGTAAGTACGAAAGACACTAAGGGGTCGATTCTGATTCGGGAGAAAAAACGTTCGTACGATTTGCATCCGGAGCCCTCTCCGTACGAATCGTACCCGTCCGTCCGAGTCGCATAGTACGATCCGTATTTCGTGAATCCGTCCGAATCGTTGCGATCCGTACGTATTGAAAGGCTGCAACCGTGAACCGTACAACTCGTACACATGCCGTACGACCCGACGAGTACGATCCGGAACGGGGTATGAGGACGCTATTCGTACAGTCCATGTCAGGTAAGGGCGATTCGTACGGAAAAGCACACAATCACATACACACGGTACGGTCCATACGCCCCATGATCGCGGGGTACGGTGCGTACCCCTGCGATCATGGGGTGTATGCATCAAACCCCTGCGATCGCAGGGTGTACGTACCGTACACCCTGCGAACATGGGGTACGGTCCGTACCCCCCATGATCGCAGGGGTACGCACCGTACCCCTGCGATCATGGAGGTAAGCATATTACCTGGCGGGCGGCGTTCCGTACCAGTTTCGAGGCGAACTCTGCTTTTACGGCTGTTTTCGGCTGTCGTAGGAAAAGGGTCGTATGGTGCGTACCCGACACGAATCGTACTTGCTGGGTCGGAAAAACCAGCCACGAACCGTACGGATGTCGCGTACAGCGGGTTCCGAGGGAGAATCATGTGGAGATTTGAATCGTACAGTCTTTGTACGATTCGTACGGAGTCCTGCTCCCGGTACGAATCGTACTTCGTCGTACATGCGGGAGACGTGGCAGGGTACGAATGGTACGGGAAAAACGCTCCGAACGGCTAATCTTTATCTCCCTTCAAACTCACATCTCTGCAAAACTAAAGGACGGTCTACAAAAACTCGTATTTAAGACTAAATCTACCTTCTTCAGGCAAATGTTCAAAATGAAATAAACACACCAATAGAGCATTTTAAAATTGTGACTAGTGTTCGACAGCACTAGATTTGAAGAACTAGCCAAACACTTCATTTAGAAAATCCAGAGCATCAAAGACAATACTGACTGCACAGGCTCCCTTCTGACCGGCACTCGATGGGGAACAAACTAGTAGTTTTTCCATTATTGACATTAAATGGAAGCCTTACATCTTCCACAAATGATGTTTCTGTCTCGATCTCTCTCTGTGGGAGCCCTTGGAGAAAGAGGAATGCACTCTGGAAAAAGTAATAACTTCCCCAAGGCCTCTTGTTGACCCAGCAGAAACTTTTGCCTTCTTTCCTGGAGGTCAGGCAGCCGAATTCCCTCTCTGTTCTTGAGGGTCCATCTGGAGAACATTTTACAGTGAGTACAAGTCTAGGGATGATGGTCTTCCAGAGCGCAAATAATGCAGACAAGGTGAGAATATGTCTGGGCATTCTTTTTCCCACATAAAGGCACTTCACAAATACTGAAGTCATTTTGACAAGAAAATAATTTATTATCTGTCAAAAAACAGTTTATTTATACTCTTGTCTTTAAAGACATTGAGTAAAGACAAAAAAAGGAAAATCTTTGGAAAGATTTTCCAATATTAAAAGTAAAACATTTAGGGGTCGATTAGGATGTAGGGTGGATCGCCACCGCCCTACATCCTAATCGACCCCTAAATGTTTTTAGATAGAGATAGAAAAGGACAAAGTCTTTTGCCATCTCTACAGCAATGTAGGAGTGATAAATTGCTTTTGTCATTTTACAGCTCGGTAAGGACAACACTGTGCTAGTCCTATGTTTAAAAACTTTGCTGTAGGAATTGCAAAAGACTTTGTCCTTTTCTATCTTGGCGTGGATGGCACTGTACTAATCATATGCTCAAAGACTTTGATAGAAAAACAGACATTTGAGGTGAGCAGATCTAGAGTGTCGCTGGTGTTGAGAGTGCTCTAACAGGAGCTGCTTTCCACCTAAACTCGAGAACTACCCAAAGTTCTCTCCTTCTTTTTTGCAGAATGTATGCGTCACTTTATGTCTGAAAAGGTTTTGCTTTGACTTATACTGGGTGCTACCTTGAGTTGGTATTTTACTAATTCAAAGCTGTAATACTGTGCCTGGAATGATAAATGGCTTTTGTCATTTTACAGCTCGGCAAGGACAGCACTGTGCTACTCCTATGCTTAAAGACTTTGCTGTAGAAATGGCAAAAGACTTTGGGGCCCATTAGGATGGCGGGCGGATTGCCCCCGCCAGGCTGAATTTCCCCCCCCCCCATATTAGTATGGCAGGGGGGACCGCGGCGGACGGAAAGATTGTCCGCCGCTTTTCCGCCCCGGTCGCCTTGCGGCTGGGCGGAAAAGGATTAATATGGTGGCGGTGTCTATTAGACACCGCCAGCCATATTACAATGGGCTGTTTCAGATGCCTTTCCAAAGGCATGCGCTCTTCACTCTGGGGGGCCACTGTGGGCACCCAGAGTGAAGGAGAGGTGGGGAGGTGCACATGGGGGGTACCTGTGGTACCCCCAGCATTTGCATACACGAAGCAGCAGGCACCGCGCTGTGCCTGCTGCTTTGTGTATGCAAATGCATACATTCATTTTTAGCATTGTGGCGGACGGTGCAGAGAGCACAGCCCGCCACAATGATAAAAATGTAGGATGCGCCCGCCACTGTGGCGGGCGCATCCTAATAGCCCCAACGGGACCCCCGCCCTTATGGTGGGCGATCCTGAATTCCGATAGGATGGCGGGCGGACTAAGTCCGCCCGTCATTCTATGACCCTATGTCTTTGCCTGAAAGGGTTTTGTTTTGATATATAAAAGTATATATATAAATATATACTTTTATATATCAAAACAAAACCCTTTCAGGCAAAGACATAGATAGATATATTCATAGGATGACGGGCGGACTTAGTCCGCCCGCCATCCTATCGGAATTCGGGATCGCCCACCATAAGGGAGGGGGTCCCGTTGGGGGTATTAGGATGCGGATATATATATATATATATATATATATATATATATATATACATATATGTATATATATATATATTTTTTTTTTTAGCAAGGTGCGCAAGCGCTTTTGAAAGGGCTCACCGCAACACCCGGACCCTCCGGTCTCAACTGGCTCCCATGCAGTATCAAGCCTTCCTCCAAAGTAACGTAGGTCCGACGCGTTTCGGGCCACAAACGCCCCTTCCTCATGGACGAAATAAAGGCACACCAGGCTCACCTTGTTCAATTCAAATGCCATTTATTTGAAGAGGGGTCCGCCCTTAGTGGGTGTGGCTTGCATCAGTTGCAACACCGTGACTTTTGGGTATTGTAGTCCGTCAAGGTTAGTTGTCATGATTACCTTGAGTAGGTTGGGATGCCTTTATATAATCAATGTCTTTCACAACCTTTAGTAGGAAGGGAGGGCAGGCTGTGATTCCGCTAATATTCGTGGATGTTGCGCTGTCAGGCAAAGGTCAGTATCCTCGCCACAGTCTTCGTAGGTGCAGAGTCTTATTCCGCCTAGGAAGCGGAGCTCCTTTTCACGACTCAGGCCAGCCGTGATATGTAGTTTGAGCAAGGTGCACAAGCGCTTTCGAAAGGGCTCACCGCAACACCCGGACTCTCCGGTCTCAACTGGATCCCATGCAGCATCAAGCCTTCCTCCAAAGTAACGTAGGTCTAATGCGTTTCGGGGCCACAAACGCCCCTTCCTCATGGACGAAATAAAGGCACACCAGGCTCACCTTGTTCAATTCAAATGCCATTTATTTGAAGAGGGGTCCGCCCTCTGAATCTGTCCGAGATCGGTCTAGAGCAGTAACCCACCGACCTGCGGTTGAGGGTTACGGCCCTGGTAGTACGATGCGACTGAACAGTTCGGTCGCATCCGTATACCTGACACTGCAAGCATGCTTTCCGACCGGAAAGCATGCTTGCATTGCTGAAAGTAGGGATGCAGTTCATCCCTGCACCCTGTGGCACATCAATATTTTTTTCCCGATATTTTTGTACTTACGCTGATGTAGATAGGATGTCAATATTCTTGATTTCGATATTTTTGTCACAATATTTTTTGTACCTCGATATTGTGGAGATTATAATAAATTTACATGTCATAAACTATATCGGAGGCCTGGGAGGCAGTGTAGAGGATTTTTCTCAATCTTCACAATGTAATCAGCAACAATCTGACAGATACAGCCAGATACGCACTTTGCCACATAAGGGAGCGAGAGACCTATCCTGACACTCTTGTAATCAAGCTGCTTGGTCTTTGTATGTAGGGTATTCTCCTTTGAGATTAAGGGAAGCACTCATTTGTCCTTAGTCTTGAGGTTTATGGCGTTTAGCTGCAGGGCCTCTTTTGTAATACTTCCCACACTGGTGGCCTGTCCTAAATACCTCATGCAATGCAACACTTTCACCCTCATCCCAAGACCCCAGGTATCATATATATATATATCTATATATATATCTATATATATCTATCTATATATCTATCTATATATATATATATATATATATATATATATATATATATATATATATATATATATATATATATATATAGGGTCAGGTTTTATGCACAATAAAATGTGCTAGGTTTTACTGCTCGCTATTCTGATTCAGGCATGTGAATCTATGTAAGCTCCAATACTGGAGTAAGAAAACAAGTATATATATATATATATATATATATATACATATATATATATATATATATATATATATATATATATATTTCTAAATTCTCCTTGCCCCCCACTCGTAGGCAGAAGTCACAGCACAGCAGCAGTAAGTTTTCCAAAACGTATTCTTTGTTTACACACCATGTGCAGGGTGCAGCTCATCAAAAAAACGGACGGCCTACGCGTTTCGGCTACTCTAGCCTTCCACTGGACCATTGAGTCCCAGGGATCTAGGCCTTATCTTATAGTGCAAAGTGAAAGTACCCTTTACCATGTCTATTAAAAATCTAGACCAGCAACCTTGCTCATTACATATGGCTTATTTTGAGCACGATTTTTGCTCTACATTTCTGTGAAGTACACATTAAATAAACAAAAAGTCTGGTCTGATGTAAAGTCTCAACATTCCTGTGAAGTACACATATTGAGAACAAAAATTATGGGCTTATGTACAGATATATACATGTATCTACATATTTACACACTTGGCATGCAATATCGAAAACATACCTAGTGTTCCTCATATCTCCTTAGTGGAGTTCAACATTGTTCGTGACCATGATGAAAATTTACCCAAATTTTGAACCAGATATTTCATATAGATTACATTTATTTAATCATCATGTGTTGTGTATATGATTATGAGGATTAAACATAGATCATATCTGGATGTGTTAACACATCTTCTCAGAGTTCTCTCCCTCAGACATGATTATATTACTATTAGTAAGCAATAATGGTGCAACGTTTATATACACTTTTTTTTATAATTCTCAAAGTCAATTCATGACCTCCAAATTATATACATCTAGGATTCTAAGCAATGTCTTTAAGCTACAAATATGTCAATAGGGATAAACATGGTTATTTACAGGGTCTGAATCATTACGTTGTGGTAAAGTACATTTCATATTCTATGATCCCTGATTATCTTAAACTCAGTTATCCCAATGATAAATCCTAGTGACGTTTTACCACCTATTTATATATGCAGACTAAGGATAATCATTCTCCTCCATTTTAGATGTTTACTCATCTCACGATATTTGCCCATATGTGCTATATGTCCCTTTACAACTTCCCTTGACTCCTCAAGTTTAACGCCTATTAACAATTATTTACATGAATGGATCCAATTAGTCACTCTCAATTAGTTCTTTATGTTTCCCCATCAATTGGGCTTTCATAGAAGATGTACAATAAGTTTATAGAAGATGTACATATAGTTCAGCATCCAGATTATGTCCATCCGGGTGTCCAGTTCCCATACCGAGAATCATTCTGTACTCCAGTTTTCGCAACTGTAAAGTGCAATCACCACCCCTCTCCGATGGTTTACTCTGTTTAATCCCTGAGTATCTTAACAGGTCTGGATTGCTATTATGACATTTGGCAAAATGTGTGGCCATAGAGTAGCTTGGGTCTCTCTCTCTATATATATATATATATACTGAAAACTGCACATTATATACATATATACTGAATCGTTCAAAATTGCAGATATCACAAAACATAACCATAAAATGAGCATATGTAACAAATAGAGGAAGCAGGGACGTTAAGAGGGTCACCCTCACTGGAAAAGGTTTCTCAGTACCGCTTGTCCCACTGCCACATCCTTCACAGCGGCCGCATCCAGGCAGTAATGACTGGTGAAGGTGTGTGTTTACTCTTTCAGGTAGCCACCCTGCAGATATCCTGGATAGGTACTCCAGCAAACAAAGCAGTGAAGGTGGACACTGCTCTCATAGAATGAGCACAAACTTGTGCATTCAACGGCTTCCCAGCCGCCTGATGACAATATTGTGTTGCACTGGAAAGCTATCGGGCAATCCCCCTTTTGGATAAAGGAAAACCTTTCCTGGGTGCACTAAAAGATACAAACAGTTGGGATGGCTTGCGGAAAGGTCTTTGTTTTTTGCAAATAGAACTTGAGACAGCGCTGAACATTTAGTGAGTGGAGAGCTTTTTCCGCCACCGTTGCCGGTTGAGAAAAAAATCTCTTAAGAATTAGCGGCTCATTCAAATGAAAGCATGTTGCCTCTTTTGGTATGAATTTCGGATTAGTTCTGAGTACAATCAGGTCCTCCTTAAACTGCAAGAAAGGTTCCTGTATAGTGAGAGCCTGTATCTGCCCAACTCTCCTGGCTGAAGTGAGCACTATGAGGAGAGCTACTGTCCACAATAGAATTTTAGATCCGCCATGTGAATTGGTTTGAAGGGCTGCTTCATTAGTTGAGATAGTACAATGTTCAACTGCCAGAGGGTTGGTGGAGGCTTTATCGGAGGAAAAGTTCGAAATAACCCTTTCATGAATTGTTTGATGATTCTTTTGGACCACAACAATGGTCCTGAGGAAGTTCTTCTGTAACGTGATATAGCGGCTAGATGCATCTTAATAGAAGCATGGACTGAACCAGATTTTGCCCAGAACAGAATATATGGGATAATTTCATGAGCTGCTGATCTCAAAGGATGAATCTTAAACTCTTGGCACCATAAACAGAACCTCTTCCATTTCATCCTATATGTTCTATTTGTACTCTCTGCTATGGCCTTTGATAATATATCTCTGCATTCCGATGATATATCTAAATGTTGAAATTCGCAGTGTTCAGGAGCCCGGCCGCTAAGCTCAGTGATTTCGGATCTGGATGAAGTACTTGTCCCTGGGATATCATCAAGAGCGAAGGTATCTGTTGAAGGCGAATCCGACAGTAAAAGAAGCTCAGTGAACCAGTGTTGTCTGGGCCACCATGGGGCTATCAGGATCATTTTGCACGGATCCTTCTTGATCTTTGTAAGAATGCGTGGAAGGAGGGGAATCAGAGGAAAGGCGTAGGCAAAGACGCCTGACCATGCCATCAAAAACGTATTCCCCCAAGATCCCTGTTGGTGAAGCCAGCTTGCGAAGAACCGGCATTTTTTGTTCTGAGCTGTAGCGAAGAGGTCCACTGTCGGTTCTCCCCATCTTAGAAAAATGCTTTCTAGGATATCCTGGTTGATCTCCCACTCGTGGCAGGTTGATTTGAGCCTGCTCAGAGTGTCCGCTTTGATATTCTGATCCCCAGGAAGATGTTCCGCTTTTAGAGATATTCCATGTTGAACAGCCCATTCCCATATTTATTGGGCTTTCTGAGACAGGGAGAGTGATTTTGTACCTCACTGTTTGTTGAGATAATGCATTGCTGTTGTGTTGTCGCCCTGATTAGTACAGCAGATCCTTGTATTCTCGGCAGGAAAGGCAGCAATGCTGATCCCACTGCTCTGAGTTCTAGTAAATTGATGTGCAGTTGCTGTTCCTGTAACTTCCAACGACCGCTGACCTGGAGGTCTTGAAGAAAGGCCCCCCAACCTTCTATGGATGCATCAGTGGTTATCACCAGTGGAGCTGGCTCAGTAAGGAAGGAAGACCCACTGAAATGTTTTGCTTTTGGGTCCACCACGCTACTGCTTAAACCATGGCCAGTGTGATCATCACAATGTCATTAAAGGATCCCTCTGCTTGACGCCATTGCCGATCCAGTTGTTCCTGCAAAGGACGCATTTTCAATCTGCAGAAAGGAACGAGAGGGATGCAAGAGGACATAGTTCCTAGTAGTGACTTGTAACGGCATACTGAAAGACACTTTCTTTTTGCAAACACATGGGAAAGAGAGATTAGCCTCAGTTGTCTCTCCATGGAGTGAAACACCTTGTTTAATGTGGTGTCCAGAATCGCCCCCAAGAACGTGATATTCCTTGCAGGATGAAGGGATGACTTCTCCGTATTTAGAGTCAGACCCAGCTTGGCAAACAATTCCCTGCATGACACTGTTGACGACTGAGCCGATGTTAGTGAAGGCGCTTTGATTAACCAATCGTCCAGGTAGTGAAACACCTGGTGTCTTTGTTTTCGTAGGAAAGCCGTCACTGGAGCCAGACATTTTGTAAACATTCTCGGGCTGATTTCAGGCCGAATGGCAGTACCTTGAGCTGGTAATGGTCTCCTGCTACCGCAAACCGAAGATACTGCCTGTGGGAAGGATGAATAGGGATGTTGAAATATGCATCCTGCAGGTCTAAGGTAGTCATATGATCCCCTGGGTTTAAGAGTAGCAGAATGTCTTGGAGGGAAACCATCCGGAAAGATTGATTCTTGAGAAAAGTATTTAGAGATGTCAGGTCTAGAATAGGATGCCATTGAAGAATATTCTTTCGGACTAAGAAAAGACGGGAATAAAATCCCCTTAGTCTCTGTGAGATCAGCACCGTAGATGCTTGACCCCTTGACGTGTCGGATGAGTACAAGGGGCAATTTGAAGGAACTCTAGAGTATGTCCGAATTGTATTATATTGAGGACCCATTGATCCGTAGTTATTTTTTGCCAATGATGATGATAAGCAATTCTTCCGCCCAGGTGAACTTGTGGAGGGAGAGGGAGATATGTATCCAGATCCTGAAGGTTGTCATTGTCTTCTGGAGTTGCCCTTTCCTTGACGACCTCCTCTTCCTCTAGGTGCAGATTTTGTATAGCCCCCTGCCTGTCGTTGCCCATACTGTTGACGGTATGGCTGAAAAGATGTCGAGTACGAGGGGTCTCTGCCCTGTTGGTATCCTCCTCTATATGAGGTTTGGCCTCTACCCCTAGCCCCTCGAAAGGGCACCTTCCCGTACTGTAGTGTTTCTAGGGCCTTTGTGGCATCTGTATCCTTCTTGATACTTTGAAGCGCATCATCCACGTGTTTCCCAAACAAGTCTTTCCCATCAAAGGGAAGATCCAAGATCTTATTTTGGACCTCCGGTCTAAAAGCTGTTGCTCTCAGCCATCCCTGATGGCGTAATGCCGCCGCTCCTCCAAACGATCTGAAGGCCGTGGTCGTGATGTCCATCGCGCAATCAATGACTTCAGCCTAAGCCCTTTCTCCCTCCTGAAGGATCTTCTTGACCTCTTGTCTACTATGCTCAGGAATCAAGTCTATGTAAGGTGTCAGATCACACCACATTTGCCTATCATACCTGCCCAGAATGGCAAGGGCATTTGCAACTATATCTAGAAGAGTAGACATGGACGAAAACCTTTTTCCTGCATTATCCAAGCGCCTACCCTCTCTGTCGGGAGGCGTTGTAATAGGAGCTGACAGATTTTTTTCTTTCTGTTGTGCGGCTTGGGATATAACAGAGTCCGGTTTAGGATGGCCCACTACAAAAAATTGAAGCGCCTAAAGGAGCTTTATATTTCTTCTCCAGTCTGGCGAACACTGGTGTGACTGTCGCCAGTGTCTTCATGACCTTCAGGCCTTCTTCTCAAACATGGTTAACGATCGGAATAGCACAAACTGATTTTAGGATATGGCTCCTTGAAATCATAAAAGAAACACTTTATTTGGGTAGTTGACATCGGAGGTTCAAACCTCTTCGCAGCTCTTTCCATCAGATTATGGAACCCGCTGATGTCCTTCGGCGGAGAATCATAGGCACTGGAGAGGGAGAAGAAGGCGATGGAATAAGGCAATCATCCCATTCCTTGTTAGGTTCTGTTATCCTCCTGGTCATCATCCGTGGTGACTGGATCCTGTTAAGGCATTGACTGTGGTGATCTAGGCAAGGGCTCTGGCAGTAACTCCCTGCTTCTAACTGGAGTAGTAGGAATGGAACATGGGCGCGGAGCAGCTAACGGCACTTCTTGAGAAGCCGGAGTTGTTGGAAACCTCTTTCTGCAGGCCGCCAGCATAAACTGCAGATCCATCATTAAGGAAGACGGCATGCCAACCATGTTCTCCTGTTAGCCCTGGTGATAATGTTGTTGGGGAGGATAATGATACTCGCCGTATTCCTCCTCAAAGTCATCCTCCTGGCACTTTACATGCAATTGTAAGGGGTTACTTGCGTAGCCAAAGGGGCCTTCATCCTCCTCCTCCTCTGAATCCTGCTCTTCTAGCAGGTGTGATGGCACAAGAGATGTAATCTTGCTTGGTGAGGTAACTTCTGGCGTAATCCTCCTCTTCCTGGTAACTTCCAGCTTTTCTGGTGTTTTTTCTCTCATTGACGAGCCCGTCGATGAGATCGCCGACGAGATCACCGACGAGATCACCGACTACACCATCGTCGCCGATGCAGCAGTCGTCATCAACCGCAATGACTTATCCGCGGCTGACAACGTAGTTCCCATCGTCGTCGTTGTTGTCGACGATCCAATCGATCCCATCGTTGTCGTCGATGATCCCGTCGTCGAAACTGTCGTAGTTGATTAAGTCGTTGTTGTCGATGCTGTCGTTGATTCACGAGCCAATCGTAACAGGCAGTGAAGGCTTCCTCCAAATAAAACGAAGTGGTGAAACAGGTGAGATTGTCTTTGCCTCTGTAAGCCCATGATTAAGAGGCGTGTGTTGCTTTGAAACACGTCGGGCATGGAATAATGTGAGGAACAGAGGAAGCAGGCTGCAAAAAGGCAACAAAACCGGAAGGTATCAGATTATCGTTGTGTGACCTCTCAAGCGCAGTGGTGTTTGTTGAATGATTTTTGCACTGCGGCCAGAGCCTTGAGAGAGGAGCACCATTGCCAACTCTTAAGAAGGCTGGGGGAGTGATGAACATTTTCCGGTCCGGCACGATGTTTCTGTGCAAATCCAAGCCTGCATTCTCAGTGTTCTGTCCTACTATAGGAGAATAATCAAAGCTGCATAAACTGTACAGGGGCATGGAACCTACTGAAGGAATATAATACTTACCTGTTGGACTATATTAACCATAATGCTACGGGCATAAGTACAATAGCCACGCCCACTGAGGGCGGTTCACAAAATTCAAATAAAAAGAAATGGTGAAACAGGTGAGATCGTCTTTGCCTCTGTAAGCCCATGATTAAGAGGCATGTGTTGCCTTAAAACGCGTCGGGCATGGAATAATGTGAGGAACAGAGGAAGCAGGCTGCAAAAAGGCAAACAAAACCGGAAGGTATCAGATCATCGTTGTGTGACCTCTCCAGCGTAGTGGTGTTTGTTGAATGATATATATATACTATAACTGGTGTGAAACCTATGGTTTTTTCAGTGAATATATATATATATATATATATATATATATATATATATATATTCACTGAAAAAACCATAGGTTTCACACCAGTTATAGTTAGGGATTAGCATTTAAAAAACCTTTAAAATTCACTGAAAAAACCATAGATTTCATACCAGTTATAGTTAGCTGGAAATTTTACTGACATACAACCATTGAAATTCCACGTTATAGTTAGTTGGACTCACTATAACCTGCGCGCCTGCAATGCAATGCACTGCTGATGACGTCACATATTACATCACTCATGACATGGTCATTGACATCACTCATGACATCACTGATGACACAATCCAGTGAATGTGTGTCTTTCTGAAAAATAAATATGTTTTCTATATGTATATGAAAAAGGTCGATGTAAGAATAAATGTTTAAGTAAGTGTCCAAATGGATGGTTTTTTTTTTTTTTAATTCATTGGTTAACTGGCTTATTAAGGGTATCTTAGTGAATACATATATTAGCGAGTAACTTTTAAATATTGAAATGTATGTATGTCAGTATCAGTGTTTCACTTTGTGTATAAGTGGCTGCATGGGTTGGTGACTGACTCACTCTTTGTATGTGTTTTGAAGACAGCATATGTACAGCACTGTATGGATGGATGAGTAACGACATATGTTTTAATCTAGTATATATGAGTATTGATATATATAAGTGACTATATGTGAGAGTGAGAGATTGTAAGAGTTCCTGTTTAAATAAGATGAGTGAGTATATGTATGAGTGACTATATAGAACTGTTGGTGAATGAGTGGATGTGTATTAGATGGTGGTATTACTGAATTGGTTGTTGTAACTGGTATGGGTATCTCCACTTTTTTGAAAATGTTAGTTACTATTTTTGAATATGTGTTTCAAGGGTTACTTTACAGTGAAAGGAGGTCTGTCACTCTGTCACAAGGATGGTGTCATCAGTGATGTCATGAGTGATGTCACTGACCATGTCATGAGTGATGTAATATGTGACGTCATCAGAAGTGCATTGCAGGCGCGCAAGTTATAGTGAGTCCAACTAACTATAACGTGGAATTTCAATGGTTTTATGTCAGTAACATTTCCAGCTAACTATAACTGGTGTGAAACCTTTGGTTTTTTCAGTGAATTTAATAGGTTTTTTAAATACTAATCCCTAACTATAACTGGTGTGAAACCTATGGTTTTTTCATTGAATTTCTTCGGTTTTTTAAATACTAATTCCTAACTATAACTGGTGTGAAACCTATGGTTTTTTCAGTGAATTTTAAAGTTTTTTTTAATTGTAATTCCTAACTATAAGTCTCACTTTATAAGTAAGACTGTTAGCGCTCTAGTTGTTCTTTAGAACACTCTGGTACATTCTGATATTTGGACTACATTTGTATTTTTTTGTCTCTGGTGGCCATCTTTGGGCTACATTGGGCTACATTGGGCTACATTTGGGCTACATTTGGGCTCTAACATATATATATAGCCCAATGTAGCCCAATATATATTTTTTCAAAGTTAATTTTCTTAAAAACCACTTGAGCATATATCTTGAGACATAGCAAAGGCACATCGG
This sequence comes from Lissotriton vulgaris, assembly GCF_964263255.1. Lineage (NCBI taxonomy): Eukaryota > Metazoa > Chordata > Amphibia > Caudata > Salamandridae > Lissotriton > Lissotriton vulgaris. Next base: position 35,924,109 of record NC_141687.1, on the reverse strand, counting down.
GCTACCAGTCCCTACAATTTTGCCATTTTTTTTTTTGTATATCGATTTTTTTATTATTTTTTTTTGCCTCGGAGCGATCCCGGTGCGCGCCCCGGTAAGCGCCCCGGAAAGCGTAGTATTATTAAGCGCCCCGGGGCGCGTACCGGGGCGCGTACCGGGGAGCGTCCCGTTAGCGCCAATGTCGCGAATGAAAACATGATCGTGACGTATCGCGTAGCCGCGTTCTCGCGATACGCACGGCGTAAACGCACCCGGAAGCATTCGACGCGCTTAAGCGGCGCACCCCGGGGCGTGTAGCGTAAGCGCGTCGGGTCATGTGACCTGAAAATAACACTTTTCATTGGTTCATAACAGTTTTGGTTTCATAATGATGAAACCCCTGGTCATGCGACCTAAAAATAACACTTTTCATTGGTTCAGGATATTTTTTTTTTCCAAATGATGAAAGCCCCCACCTTTTTTCCTTATTCTACCTTTGTGCTTTGAGAGAGGAAGACCTGCACTTATATCAGTCAAAAATGGCTACATTAGCTGCAGCTGCTGGATCTTCTGGACCACCACCACCATCACCACCACCACAAGGACCTCCACAACTTCACAGTGGTGGAGATCAAGAACAGGAGGAGGATGAGGAGGAGAGTAGTTTCGTCCGAGAGGACAATATTACCTACAAACTAAAAGAGCACATCATCTGGCAATTTTTTTCAATCCCCAACGACAAAAAAAAGTAAATGCACCTAAGGCACCCTGCTTAATCTGTCATCAGGAGCTGTGAAGGGGGAATCCCAACAAAAAATACTCCTTCGGCAACCACACAATGACCAGGCATATGCTTCGAAAGCATCCAAATAACTATGCTAGGGCAGAGGTCAAGGAACTGGCCAGAAACCCTGTCCAATCTTCTGCCAGCACCTCCCAAACTAATGTTTCCACCCCATCAGGACCAGAAGTTAGGGAGAAATGCTCCACTATACAAACCAAATTTTCAAATTTTAAAATGGTTTGTATTTTTTGTGGACAAACAATATGCTATGGAGAGCAATGCATCACACTTATTAATCGTGCTTGGGATAACCACAAGTGCCCAAGGAAACATTAATTTGTTCCACTTTTTTTTTTGCTCCTGTTGAGCCCTTTTGAATTCCCTGTTTTTTGTTTCTCCCCTTAAAAAATACAAAAAAAACCAAAAAATGTTCAGAAAAGCCAAAAAAAGAAAAAAATGTTAAAAAACCAATAAAAAAAATATAAAACAACAAAAAGAATAAAAAAACAGTTCTTTTTAGAGCTACCTCCAATTTATAAAAAAAGGCTTCATTTTTTAAAAACTCTGTCATTCTTTTTTCCTCATGGTACGCTACCCGGCCCGCTCCCCGGTGCGCGCACCGGGCGCTCCCCCCGCGCAAATCGAAAAAAAAAAATAATAATTTGCCCAGCGGGGCCTTTTTATGGCCACCACATCAAACCTAGGGGGTCAGGGGGGTCTACTCTGCCCCCTTATGGTCATTTGCCCCTTTGTTTTTGCCACCTCTTGTGTCTCGATTTTACCGAGACACAAGATGGCGGCCCCTCCGGACTATTTCGAATGTTTACAGACACCCGAGAGCCAATCAGCTTTCCGTGCGCACCTCACGTGGCGCGCCCGGAGCGCTCCCCGGTGCGAGTACCGGGGCGCTGCTATAGATATATATATTTTTTTTAACTAAATTACTCAAAAACCACTGGAGCACACATCTTGTGACATAGCAAAGGCACATCGGGCTACCTGTCCCTACAATTTTGCCAAGTTTTGTGCAAATCCATTCAGCCGTTCGGGCTAAAAGTGAGTTCGACCGCCCTATGGAAATTAACATGGGGAAAACACGTTTTGGGACCCCCCTTTTATCTCGGCCCCCACTTGACGAATCCCCCCCAAACTTTCAGGGACGGAGCGGAGCGGGCCATTTTCTTGGAGAAATTTGCAAAGATTCGTCCACCGGCGCCAAAGTTATTCCCAATAGAATGTTGCGGTTTTCCTATGGAAAGTAGATCCTAACTATAACTACCTACTGGCGACCGCCAGTAGGTAACATACATATATATATATATATATATATATATATATATATCTGAGAACCAAATCCTGGAGAGAATGCACAGTCCTCCTCAGTGAACTGCAAACTGCCACACACCAGGAACGGACCACCACATAAGGTTAGAAGCTTTTTAGTGCAGTTTATTCAAGCCATCACACATATATCAAAAGTTCAACAAAGTTAGACGCACTCTAAGAGGTCAAGGTTGCTCCGCAAAGAATTTATTCTCGCCAACGCGTTTCGACACAGATGTGACTTGATCACGCAGTACCACAGTTCAACAAAAAAGTGCATAAGTAATGATTAAACACAGAAGAAGGCATATAGGTACACTTTAGCCCTAGACGAGATCACGGCAGCCATTACAAAGTGGTAGAATATACAAGCAAACGTATTACATTCATACTGCTTGTCATTTTTGCGGTATATGTGCATATACAGTTCTTTTACCACGTTGAGCCATTAATGGCTGATCTGTATTTTCTGACATAAAATGATGAAACATATTGAGATTCATGGAATAATGTGTAATCCTACATTAGACTAAAAAACCAATCGGTAATAAGTGATATACCGGAAATCTGGATATGTTACTTTATGAACTATATGGTAGAAGGTATTCTGCTGTATGTGAACCCTGTCGTGTTCAACTCATATTAAAGGTCACGTGCCCATAGGATATTCAGTATCGGGAATGAATTCCCGATTGGAAGTTACTCAAACAATATTCCAACCCGTGAGTGCAGGATGGCATACTCGTAGTCCCTAGATGAGATGGTACAGCCTTATATTCAAGTCAAGTGCCTGAACCCATTTTCAGCGGTGATGCTATCTAGTTCACTGTGATTTTTGATACATCGGAATTTGACTCGGACTAGGCTAATGTGTACCTACATGCCTTATTCTATGTTTAATAATTATTTATGCACTTTCTTGTTGAACTGTGGTACCGTGTGATCATGACACATCTGTGTTGAAACTCGTAACGGTTGGCGAGAATAAATTCTTGGTGGAGCAACCTTGACCTCTGAGTGCGTCTAACTTTGTTGAACTTTTGATGAAATTTTCCAGCTCTGGATTTCGCCGGTGACGCATCACCTGACACGGGACTGATCCAGGGAAAACCTGCTCTTGTTTGGCGTATATATATATATATATATATATATATATATATATATATATATATATATATATATATATATATATATATATATATATATATATATATATATATATATATATATATATATATGTATATATATATATATATATATGTATATATATATATATATATGTATTTTCTATATATATATATGTATATATATTTCCAAACTTTCAGCTTCTGAAAACGCCGGGACACATTAAGCCGCGGTGCAACTCCAGTTCAGAGGTAACCTGGCTTCTTCATCCTTCTCACCCTGCAAATAATGCAGTGCACTCCCCGTAAGAAATCACGTCAAAAGCTGTTCTTTCAGCTTCTCAAGGAATGATTTATTACATGTTTAAAGCCCCAAAAAACCTACGCGTTTTGGCGAAGTCGCCTTGCTCACGGCGTGAGTTCTTACGGGGAGTGCACTGAATTATTTACATGGTGAGAAGGATATATATATACATATATATATATATATATATATATATATATATATATATATATATATATATATATATATATATATATATATATATATATATATGTATATATATATCCTTCTCACCATGTAAATAATTCAGTGCATATATATATATATATATATATATATATATATATATATATATATATATATATATATATATATATATATATATATATCCTTCTCACCATGTAAATAATTCAGTGCATATATATATATATATATATATATATATATATATATATATATACATGCAAGTTTCACAGTTGCCCCCAAGGCGAAGCGCACTCTCTGTTAGGCATGTTCCCGGTTCAAAAAGCAAGGCACACTCGGCGTCAGCAGCGCCTGACGCGTTTCGGGTCTTCCGCCCTTCCTCATAGGCTCTCTGCTCCCAAATGACTGCCAGCAAACTGACCTTCCAGTCTACATCCCAACTTTATTGACATCTTAAACAATCACAGGCGAATACCTTAATCCAGATGCATTGTGGGGTTGGAAGTCCGCAAATTATACCCCAGTGGGCTGATAGCAGTACATGAGGGAAATTATCCATGTCGCGGGTGTGCCCTTGTAGTCTTTCCGCAATACACCATATGCCAAATTGTCCCGCTGCGCCGAACAGCAGTCCAGCAGCGGAGCCGCTACAGTCAACGGCGGTGCGCTTCACGGCCGGGCCGGCCGTTAAATATGCAGGTTTCACAGTTGCCCCCAAGGCGAAGCGCACTCTCTGTTAGGCATGTTCCCGGTTCAAAAAGCAAGGCACACTCGGCATCAGCAGCGCCTGACGCGCTTCGGGTCTTCCGCCCTTCCTCATAGGTTCTCTGCACCCAAATGACTGCCAGCAAACAGACCTTCCAGTCTACATCCCAACTTTATTGACATCTTAAACAATCACAGGCGAATACCTTAATCCAGATGCATTGTGGGGTTGGAAGTCCGCAAATTATACCCCAGTGGGCTGATAGGAGTACATGAGGGAAATTATCCATGTCGCGGGTGTGCCCTTGTAGTCTTTCCGCAATACACCATATGCCAAATTGTCCCGCTGCGCCGAACAGCAGTCCAGCAGCGGAGCCGCTACAGTCAACGGCGGTGCGCTTCACGGCCGGGCCGGCCGTTAAATATGCAAGTTTCACAGTTGCCCCCAAGGCGAAGCGCACTCTCTGTTAGGCATGTTCCCGGTTCAAAAAGCAAGGCACACTCGGCGTCAGCAGCGCCTGACGCGTTTCGGGTCTTCCGCCCTTCCTCATAGGCTCTCTGCTCCCAAATGACTGCCAGCAAACAGACCATCCAGTCTACATCCCAACTTTATTGACATCTTAAACAATCACAGGCGAATACCTTAATCCAGATGCATTGTGGGGTTGGTCTGTTTGCTGGCAGTCATTTGGGAGCAGAGAGCCTATGAGGAAGGGCGGAAGACCCGAAACGCGTCAGGCGCTGCTGACGCCGAGTGTGCCTTGCTTTTTGAACCGGGAACATGCCTAACAGAGAGTGCGCTTCGCCTTGGGGGCAACTGTGAAACTTGCATATTTAACGGCCGGCCCGGCCGTGAAGTGCACTGCTGTTGACTGTAGCGGCTCCGCTGCTGGACTGCTGTTCGGCGCAGCGGAACAATTTGGCATATGGTGTATTGCGGAAAGACTACAAGGGCACACCCGCGACATGGATAATTTCCCTCATGTACTGCTATCAGCCCACTGGGGTATAATTTGCGGACTTCCAACCCCACAATGCATCTGGATTAAGGTATTCGCCTGTGATTGTTTAAGATGTCAATAAAGTTGGGATGTAGACTGGAAGGTCTGTTTGCTGGCAGTCATTTGGGAGCAGAGAGCCTATGAGGAAGGGCGGAAGACCCGAAACGCGTCAGGCGCTGCTGACGCCGAGTGTGCCTTGCTTTTTGAACCGGAAACATGCCTAACAGAGAGTGCGCTTCGCCTTGGGGGCAACTGTGAAACTTGCATATTTAACGGCCGGCCCGGCCGTGAAGCGCACCGCCGTTGACTGTAGCGGCTCCGCTGCTGGACTGCTGTTCGGCGCAGCGGGACAATTTGGCATATGGTGTATTGCGGAAAGACTACAAGGGCACACCCGCGACATGGATAATTTCCCTCATGTACTGCTATCAGCCCACTGGGGTATAATTTGCGGACTTCCAACCCCACAATGCATCTGGATTAAGGTATTCGCCTGTGATTGTTTAAGATGTCAATAAAGTTGGGATGTAGACTGGAAGGCCAGTTTGCTGGCAGTCATTTGGGAGCAGAGAGCCTATGAGGAAGGGCGGAAGACCCGAAACGCGTCAGGCGCTGCTGACGCCGAGTGTGCCTTGCTTTTTGAACCGGGAACATGCCTAACAGAGAGTGCGCTTCGCCTTGGGGGCAACTGTGAAACTTGCATATTTAACGGCCGGCCCGGCCGTGAAGCGCACCGCCGTTGACTGTAGCGGATCCGCTGCTGGACTGCTGTTCGGCGCAGTGGGACAATTTGGCATATGGTGTATTGCGGAAAGACTACAAGGGCACACCCGCGACATGGATAATTTCCCTCATGTACTGCTATCAGCCCACTGGGGTATAATTTGCGGACTTCCAACCCCACAATGCATCTGGATTATATATATATATATATATATATTTATATATATATATTTATATATATATATATTTATATATATATATATATATATATATGAATCCTATGAATCCTCATGGTTTATTATATGATTCGGGGTTGGAGAATTCGGATCTCCAATTTCCATCAGAGACAACAAGCTTTCGAGCACGCTTACAAGTGCTCTGGATTTTAGTTGCAGACACACTATGCCTGGATTTACTGATTCTGTTCGGTATATCTGCATTTTAATCTCCCTATTATGAGGTTTTGCCCTCTGAATGGGAATTAAATACCACAAATAACACCTACTGTAAGTCTAAAATATCAAAAAGCAATATGGTGAGAGAGACAGACTTGCATGGTGTGGTAACCTACACCTTTAGGGATATTTGTTCATGGTGTGGTCCTGGTTATTAACCATGAATGGAACTTATGTTTAAAGGAAATTGTCCTTGCTTTTTGACAAATATGATGCATAATTATGACGTAAGATGCAATAAGACCTATGATTGGTTCTGGGTTTCTGTCTCCATTTTTTTGTTTAGCTAGATGACTTGGTCCTGAAGAGACCCCTGCATTTATTTGATGTTGAAACATCGACAAACCTCCCCTTCCGTGCCTAGATTAATTGCAATCAGTGGGAACTGCAACTAAATCTACAGCATCCTTATATGTAAACTTGAACATTATGTACAGAACCAGGGATTTTGTACAATGTCTTTATCAGATGTAATATATATGTTTGATCACTCATTTTAGCACTGCGTTGTCGGCATTTTTGTTCACAGTCTTACTGACCACTGCATATGAATTGTGAATACATACTAGTGACAGTAACTTTTATCAGTCCTGTCTTTTCTTCTTTAGTTTAAAGTAATAAAATATTACAGTGATAGAATGATATGACATTGATTGGTGTATTCCCCAAAATGTCCTAAGGGGTGTCCCACATTATGATTCCCATGTGACGAGTGCACATATATGAATGTCTTTGTGACTGGGGCACCGCTATGATTATACGTATGATATACGTTACCAGCAGTTAGTGTATCTTTCTGAACTGTTTGGTAAGATGTCAATAAGATTTAAACATATCTTGTTATCCAATGTATGAAGGTTTTTCCACTGCTGACTGAAGAAAGAAAGTCCTTAGCATAACATGTTAATTCAGATGAAAGTCCAAAGGGGCTTTAGGAATACATTTCGGATTAGTTATGTTATGTTATGTTATACTGTTTTATACAGCGCACAGCTGCCCCGAAAAAGGGGCTTCCCAGCGCTAACAGCAGCAAATTAGGAGACTGCTAAAGAGACGACAGGGCCTAAAGCGGAGGAAAGAGGTATGTCTTAATTGCCTTATGGAATGCCAGGTAATTGTTCAGGCTACGGATATATGTAATGGAAGAGAGTGCCAGAGTTTGGCTATCAGTGTGAGAAAAAAGCGCCCACCAGCACGCACCCTTCTCACCCTATGAACAACCGCCAGATGTTGAGCCATAGAACAAAGTTGGCGGTGGGAGTGAAACGAAAAAGCAGGTTGGCCAAGATGCCAGGAGAGGAGGAGTTCAAAATTTTAAAAGCAATGCAAAGGGACTTGTACTCCACACGTCTGGCCACCAGCAACCAATGTAGTCGGCGGATGGTGCTACTGGTAGAGCAACTTCTGGGGAGGGCAAGCAGAGTTCTGAGTAACAGTGTTGTCTGTTATACGCAAGAAAGGCCCATTAACTTTGAAGGCTTGTATTTTAAAACTGAACCTTCATTAACTGTGTCAGCAATACATTAAACGGCCACATAGGAGGAAGTGCCCTTATTGGAGGGAAAAATCCAAATAGACCCTTAAGGAACTGTTTAATGATCACGTTGGGCTATAAAGAAGGGGGTTTCAGGAGCATCTATATCTTGATAGTGCAGCAAGGTGTACCTTAATTGATAGGTGGACCAATGCTTATTTTGCCAGTGAACAGAGATAAGGTAGTATTTGTTCTGGTGGTGCTTGAATTGGGTGAATATTCAATTTCTGACACCATAGACAGAAGCACTTCCACTTTAATCTATATATTTTTTTGTGGTGTCTGTTCTAGATCTGCAAATCCATAGAATTCAGGAGCCATGAAGATAAGTGGAGAGAAGCCGGGTCTTGATGAAGGACCTGGTGTTATTTCATCGACAAAAGTGTCCTGAATGGTTTCAACGGAATGTGAGTGGTTTCCAATATCAGAAGCAGCACCGTGAACCAATGCTGTCTGAGACATCTTGGGGCTAGCAAGATTATTAGACACTGTTCTGCCTTCATCTTTCTGAGAAGCCTGGGTATAAGAGATATTGGGGAAAAAGTATATGCAAAGATCCCTGTCCACCTGATCAAATAGGCTTTCCCCCACAACCCTCTCTATATGAATGCCAACTTGCATTAAACTGGCATGTCTATTTTTCTTCCATTGCAAAGAGATCTAGTGATGTCTTGCCCTATAGGGATAAGATCTTGTTCACAGTCAACTGATCGAGCTCCTATTCGTGGCAGTTGTTCCTTGTTCTGCTTAGTGTGTCCGCTAAGAGATTGCTAGTACCTGTAACATGTTCCACCCAAACTGTTGTTCCGTGTGCCACTGTCCAGTTCCAGATCCCTTGAACTTCCTTGGAAAGGGCTAGTGATCTTGTGCTAAGCCCCGAGCTTGATAGGGCCTTATTTAGAGCTAAATATGGCAGATGGGAGAGCCTCTGTTTTTCAATGGATGTCCGCATTCTTAAAATTTTAAATAAGGCCTTTGGACTTATAAGGAATATCTTAGCAACTAGAAACATATAATTAGTTCTTGCATAAGATATTTCTGTGATAGGCTAACCAGTACAGTGCTTTTTATGGTTCAAGAATAAGATGACAGTTTGTATTGTCTTGTAAAATAACTTAGAAACCCTTAGATTGGCATTATGACTCGAATCAGTGAAACTAATACTAACGTGGTTTTATATAAACTTCAAGTTCATTTACCAATATACTAATTAGGGGAATTATATAGAATTAATCTACTTCAAGTTATATAATCAAATACATCTCTGAAGAAAGAATAAGAGCATCAGGAAAGGCAGTTTTTGGTGGTGAACTAAACAACTTAATTAAAAATACTAAATAAAAAAATAATCAATTGACTCCGACTTCCATTACAGTTCAGGCGTGGGAAACAATGCTAGGGGCATTGGGAGGGTGGGGTAAGATCGCCCAAGCTACCCCACAAATGGGTACCGCAAAACTAGGCACTCTGGCTACACAACAGGGCTTTGATAAGTGTGACCTTATAGGCCTATCAAGAGTGGGAAACTAGTGGACTTATGGGGAGATGATATCTTTTACTGACTTACAGAGGGATTATGAATTGGCACATACGCAGACAAATCGGTACCTCCAGATTAGTTCGCCTTGTGTAAGGCACTACCAACAGGGAAGGAGCTCACTGAGTCCTCCCAGCTGGAAGATAGACTGCTGGATGATGATATGGAGAAGAAAGCTATCTCACTGACCTATCGTAAACTCCTTACTAACTCCCCTAATATCTTGATTCCGCTTCAAGACAAATGGATGAGCGATGTGTTTGATATGGAGGATGGGGACTGACAAGAGGCGATTGCATTTCCACAGGAAGTAGCTATAAGCTCTTGCTTCCGGATGGAGTAGTTGAATGAATAGTTTCTTACCTGTAACTACAGTTCTCTTGTAGGGGTATTTCAGTGATAAGTCATAAGCACTTGAATACTCCCGCCCACTTGCTGGGAACCCGGAGCACTTCTTTAGATATATCTTCTTAAGTGGATATTTTGTCTCCTTTCTTCAGGAAGGCCTGCAAAGACACTTAAGAGATAGAAAAGACAATATATGCAGCCTAACTAACTAGGCTACACTGGCCACCACTTCATCTTGAAGTGAAAAAAGATATCTAGTATACTATATTTTGCAATTTTTATGGAGTCTAACACACAGAAAAAACTCCTGTTCACAAAACTCCTTTTTTCCTGATAGAGATGAATGGATAGGACATAGTAGCCCCATAGGATGCCATTATATGTCTCAAAATAGAAGCTGTGCCTTCATGAATCTCCACAGACCACCAGTATCCCATGATGCACAGCCAGTGGCAGTTACTTCAGTTCTTTTTGACGGCGTGGAGAAGTGAATGCCTATTCTATGTTGTGACTGCATCTGTCTATTCCACCGTTGAGGAGTGAGGATTTCTTATGATGGAAATACCCCTACAAGAGAACTGGAGTTACAGGTAAGAAGCTATTCCTTCTCTTGTAGGGAATTTCTGTGTATAGTCATAAGCACTTGAATAGCCTAGCAAGCCCATCCCTATAAAAAACATGCGGTGGAAGAGACAGAGAATTGATATGCCAGTTTAAGCAAACATGTTCCAACGGGAAGCCTGCCCGACTTGAGCATCTGCCTTGGCATCAGAATCCAGGCAGTAGTGTTTTGTGAATTTATGGACTGACTTCCAGGTAACAGCCTTACAAATCTCAGAAATGGGGATATTACGAAGCAAGGCTGCAGTAACAGCGTTTTTTCTGGTAGAGTGAGCTCTAAGCTTACTAACAAGGGATTTGTTGGCTTTCTGGTAACAGAGTAAAATACAGGAAACAATCTATCTGGAGATGGATTGCTTGGAAGTCGCTAGACATGTACGGAGAGAGCCACAGTTTACAAATAACTTATCTTTAGTTTTGTCCAAATAGAACTTCAAAACCCTTCTCACATCCAAGGAATGAAGCAATTTCTCCACTGGAGAAGAAGGATGTAGCTAAGGAAGTAGTTTGATTCACATGGAAGTCCGAAATTACCTTAGGAAGGAATTTTGGATGAGTCCTCATGACCACTTTAAATGTATGAAAAACTGTGTATGGTTCTTGACAGCAAATTGCCTAGATTTAGCTTACCCTGCGGGCGGAAGGGATAGCCACAAGGAAAGCTGTCTTCCAAGACAGATGTTGAAGAGTAGCCTTATGAATGGGTTCAAAGGGCTCTTGCATTAGCTGAGAAAGAACTACATTAAGCTCACAAGGAGGAGAAGGACTTCTAATGGGAGGAAAGACTTTTGTCAAACCTAGCAAGAAATCTTTAATGACAGGAATTCTAAAAAAGGACGTTTGTGAAAGGCATTTCCTGTAAGCAGTCAGAGCTGCCAAGTGAATCTTAACGGAAAAAAAATGAAGGCTAGATTGTGCTAGATGACGCAAGTATGGAAGGATGACATCTTCTTGGCAAGAGGTAGGATCCTTGGATGAGCACCAAATATAGAATCTCTTCCATTTATGAGCATAAACAGAGCATGTGGATGGCTGATTAGCTTCCTTTAGGATGTCCATGCTGTTCTGAGGTAAGTTCAAGTGTCCATACTGAACTAACTCAGGAGCCATGCTGCCAAATTCAAGGAGGATAGTTTGCGGTGCACCATCTGTCCTCCGAACTTCATTAGTTGGTCTGATTTCCATGGAAGCCTGAGATGTGGACAGATCATTCGGTGAAGAAGGTCTGTGAACCACCACTGATGTGGTCACTCAGGGGCTATAAGAATTATCTTGGCCCGTGACTGTGAGAACTTGATGAGGACTGCCAGGATCATGGGGATTAGAGGAAAGGCATAGATAAATCTGCCTGACTAGTTACCAGTTTATCCATAGGGCATTCCCCAGAGTTCCCGGTTGGTAGAACCTTGAGGCGAACCTTTGGCATTTGTTGTTTTCTGAGCAGGCAAACAAATCGACCTCAGGAGTATGGTCTGGATCTCGAGTCTCCCTGCTTGTGGAGGTAGAACATTGTTGTTGTATTGTCTGTCTGGACAAGCAGGGATCTGGCACGGAAGGATAGATGAAAGGCTGTCAGAGCCATATGAGCTGCTAGTAGCGGTGTACAGTCAAAATATCGAGTTTTTTATATCGATTTAAATTAATATTGATTCCAAAATATAGAATGGACAAAATATCGAATGGACAGAATATAGACAACAAAAATATCGAATTATAGGTAAGTAAGTTAATATTAATTTTTTAAAGTGTTTTTTATGTTATTATATGTGTGAAAAGTGTATATTTAATTTATAATTTATTTTAAATAATTAATTTTATTGTATTTTATTTTTGCGTAATATAAATCAGTAGCGGGTTGTGGGTTTATAGGGGAATAGGGTGGGAAGTAATTTAATTATAATTAATTAAATATGTTAATTTATTTATTGTTATTTATTTTGAATTAATTGTTAATTATTTATTAATTGGTAATTAATTAAAATTTAATTGGTAATTCATTTTAATTAATGGAATATTTGACAATTATGTTAATTATATTCATTTATTTTCTGTAGCAGGTTGTGGGTTTATAGGGGAATAGGGTTGGAAGTCATGTAATCATAATTAATTAAATATGTAAATTTATTTATTGGTAATAATTTTTAATAATTGTTAATTAATTATCAATTGGTAAATAATTAAAATTATATTGGTAATTAAGGTTAATTAATTGGTTAATTGATAATTATGTTAATTATATTAATTTATTTTCTGTTGTGGGTTGTGAGTTTATAGGGGAATAGGGTGGGAAGTAATTTAAATAAAACTAATTAAATATATTAATTTATTTATTGGTATTTATTTTGATTTTATTTTTAATTAATTATTAATTGGTAATTATCTAAAATGTAATTGGTAATTCATTTTAATTAATTGATTAATTGGTAATTAATTAAAATAAAATTGGTAATTCATTGTTAATTAATTAATAATTGATAAGTAATTAAAATATAATTGGTAATTAATTTTAATGAATTGATTAAATGGTAATCATGTTAATTGTAATAATTTCTTTTCAGTAGTGGGTTGTGGGTTTTTAGGGAAATAGGGTGGGAAGTAATTTAATTATAAATTATTACATTTTTTAATTTATTTATTGCTTTTGTTTGTTGAAATTAATCAATTTATTATAAATAACTAATAATTATTTTAATTTTTTTTAATTGGTCTTCATATTTAATTAATTTTCATTCATATATGAAGTATTTATGTTCCCTACTGTTGCACTCTCAGGAGTGGGAGTAGTAATTTATACCCCAACGCTATCCAACGCTTTCCCTACTGTTGCACTCATTGGAGTGGGAATAGTAATTTTTACCCCTACGCTATCCAATGCTTTCCCTACTGTTGCACTCTCTGGAGTGGGAATAGAAATTTTAACCCCTACGCTATCCAGCGCTTTCCCTACTGTTGCACTCACTGGAGCGGGAATAGTAATTTTTACCCCTACGCTATCCAACCCTTTCCCTACTGATGCACTCTCTGGAGTGGGAATAGTAATTTTAACCTCTACGCTATCCAACGCTTTCCCTACTGTTGCACTCACTGAAGTGGGAATAGTAATTTTTACCCCTACGCTATCCAACGCTTTCCCTACTGTTGCACTCATTGGAGTGTGAATAGTAATTTTTATGCCTACGCTATCCAATGCTTTCCCTACTGTTGCACTCCCTGGAGTGGGAATAGTCATTTTAACCCCTACACTATCCAGCGCTTTCCCTACTGTTGCACTCACTGGAGTGGGAATAGTAATTTTTACCCCTATGCTATCCAACCCTTTCCCTACTGTTGCACTCTCTGGAGTGGGAATAGTAATTTTAACCTCTACGCTATCCAACTCTTTCACTACTGTTGCACTCTCTGGAGTGGGAATAGTAATTTTAACCCTCCCGCTATTCAACTTTTTCCCTACTGTTGCAGTCACTGGAGTGGGAAAAGTAATTTTTATGTCTACGCTATCCAAAGCTTTCCCTACTGTTGCACTCTGTAGAGTGGGAATAGTAATTGTTATCCCTACTCTATCCAATGCTTTCCCTACTGTTGCACTCTCTGGAGTGGGAATAGTAATTTTTACCCCTACGCTATCCAACGCTTTCCCTACTGTTGCACTGTCTAGAGTGGGAATAGTAATTTTTACCCCTACTCTATCCAATGCTTTCCATACTGTTGCACTCTCTGGAATGGGAATAGTACTTTTTACCCCTAAGCTATCTAACGCTTTCCCTACTGTTGCACTCTCTGGAGTGGGAATAGTAATTCTTACCCCTACGCTATCCAACACTTTCCCTACTGTTGCACTGGAGTGGGAATAGTAATGTTTACTGCTACGCTATCCGATGTTTTTTCTACTGTTGCACTTACTGGAGTGGTAATAGTAAATTTAACCCTCTCGCTATCCTATGGTAAATATATTGTATATTTTAATATTAATACTATGTGTATATATGTATTTATTATATATTTTTTAAAATTATATTAATATTTGTTAGTTTTAATGGTATTTAAGTATTTTAAGTATTTTTAAGTTAGTTATATTTATTATTTCATTAATTTTAAATTACTTTTAACTATTTTAAAAAGTCGATATTTTGACTATCTATATTTTTTACATCGATATTTTTGTACTTACCTGTTTGTAAATAGGAAGTCGATATTTTGGCATTCTATATTTTTAACTCGATATTTTTGTATATCGATATTTTTGACATCGACATTGTGTCAGTGACCCGCTCGTAGCTCTAGCAGATTGATGTGGTATGTGGATTCCTTTGGTGACCATTTGCCCTGAATTTGAAGATGATCTGTATGGGCTCCCCATCCCAGGAGAGAGGCATCCGTTACTATGGTTTGTGTTGGTATCTTCTTGTGGAAGGGATCCCTCGTAGGAGATTGGTGGGTGAACACCACCATTTGATGGACTGGAGGGCATGTAGTGACAGTTGAATCTGGTGTTCCCAATCTCCTATTCGCTGGTCCCATTGGTCCTCCAGACATTCTTACAGGGGTCTCAAGTGGAGACGTGCATTCGGTGTGAAGAATATACAAGACGCCATGATATGGTACGTTACCCAATTTATAAAGCGTGACGTCTCCCCGAATGTGTCTTGGCACTAAGTCTGTGAGAGACGATGAGCAGAGTTTTGAAACCTACTGATTGAAAAGCCAAGTTTTTAGAAGCTTTCTAAACTGAAGCAAGGAAGGAGCAGATCTTAAGGAGAAAAAGGCTGGAGATTTCAGGATGTACCTGCTCTGACCACAAAGCTGCTGCCACCCCATTTCGATTTTTTAAATCTAATGGGGTTTGTCCTCCTCAGACCTGCTGATCTTAGATTTCTGGTTGGAATGTACCAATAAAGGTTTCCCTCAGAAAGTAGGGCCCAGAATCATGTAGCGCTTAATAGGTGAAACAGAGGACCTTAAACTGAATTCTGCGTTTGACCTTCTGCCAGTGGAGGTCTTTATGTGCAGCAGAAACTGAATGATGCCTGGGTATCTCCAGTAGAAGTCTGGCTGCAGAGTTCTGAAGGGCCTGCAATTTATTTAAGTATTGGGCTTGCAGCCCCATGTAGAGACCTTAACAGTAGTCTATTTTAGACAATACTAAGGTGGATACCACTGACTTCGTAAATGAAATAGGCAGAACAATGGGAATTTTCTTTAGCATTCTAAAGCTGTTATAGGAGGAGGAGACCACTGAGTTTACTTGATTGCCTAAAAGTAGGTGATCATCTATGATGACCCTCAGGCTTTTGGCTTTCTTAGTGGGGACAGGAAGGGGTCCCATGTCTGCAGGCCAGCATGGGGAGACCAGAGATTAGGGTTATTGCAAAGTATTATCACCTCGGTCTTCCCGGCATTAGGTTTAAGGCAGTGCATGTTCATCCTATCAGAGATGTATTTCATGCAGTTATGAATGTGAACACCAGTGTCATATGTATTTTTAGTGGCTGATAGCACAATTTGCATATAGTCTGCATATGATGTAAGAGTGAACCCGAAGGATTGGACCATAGAAGCTAAATCTGCAACATAGACATTAAAAAGGGTGGGACTGAGTGAAGAGCCCTGTGGAACCCCACAGGGCAAACAGAAAGACTGTGAGTAAAAGGCGTCAATATTGATCACATTTTCCCTGCCTGATAGAAAGGAGGAGACTAGTTTCAGAGCATGAATTGTAATGCCTTTGTTTCCAAACAGTGGATCAAGATGGAGTGATCCACCCTATCGAATGCCACAGACAGGTCCAGCAGAATTAGAGCGGCTGATCCCCCCTCATCAAGGATGAACTTTAGTTCATCCGTTGCCTTGATCATGGCAGTCTCCGTGCTATGCTCCGATCTAAACGCAAATTGGGTGGGGTCAAGGAGATTGACATCCTTGATAACTTGATTCAGTTGGTTGTTCATCACTTTTTCAATTATTTTAGTAGGGAAGGGGAGTCTTGAATTTGGCCAGTAATTAGCAGGATCTTCGGGGTCCACATTCATCTTTTTCAGAAGGGGCAGAATGGAGGCCCGTTTCCATTGTGAAGGAAAGACACCTGTCTTAAACATATTGTTGAATATGTTTGCAAGGTGGTCAGATATAATGTCAGGGACCAATTTGATTATTGAAGGTGGGCAAGGATCATCTGGAGAGCCTGATCAGTATAAGGTATTTTATTTGCATGGGAGAGACAGAGGAACAAAATTCGAGCGGTTTCGTTGTCGCGTCTGTATTAGGATAATCAAACCCCTGGCTTTGATTGTTGTGGAGAGGAGGATAGTTGTCAGTATGGTCTAATGCATTAAAGATTGAATCTACTTTGGTTTTAAAATTCAAGGCAATCTTATCACAAACTGACTAACCCAATCCCCTTTGCACTCTGGTTGTCTGGTGAACTTATTAATGACTTGGTATAGTTCTTTGGTTCTTTTAGCAGATTCGATCCGAGATAAGAAGTAAGCTGATTTTTCTGTTAGCAGAAGGGATTTGAATTTGACAAGGGAGAGTTTATAAATTTCTCTCTCGTGGGAATTATATTGGGCTCTCCAATTCCTCTCTTGGCATCTGCAGCCTTGTTTTTCACGCCTGAGGGCCTCAAGGGGCAGACGGACGGGTCCTGCATTGGCCCTTTTTCTAGATAGGGACTATTTGGGCAAAGGTGGAGTAGGCAGTTACTATATGCCTCTGCTGCTGGCTCAGGATTCTCAACAGCAGGGGGAGTGGGGTAGATTATATTACCAGCTGTTTTAGATGGTTTGGGTCAATGTTACTCCAGGCTCTAGGTTGAGCTGATCAGCACCCCTTGCTCTGGGGAGTGTCAACTGCAGGGCAGTCAATCGTAAAAAAGATGCCTGCGTGACCGGACCATGCTAGGGGAAGCACTTTGAGCCTAGCAATATCTTTGCTGTTAGAGAAAAGTACATCTAGAGTGTGTCCAGCTTTATGTGTGGAGATCGTACTAAGAAGTTTAAGATCTACTGCATCCATGATTTCTAATAACGATGAAGTGTCCTTAACTTCCTCCTGCTCTAAGTGAAAGTTAAAATCTCCTAAGATAGTAAAGTTAGCATTACAAATATCAGCCTTAAGTAATGCGCTGATAGAACTAGGAAAGCCAGCTTTCTGGCCTGGAGGGCGGTAAATGGGAGAGCCCCTGAAGGTGTATTTTTTGTGAGCCCTAAATTGAATGATAGGGCTTCACAGTCCTCAGACTGTATGATCGTACAATTTGCCCTATTATTCTCACAGTAGATGACAGCCAGTCCCCCTCCTCTTTTTAATGGACGTCCTGACTATGTAGACGATAACCTGTGGGCGTGGCCATAAGCAGTTCAGGTATAGAGGAGTCCAGAAGAGAGGAGACCTTCCTCACAGTTGGGTGAGACATTATGATAAGAGCCTGAGCCTTCTGAAGGATCGATAAGCGTCACTCCTTCGAAGGATACACTTTGCCGTGCAAGTAGCGATGGATGCTCCCAGATATTGTTGGCACTGTACAGGAGTCGAGGTAGACTTTGTTTGATTGATGTGAAGGCCAAAACGAAGGAGAAGTCGGATGTCCAACTGAAGTGTAGTTGAGCCTCCTGACACATGGATGCCTTGATCAGACAATTGTCTAGGTAGGGGTAAATGAACACTTTGTGCTTCCTCAGATGTTGAGCAATCACCATGCACTTGGAGAAGGTCCTGGGTGCTGACTTCAGGCCAAATGGGAGTACACAGTATTGATAGTGGTTGTTCCCCACTATGAACCTCAGAAACTGGCGATGTTTCCTTATGATGAGAATGTGGAAGTATGCGCCTTGCAGGTCTATCGCGCATAACCAATCCCCTCGATGTAGATGAGGGTAGATCTGGTGTAATGCTAACATTCGGAATCTCTCTCTCCAAATCCACTTATTTGCCTTTCTTAAATTGAGAATGGGTCTGAACTCGTTCTTGTACGTCTTTTTGACAATAAAGAATCTTGAATACAGCCCTTTGCCTCATTGTTAAGAAGGAACAGGTTCTACCGCATGTTTTCGGAAGAAAATGTTTGCTTCCGTTTGTAATTGGAACCTTTGGAATCTTGACTGTTTTGGAGGTATTGATGGTGGTGGGCTGATAAAACGTAGAGCATATCCATTGCGAACAATATTCAGAACCTAACTGTCTTGTGCTATTTTTTGCCACTCTGCCAAGAAATGTTGAATGCTTCCCCCTACCGGAGTGCATTACGGAAGAGGGGGAAGATAGGATTCAGGGTTTGGATACTGTAGGCATCTTGCCTCCTTGCGGAGGTTGCTCTCCTGACCTTCCTCTTGGTTGTCGCTTTTGGTAAGGTTGGTAAGATCGTTGGTACGATGTCTTTGTACTGGTCTGCCAGCCCTGATACCAGCTCGGGGTTTGAACCCTCTGTGTCGAGTATCTGTGTGAGAAAGGACGGAAAGATTTATTTTGGTCTTTGGGTCTTTCAAGACCAACAGCTTTTAGTGTTTCCATCTCTGCTTTCATTCTGGCCATCTCCTCATCTGCATGAGAGCCGAAAAGGGTTGTTCCTGAAAAAGGAATATTCAGGATACGTTGTTGTTCTTCTGGCTTAAGTGAGGGTAAGCGATGCCATGAATGCCTTCTGAGTGCCACTCCGTGGCAATATAATAAATGAAGGATAATTTATAATGCGCGGACTTAGCCCAAAGGGCATCAAGGCGCAGACTAAAACATAGAGTATATAAATAGAATTACACAAACAGACAATGAGTGACAGTGAGTTTAAAGGTTTAATCATAGGCATGAGAGAAGAGCCAAGTCTTCTGGCTTCAAGAGCTTCTGGAACGTAGTCAGGGAAGGTTGGTTGGAAAGCTCGGGGGGGAGGTTATTCCACAGTTTGGGGGCCAGAGTGGAGAAGGCTCTTCCTCCCCATTTTGCCTTTTTAAATCTGGGGACCGCAAGCAGATTTCTTGAGGATGATCGAAGGGTTCTCTTGGGAGAGTAGGGACTGACCAGAGCCTTTATACCATTGGAACCAGAGCCGAACACGGCTCTGTGGGCCAGACATATAGGCTTAAAGGAAATCCTGGCATGTATGGGTAGCCAATGGAGATCCTTTCTGGCCTGAGTTGCGGATGATCGCCTTGGAAGGTTTAGAACCATCCTAGCAGCAGAGTTTTGAACCATCTGAAGACGATGGATGGCTTTCTTGTTAATGCTCCCATACAGCGCATTGCAATAGTCAAGGCTGGAAGATACCAGGGCAACAGTAGACTGCTTGCGAGTGTCAGATGACAAGTAGGGAGCAATCTTTTTTAGCATGCGGATGGCATTGCAGCAGGTGGATACAGTTCTATTTACCTGGAGGTCAAAGGAGAGGGCTGGGTCAAAAAGAACTCCAAGGTTCCTGGCCGAATTGGTGGGTTGGGGACAATCTCCCAAAGAAGGAGGCCACCAGTCCTTGGACCAGATGTCGGGATTTCCTCCAAAGACTAGGACCTCCGTCTTCTCACCGTTGACCTTCAAGTAATTGCGCACCATCCACTGAGTGACCGCCTCCATACAAGTTCGAAATTTGAAAGCGGCCTCAGTGGTAGGTGAGGTAGTAGAGATGATAATTTGGGTATCGTCTGCATAAGACAAAATTTGGTACCCAAAGGATCTTATCACCTCGGCAAGTGGGGTTACATAGATGTTGAATAGCAGGGGACTCAGGGCAGAGCCCTGAGGTACTCCACATTGCACATTATGGGAGGAGGACAGAAAGCCACCAAGTTGGACCCTTTGCTGTCTCTGCGAAAGAAAAGAAAACAGGAGACTCAGGGCACTTCCCCTCACCCCTATTCCCTTCAGCCGGTCGACTAGGATCGAAGGGGATAGGGTATCAAAAGCTGCTGTAAGATCGAGGAGCACCAGCAGGGTTGTCCGCCCTCTGTCAACCTCAGTGCGGATGATATTAGCCACGACAGTGAGGGCGGACTCGGTGCTGTGAGCAGCACGGAACCCATGCTGGGAGATGTCAAGAAGACCCAATTTCTCTAGATATGTGGTCAGGTGAGAGTTGAGATGGGCCTCAAGCATCTTTGCTGGGGCTGGGAGCAGAGAAATTGGCCGGAAGTTTTTTAAGACTTCTGGATTGAGCGAAGGTTTCTTTAGAAGGGGCTTTACAACTGCCGATTTCCAAGGGATAGGAAAAGATCTCTCATCAATGGCCATATTCATAACTTGCAGGAGGGGAGGGAGGACAGACTCTCTACAGGCTTTCAAGATTTTTAAAGGGCAGGGATCGAGAGGAGAGCAAGATTTAGTGGCATTGAGAAGGTTATTTAGATCCTCATGTGACAGGTGAGGGAAGCTGGAGAAATTTGGCTGGGAATCAGAATCCGTGGTTTCCGTGTAAGAGGGGGGAGGGGAAGAGGGCAGGAGTGTACTTTTAACATCTAGTGAGGTATTAAGGGATTTGAGAGAAATGTAAATATCCGAGATTTTAGAGTGGAAGAATCCCTCGATGTCGTCGCAGAGCTCTTGCGACTCATTCACTGATTCAATCGTTTTGGGAGTGGCCAAGGTGTCAATAATTTTAAAGAGTTCCCTAGAGGATTTCAGTGAGGTGGGAATTTTGTTAAAGTAGTTCTTTTTTTCTTCATCAATAGCTTTTTTGTATTCTCTCAGCGTGGACTTATGTGAGTTTTTCCTCAGGGAGTCCGGGTGGGCATACCAAGCTCTTTCCTTCTGTCTACATTTCTGCCGCAATGATCTTAGATGTTCCGAGAACGAGGGTGACGAGGGGCTTTTCCTGGCGGGTAGTGTTTTTTAAGGGGTGCTAGCGAGTCCAGGGCATTAGTAAGAGCGGCCGACAGAGCCATGGCAGCCTCGTTTGCATCAGGCCGAGAGAGGGGATGAAAGTCTGTCAGGAAGGGAGCGAGTGTAGGATTAGATATGTTATTATAGTTCCTCCTAGTCTCCCATCCTTTTTTATTGGTTGGGTCAGAAGAAGAAGGAGTAATGGTAAGATGGAAGGGAATAGCCGAATGGTCCGACAAAGACAGGGGAATCGGAGTACCGATCCCCAGTCTGGTATCGTTGGAGAAAATGCCATCTAGAGTGTGTCCAGCGGCGTGAGTAGGAACATCGACTAGTTGGTTAAGTCCACAGGAGGTTAGACCCTCTGTTAAAACTTTAGTGTTGTTATCCTCTAGTAGTTCCAGATGGAAATTGAAATCACCTAGGAGAGTGAACTTGGGCTTGCTAATAAAAGGTTCTAGTAAGGTAAGTAAATTATGACAGAAGTTGGTTCTTGGACCTGGGGACCTATAGCAAAGGATACCAGCAAAGGAAACAGAGGGAGCTAGCTGAATGGTAAAATGTAAAGCCTCATAATTCTCCTTGGGGGATGAGAGGGAGTCGATAAAGCAAGTAAAGAAATCTTTGCACAATATTCCCAGTCCTCCACCCCTACGATCGACACGGTCCATTTTAGTCAGGGCATAGCTATCGGGAATAGCCTCTACTAGATCAGGGCCGGTCGAGGTAGATCCCCAGGTCTCTGTAATGAAGACCCAGGAAGGTTTCCTTTGTATCACAAAATCATTAAAAGCAATTTTGTTTTTAATCAGGGATCTGGCATTGATGAGAAAGCCAGTTAAGTGTTCCAGGTGTTCAGAGGATTTAGCCTTGATCTGACGTTTTCTATGAGGTTTAGAACGGGCGAGTGGGGGGAGTTACAGCCACAATTGGTGAGAGATATAACCTCTGGAGGTAATGTGTGATGACATGGCAGTGGTGGCGGTCTTAGTGAAAGCAGAGTGGTAAGTAAACCTGAGTCTTGATTGGTGAGGAAGCAGGGGAGACCGTCCAACCCGTCCTGCAGCACGTCCTCAGCGCGGACAGGCGCAGACGGGCAGGACTCTGGCACGAATCCGGCGCGAGTCAGGCGTGGCCGCTGATCGCGTCCACTGGGCAGAGGCATGGCCGTCCCCTTTTATGCGCAGCTAGAGCGTGTCAGAGTGCGAAAACACACCCAATATGTCTGCCGTGAATTAGTTACCCGGGACCAACTCCTCAGCGTCGATTCTCGGCTGAGGGTGGCCCAGGCAGCGAGGAGGTGAGGGGAGGTTTGAGCGATTGAGCGGTTCAAAGCTTATTAAGTCAAGCAGTTTAAGCTTATTCAGTCAAGCAGTTTGCAGTTTACAGTTTAAAATCACAAGAGTCACGAAAATAATAAAAACAGAACCTCTCGGCTTCCGCCTCAAGAGGACACGGACACACAGCTTAATCAAGCAAAGGGCTCTAGAATGCCCCTTTTATGCGCAACTAGAACGCGTCAGAGTGCGAAAACACACCCAATATGTCTGCCGTGAATTAGTTACCCGGGACCAACTCCTCAGCGTCGATACTCGGCTGAGGGTGGCCCAGGCAGCGAGGAGGTGAGGGGAGGTTTGAGCGATTGAGCGGTTCAAAGCTTATTAAGTCAAGCAGTTTAAGCTTATTAAGTCAAGCAGTTTTCAGTTTACAGTTTAAAATCACAAGAGTAACGAAAATAATAAAAACAGAACCTCTCGGCTTCCGCCTCAAGAGGACACGGACACACAGATTAATCAAGCGCAGGGCTCTAGTATGCCCCTTTTATGCGCAACTAGAGCGCGTCAGAGTGCGAAAACACACCCAATATGCAACTAGAGTGCGTCAGAGTGTGAAAACACACCCAATATGTCTGCCGTGAATTAGTTACCCAGGAACAACTCCTCAGCGTCGATACTCGGCTGAGGGTGGCCCAGGCAGCGAGGAGGTGAGGGGAGGTTTGAGCGATTGAGCGGTTCAAAGCTTATTAAGTCAAGCAGTTTAAGCTTATTATGTCAAGCAGTTTGCAGTTCACAGTTTAAAATCACAGGAGTCACGAAAATAATAAAAACAGAACCTCTCGGCTTCCGCCTCAAGAGGACACGGACACACAGCTTAATCAAGCGCAGGGCTCTAGGATGCCCCTTTTATGCGCAACTATAGCGCGTCAGAGTGCGAAAACACACCCAATATGTCCGCCGTGAATTAGTTACCCGGGACCAACTCCTAAGCGTCGATACTCGGCTGAGGGTGGCCCAGGCAGCGAGGAGGTGAGGGGAGG
This sequence comes from Lissotriton vulgaris, assembly GCF_964263255.1. NCBI lineage: Eukaryota > Metazoa > Chordata > Amphibia > Caudata > Salamandridae > Lissotriton > Lissotriton vulgaris. The sequence continues at coordinate 35,900,374 of NC_141687.1, read as the reverse complement.
TTTGAGCGATTGAGCAGTTCAAAGCTTATTAAGTCAAGCAGTTTAAGCTTAATAAGTCAAGCAGTTTACAGTTTATAGTTTAAAATCACAAGAGTCACGAAAATAATAAAAACAGAACCTCTCGGCTTCCGCCTCAAGAGGACACGGACACACAGCTTAATCAAGCGCAGGGCTCTAGGATGCCCCTTTTATGCGCAACTAGAGTGCGTCAGAGTGCGAAAACACACCCAATATGCAACTAGAGTGCGTCAGAGTGTGAAAACACATCCAATATGTCTGCCGTTAATTAGTTACCCGGGACCAACTCCTCAGCGTCGATACTCGGCTGAGGGTGGCCCAGGCAGCGAGGAGGTGAGGGGAGGTTTGAGTGATTGAGCCGTTCAAAGCTTATTAAGTCAAGCAGTTTAAGCTTATTAAGTCAAGCAGTTTGCAGTTTACAGTTTAAAATCACAAGAGTCACGAAAATAATAAAAACAGAACCTCTCGGCTTCCGCCTCACAGCTTAATCAAGCGCAGGGCTCTAGGATGCCCCTTTTATGCGCAACTAGAACGCTTCAGAGTGCGAAAACACACCCAATATGTCTGCCGTGAATTAGTTACCCGGGACCAACTCCTCCATGTGTAGATAGAAAGGAAGTGTCCGCCGCTGCACTAATTACTTGATTAGACATCATAAGGCCTTCCATTAGGATCTCATTAAAATCCTCCCTTTTGTCCCTAGGTAGGTGATCTGCAAACTGCTGGGAGAGACTCCCACAGTGCCAGGTCATATCTGCTCAGCAAGGCTGTGGCACTAGCAGCTTTCATGGAGGTCGCTGCTGTGTTGCAAACCTTCCTCCCCACTGAGTCTATCTTACGGAACTCTTTGTCAGGTGAGATTGTTGTCTCTGTTGGAGAGTCTCAAAAATCATAGAAGTTGATGGCATCGGAGTGGGCATTGGGATGTTCAGTTTGAAGCCCCTCGCACCAAGACTTCTTGAAAAGTAGCAATGTCATCAATAGGTGAAACCCTTTGAGGAGGAGAATCCTATAATTTAGGGGAATATCTTCCAGTACTCGTAGAGGACGTGTCCCTAGTGTGTCTAGAGCGAGATCTCCAACCATGATATTGGCGATGAGAATGAGTTGAGGAACGTCAATGGCTGCGAGAACATCCCTCGTATGAGACTTAGACCCTGGCCTTCAAATTGCAGGAGGAGGAGGCATAATGGGCCGAGGAGTAGTAGGTCGAGGAGACGAAGGAGGTGGAGGAGGAGGAGGGGGAGGAGGAAAAGGCGGAGGTGTAGGTTGCCGACTTCATCAGCCCACATGCCCTCGGCCTCCTCAGACTACATCCTCCGAGGGGACCTGAACTTCCACCTGGAGAACAATAATGACAACCACACCACCACCCTGCTCGACAACCTCCACAACCTCGGACTCAAGCAATTGGTGAACACCCCCACCCACTACGCCGGCCACACGCTCGACCCCCATCTTCTCTGCCAGCAGCCACGTTCCCTTCAGCCACTCCACCGAACTACACTGGACTGACCACAGTTGAATCCACTTCACCTTTAAGAAGACCACATCCTACCACCGCCCACAACAGATCCCCCGTAGATGCTGGAGCAAAATCACCGCAGACCAGCTAACCACATCACTGAGCCAGAACCCACCTATCATCACCACTGCCAACAACGACGTAGCCCGCAACCTCACACAGTGGATAGTCGACTGCGCCGACACCCTTGCACCACTGAAGAACCCTCCAGGCAAGCCCGGCAACAGGAAAACAACCTGGTTCACAGATGACCTCAAAGAATCGAAGAAATGATGCCGAACCATCGAGAAAACCTGGCGCCGCGAACAGACGACAGAAAACATGGCAGCCCTCAATAACGCCACCCGCAAACACCACCAGCTGATCCGCACCACCAAAAAGACATCGTTCAAAGAACGGCTGGACAATAACACACACAACAGCAAGGAACTCTTCAGCATCGTCAAAGAGCTCTCCAATACCAACGCCAACAGCAACGACATCACACCGTCGCAAGACCTCTGCAACTCCCTCGCCACGTTCTTCCACCGCAAGATCGACGATATCCACAACAGCTTCGGCACCCAGACTCCGCCCCAACTACCAAACCAACGCCCCCTACCACCACCCTCAGCGCGTACACTCCCATCAGCACCGAAGACACCGCCCACGCTATGAACACCATCCACTCCGGCTCTCCTTCCGACCCATGCCCTCACCACATCTTCAACAAAGCAGACACCATCCTCGCTCCCCACCTACGGAACGTCATAAACAACTCACTCGCGTCCGCCACCTTCCCAGAGAGCTGGAAGCACGCAGAGATCCACACCCTACTGAAGAAACCCACAGCAGACCCTAAAGACCTCAAAAACTTCCGCCCCATCTCTCTTCTTCCCTTCCCGGCGAAAGTGATTGAGAAGATCGTCAATAAATAGCTGACCACATTCCTCGAGTCCAATGGATCCCTCGACCCATCCCAGTCCGGATTTCGGGCCAACCACAGCACCGAGACCACCCTCATCGCAGCCACCAACGACATCAGGACCCTCTTCGACAATGGCGAAACCACCGCACTCATCCTCCTAGACCTCTCAGCCGCCTTTGATACAGTCTGCCATCGCACCCTAATAACCCGCCTCCACAACGCCGGGATCCAAGGCAAAGCCCTGGACAGGATCACCTTGTTCCTCTCCGACAGAACCCAGTGAGTCATCCTCCCTCCCTTCCGCTCCGCGGCCATCGAGATCATCTGCGGCGTACCCCAAGGCTCATTGCTCAGCCCAACCCTCTTCAATATCTACATGAGCCCACTCGCCACCATCGCACGCAAACACAATCTCAACATCATCTCATACGCTGATGACACCTAGCTGATACTCTCCCTCACCAAAGACCCAGCCACCGCCAAACTCAACCTCCAGGAAGGAATGAAAAACGTCGCTGAATGGATGAAAACCAGCCGTCTGAAACTGAACTCAGACAAGACGGAGGTCCACATCCTCGGACCATCCCCATCCGCCTGGGACGAGTCCTGGTGGCCCACAGAACTGGGCACCACACCGACACCCACTGACCACGCACGCAACCTGGGATTCATCCCGGACTCCTCTCTCGCGATGACCAAGCAAGTCAACGCCATCTCATCTTCATGCTTCAACACCCTGTGCATGCTCCATAAGATCTTCCGGTGGATCTCTACCGGAACTAGAAAGACGGTCACCCAGGCCCTCGTCACCAGCCGACTAGACTACGGAAACGCCCTATATGCAGGAACCACAATCAAACTTCAGAAAAGACTCCAACCTATATAGAACGCATCCGCATGACTCATACAGCATCTGGAGCCGGAGTTCTACTGCCTAGTGCCGCCTGCAGATCACCTGGCGCTGCACAGGGTCTGCAGCTGGATTCCTCTTACTAAGCGACCCGGATAAAAGGTGGAGTGGCGCCTGTAACGATCACCTTTCTCAGCTCACTGAGCAATCTTTGGCTGTAAAAGTCTCTGCCTCGGATTGCACGGGCGGATCTCTGCAGCAGGAGCACGAACCCCCAGAGCTGTGTTATATTGCAGGATTCCGGATCTATGTAGCGGGCATATTGTTCATTGAGCTGTCTCACTGGGAACCTCACGCTCTGCAGAAGCTGCACTAACACACTGAGCTATCCCACTTGCATTGCACCTAGTGGTTAGGTCTCTGGGGAGGGAGCGTAGACCGGTTGAGCTGCCTTCCTGGGACTGGAACCTGTACACTGCACACTCTGCAGCAGGTGCATGACTCATCTGAGCTGTGTCACTCGATTAGGGACCCGAACACTGACTGTCGCATCTACATCTCTGCACACAGGTCTTTAAAATATTGAGCTGTGTGACTGGGGTTGGAACTGCCGCCTTGCTTCATGCACACGAGCTCCGCTGAAGAATTAAGCCACCGAGCAATCTTACCTGGACCCCCTGCTGCACGTGCACACAAACCTCAGAGGGTGCATCCGAGCTGTTTTCATTCGTTTGCAACCTTTCATGGTAGTTGCACTGAGATCTATGCAAGGGGTGCATTAACCCCCCGAGCTGCGTGCCAGCAAAAGTTAATAGCTGAATTGTAACGAAGAAAATAGAATAACATAACGTTGCAAAGTGTTCCAGGGCAGCGCGTGACTGACAGTCTTCAAATGAATCACTTTCATTAACTGCAGTTCTCTTTGCCGGGTGCCGGCTGAAATCACACCCAGCCTTCACTGTATGTACTCCGTCTTGAAAAACAAAATAACAAAATAAAAGGGTTTGAAATACCTCTTCTCCCATTGAAAGGCGGCAGCTGCCTTCCCAGCGTTAAGGCACCACGCGTTGGGGCGTTGTCTAGCCTTCTACCCTCCTTGTCTGGTGGAGTTGTGAGGGTGGCCGAAGGATTCCGTGATTTCTTCTGCGCCGCCTGCGATATGACCGAGTCTGGTCTAGGTTGTCCAATCAAGCAGGCGGGGCTGTCATCAGGAGCTTTATATTTTTTCTCCAAGCGCGGAAGAGTTGAAATGACCGTCGCTGGGGACTGCATCACCTTCTTTCCTTCCTCCCATATGTGTTCTACAATGGGAATCGAACACACCGCCTTACGGTATGCCTCTTTAAAATCGTACAAGAAACAATCCGTAGATGTTGTAGGCATTGCTAGCTTAAAGCGTGCTGTGGCTCTTTCCATCAAACTGAAGAAACCTCCCACATCAGCCGGAGGCGAATCGACCGGGTCTGGCACTGGTGAAGCCGGATCCGGAGCTACATACTGGTTCCATTTGTTATCAGGGTCTTGATCCTGGTTCTCCCCTGTTTCATCCTCATCCGAGGTATCTACTTGGACTTGCGTCTGCCGAGGATATTCCCTCTCATGTTCCTCCTGTGCAGGCGGTACTGACTGAGCTGCCACCACCTGCGGTTGAACCTGCGCTTGACCTTCCACTGGTCGCGACCCTTGTCGGCTCCTATACTCCTCCAGCATTGCTCTTAAGTCTGTCAAAAGACTTATAGGCATCGTCACCATGCCCTGCTGTGGTTGGGTGTCCTGGTATGCGACATGATTTTGTGGTCGCTGCTCCTGCCGATAATAATACTCCTCATCTAGGTCCGAATCATGGTATTTTAGATTTAACTGAGATGGACTGTATGCATCCCCATACATCTCATTCTCCTCCTCCGAGTAATCCTCTTCGTCCAACAAAAGGGCTGGAGGTAATGATGGCACCTTTCTAGGTGAAGTCATATCTGGAGTTATTCTCCTCTTCCTGATGCTTTCTGTAGCACCTGCCGTCGAAGGCGTTGAAAACGAATCCACCATCTCCTTATTTTGAATCGTCGTCGACGGGGCCGTCGACGAGAGTCCCTTCACCGTCGACGGGATCGTCGACGGAACAGTCATCGTCGACGGGCTCGTCATCGTCGACGGGATCGTCGACGGAACTGTCATCGTCGACGGGCTCGTCGTCGTCGACACGATCGTCGCCGTTGAGATTGCCACCGTCGACGGAATAGTCATCGTCGACGAGATGGTCCTTGTCGACGAGGTGGTAACCGTCGACGTGGTTATCGTCGTCGACGCTGTCGTCGATCCAGTCTTCGTCGACGGCATCGACGTCGAAGTCTTCGTCGACGCTCTCGTCGTCGTCGTCCTCATCGTCGCTGGATGGCTCGTCGACGACTGAGGAGACAAATTCACCACAGAGGCTTTAGAGGTTTTCTTGCCCACTGTAGAGGCCTCTACAGTCGGTTTTTTGAAGGACTTGGCTACCTTTTCCTGATGTGAAGGCCCCGCCGAGCTCTCATCCAGTTTAGCCTTTTGCACCTGTGGTGCTTGCCTTTCCCTCTCCTTTACACTCACGTGAGGAGATTCGTTAGGCCCTGGCTTGCCAGACCTATCAGAGGTCCCACGCATAGCCTTTGAGGGGGGTTCAGTTGAAACCTCCACAGACGATCCACCCCTCTTCAACGATGTCTTAGAAGATGATGATCTGGCATCTTCCTCATCACTAGAAACCACTACCTCCTTTCTTTCCAACTTCCTGAGCCACAGAAGTAGCCTTCCTTCACGATCACGGAGGGTTTTCACTGACATCCTCCTGCATATACTACACCCCTCTGTCTTATGGTCAGGGTATAAACAGTATATACAGTCATTATGTTGATCTTCCATATAAAGTCGTTTTTTGCCACAAGTGGCACAAGCCCTGAAAAGGCTCTTCTTTTCTTTATCAGCCATGCTAAAGCTGAAAGAAATCCTGTCAGAAAACTGTTTAAATAGTACCTCAAGTAGAAGTTAGAGCAGAGCTCTAAGGAGACTCCCTGTCACCAACGATGCGGTAGAAAATCTGAGGCTCTGAGCTTTCTCAGGAAGGTTCCACAGGGTGAGGCTGATCTGATTGGTTGCTAAGGTGGCTTTTGGGTCTTTTTACATAATGACGCCAATAGGCTACAAGGTATAATGAGGCCTAGGCCTCATTTTTTACTTTTTTACACCTATTAGGGTGTATTTACCTAGGTATATATATATATATATATATATATTATTACCGAGGCTCCCATTTCGACGACGGGGAATGATACAAGCAATGGGAATCTATGAAAGTTCCAATACTGGAGTAACAGTAACACACACACACACAGAAACACACACACAGACACAGAGGCACACACAGAAGCACACCCAGGTATACACACAGAGACACACCCAACACAGACACCCACACACAGACAGCCAGACTGTAACTCTGTACCCAGGAACAGCATTTCATGGGAAGTTCATCGCCTGTTACTAGAACCCTATGTAGACCAATACAACTAAATACATTTTAAAAAGAACATTCAAATGAAAACAGGAGCTAAAGAAAACACAGGCACATGTTACACCTATGTCACACCTTCTGGTAAAACTCCCTGTGATTAAATGCAGTGACAGGAAGCAGGTGCTCGCAGCCTCTGCTCATCACTCATCTCAATTAGGGCCAGGCAGAGACGCAGGCCCCGGGTCCAATTCTAGCGAGGCTGGAAAGAAACAGAGGCCCGGTGCCATCGGCCCCTTGGAGATAGTAAATTGCATTTGTGACCCAGATAATGATTCTTGCAGAGAGGGAGACGGCAAGGCCCGGGCGCCGGGAGAACTCGCGTTCTCTCTTAGAAAAGGAGAGCTCTGGTGAAAGGCGGAGATGCCTCGAACCTGCCGCAGTCTGTGAGATCATGGGGAGAGCTGTGATGTCATACACATGGCTCAGTGAGCAAAGAGTCGGCGGTGACGCCTGGTATCTTCAAACGATCCCAGCTGGAAACATGCGAGGCGGACTCAGACTTCCATCCTCCCCAGGTCGGTAAATTGACTGTGGTAATTGTAACACCTGTTCATAAAAACACTGAGAAAGGCACAAGAAGGTATTAAATGCTAAACAAAATTAAACACGTTTTTAATATTAAAAGGGGGTTCTTATTAAAAATAGCAATGTTGTGATCTAGACGAGAAATGGCACCGATACCTTCTAGTCTAAAATGTGCTGCTAGCGTGAAATAATAAAACAGAAGAGTTAGTGGAGTTGCACACTGCAATATAGGGAAAGCGTGATTATGGTTACCATCACAAGAAAGGAGTCACCCAGCTCAGCGGTATTAGAGGGAGAGGGTGAAGCAGCCCCTCCGTCAGCCTAAGGAACGCCCAGAGAGGTTCCTGGCAGAGTCGGATTCCGATGCGCGCCTTGGGATTGGGTCGCGCGACGTGAGCCGTCTACGGTAGAAGCTCACGCACGCGACCCAATCCCAAAGCGCGCGTCGGAATCCATAGAGTTCTGGAGTGCTCTTTTAGTTTTGACCCAACACAATGTCTACCAGCTAAATCAGTCTGTAACCAAAGTTAAAAATAGCAGCTTCCTGAATGACGTGATTACCGCTCCCAGTGCTCAGACATGCTCTTCAGTGACACCAGGCATTTAATCTTGAGGAGAACCCCCCTGACCCCTGCCATCAGTTTTGGAGTGTTCCATTTGGTCTGTCATCCTGGAAATGCACCTACTTATGCCTTTCATAAGAGTGTGTTTGCATTTGTTATCAATATGTGGAAACGTCCTGAAAACCATTCCTAAATCTACACAAACACATGGATTTAGGGAGTTTCTCCAAGTTTTGCAGGTGAACCCACCTTTAAACTTCCACAGGCTCCCTTCTCCTCTAGCCCTAGATAAACGAGTTAGAAAATGAATCGAAATTGCAAATTTTCCTTATTGCTAAATCTCCCATCTAATAATGAAAGTCTATGATTTTTAACCAGCTTCAAAATGAGGAGACAAAAAAGCTTGTGTCCCATCCTATCCTAATATGATAGTTAGGAGTCTTCTTAAGCACAAATCTGAAGATTCTTTATCGAGTCAAACCACTACAGTGGCATGTCTAAAAAAATATAATTGAATGATGGTGAACAGACCAGTAGCACCATGTTATGGGGCATTGCACTGTAAAGCCGTTTACAGAGTTTTGTTATTTAAATTTAGACCCTCACCAATCCTGAAGGTGTTAAGCCGAACAGTGAACAATGGTATACACCTGTTACAACGCAACTTTTACAACTACCTACTATTACAACGCAACTTTTACAACGCATACCATTACAACGCATTGCGCTGGGGGGCGCTCTAGGATAGGGAATAAGTTTAATTTACTATCCAACACCTTCCCTAGTGTCCACGGGGACTGGAGTTGGAATAGTAAATTATACTTACCACTATCCAGCACCTCTAAGCGCTATGCGTTGTAATGGTATGCGTTGTAATGGTAGCGTTGTAATGGTAGGTAGTTGTAATGGTATGCGTTGTAACATGGTACATCCGTGAACAATGCATGATGGGAATTATTTCTGCTACCTATGCTGCGTTAAAAAAAGGACACAACTAGATGCTCCGACGAGGGAATGAAAATCACGCAATTTGTTTCCTCGGTGCTGCTGTTTCCTATTTTGCTTGGAAGGGCATATACTGGCCCATTTTGTTCGAAGTTGTGGACACATGTGAAACACGGATCTGTTTGTGCACACCGTTTTTCACAAGGCTGATCAAAGGGCTCGCTGTCACTTAGTGGAGGCCGGATGCGATTGAACTTGCCTTGGCTGCGTAAAAGGAGACGGGTGCCTAATGGGCAGCAGGTGGATTGTCGGTAACATGTCAGTCACACCACGTTTTCCCTGCTTCCCTTGCACACGTCCCTGCCTCTGTATGCACTTTACGCCGCTTCATGGCCGTAGGAGACGGGCATGGCCATCTAGACGAGTGACGAGCTTTAGGAGCCTCTCGGCGCTACATCATCTTTTTCCCCTGCCTCGTGTTCATGGAACGCATTTCATGCAACTGTGCATCTCAGGTGCATCTCAGGTGCAGCGCAGCGAGAATTGGGCAACATTTCAGCCAATGAGCTCTAAGCTGCCGGGCGCGTAATATCTAAGACCTCTGCACGTCTGTTGTTAATCAGCTGAAAAAACAATGACATTGACAATGAGAGCCATATATTTAAATGCACGCACTGCAATTACGTTTATTTGTGGGGGGAAAATGTCACAACACGTTGTGGATACGGTCATATAATACCTCAGTTCTGTTTGATCATCTGCAAACCTGTGTGTTCACTCTGGGGCCACTAGGGAACAAGTGGCCTTGGGAACAGAGAACATCAGACATGTGTCTGGTGGGCAGGGAACCCCAGAGGCGACTCTGGTCAGACGGAGATACCAAGGAGATGAGGAGACATCGGTGCGGAGCAGACCTGCTCCAACTACACAACTAGGGCAAGCATGCGGGGGAGGTTCCTGGCAGAGTCGGATTCCGACGCGCGGCCAGTCCAGGCTGCTGTTGAACTACAAACGTCACAGTGGTGACGTCATTTTGTAGTTCAAAGCGACCCGCCCCTTAGTCGGATTCCTACGCGCACCTTGGAGCAGGAGGGGGCCGCTCAGCGAAGTTTTTATCAGCGCCGCGCGCCTCTCTGCAGACTCCCCCTGCATTCCAAGAGGCGCACGTCGCGATCCGGTTTTGTCTGCAATACTGTGGAGACAAGACCTGGCCGCGCACAAGTTATCCTATGAGGAAACGCTGCGCGTGGCCAGATCTTGTCTCCACTTCCCTCTCGTTGTTGGCTGAGATGGCAACTATAGTTCTCTGGCGAGGACACGCTTTGCGCGTTACTAGCCGAGACCTAAAAAGATGGCATTTTTGACTGAAACTGTGGAAATTCCTGTCAGAAAAAGACAGAAAGGGGAAAAGAAAGACCAAAGACTTCGAGTGAAACTCTTAGTAGTCAAATTCTGAAGAGATTTTTGATGAAAAAAAACCACATTTGGTAGAGCTCAATGCTCCAGGGTCCTGATAACAGGAGCCGGAAAAAAAACTGAAGTAACTGCCACTGGTTGGGCAGCATGGGAAACTGGTGGTCTCTGGAGATTCTTAAAGGCACAGCTGCTATTTTGAGAAATATAATGGCATCCTATGGGGCTACTCTGTCCTATCCTTTCATCCCTATCATGAAAAAAAGGAATTTTGTGAAGGGGAGTTTTTTCTGTGTGTTAAACTCCATAAAAATTGCAAAATATAGTATACTGGCTATCTTTTTTCACTTCAAGATGAAGTGGTGGCCAGTGTAGCCTAGTTAGTTATCCTACATTATTGTCTTTTCTATCTCTTAAGTGTCTTTGCAGGCCTTCCTGAAGAAAGGCGAAAAATATCCACTTAAAAAGATATATCTAAAGAAGTGCTCCAGGGTCCCGGCACGTGTGCGGGAATATTCAAGTGCTTATGACTATACAAGAGAAGATTTTACATAGTACTTACTACGCATGCACTGAGATGGTTGAGAAGGGGAAGTCTGATTCGGCGCAGTGCGCCAGGGGTGTGGCTGTGAGGGCACTTTTTTTCATATGTCGTGGGAACGTGCAGAGCTCCAAAAATATTGGGAGGCAATGTTGACCTGTGTCAGGGAGGTATGTGGGGGTGCAATGGAGCTTTCTGCAAAGTGGTGTTTGTTGAACATCTCAGAGCAAACTGACCTTAGTCGTAAGGAGCGTCTCTGGGTGGCCAAACATGGAGCGCTCCGTGCACTCGGACTCTGCAAGAATAGCCCATGGATATGGACAGCTGTATGAAGGATGAAAAAGTTGTGCACGAAAGCAGAGGCTGCCTAAATAAATATTTACAACAAGGGGTGGTGAGGGACAGAGTCTCTGAATTAAGCAGAAAGCTCTCACCCAGTCAAGAGATCAGGGCTAGATCCAACACCGTTTTTTAGCTCACTGCACCATCCCAGTTTCAGAACCTGGCTGTATGCAAATTAGTCTGTTCCTGTCCCAGTGCATGATGGGAACAGGGCAAACCAAACTACAAAAGCCAATTCTTACACTGGGAAGGAAACAAGCTCCCGGGGACCGGTTTCTGGCATTACAGCCGTCTTCGGCCCGGTTTGCTTGAATCCTGATGGTGCAATGAGCAAGGGTCTCACATCTGAGAATACCCTTCCACGCTTAGGGTGGACAAAAATATTTACAACAAGGGGTGGTGAGGGACAGAGTCTCTGAATTAAGCAGAAAGCTCTCACCCAGTCAAGAGATCAGGGCTAGATCCAACACCGTTTTTTAGCTCACTGCACCATCCCAGTTTCAGAACCTGGCTGTATGCAAATTAGTCTGTTCCTGTCCCAGTGCATGATGGGAACAGGGCAAACCAAACTACAAAAGCCAATTCTTACACTGGGAAGGAAACAAGCTCCCGGGGACCGGTTTCTGGCCAGAAACCGGTCCCCGGTAGCTTGTCTCCTTTCTGGTGAAGAATTGGCTTGGTAGTTTAGTCTGCCCTGTTCCCATGATGCACTGGGCCAGGGACAGACTGATTTGCATATAGCCAGGTTCTGAGCTGGGATGGTGCAGTGAGATAAATAACGGTGATGGATCAAGCCCTGATCTTTGGACAGGGTAAGAGTGGTCTGCTTAATTCAGACACTCTGTTCATCACCACCCCCTTTTCTGAATCGTTTTTGGCCACTATAGGTGTGGCAGGGTATACTTAGACATGAGTCCCTTTCTCACTGCACCATCAGGATTCAAGCAAGCCGGGCCGAAGAAGGCTGAAATGCCAGAAACCGGTCCCCGGTAGCTTGTCTCCTTTCTGGTGAAGAATTGGCTTGGTAGTTTAGTCTGCCCTGTTCCCATGATGCACTGGGCCAGGGACAGACTGATTTGCATATAGCCAGGTTCTGAGCTGGGATGGTGCAGTGAGATAAATAACGGTGATGGATCAAGCCCTGATCTTTGGACAGGGTAAGAGTGGTCTGCTTAATTCAGACACTCTGTTCATCACCACCCCCTTTTCTGAATCGTTTTTGGCCTAAATAAATAGACTACATTCTGGGGAAGGTGGAACGAATGCAGGGCCTGTTGTGCACACCCGTTGAGCAAATGAACACTCTTGAGATATCTTGAATGTCTTTCTGTTGAGTGGTTCAGTGGGGTTGACAAGTTAGCAGGTGTTGAGGGTTTGGAAGCTACGTTCAAATAGCTGTTATAATGATGAGTAACAGACACTTTGTTGTCACCAAAATGTCATGTTTGTCCTTTAAAACAAAAAATAAATAAAATTAAAAAAAATACCAATGGACATTTTTTTTTCATTTATAACATATGATGAATTTGGATTTGAAGACTACTTTTACAGTATTTCGGAAAACATTTCATCTGTGCATCCCTCAAACTGTGTTCATATTGAAAATATAATTGTTCACAGAAGATGCAATCAGTGACACGTGACAGCATTAAATTTAGCACCAGACAAATAATTCCCCAACAAAATCTTGTTTTGTTGTGTTACGATTCCAAAAGATTGATCATTCAGTTGCTCCAATGAGCGTCTCTCGTCACTCGTACACAGAGAGAGCCCTCGCTGCCTTCATGGAAGCCTCCACCAGGCCCAACATGTGGACTCAGCATGACACCCTCCTGAATAAGGGGGCGTCTGCGAGGGGTCCTGTGTTTGGACTCCAGGCTTGGGACTTTCCCATCAGTATGAAAGGCACACCCTGGAATGCTTTACAGCACACATACACCGGCAAACCCTGTCACACACAGACACTGAATGGTCCTTTGTTTGGACTCCAGGCTTGGGACTTTCCCATCAGTATGAAAGGCACACGCTGGAATGCTTTACAGCACACATACACCTGCAAACACCGTCACACGCAGACACTGAATGCAGGTCACCACGAGGCATTGAATGTGTACTTTGCACATACTCACTTCTTGCACGGACCTACCTTTGAGCCAGAGGATCCGGGGTGCGGGGCTTGCTGCTGGCAGGCAACACAGGGTAACCGACTCCCCCTCCAGCAGCACCTGGTCCTTCAACTTGATGTGGAACACAGGGGGGAAGTCTGTGGGGTGAAAGCACAGTAGTAAGAATACACACACCGGCAGCAAGCACCCATGAGGGGCTACTGGACTCCTCCCACTGCACACTGTCCAGTTGTGCTATGGACATATACAGGCTTGCAAAAACTGCCCAGGTGTGGACTACAGGTGACTCCAAAGCCCTTGTAGAGAATACTTACATCAGTGCTGATTCCCAAAGCCCTGCTCAAACACCAACCCAGGGGGGTGAAGTCCAGAGGTGTGCAGTCCTCACTCCGACTCAGGCCTCATTATTTCACTGACAGACCCCCCTAGCCCCCAAGCTCACTTTTACAGGTTTCTGCTCTCTCCCTTGGTGACAGATTTTCTGTCTTTCTCTTACCCTGTTTTTCGCACCCCCCACCGTGGAAGACAGACTGCAGCGTTTCTTTTAATTTACCGCCATATGACTATCTTTTAAAGATAGGAATATGTAAAACGTGCGTCAGAGGACATTTCCTAATGTGATTTCAAAATGTATTATATATATGGTGTATCAAAACATTAAAGTTGAACAAAATGTTGCCTGCATACAGGTTTTCTTTGTGTCCCCTTTGTAATGTAGATGAGTGCAGAGTTATTTCGTATTTATGAATTGGAGTGAAGACCTCATGCTAGAGAAGGGTGACGTAAGGGGGTAGGGCAAAGAAAGAAACAATATGTGGCTTTTGAAGCAGAAGGCATGTGTGAAATGAGCCCGCAGTGAAGAGTAGAGCGCCCTCTGGTGGAAGGCATGTCTGAAATGAGCCCGCAGTGAAGAGTAGAGCGCCCTCTTGTGGAAGGCATGTGTGAAATGAGCCCGCAGTGAAGAGTAGAGCGCCCTCTTGTGGAAGGCATGTGTGAAATGAGCCTGCAGTGGAGTAGAGCGCCCTCTTGTGGAAGGCATGTTTGAAATGAGCCCGCAGTGAAGAGTAGAGCGCGCTCTTGTGGTAGGCATGTTTGAAATGAGCCCGCAGTGAAGAGTAGAGCGCCCTCTTGTGGTAGGCATGTGTGAAATGAGCCCGCAGTGAAGAGTAGAGCGCGCTCTTTTGGAAGGCATGTGTGAAATGAGCCCGGAGTGAAGAGTAGAGCGCCCTCTTGTGGAAGGCATGTGTGAAATGAGCCCGCAGTGAAGAGTAGAGCGCCTTCCAGGGCATGTGTGAAATGAGCCCGCAGTGAAGAGTAGAGCGCCCTCTGGTGGAAGGCATGTGTGAAATGAGCCTGCAGTGGAGTAGAGCGCCCTCTTGTGGAAGGCATGTTTGAAATGAGCCCGCAGTGAAGAGTAGAGCGCCCTCTGGTGGAAGGCATGTGTGAAATGAGCCTGCAGTGGAGTAGAGCGCCCTCTTGTGGAAGGCATGTTTGAAATGAGCCCGCAGTGAAGAGTAGAGCGTCCTCTTGTGGAAGGCATGTGTGAAATGAGCCCGCAGTGAAGAGTAGAGCGCCCTCTGGTGGAAGGCATGTGTGAAATGAGCCCGCAGTGAAGAGTAGAGCGCCCTCTTGTGGAAGGCATGTGTGAAATGAGCCCGCAGTGAAGAGTAGAGCGCCCTCTTTTGGAAGGCATGTGTGAAATGAGCCCGCAGTGAAGAGTAGAGCGCGCTCTTTTGGAAGGCATGTGTGAAATGAGCCCGGAGTGAAGAGTAGAGCGCCCTCTTGTGGAAGGCATGTGTGAAATGAGCCCGCAGTGAAGAGTAGAGCGCCCTCTGGTGGAAGGCATGTCTGAAATGAGCCCGCAGTGAAGAGTAGAGCGCCCTCTGGTGGAAGGCATGTCTGAAATGAGCCCGCAGTGAAGAGTAGAGCGCCCTCTTGTGGAAGGCATGTGTGAAATGAGCCCGCAGTGAAGAGTAGAGCGCCCTCTTGTGGAAGGCATGTGTGAAATGAGCCTGCAGTGGAGTAGAGCGCCCTCTTGTGGAAGGCATGTTTGAAATGAGCCCGCAGTGAAGAGTAGAGCGCGCTCTTGTGGTAGGCATGTTTGAAATGAGCCCGCAGTGAAGAGTAGAGCGCCCTCTTGTGGTAGGCATGTGTGAAATGAGCCCGCAGTGAAGAGTAGAGCGCGCTCTTTTGGAAGGCATGTGTGAAATGAGCCCGGAGTGAAGAGTAGAGCGCCCTCTTGTGGAAGGCATGTGTGAAATGAGCCCGCAGTGAAGAGTAGAGCGCCTTCCAGGGCATGTGTGAAATGAGCCCGCAGTGAAGAGTAGAGCGCCCTCTGGTGGAAGGCATGTGTGAAATGAGCCTGCAGTGGAGTAGAGCGCCCTCTTGTGGAAGGCATGTTTGAAATGAGCCCGCAGTGAAGAGTAGAGCGCCCTCTGGTGGAAGGCATGTGTGAAATGAGCCTGCAGTGGAGTAGAGCGCCCTCTTGTGGAAGGCATGTTTGAAATGAGCCCGCAGTGAAGAGTAGAGCGTCCTCTTGTGGAAGGCATGTGTGAAATGAGCCCGCAGTGAAGAGTAGAGCGCCCTCTGGTGGAAGGCATGTGTGAAATGAGCCCGCAGTGAAGAGTAGAGCGCCCTCTTGTGGAAGGCATGTGTGAAATGAGCCCGCAGTGAAGAGTAGAGCGCCCTCTTTTGGAAGGCATGTGTGAAATGAGCCCGCAGTGAAGAGTAGAGCGCGCTCTTTTGGAAGGCATGTGTGAAATGAGCCCGGAGTGAAGAGTAGAGCGCCCTCTTGTGGAAGGCATGTGTGAAATGAGCCCGCAGTGAAGAGTAGAGCGCCCTCTGGTGGAAGGCATGTGTGAAATGAGCCTGCAGTGGAGTAGAGCGCCCTCTTGTGGAAGGCATGTTTGAAATGAGCCCGCAGTGAAGAGTAGAGCGTCCTCTTGTGGAAGGCATGTGTGAAATGAGCCCGCAGTGAAGAGTAGAGCGCCCTCTTTTGGAAGGCATGTGTGAAATGAGCCCGCAGTGAAGAGTAGAGCGCCCTCTGGTGGAAGGCATGTGTGAAATGAGCCCGCAGTGAAGAGTAGAGCGCCCTCTTGTGGAAGGCATGTGTGAAATGAGCCCGCAGTGAAGAGTAGAGCGCCCTCTTTTGGAAGGCATGTGTGAAATGAGCCCGCAGTGAAGAGTAGAGCGCCCTCTTGTGGTAGGCATGTGTGAAATGAGCCCGCAGTGAAGAGTAGAGCGCGCTCTTTTGGAAGGCATGTGTGAAATGAGCCCGGAGTGAAGAGTAGAGCGCCCTCTTGTGGAAGGCATGTGTGAAATGAGCCCGCAGTGAAGAGTAGAGCGCCCTCTGGTGGAAGGCATGTGTGAAATGAGCCTGCAGTGGAGTAGAGCGCCCTCTTGTGGAAGGCATGTTTGAAATGAGCCCGCAGTGAAGAGTAGAGCGTCCTCTTGTGGAAGGCATGTGTGAAATGAGCCCGCAGTGAAGAGTAGAGCGCCCTCTTTTGGAAGGCATGTGTGAAATGAGCCCGCAGTGAAGAGTAGAGCGCCCTCTGGTGGAAGGCATGTGTGAAATGAGCCCGCAGTGAAGAGTAGAGCGCCCTCTTGTGGAAGGCATGTGTGAAATGAGCCCGCAGTGAAGAGTAGAGCGCCCTCTTTTGGAAGGCATGTGTGAAATGAGCCCGCAGTGAAGAGTAGAGCGCCCTCTTGTGGAAGGCATGTTTGAAATGAGCCCGCAGTGAAGAGTAGAGCGTCCTCTTGTGGAAGGCATGTGTGAAATGAGCCCGCAGTGAAGAGTAGAGCGCGCTCTTTTGGAAGGCATGTGTGAAATGAGCCCGGAGTGAAGAGTAGAGCGCCCTCTTGTGGAAGGCATGTGTGAAATGAGCCTGCAGTGGAGTAGAGCGCCCTCTTGTGGAAGGCATGTTTGAAATGAGCCCGCAGTGAAGAGTAGAGCGTCCTCTTGTGGAAGGCATGTGTGAAATGAGCCCGCAGTGAAGAGTAGAGCGCCCTCTTTTGGAAGGCATGTGTGAAATGAGCCCGCAGTGAAGAGTAGAGCGCCCTCTGGTGGAAGGCATGTTTGAAATGAGCCCGCAGTGAAGAGTAGAGCGCGCTCTTGTGGTAGGCATGTTTGAAATGAGCCCGCAGTGAAGAGTAGAGCGCCCTCTTGTGGTAGGCATGTGTGAAATGAGCCCGCAGTGAAGAGTAGAGCGCGCTCTTTTGGAAGGCATGTGTGAAATGAGCCCGGAGTGAAGAGTAGAGCGCCCTCTTGTGGAAGGCATGTGTGAAATGAGCCCGCAGTGAAGAGTAGAGCGCCTTCCAGGGCATGTGTGAAATGAGCCCGCAGTGAAGAGTAGAGCGCCCTCTGGTGGAAGGCATGTGTGAAATGAGCCTGCAGTGGAGTAGAGCGCCCTCTTGTGGAAGGCATGTTTGAAATGAGCCCGCAGTGAAGAGTAGAGCGCCCTCTGGTGGAAGGCATGTGTGAAATGAGCCTGCAGTGGAGTAGAGCGCCCTCTTGTGGAAGGCATGTTTGAAATGAGCCCGCAGTGAAGAGTAGAGCGTCCTCTTGTGGAAGGCATGTGTGAAATGAGCCCGCAGTGAAGAGTAGAGCGCCCTCTGGTGGAAGGCATGTGTGAAATGAGCCCGCAGTGAAGAGTAGAGCGCCCTCTTGTGGAAGGCATGTGTGAAATGAGCCCGCAGTGAAGAGTAGAGCGCCCTCTTTTGGAAGGCATGTGTGAAATGAGCCCGCAGTGAAGAGTAGAGCGCGCTCTTTTGGAAGGCATGTGTGAAATGAGCCCGGAGTGAAGAGTAGAGCGCCCTCTTGTGGAAGGCATGTGTGAAATGAGCCCGCAGTGAAGAGTAGAGCGCCCTCTGGTGGAAGGCATGTGTGAAATGAGCCTGCAGTGGAGTAGAGCGCCCTCTTGTGGAAGGCATGTTTGAAATGAGCCCGCAGTGAAGAGTAGAGCGTCCTCTTGTGGAAGGCATGTGTGAAATGAGCCCGCAGTGAAGAGTAGAGCGCCCTCTTTTGGAAGGCATGTGTGAAATGAGCCCGCAGTGAAGAGTAGAGCGCCCTCTGGTGGAAGGCATGTGTGAAATGAGCCCGCAGTGAAGAGTAGAGCGCCCTCTTGTGGAAGGCATGTGTGAAATGAGCCCGCAGTGAAGAGTAGAGCGCCCTCTTTTGGAAGGCATGTGTGAAATGAGCCCGCAGTGAAGAGTAGAGCGCCCTCTTGTGGTAGGCATGTGTGAAATGAGCCCGCAGTGAAGAGTAGAGCGCGCTCTTTTGGAAGGCATGTGTGAAATGAGCCCGGAGTGAAGAGTAGAGCGCCCTCTTGTGGAAGGCATGTGTGAAATGAGCCCGCAGTGAAGAGTAGAGCGCCTTCCAGGGCATGTGTGAAATGAGCCCGCAGTGAAGAGTAGAGCGCCCTCTGGTGGAAGGCATGTGTGAAATGAGCCTGCAGTGGAGTAGAGCGCCCTCTTGTGGAAGGCATGTTTGAAATGAGCCCGCAGTGAAGAGTAGAGCGCCCTCTGGTGGAAGGCATGTGTGAAATGAGCCTGCA
This sequence comes from Lissotriton vulgaris, assembly GCF_964263255.1. NCBI lineage: Eukaryota > Metazoa > Chordata > Amphibia > Caudata > Salamandridae > Lissotriton > Lissotriton vulgaris. The sequence goes on along the minus strand of NC_141687.1, from coordinate 35,881,520 downwards.
GTGGAGTAGAGCGCCCTCTTGTGGAAGGCATGTTTGAAATGAGCCCGCAGTGAAGAGTAGAGCGTCCTCTTGTGGAAGGCATGTGTGAAATGAGCCCGCAGTGAAGAGTAGAGCGCCCTCTGGTGGAAGGCATGTGTGAAATGAGCCCGCAGTGAAGAGTAGAGCGCCCTCTTGTGGAAGGCATGTGTGAAATGAGCCCGCAGTGAAGAGTAGAGCGCCCTCTTTTGGAAGGCATGTGTGAAATGAGCCCGCAGTGAAGAGTAGAGCGCCCTCTTGTGGAAGGCATGTGTGAAATGAGCCTGCAGTGGAGTAGAGCGCCCTCTTGTGGAAGGCATGTTTGAAATGAGCCCGCAGTGAAGAGTAGAGCGCGCTCTTGTGGTAGGCATGTTTGAAATGAGCCCGCAGTGAAGAGTAGAGCGCCCTCTTGTGGTAGGCATGTGTGAAATGAGCCCGCAGTGAAGAGTAGAGCGCGCTCTTTTGGAAGGCATGTGTGAAATGAGCCCGGAGTGAAGAGTAGAGCGCCCTCTTGTGGAAGGCATGTGTGAAATGAGCCCGCAGTGAAGAGTAGAGCGCCTTCCAGGGCATGTGTGAAATGAGCCCGCAGTGAAGAGTAGAGCGCCCTCTGGTGGAAGGCATGTGTGAAATGAGCCTGCAGTGGAGTAGAGCGCCCTCTTGTGGAAGGCATGTTTGAAATGAGCCCGCAGTGAAGAGTAGAGCGCCCTCTGGTGGAAGGCATGTGTGAAATGAGCCTGCAGTGGAGTAGAGCGCCCTCTTGTGGAAGGCATGTTTGAAATGAGCCCGCAGTGAAGAGTAGAGCGTCCTCTTGTGGAAGGCATGTGTGAAATGAGCCCGCAGTGAAGAGTAGAGCGCCCTCTGGTGGAAGGCATGTGTGAAATGAGCCCGCAGTGAAGAGTAGAGCGCCCTCTTGTGGAAGGCATGTGTGAAATGAGCCCGCACTGAAGAGTAGAGCGCCCTCTTTTGGAAGGCATGTGTGAAATGAGCCCGCAGTGAAGAGTAGAGCGCGCTCTTTTGGAAGGCATGTGTGAAATGAGCCCGGAGTGAAGAGTAGAGCGCCCTCTTGTGGAAGGCATGTGTGAAATGAGCCCGCAGTGAAGAGTAGAGCGCCCTCTGGTGGAAGGCATGTGTGAAATGAGCCTGCAGTGGAGTAGAGCGCCCTCTTGTGGAAGGCATGTTTGAAATGAGCCCGCAGTGAAGAGTAGAGCGTCCTCTTGTGGAAGGCATGTGTGAAATGAGCCCGCAGTGAAGAGTAGAGCGCCCTCTTTTGGAAGGCATGTGTGAAATGAGCCCGCAGTGAAGAGTAGAGCGCCCTCTGGTGGAAGGCATGTGTGAAATGAGCCCGCAGTGAAGAGTAGAGCGCCCTCTTGTGGAAGGCATGTGTGAAATGAGCCCGCAGTGAAGAGTAGAGCGCCCTCTTTTGGAAGGCATGTGTGAAATGAGCCCGCAGTGAAGAGTAGAGCGCCCTCTTGTGGTAGGCATGTGTGAAATGAGCCCGCAGTGAAGAGTAGAGCGCGCTCTTTTGGAAGGCATGTGTGAAATGAGCCCGGAGTGAAGAGTAGAGCGCCCTCTTGTGGAAGGCATGTGTGAAATGAGCCCGCAGTGAAGAGTAGAGCGCCCTCTGGTGGAAGGCATGTGTGAAATGAGCCTGCAGTGGAGTAGAGCGCCCTCTTGTGGAAGGCATGTTTGAAATGAGCCCGCAGTGAAGAGTAGAGCGTCCTCTTGTGGAAGGCATGTGTGAAATGAGCCCGCAGTGAAGAGTAGAGCGCCCTCTTTTGGAAGGCATGTGTGAAATGAGCCCGCAGTGAAGAGTAGAGCGCCCTCTGGTGGAAGGCATGTGTGAAATGAGCCCGCAGTGAAGAGTAGAGCGCCCTCTTGTGGAAGGCATGTGTGAAATGAGCCCGCAGTGAAGAGTAGAGCGCCCTCTTTTGGAAGGCATGTGTGAAATGAGCCCGCAGTGAAGAGTAGAGCGCCCTCTTGTGGAAGGCATGTTTGAAATGAGCCCGCAGTGAAGAGTAGAGCGTCCTCTTGTGGAAGGCATGTGTGAAATGAGCCCGCAGTGAAGAGTAGAGCGCGCTCTTTTGGAAGGCATGTGTGAAATGAGCCCGGAGTGAAGAGTAGAGCGCCCTCTTGTGGAAGGCATGTGTGAAATGAGCCTGCAGTGGAGTAGAGCGCCCTCTTGTGGAAGGCATGTTTGAAATGAGCCCGCAGTGAAGAGTAGAGCGTCCTCTTGTGGAAGGCATGTGTGAAATGAGCCCGCAGTGAAGAGTAGAGCGCCCTCTTTTGGAAGGCATGTGTGAAATGAGCCCGCAGTGAAGAGTAGAGCGCCCTCTGGTGGAAGGCATGTTTGAAATGAGCCCGCAGTGAAGAGTAGAGCGCGCTCTTGTGGTAGGCATGTTTGAAATGAGCCCGCAGTGAAGAGTAGAGCGCCCTCTTGTGGTAGGCATGTGTGAAATGAGCCCGCAGTGAAGAGTAGAGCGCGCTCTTTTGGAAGGCATGTGTGAAATGAGCCCGGAGTGAAGAGTAGAGCGCCCTCTTGTGGAAGGCATGTGTGAAATGAGCCCGCAGTGAAGAGTAGAGCGCCTTCCAGGGCATGTGTGAAATGAGCCCGCAGTGAAGAGTAGAGCGCCCTCTGGTGGAAGGCATGTGTGAAATGAGCCTGCAGTGGAGTAGAGCGCCCTCTTGTGGAAGGCATGTTTGAAATGAGCCCGCAGTGAAGAGTAGAGCGCCCTCTGGTGGAAGGCATGTGTGAAATGAGCCTGCAGTGGAGTAGAGCGCCCTCTTGTGGAAGGCATGTTTGAAATGAGCCCGCAGTGAAGAGTAGAGCGTCCTCTTGTGGAAGGCATGTGTGAAATGAGCCCGCAGTGAAGAGTAGAGCGCCCTCTGGTGGAAGGCATGTGTGAAATGAGCCCGCAGTGAAGAGTAGAGCGCCCTCTTGTGGAAGGCATGTGTGAAATGAGCCCGCAGTGAAGAGTAGAGCGCCCTCTTTTGGAAGGCATGTGTGAAATGAGCCCGCAGTGAAGAGTAGAGCGCGCTCTTTTGGAAGGCATGTGTGAAATGAGCCCGGAGTGAAGAGTAGAGCGCCCTCTTGTGGAAGGCATGTGTGAAATGAGCCCGCAGTGAAGAGTAGAGCGCCCTCTGGTGGAAGGCATGTGTGAAATGAGCCTGCAGTGGAGTAGAGCGCCCTCTTGTGGAAGGCATGTTTGAAATGAGCCCGCAGTGAAGAGTAGAGCGTCCTCTTGTGGAAGGCATGTGTGAAATGAGCCCGCAGTGAAGAGTAGAGCGCCCTCTTTTGGAAGGCATGTGTGAAATGAGCCCGCAGTGAAGAGTAGAGCGCCCTCTGGTGGAAGGCATGTGTGAAATGAGCCCGCAGTGAAGAGTAGAGCGCCCTCTTGTGGAAGGCATGTGTGAAATGAGCCCGCAGTGAAGAGTAGAGCGCCCTCTTTTGGAAGGCATGTGTGAAATGAGCCCGCAGTGAAGAGTAGAGCGCCCTCTTGTGGTAGGCATGTGTGAAATGAGCCCGCAGTGAAGAGTAGAGCGCGCTCTTTTGGAAGGCATGTGTGAAATGAGCCCGGAGTGAAGAGTAGAGCGCCCTCTTGTGGAAGGCATGTGTGAAATGAGCCCGCAGTGAAGAGTAGAGCGCCCTCTGGTGGAAGGCATGTGTGAAATGAGCCTGCAGTGGAGTAGAGCGCCCTCTTGTGGAAGGCATGTTTGAAATGAGCCCGCAGTGAAGAGTAGAGCGTCCTCTTGTGGAAGGCATGTGTGAAATGAGCCCGCAGTGAAGAGTAGAGCGCCCTCTTTTGGAAGGCATGTGTGAAATGAGCCCGCAGTGAAGAGTAGAGCGCCCTCTGGTGGAAGGCATGTGTGAAATGAGCCCGCAGTGAAGAGTAGAGCGCCCTCTTGTGGAAGGCATGTGTGAAATGAGCCCGCAGTGAAGAGTAGAGCGCCCTCTTGTGGAAGGCATGTGTGAAATGAGCCCGCAGTGAAGAGTAGAGCGCCCTCTTTTGGAAGGCATGTGTGAAATGAGCCCGCAGTGAAGAGTAGAGCGCCCTCTTGTGGAAGGCATGTTTGAAATGAGCCCGCAGTGAAGAGTAGAGCGTCCTCTTGTGGAAGGCATGTGTGAAATGAGCCCGCAGTGAAGAGTAGAGCGCGCTCTTTTGGAAGGCATGTGTGAAATGAGCCCGGAGTGAAGAGTAGAGCGCCCTCTTGTGGAAGGCATGTGTGAAATGAGCCTGCAGTGGAGTAGAGCGCCCTCTTGTGGAAGGCATGTTTGAAATGAGCCCGCAGTGAAGAGTAGAGCGTCCTCTTGTGGAAGGCATGTGTGAAATGAGCCCGCAGTGAAGAGTAGAGCGCCCTCTTTTGGAAGGCATGTGTGAAATGAGCCCGCAGTGAAGAGTAGAGCGCCCTCTGGTGGAAGGCATGTGTGAAATGAGCCCGCAGTGAAGAGTAGAGCGCCCTCTTGTGGAAGGCATGTGTGAAATGAGCCCGCAGTGAAGAGTAGAGCGCCCTCTGGTGGAAGGCATGTGTGAAATGAGCCCGCAGTGAAGAGTAGAGCGCCCTCTTGTGGTAGGCATGTGTGAAATGAGCCCGCAGTGAAGAGTAGAGCGCCCTCTGGTGGAAGGCATGTGTGAAATGAGCCCGCAGTGAAGAGTAGAGCGCCCTCTGGTGGAAGGCATGTTTGAAATGAGCCCGCAGTGAAGAGTAGAGCGCCCTCTTGTGGTAGGCATGTGTGAATAGAGCCCGCAGTGAAGAGTAGAGCGCCCTCTTGTGGAAGGCATGTGTGAAATGAGCCCGCAGTGAAGAGTAGAGCGCCCTCTGGTGGAAGGCATGTGTGAAATGAGCCCGCAGTGAAGAGTAGAGCGCCCTCTGGTGGAAGGCATGTCTGAAATGAGAACCCAGTGAAGAGTAGAGCGCCCTCTGGTGGAAGGCATGTGTGAAATAAGCCTGCAGTGAAGAAGACTAGAGCGCCCTCTTGTGGGAGGCATGTGTGAAATGAGCCCGCAGTGAAGAGTAGAGCGCCCTCTGGTGGAAGGCATGTTTGAAATGAGCCTGCAGTGAAGAGTAGAGCGCCCTCTGGTGGAAGGCATGTTTGAAATGAGCCCGCAGTGAAGAGTAGAGCGCCCTCTTGAGGAAGGCATGTGTGAAATGAGAACCCAGCGAAGAGTAGAGCGCCCTCTGGTGGAAGGCATGTGTGAAATGAGAACCCAGTGAAGAGTAGAGCGCCCTCTGGTGGAAGGCATGTGTGAAATGAGCCCGCAGTGAAGAGTAGAGCGCCTTCCAGGGCATGTGTGAAATGAGCCCGCAGTGAAGAGTAGAGCGCCTTCCAGGGCATGTGTGAAATGAGCCCGCAGTGAAGAGTAGAGCGCCCTCTGGTGGAAGGCATGTTTGAAATGAGCCCGCAGTGAAGAGTAGAGCGCCCTCTTGTGGAAGGCATGTTTGAAATGAGCCCGCAGTGAAGAGTAGAGCGCCCTCTTGTGGAAGGCATGTTTGAAATGAGCCCGCAGTGAAGAGTAGAGCGCCCTCTTGTGGAAGGCATGTGTGAAATGAGCCCGCAGTGAAGAGTAGAGCGCCCTCTTGTGGAAGGCATGTGTGAAATGAGCCCGCAGTGAAGAGTAGAGCGTCCTCTTGTGGAAGGCATGTTTGAAATGAGCCCGCAGTGAAGAGTAGAGCGCCCTCTTGTGGAAGGCATGTGTGAAATGAGCCCGCAGTGAAGAGTAGAGCGCCCTCTTGTGGAAGGCATGTGTGAAATGAGCCCGCAGTGAAGAGTAGAGCGCCCTCTTGTGGAAGGCATGTGTGAAATGAGCCCGCAGTGAAGAGTAGAGTGCCCTCTTGTGGAAGGCATGTGTGAAATGAGCCCGCAGTGAAGAGTAGAGCGCCCTCTTGTGGAAGGCATGTGTGAAATGAGCCCGCAGTGAAGAGTAGAGCGCCCTCTTGTGGAAGGCATGTGTGAAATGAGCCCGCAGTGAAGAGTAGAGCGCCCTCTGGTGGAAGGCAGGTTTGAAATGATCCCGCAGTGAAGAGTAGAGCGCCCTCTGGTGGAAGGCATGTTTGAAATGATCCCGCAGTGAAGAAGACTAGAGCGCCCTCTGGTGGAAGGCATGTTTGAAATGAGCCCGCAGTGAAGAGTAGAGCGCCCTCTGGTGGAAGGCATGTTTGAAATGAGCCCGCAGTGAAGAGTAGAGCGCCCTCTGGTGGAAGGCATGTGTGAAATAAGCCTGCAGTGAAGAAGACTAGAGCGCCCTCTGGTGGAAGGCATGTGTGAAATAAGCCTGCAGTGAAGAAGACTAGAGCGCCCTCTGGTGGAAGGCATGTTTGAAATGAGCCCGCAGTGAAGAGTAGAGCGCCCTCTTGTGGAAGGCATGTGTGAAATGAGCCCCCAGTGAAGAGTAGAGCGCCCTCTTGTGGAAGGCATGTGTGAAATGAGCCCGCAGTGAAGAGTAGAGCGCCCTCTTGTGGAAGGCATGTGTGAAATGAGCCCGCAGTGAAGAGTAGAGCGCCCTCTTGTGGAAGGCATGTGTGAAATGAGCCCGCAGTGAAGAGTAGAGCGCCCTCTTGTGGAAGGCATGTGTGAAATGAGCCCGCAGTGAAGAGTAGAGCGCCCTCTTGTGGAAGGCATGTGTGAAATGAGCCCGCAATGAAGAGTAGAGCGCCCTCTTGTGGAAGGCATGTGTGAAATGAGCCCGCAGTGAAGAGTAGAGCGCCCTCTGGTGGAAGGCATGTTTGAAATGATCCCGCAGTGAAGAGTAGAGCGCCCTCTGGTGGAAGGCATGTGTGAAATAAGCCTGCAGTGAAGAAGACTAGAGCGCCCTCTGGTGGAAGGCATGTTTGAAATGAGCCCGCAGTGAAGAGTAGAGCGCCCTCTGGTGGAAGGCATGTTTGAAATGAGCCCGCAGTTAAGAGTAGAGCGCCCTCTGGTGGAAGGCATGTTTGAAATGATCCCGCAGTGAAGAGTAGAGCGCCCTCTGGTGGAAGGCATGTTTGAAATGAGCCCGCAGTGAAGAGTAGAGCGCCCTCTTGTGGAAGGCATGTGTGAAATGAGCCCGCAGTGGAGTAGAGCGCCCTCTTGAGGAAGTCTTGTGTGAAATGAGCCTGCAGTGGAGTAGAGCGCCCTCTTGTGGTAGGCATGTTTGAAATGAGCCCGCAGTGAAGAGTAGAGCGCCCTCTTGTGGTAGGCATGTTTGAAATGAGCCCGCAGTGAAGAGTAGAGCGCCCTCTTGTGGTAGGCATGTTTGAAATGAGCCCGCAGTGAAGAGTAGAGCGTCGTCTTGTGGAAGGCATGTGTGAAATGAGCCCGCAGTGAAGAGTAGAGCGCCCTCTGGTGGAAGGCATGTTTGAAATGAGCCCGCAGTGAAGAGTAGAGCGCCCTCTGGTGGAAGGCATGTTTGAAATGAGCCCGCAGTGAAGAGTAGAGCGTCCTCTTGTGGAAGGCATGTTTGAAATGAGCCCGCAGTGAAGAGTAGAGCGCCCTCTGGTGGAAGGCATGTTTGAAATGAGCCCGCAGTGAAGAGTAGAGCGTCCTCTTGTGGAAGGCATGTTTGAAATGAGCCCGCAGTGAAGAGTAGAGCGCACTCTGGTGGAAGGCATGTTTGAAATGAGCCCGCAGTGAAGAGTAGAGTGCCCTCTTGTGGAAGGCATTTGTGAAATGAACCTGTAGTGAAGAGTAGAGCGCCCTCTTGTGGAAGTTTTGTCTGAAATGAGCCTGCAGTGGAGTAGAGCGCCCTCTTGTGGAAGGCATGTGTGAAATGAGCTCGCAGTGAAGAGTAGAGCGTCCTCTTGTGGAAGGCATGTGTGAAATGAGCCCGCAGTGAAGAGTAGAGCGCCCTCTTGTGGAAGGCATGTGTGAAATGAGCCCGCAGTGAAGAGTAGAGCGCCCTCTGGTGGAAGGCATGTTTGAAATGAGCCCGCAGTGAAGAGTAGAGTGCCCTCTTGTGGAAGGCAGTTGTGAAATGAACCTGTAGTGAAGAGTAGAGCGCCCTCTTGAGGAAGGCATGTGTGAAATGAGCCCGCAGTGAAGAGTAGAGCGTCCTCTTGTGGAAGGCAAGTGTGAAATGAACCTGTAGTGAAGAGTAGAGCGCCCTCTGGTGGAAGGCATGTTTGAAATGAGCCCGCAGTGAAGAGTAGGACGCCCTCTGGTGGAAGGCATGTTTGAAATGAGCCCGCAGTGAAGAGTAGAGCGCCCTCTTGTGGAAGGATTGTCTGAAATGAGCCCGCAGTGAAGAGTAGAGCGTCCTCTTGTGGAAGGCATGTTTGAAATGAGCCCGCAGTGAAGAGTAGAGCGCCCTCTGGTGGAAGGCATGTTTGAAATGAGCCCGCAGTGAAGAGTAGAGCGTCCTCTTGTGGAAGGCATGTTTGAAATGAGCCCGCAGTGAAGAGTAGAGCGCCCTCTGGTGGAAGGCATGTTTGAAATGAGCCCGCAGTGAAGAGTAGAGTGCCCTCTTGTGGAAGGCATTTGTGAAATGAACATGTAGTGAAGAGTAGAGCGCCCTCTTGTGGAAGTTTTGTCTGAAATGAGCCTGCAGTGGAGTAGAGCGCCCTCTTGTGGAAGGCATGTGTGAAATGAGCTCGCAGTGAAGAGTAGAGCGTCCTCTTGTGGAAGGCATGTGTGAAATGAGCCCGCAGTGAAGAGTAGAGCGCCCTCTTGTGGAAGGCATGTGTGAAATGAGCCCGCAGTGAAGAGTAGAGCGCCCTCTGGTGGAAGGCATGTTTGAAATGAGCCCGCAGTGAAGAGTAGAGTGCCCTCTTGTGGAAGGCAGTTGTGAAATGAACCTGTAGTGAAGAGTAGAGCGCCCTCTTGAGGAAGGCATGTGTGAAATGAGCCCGCAGTGAAGAGTAGAGCGTCCTCTTGTGGAAGGCAAGTGTGAAATGAACCTGTAGTGAAGAGTAGAGCGCCCTCTGGTGGAAGGCATGTTTGAAATGAGCCCGCAGTGAAGAGTAGAGCGTCCTCTTGTGGAAGGCAAGTGTGAAATGAGCCCGCAGTGAAGAGTAGAGCGCCCTCTGGTGGAAGGCATGTTTGAAATGAGCCCGCAGTGAAGAGTAGAGTGCCCTCTTGTGGAAGGCATGTCTGAAATGAGCCCGGAGTGAAGAGTAGAGCGCCCTCTTGTGGAAGGCACGTGTGAAATGAGCCTGGAGTGAAGAGTAGAGCGCCCTCTTGAGGAAGGCATGTCTGAAATGAGCCCGCAGTGAAGAGTAGAGCGTCCTCTTGTGGAAGGTAAGTGTGAAATGAGCCTGGCGTGAAGAGTAGAGCGCCCTCTTGTGGAAGTCTTGTCTGAAATGAGCCTGCAGTGGAGTAGAGCGCCCTCTTGTGGAAGGCATGTTTGAAATGAGCCCGCAGTGAAGAGTAGAGCGCCCTCTTGTGGAAGGCATGTGTGAAATGAGCCTGCAGTGGAGTAGAGCGCCCTCTTGTGGAAGGCATGTGTGAAATGAACTCGGAGTGAAGAGTAGAGCGCCCTCTTGAGGAAGGCATGTCTGAAATGAGCCCGCAGTGAAGAGTAGAGCATCCTCTTGTGGAAGGCATGTGTGTAATGAGCCTGCAGTGAAGAGTAGAGCGCCCTCTTGTGGAAGTCTTGTCTGAAATGAGCCTGCAGTGGAGTAGAGCGCCCTCTTGAGGAAGTCTTGTCTGAAATGAGCCCGCAGAGAAGAGTAGAGCGTCCTCTTGTGGAAGGCATGTGTGAAATGAGCCTGCAGTGGAGTAGAGCGCCCTCTTGAGGAAGTCTTGTGTGAAATGAGCCTGCAGTGGAGTAGAGCGCCCTCTTGTGGAAGGCATGGGTGAAATGAGCCCGCAGTGAAGAGTAGAGCGCCCTCTTTTGGAAGGCATGTGTGAAATGATCCCGCAGTGAAGAGTAGAGCGCCCTCTGGTGGAAGGCATGTGTGAAATGAGCCCGCAGTAAAGAGTAGAGCGCCCTCTGGTGGAAGGCATGTGTGAAATGAGCCCGCAGTGAAGAGTAGAGCGCCCTCTTGTGGAAGTCTTGTCTGAAATGAGCCTGCAGTGGAGTAGAGCGCCCTCTGGTGGAAGGCATGTCTGAAATGAGCCCGCAGTAAAGAGTAGAGCGCCCTCTTGTGGAAGTCTTGTCTGAAATGAGCCTGCAGTGGAGTAGAGCGCCCTCTTGTGGAAGGCATGTGTTAAATGAGTCCGCAGTGAAGAGTAGAGCGCCCTCTTGGGGAAGGCATGTGTGAAATGATCCCGCAGTGAAGAGTAGAGCGCCCTCTGGTGGAAGGCATGTTTGAAATGAGCCCGCAGTAAAGAGTAGAGCGCCCTCTTGTGGAAGTCTTGTCTGAAATGAGCCTGCAGTGGAGTAGAGCGCCCTCTTGTGGAAGGCATGTGTGAAATGAGTCCGCAGTGAAGAGTAGAGCGCCCTCTTGGGGAAGGCATGTGTGAAATGATCCCGCAGTGAAGAGTAGAGCGCCCTCTGTTGGAAGGCATGTTTGAAATGATCCCGCAGTGAAGAGTAGAGCGCCCTCTTTTGGAAGGCATGTGTGAAATGAGCCCGCAGTGAAGAGTAGAGCGCCCTCTGGTGGAAGGCATGTCTGAAATGAGCCCGCAGTAAAGAGTAGAGCGCCCTCTTGTGGAAGTCTTGTCTGAAATGAGCCTGCAGTGGAGTAGAGCGCCCTCTTGTGGAAGGCATGTGTGAAATGAGTCCGCAGTGAAGAGTAGAGCGCCCTCTTGGGGAAGGCATGTGTGAAATGATCCCGCAGTGAAGAGTAGAGCGCCCTCTGGTGGAAGGCATGTTTTAAATGAGCCCGCAGTAAAGAGTAGAGTGCCCTCTTGTGGAAGTCTTGTCTGAAATGAGCCTGCAGTGGAGTAGAGCGCCCTCTTGTGGAAGGCATGTGTGAAATGAGTCCGCAGTGAAGAGTAGAGCGCCCTCTTGGGGAAGGCATGTGTGAAATGATCCCGCAGTGAAGAGTAGAGCGCCCTCTGGTGGAAGGCATGTTTGAAATGAGCCTGCAGTGAAGAGTAGAGCGCCCTCTGGTGGAAGGCATGTGTGAAATGAGCCTGCAGTGGAGTAGAGCGCCCTCTGGTGGAAGGCATGTGTGAAATGAGCCTGCAGTGAAGAGTAGAGCGCCCTCTTGTGGAAGGCATGTGTGAAATGAGCCCGCAGTGAAGAGTAGAGCGCCCTCTTGTGGAAGGCATGTGTGAAATGAACCTGTAGTGAAGAGTAGAGCGCCCTCTGGTGGAAGGCATGTGTGAAATGAGCCCGCAGTTAAGAGTAGAGCGCCCTCTGGTGGAAGGCATGTGTGAAATGAGCCCGCAGTGAAGAGTAGAGCGTCCTCTGGTGGAAGGCATGTTTGAAATGAGCCTGCAGTGAAGAGTAGAGCGCCCTCTGGTGGAAGGCATGTTTGAAATGAGCCTGCAGTGAAGAGTAGAGCGCCCTCTGGTGGAAGGCATGTGTGAAATGAGCCTGCAGTGGAGTAGAGCGCCCTCTTGTGGAAGGCATGTTTGAAATGAGCCCGCAGTGAAGAGTAGAGCGTCCTCTTGTGGAAGGCATGTGTGAAATGAGCCCGCAGTGAAGAGTAGAGCGCCCTCTTTTGGAAGGCATGTGTGAAATGAGCCCGCAGTGAAGAGTAGAGCGCCCTCTGGTGGAAGGCATGTGTGAAATGAGCCCGCAGTGAAGAGTAGAGCGCCCTCTGGTGGAAGGCATGTTTGAAATGAGCCCGCAGTGAAGAGTAGAGCGCCCTCTGGTGGAAGGCATGTGTGAAATGAGCCCGCAGTGAAGAGTAGAGCGCCCTCTTTTGGAAGGCATGTGTGAAATGAGCCTGCAGTGGAGTAGAGCGCCCTCTTTTGGAAGGCATGTGTGAAATGAGCCTGCAGTGGAGTAGAGCGCCCTCTTGTGGAAGGCATGTTTGAAATGAGCCCGCAGTGAAGAGTAGAGCGTCCTCTTGTGGAAGGCATGTGTGAAATGAGCCCGCAGTGAAGAGTAGAGCGCCCTCTTTTGGAAGGCATGTGTGAAATGAGCCCGCAGTGAAGAGTAGAGCGCCCTCTTGTGGAAGGCATGTTTGAAATGAGCCCGCAGTGAAGAGTAGAGCGCCCTCTGGTGGAAGGCATGTTTGAAATGAGCCCGCAGTGAAGAGTAGAGCGCCCTCTGGTGGAAGGCATGTTTGAAATGAGCCCGCAGTGAAGAGTAGAGCACCCTCTTGAGGAAGGCATGTTTGAAATGAGCCCGCAGTGAAGAGTAGAGCGCGCTCTTTTGGAAGGTATGTGTGAAATGAGCCTGCAGTGAAGAAGAGTAAAGCGCCCTCTTGTGGAAGGCAAGTGTGAAATGAGCCCGCAGTGAAGAGTAGAGCGCGCTCTTTTGGAAGGCATGTGTGAAATGAGCCCGCAGTGAAGAGTAGAGCGCCCTCTGGTGGAAGGCATGTTTGAAATGAGCCCGCAGTGAAGAGTAGAGCGCCCTCTTGTGGAAGGCATGTGTGAAATGAGCCTGCAGTGGAGTAGAGCGCCCTCTGGTGGAAGGCATGTGTGAAATGAGCCCGCAGTGAAGAGTAGAGCGCCCTCTGGTGGAAGGCATGTTTGAAATGAGCCCGCAGTGAAGAGTAGAGCGCCCTCTTGTGGAAGGCATGTGTGAAATGAGCCTGCAGTGAAGAAGAGTAAAGCGCCCTCTTGTGGAAGGCAAGTGTGAAATGAGCCCGCAGTGAAGAGTAGAGCGCGCTCTTTTGGAAGGCATGTTTGAAATGAGCCCGCAGTGAAGAGTAGAGCGCCCTCTTGTGGTAGGCATGTTTGAAATGAGCCCGCAGTGAAGAGTAGAGCGCCCTCTGGTGGAAGGCATGTGTGAAATGAGCCCGCAGTGAAGAGTAGAGCGCCCTCTGGTGTAAGGCATGTTTGAAATGAGCCCGCAGTGAAGAGTAGAGCGCCCTCTTGTGGAAGGCATGTGTGAAATGAGCCTGGAGTGGGAGTAGATCGCCCTCTTGTGGAAGGCATGTGTGAAATGAGCCTGCAGTGGAGTAGAGCGCCCTCTTTTGGAAGGCATGTGTGAAATGCGCCTGCAGTGAAGAGTAGAGCGCCCTCTTGTGGAAGGCATCATTTGTGATACTCCTTCTGCTCAAATAAATGAACGGGCACCAGATTAGCTCAGATGGTGACTGCTGGCACGGAGTACCTGATTCGTTGCGGATGTACTGCCGGCCAACGATGGCGCCATCCTCGGTGAGCAGACTGGCAGGAATGTTGGGCTGAGAGGCCACCACTCTATCTTTTCGCCCCCGGGAAAGGCCCCAGCGGTCCCAGCGAGATCGTCTCTCCTCTGCACCTGCAGGACAACGCTGGTGGTTAGCTGTAGCTCCCTGCCCACCCTATGACAAGCCGTGAGAATGTGTGGGACCGGTAGGTTCCCATTATGTTTTTTACAATGAATTACAATGCACTTCAAAAAAACACATGGGATGGGTCCAGTTCTTCAAACATGACAGTATTTTCTATGAAAACAGTTGCTCTTTACCTTGCTTTCACACACGTTTGGACACGTACCAAACAGAGTAGGGCTGTTTATTTATTTATTTATTTATTTGGCAATTTTTAAAGCGCGCAAATACCCTTGGGTGTCTCGGCGCTGTAGATGCAGAACTCTCATGGGGGGGGAGGGGTATGGAGGTTTAGGCAGGGAACAACCAGGTCTTTAGTTTCTTTCTGTTCTCAGATCCCATGCTTTCTGAACAGTAATCTTGTGCCCCTTACTCATGTGATAAACACAAACTAAAACATACTTCTGTCCTCTATCAAATCATTGGGAAAGTACCACCTCTTGTCATTCATGCCCACTCATACCTACTTTTAAATTCTAAACAGCGCTAGCTGTCGTAAACTGGATTTGCTGTAACCTCAGCACATAATAGCACCTAGGCTGCACAACAACACCCAACCAAAAGGAATTAGCAACCACTCATCCAACAGGGATTAAGAAATCTAATCACCAGCATATACCTACTCCAAGACAAAAAAGGCAAACACAAGGGGTCCTATAGAAAGAGGTAGATCTTCATGTATAGAACCACTCATGTCTAAATTCACAACATACACCTAGGAATACCCTTGCTACTTTTCACAATTTACCATTTCCAAATGTAAAGGTACTCCTAGATGTAGACTTACATGGTTTCTTTTCCTCAGTTTAGTGGATGTAGTCTGCATAAACATAATTTATGACTTTAAAGTTACTACTCATAAATTTACAACTGTATTTTAGGTTCCGCACACTTTGAGGAGACCTCCAAAACCAAGGTGGAGACTGATGGAGCAAGGATTCACACATAAAGCGACTTGCTCTTACTCAAGAACGTCGCCTAACCTGTAATCATATTAATTCAACCTGTCCGTCATTTATTTCGCCTTTTTCCCCCAACACGCGGGTGTCCCTAGGAGGCTTGCCTATGTGTTTTTCCATAAAAACAAGCTTGAACTACTGAATGGCCGCTTCGCAGAAATCCAGTCTGCGCATGCGTCGGTCATACCCACGTGATGTGACGCACTCGCATTTTGGAGGGATATTGTTGCTCATGCGCATGCTCTCTGCCAGTTCCTGCTGCTTTTGCATATCTGTCTTTTTTTGCACTAACCTTTAAAGCTATAAATATTATAAATTAAGGGGTGCAGTGAAGCATTACCTGGTATACAGTGTATTCATTTTTTCTGTGTTTCTGATTTGTTTTCGCTTACTTTTCATATATTACGCATCCATGGGCCTGGGTCGGGAGATTGAATCCATTTTGAAGCCTGTAAACTCCCCGCACACGTGATGAGGGAAAAACCCAACTGCGCAGAAGCAGAACTCAGCCAGCTGGCTCCTGAAGCAAGATGCGCCTGGGAACCTACCTAGGTCATGGGAGAAGATGCTGCTATCTACCTAAATTTTGCTACAATGTTTCTATATTCTGTATACTCTCATTGTTTTCCATATTCCTATGCCTGGGAACGTGAACGCAAGGGGCGGGTATGAAAAATTAAATATTCATTGTGGGAACACAGAATTATAGGTGGTAACCATGACATAACCACCTCTCCTGACCAATTATAATTTGGGACCTTGTCACTTGCCACATTTGTGGGTGGTCTAGGGGTCCTAGAATAACTAGTCTAGTTCAGCTTAGAGAAATTGTCCGACTTGTCCGAGTAGCAGACCTGTCACTGACCCTACGAACTCTATAGGTGATTGATACAGAGCGCTGCGGAGCACTCTGTCCGTACCTTCCACAAACTCCATGGGGTGGAAATAGTCTTAAGTGCTGGCGAAGCACTTTGCTGGGAGATTCAAAAAACCCAATCGGGGTTACTGGCGGATTCCGTGCAGAGAGGGGGTAACGCAGGCGTTGCATCCGAAGCTGCAGGTGTTGGTCGTGCCCTTTGATGAGCCCAGTCCTGATCCAAATCCTGAGGGGTATCCTGTCCTGGCTGTCCATGAGCTGTACCTGCTCGCCTACTGGCATTCTGATTCCTTGAGGGTCCTTGTCATCGCCTATTCCCAAGCTGACCCGTGGCCAGGGTTGGTCCTCATTCCCGTCCTAGGTAAATATTCTATGTGGGTGTCCATCTGACTATACTCTTACCTTTCCTCTTCTTAATAAAGCACTCTTGCCTGTGATATTGCCCTATCACCTTTAAAAGTGATTTATATGCAATTGTTTATTAGTGATGTTCCACTTCTCTCCCCACCTGTAGGATATTATTAAATTGTCATATTATTTTAGTGTGTTCCATTTTTCCTTCCCTTTAGTATGTTTGCAGTGAACTTAGTAAGAACAGCATAAAAGTCTAGTTTAAGAATACTAGTGCACATGTTAGGTCCTTCTCAAGTCCCTTGCCTTAAGTTTAAGCTCGTACTGAATAGCTTGTTCCCCAATGCTCATACCCTGTAGTGTTCCCCATTACTCTAATGGTACTTGCCCTAATCCATAGTTACATTGTGGCTTTAATTCTGTTTATCGATGTACTGATTTGTATCTGCCTCATTATCCTGGCATATTCATTCTAAAATTTCTTCATATAAACTTTGAAAACCCATCAGGTGTCTGTGGTCATTATACAGTATAAAGTGTAGATAAATGTACTAAGTGTATAAAAGTTATACTCCTTTAGGAATCTTGTTTGCCTGTCCACTGCTAGCTCCTGATCCATTAGGAGTAATGTTCCTGTGGTAAGTCAGGTACCTGAATAGTAAGTGGTGTGAGAGTCACCCCCCCCCCGAATTACTCATAGTAGTGTGGAAAGGTTTCACCCGGTTCATGCAAACACTGTCATCATATGCACGCCAGGGCCCAGTGCGTGGAAATTTGGTAAACTAGTGACCCGGGTGACCTGCGCGCTCTATCAGTAATTTTCTGGTAGCAGTAGTATGGTTAGGACTAGTTAAGATAGGTAGACAAGATAGTTAATAAACAAACCGTGAAAATAAATGTGCTGCTGCTCTATTGATTGCATTGCTTCAAATATTGCGCAAATGTTTTAAAGGATTTTTATATATATGTAAATGATTTTTGCATTGCTGCTATAAGTATTATATGTAATATTAACAAAATTGTCTGTGAGCGTTCAGTGTAGTCCGAATCCCCGGGGAAGTCTATAGCTAACGGTGAGCAGAATCCGGTTAGCTGGTGAGGTCGCTTGTTGTGAGTCATTAGTGCATGGTTAGGAAGGACCGGAAGCACTAATTAGGATCTTTTTTTTTTCTGAATAAATGATAGCTACGAGTCCTGTTGTATAAAACTTCCATTGTGATATCACCTAGTAAGAGTCACATGCGGAAGGAGTAATAAGGTCTCCGAAGCTTGCATGGCAAGCAAAGTAGTCCACTGGTGAAAGCCTGACTTAGTATATATCCCGGAAAGAAGTGGATGAGTCAGAGGAGTAGCGGGTTCTATATTGCTCGTGTGGGAGGTTAGACAGGGAAGTCTATCCGGAGTGAATGAAAAGTAGACAGAAGTGGTTTACTTGTAGTGAGAGAAAATTTTTCTTTCTATTTAGAACACTCAGACACAGCGGCGAACATTGCATATTGTTAACTAAAATTTGCACTTGCACTTTAGGGAAAATTCAAAGTTTCCGTTACCTTGTGAAGGAGGGAGTCAGTCGGAAGACTGCTCTGACGTCACTCCGTGCCGCGCTGGTATTGGTCGAAACAGCGGGTGTGTAATGGAGCTGAAATTGTAAGGGAGGGGTGAGTGCCGGAGCGCGAGACCTCGTCTCACGAAAGGCCGCGCACCCATTGGACAAGGATTTTGTAGTCACGGTGTTGATTGGTTACTGCGAGATAGAAGTCGCGTTAGCATTGGAAGCACAAAGGTAAACAAAATTAATCAACAGGAGCTTGAGAAGAGTTTGGAAAGGTGTATGTGGTATCCTGAGTTTATACCTAATCCACAGTACTTAGGCTTTCATAAGGAACAGATTCTACGAGGTAGACCGCGCATAATGTACGGAGTAAAGAGAAAAATGTCATTTGCCGATAAAATAAAGAATTTTTTTAAGACCGACAAGCCCATTAGAACGAGGGAGGGTGTGATCATTCCCCCGCCAAATACTCCTGCCTCCTTCATGATGTTTGAAAAAGGGTATCATACCTGTGTATGGTGAGAAAACTGGGTAAAGTATACTGCAGATGACGGAGTCCTAGCATTTCCTATCGATGGTACTTTTAATGGCAGAATCCTGTTTAACTTAAGAACCCGAATGAATGACATCCCAGACCCAGATTAACCCAGTACGAAGCACTAGAAGAATGGGAGATTGAGGCTCTGGAAAGAGATAGACCCCGGATGGACAAGGGAGTAAGCAAATGGTATCCAAAGGTCCAAAAAGAAACCAAAGAGCAGAGAATGAAACAGTGGAGACAGAATATGATGGTTGAGGGGTTGTTTCCAATGATGGGGGTACTCGAACAAGAGAAAGGGAAAAGTACAGAGAAAACCCGTCACTTAATGACCGTGGGGGACTCAGAAGATGAACACCTAGAGGATTTGTTGATGAAAAATCCACCTCCCTATGTTGCAGAGTCAGAGCCTATGAGTCCACCGAACCCGTTCTCAAAATATCCCAGGTATCGAAGGGCCAGTGAGACAGACGTAACTGGTACTGAAAGTAAAGCCAGTGATGGTGATGGGTTTTGCAGACCTAGTACCGCGATTCCAAATTATCGCCCTTTTGGGGAAGACCGACCAAGTTTGGTCCTTCCGACTGCCCCAAATATCTATCCTACATTGGTACCCCAAGTGATGCATGACAATTCTTCAGAAAGGGTTTTGCGTGAGCGAGAAAGGGAAGCCCTGAACAAACAGCGAATTGAATTGATTCAGACCATAGCTCAGATAAATCCCAGTCCGGATTCACTGACTATCCCAGTAACTATCGGTCCAGCCATACCCCTTTATGGGGATACACTGGCTAGTCCAAGAACTCCAATTATACCTACCCCTAGTATTCCTCCCCCAAGAAAAGAGCCGCTCATAGTCGATGATCATGAAAGTGAATGTGAATCCGTGATCTCCTTGATGGATCTGCCTATAAGGGAACCTGGGACCAGTGTACCAAGGGCAAGAACACAGGCTAGGACAAAGGAAGTCCTGATTGAAACCACTTCAGGGGTCAGGAGTGCCACTGTAGTTTCTCCAGAAGAATTGGATAGATGGACCAAAGAGTTAGAAAAGGACACACCCCAACCGAAACCCTTAGAGATCTATAGACTAAGGATAGAAATAGAGGAACTAATGGCTGGTAATGTAGTATTGGACCGGTTAAACTCCTTTAGTGAAGACGAGTTACTATTCATCAGCAAAAACCTTACCCGAAATGCTAGATTGCTCCATGAGAGATTGATGGACACTGCCGCAGACATGGGAATTGATGTTAGTCGTTCCAAAGTCCTTCAGAAACCCTACAGAGCAGATTTTACCGACAAAGACTTAGAGAACATGAATGTGTCAGGAAAACAAACTCAGATAAAAGAATTGCTGAAGCTTCTACAGAAATGGGGGGATGTAGAGAAATGGAAAACCCGGTGGGCAAAGAAAAAGGAAGATAGTAGGGCTAAACCCATGGCTTCAGAATTCGTGCTGAAAGAAGTAGGTCCCACAGAGAAATCGTGTCCCATGAGAGAAGTACCTGGGGGAAAATATGTCCATGTCCCTTGGTCCCGACAAGACATTGTGTCATTTACTAATGACTTTCCAAAATTGCGGGAGAAACCAGTTGACTGGCACAGACAGGTCGAACGCTTCATAAAGGTTCAGAAATGTCTTCTGAAAGACCTGGATGGGTTTTTCGACATTGTGGTGCCTGTAGATTTGTGGACCGAATGCAAAATTGAAATTGATTGGCCCAGTGATGAATATGAGCGTGACGCCAAAACCGGAGCTCCCTCACCTGAAGTAATGAGGAAGTATGATCAAGTCATACAATACCTAAAGAAAAAGGTGCCCGCAAAAGAAACTGATTGGACCCGGATATATAGAACTACCCAAGAGCGCGATGAAACCGTCCATTCCTTTTATGAAAGGTTACTACAGGTGTTCAACCTTACAGTGGAATTGATAATGTGGACATGAAGGATATGACCCATTTCAGTTATAGATTTGTGTTAGGATTAAGGCCTGAAATATCCCAGTGGATTCGAGATAATAAAATCAGTTGGCAGGGCAAGCCCATAGATGATGTCCTCAAGTATGCCAAGTACTGCGAGGATGAGATAGAAAACAAGAAGAAAGCCCTCAAGGAGAAGGTCATGTGGGCACAAGTGAAATTGGCTGAACAGCAAGAAAAACAGTTAAGTAAATTGAATAATAATAATAATGCCCAAAATTCCAATGCTGGGGGAGGAGGGAAACCCCGGGTAAAAATGAGTCGGGAGGAGGCTATGAAAAAGTTCCCCTGCCACGGGTGCGGTCAGATAGGGCATTGGAGAGACGAGTGTCCACATTTGCAGGCTGGTAATGCCCCCGTAAATGGTTTAAATCCACAGGTGCAGAAAGAGGGGACACGAAAGAACCAACAACAGGTAAAGCTGCCTCCATTGCCTCGCGCTCCTAGACAGAATTATAAGAATCAGGGTCAGCAGAATGAAAGGGCTGAGGTATGGGAAGGAGAGAATGAGAGAAATGCAGCAATTCCGCAGTTTTTGTTAAATGATTCCTTCCTCTGTGATGATCAAGATTGACGGGGCCTGAGGGGGAGGGACAAGGAGTGCGTACTTGGCGCCTCCTTACCGGTAGACCAGACTGGACCATACATTGAAGGAAAGGTTGAGGGAAAAGACGTCACCTTTTTATTGGACACTGGTGCTACCCGTTCTACTGTGAGAACAGTAGATGTTCCTAACCTACCCCTCTCGGGAGAAGCAATCCAAGTAGTGGGTGTCTCCAATCAGATAATCAGTACTCCAGTAACTGAACCAATGGAGATTTCCATAGGGAATTTCAAGGAAATGCACAGATTTGTGGTCTGTGACTCCAGTCCCGTGAACCTGCTAGGACGAGATTTGCTGTGCAAAATGAACTGTACCATCTTTTGCACACCAAATGGTGTCGAGATTCAGACCCCAGATGAAGATGGCCTGTACAAATTGATGTTAGTAAGACCTGACACCGAGATTAGACCCTTGTCCATTGAAGACTTACCTGAAGAACTGCAGCTAAGAGTGGTACCTGAAGTATGGGATTTCACGGGAAGAGATGTGGGCTTAATGGCAAATGTGGACCCAGTTAAAATAGCAATAAAAACAAATGCTGTTTACCCAAGAACCAGACAATACAAAATGAGTGCAGAAGTAGAAGCTGGAGTTGCAATCGAAGTAAACCGGTTGCTAGAAGCGAACATCATACAGGAAGTAATGAGCAGTCCCTGTAATTCGCCCATAATTGGAATTAAAAAGCCTAGCGGAAGGTACCGGGTAGTGCAGGACCTGCGCAAAGTAAACCAAATTGTTGTACCTTGCTGCCCCATTGTGCCTAACCCCGCAGTGATACTGTATCAGATTCCTTGGAATGCAGAATGGTTCACTGTCATTGACCTGTGCCATGCATTCTTTTCCATCCCATTGCATCCAGAAAGCAAATTCCTTTTTAGTTTTGAATTTGACAGCCATGTATATGTCTGGAATCGTGTCCCCCAGGGGTACACCGAAAGTCCATCGATTTTCAACCAGATTCTAAAAAGATGCCTTGAATCTTTAGTACTGCCAAGAGAGTCTGTTCTGGTACAGTACATAGACGACCTTCTGGTGGCGTCTAAAAGTCAAACTGACTGTGTCACTGATACCATTGCCTTGCTGAATCACCTAGGAAAGGGAGGACATAAGGTATCACCAGACAAATTACAGTTCTGTAGGAACTCAGTGAAATATCTGGGGCACCAGATAGAGAAAGGGATTCGAAAAGTCACTACAGAAAGGATCAAGATAATTCAAACTATGGACTTACCCAGAACCCAGAAAGAAGTAAGAATGTTCCTAGGAGTTGTAGGATACTGCCGGCAATGGATTGTAGGATTCGCAGCTCTAGCCAAACCCCTGTTAAAGATGACCAAGAAAGGAGTGGAAGACCCAGTCAGTTGGGACGATGAAAGCATGTCCGCTTGGGTAAAATTGCGAAATTGTCTGTGCTCTGCTCCTGCATTGGGAATGCCTGACTAATCCAAGAACTTCGAACTGTTCTGTGACACAAGAGATAATTGTGCTCTCTCAGTCCTAACACAGGAGCATGGGCTGATCAGGCGTCCCGTGGCCTATTTTTCGGCCACCTTAGATCCAGTGGCTGCTGGATTACCCGGATACCTGAAAGCAGTAGCTGCTACTTGCGCTAGTCTGGAACAGAGTGAGAATATTGTAATGGGACATCCTGTCACTGAATATGTTCCACATTCTGTTGTAATCTTACTGACCCGAACCAAGACCCAGTATCTCACCCCTAGTCGGCTGACTAAATATGAGAGAATTCTAATAGGTGCTGAGAAAGTAATTATTTCCCGGTGCAATGTCTTGAACCCTGCAACCCTGTTGCCCATTCCTCTGGATGTAGAAGCAGAGGGTGAAATGGAGCATAACTGCATAGATTTAACAGAATTTAGCACTAAGCCACGTCCTGATATCAGAGAAGTAGCCTTACTTGATGAGGATATTACGATGTTTGTGGATGGCTCGTGTTTGAGACATGAGGATGGAGGTCTGAGTGCTGCCTATGCCGTAGTCACATTGGCGACAACCCTGGAAGCATCCTACCTATGCGAAGTAAAATCTGCACAAGTAGCAGAGCTAATCGCATTGACAAGAGCTTGTAAGCAGGGGAAAAACAAAAGAGTAACTATTTATACTGACAGCCAGTACTGTTATGGGGTTGTTCATGACTTCGGCCAACTATGGTTACAAAGAGAATTCATGACTTCCTCAGGTACCCCTATCAGAAATGGAAAGGTGGTACAGAACTTACTGGAAGCAATTCAATTGCCCAAAGAATTGGCTGTGGTCAAGTGTGCGGCTCACAGATCTGGAAATGATGATGTGACAGCCGGAAACCGATATGCTGACCAAATCGCCCAGTACTGTGCCCGATATAAAATGTCCCTCCAAATAAAAGCATGGGGGGGAGAAAACAGCTGCCAACTGATGTTGTTTGAAAGTGTATCTACATGGGAGGAATTGAGAGACTTACAACAGGCAACAGACAGGGAAGAAAAGGACAGATGGAGGATGAACGAATGCAGAATCAGGAATGAGGATGGTGTGGTGGTTAACCAAACTGGTGTGCCTGTACTACCAGATAGCCTGATAGACCCAATGGCCAGAATCATACATGAACACACACATATGGGGAGGGATGCAATGTGTCGTGTGTTTGAAAAGGTATTCTATAACTCAAAATTCAGGAACACAGCGGAGAAGCTTTGTCAGAGGTGTCTAGTGTGCCAGCAATTCAATGCAGGAAAGAGGACAGTAGTGGAACAAAGTACAATTGGAAAGGCAGAAGGTCCCTTTATCAGGATGCAGGCGGACTTTATCCAGTTGCCCATGTGCAAAGGATACAGATACGTCCTGGTCATAGTTTGCCTATTTTCTAGATGGGTGGAGGCCTACCCAGCAAAGAAAAATGATGCTATAACTGTAGCCAAATTGTTACTTAGAGAGTTGATACCTAGATTTGGAATTCCAGAGACTATTGAAACAGACCAAGGTGGGCATTTTTCTAACGAAGTCCTAAAGGAACTCTGTAGAGCATTTAAGATGGAGCAAAGGCTGCACTGTGCATATCATCCAGAGGCTTCTGGAGTAGTGGAACAAGTGAATGGCACTATCAAATCCAGACTGGCGAAAATATGTGATTCCGCCAAAATTAACTGGATAGAAGCTTTGCCTCTTGTGCTGATGAGTTTGAGAAGTATTCCGAACCGAAAAACAGGCCTGAGCCCCCATGAAGTGCTAATGGGAAGAGTGATGCGACAGGCATGGGTACCTGGACACAAACTGCTAAGTATTTCTGATGATTTGGTGCTAGAATACTGCAAGCAGCTGGGTGACCAAGTGCGTTCTATCTCTCACCAGATTGGAGAGACTGCTGTCGAATGGCCTACGACTCTAGCACATAAACTGAGACCAGGTGATTGGGTGGTGTTAAAGAAACACACCCGGAAGAGTTGCCTTGGACCAAAGTGGGGAAAGCCAAGACAAGTGATCCTTGTCACCACAACTGCTGTAAAGTGTGCTGGCGTACCGAAGTGGATCCATGCCAGCCACACGAAGCGGGTAACCGGAGAAAACGCGACTGAAGCTGAAGGTAGTCCAGCTGAGGAGACTCCCGAAGAGGGTCCGGATCTCGCTGACATCGAACTACCGAGCACAAGTCAAGACGTTGAATGGTTCCCTGCTGACGATCAAGTTCTAGATCCAATACGAACAAGAAAATATTCCTACCTAGATAGTGAGTGGGATAGTGAAGGTGAGACAGAACTAGAGGACGAAGGTCAGGTCATCGAAACTCACATCAACCCTGATCAGGAAATAGGCCAAGTAGGGACAGATCAAGTCATCGACACTCCTCCTGAAACTCCAGAGACTGAAAAGGGTCAGATAGTGATTAAAGCTGAAGTTCATGCGGAAGAAAATCAAGGGATCGAAGTGCATAAACAGGAACAGATAGATATAGACGAACGTGTTCAGGAAGCAGAATCCAGATCGCCTGAAAGTAAAGATCAAATACAACCCCAACCTGAACAAGGCCAGCTTAGAAACCAGGCAGAAGAAATTGATGAAAGACCTGGGACTAGTCAGACAGGAAGGGAAACAGACACTGCCGAAACAAAAGTGCCACAACGAAGTGAAATCAAGAGAATTCACGAGGAAGGTCAAGTTTCCTCGACCACTGAAAGCCACAAGAATAAGGGTGAACCCCGATACATCAAGAGACTGAGACTGAGAATAAAAACAGTTGAAAAAAAACTAAAAGACCGAAAAAGGGCTGAAAGTGAAAGAAAAGAAGCCCGAGCAAAGTCTAACAGAAAAAGCACCAGAGTAAAGAAACAGAACAGGTTGTATCGGAGCCCTGAATGGACTTACTTGGTGTTGGAAGAAATTGACGAACCCAACAACAGTGGCAAAAGTGACGAAGAATCCATTGCTGATCGGAGTTCTGACGAAGACCCTCCTTGAAACAAACCCGAGTGAGCCTCTGGTGTAAAGAGACAAAGAGGGGTTGAAAAGCCACCTGTAAGCTATAATGTCTGATTCAAATGTAAATGGAAGATCCAAATTTAGTTGCTGTAAAACCTGCTGTAAAATATGCTTATGTAGTGTAGCTATGTTGATAGTGATATGGATAGGACTAACAGTCTTTATACCCTTTATGATAAGTAAAGATCCTAACTTGTACCCTACTGAACCAGTGACGTTAGACACAGAAGTTGTACAGACTGAAGAAACACCACGAAGTTTAGAAAAACGTGACAATACAGTTAGCCTGAGACACACACAACCTAAATTAGAAGCATCAGATGAGGGTGGACTACATTTTCACAAAATGAGAAACAGGACACATTTAAATGTCTTTGCTAACCTTTTAGTGCACTATGTAGAAGCTATGGAAATAGAAGATTGTTATGTTTGCATGAAGCTACCCACTTCAGTGGCTGAAGGCGTGACATATCACCATTTACCCCTGACCTACGGAATTTCCTGTAGTATATTAGCAAGCTTATTCTATAGAGGCACTTTACAGTACTATTACTCAAACACTGACGTAATCTTTTCAGAACTTCCTGTTCGTGGAAACCTAAACCTTGTACATATTAGAAGTGAGGTGACCCGCTACATGGGAGAATATTTCCTGACTATAGGTGACATAGACTTAAATGAAGCTAGACAGGCTAATCTGACCTGTTCCTTGCAAGAGCAGGAAAAGATGTTTATAAAAATGGCAGAAAGAAGGAGAGAAAAGTTTCAGAGAAAAGCCACTGACGAAAAAGATAGAACCCCTAGGTGGGCAGAAAAGATGGAAAGCACTTCAGAGGGCGAAGCTGCTCCTGCTTTGTTGCTGGATTTTGAACGGAAAGGGAAACTCTGTCTCCATAGAGAAAAGACTAGTTATTATAACAATGTATTCATCGGTTCCAGCGAGTGTGGACATAATTACAAGGTAATTGGAGGTTGGGGTTTCAAAAATGGGTCAGAACCTGTGTTTCCCGGAATTTATTATATATGTGGGAACAAGGCTTATTTCAAATTGCCGGATCACTGGTATGGAAGCTGCTACTTTGGCATTGTTTTCCCAAAAATATACCATGTGAACAACGCTGCTGGAAGCAATGAAGATACTAATGGCTTAGCGCGTAGAAAACGTGAAAGTGTAGGAGAAATTGTAGGTGATATTTTTAGTGCACTGATATCTGGAATGGGGGTAGTTCTGAATACTCACAGAATCTGCAAATTGTCTACAGTAGTGGATCGGTTATCAACTGACACTGCTGCCGGATTCCTGCTGGTCAATACTGAGATGGTTGCGATCAGATCAATGGTTTTACAGAATCGCCTTGCTCTTGACACCTTATTGGCAAAAGAGGGCGGAGTCTGCAGGATGCTGAAGGCGCAACATTGTTGCACCTACATTCCTGACAAAAGTGTCGAAATTAAGAAATATGTAAGGAACATAACTAATTTGGAAAAAGAACTCAAACCATTAGAGGTTGATAGTGCCTGGAAGAGACTGACTGATGGTCTCTCCTCTGTAGGTAGTTGGTTTTCTAACTTAGGTAAAAGTCTTCTATGGGAAATACTGATGCCAATAACTAGAATAGGTGTGGTTGTACTGATCTTATTCATCTGCTGTAAATGCCAAAAATGCAAAAAGAAGTACACTGTGAATAAGAGAGGAGTGAAGAGAAATGTTGATGAGCTAGAATTAGAAGAATTAAGAAACCAGATTTATAAGAAAGCTAAGAATCACCACTCTCATAGAGAAGCTGAAAGAAAACTCAACAATAAATTTGTTGAAATAGAAATGAACGAAATGGAAGAATGAAGTTGGCATCTGTTTCCTTTATAGTGATGATAGTAAATATCATCAAAGAGGGGATTGATGGAGCAAGGATTCGCACATAAAGCGACTTGCTCTTACTCAAGAACCTCGCCTAACCTGTAATCATATTAATTCAACCTGTCCGTCATTTATTTCGCCTTTTTCCCCCAACACGCGGGTGTCCCTAGGAGGCTTGCCTATGTGTTTTTCCATAAAAACAAGCTTGCACTACTGAATGGCCGCTTCGCAGAAATCCAGTCTGCGCATGCGTCGGTCATACCCACGTGATGTGACGCACTCGCATTTTGGAGGGATATTGTTGCTCATGCGCATTGTCGCTAAAAATGGCCGCTTGTATTTAACCATGCTCTCTGCCAGCTCCTGCTGCTTTTGCATATCTGTCTTTTTTTGCACTAACCTTTAAAGCTATAAATATTATAAAGTAAGGGGTGCAGTGAAGCATTACCTGGTATACAGTGTATTCATTTTTTCTGTGTTTCTGATTTGTTTTCGCTTACTTTTCATATATTACGCATCCATGGGCCTGGGTCGGGAGATTGAATCCATTTTGAAGCCTGTAAACTCCCCGCACACGTGATGAGGGAAAAACCCAACTGCGCAGAAGCAGAACTCAGCCAGCTGGCTCCTGAAGCAAGATGCGCCTGGGAACCTACCTAGGTCATGGGAGAAGATGCTGCTATCTACCTAAATTTTGCTACAATGTTTCTATATTCTGTATACTCTCATTGTTTTCCATATTCCTATGCCTGGGAACGTGAACGCAAGGGGCGGGTATGAAAAATTAAATATTCATTGTGGGAACACAGAATTATAGGTGGTAACCATGACATAACCACCTCTCCTGACCAATCATAATTTGGGACCTTGTCACTTGCCACATTTGTGGGTGGTCTAGGGGTCCCAGAATAGTATAACTAGTCTAGTTCAGCTTAGAGAAATTGTCCGACTTGTCCGAGTAGCAGACCTGTCACTGACCCTACAAACTCTATAGGTGATTGATACAGAGCGCTGCGGAGCACTCTGTCCGTACCTTCCACAAACTCCAAGGGGTGGAAATAGTCTTAAGTGCTGGCGAAGCACTTTGCTGGGAGATTCAAAAAACCCAATCGGGGTTACTGGCGGATTCCGTGCAGAGAGGGGGTAACGCAGGCGTTGCATCCGAAGCTGCAGGTGTTGGCCGTGCCCTTTGATGAGCCCAGTCCTGATCTAAATCCTGAGGGGTATCCTGTCCTGACTGTCCATGAGCTGTACCTGCTCGCCTACTGGCATTCTGATTCCTTGAGGGTCCTTGTCATCGCCTATTCCCAAGCTGACCCGTGGCCAGGGTTGGTCCTCATTCCCGTCCTAGGTAAATATTATATGTGGGTGTCCGTCTGACTATACTCTTACCTTTCCTCTTCTTAATAAAGCACTCTTGCCTGTGATATTGCCCTATCACCTTTAAAAGTGATTTATATGCAATTGTTTATTAGTGATGTTCCACTTCTCTCCCCACCTGTAGGATATTATTAAATTGTCATATTATTTTAGTGTGTTCCATTTTTCCTTCCCTTTAGTATGTTTGCAGTGAACTTAGTAAGAACAGCATAAAAGTCTAGTTTAAGAATACTAGTGCACATGTTAGGTCCTTCTCAAGTCCCTTGCCTTAAGTTTAAGCTCGTACTGAATAGCTTGTTCCCCAATGCTCATACCCTGTAGTGTTCCCCATTACTCTAATGGTACTTGCCCTAATCCATAGTTACATTGTGGCTTTAATTCTGTTTATCGATGTACTGATTTGTATCTGCCTCATTATCCTGGCATATTCATTCTAAAATTTCTTCATATAAACTTTGAAAACCCATCAGGTGTCTGTGGTCATTATACAGTATAAAGTGTAGATAAATGTACTAAGTGTATAAAAGTTCTACTCCTTTAGGAATCTTGTTTGCCTGTCCACTGCTAGCCCCTGATCCATTAGGAGTAATGTGCCTGTGGTAAGTCAGGTACCTGAATAGTAAGTGGTGTGAGAGTCACCCCCCCCAAATTACTCATAGTAGTGTGGAAAGGTTTCACCCGGTTCATGCAAACACTGTCATCATATGCACGCCAGGGCCCAGTGCGTGGAAATTTGGTAAACTAGTGACCCGGGTGACCTGCGCGCTCTATCAGAGACCACCCATGCCGAAGGGAGATATCTGCATGGAACGTAATAGGATAGTTACATACACTTGAACCAAATCACGTACACTCCTAAGTCCAACACTTTCGCTACTGTTGTTTAGATTGGAGGGGGAATAGTATATCCAACCCTTACAAAATCCAAAGCTTTCCCTGATTTTGGTAACATTGGAGTAGGAATAGTAAATTTGACCTCTAAAGTCCAACACTTTTCCTACTCTTGTTTAGATTGGAAGAGCAAATAGTAAACTCTACAAACCCCAACACTTTCCCTCCATTTTGGTTACAATGTAAATGGAAAAGTAAATCTAACCCTTATGAAGCCCAAGAGGTTTCCTACATTTTTTTTAATTGGAGTTACAGAACTTAATCTGACTCCTTTGAAATTCAAAACTTTGGCATTTGTTGTTGATGTCTGAAGGTTGGTACTTTTTTTAATATTGTGTTTATAATGTTTATATACATTTTTAAAAATAAACAAAAACTTTCATTTTTTAAATATTTATTTTTCATTATTTATAACATTATAATATTAATAAACAAGGTACTTATCTGTGGTAACGCCTTATCTGGTAGAGATTAAATCTATCTGCAGATTCCATACCTTTGAATTTCCCTAGGCATCAGACTGGATCCGGAAGATTTTTCAAGAGCAGTACCCCTGCGCGTCATAGGTTTTGCTGATTGGTTCCGCATCCGTCATCGTCCGCGTCAGACGTGACATACATAGACACCACCAAGGCGCACTCACGTCAGTTTCTTTTCACAACTTTCCATGCCAGAAGCACGGAGCTATGAAGAACACTGACCACTGCTGTGTCAAACCTAGGGCCCTGAAATGGGCCATCCCTGTCCCTAGAAATGGGTTCACACAGTGGGGAGGATGGGTGAGTCGGTATGGTAACTGTGGCTACATATAGTCTCGATCAGATAAGGCGTTACCAAAGATAAGTAACTTGTTCATCAGATAGATACTTCTAGCTGCAGATACCCTACCTTTGAATAGATACCCAAGCATTACCATTGCCAGAGGAGGGTCTACAAATTAAGTTTCCCTGAGACTGCCCTGCAGGACTGAATGGGTAAAGTGTCCATCCCTGCAGACCTGACTGTCCTGGAAAAATCCATTGCAATGCGGTCATTTCAATGCACTACCTTTACAACCAACTGTTACAAGGCAACTGCCTTCACATTTCATGACATTACAACGCATGCCCTTACAACGCATGTCCCTCCAACGCATGCCATTCCAATGCATACCATTTCAACACATGCCATTACAAAGCATTATAAGATAAGTAATGGAGTTTTTTTGCTTTAGGGTGGGTATGGGTTTTGGGGTACATGGGAATAGTAATTTTGACCCCTACACTATCCAACACTTACCTACTGTTGCACTCAATAGAGTGGGAATCGTATTTTTTACCCTCACACTATCCTACACTTACCCTTCTGTTGCCCTAATTATGCATTGTAATGGTATGCATTGTAATGGTATGCTCTGTAATAGAATGTATTGTGATGGTAGTTTTTAAAAATGCGTTGTAATGGCATGTGTTGTAAAATGATGCAATGTAATGCTAGTTGCAATGGAAAAACCATGTTGTAAGAGCATACGATGTAATTGTTTGCGTTGTAAAGTCATATATTCGACTATCCAGGCAGTAATGTTTGGTGAAAGTGTGAAGTGAAGCCCACATTGATGCCCGACAGATATCCAGGACCTGAACTCCGCATTCTAACACACTGGTCACAACTTTAGCTCTGGTGGAGTGAGCTTCCACACATACCTTCAGAAGGTTGCTTCTTGGCCAGTGCATAGAAGATTTTGAGTACAATCCAACAAAAGACGGTTAAATTCTGCACTGGCCGATCTTTCTCTGTACCCACATACCCTAGGAAGAGTTGGACGGCCACACAGAACTCTTGTGTACGGTCAAGGTAGAACAACATTCTTTTTGTGTCCAGGCGGTGGAGTCGCTCCTCTTCTTTAGAGGGATGTAGGAGTGCATACAAATTAGGCAGAGTGACTGATTGACCTACATGAAACGGTGTGACCACTTTTGGTAGAAAAGAGACCTGTGTGCGAAGCACCAGTTTGGCAGGATATATTAAGAGATAAGGTGGTTTAAATGATAAGGTCTGCAGCTCATTCCCTCGAGGGGCAGACGTAAATGCCACCAGAAAGGCTGTTTTCAGTATGAGAAGCCTGAGGGGACAACTGTGGAGAGGCTCAAAGGAGCATACATTAAAAAAGTCAAACACTAAGTTAAGATCCCACTGAGGTAAAATGAATGGTGAAGGAGGGAAGAGATGAGTAAGACCCTTGAGAAAACTATGTACAACCAGGGGCTAGAACAAATAGAGTTGGTGAGGCAACTGCAGGAGGAAGAAAAGGTAGACAGAGAGAACCCTTAAGAGTTCCCAGAGCACAGCCCTGCTGGGCAAGGGAAAGAATGAAGACTAAGACTTCAGAAAGAGTGGGCTTCTGAGGCATCGGGAGCCTTGGCATCAGGACCAGTGCCGAGGAAGGTCCAGGTGGTACGAGCTGTGCCAGTCCGGATCCATAAATGGATCCTTGTGGGCCCACTGGAGTCGAAGCCACCGGCATGCAACCAAACAGGGCCACCTCCTACACCACAGGGCACAGAAGCACACCGGAGAGGTCGAGCTGCCCAAATATGCAATTCATGGCCTCAGAGAACTCCGTCAGTTGGGAGGGGATTGCTCTGGCTCGCGGAAAGTTGAGGAGGCAATGAATGTTTGCCCAGAAGCAGGTTCCAAGGAACAAGGTCTAGACTGCTGATGCTCGCTCGTCGCGTCGGCCAACTGACTAGGAGACGTCGAGGAACACTTCAACTTCTTTTTTGTGCCTCGACTTACCTAAGTGTCCTGAGGACTTTGACAATGTAGACTTCGGGCTCCGTGACAAGTCCCAGGACTTTCCTCTCGACAGGACATCGACTTGCGCAGAGTTTTATGCCGGGTTGCCAAGAGCTTTAGGGAAGGCTATTGATAAAACCTTTGGGTGCATGACCCTGCAATCAAAGAACATCTTTGGGTCATGGTCCTGCTCGAAAGAGGTGCAGGTAAGTCACCAACATTGGGAAGCTTGAATTCCTTCATGCACAATGACATCCTTGACACATCAGGAGGTAAAATCCTCAAACACTGTTCACAAAACATCAATAAAATTCAGTCAAAAACTGACTGAGGAGTAGCTCTTCGCTCAGATCAGCGCTGACTGACGTGGAAAGAAAAAACCTTGAATTCCGCGTACCTGGGTGGCACCTATATAGGTACTGCGTTGACACTTCTAGCGTGGACGACAATGGATGAGGAGCCGGTCTACCCCGCCTACTGGCGCTCAGGCGGTACTGCTCTCAAAAAATCTTCCCGATCTAGTCTGACGCCTGGGGAAATTTAAAGGTAAGGAATCTGCGGCTGGAAATCTCCATCAGATATATTTGTTAGTTTATATTTTCAAGTTATTATTAATATTATGACTGTATTTTTTTAAGTGTTTACATTTTATGTATTTATTTTGTTCACATATTTAATGAAAAGAACAAGTTACTTACCTTTGGTAACGATATATCTGTAAGAAACATTTGTAGTGATAGATTCCTTACCTTAGAATTACCCCCAAGCGTCAGACTGGATCTGGAGAGTTTTCGTCAGCAGTACCCCTGCTCGCCGGTAGGTTGCGTCATGCGGCTCTGCGTCCGTCGTTGGTGCCTTGGTCGCCGAGATGACGTCGCGGTCACTAATTAGACCCTGCCCACGCACGCTGACGCCAGTTCTGTACACGACTTTCTGCGCCAGGAACGCAGAGCCATGCAATAAACTGACCACTGATGCATTGAAACTAGGGCCCTGAAAGGGATGACCTTAACCCTATAAATCAGTTCACAGAACAGGGAGGATGGGTGGGGCAGTAAGGAATCTATCACTACTAATGAACAAGTTACTTACCTTCGGTAACGATATATCTGTAAGAAACATTAGTTAGTGTTAGATTCCTTACCTTAGAATATCCCCAGGCGTCAGTCTGGATCCGGAAACTTTTGCGTAGCAGTACCCCTGCGCGTCGGTAGGCGTCGTCTGCAGGCGTCCCCTGCGGCTCCGCGTCCGTCGTCGGCGTCGTGCGCCGTGATGACGTCGCTGGAGTACATAGACGCCGCCTCCGCGCGCTGACGTCAGTTCTTTGCACACAGCTTTTCCGCGCCAGGAGACGCAGAGCCATGAGAGAACCAACACTGGTGCCATGTACAAACTAGGGCCCTGAAAGGGATGACCTTAACCCTAGGTATCAGTTCGCAGAACGGGGAGGATGGGTGGGTTCGGTAAGGAATCTAACACTAACTAATGTTTCTTACAGATATATCGTTACCGAAGGTAAGTAACTTGTTCATCTGAAAGAAACACGTTAGTGTTAGATTCCTTACCTTAGAATACATACCCCAGCAATACCAACCCCGGTGGTGGGTCTGCGAACCAATACAAAACTACACCAGAAAGTCCTGGAGGACAGAACGGCCAAAGAAGCCATCCCTCCGGACTTGACTGTCCAGGCAGTAGTGCCTCGCAAAGGTGTGCAGCGAGGCCCACGTAGCCGCCTGGCAAATGTCCTGCAAGGGGACTCCCCGGCCCAGGGCAGTAGTAGCCGCCGTGGCCCGAGTGGAATGGGCCCTCAGCCCAACAGGAGGCTCCTTCCGAGCCAAAGAGTAGCACGCTTTGATGCAGAGGACGACCCATCGAGAGATGGTTCGTTTACAAACCGCCCGTCCCTTCTTCGCACCCACGTAGCCAACAAACAGGTGGTCATCCACCCGGAACTGGCGTGTGCGATCCATGTAAAATGAAAGCGCACGTTTTGGGTCCAGACGATGGAGCCGCTCTTCATCCTTTGAAGGATGCGGAGGCGGGAAGAAGGAAGGGAGGGTGATGGACTGCCCGATGTGAAAGGCCGAAACAACCTTGGGCAGGAAAGAAGGTCTAGTCCTCAGAACCACCTTGTCAGGATGAATGGACAGGAAAGGAGGTTGGACAGAAAGAGCCTGGAGCTCACTCACCCTCCTGGCAGAGGTGATGGCAACCAGGAAAGCCGTCTTTAAAGTCAGGAGACGGAGAGGGCAAGAATGAAGGGGCTCAAAGGGAGCGCACATCAGGAAAGTTAGAACCAGGTTCAAATCCCACTGAGGCATTACAAACGGAACAGGTGGAAACATGTGAGTGATGCCTTTCAAGAATCGAGTTACAATCGGGGATTTGAACAAAGAAGGCTGATCAGGAAGCCTCAAAAAGGCTGAAAGGGCAGAAAGGTAGCCCTTGATAGTGCCCAGAGCAGAGCCCTGCTGGGCAAGAGAAAGAAGAAACAGAAGAACCTCCGAAAGAGGGGCAGAAAGAGGATCCACAGCCTTTGCTGTGCACCATGCCACAAATCTGTTCCACCGACAGGCGTATACCGACTTAGTGGAGGGACGCCTGGCTGCCAGAATAACATCACAGACTTCAGGAGGCAAGTCAAATGGCCTCAACTGCCGCCGCTCAATCTCCAAGCATGGAGGTGGAGACTGGACAGGTTCGGGTGGAGGACCGTCCCCTGCTGCTGCGACAGAAGGTCCTCCTGAAGGGGCAGGCGGATCGGGGGACCGACTGACATGCTGAGTAGCTCGGGATACCAGTACCTTCGAGCCCAGTCCGGAGCCACAAGGATAACTTGGGCCCGGTCGCGCCTGATCTTCTTCAGCACTCTGGGCAGAAGTGGTATAGGCGGAAAGGCGTATAACAGACCGCAACTCCACTCGCGCCGAAAGGCGTCGCCGTGCGAGTGCCGTCTTGGAAACTCCAACGCGCAGAACTGATGACATTGCGCGTTCTCTTCTGTGGCGAATAGATCTAACCAAGGCTCTCCCCATTGCAGAAAGATGCCTTGCGCCACGTCCGAGTTCAGACGCCATTCGTGATCCATCGAGCACCGACGGCTGAGTTCGTCCGCCCTGGCGTTCAGAGAACCTGCCAGGTGTTGAACCGTCAGAGTCACGCCCTGACGTTCCAGCCATTGCCAGAGGCGCAGAGCCTCCTGGCAAAGGGTCCACGACCCCACACCGCCCTGTTTGTTGCAGTACCACATGGCGGTGGTGTTGTCGGTGAACACCTGCACTACACTCCCGTTGACAAAGGGGAGGAATGCCTTCAGTGCCAGACGAATCGCCCGTAGCTCCAACAGATTGATATGGAGCCGGGACTCCGCCGGAGACCAGATGCCTCTGATCTCTGCCTCTCCCAAGTGGCCACCCCAGCCCTGGAGGGACGCGTCCGTCACGACAACGTGCTCCGGTTGGGGAAGGGAGAGGGACTTGCCCCTGACCCAATCGCGGTCCGTAAGCCACCACTGCAGTTGTCTCGCAGTGCCCTCCGAGATCAAGACGTGGTCGGACAAGTTGCCCTGATGCTGGGCCCACTGAAACTTCAGGTCCCACTGCAGAGCCCGCATCCGCCACCTGGCGTGATGCACCAGAAGGATGCAGGAAGCCATCAGTCCCAGCAGCCGCAGCGTCAACCTGACCGAGACTCGGGATAGCGGCTGAAAGATGGGAATCAAAGCCTGAATATCCCGAACCCGCCGTTCCGGAGGATAAACCCGAAACTGCGCCGAGTCCAGAACCGCTCCGATGAAAAGGAGCTTTTGAGAGGGACACAGGTGTGATTTCGGCACGTTGATGGAGAACCCCAGGCCGTGCAAGAGGTCTGCCGTCATCTGAAGGTGGTGGACGACTGTCTGGGGCGAGCCCGCCTTCAACAACCAGTCGTCTAGGTAGGGGAAGACTGAAACCCCTAACCTGCGCAGATGGGCTGCGACCACCGCCATCACCTTTGTGAACACCCGTGGGGCGCTGGTAAGGCCGAAGGGGAGCACGATAAACTGAAAGTGCTCCTGGCCTACCGTGAACCGCAGGTAACGCCGGTGGGCCGGCAGGACGGGGATGTGAAAATAGGCGTCCTGCAAGTCCAACGCTACCATCCAGTCTTGCGGGTCTAGAGCAGCCAAGACCTGAGCTAACGTCAACATCTTGAACTTCTCCTTCCGGAGGAAGCCGTTGACGTTCCTTAGATCCAAGATAGGACGTAGGCCCCCCTTGTCCTTCTTGGGCACCAGAAAGTAGTGGGAATAACAACCACGCCCTACTTCTGGCCCAGGAACGCGCTCGATGGCCCCCTTGGCCAAGAGGGCCGTAACTTCCTCCTGCAGAAGTGTCAAGTGGTCCCCCGACACACGGTGGTTCTGCGGTGGCATGGCTGGAGGAGAGGTCTCGAAGGGGAGGGAGTAGCCCCTTCGGACAATTTGCAGCACCCACCTGTCCGAAGTGATCGTGCGCCAGTGAGCGTGGTGATGGCGAACCCTGCCACCCACTGGCGTCACATGGGGCCGAAAGCACGGACTAGGAGGATTTTGGGGTAGATGCTGCGGGGGAAGGTGTGGTCTGACCCCGCCGTTGTCCCCGACCGCCACCACGGCGGTTTCCACGGCCGCCACCGCGTTGGAAGGATTGTTGCGGCGCGTGGCTGGCAGCACGTGTGGGGGCGCCCCTTCCTTGGCCACGAAAGGGACGAAACGAACCCGGTTGCTGACGCTGGGTCGAGAGACCCAAGGACTTGGCCGTGACCCTGGAGTCCTTGAAGCGTTCCAGCGCGTGGTCCGCTTTGTCACCGAACAGGTGACAGCCATCAAACGGCATGTCCATCAGGGTATTTTGGACATCAGCCGAAAAATTGGCGGATCTCAGCCAGGCGTGACGACGAATCGCCACCGTCGTAGACATAGCCCTGCCCAGCGAGTCGGTCGTATCAAGACCACACCGAATGGAATATTTCGCTGCATCCCGGCCCTCAGCTACAGCTTGACCGAGCTTTGCCCGCACCTCCATGGGGCATTCTGGCAGCAGCTCCGCGACCGTATCCCACACAGAGTGGGTGTAGCGGCCCAAGAGGCAGGCGGTGTTGCAAGACCGCAGGCCCAAACTAATGGACGAGAAGACCTTTTTGCCAAACTGGTCATACCTCTTGGATTCCCGGTCGGGCGGGGCCGACGGGAATGCGGACTGGGAGGTCGAGGCCTGGATCACCAGACTCTCAGGAGTGGGGTGGGTAGACAGGTACTTGGGGTCGTCCGGACAAGGACGGTGGCGCCTGGCCACGTTCCGATCAACAGGCGCACCTGAAGCGGGCCTGGACCACGTGCCCAACAGAACGTCAGACAAGGCTTCATTAAACGGCAGCAGAGGCTCCAAAGGGCATGACTGCGGTTTGAAGACCTCGGTGAGGATGTTAGGCCTCACGGCCGCGACGGGGAGCTCAAGGTTTAAGGCCTTGGCAGCCCTCATCAGCACCACAGAATAGGCAGCTCCCTCCACCGATGCCACGGTTGGAGGAGAGATCAAACCAGGGTTAGGGGAGTCGTCCAAACCACTGGCATCCCCCAAGTCACCTGTCCAGTCCGGGTCATACTGGCACTCGCGAGCCAGAGGGTCCTCGGACCCCTCCCAACCTTCACCGTACTCCTCATCCTCTCCGTATTCGGAGTCAATGATGAAGACCGGCTCCTCGGGGTTCATGGGCCCCACCGGCGCCGGGACCGGCGTCGATCGACGCCCGTCCGGCGCCGCGTCCGGCGTCGGAGAAGGTAAGGGGACGGCGCCGCCCGGAGCCGGCGTCGGAACCCCACCGCCGGCCGGAACCGGCAGCGGAGAACCGGCGCCGCGCGGGGGCGGCGTCGGGGGTAACCCCGATGGCAACGGCGCCGGGGAGGCCGGAAGACCAGCCGGCGCCGATCCCGAAGGTCCCTGCGGCGCCGGGGTCGGAGCCGTCGGCGGCGCCGAGGCAGGGACACCCGAACCGCCAGGGCCCCCAGACGGTAGCACTGGGCCCGAAGGCGCCGTAGGCCCCGTCGGAGAAGCGAGCGCCCTCATGGCCATGAGGAACGCCTCGATCTCCTCAGGCGTCGCGCCATGCCCAGGGACCGGAGGGTATGAGGCAGGCCGCGCCGGCGACTCTCGCGGAGCCGCGGGGATGGGGTCACCCGAGCCCCCGGCCGCATCGCGCGAGCGTCGGGGGGAGTCGGGGGTACGATGACGACGCCCCGACTTCTTGTGTTTCTTACCTGACGAGGATGACGAGTGGCGTCGACTTCCGGAGCGCCCGGCGCGGCTCCGCGACCGCTCCCTCGAACGCTCTCTCGACCTCCGGCCGGACCGGGACCGCTCCCGGTCCCGACGTGGGGCCGACACCCGGAGCTCCAGCAGCTTGCGGGACCGCTCCCGTCTAGCCTTGTTGGTAAGGGCCCGGCAGTCGACGCAGGATTCCACGTCGTGGTCGGGGCCCAGACACCGGAGGCAGAGGCGGTGATGGTCTGTGACCGACATCGTGCGCTCACAGCCATCGCAATTCTTAAATCCTGGCATCCTATCAGGCACAATAGTAGAAAAAGACAATCGAAAAAACTTGGTCAAAGACCGGAGTACTGCTCTTCAGATCTGCGTCCACTGGCGCGGAAAAAAGAAGAACTGACGTCAGCGCGCGGAGGCGGCGTCTATGTACTCCAGCGACGTCATCACGGCGCACGACGCCGACGACGGACGCGGAGCCGCAGGGGACGCCTGCAGACGACGCCTACCGACGCGCAGGGGTACTGCTACGCAAAAGTTTCCGGATCCAGACTGACGCCTGGGGATATTCTAAGGTAAGGAATCTAACACTAACGTGTTTCTTTCAGATGTTTTTTACAGATATATCATTACCAAAGGTAAGTAACTAGTTCATCTGAAAGAAACACATAGTGATAGATTCCTGACCTTAGAATAGATAACCCAGCAATACCAACCCCAGTGGAGGGTATGCGAACCAAGATCACACTAGAAAGTCCCGGAGAACAAAACTGCTGAAGAAGCCGTCTCTCCGGACTTGACTGTCCAGGCAGTAATGCTTAGTAAACGTGTGCAGTGAGGCCCACGTGGCTGCCTGACAGATGTCTTCAGTGGGACACCATGTCCCAATGCAGTAGGGGCTGCAGTTGCCTTAGTGAAATGAGGACGCAGCCCCCCGGAGGCTCTTTTTTAGCCAAAGAGTAACAGGCTTTGATACAGAAGACGACCCAGTGGGAGTCCTCCTATGCACCGCCCGACCTTTCTTGGTTCCAACGTAGCCAGCAAAGAGTTGGTCATCCACCCGGAACTGCTGTGTGCGGTTGAGATAAAATGAAAGCGCATGTTTTGGGTCCAGACGGTGGAGCCTCTCTTCCTCTCTGGAAGGATGCAGAAGTGGAAAGAAGGTGGGCAAGGTAATAGTCTGCCCATTGAGAAAGGCCGTAACAACTTTTGGCAAAAAGGAAGCACGGGGCCTGAGCACAACTTTGTCCGGATGGACCAACAGAAAAGGAGGCTTACAAGAAAGAGCCTGGAGCTCACTCACTTAGCTAGCGGAGGTGATGGAAACCAGGAAGGCAGTCTTCAAGGTCAAGAGACGAAGAGGACAGTTATGAAGGGGCTCGAAAGGAGCGCACATGAGATAAGTAAGAACCAGATTCAAGTCCCACTGTGGCATCACAAACGGAATAGGAGGGAAAAGGGGTATAATGCTTTGCGAAATCTATTTACAACAGGGGACTTGAAAAGAGAAGGCTGATCAGGCAGAAAGATAATCTTTGATAGTACCTAGAGCAGAGCCCTGCCGGGCTAAAGAAAGAAGGAATAAAAGGACTTCGGAAAAAGGGGCAGAAAGGGGATCCACAGCCTTTGCTGTGCACCATGACACAAATTTGTTCCACCTGCAGGGGTATACCATTTTAGTGGAGGGATGCCTGGCTGCCAGAATGACATCACAAACTTCAGGAGGCAAGCCGAAAGGAATCAACTGCCACCACTCAATCTCCAAGCAAAGATGTGGAGGCTGGACAGGTGTGGGTGGAGGACCGTCCCCTACTGCTGTGACAGAAGATCCTTATGAAGAGGCAGTCTGATCGGAGGATCGATGCTCATACTGAGCAACTCGTGATACCATACTCTTGGGCCCGGTCGCGCCTGCTCTTCTTCAGCACTCTGGGAAGAAGTGGTATAGGCGGAAAGGAGTACAACAAGGATCACAACTCCATTCGCGACAAAAAGCGTCGCCTAGCGAGTGCCGCTTCGTAAATTCCAATGTGCATAACCGATGACATTGCGCGTTCTCTTCTGGTGCGACTAGATCTAACCAAGGATTTCCCCACTGCTGAAAGAGACCTTGCACCACATCCGAGTGCAGACGTCATTCGTGATCCATCATGCACCTGCGACTATGTTCATTTGCCCTGGCATTTAGAGAACCTGCCAGGTGTTGAACCACTAGGAAAATGCCCTGATGTTCCAGCCATGTCCAGAGGTGCAGAACCTCCTGACATAGGGTCCACTACCCCACCCCATCCTGCTTGTTGCAGTAGCATATGGTGGTGGTGTTGTCTGTGAACACCTGCACTACTCTCCCCTTGACAGAGGGAAGGAATGCCTTCAGTGCAAGTCGGAATGCCCGAAGCTCCAGTGGTTGATTTGGAGCTTGGACTCCACCAGAGGCAAGAGGCCTCTGATCTCCGCCTCTCCCATGTGGCCGCCATAGGAGGGACGCATCCGTCACTACTGTAAACTCCGGTTGGAGAAGGGAGAGGGATATGCTGTAGACCCAATGCCAGTCTGTGAGCCACCACTGCAACTGTTGTGCAGTGCCCTCCAATATCTGGATGTGATCAGACAGATTCCCCTGATGCTGCGCCCACTGGAACTTCAGGTCCCACTGCAGAGCCCGCATATGCCATCTGGCAGATTCGATCAGCAGGATGCACGAGGCCATGTGGCCCAGCAGCCTCAGGGTCACTCTCACCGAAATCCGGGACAAGGGCTGAACGATTGGAATCTGAGCCTGAATATCCCGGACTCGCTGTTCGGGAGGATAGACCCAAAACTGCACAGTATCCAGAACCGCTCCGATGAAGAGGAGCTTCTGAGAGGGAATCAGGTGTGACTTCGGCACGCTGATGCAGAACCCTGCAAATGCAGGAGGTTGGTCGTAGTCTGGAGGTGGGAAGCGACTGTCTCGGGCGAGGGGAGGACTGAAACTTCTGATCTGCGCAGATGAGCTGCGACCACCGCCTTCACTTTCATGAACACCCAAGGGGCGCTGGTAATGCCACAAAGGAGCACTGTAAACTGAAAGTGCTCATGGCCTACCGTGAACCATGGGTAATGCCGGTGGGCCCGCAGGACTGGGATGTGGAAGTAAGCATCCTGCAAGTTCAGAGCTACCATCCAGTCTTGTGGATCGAGAGCAGATAAGACCTGAGCCAAAGTGAGCATGTTGAACTTCTCTTTGCGGAGGAAGTGATTGACGTTTCAGAGATCTAAGATAGGACACAAGCCCTTGTCCTGCTTTGGCACCAGAAAGTAGTGGGACTAGCAACCACAACCTACTTCTGGCATCGGAATGCGTTCAATGGCCCCTTGGCCAAGAGAG
This sequence comes from Lissotriton vulgaris, assembly GCF_964263255.1. Lineage (NCBI taxonomy): Eukaryota > Metazoa > Chordata > Amphibia > Caudata > Salamandridae > Lissotriton > Lissotriton vulgaris. Next base: position 35,840,321 of record NC_141687.1, on the reverse strand, counting down.
CCACAACTTCCTGCTGAAGAAGCACCAAGTGATCCACAGACATGCAGTGGTACTGAGGTGGCATGGCTGGAGGGGTAGTCTCTAAGGGGAGGGAGTAGCCCCTTCAGACTATCTCTAAAACCCACCTGTCCGATGTGATGGTGTGCCAGTGGGGGAGGTGATGGTGAGTCCTGCCGCCCACTGGTGTTTGATGGGCCTGAAAGCTTGGACTAGGAAGGTTTGGAGGCAGTGGTGGCCGGGGAGGAGGTGGACTGCGCGTCCGCTGGCCCCTTGGTCCACCATGGCGGAACCCGTGGCCGCGCTGGGATGGTTGCTGCACAGGCTTGTGGCTCTGTAGTGAACGCTGCTGGCGCACCTTCCGGTGCCATGAAAGGAGCGAAAAGCAGCAGGCGGAGGAGGGCAGACTGCAGAGAGTCCCAAGACTTGGCCGTAGCCTGTGAGTCCTTAACCCGCTCCAACACGCTGTCTACTTTGTCGCCGAAGAAGCGACGGCCATCAAAAGGCATGTCCATAATTGTGTTTTGGACAGCCCCGAGAGTCCAGTTGACCTCAATCAGGCGTGGCGTCAGAACGCCACCGTCATTGCAATCGATCTCCCAAGTGAGTCGGCGGTGTCTTGGCCACAACTAATCATGAACTTAGCTGTGTCTCTCCCCTTTGCAACATCCTGAGAGAGAGCTGTCCGGGCCTCCTCCGGACACTGAGGCAGCACTTGAGCCACCGTATCCCACAGAGAGTGGGAATAACGGCCCAAGAGGCATGTGGTGTTAACAGATCGCAGCGCAGAACTGGCGGAAGAAAAAATCTTCTTTCTGAACTGATCCAGTTTCTTGGGTTCCCTATCTGGTGGTGCGGAAGGGATGGCAGTCGGGGAAGCAGAGGCTTGGACAACCAAGCTCTCAGGTATAGGGTGTTGGAGAGGAAAATGGGGTCACCTGGAGCCAGGTGATGTCATCGGGCCACGTTCCTATCCACAGGAACCCCTGTGGTGGGCCTGGACCAAGTGCCTAAAAGAACATCAGAAAGTGCTTTGTTGAAGGGAAGCAGCGGCTCCACAGAAGTAGCTGCTGGCTGAAGCACTTCTGTCAGGAGGTTAGTACTGACGGCCACAGTAGAGAGCACAAGGTCGACCTCTGGCCGACCTTCGCAGCACCGCAGCATAACTAGCACCCTTCTCTGTAGCCACGGTAGGAGGAGAGAGCATGCCAAGGTCTGGTGAGGTATCAAGACCACTGGCTTCCCCCAACTCCTCTGCCCAGTCCTGTTCAGACTCGCAATCAGCTGCGAGAGGGTCCTCAGCCGCCTCCCGGTCTTCCCCTTCCTCCTTAGACTGGTGGACAGTCCTAAAATAAGGAGCAGGGACATGGGGATACAAATCCCCGAGCAGCGTCGAAAATGGCATTGATCGACACCGGGCCGACGACGAATCCACTTCAGGGCTAAAATCCAGGGCAGCATCGTCCCGTGGAGTGGGAGACATTCGGAAGTGGTGCCAGTGGGGTCAACGTCGGTGGACGTGTTATAAGGTCAACTGTGTCGACCAGGATCCAGGTCTGGATCCAGGGATATCCTGCGGTGCCAAAGTCCAGAGCCGACAGCGACGCAGTGGCCGGAGCCACCGGCGGTGAAAGGGGAGGACCCCCAGTCAGGACCACGGGGCCCAAAGGCATACCAGCGGGACCGAGGGCCCAAAGAGGCGAGCCATTGCCGACAGGAATTCCTGTATTTGAGCCGGAGCTGATGACGAACCAGGGAAGGGAGGGAAGGCAGGCGGCAACTGCATAGGCTCTGCTGGGGCCGCAGTGGGCGCACCACCTGCACCCTCAGCCGCGTCGCGCAACAGGTGAGGGGAAGTCAGAGAACAATGACCTCTCTTGGACTTCTTGTGCTTCGCCTTACCTGACCCCAAGCGCGAAGACTTTGATCCCAAAGATAGATGGTGATGACTCCGCACACGGTCCCTGGACCTCCAACGGGACCGGGACCTCGAACGGCACAGAGCCGACTGCCAGGCTTCCAGCAACTTTTGGGACTGCTCCCGCAAAGTCTTTGGCGCCATGGCCCGGCAGTCGGGGCACGACTTGGGGTAGTGGTCGTGCCCCAGGCAGAAAAGACACACTCGGTGCGGGTCCGTCACCGACATCAAACGATGACAGTCCTCGCAGGACTTAAAACCGGGCATCCTAACTGCACCGGTAGTCGAAGACTCAATGAAAAAATGGAGACAAAATGCCTCAAAAAGTTAGTGAATAATTGGCTGGGGGTTCCTGCTCTTCCCGGATCTACGCTTCCTGACACGTAAAAAGAAAGAACTGACGTTAGTGCACGTGGGCGGCGTCTAAGTAGTTCCTGCCACATCATCTCGGTGACCACTATGCCAACGACGGACGTGGAGCCGCACAACGCCACCTACCGACGCATAGGGGTACTGCTGACGAAAAATTTCCGAATCCAGTCTGACGCCTGGGGTAATTCTAAGGTAAGGAATCCATCACTGTGTGTTTCTTTCAGATCTATATTTTACATCACGTTTCATTTTTAAATTAATTCACCTTTATTTTTTTTATGTATATGTTAATTATTGCTAAAATATTTCCATAAATGTATTTTAAATGTGTTTAACAATTGTTTTTATATTCGTAAAAGTACATATGGATTAGTTACTTACCTGTAATCCTAGTTCTCTTCCAGGGGTATCCTCATCAAAGTCATAAGCATTAGAATATTCCCGCCCGTGCGCTGGACCCCGGAAACACTATATTATATGTGCCCCACATATATATATTCATATATATATATATATAAACATATCTGCGCAAACTCCAAAGACAGCCACTACTGGTTCTTGTGAGAATCAGAACCCTCCAGGCAATAACATATATATATATATATAAAACATGCAATAGCAGCCAAATAATATCAGAGCTGAAATATGCTGTGAAGAATTTCCACCATACATGAATAATATGCATTAGAAACACGAGAAACAACACCAAAGATTGTTTAGAAACTGTTTTAATGCTCAGATAGCAGTAGAAATTCTCATAACTCACTGAAAGCATAGAAGCTCCCAGGCTGCATTGCAAACACACAGTCTAAAAAGACTGAAAAGCTAACCTGTAGCTGCATAGTAATAAACCGACACCGTGCCTTTAAGGCACCCATGACCCCCAGTATCCCATCATGCCTCAGGGGTGACAGTTAGGTCAGTTGTTCTTTTCGGAGACTGAAAAAAAAAACAATAACAAATAGGTTAACAATATCTCCTTATTAATGAATGTACTTTGCCCGGGGAGGCGGGAGGGTTGCTTCTGACTTTGATGAGGATACCCCTGGAAGAGAACTAGGATTACAGGTAAGTAACTAATCCTTCTCTTCCAGGGGATCCTCATCAATAGTCATAAGCATTAGAATAGAATAGCGAACCTCACCTCATCTCCCTGCGGGCAAAGGAGTAACAATATAGTAATAACCATACTAAGCCTAGTAACCACTACGCTCATACAGGCGACAGGCTACTCAAATAGATTCCTCAAAGAGGCTAGTCCTACTTGACTATCGGCCCTGGAATCAGATTCTAGACAGTAATGCCTTGTAAAGGTATGAACTGATTTCCAAGTTGCAGTCTTGCATATTTCTGATATGGGAACGTCGTGCAAGAAGGCCACTGTGACCGCTTTCCCTGGTAGAATGCGCTTTGGGCGACCCCAATAAAGGCTTGCCTGCAAGCTGGTAGTCCAATTTAATGCAGGAGACAATCCATCTAGAGATGGACCTCTTGACCACTGGAAAGCCCCTTCTCATTGAACCATAGTTCACGAACAGCTGATCCGCCTTCCTGATTCCCTTGTTTTTTTCCAAACAGAACTTGAGCACTCTCTTTGAATCCAAGGAGTGCAATGACCGCTCTGCTGGGGTCGCTGGATTTGGAAAAAAAGAAGGGAGAGAGATGGACTGATTTATATGAAAATCAGAAACCACCTTAGGCAAGAAGGATGGGTGAGCCCTCAGGACCACCCTATTGTGATGGAAAACAGTATATGGTTCCTTCGCACAGAGCGCTTGTATCTCGCTTACTCTGCGCGCTGATGTGATTGCTACTAAAAAGGCTGCTTTCCAAGATAGATGTTGCAAAGAGGCCTTGTAGATAGGTTCGAAAGGAGGTGACATTAACCTGGATAGAACCAGGTTCAATTCCCAAGGAGGAGAAGGATTTCGCACAGGGGAATAGACTTTCTCCAACCCCTGAGGAAGTCCTTAACCACCGGAACCTGAAAGAAAGAAATCTGATTAGGCGATTTCCTGTACGATACTATAGCTGACAGATGCACTCGAATGGAAGCATATTTCAATCCAGAAGTTGCCAAAGAAAGGAGGTATGGCAGAATTACCTCCTCCTGCCCTTCAGTTGGATCCAGGTGATGATCTCTACACCATATATAAAACCTTTTCCACTTGAACGCATAGGACGCTCTCGTGGAAGACCTCTTAGCCTCCTTTAAAATGTGCATGCATTCGGGAGGCAAGTTCAGATGTCCATATTGCAGGACCTCAGGTGCCAAGCTGTTAGGTTCAGTGATGGGAGGTTGGGATGAAGTATCCTCCTGTTCATCTTGCTCAATAGGACCGGCCTGCAAGGAAGTCGTCTGTGTGGACACACAGACAGATGCAGAAGGTCCGGGTACCACCACTGACGTGGCCAATCCGGAGCTATCAAGATCATCTCCATGTCCGACCTGAGGAGCTTGGACACTACCTTCGGAATCAGAGCCAGGGGAGGAAACGAGTAAGCAAATGTTCCCGACCAATCCATCAGGAGAGAATTCCCCTGTGTCCCTGGCCGGTGGAACCTGGAGGCGAAGGCGTTGCATTTGGCCGTTTTCGTCGTCTGCAAACAAGTCTATGGCCGGACGACCCCAGCAACGAAAAAGCTCTTCTACTACTTTGTCGTTTAGCACCCAGTCTGGCTGATCTTCGAAGTGCCTGCTGAGTGCGTCTGTTTTGACGTTCAATTTGCCTGGAAGGTGCACCGCCACTACTGTGAGGCCTCGAGAGAGAAGCCAGTGCCAGATGGTTTGGGCCTCTCAGGAGAGCGGGCGAGATCGCGTGCCTCCTTGTTTGTTCAGATAGAACACGGTGGTCGTATTGTCCATCTGAACTAGGACTGCGTTGGACTCGATTGCTGGAAAAAAAGCTTTGAGAGCTAGAAACACCGCTCTGAGCTCCAGCAAGTTGATGTGGTATGTCTGCTCCTGCGCAGACCACTGACCCTAAATCTGAAGCGGACCCATGTGCGCTCCCCAGCCTTGCAGAGAGGCATCCGTCACTATAGACTGGGAAGGAAGAGGTTGGTGAAAAGGTACTCCCACCAGCACATTCCTCGTCCGAGTCCACCATTTGATGGCATCCTTCGTACTTGAGAAAGAGTGATACGATCTTCCCAATGCCCTGTCGCTTGGTCCCACTGGTCTTCGAGGGCCTGTTGCAGAGGTCGCATTCTCAGCCTGGCATTTGGGATGAGAAAAATGCAGGACGCCATGGAACCCAGCAGGGATGCTACTTGTCGGGCTGTTGGAAACCGAGACTAGAGCAGAATCCCACATTTCTGTGTCATGGAAAAAAGTCTCTCCTCTGAAGGAAACGCTTTTCCCAATTTTGTGTCCAGAACGGAGCCTAGATAGTGGATGGACTGTGTTGGCCGCTGGACTGACTTCTCCAGATTTACATGGAGACCGAGCCTGTGCAACTGGTGCAGGCAAAGTTGCAGATCGTTTGCTACCCGTACCGGAGATGGACCCTTTAGGAGCCAGTCGTCCAGGTACGGATAGATGAAGAGTCCCTTCTTGTGAAGAAAAGCCGCCACCACTGCCATGCATTTGGTGAAGACTCGTGGTGCGGACTTGAGTCTGAAGGGTAGCACCTTGTACTGGTAGTGTTTGTTTCCTACGACAAACCTCAAGTACTTGCGATGCCGCAGTGCAATTGGGATGTGAAAGTATGCATCTTGCAGATCCACCAAACACATCCAATCTCCGGTTTGAAGATGTGGGCATATTTGGTGAAGAGCTAACATGCGGAACATTTCTTTTACGATGACTTTGTTTAGGAGACAAAGATCGAGTATGGGCCTGAATTTGTGAAGTGGTGTGGCTCACTGGTTAAAGGCGGCAGACCCGGAAGCAGAGGAAGGCCCGGGACCAGGGTACAATTCCCGACGCGGCAGGGTTGTGGACCAGGGTCAGCGGACTCGATAATTCTCGCCTCGGTGCCTACTCTAACCAGGGATCACACTCGGCAACTCTGGGCATTAGCTTGCCTCATCTCCACAACGGCCCCCCACATACGCCGGGGATGCCTGGTTTCACCTTGGAGATACCCAGTAGGGACCATCTCACAGGGAAAGCCAGGACGGGTTCCCCAGCGGTCTACAGCACGGTAGCATGTGGGGTGATTCAGGCACTTTTCAAGACATCATTACATTAAAACATTAAACATTTGTCCTCCTGATCTCTTTTGGGGACAAGAAAGTATCTGGAGAAAAACTCCCTTTCCACTTTGAGAGGGGGAACTTCCTCTATAGCTCTTTTTTGTAGCAGGACTTTCACCTCTCTCCTGAGCAAGCTTAGCTGGTGAGGACAAGATCTCTTTGGAGGAATGCTCCTTGGAAGCGCACGGAAACGTAGCATGTATCCATTGCGCAGTATATTCAGCACCCATCGATCTTTTGTGATGCTGACCCACTCTGCCAGGTGTTGTGGAACACTTCCTCCCACTGGAGTGGGCAACGGCGCCAGAGGAAGCCACTGCTCAGGCCTTTCCTCCTCTCGTTGTGGTAGAGGACTGCTTTTGACCTCCTCTACCTCTGTTGGATTTTCCTCGAAACTGGGATTTCCCCTGGTTCTTATTTTGGGACCACTGAGGGATTTGAACCCTCTGTTGAGCACCTCTTCCCTTGCTGGTCTTGAAACAACGTTTGAACTCTTTTTCTTTTCCAGACCCACCGCCTTTACTGTATCCAGCTCTGTCTTCATACAAGTCATCTCTTCGTCAGCATGTTGTCCGAAGAGAGATGACCACGAAAAAGGGAGTTTCAGGATGCGGTGTTGAGCATTTGGCTTCAAACCTGTGAGACGCAACCAAGCTGACCTCCTGGCACAAACCCCATGTGAGTAGGAGTGTGCCGCGAGAACTGCACCGTCCACTGCAGTGCTTATCAACTGGTTCGCCACCAGACATCCTTCTGTCATAGTTTCTTCGAAGTCCTTCTGGTCTTCTTTTGGAAGCTTTGACTTAAACCTTTCCATTGAGTCCCATAAGGCTCTATCGTATCTGCCCAAGAGTGCAACCGCACTCGAGACTTTCAGTGTGCAGGCAGCTGAATTGCACACCTTGCGACTCCACGAGTCTTGTGACTTGCTGTCCTTATCTGGTGGTGCTGAAGAGGAAGCAGCAACTGCATGCGTCTTCCTTGCAGCTGCCACTATCACAGATTCCGCTGGAGGGTCAGATTGTACAAAAACTGGGTCAGATGAAGATGGTTTGTACTTCTTCTGTATGCGGGCCGGCACCACTCTGATGGTTGCTGGAGTAAGGAAAACGTCCTTGACCGGATCCATTATCCCCAGGACCAAAGGCAGCAGCGGACGAGAGACAGATTTTTTTGTGCAAAGTTTCAAAAATTACTGTCGTAGCCACCTGGGGGACAGACATCTCAATGCTCAGTTTCTGAGCTCCCATTTGTGGGCCATCTAGGTAAGTGCCCATGTCATCCATTGGAGAGGATCTAGAAACAGGACTATCCATTATCGTAGGAGAGTAATCCCTCTTGGAAGACCTGGTAGAAGAGGTAGATGAAGTAGATGGAGTTGTTCGACATCTACGGTGCGCACCGTGCCTCCTCTCCCGTGATCTCCTTGGGTGCTCCTCCCTTCTAGGAGAGCGAGATCTGACCGGATCTTTTCTTCTGGGTGAACAAAATCTGACCGGATCCTCTCTTCTGGGAGAACAAGATCTAACTGGATCTTCCCTTCTGGGAGAGCGGGATCTGGTTGGTCGTCTCACAGGCGATCTGCTTGCTTGGAGCCTGGGGGGACTGCGTCTGTCCACTTCCTCCACCAGCCTCTGGAGAGGAGATCTGTGCAGAGGACTGACATACTCTTGCATACGTCTGGCAGCCCCTGACTCTCGCCAATGATCCAAAGACTTGTACCATCTAGGTGACAGTCTGACCTCCGCAGCCGAAGGATCTGGCTGCCGTACAGGCGATCTGTGGAAAGGACTTCTGGATCTTGAGGATGTTGTCGAAGAGCCAGAAGACTGTGACATGGAATGGCGAGAAGCTGACTCCGTCACCATGATTACAGAGTTTCTCGACGACGATCGAGCTCTTTCTGAATGCCTCGACGTCGAGCGTTCCGGCGTCGGATGTCTTTCTCTCGACGCCGAATGCCTCTGGGGAGTCGGCGGATCCATCAATCTCGACGTCGAATGCTTCAACGGCGATCAATGCGAGGATCTACGATCTCTCGACGCCGAACGGCGATGAGCAGCCGTCGGCGGGGCCTCTCTCGATGCCGAACGGCGATGACCAGCCGTCGACCGAGTCCTCTCTCTCAACGTCGAATGTCTGTGCGACGACGGCGGAGGGGTATTGGTCACCCTCGATGCCGAGCGTCGACGAGACGGCGACAGAGAATGCATCCTCGACGCTGAACGATGTTTTGTTGTCGATGGCGGAGGGGTCTTGTTCCTCGACGCCGAAAGTCGTTTCTTAGACGACGGCGGAGGGGTCACAGTTCTCGACGCCGGTCGTCGCCTGAATGACGACGCCGGAGGAACGACCTCCCTCGACGCCGATCGTTGCTGGGTTGACGACGGCAGAGGGGTCCTGGATCTCGACGCCGACCGTCGCCTGGTTGACGGTGGCGGAGTCACATTCCTCGACGCCGAACGTCGCCCGGTTGACGATGGCCTTCTTCTACGCCGTTCGACGCCTGGTTGACGACGGCGGAGGGGATTTCGACGACGGAACTGGATTCTTCAACGTCGTCGATGTACCTGGTCTTCTCTTCGATGGCGAGCCCGCCGTTGACTGTAGTTTTGAAGATAGATGACCCACTGGTGGTTCTTTTCTCAGCGCCGAGCTCGACGCTGAAGCTGAAGGGTGTGAAGACTTCTCTTTTGAAGATGTTTTAGCCTTCTTGGAGCCCTTCTTCACCGGAGACCTTCCTCTTGATGACCTGTGAGCCAGGCCATAAATGCAAATCCTCTCCCTGTCTTTGAGAGTTCTTCCTGACAGGTGCTCACATCAAGGACAGGTACCTGGATCATGTTCCTCAGGCAGACACAGGATACAGACGTGGTGGTTGTCTGATTTTGCCTTCTTGTTGCCAAAAGAAGGACATTTGTCAAAAAGTGAAGGCATTCTCAGTTGAAAATATTCACTAAACTGACTGAAAAAGACAGTTTCTTACTTGACTAGATGTTAAATGTCAGAGTAAGTAAAAAAGTTGTTAAAAGTGAAGTAATTTTCTGTCAGAAAACAGAAATTAGTGGAGCTGTGTAACCAGGATCCTTCCTGAAGGAGCCGGAAAGAACAACTGACCTAACTGTCACCCCTGAGGCATGATGGGATACTGGGGGTCATGGGTGCCTTAAAGGCACGGTGTCAGTTTATTGCTATGCAGCTACAGGTTAGCTTTTGACGGTGGCGGAGTCACATTCCTCGACGCCGAACGTCGCCCGGTTGACGATGGCGGAGGAGTGACCTCCTTCTACGCCGTTCGACGCCTGGTTGATGCGGCGGAGGGGATTTCGACGACGGAACTGAATTCTTCGACGGCGTCGACATACCTGGTCTTCTCTTCGACGGCGAGCCCGCCGTCGACGATAGTTTTGAAGATAGATGACCCACCAGTGGTTCTTTTCTCAGCGCCGAGCCCGGCGCTGAAGCTGAAGGGTGTGAAGACTTCTCTTTTGAAGATGTTTTAGCCTTCTTGGAGCCCTTCTTCACCGGAGCCCTTCCTCTGGATGACCTCTGAGCCAGGCCATAAATGCGAATCCTCTCCCTGTCTTTGAGAGTTCTTCCTGACAGGTGCTCACAATGAGGACAGGTACCTGGATCATGTTAAATGTCAAAGTAAGTAAAAAAGTTGTTAAAAGTGAAGTAATTTTCTGTCAGAAAACAGAAATTAGTGGAGCTGTGTAACCAGGATCCTTCCTGAAGGAGCCGGAAAGAACAACTGACCTAACTGTCACCCCTGAGGCATGATGGGATACTGGGGGTCATGGGTGCCTTAAAGGCACGGTGTCAGTTTATTGCTATGCAGCTACAGGTTAGCTTTTCAGTCTTTTTAGACTGTGTGTTTGCAATGCAGCCTGGGAGCTTTCGATGCTTTCAGTGAGTTATGAGAATTTCTACTACTATCTGAGCATTAAAACAGTTTCTAAACAATCTTTGGTGTTGCTTCTCATGTTTCTAATGCATATTATTCATGTATGGTGGAAATTCTTCACAGCATATTCCAGCTCTGATATTATTTGGCTGCTATCGCATGCTTTTATATATATGTTTATATCCCAAGAGCCGCTCAGGAAGATCAGACGCAGCGTGATGTCTCCAGCATGCAACGATAAGCAGACACGAGCCCAAATTGAGTGCAAAAAGTAGCGTTTATTCTTCTTAGTCGGCCATTATGCGTTTCACCACCGGAGTGGCTTGATCACATGACAACGTACAAGCATTGAATGGACCATTAAAACAGCTAGCACCCTATGCACGTGACTGTGATAGTGATAGACATAGAAAAAAGTGAAATGCAACTTTATATATATATATGAGTATATATATGTGGGGCACATATAATATAGTGTTTCCGGGGTCCCGCGCATGGGCGGGAATGTTCTAATGCTTATGACTATTGATGAGGATCCCCTGGAAGAGAAACACATATCTCTCTCGATATATACTATTATACTATTTACATTACTTACTAAAACAATTTGATTTTAAATAAATTATATTTTACTTCAAATTTGAAATAAATTACATAGAAGGCTACATATATATATATATATACAAATATATATATATATATATATATATATATATATATATATATATATATATATATATATATATATATATATATATATATATATATATATATATATATATATATATATATATTTGAGGGGTTTTTTTCACTAAAAAACCATAGGTTTCAGGGACGTTATAGTTAGTTGGACATTTGACTCATATAATACCAGAGAAATTCTCCCGTTATAGTTAGTTGAGCTAACTATAACTCGTGCGCCCGCAATGCACTGCTGATGATGTCACATATTACATCACTCATGACATGGTCAGTGACATCACTGATGACATCACTGATGGCATCTCAAATGACATCACTGATGACATCATCCAGTGAATGTGTGTTTCTGTAAAGTTTAAATATTTTTCATATATATCTATGCCAAGGTGTATTGAAGAATGAGTGGATTAACAAGTGCCTGAGGGGATTATTTAGTAGGTGCGTGACTGACTGTATAAGTGAGTCATTGGACGTGTCTTACTGAATGCATGGGTTATTGACTAAACTGTGTGAAAGTATGTATTGGTCTCTCAGTTGGTGTGTAAGCAACTTCATGGGTTGGTGAGCAGCTACATGAGTGTCAATATGGGTTATTGATTTGTGTCTGTGTATCTGTATGGGTGCCTGAGTGTCTGTGTGGGTGGGGGGGGTGACTGTGCATAGATGTCTGAGTGGGTGCTTCACTGGTTGTATGGATTCAAAAGTGCATCTGGGAAGGGCTGTATGGGTGAGTTAGTGTGTGTATGGGTGTGTTGGTGAGTGAATGAATGTCTCAGTGGTATATGTGTGACTAACTACATATGTTTTAAGGCAGTATATGTAAAGGTTGGAGTAGATAAATGACTATACATGAGAGTAAGTTATTTGAAGAGTGGGTGTATAAATGAGTGTCTGCTTGTATCAGTGATTGTATAAGACAGTAAGTATGTGCTAGTATCTGCATAAATAAGTGATGTGGTGTGTGTATAAATAACGGAGTTGGTGTGTATACCTGTATACATTAGTAAATGGGTATGTGATTGATTCTTTGCATGACTGACTAGGTGTGTGAGTAACTCTATGGATGAGTGGCGGAGTGTGACTGTATGTATAGGTGTATGAGTGCATATTATAGTACTGTATTGATGAGTACCTGCATGTGTAAGTGACTGGATGTGTGTGTAGATGTAGGAAATAGTCTGTGGAATGTAGTATCTGGCATGGTTGTGTGTATGATTTCAAAAATAGTAGTCTGTATTTTATAGTGGGTGTATCAAAGTTTATATTAGGGCATCAGTATGTGCATCAGATTATCATGTGGATGATATCATCAGTGATGTCATTTGAGATGTCATCAGTGATGTCACTGGCCATGTCATAAGTGATGTAATATGTGACATCATCAGCAGTGCATTGCATGCACACAAGTTATAGTTGTCTCAACTAACTATAACGGGCGAATTTCTCTGGATTTATATGAGTCAAATGTCCAACTAACTATAACGTACTTGAAACCTATGTTTTTTTAGTGAATTTCAAAGGTCTTTTAAATGCTAATTCTGAACTATAACGTCTGCAAAACCTATGTTTTTTTCAGTGAATTTCGAAGGTTTTTTCAATGTTAATTTCATATTTTAATACTTATAAAGCCTATATTTTTTCTATTTTTTTGTGTAATATTTTGGAACTCTATTAGTCTTTTTTTAACTTTAAAAATTATGTAATATTTTATATCTTCGACCCAAAATATGTACATCTTTTTTTTTTTTTAGAAAACTTTATCCCCGTACAGGTAGTGTCCCAAGCTCCATCAGCACAGGAATCCTATCTGCCATATTGCTAAACTCATAAATGATGCGCATTTCGTATCCGACGTTTTCGCGGCACCACGTCCCGCGTAACATCATATACATACGAGGTCGCGCCAGCTGCTACTTTGGTATGCGACGGATAAGCAGTACTAAGCCGCGCATTTCGTCATGTACGTATGGGGTCACGCCCACTGCGCATTGCGTATGCGACGAGTGCACACTGTCAGGCCCTGTGTTACATCAACTGCAACATGGACACACACATAAGTACACTCCCTGGCCAGGCAGGAACTGAACAATGCGAGGTCCCCGGAATAATTATTCACACCCCTACACTGGCCTGGCGTAGGCAAGCCCAGCCCACTTTGGGTACATATAAATAGGATAACGACGACGCCACATGTCCCAGTTCTTCCACACTGCCTCAGGTGACATGGCCACATCCACCTTGCATATCACAGTGCGCAATTAAAAAAAGGGATCCATGAGGTGTACATCATCCTCGCAATCAAAACTCGATTTGATTTGTGAACCCTGCTGGCCGTCGTGTTTGGACACTGTGAGAAAGAGTCCGCACTTACCCGAAACATGCAGACGCGGCCATGGGAACTTCAACGCCCATGCTCATCTCCTGTGTTTTCACAGGAGGATCCTCGTCATCAGTTTGCCCAGGAAGTCCAACCCCCATACTCCGGAAGGGAGAAGGGCAAGCCAATAATAAGTGCGCTGGGGCAGGACGGAGAGGCGAGCGCAGACGCTGAAGGAGGAGAAGGACGAGGTTGCACAACGGAGCAGAAAGGAGAAGACGCGGGACCCGGTAGGGAAGACGCGGGACCCGGTAGAGAAGACGCGGGACCCGGTGGAGAAGACGCGGGATCCGACTTTGAGAATTCCGAGAATCCAGACGATGGAGAGGAAAGCTGGTCGGAGGACTGGTGGTGTCCGGAGGAGGCTGGAAGGTGGCCGTAACTCAGAGGAGAGTTACGGTGGGGTCGGTGAGTGTAACCGGCTCGGGGACAGAGGGAGGGGGCGGAATAGATATAACGGGAGGGTAGAGTACAATGGGGAGTTACGTGAACTTGTGTATATACCGTGTAATGCACTCAGGCAGAGTACTTGGAGATACACGGACAAACACACAGGGTTCTCTTCCTTAGGCACTTAAGCTCAAGCTCACTGTTCCCACTTTTCTCTTCCCTAGGCACTTAAATTCACTATCCCCACATTCCTGTGTCAAGATAGGAAAATTCAGTACCATCCTGTAACCGTGATAAACCCTGCAAAGTCACAACGGTGTGGTGAAGGGAAAAGAAACCCCATATGTTTAAAAGAGCTCCATTCTGACAATACCCCTATATTGTTTGTTTCTATTCTTCTATGAGCCTCCGGAAAAACCATCCCAGTCCAGAAGAACCAGAGGGCAGGAAAACATCTTTGCAAACCTTAAGTTCATCTGGCTCATCCCAGGAATCGTCAGAGGAAGAAGAAATCCAAACCTCCCAACCCTTTTCACTTCCCCATACTATCAATAAACCCATTTCAAAACCTTTATTGCAGCCTCCACGCCTGTTTATCAAACCCGCACTCCCACAAGTGGTGTCAGAAGTAGGATTGAAAGGCAAAATGGAGGCTGCCCTTGCGAGAATGGCCGAGAATCAGGAACACCTTAGCAAAGTCATGGAACGTTTCCTGACCGTTGTTGAGGAAGACCGAGGCAAGTTGCAACAGGCTATAGCCGGACAGGGACAAACTCACGAAGCCGCCATGGGCAAACTTACGGAAGCCCTGGGTCAACAATGGGGACCTACTACCCTACCCTTGGTGGTATTACAACGTTATGTGGTCGGAGAAGACCCAGACTTTTTCTTTAGAAACTTTGAGCGAATGGCTAATGCAGCCTCATGGCCCGCCGAAAAATGGGGACAATATTTATGTCCTTTATTGTCTGGCGATTTACAAGCAGTTTACCAGGCAGCTACCCTACAAGGGGCTGTTCCTTATGCGGACATAAAAAAATGTATCCTGGAAAGATTAGGAGTAGATGATGAGATTTATAGATTGAAATTAAGACAAATGAAGGAAGGCCCCCAAGAAACCCGTCGCGCCTTATATTTCAGAGTAAAAGACATGGCAGATCGTTGGTTAAAACCAGCTATCACTGACAAGGATGGGATCATGGCGAAAATTTATTTAGAACAGTACTTAACGTCCCTACATCCGCCTATACAACAGTGGGTTAGACAACAAGCCAACCTTACCCTGGAAACAGCCGTGGAGATAGCCAGTGCTTATAATAGAGCGCAGGACTTTCAAAAAGGCAGGGAAGAAGTCACGGGGAAAACTGGTGGACATTTTCAAAATCGGCCTCCA
Source organism: Lissotriton vulgaris (assembly GCF_964263255.1). Lineage (NCBI taxonomy): Eukaryota > Metazoa > Chordata > Amphibia > Caudata > Salamandridae > Lissotriton > Lissotriton vulgaris. The sequence goes on along the minus strand of NC_141687.1, from coordinate 35,825,065 downwards.
CGACCCCCAGTTGCTAAAAAACCAGAACCTCTTGAGCTTGTTCCCAGTACCCCTTTGCCCAGCAGCACGTTTGTACCACCCCCTATAACAGGACCCCAATGTTTTCAGTGTGGGGGAATGGGGCACATAGCAAGGTTTTGTCCCCAAAAAGAAGAACCTATGGAGATAGGTATGGTTCGTAATTACTTCTGTTCACCCCAAGAAGACAAAAGACTGCCCCCATATAAGTGCACCGTTTCCATGAATGGACAACCTGTTACTGCACTAGCGGATACCGGATGCTTACACAGCGTAGTTAGACCCCAAGATCTTGGTAATAACATTGGTCCTATAGAAGCAATGGTGGCCATCAAATGTGTACATGTCAATATCAAACCATATCCAACTGCTCGGGTACTGGTACAGCACCCCAAAGACTCGGGGACCTCCTTAACGGTGGGGCTAATACCTCGGTTACCCGAACAAGCCATCCTAGGAAATTAATATGCTTAATTACCTCAGCTATTACAGGAGACTACTCTATCTGCGGAAGACTGGCTAACCTCCGCACCCTTCTATACAGAGTCTGAAAAAGAATGGCCGGCACCAAAAATTCGGAAAAGTCGCAGTCAGAGGAGGGCCGAAAAGGGTAGAGAGCCTCTGGTGGTGCCTGTAATTCCTGTGGAGAATCCCTGGGAATCAGATCGAAATTTCCATGCTGCCCAGCGGGAAGATCCTGTTCTTCAGGAAGCATGGAACAAGGCCTTTGATGAAGAAGATCCACTACATGTAGGTCCATATTTTTTTTTTAAAAACGGCCTATAATATAGAAAGAGCAACCCAGGTCAGAACGCCCAGTTGTTAGTTCCAAATCCATTCCGAGAGAAAGTATTGTATCTCGCTCATAGCCATCTTTTGGGGGGACATTTTGGGACAGACAAAACAGAAAAAACTATTCTGGAGAATTTCTATTGGCCAGGAATATATCAACAGGTCAAAAGATATTGCAGGGAATGTCCGGTTTGTCAGAAATATAGCCGCTATCAATCCCCAAGGGCACCATTACTACCCCTTCCCATCATAGATGAACCTTTCTCACGGGTTGGCATGGATATTATTGGACCCTTATTGCCATCCAGAAGTGGATGTAGATATGTACTAGTTCTGGTGGACTATGCTACTCGGTTCCCAGAAGCCATACCCCTACGCAGACCCGACACAACCAATATTGCAAAGGCTATGGTTAATATTTTTTCCAGGGTGGGTTTCCCAAAAGAAATTCTAACCGACCAGGGAACTCCCTTCATTTCCAAAATGATGAAAGACATCTGTACTCAATTAGGAGTGAAGCAAATACGAACCTCAGCCTATCACCCTCAAACAGATGGGCTGGTTGAAAGATACAATGCCACCATTAAGACCACGTTAAAGAAATTGTTGGATCTGGAAGCCCGTAAGTGGGAGGACATCCTTCCCTTGGCACTTTTTGCCATCAGATGCAAAGAATAGAAGAGTACAGGGTATTCCCCTTTTGAATTTCTATATGGACAGAGGCCTCGTACCTTACTAGATATGGCCAAGGAACAGTGGGAAACGGAACAAAATGATACCAGACCACTACCCGAATATGTTTCAAACCTAAAAACTCATTTAAAACAAATTCGTAGTATTGTTAAGAATAACTTGGAGAATGCACAGGTTGCCCAAAAGAAACATTATGGAAAAGGGTCTAAACATAGGTCCTTTCAGGTAGGCGACCTCGTGTTGCTTATGATGGCGACTTCAGACCATAAGTTATTGGGTCAATGGCAAGGTCCCTACAAAGTCATTCAACAGGTAACCCCTATGACCTATAGGATAGAGACAGATTCACAGAAGAAGATATCACAAATATATCATGTGAATTTACTAAAGAAATGGGAGGGACCTGTCCCTGTGTCAGTAAATAGCGCAGAACTCCAAATACCCCTATTTCAACAGTATTTTGATCCAGAATTGCCTGAGACATTATCACATGATCTGACAAAGGTTCTACAACCATTGTCAACGTTTTTTTCCACTTCCCCTGGAAAGACCAATCTCATTGAACATGCTATCAGAACTCTTCCAGGGAAACGGGTGAGATTGAGACCATACCGTATACCAGAGTCTCGCCGACAGGTTATACGAGAAGAGGTAGAGAAGATGTTGCAGTTGGATGTCATAGAACCCTCTAAAAGCGAATGGAATTCGCCTATACTGTTAGTTCCAAAACCCGATGGGTCGGTGAGATTTTGTATTGACTTTAGGGAAGTAAACAAAATCTCTGAGTTTGATACCTATCCTCTTCCAAGAGTGGATGAAATGGTGGAAAGGATAGGAAAAGCGAAGTATATTAGCACATTAGACTTGTGTAAAGGATACTGGCAAATTCCTTTAAAGACAGAAGACAGAGAAAAGACTGCTTTCTCAACCCCAGATGGGTTATACCATTTCAAAATGCTAAGCTTCGGCTTACATGGAGCTCCAGCGAGCCATGAATATGATACTCAAGCCCCATGAGGCCTATGCTGGTGCCTACATAGACGATATCATAATATACAGTGATACCTGGGAACAGCATTTGGCTCACCTTTCCCAAGTAGTAAACACCCTAGGAGTTCATGGATTAAGAATCAATCCCACGAAATGTGATTTGGCAGCCCAAACAGATAAGTACTTAGGGTACCTTTTAGGTGAAGGAGTCATACGACCCCAAACATCCAAATTGTCTGCCATTTCCCAGATACCTTTACCCAGGACGAAAAAAGACTTGAGAGCCTTCCTGGGTTTAATGTGTTATTACCGAAGGTTTATCCCTGGATTTTCACAGACAGCAGCTCCCTTAACGGATCTTCTACAGAAAAATATACGAACGGAAGAGATCTTACAATCTCCTCCGGCTGAAGTAGTACGCTCCTTTGAATTCTTAAAAAATTCACTAACCTCTGAATCAGTTCTGATCAGTCCTGATTATTCTCGTCCTTTTATTTTACAAACTGATGCTTCAGACCTAGGATTTGCAGCTGTCTTATCCCAAGAAACACCACAAGGAGAAAAACCCATCTTGTACATAAGCCGTAAACTTTTCCCTCGGGAAAAAAATTATGCTACCATTGAAAAAGAGGCTCTTGCTATTAAATGGGCAATAGAATCCCTCCGGTGCTATCTGGAAGGGAGAGAATTTATACTTTTTACAGATCATGCCCCATTAGAGTGGCTAGCAAGGAATAAAGGTCACAACGAGAGAGTCCTGAGGTGTTTTCTTTCCTTACAACCGTACAGATTTCTTACTAAACATAGGAAAGGGAAAGACCAATGGAACGCTGACTACTTGTCTAGATATCCTCAGAGTAGTTTCCCTAGAAGAAGGACAGCAAGGGAAAGGGGATGCGAGAAAGAGTCCGCACTTACCCGGAACATGCAGATGCGGCCGTGGGGACTACAACGCCCATGCTCGTCTCCCGTGTTTTCACAGGAGGATCCTCGTCACCAGTTTGCCCCGGAAGTCCAACCCCATACTCCGGAAGGGAGAAGGGCGAGCCAATAATAAGTGCGCTGGGTCAAGACGGAGAGGGGAACGTGGACGCTGAAGGAGGAGAGGGACGAGGTCGCACAACGGAGCAGAAAGGAGAAGACGCGGGACCCGGTAGAGAAGACGCAGGACCCGGTAGAGAAGACGCGGGAACCGGTGGAGAAGACGCGGGACCCGACTTTGAGAATTCCAAGAATCCGGACGACGGAGAGGAAAGCTGGTCGGAGGACTGGTGGTTTCCGGAGGAGGCTGGAAGGCGGGCGTAACTCGGAGGAGAGTTACGGCGGGGTCAGTGAGTGTAACCGGCTCGGGGACAGAGGGAGGGTGTGGAATAGATATAACGGGAGGGTAGAGTACAACGGGGAGTCACGTGAACTTGTGTATATACCGTGTAATGCACTCAGGCAGAGTACTTGGAGATACACGGACAAACAAACAAGGTTCTCTTCCTTAGGCACTTAAGCACAAGCTCACTGTTCCCACTTTTCTCTTCCCTAGGCACTTAAATTCACTATCCCCACATTCCTGTGTCAAGATAGGAAAATTCAGTACCATCCTGTAACCGTGATAAACCCTGCAAAGTCACAACGGTGTGGTGAAGGGAAAAGAAACCCCATATGTTTAAAAGAACTCCATTCTGACAATACCCCTATATTGTTTGTTTCTATTCTTCTATGAGCCTCCGGAAAAACCATCCCGGTCCAGAAGAACCAGAGGGCAAGAAAACATCTTTGCAAGCCTTAAGTTCATCCGGCTCATCCCAGGAATCGTCAGAGGAAGAAGAAATCCAAACCTCCCAACCCTTTTCACTTCCCCATACTATCAATAAACCCATTTCAAAACCTTTATTGCAGCCTCCACGCCTGTTTATCAAACCCGCACTCCCACAGACACACAACAATGACAGCAGGTGAGCAGTGGGGCCTAGGTGCACAGGGGCTGCAATTGAGTGCAGTGCTGCAGGAGGGGTGGGGTGCATCAGCCTGGGTGCGCAGATGCGAGCAAGTTATGTTGCCGGGCGTAATAATGTGATCTCTGACCTCATTAAGTCACATCTCTGTCTCATTTTAGGAACCTGCTGGACCATACTGTAGGCCTGAGCCAGCGGGCAGCGCTGCCCTACAGACACGCGGCGTTGGCTTTTGGGGCACTGTAGTGAACCGATTACTAAGTGTACATGCACACAGGCTTGCACCACTACATTACACGTGCACACTATGCTTCTAGCATGCGCTCTGCTCCTTTGTATGTGAACGTTGGCATAACATATTATTATTTAACTTTGTGTAATCTCGTACACTCCAACTCCTCTTTGAACCACGATTACCACTAACAGTTGGTAGATCGTACTTCAAGAAGGAAGGATGCACTCAACTGGTGTTCTCTATTAAGCTTGAAATAAACTTTCATTTACCTCAAGATGTTTCCAGCATTATATTATTTCTCCCTTTTTCAGACACTGAGTTGGTCACGCTAAAATGGGCAGAGCGGGTGATCAGCCCATGATGATCGCCTGGGCATTCTGACTCCTTCCATCGTGGTATCAAGACACCGTCCCCGACCGCAAATCTACTGTGCCACCCTGGGAGAGGCACCCGGAGTCGGAGTTTGCACCAGCATGTCATTGGACATACCGGTGGTGGCAGGTGAGCAGTGAAGCCTCTGTGCGCAGGAGCTGCAATTGAGTACAGTGCAGGGGAAGGGGCTGGGGTGCAGCAGCCTGGGTGCACAGGTGCAGGCAAGCGATGTTGCCGTAGATAATAATGTAATCTCTGGCCTCATTCATACCTCTGTTTCATTTCAAGGACTTGCTGGACCGCACTCTTTCTCGCGGATCCAGGTTGACTTTACAACCATCACCATAAGGGTTGTTTGGACTGGTGCAAGGTGTTCACTAGAATAGTGAACATCATATACCAGGCCAACTTCTCACATCATAGGTGTGCCGGAGTCCACCAATATAGGGCACCAGGACAATTACGTAGACTCACTCCTCACAGATATGTTTGGAAGCTAGTCCTTCACCTCCACTTTTATAGTGGAACGCGCACATCGTATTCTGGGCTCCCGACCTAATCCAGGGTGTCCGCCAAGGCCGATTATAGCCTGTCTCTTGAGTTTCAGGGACAGAGACACCGCCCTACGGCTTGCGCAGGACAAGGGCCAACTTGACTGGCAAGGCTCAAACATCTCCCTTTATCCGGATTTCACTGCGATGGTCCAAGCCGCATGGAGGAAATTTATAGGGGCGAAGGCGGCCTTACTAAAGATGGGTCTGCGATATGGGATGCTTTATTTAGTGCGGCCAAGGGTTGACATTGGTGGTCAGTCTCGTATTTTTGATTCACTTCACCACGCAAAGGAGTTTGCTAAAGGTACTCTGCCTCTGTTAAAAAGAATGCAAAAAGAACAATTGATAGACAGAATGCAGCACAATGTCATACATTCACCCCAGTACAGAAATATGGGCCTAAACCCATCATGGTGAGCAAAGGAATGATGGATTTCACCCAGATCTCTTGACTGGGGGTGAATGTTTTGATTTGTTCTGCATTCCGTCCATCAATTGTGTGTCATTTGCCTTCTCATCCTAAGTCCGCCAGGCATGCCCAGACGTGGGTCCCGGGCTCACTGTGCCACTGGAATCAAGCTATCCTGGCTGATGAGGGGTGAAACCCCGAAACCGATCCTAGGATGCTTGTTTCCGGTCCAGAGAGGACCTTGAATGCAGTTCGGGCTGGACTGTTCCCATGAGGCACAGGGTCAAGACTGATTTGCATATGGCCAGGTTCAAACTGGGGTGGCATGGTGAGCAAAAGAATGATGGATTTAACCCAGATCTCTTGACTTGGGGTGAATGTTTTGATTTGTTTTGCATTCCGTCCATCAATTGTGTGTCTTCTGTTATAAAGTAAGGCACAACCTCCCCGCAGAACACACAGGATATACCGAGCTCCGGTGCGAGCGCGAACCTTTTTTCCGCGTCATAGAGTCCCGGCCCCCATTTCTTCATTGTTTCCATGCTATGGGTACATATTGGCTTGTTTTAACTGTAGTGACATAAACTGATGCCAATGACACACTTGGAGGCCGCCTTAGGTGCAAAATTGTTTCAAACTGCAGGCACTTGGTGCCATTAGTAGGGACAGAGGGGGTGTGTTGCCACCCCCTAGTGCAATTGCACATGTATCAGTCTATTCAGGTTCATGGGAATGTTAGTTTTGCTTGGTCGATGTCTGCTCCAATCATATTCGATATGAGTTCTTCCCCCCATCGCTTATTGAGGAGGATGGGTAATGGGAGGGAAGGGTTTTTGGAATGGTATGTTCTTGTTTCCCACGTTTTTGTTCCATTTACTAATTGTGGCAGGTAGACAGTAATCGCAGGGAGCAGAGTTAGCTCTTACTTTGACTTGGCTACATGACGACAAAGGGTAATTTAGCTTTCCATTCCAGATTAGTTTTGAGCACATGGAATGTTAGAGGGTTAAATAACACAAAGAAATGCCTTCAAGTTCTTAACTACCTGCAGCGCCATCACACATCCTGCAAGAAACTCACTAAAAGGAAAAAAAGAAGGAAGGCAGAGGGAAAGAGTGAAATATGAAGGAAGTTCAGGTGGAAAAATAGAGAGCAGAGAAAAAGCATGAAAAACAGAAGCGAGAGCAGAGGGAAAGAGTGAAAAACAAAGGAGAGAGCAAAGAGAAAGAGGGTAAAACGAATGAGAGAGCAAAAGGGCACATGGAAGAGACAACAAAGGCAGAGGAAGAGGAAGAGCAGCAGAAGAGCAGAGTGCTCTCCCACTGGACCGCCAGGGATGAGGAGCAGGCAGGAACCTGCGGGTGGAGGAGGGCCTCACGCACCCTGCAATGGAGCTCAGGAGGCAACACTTCGTGATGAAGCTGCACGAGGTCAGTGGTCTTGATCTTTTTGCTGCACAGTGGACACCACTAAGTAGGGATCGGGGAGAGCGGGTCAGCTGAGAGGTGGGAGCAGGAAGGACACACTGGGGGGGTGTGGCCACTGGGGCAGCAGCAGCAGGGGAAAACAAAGGAAAGAGCAAGATGAGGGTAGAGTGAAAAACGAAGTAAAGAGCAGAGGGAATGAGTGAAAAAAGAAGAAGAGAGCAGAGGGAAAGAGGGAAAAATGGAGGGGAAAGCAGAGGGAAAGAGTGAAAAACAAAGGGGAGAGCAGAGGGAAAGAGTGAAAAACAAAGGATAGAGTATAAGGGCACAAAGAAGAGACAAGAGAGGCAGAGCAACAGAAGAGCAGAGTGCTCTCCCACTGGACCACCAGGGATGAGGCGCAGGCAGGTGCGTGGGTGGAGGAGGGCCTTGAATACCCTACAATGGAGCTCAGGGGGCAACACTTGGTGGTGGAGCTGCGTGGGGGGAGAGCAGTCACATTGACCAGGTCAGTGGCCTTGCTCTGCTTCATGTGCTTAGGGAATCACAAATTGCATTTCCCTATTTGTAGTCCAATTTTAGGTAGTCACAATTTTTTAGGATTACCTAAAATTGTGACAACAAAGCCTTTCATACATCTTGAAAGGCTATTCTGCATTCGCAAACGGTTGAATTTAGCGATTTGCACATTTTTAATGTTAACTTGATATTTTTGTAGATAATATTTTGGACACAATATTCTTGTGTCATGATATTATTGTTTGCGATATTTTGCCATACAACAGTGTTTCCAATCAAGCACCATCACTGAATGGGATGCCAATTGGGCAAATAAAGGTTCTTTGTGAGTCAAAAGGTGGGAAGAATGAACTTTTTGCACTCCTTACCCTGAAATGAATACATAACATTGTAAGGCAGAAAGACATTTATGACTCACAATGTTTCATATATCAAACACTACACCTCATCTCACCGTAAGGTTCTCATCAATAAAACATCTGTCAATATCAGTCTCACAACGTATGCTACCACCAACCGTTGCTCACCAAACAGAACTTCAAGATATATTTGACTACATTTTCCCACTTTTATGACAAACATCACAACTAGCAAATAATGTCTGTAGATATATTTTACTTACACCACACACCCACAGCTCCAGTAAATATGGAACCCAATCTCTGTACTAATATTATTTATTCATTCCTCAGGAGCATCTCAAGTATAAGGACTTCTCAGTCAAACTCTGTGTGACACATATTCTTTATCTCCATTACATCCTTTTCTACATTGTGCTGTTTTGATATCTTTCATTATGCTGCCATTACCTGCTCAAACACATTTTTTCTGTCTTACCTCTGACAGCCATCTCAGATTGAATGCTAATTTCAGACTGCATTGACTCTGTAGAAGGGGTTGATCCAGACTGAGAGGCGAGCTGGTTTTGTGGAATGCCCACTTTACGAAGGTTCTCTCCCTCTGAGGTTGACCTTCGGAGCAAAGACAGAAGTGGTGTCCTCTTTTCTGGTTTATCCTCTTTTTTCTCTGATTTCAAACTATCTCGCCTTTCCTCAGAGCTGCTGCGCAGCTTCATCGAAAGACGGTCCATGGTATTTCCAATTTTTTTCCTCATGGCTAGTACCGGTGATTCGCTTTGCTTCTTAAGGTCCTCGGTTTCGCCCGGCTCTGACTTTAAGCTCTCAGAGTCTTTCTTGTCCTTAGAGCTACCAAGGCCCAGACTCCAGGACAGCCGACGCCCTTGACTTGCTGTTTCTTCCCTATCCTCTGGTGACTTTTCTTTCCTGTCAGTGGTTGGCGTCCGTTTGAAGCGCTGAGACAGTCTCCTCATGAAGCCAGTATCTTTCTCAACATCATGAAGGTCCTGGACTGATCGTGACCTTTCCTCAATCCGTTTGTGGTGTACATCAGGCACAAGAAATTCGAGTGGAACACCTACTGGACTTGGTCGATACATGTCTTCCTCTCGAGCAGACTTTCCAAGGGCAGCAAGTTGCCTTTCCTCGGACCATGTCCTTGTTAAGAGTTTGAAGCCTCTGGTCAGTGATGATTCTCTTCCCCTTTTAAACTTAGCCTCAAAGACCTCTTCAGAATCAATGTCATCAATTGTTTGTACTCTCTCAGTACTCAAAGATCTGGATGGTATTTCCTTTGGAACCTCTGCTGATGCTTCATGAGCATTTAGCTCTTTAGACACTAATGGGGCTTTGGCAAAAACTGCAGCATGAGGCTCCGATTTACCAATGGGCTTTAGTGGGACAGGCCTTACGATGACTCCTTCAGGTTGCAGGGTAAACGCTTTTTGATCAACATTTTTTCGTTTCAGAGACTGCTCTGGTTCTGCTAGAATAGAAGGAGCCTGGAGAGACTGCATTGCAGTAGCATAGGAAGAGGGCTTAGGGCGCGAATCAGAAATAACCGCAGGCTGTGAGAATGCCCCAGGTTTTGTGCCGTGGTCTTTCATTGGCACTTGCTGCTTGGTAACGCTACCACCGGTTTGTCTGGTTGAAGCTGGCATCCTATATGTTGATATCAGGCCTGTTCCACCATTGGCTAGTGGAGATGGCTTGCTTAGTTCTTCCACTGGTTTGAGCTTATCTAATTGAGATGACGCCTTGCATGTGGTTGATTTGGGTTCCTCTCTTTCAGTATTTAACTCAGGTGTGGGTGGCTTGGAGGAAATTTCTCGGGGAGTTGTAGGTCTGGATTCCTGTTTAGAAGGATCTGCCAGGCAGGATAGGGACTGTGATTCCTTCAATCTCTGAGCTTCCACATGTGCTACTGGAATTTCCAAGGGGGCCCCGGAACGTCGATGTAGAATGAGTGGCTCTGTATCTCCATGAGAGAAAGAGCTGGCTTTCCGGAGTACTCTTTCATCTGAATCTTCATATCGTGGAGCCGATTCACTAGATGCTGCTCTGGTCAGTCTAATTGTTGGCGCAGGAGCAGGTGCTGACAAAGATGATTGCTTTTCTGATCTTGTGGACCGAACTACCTGCCTATCCAATGAGACAGTTTTTTTCTTTTCTGGGACGGCTGAAAGGGTCTCAGTGAGAGGTCCCCGAAGACCACTAATTTTACTGTCCATGGAACCACCTCGCAGCAGTCTCTGACGCATTAACTCCAGCCTTTGTGCATATTCTTCTTTGCCAGAGCCAAGTTTTCTGCGGTGCGATCCTCGCTCATCCAGCTTGCCAGGGCTAGGGCTCCGGCGGGGAAGCTCCATTGAAGCAGCCTTTTTGAGAACCTGACGGAGCTCCCCAGCATCATCAAACTGGTCCATCCCTTCTTCATCCTCGTGAGGCAGATTGAGAAGTAGAGCACTATCTGCAGAGCTACCCCTTCTAAGCTCTCCTTTCCGGGAAGGGCTCATTGCTTTTTGAGGCGAATCTGGTGAATCTAAGCTTGAACCCTTTTTTAGAGGTTTTCTTGGGTGGTCTGATCTCTTTTGGAGTTCTCCATTATCTTCATCTGAAGATCCTGAACCTTCAACCTCCGTAGACCTTTTCCTTGTCAATGGTCCCTTCTGTCTCTTCCCAACTGCCTCTCCATTATCTTTCTTTTTAGAGATTGTGACTTGCTCCATTGGCTCTTCTGCCTCGTCTGGCTGCTCTTGCAATTCCATTGGTGTTACATCAACTGGACCAGCTTCGTCCAAGTGCTCAGCTGTTTGTTCCATCGCCTCGTCATCAGTAGGAATCTCATTGAGGGACATTCTGGAGCTGGAAAACTCTACCTGAAGGGGCATGGGAATGAAAGGCAGCTCATCCAAGTCATCGGAATCAGAAGACGATGACAGACCAGAAGATTCTTTCAGGTGCTTGGGGACAGCGATGGATAGGTGGCTGGACTCATCTGCCATAAGCTCTGGGATGGACCTCATCATCATTTTAGATTTGTAGCTAATCAGGGAACGCTGGAGAAAAAGAGAAAGAAATATGTGATAAAACTTTAAAGGTATTATGTTAATGTGATGCAATTTAAATTACAGAGTGTGCCATTGGTTTATAGTTATTGTTGCATTGAGATTCCTAAAATACAAGTTACTTACGTTCGGTAACAATGTATCTGGTAGAGACGATTCTAGCCGCAGATTCCTTAACTTAGAATTATCCCCAGGCGTAAGACTGGATCCAGAAACTTTTGCCACAGCATCTCTGTGCGCCGGGGTGGTACCACGTGACTCTGTCCTGACGTCGTCCGGGGACGAGACGTCAGCAAGGTCACATAAGCCCCACCCCAGCACGCTGACGTCAGTTTTCTTCGGAGAACTTTTCTACACCACAACGTGGAGCCATCACAAACAAAACTGTGAGAATATGGGAACAGTGTGCAAAAAAAAAACAGGGAAAATGAAAGGGAATAAACAAAAGGTGAGGAACAGCACCATTTAGAAAAGTGCCAGGCACTGTGGTACTGAAAGTCATAGAAGGGAAAGAGCAGAGCACCGCTCTGAGAAGAAATCTTGCAGCAAAAGCGATATCCTCCCTGGAGGCAGAAAAACATGTGAAAAATGTCAGAGCAGACGACAGAAAGTCTGTAACCACCATCCATCGCCGTGAAGGGTAACAAGTTCGGAACAGATGAGTAACGACAAATTACCCCAAGACAACACCATCAAGGAGGGTCGTATCCCCTGTAAAAGGCTAAGGGCTGAGGCACAGCCAAGAGACCCCAACTCAGAGGACTGCAGAGGAGTCAGAAACCCCAAGCAATGAAAAAGGGAGAAGATTATGAGGAGGCCCCACCCTGGAATAACCAGGGTGGATGGATGCAGAAGCACACATGAACCTACAGTCTCATTACCAGAAAGGAAGGAATTAAACATATAACCAGAACGAAGCATCCCGCCAGGGAGGAAGTGAAAGAGGGCACTCGCAGAAGACAAAACCACCCAGAGGGAGGCAAGTGCAGAAAACCAAGCTGAAGGTCCTCGCAGAACGGGGAGGAAGGATGGTCCGTAAAAGAATCTGCTGCTAGAATCATCTCTACCAGATACATTGTTACCGAAGGTAAGTCACCTGTACATCTGATAGAGACTACTAGCTGCCGATTCCCCTTGAAGTTGAATAGATACCTTAGCCATACCCCGAGGGGAGGAGGGTCGGCAAGAGAAAGCTCACCAGCTTCGAAAAGCACAGGAAGGATGGCCCAGTCCTCACAAAGCAGAAGTAAGCAAGTACAAGGAGAAGTGAAGGTCAGAATATCACAAGCCTACCTGAGGGGCAAAGGGCATCCGCCAGAAGACCCAGAGGGACCGACGGCACCAAGAGAGTACCAAAGGAAGAAAAGAGCCACTCGTAAAATCCAAAGAGAAGAGGTGGAAATGGAGGCAGAGCCCGCCTCAGGAGAACGCACCCAGAGAAGGGGACAGCTGAACGGGCAACAGTCCCTAGGTAGGGGAAAAGCCAGAAACGGCCCCGCGGCCGAGAAGCGCGTACATGAGAAGGAAGACACAGACATGCAAAGCTCCAGCAGGGAAAGGAACAGGAGCACACAGGTACACGCTGAGTCCCACGAAGGTGGACCATAATGACCAGGCGTGCGTAGCAGACAGCTGGTAAGCACTACGAAGTAGTGTGCCCAGAACAGCAAATCCCGGGAAGCAAGAACATGTAGTACAGACCTAAATCCGTCAACCAGAAGCCAGGAGAACACCAGAAATGTCCCAGCCTTGCTGGAACACAAGGCAGGGGACCAGGCCGAAACATCGAACAGCAATGTGTAAACACCTCAACAGGACACCATAGACGGCATGACAAAAGTCTGTCTGGCGATCCTGAGGCTGAAGAGGGAAGGCAATACGCACAGAAGCAGATATCCCGCAGGAACAAAGGGTAAAATTTTTGACAGGCAAGCCCAATAGAAGAAGGATAGAAACACCATTGGATACTGAGCAGGACAGACATGGAGCAGCGCAAGCTGCACTCAACCAGAAGAAAAAGGGCAGCACTAAGCGGTACACAGTTTCGCCAGGAAACTCGAGGAACCCGAGAAGGTATCCACACCCGTCCAGTTTAAGACAGAGCTATGCAATAGCCAATAAGTACCCCCCCTAGGGTATGACATGCCCCAAAACAAACAGGAGAGGTCAAGAACAGAAAAGACCTGTGGGTATCACCGCAGGCGGCTTACCAATCAGCCAAACAATACACAGATGGTCCAACCCGAGGACCTACATGGCTTCACTAACAGCCAAAAAACACACACCCCAAAAACTGAAGGGCTGTACCAGCAGCCAAAAGTACAGAAGGGTCAACTGAATGACCCTGAAGGCATTCCAAGCCACACACAGCACCCTAACGGGCCAACCGAAACACTGGGCCCAGATAGAAAGGTGGGATAAATGCCTCCTATAAGACACCTGAAGACCGACAAACCAAGCTTACGGAGGGGTGGAGGATGGAGCCCCGCAGGGAGTCATTGAATAGCGGAGTCTGCGTGGGTGTTAAATAAAAGAACACCACCAAAAGTTCAGTCAATCAGACACTCCCGAACATTCTCTGGAAAGAAGCTATGCTGCAACCAAGCATGGCGGCGGTGTGCCACAGAACTCGCCATAGCTCGGGCAAGAGAATCAGAGACATCTAAGGCCAAACAGAGAATAAAGACAGCTAACTCCCGACCATCCAGCACATGGTGCCACAGATCAGTGCGGACACCTTCATGGGAGATGTGAGACAGAAGGGACTCCGTAGAATCCCAGAGGCCGGAGGTAGCCCGGGCTAACACACAAAGTGTGTTGAGCGCACGCAGCGCAACACTAGTGGACGCGAAAATGTTACACCCCCAGGAGTCCAACCACCGGGCCTCCCGTGACGGAGGAAGCACCACGGAAGGCAAGGAAGGAAAAACAGCCTGCAGGGCAGGGGCCTGGGCAGATGGGTGGGAAAAAAGACAGACTGGGTCGTGCGGAGCAGGACAGTGGAGGAGTGGCTGAGGCACCTGATCCCCCGTAGCAGGACGCCCCCAGGCCCCTAGAAGAAGGCAATTGTGGAGCGAGACTTCAAATGGAAGAAGCAGCTCCCCTCCACCAGAGCCCTGGTGTAGAACCTCCAACAAGTGGTCTGTTGGGATTGGAGCGACCGGGTTGCCCATTTGCAAAATGCCGGTGGCCGTGGAAATGGCCCAGACAAAGGCCACACCCGCCTCCGTAGAGCGATGTGGGGGTGAGAGCAACTCTTCCGTGGGCGAAGGCTGCAAACTAAGCCGTCCATCCCCGTGCCCTGCCGCAGGAAGAAATGGCCAGCCCCTGAAAGATGGAAGACCCATGGATGAGTGAGAGGCCTGAGGGGTCTCCGGAGAGGGTGGGGAAGCCCGCGGGGCAACCAACTGTGAGGAGCGGAAGAGCATATCCAGGGGCTGTGGACACGGAGACAGCATAGAACCCACCCTGGAAGCTGCCGGTGAATAGGCAACGATCCGGCATCCAGTCTCGGGTGAAGAGGAGACAAGGAGACGACAATCCTCCGGAGAGGAAGGAACATCCGGAGAAGAGTCGACGATCCGACGTCGGGGCGGCATCGGGGAGTCTGCTGCGGGCACCGGTGCGATCTCAATCAGCGTCGAAGTGTCCACCAGGAGGACCGAGTCAGCCTCCACCACCACGTCCCTCACAGGAGAAAGATGCTGGGTCGGCGTCAAAGCGGCCAATGAACGGCGCTGAAAAGGCGCCAGCTTTACCTCTGAATAGGCAGCCGCCTGCGCCGAGGACTGAAAGGGGCCCGGGGAGATGCCCAGGGTCCCGGCCTCCACCCACGGCGCCGCCAGTGCCGGGTAGGAAAGCCGTTGGTGCCGGAAAGGCGTTGTCTCTGTCACCGGTAACACAGCCGCCTGCCAAGAGGACCGAGGGGGACTCGGAGACGAGCTGTGAGTACCGGCAACCTCCTGCGACACCGCAGGGAACCCCACTGGGTTTTGTGGCGAGGCAGGGGTGCAGTGGGTCAAAGAGGGAACCCTGTAAGGCCGCATCTCAACGACACCACTCCTCAAAACCCTGAAGCCGAACTCGTCGGAGCCGGGGGCGAAGCCACTGGCGAGTCTGCGGACATCCCAGCGCACGGCGAGGGATCTGCTGACGACTCTGGAGGAGAAGGAGGGCCCAAAGAAGCCTGCAGCGCCATAGCGTAGGGCTTCATTTGGGCACTTGTTGCCCCGGTTCCAGGAAACAGCGGTTAGGGGGGCGACGGGCGAGAACGCAAGTCCCGGGAGGAACCCGCGCCATCTGCAGAACGAGGACAAGGCCTCAGTGACAAGCTGCAGGACTTACCAGCAGGCCAGCCACGCCCATGAGTGTAGGACAATGCCGCAGCCGGAATGGGCGACTCCTGGATCCTTCTGAGGTAGGGGACGGATGCTCTGACGAGAACGATCTGGACAAACAGGCGGAAAGCAATTTCATCCGGCGCTCCTGCCGGGACTTCGGCTTGAGATGCTGACAAGCGTCGCAGTCCATAGAATCATGGCACTGTTCCCAACGCAAAAGCGTTAGAAGAGGCCTGAAAATAGGTCAAGGAAACACAATCCGGATCCACGTTGCATGCGGAAAAGAAGGAAACTGACGTCAGCGTGCCTGGGTGGGGCTTATGTGACCTCGCTGACGTCACGTCCGCGGACGACGTCAGGGCGGAGTCACGTGGTACCGCCCCTAGAGCGGAGAGATGCTGTGGCAAACATTTTCCGGATCCAGTCTCACGCCTGGGGATAATTCTACGTTAAGGAATCTGCGGCTAGTAGTCTCTATCAGATGCACAATTTGATAAATTGCTCTAGTCTTTCATGACAAATATGCATCAAAAACTGTACTTTTGCATTTGGACCTTAACAGTGAAATTATTTCAAAGCTCATAGAAAACTCTCCAAATATATTAATGCCTTTTACAGCATTTTCAGGTCAATTTTAAGACTAACAGGTCTGTTCACTCTAAATACTACAGGCCCGATTCACAGAACTAACTTAAGACAAAATCCTAAACTTACTACCAATTTGGTGTTCACAGAAGGCACTTACTCATTTTGGTATTCACAAAAGGCACTCACTCATCAATACATAAGTGCCTTCTGTGAATACCAAAATGAGTAAGTTACTCAAAATGAGTAAGTTACTCAAAATGAGTAAGGTACACATTTTGGTATTCACAGAAGGCACTTACTCATCAATGAGTAAGTACCTTCTGTGAATACCAAAATGGTAGTAAGTTTAGGATTTTGTCTTAAGTTAGTTCTGTAAATCGGGCCCCCCAAGTGATGTGAATAATGTTGGGCGGCAAATGATTTCTCTACCGTGCGAAAGGGGTTCTTTAATGCTTTGTTGGCACAAGAAGGAAATGAGAGAAAGTTTGACAAAGAATTCACTGGAAAATCCAGACTTCAGCCTGAAGCTAGACATAGAAATTGTGATGCTAGTTATGACAAAGCCCATGTAAAATTCCAACGTGTTAGCATACTTCAGCCTGATGTTAGCCAGCTTTAGAGATAATTAGTGTGAGCTGTATCACATTACAAATCAGAGACATGCTCTATGTCCTGCCAGACAGTATACAAATGGAGGAATTGGATCCTACAGCTGACCAGCCTGGATCTCAACAATTAGTAAAACAGAACAAAATGACTGATCAGGATAATTTTCAAGACAAGATCTGGACCCACGCAGCGGATATGTACTGCGTGGCCAACAGTTTTATATTACAAAAGAATTTATTTTCATTTGCAATCGAATTTCGTTGATTTCTCAAAAAATGACATCAAGGAAAAACTCTGTCAAAACAGTCAGTTCAAAAACATACAATTGTGTGTACGATATATACAAAATATACAAATATACAAACATTTATGTCCTGCCAGGGCAGAAATACTCCAAAAGGAGACTACTGTGTTAAATGGTGAGTGCCACTAAGCTGACAGAATACTAAGACCTTGCCTCAACATGCTAACAGTGCCATAGCTTTTGTAGGTAGTGCAGTTGGTGTTGTATCCCTGCTTGGGGGTCATCAGTGATAACATCTATACAGCACTCCAAGGTTATCTCAAATGTCAGCTAGATCTAAGGCGTTTGACATATCCAATATCCATTCTACTCTGCACTGGACAGGACCATCCCAGCTTGCACAGCTCCTTGGCTTGATTGCTGATGCCTCTGAAAACATTAGAAGATACTAATGCTGACAACACATACCTGCCACTTCCTGCGAGATAGGAAGAGCTTCAAGTGATCCGTGCTGATGTTCTTGCCCTTAGCTAAGGTCTAAAACAACAAAATGTGGGGAAAAGGGAAATGAGGCATTAATGAAAATGTGTCTTTTCTTGTACTGTGTTTTAAACCACACTTTCAGTGAGAGAAAAACTCAGGCTCCAATCTAACCCCCAGGCCTCAACCTGCTAACAGAGGTTAGAGCACCACCACCAGCAAACCCTTGTAGAGCAGCATACTAGTGAACCATGGCAGGAAGCATTCAGCACATGCAGACATCTCTAACAATGATCAGCATCCTGCCACACAATCATTCCCATCTCTGGCAATGGTTCAGCAGTCAATATAACTCATTCTTCCCTATAGGTGATAGGGGTGTCTCCTAATGTAGGCTATTCTTGCAATTCCTGGGTTGTGACAGCAGTTCAGTGTATACATCTATTGACCTAATGATCAATTGCATTCACAAGTCTGCTCTCTCCAATGGGAAGGTTATGTTCAAGTGAATTCTGCATAAATATTTCATGACCTTTAAGCACTCATACTCTGACTCTCAAGTGAATTACAGGCTGAAAAGCAGTCCCTTCACCTTTCAAGTGCTGGGTGCAAGTCAAAATCCTTGAAGCATAGCCTCAGTGAATGTTTTAAACACAATGGGTCATAGTTGTGCAAACTGGGGGAGTCACATTCTTTTGAATAGAGCTTCCTTCCCTGGGCGTGATTCTCAAACTCTGGAGAAGTTTTAGAAACAGAGGGCCTCATTTATAATCTGGTGTTCAGTCTGCCCTCCACCAGGGCAATGGAGTAAATTACTTAATCTCCCTGACAAAGGTGCCAATGGCAAAAAGTAGAAACGTCCGGCGACCGAGTAGATTTTACTAGCATTGGCAGGAACTGCCATCACGGCAGTTCCTGTCAATGCATTGTAATTTTGCCATAAGGCTCCGTCAGCATGACGGAGCCATATGGCTTACTTACTACATTTTATTTTCAAAAGGAAAATCCCAAAGCTGGATTTTCTTTTTGAAAATAGAAAAATAATGCCCCCCTAATCCCTCGACAAGGGAAAGGTCCAATGGCGAGGAGTGCATTGAGCGCTTTACAACGCTCCTTACCGCCAGGTCTTTTGACAGTGATGGGCAGTGAAAAACAGCTACAAGTCTCCCCGTCTAAATTAGGTAGGCAGATTTATAGCCAAACTTCCAACTGCCCCTCTACCATTGCCAAACTATAGTCCACCCACATTTAAATCATGCGGGCAGACCATTGTCTTGGTGGGGAGGGAATGCCATTGCCACTGCAATGGAGTTCCCTCCCTGCCAAGATACAAATCTGTCTTTGAGTTTAAAATTTTGCACCACATTCTCATTCAGTGTGTGAGAATTACACCTTGGACCACAGTCTCTGCCCTTGGATTCATTTTATATTTTGGGGGTACAACCTCAGTCATTGAGTGAATCTTACCCAATGGAGCATAATTTCAGCCTTTGGGCATTTCTCAAACCATTGAGTACACTCTCTCTCAATAGATGACCCTTACAGGGGGACAGTGTAATTAAATGAGTTGAACACCTTGGAGCACAGTTACAGTTAATAGGTTAGTGTCATACCTTGAGGCACAGTGTCCCTGACTAGCAGAATCTTACACTTTGGCAACAATCTGATGTAACTGGAGTACATTTTCCCCCATTGTGTGACTCTTGCATTCTGTAGTACAGTTACACTCACTGGATCTGGGTTTCAGCAGTTAGAGCAAAGTCTCCCCATTTTCTGAATCTTGCACCTTGAGGAACACATTTATTGCCAGGGTGAGTTCAGTTTGAGGCACTGTTCTACTCATTGAATGAGTGTGCCCCAGTGAGCGCAGTCTCAGTCACTGGGCGAGTGTCACACCTTGGAATCCACTCTTTCATTAGATGCTCCACCTTGGGGTACAGTTCACCTCACTGAGTCTTACCTCACGGAGCTCAATCTCTCGCACTGGGCGTGACTTGTATCTTGGAGTACGTTCTATCTTATTAGATGCTCCTTAAACACTAGGGTACAGTTCCAATCACAGGATGTGAGTCCCACGCCACCGATCAAAGTCTCAGTGTGGACTACAATGTCTGCCTTAGGTGAATCTTATACTTTGGAGAACAGTATCACTCATTAGGTGAGTCTATGAGCCTCATGTATCAAGATTTGGAATAGCGATTACCTAATTGCAATTTTCAGCGAATCCCAATTAGGTAATCACTATTGCAAATGTATGAAACTCCAAGAGTTTCATTTACCGATTTGTAGGGAAATCAACCTACCTCATTAATATTAATGACGTAGGTCACAATTTGCGATCCCCTAGGGATCACTAAAATTACGGGGAAGGTGGCCTGCTGTGGTCAGCAGACCACCATCTCTGTGATTGCTTGTAAATAAAATAAGCATGTTTTTTAAAGCAGCCGTATTCCTTAACCCCTTCGGTGCTGATGACGGCTCCCGGTCATCATCAGTTACGGTGGGTGTGTGCTGATGACGTCCGGGAGCCGTCATGACCAGGCCCGCGATCAGAATGTGCCGCACAGGCGCAGAATTCAAGCCGCAGAGGAGGGGTTAAAGGAATATGGGTTGCAATTAAAAAACAAAAATGAAAAGTTTTCTTCTGATTTTTTAACTGCATCGCTGCAGCGGTTATTTTCGCGCTACGCGGCTTTTTTCTAAAAGCCGCGTTAGATGACGAGCTCAGCTCGTCATCCCCACACGCCCCCAGTGGCTGATGACGAGCTGAGCTCGTCATCAGCATCGAAGAGGTTAAGAGCAGGCAGTGGTCCATGGGACCACTGCCTGCTCTTAAAAAATATTTTCGCCACCATTCCCAAAGGAGAAGCGGTCCCTTATTGCTATTTGCAGCCTGTTTTGATGCATTGGATTTTGCGATTAGCAAATAGTGATTTCTTAAAAATCACTATTTGGTAATTGCAAAATGTAACTTTCATGCCTGTACCCATTCCGATTTGCGAAGTTGAAATTGGTGGTGTAGTTGATCGGAAACTGAGAATGTTTTGCGACCGCATTCATTGTCACAAAATATTTATACATACCGTTACGATTCGCTAATTGGAAGGGACGCCCTAAACATGCCCTTTCCAAATACCGAATCGCAAACCCATTTTGCGATTCGGTAACAGGTTACCAAATCGCAAATTAGGGTTTGTTACGTGAGAAAATAATTTTTTGCGTTCGGAATGGGACGATTCTGAGAATTGACCCGTTTGCGAAAGCCAAAAATGTTTGATAAATGTGGCCCTATGTTTACACGCACTAAATATGTGAACCGTAACCCATGGAACACAGTCTTCGGCATTAGCCATGTCTTGCATCTTGGAGTATATTCTATTTCATGAAATAGTTCTCACATTGTAGAGTACAGCTCAATGCGTCTGGGTCTCAAATCCTGGAACAGAGTCAGACATGGCATGTGTCTCAGATCTTGGAATTGTTTTCAGTCTTGGGTCAATTTTACATTTTGGGAAATGACCTCAGTCATTTGGAGCACAGGTTCTCCCACTGTATGATACTTACACCTAGGAGCTCAGTCTTAGACCTTGGACCAGATTATGTGCAATTATGTGAAGCTTACACTTTGGGGCACCATCCCATTGATTAGGTGAATCGTACCCTTTGGAGTGCAGTCTCAGTCACGGAGTGAGTCTTATACCTCAGAGTACATTCCCTCTCATTTAGAGACTCCTATTTCTAAAGGTGCAAGTTCATGCATTGGGCTGAGCTTAGTTCCAGTCACTGACTCCATTTTACACCTTGGACTACATTCTCACTCTATGAGCAAATCAAAAATCCTTGAGCATCGTCTCACTTAATTTAAGACTTACTTGCTGAGGTATTGTTACCCCTGACTCAGTCAAAAGGACATATCTAACCCATTGAAGTAATTACTTTTCCATAAGAGTTAGGATACAGCTCCTATTACCTGGTATGAGTACATTTTCAATCACTCAGTAAGACTTGCACCTTGGATTAAAGCATATGTCACTGCATAAATGTGGGAGTTTAGTCACAAATTGAGTCTTAAACGTTTTGCAAGCTCAATGATGTAATCTGCTAATTTGCCAGTTAAAGCACCAATATTCACTGAGGCGCATATTTATCAATATGCGACGGAGCACTGCATGTCATCCAAAAGTCACAAATGTGCCGTATGTTTCATAATACAGTGCATTCATGATTTTTCCCAGCATGTTAGTGATTCCTAGGGGATCGCAAATTGTGACCTACGATATTATGATTAATGAGGTAGGTCGATTTGCGAGCCCTTAAGAATCACTAAATGGATCTCTTGGAGTTTCATACATTTGCAATAATTTCCTAGTTCCGATTCATTAAGAATCATAAACACAATTAGGTAATCGCCGTTTTCTTCTAATTTTTTAAGAGCAGGCAGTGGTTTATGGGACCATTGACTGCACTTAAAAAACATTGTCGCCACCATTCCCAAAGTGGAAGGGGTCCCTTATTGCTATTTGCAGCCTGTTTTGATGCATTGGATGTTGTGATTAGCAAATAGTGATTTGTTAAAAATCACTATTTGGCAATCGCAAAATGTAACTTTCATGCATGTGCCCCTAGGTACTGTCCCTAAAACCTATTCACATGCCCCAAGAACAGGAAGATGCAGAACAGACATACTACTCGGATCAGTCTTGGCAAAGAGGAAAGTGACCATTCGGTGGCTGTCTCCCATGAGTCCCACCCTACACATGTGGACTCAGGAGATGTTGCAGAATGTGCTTTACAGGATGAAAGGCGCAACTGAGAGGTCAGGACAGATGACAAGCTAAACGTGAACTGTCAGGTAGAACCCGAAATACTACACAAACTGACCACACCAGCAGATGACTTGGTATCATTGGTTGCACCCACAGCCACAGCAGCAGACAACACAGGGGGTGAACCCGGATAACCTGGTGGGGAACCTGGTAAAGATATGTGTCAATAGGGCCCCCACTTCTCCAATATGTTGATGTATGCATTGGCAAACCAGGTGTTACTGTAATGTATCTGTTAGAAACACATGGAAGCCTAATTTGCATTTGCATGCTTTTTATCTATTTTATTCCAAAATGAAAATATCTTTTTTTAAATACTGATGCCTTTTCAGTAGGCCTGTTTTTATTGATACCGACATTGTTCGCCTTTAGGGCTCAATGAACTGAATTCGTATGTTGAAGAGGCTGAAATTACTGCTAGACTTCCATTTTACAAGTCAAAGTGAGTGAGTTTTTTGAAGAAACACTTTGAAAGCCCTGCTGCTTTTATCTATTGTATTAGAGGTGCTCACACAGAGCCATCACTCCCACTGTTTTCACCACTTCTACTGCTTGCATGTTCCCCAGGTCATCTCTTAGACACGTACTTAGGAGCAGACATACATGCTCACCTTGAACCATGCATGTTCCAGAGTTTCTTCTGCACTTGGCCGTCTGTAAAGCAACAAAAAGACAGTATTGGTGGATGTTGTACCAAAGCCGGTTTTAATATCCATTTATGACATACTCGGACTCTCAAATCTCCAAGCACACCCACTGCTGCTAATGGCAGTCCATGAGTGCAGCCAATCTCCTTTCACAGACATAGTTCAGCAGAGACTGAGCTGAGACTGCTTGTGACTGCACCAATTGCATGTATACCTATCCTAAAGCACAAGACCTGCACCTGCTCCACATAGTCAGTAAAACATATGCAACTGGGATCACATTTTTGGTTCGATTTAAGGTTAGGATTATTAATAGGTGCAATTTTCTCAATTTAATATCACCTTTTGTTACTTAAACTTTGAAATCACAAGAATATGAATTATAATGCTATGGGTTAAATTTGACAAATGCACTGCTGGAGCATACATATTTTTGTGACATAAGAATAAGGCCTTGAATATAATCCGACTGGAGGCAGTTAACCAATGAACCTAGGATGGCTGAGAGGAAATAGAAGAATGTCTATTCAGCCCTGGGACGAGGTGTGAAGCAGCATTTTGAACCACCTATAATTTCTGGGCCAGATGATGAGGAAGGTCCTAAAGAAAATGTTACTTACCTTTGGTAATGCCTTATCTGGTAGACTTTGGGCCTGATGTAGATCTCGGCGGATGGTTACTCCGACACAACGGTAATAAATATCCCTTCCACTGAAATATAAATCATATTATATACTACGGGATTTATATTTCAATGGACGGGATATCCGTCTCCACTGTGATGGAATAACCCATCGGCCAAGATCAAATTCAGGTCGCTTATCTAGCCGCAGATTCCTTACTTTAGAATTATCCTCAGGCGTCAGACTGGATCCGGACATTTTGAGTAGTGATGCTGTGCGCCAGTAGGTGGCGTCATTCAGCTCCATGTCAGTGTCGTCGGTGCTGGAAGTGATGGATGATGTACCTATATAGGCACCACCTCGGTGCACTGGCGTCAGTTCATTTTCGTGACTTGTGACAACAGGAATGCGGAGCCACGATGAATACTGATCACTGGTGTGAATTTTTAGGGCCCTTTTCAAAGGGAAACCAGCAATCTTTAATGAGGTCGCAGGGAGGGAGGATCGGTAACAAATCTGGAGTTTCTACTGGATAAGGTGGTACTGAATGTTAGTAACTTGTTCATCTCATAGAGAATTCCAGGAGGAAATTCCTTACCCTAGAATACAGCAATGCCTCCCTAGAGGTGGGTCTGTGATCCCAATTTAGGCCAGAACGTTCTGCAGGACCGAATGGGCAAAATGACTGTCCTGACATAATTGTGGCACTAAGTAGTGCTTAGAAAATGTGTGCAAAGAAGCCCACGTTACGGTTTGACAGACGCCCAGGACCGGAACTCTGTAAGCTATCGCAGTGGTCACAGCTTTGGCTCTGGTAGAATGAGCATGCAAACCCTCAGCTGTTTGCTTCTTGACAGCGCACTATCCATCGGGAGATGAGTAGCTTCTGTACAGCTTTCCCTAACTCGGCCTGATGTACCCCAAGAAGAGTTGTCTACCCTCAATTCTTTTGAGCGGTCAATATAGAAATACAATGCTCTTTTTGGGTCCACAGTGGAGTCTTTCCTCTTACTTAGAAGGATGAGGAGGGGCAAGTAAGTCTGGCCTCCTTGAAATGGAGTGACTACCTTCAGGAGGAAGGTGGCACGTATCTGGAGATCCAGTTTGGCAAAGTCGAAGGTAATATATGAGGATGGACCAATACTGCCTGCAACTTGCTGGCCATCCGGGTCGATGTTAATGGCCACTAGAAAAATTGTTTTGATGGTCAATAACAGAAGAGGGCCGTAGTGCAACAGCTCCAAAGGCATGCACATCTAGAAAGTGAGGACAGGGTTCAAATCTCACTGGGGCTTGATGAATGGCCTGGAAGGAAACATGTGTGGCAGACACTTGAGAAATCTAGTCTCAACAGATGACTCCAATAAAGAAGGTTGGTGGGGAAACTGCAAAAAGGCAGAGATGGCTAAAAGATAGCCTTTAACTGTACCCAGCGCAGAGCCCTGGTGGGCCAAAGAAAGAACAAATAATACGATTTGAGAAAGAGGAGCAAACAGGGAATCAATGCTTCTGCAACATGCCACAGATTTGTACCAGCAACAGGCGTATACAGTCTTGGTGGAGGGACGCATGGCTGCCACAATAACATCAAAGAGGTTGGGAGAAGGTCAACAACTGCCAGCTGTTGCCGCTCAATCTCCATGCATGAAGGTGGAGGGTGTGCAACTTCAGGTGCAGGAACCTCTCCTGTTGCTGTGACAGAAGATCATTGAGAAAAGGCAGCTCGATCGGAGGACCGATGCTCATTCTCAACAGCTTGGGATATCAGATTCTTCAAGCCCAATCCAGAGCCACAAAAATTACTTGGGCCCAGTTGTTCCTTATCTTCTTGTGAACTATGGGCAGGAGTGGTATAGGCAGAAAGACATACAAGTAACTGGAGCATCTCCGAGTGAGAGCCGCCTTGGAAACTCCAGCACACATAACCTCTGACATTGAGCATTATTGGCGGTGGCGAACAGATCTAACCAAGGCTCTTCCCACTCTTGAAAGAGACCTTGCATCCTTCCTGGATGGATACACTATTGGTGAAACGTTAGGCATTGATGGCTGAGTTCATTTGACCTGGCATTTAGAGAGCCTGCCAGGTGTTTAGCCACCAGGGAGATGCCCCGATGTTCCAGGCTGGTCCAGAGATACAGAGCCTCCTGGCAAAGAATCCATGACCCCACCCTGTCCGGCTTGTTGCAGTACCACATGCCGGTGATGTGGTCCGCGAACACATGCACTTGTCTTTCTTTAATGGAGGATAGAAAGGCCTTCAATGCCAAGTGAATCACCCAAAGCTCTAGCAGTTTATGTGAAGCCCAGACTCTGCCGGAGACCAGAGCGCTCTGATCTCCAACTCCCCCAGATGAACCAGCCCAGGAGTGATACATCTGACACAACAGCAAGTTCAGACTGGGAAAGGAAGAGAGATCTGCCGCTGATACAATCGAGGCTCATCAGCCTCCACTGCAAATCTGTTGCAGTTCTAGCCGATATCTGGACCTTGTCGGAGAGACTGCTAAGATGCTGCACCCATTTGAACTTCAAGTCCCACTGCAGAGCCCACATATACAAGTGGGCATGCTTCACTGGCCTCAGAGTGTGACTCACCTGAACCAGGATAAAGGCTGAAACATCAGTATCATAGCTTGAATATCCTGGACTTGCCATTCAGAAGGATAAGCTCGAAACTGCACTGTGTACTGAACAGCTCCAATGAAAGGGAGCAAGAGAGGGAATCATGAGAGGCTCCTACATGTTGATTAGGAATCCCAGAGAGTGCAGGAATTTTATTGTAGTCTGAAGGTGGGCAATAACTGCCTGGGGCAAGCCTGTCTTCAACAGTCAATTGTTGAGGTAGGGGAAAACTGGAACCACACACCTCCGTAGGTTTGCTACATCCACCGCCATCAACCTGGTGAACACCAAAGGGGTGCTGGTAAGGCCAAAGGGGAGCATGGTGAATTGAAAGTTTACCTGGCCCACTGTGAATCGCAGGAAACGCCTGGTGGCGGGCAGGAAGAGGATGGGACAATATTCACCCTGCTAGTCCAATGCCACCATCCAGTCTACTGGATTCAGGGATGACAGAACATGTGCGAGTGTGAGCATTTTGAATTGTTATTGTTTGAGGAAGAGATTGAGAAGGCACAGATCTAGTATAGAAAGAAGGCTTCTGTCTTTCTTGGGCACTAGAAAGTGACAGGAATAGCAACCACTACCTACTTCTGATGCAAGCATAATCCCGATAGCTCCCTTGGCCAACAGAGTGGACACTTCTAGCAGAGTAGGGAAAAATGATCTTCTGACAACCGGTTGTAAGTAAGTGGCATGTGTCAAAGGGTAGCCACAAAGGGAATGGTGAAGCCTCTTTCTACAATTTGTAGTACCCAACGGTCTAATGTTATTGAGCTTCAGTGAAGCAGGAGGTGGCACATCCTGCCCCTGATGGATACCAGTGAAGGTAGGAGGGCAAACTAAACAGTTTTGGAGGCTGCGGCTGCTGGGGGAATGGTGAACTGGCCCTTCCTCTGGTATACTGCCCCATGTAGTCTTTGAGAATGGAATCCTGCCCATGAAAGGACATAAAAGCTTGCTGGCCGTGTTGGCTGGGAGGGTATTGAAACAGTTAGAAACCCCTTCTGTGGCCCTGAAAGTGGTAAAAAGTTGACTGAGGGTGACGAGTGGCCATGGAGAGACCCAAGGACCTGACTGTAGCCCTGAAGTTCTTATAGCATTGTAGCACTGAGTCCGCATGCTTTATGAAGAGATGGAAGCCATCAATGGGCACATCCAGAAGTGAATAATAATAAAACCATTACAAAATAATAATAATAAGGGGCTTAATGCAATTTATTCTGTGCTATTTTAGTGCCTTTGTAATAGTGAGCATTTTAGCACAGTGATGTCCCCTAGGGGATGATTGTTGTGCTGTTCAAAAACCATAATAATGACTCTTGGACTTACCCAGAAGAAACAGTAGTCCTCTGCCAGGCATGGTGCCGAAGAACCACCGACAAAGAAATCGCTCTGCTCAGCTGGTCTGTCATTTCCAGACCCGACGCGTGGCAAACTTTGCGCATGTCTCCTATTGGTCATAACCTGAGAGTGTATAGCTCGGGCCTTCGCCGAGACCATAGGCAGCATTTGCGCAAATGAGTCCCAGATCGTATGGGAGTCAAGGCCCAAAAGGCACGTGGTGTTCACCGACTGCAGTGCTAGGCTGGCAAAGAGAACATTCTCATTCCAAAGGTATCCAGCCTCTTGGACTCCCATCCAATGGAGTGGAAGGGTGCAGGCCAGGGTTGATTCTGGAAGTGCAGACCTGGACTACCAAGCTCTCCAGAAATGACTGCTGGGTGATAAAATTGGGGACCCAAGGAGAAGCGTGGTGGAGGCGGAGGGCAATCGTCCTGTGCACAGGAGTCCTTGTGCATGACTTGGACTAGGCCCCGAGGAGGACGTCAGTGAGGGATTTGTTAAAGGGGAGCAATGGTTTGAAGTGGGCAGTCCCCGGCTGAAGCAACTCTGTCAAGACAGTAGTCTTTTTTTTTATATATCTTTTTATTGATAAGATAAACCAAAAAACATTCGGTAAAGCATAATACAGGACATAACATCTTGTTCATTGGCAGATACATTGGAGCGTCATTGACATCGTGGGTACACTATAAACATTGGCATGTGCTTCAAGGATATAAAGGTTCATCTTCCATGGGGGCTATCAGGGCCGCACATATATCTCCCCGATAGGTTTTCCAATGACCCCATACAGCAGACCATTATTTGGGGCAACCCCAGGCCATGTAGACCGTTTTCTCCAAAAACAGGCACCAGTCTACATTCTTTTTCCAGGTGGCAAGAGTTGGTGACGATATTGCCCCCCACTGTTGCGCTATATCACGCTTAGCTACCATAGCTCCCAGTGTAGCCCAGAGCCTCTCCGCTCCGGTTAAGTCAGTGGGTTCCCAGACATTAAGAAGACACCTTTTGACCTCTGGGCGTATAGCTTTATGCAGGACTTCCCTCATAACCTTATGTATCCCCCTCTAGTACCGCTGGATCCGCTCACACGCCCAAATAATGTGTAGGAAACAGCTCATCTGACCACATTGTCTTCTGCATTCTCCCTTTCCCCCCTCCCCATATGGACCAGCTGGGGCCTGGCGACATAAGTTATGTGCAGAATTGTCAGTTGCACTAGACGCAGACGCACTGAGATTACCACCTCTCGGGGAGAGGCCACTGCCTCCCGCCACTCCTCATAGTCAAGCTCTAGGCCATCTTTTCCCCCAAGTCTCCAGTAACCTGTTGAGGGGATCCGGGGATTTATTAATCAATTTTCTGTAAGTAAGTGATATGGCCTTCTGTGGGAGCAACCCGTCAAGCAACCTGTCCTCGAGTGGGGAATACTCAGGAAGGGAGAAGCCCCTCTGTAAGGTCGTTATAAGGGCGTGGCAAACCTGCATATAGCGGAAAAACTCCATACCCGCAAGCTTGAAATGTTGTTGTAGTTTGTTAAACCCAATTACGTCACCCTTCACCCAAAGGTCCCCTATCCGAGAAATACCAATGAGGTCCCATTTGTCAAATTCCTTCGAGGAACGCAGACTGCCGAGCTGTTCCGAGGCCCACAGGGAAGCCGCCAATGTGAGCCTCCGGTCCCAACCCACACTCTTATTCGCTGCATGCCAGACCTGAACTGAATGCTTGGTCGGCCCAGTTATGGGGAGTTTCTTGGAGTTCGCATACAGGGCTCTGTTATAGTTCCCGCACGGCAGCAGCCACCTATCCAGAGCAAAGCCTGGATCACCTGGTGTGCGGAAAGTTCCTTGATTAATGGCAGCAAGGTGGACTGCCAAGTAGTATTTCTTGATGTCAGGAAGACTTATACCACCATTGTACCAATTGAGGACTAGTTTGTTAAGAGCAATTTGGGGCCTTTCATCCCATAACGACTCCCTCTGCAAGCCTTCGAAGTCTCTAAAATATCATTTTAAAAAGGGCTGCTCGGCCCAGCAACGAGAGTGGGAGCACCTTTCAGCTGGCGACATACCGCCTTAGTCGCTGAAGGGGCGGGAGTAAGTTTCTGTCATAACGGACCTTGGAGTCCACAGTGAGAAAGATCCCCAGTAAGCAAAAGCCATCCTTCACCACTTGCACCGGGTAATCCCTGGGGAGATCCAGTGGTACCCCTCCGAGGGTATACAAGCAGGATTTATTCCAATTGATAGAGTAGCCAGAATATTTACCAAAGTTCATAAAGATGTCCAACACACATCTAAGGGACATTTTGGGGGAGGTCAAGTAGAGGAGTATATCGTCCGCGTAGAGCGAAATGCGGTCCTCCCAATCTACTGACTTCCGTGGCCCTCGTATTGCCAGGTCCTGATGGATCCAGGCTGCAAGTGGCTCGAGCGAGAGGGCGAAGAGCAGGGGCGACATTGGTATCCCCACTCAGTCCGAAGTAGTAAGATCCTTTATTATTAACTACCACGTGTGCCAGAGGCTCAGAATAGAGGGGTCTAACCCATGCTGTAAAGGCGGGCCCAAGCCCCATCTTGGAGAGATCCGCAAAGAGATAGGGCCATTCAATGGTGTCAAACTCCATGGAGGCATCTAGGGGCAGGATCACGGCTGCCTCCTGGATGGTATCCACCCTTCCCAGCACTCCATGCACTCTTAGCAGATTCAGGGCTGTATTGCGGTGAGGCATGAAGCCCGACCGGTCTGGGTTCACAAGGTTACTTATAACCCGCGACAGCTGGGTGGCCAAAAGTTTGGCTAGGATTTTTGGTTCTGCATTAAGCAGAGAAATGGGTCTGTAGGAGGCACATTGATTTCTAGGTTTGCCTTCCTTAGGTAAGACCACCAGTGATGCTAGACGCTGGTCTGGCGGAAGCGACCCCACTCTTCTACTCTCATCAAATATGGCTCACAAGTGTGGGGCAAGTTTGTCTGGTCGTAGTTTGTAAAGTTCGATCAGCAGCCCATTAGGACCAAGCGCCTTTCCCAGAGGGAGGCTCCTGATTGCCTGTGCGATTTCATCATTAGTGATGTCGCTGTCAAGGAAACTCTTGTCATCCTCAGAAAAGGCTGGGAGCTGGATGACTCGCAGGAGGTCAATAGAGTCTGGTTCGAGGAGGGATTTTTGTTTTTGATATACTGCGCTATAGTGCACAGCAAACTCACTACTGATTTTGATGGGATCGGTGATTGTTTCGCCTGTGTCGAGCGTCATCTCGAGGACCAGTCTAATGGCCCTTTCTTTTTTATCTAGCCAGGCCAGAAGTTTCCAGGCTTTGTCTCCCCATTCATGCACCCTGCCATCTCTCTCCTTACCCCACGATTCAGCCCTGTCGGTGGCAATACCTTTATACGCATTTTTCTTCAGTTGCAACAGATGTAGTGTCTCCGGAGTCGGCCTCCTCCCCCAGTTTCCTTTCCAGTCGAAGGATCTCCCACCCCCCCACCGTTTCGAGCTCCTTGTGTTTTTCTTTTGTGACAGCCTCCCACTATGTTTGGGGGGAGTCGGCATTACCCTGGTTCTCCTGCAAGTAATATTCAAGCTGGCGACAGCTCTTTGTGAACCACGGGGTTCCGCAAATATCAATGATTGATGGGTACTATTGTGCCTACCCGTAGGTCTCCGAGGACCAGTCTCGCCCACAAGGGGAATGGTCAGAGATGCCACGCGCTGTCGGACCTCTTGGATATGAGTAAGTTGGGAGGATGGCGTGAGTAGGTAGTCAATACGAGAAAAGCTATGGTGTGCACCTGAAAAGAAAGTGTGCTGTGTGTTGCTGGGGTGGAATGCCTTCATACGTCCGAGAGGCTGAAGGCCTCCAGAAGGTGAGGGAGCCAATGACCCAATGGGCCTATGTCTCGCATTCCGTGAGAAAATAAAAAAACTGACATCAACATACAAGGGTGGTGTTTTTATGAGTCTCTAGCATCACTTCTGACTAGGGAGGGACGGGTTTGACCTATAGCTGCATGATGCCACCTAACGGCATACAAGAGAATTGCGGAAGAAATTCACTAGATCAAGTCTGACGCCTGGTGGTATTTACAAGGTGAGGAATCTGCAGTTAGAAGTATCTACTAGAAGTCTAACATCAGATAATTATCCCAAATGTCCTGAATCCTCTCTAGAGTAGGGTTATCACAGTGTGTGGTTGTATCCAGTACTTCCTTTAGGAACAGGAGGCACCAAGAGGTTCCAGTGAGATTTGGGCATGTTGAACGGAAGCCTCAAGTTGAACAGGAGTGCAGCTGTTCTCGTCAAGAGGAGTGACACCAATTGTGATAAAAAAGCTTTCAGCAACCAGCTATCCAGGTACAGTAATAGTGAAATCCAGGTTTTCCTGATTCGGGCCTCATATAACACCCTCACCTTGTTGATGACTCAAGGTGCTGACATTAATCCAAAAGGTAGGACCACAAATTGGTAATGGGTAGAACCCATAAAAAATGTAGATACTTCCTGTGGAACTGTAGGATCAGTATAAGAAAATGTGTGTGCTGTAGGTCGAGGCACATCATCCAGTGCATCCAGAACCAACAAAACCTGAGCCTGAACTTAATTCACCTTGTGCAGGAACCAGTTCAGGATCCTGAGGTCTAGGATTGGGTGAAGATTGCAGAGTAAGCATCGGGAGCAGGATTCCTGCCCAATTCCATGCCCTGGCAGCAATTCCACTTCTCACTTCTGCAACAGACCATCACCTTCTGCTACAGTATCTGTATATGGTCCTAGAATATAAGGGAATGCTGGAGAGGGATATCAGGGACTTGCTGATACAATCTGTAGAACCCACTGGTCTGAGGTTACCGCCTTCAAGGACTGTAGAAAAGAGGAACCCCGTCCATTTACAGTCCACACATGGCCGTTCGCAACCACACTTCTATTTCTGTGACGGGAAACAGTAGGAAGACAAAGAGGAGGGTTTAACCTGGCATTTGTCTCTGCCTTTACATTGCCTGACAAAGGGGTTGGACTGCTATGAACTGACCTAGACCAGCTTATACTATTTGTGCTTCCCAAAGTATAGAGATTATCTGAAAGAGTGATCTTACTCTATCCTCTTTACAAATTGTCCAACTGCCTCGTCAGAATTTCTCCTCTACAGCAAATGGCATGCCCATGACAGTGCTTAGTACATCAACTGAGAACCTGTGGATCATAGGGAAGCCTTCCATTTTAGAGCCACAGAGGAACCATTTGCACTTGCAATGCTGTCTGTCTAGTCTGGGCCCACTTTGATGATGTGGAGGAAGGCATCCTGCCCATCGGGGCCAACCTCTGCAAAATAGTTCCAGAGCAGTTCCAGAAAATTAAGAACTACCACTGCCACCATATTCCAGATGGCATGAGAATAACACACCAACTAGTATGCTGCGTTCAGGGAGTGCATCACCAAGTCCCAACGGAAAAAGCTTTCCTCCCCACTCCTACCAAGATTTGTTTGACTCTCTCTATGGAGGACGGATCTAAAAAACTCCCAGTCTCAACCTAGAGGTGGAAGAGGCCTGGACTATTGGGCTCTCTGGTGAAGGGACAAAAAGGATGGGTCTCTACTAGCTATTCAAAAGTGAAATGCAATGTCCTGGGTTCACCGCAGCACATGATATGGTCTTTGACCATGGTTACCTTACAGCCTCCACGAGGACCTCACTAAACAGGAAGAGTGGCTACACCAGAGTATGAACCACCTGCAGCACATCCATAAGGATGATAGTCATGAGGGGACAGTGAGTTACAGCAACTCAGCTACCTTTTTTTAAAATTACATGGAAGAGGGCTAACCCTGCCGCAGCTCGGCCAGGTAGCCCCTCTTGATATATATACCAGTGACTTGGACTATATCAATATCTGGTGAAGTATCCAGCCCACTAGTATCTTGCAGGGCAAGTAAATGAGAGATATAAGAAGGGGGCAAAGGTTCAGTGTCATCCCCCTGATCATCCTAGAAATGGTGGTCTGAATTTTACCTGGAAAAGGTATTTATTGTCTCCCAGTAGTGAGGATTAATGGATGCCCCAGCCTGTTATTAGTCTCATCCAGGAGGTGTTACTCCTCTCTCTAGGTCCAGGTAGCAACATTGATTCTTGAGGCAGAGGAAAAGATGGCAGCTGTGGTAATAGAGCTGCAGCTGGGATCAAGGCCGGTGCTGGAGCCTGCACTGGAGGCAGTACCAGATTTCGTGTCAGAAAAGGCACAGGAGTCGACGTCAGAATGGGTGCCAGAATTAACATCAAGGGTGGTATTGAACCCAAACCAGGCAACAGCAGGAGAAACCTATATGGTGCCAGGAGAGAGATTGATCCAGTGGAGAGACACCGAGTGGAACCTGGTAAATCCTATATGGCAAGTTGGTGAACCTGAGGAGACTGCTGCCATCCTAATCATTTCCACCAGTGTTTGTAAAAAGGTGTCTGGACAACACTCAAAGTCAAGAACTAGGGGGATGCTGTTGGAAGCAAGGGAGCAGGCAACATTGAAGTCAATGCCAGCATATATGGGATCGGTAATACCCAAGGAGACATAGACCTTAACTCTGGTTCCAGTGATGAAGCAGCCACAGACGAACAACCATGAGGAAACGTACTCCTGGACAATGATCTCCTTAAAGCACACGTTACTACTTGTGTAACGATATATCTGTAAGAGACATTAGTTAGTGATAGATTCCTTACCTTAGAATATCCCCAGGCGTCAAACTGGATCCGGACATTTTTGCGTAGCAATACCCCTGCGCGTCGGTAGGCGTCGTCCGCGGCTCCGCATCCGTCGTCCGTGTTGTTAGCGCCGCAATGACGTCGTTGGAGTACTTAGACGCCGCCCATGCGCGCTGACGTCAGTTCTGATACACAGCTTTTCCGTGCCAGATACACAAAGCCATGATAGAACCAACACTGGTGCCAAGAAACTAGGGCCCTGAAAGGGGACGACCTTAACCCTAGATATCGATTCGCAGAACGAGGAGGTTGGGTGGGTCGGTAAGGAATCTATCACTAGCTAATGTCTCTTACAGATATATCGTTACACAAGTAGTAACTTGTGCATATGAAAGAGACACGTTAGTGATAGATTCCTTACCTTAGAATAGATACCCCAGCAATACCAACCCCGGTGGTGGGTCTACGAACCAATAATCACACCAGAAAGTCCTGGAGGACGGAATGGCCAAAGAAGCCATCCCTCCGGACTTGGCTGTCCAGGCAGTAGTGTCTTGCAAACGTGTGCAGCGAGGCCCACGTAGCTGCCTGGCAAATGTCCTGCAAGGGCACTCCTCGGCCCAGAGCAGTTGTAGTCGCCGTGGCCCAAGTAGAATGAGCCCGCAATCCAGCAGGGGGCTCCTTTTTGGCCATGGAGTAACATGCCTGGATGCATAAGATGATCCACCGCAAGATGGTCCTCTTGTGCACCGCCTTTCCCTTCTTAGCGCCCACGTAACCAATGAAGAGTTGGTCATCCACCCACAACTGTCGTGTGCGATCTAGATAATAAGAGAGCGCACGTTTTAGGTCCAGACGGTGGAGCCTCTCTTCCTCTTTCGAGGGATGCGTAGGCGGAAAGAAGGTGGGCAGAGTAATGGACTGCCCGATGTGGAAGGCCGAGACAACGTTGGGCAAGAAGGAAGGTCTTGTTCGCAACACAACCTTGTCCGGATGAACAGAGAGGAAAGAAGGTGTAGAAGAAAGAGCCTGGAGCTCACTAACTCTCCTGGCAGAGGTGATGGCAACCAGGAAAGCAGTCTTCAGAGTAAGAAGACGGAGAGGACAGTTATGGAGCGGCTCAAAGGGAGCACACATTAGGTAAGTAAGCACAAGATTCAAGTCCCACTGGGGCATCACGAAGGGAACAGGAGGGAACATGTGTGTGATGCCCTTCAAAAACCTATTTGCAATGGGGGACTTGAACAAGGAAGGCTGATCAGGTAGCTGTAAGGAGGAAAGAGCAGAAAGGTACCCCTTAAGAGTGCCCAGAGCAGAGCCCTGCTGGGCAAGAGAAAGAAGAAAGAGGAGAACGTCAGAAAGGGGTGCAGAGAGTGGGTCCACAGCCTTTGCTGTGCACCATGCCACAAATCTGTTCCACCTGCAGGCGTATACCGACTTTGTGGAGGGACGCCTGGCTGCCAGATTGATATCACAGACTTCGGGAGGCAAGTCAAATGGCCTCAACAGCCGCTGCTTAATCTCCAAGCTTGTAGGTGGAGGCTGGACAGGTTCGGTGCAGAACCGTCCCCTGCTGCTGCGACAGAAGGTCCTCCCGAAGAGGTAGACGAATCGGGGGATCGACTGACATGCTGAGTAGCTCGGGAGACCAGAATCTTCGTGCCCAGTCCGGAGCCACAAGGATAACCTGGGCCCGGTCGCGCCTGATCTTCTTCAGCACTCTGGGCAGAAGTGGTATAGGCGGAAAGGCGTACAATAGACCGCAACTCCACCCGCGACGAAAAGCGTCTCCGAGCGAGTGCCGCCTTGGAAATTCCAACACGCAGAACTGATGACATTGCGCGTTATCTTCTGTGGCGAATAGATCTAACCAAGGCTCTCCCCATTGCTGAAAGAGGCCTTGAGCCACGTCCGAGTTCAGACGCCATTCGTGATCCATCATGCACCGACAGCTAAGTTTGTCCGCCCTGGCATTCAGAGAGCCTGCCAGGTGTTGAACCACCAGGGTCACGCCCTGATGTTCCAGCCACTGCCAGAGGCACAGAGCCTCCTGGCATTGGGTCCACGACCCCACCCCGCCCTGTTTGTTGCAGTACCACATGGCGATGGTGTTGTCCGTGAACGCCTGCACTACACTCCCCCGGACAGAGGGGAGGAATGCCTTCAGTACTAGATGAATCGCCCGCAGCTCCAAAAGGTTGATATGGAGCCGGGACTCCGCCGGAGACCAGAGGCCTCTGATCTCCGCCTCTCCCATGTGGCCTCCCCAGCCCTGGAGGGACGCGTCCGTCACAACCACGTGCTCCGGGTGGGGAGGGGAGAGGGATCTGCCACTGACCCAATCGCGGTCCCTGAGCCACCACTGCAGTTGTCTGGCAGTGCCCTCCGAGATCAAGACATGATCGGACAAGTTGCCCTGATGCTGTGCCCACTGAAACTTCAGGTCCCACTGCAGAGCCCGCATCCGCCACTGGGCGTGATGCACCAGAAGGATGTAGGAGGTCATCAGCCACAGAAGCCGCAGCGTCAACCTGACCGAGACTCGGGATAAAGGCTGAAAGATTGGAATCAGAGCCTGTATATCCCGAACCCGCTGCTCGGGTGGGTAAACCCGAAACTGCGCCGAGTCGATAATCGCTCCGATGAAGAGGAGCTTCTGAGACGGACACAGGTGCGACTTCGGCACGTTGATGGAGAACCCCAGCAAGTGCAGGAGGTCGGCCGTAGTCTGGAGGTGGCTGGCGACTGTCTGGGGCGAGCCCGCCTTCAACAACCAGTCGTCGAGGTAGGGGAAGACTGAAACCCCTAACATGCGCAGATGAGCTGCAACCACCGCCATCACTTTCGTGAACACCCGTGGGGCGCTGGTAAGGCCGAAGGGGAGCACGGTAAACTGAAAGTGCTCGTGGCCTACCGTGAACCGCAGGTAACGCCGGTGGGCCGGCAGGACGGGGATGTGAAAATAGGCGTCCTGCAAGTTCAACGCTACCAGCCAGTCTCCAGGGTCTAGGGCAGCTAAGAGAGTCAAAGTCAGCATCTTGAACTTCTCCTTCCGGAGGAAGCCGTTGACGTTCCGCAGGTCCAAGATAGGGCGTAGGCCCCCTTTGCCCTTCTTGGGAACCAGAAAGTGGTGGAAGTAACAACCACACCCTACTTCTGGC
Source organism: Lissotriton vulgaris (assembly GCF_964263255.1). NCBI lineage: Eukaryota > Metazoa > Chordata > Amphibia > Caudata > Salamandridae > Lissotriton > Lissotriton vulgaris. The sequence goes on along the minus strand of NC_141687.1, from coordinate 35,787,500 downwards.
CCAGGAACGCGCTCGATGGCCCCCTTGACCAAGAGGGCCGTGACTTCCTCTTGCAGAAGTTGCAAGTGTTCCCCCGACACGCAGTTGAGTTGCGGTGGCATGGTTGGAGGGGTCGCCTCGAAGGGGAGGGAGTAGCCCCTTCGAGCGATTTGCAACACCCACCTGTCCGACGTGACAGTGCGCCAGTGGGAGAGGTGATGGCGAACCCTGCCTCCCACAGGCGTCACATGGGCCTGAAAACTCGGACTAGGAAGGTTTTGAGGCGGGTGCTGTGGAGGGAGGTGTGGACTGGCCTCGCCGTTGTCCCCGACCGCCGCCACGGGGGTTTCCACGGCCGCCACCGCGCTGTTGAACATTCTGCGGTGCGTGGCTGGCAGCACGTGTAGGGGCGCCCCTGTCCTGGTCACGAAAGGAGCGAAAGGCACCCGATTGCTGGCGTGTGGCCGAGAGGCCCAAGGACTTGGCCGTAGCTTTGGAGTCCTTAAAACGCTCAAGCGCATGGTCTGCATTGTCGCCAAAGAGGCGACGGCCATCAAACTGCATGTCCAGAAGTGTGGTCTGGACATCGGCCGAAAAGTTGGCGGACCTCAACCAGGCGTGACGTCGAACCGCCACCGTCGTTGCCATCGCCCTGCCCAGTGAGTCAGTGGTATCCAGCCCACACCGGATGGTGTGGGCTGGATATCGCGCTGCATCTCAGCCCTCCACAAGGGTTTGGGCGAGTTTAGCCCGGACCTCCTCCGGACATTGTGGCCGCACGTCCCCGACCGCGTCACACAGTGTGTGGGTGTAGCGGCCCAAGAGACAGGCGGTATTGACAGACAGCAGCCCTAAGCTTAGGGACGAGAACACCTTCTTCCCGAACTGCTCATATCTCTTGGATTCCCGATCGGGCGAAGCCGACGGGAATGCGGTCTGGGAAGTGGAGGCCTGGATAACCAGACTCTGGGTGGATGGGTGGACAAAAAGCAAGGGTCGCCCAGGGCCGGGCGGTAGCGTCTGGCCAAGTTCCTATGCACAGGCGGACCTGTGGCGGGCTTGTACCAAGTGCCCACAAGAACGTCACATAAGGCCTTATTGAATGGCAGCAGAGGCTCGCTGGAGCTTGTCTGCGGTTTGAGGACCTCAGCGAGGAGGTTAGTCCTCACGGCCGCGACGGGGACCTCAAGGTTTAAGGCCTTGGCCGCCCTTGTCAACACTACACTGTAAGTAGACCCCTCCTCCGAAGCCACGGTCGGAGGGGAGACAAATCCAGTGTCTGGCGTAGTGCCAATACCACTGGCCTCCCCAAGCTCATATGTCCAGTCCTGTTGAGACTGGCACTCCAGTGCCAGAGGGTCCTCAGACCCCTCCCAATCTCCCTCGTCACCCGTTTCCTGTAAAACAGGATTAACAGACGGGGCCTCCTTGTGGAAATAAAAATCTCCAAAGGCCGTCGGAAGAGGCGTCCAGCGGCGCCGTTCCGGCACCAGAGTCGGACCGAAGGGAACATTGGGGACAGCGTCCACAGCGGGCGCCGGGGGCGACACCCGTGGGGCCGGCGCCGGTGAGGTCGTGAGGTCGTGAGGTCGACCGGCGACGACCCGGATCCGGAAGCTGATCCGGTGAGGTCCTGCGGCACCAGAACCGAAGTCGCCGGCGGCGTCAGGGCCGAAGCACCTGACGGCATCGGGCCGAAGCGCCCGACCCGCTAGGGCCTCCAGCCGGGACCGTTGGGCCCGGAGGCGCTGTGGAACCCGACTGAGGAGGGAGGGACCTCATGGCCATGAGGTACCGCTCGATCTCCTCCGGCGTCGCGCCGTGCCCAGGGACCCGAAGGTGTGGGGCAGGTGGCGACGCTTGCGACTCCCTGGAAGCCACATGGGCGGTGTCGCCCGATCCCCCGGCCGCATCGTGCGAGCGTTGGGGTGTGTCAGATGAACAATGACGTCTCTCCGACCTCTCATGCCTCTTACCTGAGGACTTGGATCCTGACGACTGATGTCCACTCCCGGAGCTGCGATGACTCCGACCCCGCGACCGGTCCCTCGACCTCCCATGGGACCGGGACCGGGACCTGGAACGGCGCGGGCCCGACTGCCGGAGCTCGAGTCGCTTGCGGGACCGCTCCCGCCTAGCTTTAGACATCAGGGCCCGGCAGTCGGAGCAGGTGCGGTCGTCATGGTCGAGGCCTAAACACTTCAGGCACCGGCGGTGGGGGTCCGTAACGGACATCAGTCAGTCGCACTTCGAACAGGGTTTGAACCCGGGCCTCCCTACCAGCACCGATAGAGTCGAAGGCTTGAAGAAAGAAATGATCAAAAAGATCATAAAGTTTAGTCAAAAAATGACTAGGGGTAGAGCTTCTCCGGATCTGCGCTAGCTGGCGCGGAAAAAAGAGGAACTGACGTCAGCACGCATGGGCGGCGTCTAAGTACTCCGACAACGCCATTCCGGCGCTAACGACACCGACGACGGACGCGGATCCGCGGACGACGCCTACCAACGCGCAAGGGTATTGCTACGCAAAGATTTCCGGATCCAGTCTGACGCCTGGGGATACTCTAAGGTAAGGAATCTATCACTAACATGTCTCTTTCAGATGAAGTATGCTTATTATTATTTGTATGGCACCTCTTTTTCTCCTTTAAGAGACTTGGGAGACGGGGTGAGTGTGATGGTGATTTGGACCTGGCCCTTGTCCTCGACCTTCATCGAACCAACTAATCATTCTTTGGCATCATGCTCTCTGATGGCTTTAGAATGCATCCAAAGGTAGATGTCACAAGATGATATGTTTTGAACTGAGACACTAGAAGTAGTCATTGAGTAGGCCTGTGATGGACATGTCTATCACACCCACAGTAGGGTTTGAACTCTCACTTTTTAGGTTGTGACATATTCCCTAAGCTGCACCAAAATGCTTCATGAGCCATTTTTTCATTATCTGCACAACAACTCCGGCATCAACCCCCTGCTGAAGAAGCCATCCTCAGACCCGACTCACCTAAAGGACTTCGGACCGTTCTCACTCTTCCCCTTCCCAGCCAAGGCCATAAAGAAGGCCACCAAAGCTCAACTCTCCGAGTTCATCAAAGTGAACCACGTCCTGGACACCTCTCAATCCAGTTTCTGAAGCAACTACAGCACAGAAACTACACTCCTTGCTGCCACTGACATGTGCGCCCTCCTCAATGGGGTGAGAGCGCAGCCCTCATCCTACTAGATCTCTTGGCTGCCTTCAACACCACCTCCCACGCACCCTAATAACAAGCCTCCACAACGCCGGCATCCGCGACAAGGCTTTGGACTGGATCCACTCTTTCCTCACTTGCCGGACCCAGCGAGTCAGACTACCGCCGTTTCTCTCAATACCCATGGAAAACAGCTGTGGAGTATCCCAGGGTTCATCCCTCATCCACACCCTCTTCAAGGTCTACCTGGTCCCCCTCACATCCATCGTCAGAAGCCACAGGCTTAATATCATCTCCTGTGCTGACGACACCCAGTTGATTTACTCCCTCACCAATGACCCCACAACCGCCAGAACCAACTTCCACAGTGGAATGAAGGCTGTTGCTACCAGGATGAAAGACAGCTGCCTCATGCTCAACTCGGACAAGACCGAAGTACTGATCCTGGGACCCACCCCTTCAGCCTTGGACAACTTCTGGTGGCCAGCCACTCTGGGATCTCCTCTCACCCTGACAGACCACGCACGCAACCTTGGCATCATACTGTGCTCATCACTCACTATGAACTGCAAAATCAACACAGTTTCCTCAGCCTCCTTCCACACGCCCTGCCTGCTTCGAAAGATTCTCAGATGGATCTCCACAGAATCCAGAAAGACGGTCACCCACGCACTCATCAGCAGTAGACTTGACTACAGTAACACACTCTACATAGGCGTCACCCAGAAGCAGCTCAAGAAAGGAAAGAACATCCAAAACACCGCAGCCAGACTGGTCCTCGACATCCACCGCTGCAGCCGCTTCATGTAAAACCTCCAACAACTCCACTGGCTCCCAGTCAACAAGAGAGTCACTTTCAAGCTCCTCACTCACGCCTACAAAGCCCTGCACAATGAAGGACCAGCATTCTTGAACAACCAGCTCACATTCTGCGTGCCCACCAGACAACTCCGATCCTCCCAATTCACCCTCGCCTCTGTCCCCAATATCCACCAGGCCAGAAAAGGAGGGAGGTTGTTCTCCTACCTCTCTGCCAAGACCTGGAACACCCTGCCCCTGCACCTCAGGCAATCCATGTCGCTGATCCAATTCAGGAAGGACCTCAAGACCTGGCTCTCTGAAAGATCCTGCACCCAGTCCGACCAGCAGTCCCCCTCCCCCAGCACTTTGAGACATTTACGGGTGAGTAGCCACGTTATACAAGACCCTGATTGATTGATTGATTGAGGGACATCCTGGTATTTCCACTTCTGGCATCAAGTTGCACCCAGTGTCTCCTACAAGGTACTGGAGAGCTATGCTCGAATTTCCCTGATCCAGGCTAGCACCTGTGATATTTAAAGGTGAGGAATCTGCAGGTAGAAGAATCTATTAGAAAGGAAAGTCTTATTTTTGTTGAAGGAAAGGACACAAATTGAAGTCTATATGTCATATTTCATTCTTTGACTTTGCTTGTGTTTCTGTACTGAGGTTTTAGCAACAGTGGTATCCAGAACACTTTCTCTCCTTTCAGTAATGCAACATCCTTGAAATAAGTGGATTTCTGAAATCCGTGGATTTTCCTAAGGTTATTCGCCAATACCTCTTATGTCTGCATCTATGGTCTGTTGCTAAGTAAAATGGCTTATATAAAAAGTATGGGTTTCTGGGCTTGGAAGGCAGTTGCTCTGGAGGGAAGTAGGATTGGGCCTGTAAGGAGGGACAGTCAGGTGTGTGACTTACTAACTGACAGACATTCTGAGTTCCAAAAAGAACAGTCCACCTCTGGTCAGGTGAGTGCACAATTTTACTTGGACAAATGCCACACCAAGCATCAGTGGGGTAACACAGGCCCATGCAGCGCGGGGGGCCCTGAGATGCAGGGGCCCCCCTCAGGACAGTACCCAGGCCTGAGAGCTCTGGTTTCAATCCAGAGCGGGAGCCCTCCATGTACCTTGCAGGGGGGCTCCTTCAACTTTCATTACGCCATTGCCGAGCATGGGCATGTTCACTCTGAGGTTTGTAGTCAACTGACCTACAGAAAAGCTAATGGTTCCCCTGAAATGCCAGTGCCTCCAAAACGTTAGTAGCTCTTAGTCAGAACCTGACTAATTAACTCTATCACATCTCTCCTGGTCACATGACCAGTGACATCCATTGCCCCAGTCACGTGACAGCTGCCGCTGCCCAATTTAAGTGACCACTCATACCTGTCGCTACCCCAGTCATGGAACCACTCACATTCACCCCTGCCCCAGCCATGTGACCAATGACATTGGCTCCCCGAACCATTAGACTACTCATATTTGCCGTTGATCCAGCCATGTGACCAGTGGCATCTGCTTTCCCAGCAAAGTGACCAGTGACATTCACTGCCACAAAGATGTAACCTGGGACTCTGCTGCCCCACCATTATGAACAGTGAATCCTCTGCCCCAGTCATGTGCTCATTGACATCCGCTGCCCCATTCATGTGACTTTCACATCTGCTGCTGCCCCAGCCATGTGACCACTCACATCCGCCACTGCTACAGCCATGTGGCAACTCACATCTGGTGCTCCAGCCATATGACCACTCGCATCTGGTGCTCCAGTCATGTGACCACTCACATCCGGTGCTCCAGCCATGTGCCCACTAACATCCGCCGCGGCCCCAGCCATGTGACCACTGACATATGATGCTCCTGCCATGTGCTCACTCACATTCGCCTCTGCCTGAGCCATGTGGCCACTCACATTCGGTGATCCAGCCATGTGACCACTGATATCCGATGATCCTGCCATGTGACCACTCAGGTCTGCTGCCATAGTCATGTGACTGTTCACTTCGGCTGCCCAGTCCCTATAGCAACCACACTTACAGCTTATCGTTGACCAAAACTTTGATGACAAATCCTTTGGCTTCTCTGGTCAGGTCAGCAAACATCTTCTCCTCGAAAGCCACAGTGTAGTTACGGATGTTTAACAGGGTGACCTTGTCATTCTCGCCAACGAAGGGAGAGATGCCAGTCAAGCTAAAGAGAGAAGAGTTACATGATCAATGTAGGTCTGTGGTGGGAAAAATGACCTATCAATGACAAAGGACCCAGAACTCTTAACCCATTCGTCCTGCCCCCCTAACAGGCTGAAAGACAATGGAACATCAAGGGGAAAATGAGTGCAAAGTCCAAGTAGCATATGAGCTTTAACAAAGAAATGCTGATAGATTCAGGGACATCACAGATTACGAGGGTGCAAGGCATGAGGAATATTTATGCTTTACCCAAGGTGCAAGACCAGGAGGATATCTCTGCTTCACCCAGATAAGGATGAGAGGGACAGGGACATCAAGGAATTTAATGGTGCGAGGCAAGGGTAATATATCAGCTTGATCCACAAATTACTGAGCGGGACAGGGGCATCACAGAAGACACGGATTAAAGTTGTGGCAAATATCTCAGCTTTATCCAAAGAATACATGTGTGAAAGGAGTGACAAATATCTCTGCTTCACCCACAGAAGAGTGAGAGGGATGGGGACATCTAAGCATTGGGTGAGTGCAAGGTATGGGGAATATATTTTCTTTATCCACACAAGCATGAGTAGTAGGGGACACAAGGGCTACACTGACGCAAAGTCTAAGCAATATTTCTGCTTTATCCAAAAACTATAGGGGAGCAGGGACTAGAGACAGAGAAGGCTGAGAGGAATGGGGACATCATGGAAGACCTAAGTGCAAGGCCTGGGTAATTTCTCTGCTTTATCCACAGAAGGCTGAGAGGGTTGGGGACACCAAGGATTAATCTAGTGCAAGGTTTGGGGAATATCTCTTCATCTAGCCTTACCAGTTGAGGACTGGGACTAAGAAACTAGTGAACATATAGGCCACAGACCTGTAACCAAGCTTCACCTAGCTGTAGATGTTTAGTACTGGACAAGGGAACAGGGCGAGACATGGGCAATAGCGAAGGCATGGCCCGAATGCCTGGTAACCATCCTAGCTCCACCCATTTTTGGGTGACACAAAAGAACCAGAAAAAACAAGGGCCACAGGCCTAGCAATCATCTTTAATCTACTTGTACCCACTGATGGCTGAGACAAAGGAACAGCGAAGGCATGTGCCGCAGACATGGCAACAATCCTTAATCCAGCTTTACCGACTGAAAGCTCAGGACAAGGGGACTGGGGAACACACGAATCACTGTCCTAGTAAATCTCTTCATATTGCTTTTCCTGGTTAGGACTGGAGCAAGTGAACCAGGTGAGATAAGATGCCACAGAGAAGGAACAGTCTGCAGGACCGGTAGGCATTTTCGTCTAACAGTAAACATTGACATGCCAGGATACGGAAGCCAGGGAAAGCACAAACTACTGGCCTGGTAACAGTCCTTCATCCTGCTCTAACCATTGATGGAAAGGACTTGGGAACCAGCCATGACACAGAACATAGGTCTGGTAGCCAACCTTTATCTAGCTGAACCTAGGATTTTCACAGGCGAACCAGGGAAGATGCACGCTTGGCATTAATCTTTGCTGTCACTTTACCCAAATAGAGTTGGGGTGGTATTGGGTCTAGGCTAGGAAGTTATTCAAACATCCTCAATATGTATGCTTAGGGGATGGCTGAGGACAAGTCCGTCAGGAAAGATATGTAATGTAGGTCTAGGAAAGTCCTTGCTCTAACAGCATGCTAAGGAAGCTGGCATGTGAATCTTGTACCCCCTGCAATACTGAAACTCTATAGGCCCTAGGGTTACCATTACAAGGACACGGGTGGAGTTGTGGAGTTCACTGAACTGTGTGTAGTTCATTAGTTCAATGATATTCTCTATTTATGGTTTCTGCTGTAAGGCTGGAGAAACATCTGGGCATCTGCTGGAGATCAGACCTTCAAATATTAACAAATCAGTGAGGAGAGAACATCATATCAACGCCTGCGCATCTGATGATACCTAAGGGGGTTCTTCTCTGCGCTATCAACCTACGTTAATAGGAAAGTACAGAGAGCACCCTTACCATAAGTATGCAATGACTCCCACTGGCCTGTACAATGACAAAAGGTAAGAGAAAGAAAGAGGAAAGGTTAGGGAGCACGTATAACACGAATAAACAATAACCTCAAGTTATTAGTAATAAGACTAAACTCTGGTATCAACTTTCTCTCCACTACCTCACATGCCAAACCCCATATGCAACCTCTATTCACAAGCATGGAATTATCTACTAACAAGCGCTCCTCGATCAATACATGGAGCACTCTAAAGATGGAGAACCCATCATGATCTACCCATCGCAGAAGCGCTCACTAAATTCAGCGCTGCTGGAACCCAACCATGGGGACCCATGAGCCACCCTTACGAGTCCCTCCCACTATGACTCATTCGAATCCCTTGTTCATCCTTCCAAATGACCTGTCACCCTTGACCTTAGGAATTCTGACCCCATCACTGTGACAAAGGGCCTGACTTTGAGTTTGACAACCGGGGTATAAGATTGTAATGCACTTGTAATTTGGCGGACGGGATACCTGTTGCGTGTGTGACGCAGTAACTCACACACCAAACTTTAAATCAGGCCCAAAATGATTATCTTCAACCCTCCCGTTCACAGCCTCTTCCGTGGCACTTTGCTGACCCCATCAGTCTTACTGGTGTGAACAAACATGTCAATCTAAGCACATTACCAGACATCAGTGACTGTAGAAACGGGCAGCTGGTTCACAATTTCTGGAGCCACAAACTCAGGGGTCCCATACTGGACATACTGCGCCTCTCCCACTGTGATTTTTTGTGCGTTGCCAAAGTCGCAGATACGTATCTGCTCACTGATGGAGTCTGCCATCAAGATGTTCTCAGGCTACCGCCAAAAGAAGAAAGAAAGTTTTTGAACACCTACAACCATAGAGATACAGAAAGACACTTTGCACAGAACAGCTGGAGGAACCCTGCAACATTGTAGCAACAAAGGAATCCTGCAAAACTGTAGCAAAAAACAATCCTGCGACATGTAGCGACAAAGTAATCCTGTAAAACTGTATCAAAAAACAATCCTGCGACATGTAGCAATAAAGGAATCCTGCAACATTGGGACAACAAAGGAATCCTGCAACACTGTAGCAACAAAGGAACCCAACAAATTTGTAGCATGCTGTAGCGTGGCATTAATTCAAGACCTGGCTCTTCGATCAGTAGCAGCCCCCCCTCACGGGTATGTAGCGCGCTTTACAAATGTAATGATTGATTGATTGATTGACCCTAAAGGACTGTGTCTTGAACACTGCAGTGGTATGGGAGGATCCCTCATGCAGTGTGGGTTGAGTACTCTCCAGTGGTCTTCATACCACAGCAGTGTGAGTGAACACTGTTTAAAGCTGTAGCAGTGTGGAATGAGTGTGCTACAATGCCCCCAACAGAAGTGTGGCTAACTAAAAAAAGAATGAAGAAATGTGAGTACTCTCAAGACAGAAACACTGCAGGGGTGTGGCTGAACATTGATCACAGGAGGCAGCGCTGCGGGATGAGTACATGGAGACGCAAACCAAACTGCAGTGTGGATGAAGACTAGCACTGCAGCATTGTGGGAAGAAGACTGAGACTGCAGCAGTGTAGGATGGACTGGAACTGCAGCAGTTTGGGATGAAGACTGACATTGCAGCATTGTGGGATGAAACCTGGCACTGCAGCAGTGTGGGATGAAGACTGGAACTGCTGCAGTGTGGCATGAAAACTGGCACTGCAGCAGTGTGGGATGAAGACTTGAACTGCAGCAGTGTGGGATGAAAACTGGCACTGCAGCATTGTGGGATGAAGCCTGGCACTGCAGCAGTGTGTGATGAAGACTGGAACTGCTGCAGTGTGGGATGAAAACTGGCACTGAAGCAGTGTGGGATGAAGACTTGAACTGCAGCAGTGTGGGATGAAAACTGGCACTGCAGCAACGTGGGATGAAGACTGACATTGCAGGATTGTGGGATGAAGCCTGGCACTGCAGCAGTGTGGGATGAAGACTGGTACTAGGTAAGTGTAGGAGAAAAAGTGGTATTACAGCAGTGGGGGATAAGATTGGCACTGCAGCGGTGTGTTAGTTCAGGCAAGTGTGCCGTGCAGTCACCAGGTTGGTTTTCTCAGGATAGAATTCCCCATTGCGCTTGCTGCAGAGTATTGATGCCTGGTCCCTATGGCAGGCTGGATAGAACCATCAGTATATATGATGTAATCATAGCGTTCTAGAGTTATTTCTTTAGGAAGAGGATATTCGTGTTCGTACTGCAGAAAAGGTTTGTGTTTGTAGTGTAGAGTCAAATCTTAATCTACATCTGTTGTGGTGAGTGAGTTAACTCATTGTATCCATCGTGGATGCAATGCTTCAATGTTTGGAATGCATGCTCTGGTGACTGCCTCTTAGGTTAGCACAAGGGTCATGACAATACTGAGGTAGGGCTCCCTCTCTTACCACAGCAGTCTGTACTGCTGTCAGTAGTTTTTATGTAGGTGCTAAACGCAGTTCAGCATTGGTGTATAAATGCGATTTATATACCATTGGTACAGCGTCACCTTTATTGAGCTCGACATTGGTGTACCCCAATGCCCCGCAATGACACGGATCACCAGGTTTGTTATGTTTAAACATGTGTGTAAGTGTTTTGAAGCTATCATGCCAGCTTCTACAGAACGTAAGATATTTCTGTGTTCCTTAGTTCAATGTGTACTGGAAAGGTCGGGACATAATGAGTCATAGAACGGTTTAACCTGTTCTGCGTAATCTATATGTATGTTCTGCCAAAATGTATGAATCCCATTATGGATTGTAGCCTTTTCAATGTAGCTGGAGGTTGAAGTAGCTCACACTTCTCCAAGACGTGTGTCGCAAGGCTTTTGCCTTCACTTTACAACTCATATCCCTGAAAAAGCACATTGAGATGGGCATTTTTTCATTTCCTAAAATTAAATTTGTAGCCCATGGAGCAAACCCCAGAATTCTACTCTTGTCAAGTTTTCCAACAGGTCATCATCGGTCAGATATGTGCCATCAACATAGGACAATGCCTGGTCATCAAACCTTTGTAGTAGCCATGTTACTTTGTCTGAAAACGGCTCAGGGCTATTCATATGCCCCTGGGGCAATTGACAGAACTGCCTCGAAGAGCCTAGCGCAGAGAAGGTGGTCAGATATCTGCTTCCAGGCGTTATATTTAACCCAAAAATTCCATATGAGATATCAAGTGTTGTTTTGTGTTTCTTACGCACTATGTTATTCATTAGTGCGGCACTGTGTGCAATTTGCACTGCAAATGTGCAAGTAGCATCTGTAGTTTAATACTGAATGATATGAATGATCGGATTACATCACAGGAAACAAGGGATTATTCATTGATGAGGTGAAAGGAATGCATTACTTACCTGTAACTGCAGTTATCCAGTATTGGTATCTTTCATAGATTCACATGCCTGAATCATTCCCCGTTGTCAGGATGGGAGTCCCCGGTACATAAATAAAGTAATGTCACATAGACATATATACTTAGTAATGGGCCAGAGGCCTCTCATTAGCAACATATCCTTGTCCTTTGTGAAAAGGATCAAACTTTGGCCAAGAGACCTCTCTGCTGCAGAATGTGGATTCGGGAAGAAAGAGCGCAGGACTATAGGCTCTTTAAGGTGAAAGTCAGATGGGACCTTTGGAATAAATTTAGGATTAGTCCTTAGAATCACTCTGTCTTGTTTGAATTGGAGGAAAGGTTATTGAATTGAGAAGGCTTGGAGTCCGCATACTCGTCTCACTGAGGTAAGCGCCAGTAGACGTGCCGTTTTCCGGGAAAGATATTTGATATCAGCTTTGTGTCTCAGCTCAAAGGGATGTTTCATTTTTTGAGCAAGCACAATGTTCAGCTGCCAGGCAGGCGGCAAAGTCTTCACCGGAGGGAACGTTCTGAACAAGCCTTTAAGAAACTGTTTTATGAGTCTACTGGACCAGATGTGGTACTGAAAATTCTGTACCCGTGTCATAAACATCGTCGAATCATGACGATTTTGGTATCAACAGACCGCAAATGGTTAGAATACTATGCACAAGCATTTTGGTCATATTCGGGTGACGAAATCACCCTGAAATCAGAGTTTCAGACCTGAACCCTCAGGTTCCATTTTGTGAACGGCAGCCATTTTGTGATTGCCCTCACATAGGTCCAATAACTAAGGCCAAAAACGAGCTTGAAGGACACGTACACCTTTACTGACTCCTCTGTGACCTGGGCAAGCTGACTCCACTGCCTGAAGCCAAACCTGTCTGGTCAGTTCCTCGCCCAGTGGCCGAATGAGATTAATATCAAGGTACAACATATTGTAACCCTTTCATCGCACACAAACCATTCCTAATCTTACACACACCTGTCCCTGTTCCTTCTTTATGACTTGCTTTATGAGGAGGAGGTGCCCGTTTTTATTGGGGGTCCGGCGATATCTGATGGAAATACATAGCCTTGCCGGGTAATTGATTGTGGGCTGGACAAACTGAAATATGGGCTTGTCATCATGACTCTGCTTTTTCTTTGTAGTGGAAATATGTGAATGGTCAACTGTAAAATAAGGAATGTTTGCCTAAAGCATAATATTTTGTATAAAAAGAGAAGGCTGGCTTTGTAAGATTGAGCAGTCTCCTGAGAACATACACCGTGTTGTACTTCTAGGATACCTGTTACTGGTTGCAGCCAATAAATACGATCTTTGACTTCACCTAGAAGACTCTGTGTTTCTGTAGTCTGAAACAGGAAGGACTCGAAGTCTTTGGGTGTGTTCCTTGGCACCGCTGGGTTCTTAAAAACCCAGTACTTCAGTTTGGCGCCCAATGTGGGGCGGTATCAGCGGTACCGGTCCAAGCCAGAGGTTCGTGAGGAGCTTTGTGTGAAAATTCTGGAGGAAGGCCGCCACTTCATCGACCCCTGTATGTCGACGTGGTCTGAAAGTCTTTGCTGCGAGGTTCCCCGCTTCCCGACGGCTACGAAGGACTGCTGCCCTGACTATCGCCTTGTTTTGTACCCTTGATGATTGGTAGAGCGAAACGTTAGACGAGTCTTCTGGTGACGTCATCGATACCTCAGTTAAGTATGAGTGGAGCGTCTCCCAGTCCTTAGTTTGGTTCTTAGTTGGGGATCCCCTTGGGATCGCTTTTGTTTTGAACTTGCAAGTGCCAAAACCGAAGGATTGGTGTATTCACGAGACTATCGTATTCGATAATCCTTTGAAGTTTGAAGCTAGACTAGAGAGCGAAGATGCCTGGTCTTAGCAGACTTGGAAATCTGTTTTGTCTTGGTTGTAATAGGAATTCCCGATCGGAGGACTCGTGTCCGGTTCCTCCGATTGGAACTCCAACCTATGAACTTTATGTGAAGCATGGCATAGGCCCTATCGCATATAATGAAGTATGGTTCCGATACACCAGGAAAGATGGTGTTTTAAAATGGCCCCAATATGGTAGCTTTGACGCAGAGATTCTGGATAATCTGGAGGTTAAAGTTTTTAAGAAGAAAGCCCGGCCGGCAATGTTTGACTCTTTTCGCATATGGCGCAAAGAAGCCAAACAGAGAGAAATGAAATTAGCAAAGAAAAATAAACGAGAACGAGGTATGTCAATGATACATGCTGTTGCATTTAGGGATAATGAGGAAGAGCAAGAAAGCGAACAGATGCTTAGGGTGAAGAAGTTAGCGGTAGATAGATGCTACCCTGTTTTGCCGCGTAAGGAACAGGAAGAAAAGAAAGATCTTGAGAAAGATCCTTTAATGTTGCATCTCTTGAGTTCGCCACCCCCTTATGCACAAAATGCTACGGCACCACCACCACCAGCTGTGGTTGCACAACACCCAGTTGTTGTGCCTCCTGTAATTCCTCCACAGCCAGCTCCTTTTCCATTGGCTACTATTCCTTTGGCGCAGCCTCCTCAGGGGCCTCCACCTTTGCCTCCTTCTTCGTCTGCTACTCCTACACCTGCTCTTAATGTTCCCCCCATTCCGACTTTGAATTCTTCTGCTATTGTTCCGTCTTCTCTTATTCTTTCACCTTCTCCTTCTGCTAGACAACGGATGACTATGGCAGTTACTGGTTTCTTTTCTCCTTTGTTGGGACAATTGGGTATGTTCCCTGTTACTGAGCGTAGACAGTCACATAGTCAGTTGCCAAATATGGATGAGCGTACGATTTTGGAACACATGGCGCGTAAATGGATTATGTACGATACACAGTATGCTCTTGAGGGTATTATGCATGTTGTCCTTCAAAGGGAAGCACCGAAGCAACGGTACGTTTTCGATACGATGTGTGGTTTTCTTGTTGAAAAATGGGACGAGGAAGTAGGGAAAGCCCCTGATAAGTTGTACAACATACGTTCCGAATTTGCGAAAGGAACTATTGTAAGTCCATCTGATGTAGGGAAAGCGGTCGCGATGTTGTAGTCATTTAGGAGTGAGTCTCCTCCTCGACAATTGTTCGGGCCTGATTCTTCAGTTGGGAGAAAGGCAGGACAATATCCAATGAGAGAGGTTCCTCCGGTGTGGAAAGAAGAAGTGCCTGCTGGTGCAGGTAATATTCCGCCAGCTGTACCGGCTCATTTTCAGCGTGTTTGGGTGCATGTTCCATGGAAAAGTGCTGAAGTTTTAACTATTAAGCAGTCTTTCCTGATCCACGCAAAAATCCAGCAGGGTACTATAAAGAGCTGACTCAGACCGTGGGTTTGTGTATTATGAATTTGGCAGACATCGACATGTTGTTTGGCAATGTTGTTCCACAACCTATTTAGAGTAAGATTCGTCATCCTATCATGCGGTTGAATTGGGTGATACATGGGTTAATCTTAGAGATGCCGACAATAGACAAATAGGCGGTGCTAAGCCTGAGGATTTGATTACTGAACTTCCTGATAACATTATTACATATATGAAGACTTTAATGCCCGAACTGCATGTCAATTGGGACAAGTTGTCTGCATGTAAGCAGAAGAAAGACGAAACGGTGTCTGACTTTTTCACGAGGTTCGAAGAGACTTTTGTAGATCATAGTGGTCAGGATATGGCTACAGAGGGTGGTCAGAGATTGTTTGTTGACAAATTTGTACATAATTTGCTTCCTGAACTGTGCAGTAAGTTGAAGGATTTTGAAAGTGCTTGGGCTGTTTCCACGTCAGCACAAATTTTGGCTACTGCCCAGTACTATGAATATAGGCGCAAGGATGAGTTAGAGAAAGCGGATAAAAAGACTAAGGAACTAAATACTAAAGTTCTTCTACAGCAAGCTTATGCACCCCGTAGTAATAGTCAGCACGACTATCAGCAACCTCAACAATATTCGAGAAACTCACAAAGAAACGAGTCTTCTCAACAGCGTTTTCCGTATGGTCCTAATCAGTGTGCGTATTGCAAAGAAGAGGGTCATAGCAAGAATAGTTGTCCGCTTTTGTTGCAGCGTACGAATGGTGTTTCGGGTGTAAGAGGTAGAGGTGCTCAACAAGCGCCTAGAGGTAGAGGTCGTGGACAGAATGTGCTTTCTTGGCCTCCACAGAACTCGATGAATCGTTTTGATCAACAGCGAGGTTCATCTGGTAGGACCGCTCAGTACTATACGGACGATTACTATAATGAAGGTCAGGAAAAGAATGGTAACGATTGTTAGGACAGCCGTGGACAAAGAGAGAGAGTTGTTTCAGTTCCAGTAGATCAGAGTGGACCTTATGTTGAAGTGATTACATCAGGTGTGTCAGAGCCTTTTCTGTTGGATACTGGTGCTACAAAGAGTTCTATTACGCACTCAAAACTCCCTGGCGCACCTTTGTCTGGCGAAATGAATGTTTCAGTAGGTTTTTCTGGCGCCCCGGTTAGGAAGCAGATTTCTAGTCCTATGTCTCTTTCTGTTGGACCTTATGAATTTGAAGCACCCCTTATTATGACGACAGGTTGTGGGGAGAACCCTCTAGGATTGGATCTGTTGAAAAGACTATATGCGACGTTGTATTGTTCTCCTTCGGGAGTACAACTTACACTGGGCAAGAGAGTGGTCTCCCCGATGTATTTGTCGAAGGATACAATTCCAACAGAATTTTCTTCTCTCCCGGATACTCTTTGGGCTACTGGTCCTAACGACGTGGATCTTTTGGAGATACCGCCATATATTGTGACATTGAAAGCCAATGTTAGAATGCCGCGCATTCCCCAATACAAGATCTCTAGCGAAGGTGAAAAGGCGTTGCTAGCGATCATTTATGATCTGATCGAAAAAGATGTAATTGAAGAGACAAGAGGTAACATTTGTAATAGTCCTGTTCTGCCTGTTTTGAAGCGTACTGACCCTTCCGAGCCGCCTGTTTATAGGTTTGTGATTGATCTTAGAGAGGTAAATAAAATAGTTGTGCCACAGTTTCCCGTTGTCCCTGATATCACTGCCCTATTGACTATGATTCCAGCTTCAGCCACTTGGTTCTCGGTGATTGACTTGAAGAATGTTTTCTTCAGCATCCCGATTGCCGAGGAGAGCAGGGATATTTTTGGCTTCAGTTTAGGAGGCCGAAGTTTCCGCTTCAAACGCGCTCCTCAAGGCTACCGTGAAAGTCCATCAATATATAGTCAGGCTTTAAAAACACAGCTTGATACGATTGTTTTTCCGGATGGCGCTACCCTTATTCAGTACGTCGACGATTTACTAGTCACTGCAGATACTGAGGAGATTTGTAAAGAAGCCACGTTGTCGTTGTTGTGTCATTTGTCTGATCTACATCACAAAGTGTCTCTTTAAAAACTGCAATATTGTCGACAAGAAGTGACCTACTTAGGTCACCTCTTATCGAAGGAGGGAAGGAAACTGACCCCAGAAAGAATTCAGGCAATTGTGAAATTGAGTGTGCCAAGGACACAGAGAGAAGTACGTGCTTTCTTGGGCATTACATCATATTGCAGACAATGGATACCGAATTTTTCTCTGTTGGCCAAACCTTTGGTGGCATTAACTTGTTAAGATACACCGAATCCCATTCCATGGTCTGAAGATTGTCAGAAGAGTTTTTCCGAATTGCGTGATGCATTGTGTAAGGCTCCTGTGTTGGCTACCCCCGACTACAGTAAGCCCTTTACACTGTATGTCCATGAGAAAGAAGGTTGTGCATTGTCAGTGCTGACACAGTCTTTTGGAGACAAACAGCGCCCATGCGCGTATTTTTCGTCGACTTTGGATCCGGTAGCTAAGGCGTTGCCAAGTTGCTTGAGGGCCACAGCGGCAGCAGCTGTTTCTATTCAACAGTCTGCTGGATTAGTGATGAATAACATGTTGATTGTGATGGTTCCACATGCGGTGGACACTTTGTTAAACAGGACCAAGACACAGCACTTAACTAGTGCAGGTTACGAGTTGACACTGTTAGCGAGTCATGTGCACATAAAGAGGTGCAATACGTTGAATCCAGCCACGTTGTTGCCGATTTCAGTTGAGACAGATGATGATAGTGAAGAACAGCATGACTGTTTTCTGAGAACTGAAGAAGAGACGAAAGGGAGAATAGATCTTAGGGACACTCCTCTTCCTGAATGTGATGGTACTTTGTGGGTTGATGGTTCGTGCTTTAAGTTGCCGAATGGTGATACGACTGCGGCATATGCTATCACGACTTTGCATACGATTGTTGAAACTGCACGTATTCCACATAAATTCAGCTCAAGCAGCGGAGTTGATTGCACTTACAAGAGCGTGTGTATTGTCAAAAGGAATGAGAGTGGCCATATATACTGACAGCCAATATGCTTTTGGCGTGGCTCATAGTTTTGGACGTTTGTGGCGTGAACGTGGATTTTTAACTTCGCATGGGGCGAAGATCCAGCATGGACAGTTGGTGAATGAGCTGCTTGAGTCACTGACCTTGCCATTACAAGTTGCGATTGTGAAATGCAGTGCACACAAAAAGGTTACTGATGATGTTGGTCGTGGAAATGCATTTGCTGATGAAATCGTAAAAGAAACAGCAAAAGATGTGTTGAATCGAATGTATGTTGCAGGACCTGCAAGATGGGTTGGTGACATTGGAATGTGTGAAGATGCGATAGAGAGTGTGAAGTCAAGCCGAAGCTTCAGAGAAAGAGTTGAGTGTGTGTGGAGAGAAAGTACGGGTAAATTGGATGCAAATGGTTGTTGGGTTGAATTGTCAGAGCATCAGCGATGGTCGTTACCCGATGAGTATGTGCTTGTAGTGGTGACAATGGCCCATGGAATGGCTCATATCAGCGTGAAAGGGATTTGTAAGATGTTAGCTCCAGTATGGCAAAATGCTGGAATTCCTAAGTGTGCAGAGAATGTGGTCAAGAATTGCATGGTGTGTCTGAAATACAATCCTGGTAGGAGAACCCCAACTCCAGCTGGTCATTTTGCTCCTCCTACGTATCCGTTCGAGGTTTTGCAGCTAGATTTCATCCACATGGAAAGGTGCAACAATTTGAAATACGTACTTCTTGTTGTTTGTGCCTTTTCAAGATGGGTAGAGGCATATCCCTTAAAGGACAATACTGCCATATCCACAGCTAAAGCCCTTGTCAAAGAATTCTTCACTAGATTTGGAATGCCGAGAATGGTCTGGAGTGATAATGGGAGTGAATTTGTGGGTCGAGTGATGAAGAGAGTATGTGAAGGGCTAGGTGTTCAACAAAAGTTCCATGCTGCAAATCACCCCCAATCAGCTGGACTAGTAGAGTGCTATAATGGCACACTAAAACTGAAATTGGCAAAGATCCAAGCGAGCTCTGGTCTTAAATGGCCCGACGCTCTGCCTTTAGCACTCCTATCAACAAGAATGACTGTGCACTCGAGAGTGGGACTTAGTCCTTATGAAATTGTGTTTGGTCGCCTGGCTAACATATGGGGAGTGCCAAGGCCGACAAAATTCAGCGAGATCGAACACCCTGTACTGCTTGATTATTTATGTGAATTGACGGCTAAATTGCGTGTTTTACACCAACAGGTTCACGATACCCTGCCTCAGGTCTCTGAAACTCCAGGACATCCTATCAATCCTGGATCATATGTGCTGATTAAGAACTTCCAACGAACAAAGAATGACCAGCCCCGTTGGACCGGCCCCCACCTCGTCCTTCTGTCAACAAGATCAGCTGTTCGAGTAGAAGGGAAAAAGCACTGGATCCACGGCGTACACTGTAAGAGGGTCCCTCTGCCTCTTCCGTTCGACCGTAGGGTCCAGGAGGGGATCGCTGACTCTGAAACTGAGACTGTGCCTCGTTTTCTGCCTTTTAGCGATGCACGTGTAAAAGGAACAACATCTGAACAAGAAAGCGAAACATCTTGCAAGAAGCTGTACCACCGTCAATTCGATTGAACACTACAGAGCCTGAACTCTTGTTTCAGGACCAGACAGTACCTGGAAAAAGCCGCTATAATCTGAGACCGAGAACTATGGACAAATAAAAAATCCTTTTTTTTTTCTATTTTTGAAAGTGCAGCTCTCTCATCTGAGAAACTTTCTTATTTTTGTTTTTCGAACCGCCATCCGGTTCAGCTGCTAGGGTCGTGGTTGCAAAAGTCTTTGGAGTGCAGCTGAAGACGTTAGGTCGACAGTTCTGGTTGGTCTAAGGGAGTTGCCCTGGACTGACAGAAGCATTCCTTAGCATAGAACACCCTACCGCCACGGGCAGCAATTAGAGTGGATGGAGTTTTTTGAGATGGAGAGACCTGCTAAACATATGGACTTTAAAGCCAGAATGTGTATATTAATGACAAGGAAACGATTTTTGATATTATGTGTTTTCATGTTGCTTAGTGTAATGATGTTTTTAATAGGATATGTTTTATTCTCTTTTCAAGTGACATTTGCACCCACTACACAGCCCATACCTCCTCCTACTGTTTCTTCGCATTTTTTTCACCCTCTGCCTGAGCATGAGTCCACTAGGAGATTAGAGTTTGCCAACAACTCTTTTGTTCAGCTCCTACACCAACACCAGTTAGTAGTGAACACAACTAATTGTTGGGTGTGTGGTCTTATGCCACATACGACAGATAAGGGTATCCCATACTTGGTCCTTCCATTTAGTTACAATGGTTCTTTGTGGGCGTTTCAGACGATGTTCATATATGCCATCGAACCATATCCCCCACGTTCCACGAGAAGTAACTCGAGCAACAAGGCATTGGTAATGGGAATCACAAATATGAGCAGAAACATTGACTCATATAGGACGATTCCCAGAGATGAGTTACAAGCTTACGATAGATGAAATGTAACAGGATATAGAGTTACTCTGAGCGAGAACCAGCGAGCAAAGAGATCCTCCCCGATTTGGATTGTACCCCATCAGGGTCACCTATGTCTGCAAGGTAATGGCAAGAATCCCAGAGCTCAGTTAGGGAAAAGTATCTGCACTGAAACTTATGTTTTTACGTCTCAGACTTCCCCTTCGTTTCTAGCAGCTAAGGGTACCTATTTCATCTGCCATGATAGAGCCTATACATGGTTGCCCCCTGACTTCAAGGGCACAAGTTTTGTTTCGTTCCTGTTGCCTCCCACCTACACGGCCGCGGCAGATTACCATAAGACAAGGATAGTTAGAGGTGTCATTAGCGAGGAAGACACTGCAGGACAAGAATTTGGAGACTTTGTAAAGGGTTTTCTGCCTTTTTGGGGGCCTATGGTGAAAAGCAGGAACATAAGGCAATTGACAAGGGTGGTTGAATCTACTGTGATTGAAACCACTGGTGCCCTTAGTATTTGACGGCTGAGCTCCAGTCGGATCGCCTTATAACTCTTCAGAACAGGGTCGCATTAGACGTCATACTTGCAGACCGAGGTAGGGTATGTAAAGTGATCCAATCAAGTTGTTGTATTTTCATCCCAGATAACGCTCCGACAGCTTACCAGGCCATTTCCAAACTACATAAGATCTCTGAATCTATTCACGTGGATAAAGGAGATTGGTCATTGTTGGCATGGTTCTGGGAACTGATATCCGTCTGGGGATGGAAGATTCTAATAGTCATTGGGATAATCTTAGCCATTCTTTTCCAGTTCTGTCTGTGTATACAGTGTGCTCCTGCAATATGTGGCATCTGTGCTACATCGTGTGTAAGGAAGCCTGTATCAAGAAACGAGCTAAGTAATAGGATGATGCTACAGCAACATCTCAATGACTTTATGAATATAGACTTAGACTCAGATTAGCGTGAGTATAAGTTATTGCCTATGTAAGGGCAAAAGGAGGATCTGTGGTACTGAAAATTCTTTACCCGTGTCATAAACATTGTCGAATCATGACGATTTTGGTATCAACAGACCGCAAATGGTTAGAATACTATGCACAAGCATTTTGGTCATATTCGGGTGACGAAATCACCCTGAAATCAGAGTTTCCGACCTGAACCCTCGGGTTCCATTTTGTGAACGGCAGCCATTTTGTGATTGCCCTCACATAGGTCCAATAACTAAGGCTAAAAACGAGCTTGTAGGACACGTACACCTTTACTGACTCCTCTGTGACCTGGGCAAGCTGACTCCAATGCCTGAAGCCAAACCTGTCCGGTCAGTTCCTCGCCCAGTGGCCGAATGAGATTAATATAAAGGTACAACATATCGTAAACCTTTCATCGCACACAAACCATCCCTAATCTTACACACACCTGTCCCTGTTCCTTCTTTATGACTTGCTTTATGAGGAGGAGGTGCCCGTTTTTATTGGGGGTCCGGCGATATCTGATGGAAATACACAGCCTTGCCGGGTAATTGATTGTGGACTGGACAAACTGAAATATGGGCTTGTCATCATGACTCTGCTTTTTCTTTGTAGTGGAAATATGTGACTGGTCAACTGTAAAATAAGGAATGTTTGCCTAAAGCATAATATTTTGTATAAAAAGAGAAGGCTGGCTTTGTAAGATTGAGCAGTCTCCTGAGAACATACACCGTGTTGTACTTCTAGGATACCTGTTACTGGTTGCAGCCAATAAATACGATCTTTGACTTCACCTAGAAGACTCTGTGTTTCTGTAGTCTGAAACAGGAAGGACTCGAAGTCTTTGGGTGTGTTCCCTGGCACCACTGGGTTCTTAAAAGCCCAGTACTTCACAGAGGGAAGCACCAGTCGAGGAACGCCTAAAACGAGATATGGCAGCCAGGTGAACTTTTATTGAAGCATGAGCAAGACCTGAGTTTGCCAAATGTAGAAGGTAAGGCAAAATCTGTGCAGGTGTCGAAGAAAAAGGATGTACTTTCTTTGATTTGCACCATATGCAGAGTCTTTTCCATTTCAGGGAATATGCTTTGTTGGTACTGGTAGCCCAAGCTCGGGCTAGAACAGCTCTGCAATCTGGTGGGATGTCTAAGTTCTGGAATTCTCTGAACTCAGGAGCCAAGCCGATAATTTGAGAGATGCTGGATTCGGATGCTGGACTTGTCCTTGGTTCATTGTGAGGAGATTAGGGAACGGCTTCAATGGAATCGGCGGTTCCAGCGATAGGAGATGAAGCTCCGTAAACCAGTGCTGGTGCGGCCAAGCTGGAGCTATCAAGATAAGGGTCCAATGTTCCGCCTTCAACGTCCGGAGAACCCTGAGAATCAGGGGAAATGGAGGAAATGCGTACGCAAAGACGTTGAACCATGCGATCGAAAATGCATTCTCTAGAGACCCCTTCTGGGGACGCCAGCTTGCGTAATGTTGGCATTTGGCGTTGTGTCTGGTTGCGAAAAGGTCCAGGTGAGGCGTGCCCCATTGGGAGAAGAAGTGACTGAGAAGCTGCTGATTCAACTCCCACTCATGGTACACAGAGCGCTGTCTGCTCAGTGAGTCCACGAGGACATTGTCCATTCCAGGGACGTATTCTGCACGAAGGGCATTGTTGTGAAGAAGCAACCAATTCCAGATTTTCTGAGATTCGTGAGATAACGTCAGAGAACAGGTCCCCCCTTGTTTGTTTATATAATGCATTGTTGTGGTATTGTCTATCCTTACAAGCACTGGGGAATTTTTGATCCGAGGAAGGAATGCTCGAAGCTCCAGGTAAACTGCTTGTAACTCGAGAAGGTTTATGTGCAGTTGTCGCTCGGAAAGGGAACCACTGTCTGTTGATTCTAAGTTCTTGGAGGAACGCACCCCAACCTTCCAGGGACGCATCTGTTGTTATGATGTGCTAAGAAACTGGAAGCAGGAAAGGCAAACCTCGCAAAAGGTTCTGCGGGTGAATCCACCACTGTAGAGCTTTCACCATGGGAGGAGTCACCCGGATGTCATCGTCAAATGATCCTGTACACTGGATCCATTGAGTGGACAGCGCTTCCTGAAGAGGGTGCATGTGAAGACGGCAGTGTGGAACTAACAGGATGCAAGAAGACATCATCCCCAGCAGGGACTTGTAAAGGCGCACCATGAGGGATCTTCTGGTTTGTATGCGGGCCACTAAGGATGTCAGCTTGGATTGACGCTCCTGCGATGGAAATGCTCTCTTCTGTGCCGTATCGAGGACAGTGCCTAGGAAAATGAGACGCTGGGAAGTTTGAAGGACGGATTTGTCTCGATTGAGAGTGAGGCCCAAGCCGTTGAAAAGTTGAAGAAAGGCGTTGGAGGATTTGGTCACGACTGCAAAAAAAGGCGCCTTGACGAGCCAGTCATCCAAGTATGGGAAGACTTGGTGATGTTGCTGCTGGAGGTACACAGCCACTGGAGACAGGCATTTTGTGAAAATGTGTGGCGCTGATTTCAGGCCGAAGGGCAACACCTGAAACTGGTAGTGTCTGTCGGCAACCGAAAACCTGAGGTATTGCTTGTGATTCCTGTGGATAGGCACGTGAAAATAAGCGTCTTGAAGGTCTAGAGACACCATGAAGTCGTTCGCATTGAGGAGTTGTAGCACTTCCTAATGGACACCATACGGAATGACTGTTTTTGGAGATACTTATTTAGGTTTCTTAAGTCCAATATAGGTCTCCATTTTTTCTCCTTCTTTCGGATCAAGAAAAAACAGGAATAGAACCCCTTGCCTCGCTGAGCATGAGGGACTTGTTCTATAGCACCTTTCTGGAGCATTAGTGAGAGTTCCAAAAGCAGTAGATGTAAATTTTTGTGGAGCATTGGACGAGGAGGAGTTTGAGGCGGAGTTTCTATGAACTCCAGAGTGTGTCCGAATTGAACTAGTTAGAGGACCCATTGATCCATAGTAATCTTTTTCCAATTTTGCAGGAAAGACGAAATTCTTCCTCCAATCTTGCATGGCAGAGAAGAATTGGAGACCTGTGGCAGAGAGAAGTCATTGTCTTCCGGCTGTGTTCCGTCTTTCCTCCTTTACCACAAAAGGAAGATTTTGTGTAAGACGACTGCGGCTGCTGTTGCCTCTGTTGATATTGAGGCTTATACTGCTGATTTGAGTTGTAAGAGGACCAGTAACCTTGAAAATCTCCTCTTGCAGAAGATTGTCCTCTTCCTCTTGAGCCCCGAAAGGAAGGACTCTTAAACTGGAGGGTACCCAGTGCCCTCGCCGTATCGGTATCTTTTTTAATACCTTGTAGCGCCTCATCAATGTGTGCTCCAAACAGAAGTTGGCCGTCGTAAGGCATGTCAAGCACTTTAGATTGTACTTCCGGACGGAAAGTAGTAGCTTTCAGCCAACCTTGACGTCTCAGCACCGCAGCCGCAGCCAGTTGGCGAAACCCCGTCGATGCGATATTCATCGCACAATCGATTATCTCTGAGGCTGGGCGTTCCCCCTCCAAGAGAATCTTCCTAGCCTCCTCTCTTTGTTCCTCCAGTAAGGATCCCAAATATGGGGCAATATCAGCCCACATTTGACGGTTGTAACGTCCTAACAGTGCCGGAGAGTGTGAGGCGCGCACTGTTAATCCGGACATAGAAGAAAACCGCTTTCCAATATTGTCTAGTTTTCATCCTTCCTTATCCGGAGGTGCAGATAGAGTAGCAGAAGGGTTTTTCGACTTACGCTGCACTGCCTGAGTAATGACCGAGTCCGGTTTGGGATGGCCAGTAAGGCAAACTGGAGCCGTGTCTGGAGCCCTATATTTCTTGTCCAGCCTAGGCAGCACTGGAGGCAAGGAAGAAGGATTTTGCATGATCTTAACCCCCTGATTCCAAATGTAGTCGATGATAGGTATGGACCTGACAGCCTTTATGAAGGGTTCCTTAAAATCATAAAGGAAACAGTCTTGTTGTTGAGTTGTAATATGGATTTTGAAATGCAAAGCCGCCCTTTCCCGGATATTATGAAACCCCTCAATATCCTCCGGGGGCGAATCGGCTTGCGTAGGCACAGGAGATGCCGAACATGGAATGACATAATCGTCCCATTCGTCATGGGAGTCCTGAAGTTCCCCCACTTCAAGTTGTTGCTCCTCCTCTTCATCATCCGAGGATTCTTGAGGGTCCGGCTGAAGTACTAGTGGCGGAGCCCGAGGTCTAGGTGGAGGAGAAACCACTGGAGGTGGTGGAGGCGTAGGCGTTGATGGGAACCTCTGTTTATAATCCGCAATCAAAAACTGAAGATCAGTGACTACAGACGCAGGCAGACACACCATAGGCAGAAGGGGAGGAGGCTGGAATTCCTCCTGGTAATCTATTGGTTCTTCCTGTTCTTGTTCCTCATAATCCGAGCTCTCGTGGTATTTTACGTTCAGTTCGGATGGGCTAGTAGCTGTCTGGAACATAGAGCCATCATCTGAGTCATCCTCGTCCAGGAGATGCGCAGGAGGTAAAGCCTAGACTCTGCTCGGAGAGTTAAATCCGGTGTCAGTGTGCGTTTGGTAATTTTTAGATGAACATACGCACTTTTTAAGGTAGGTTCCGTTGTCATCGTCGAACCTGTCGATGGGGTGGTCTTCGACGGCGGGACGATGACGACTGATCCAGATGGCATCGTCAACGATGACTTCAACGAAGACGACGATGTCGTCGACGGTTGCGGCGTCGACGTTGATTTCTTTGTCAACGTTGGCGTCGACAACGATGGCTTCGTTGATGACTTTTCGTCTATGGAGATGGCGTCGACGTCGATGGAGCTTTCGTCGACGTCGATGATGTTTTCGTCGACGACGATGGTGCTTTCGTCGACGACGATGATGAACAAGCGTCGACGACGACTTCTTTATTTTAATGATAGAGGAAATGGACCTACCCGTCGACGACGAAGATGCTGTAGACGTCGATGTGGACATTGAAGAAGACGCCACAGAAGTGGAGATGGTAGCTGTTGACGCCGTCACAGGCAAAGCTGACGAAGTTGTGAAGGGTTTCTTGAAGGTGGAAGCAGAGCCCTGAGGAGAAACCTTCACAGGTAAGACCTTAGAATGAACCTCTGAAGACTTTTGCGTCTTCTTTTGAGGTGGCTCCGAAGAAGGTCTTGGGGATGTCACTCTAGGTCTTTTAGGAGATGAATGTGTACTCCTGAAGGAACATTCACTCTCACCAGAAGAGACTGTCTGGCCTTTATCCTTCAGTCTCTTTAGCCATATCAAAAGGCGGCCCTCTCTGTCCTTGAGGGTCTTTGTTGAAAAAGTCAGACAGACCTTACAATCTTTAGAACAGTGGTCTGGGTAGAGACAATAGGGACAGTCCTTATGCTTGTCGTCTACATGTAGCCTCTTTTTGCCACATGAAGCACAGGGTCTAAAAATACCTTTTTTAGGAGTATCAGCCATAGTAAACTGAAAACCCCACACAACTGAAGAAGTTCTGATATAAAAATATTGGAAATCCAGAGAAGTAAGGAAAACTGAGCAGATCTCAGTGGAGACTCCCTTAGCACGACGTACGGTAGAAAATCTGAGGGACTAGAGCTCCTTCAGCAAGGTTCTAGAGGGTGGTGATAGCTGATTGGCTCTTAGCCAATGTTTTGTCCTTTTCACAAAAGGACAAGGATATGTTACTAATGAGAGGACTTTGGCCCATTACTATGTATATATGTCGATGTGACATTACTTTATTTATGTACCGGGGACTCCCATCCCGACGACGGGGAATGATTCAGGCATGTGAATCTATGAAAGATACCCCTAATACTGGATAACTTTCTGTTACACCTTGGTATTCAAGAGGATTTGCCTAACTTGTATTTTAGCTTCATGCTTAATGGGATATTGTCTTTGAGGTTTGGGGTTGTCCTCAGTGAAATCTCATGGTAAGGGGAATTGTCATCCCACCTCACATGTTTGGGGTATAACGCAGTAGCTAGCACTAGCACCCACTCTTTGATGTAAGAATTCTTCCAGATTTCAGAACAAGGTCATAAAAGACAGATAAAATAACTGTTTCCCAGCTTGGCAACCCATTACAAAATCAGGTGGCCAATCCGTTTCAGCCAAACGAATGTTGTAACTATGAGCCAAGTCCTCCCAAAAGAGAACATTAATGTTTCTAGGTACATCCACCTCCAATTGGAGTTGCATTTTGTATAAACGTTGTGGGACACTTACCCTGGGATCTGGTGTTTCCACCATGATATACTCACTCAGCGCTACTCCCACCAGACAATCCATCAGGGTCTGGCAAACTATTGTGACTTCTGCAGCACTGCCCAACATTGTCACTGCCTGTTCCCCGCTCAGAAGCAGTGTCCTCAATATGTGGGGCATGCCTGACCTTAAGTCCGGCTACCTTCTTTTTTTAAATTGAGGCATGGAAGGTTTGGGTTTATCTTTGTGTTTAATGATGCAGTCAGACAAGCATTGTGAACCCTTCTTTGGTTACAAGTGCTCCTTCGATCTGCACTTTGACCATCCACATCTTTCAGAACTGTGAGAAGTTGGCCTGGTATATGATGATCACCTTGCACCAGTCCAAATAACCCTATGGTGATGGTTGTAAAGTCAACCTTATAGACCAGCTATCCTAGAGGTAGATTGGACAGAACAGTCTTAGGCTAAAAGACTCTTGAGGGCGTGTAAAGCCAGCTGTTTTACCATATGTAACCCCTTGAATACCAAATGAAAGGACACCACACAGGATATATATAATATATATATGTATTTATTAACTAACACACTCCTCTGAACTCTTTATGAGATCAGAGGCCAAAGCACATAACAAGTTATTCTCAGAAAATCTTTAAATAGCACAATTTACAGTTAGGCCATAGGGGCGCGTAAAACCATATACTAAGTAAGTGGTATAAGAACCACGACTTGGAAAAGGAGAAGGCCTAGGGCCTAGGGAATCGCAGGGGCTACACTATCTGACCCGGGCTGAAGACGGCTGGAATGCCAGAAACCGGTCCCCGGAAGCTTGTTTCCGGTCCAGGGAAGGCATGGCTTGGCAGTTCGGGCTGGAATGTTCCCATGAGGCACAGTGTCAGACTGATTTGCATATGGCCATGTCTGAACTGGGGTGGTGTGGAGTGCAAAAACACGATGGATTTAGGCCCAGATCTCTGTACTGGGGTTATTGTCTGACATTGTTCTGCATTCTGTCCATCAACTGTGGTTTTTGCATTTGTCACCCCGAGTGGGATGGGTATGCTCAGACCTGAGTCCCATGCTCTCCACACCACTGGATTCAAGCAAGCCGGGCTGAAGACGGCTGGAATGCCAGAAACCGGTCCTCGGAAGCTTGTTTCCGATCCAGGGAAGGCATGGCTTGGCAGTTCGGGATGGACTGTTCCCATGAGGCACAGGGTCAGACTGATTTGCATATGGCCTTGTCTGAACTGGGGTAGTGTGGAGTGCAAAAAAAGGTTGGATTTAGGCCCAGATCTCTGTTCTGGGGTGAATGTATGACATTGTTCTGCATTCTGTCCATCAACTGTGGTTTTTGCATTTGTCACCCCAAGTGGGATGGGTATGCTCAGACGTGAGTCCCATGCTCTCCACACCACTGGATTCAAGCAAGCCGGGCTGAAGACGGCTGGAATGCCAGAAACCGGTCCTCGGAAGCCCTTTTCCGGTCCAGGGAAGGCATGGCTTGGCAGTTCGGGCTGGACTGTTCCCATGAGGCACTGGGTCAGACTGATTTGCATATGGCCATGTCTGAACTGGGGTGGTGTGGAGTGCAAAAAAAAATGGATTTAGGTCCAGATCTCTGTACTAGGTGAATGTATGACATTATTCTGCATGCTGTCCATCAACTGTGGTTTTTGCATTTGTCACCCCGAGTGGGATGGGTATGCTCAGACGTGAGTCCCATGCTATCCACACCACTGGATTCAAGCAAGCCGGGCTGAAGACGGCTGGAATGCCAGAAACCGGTCCTCGGAAGCTTGTTTCCGGTCCAGGGAAGGCATGACTTGGCAGTTCGGGCTGGACTGTTCCCATGAGGCACAGGGTCAGACTGATTTGCATATAGCCATGTCTGAACTGGGGTGTTGTGGAGTGCAAAAAAACGATGGATTTAGGCCCAGATCTCTGTACTGGGGTTATTGTCTGACATTGTTCTGCATTCTGTCCATCAACTGTGGTTTTTGCATTTGTCACCCCGAGTGGGATGGGTATGCTCAGACGTGAGTCCCATGCTCTCCACACCACTGGATTCCATCAAGCCGGGCTGAAGACGGCTGGAATGCCAGAAACCGGTCCTCGGAAGCTTGTTTCCGGTCCAGGGAAGGCATGGCTTGGCAGTTCGGGCTGGACTGTTCCCATTAGGCACAGGGTCAGACTGATTTGCATATGGCCATGTCTGAACTGGGGTGGTGTGGAGTGCAAAAAAACAATGGATTTAGGCCCAGATCTCTGTACTGGGCTGAATGTATGACATTGTTCTGCATTCTGTCCATCAACTGTGGTTTTTGCATTTGTCACCCCGAGTGGGATGGGTATGCTCAGACGTGAGTCCCATGCTCTCCACACCACTGGATTCAAGCAAGCCGGGCTGAAGACGGCTGGAATGCCAGAAACCGGTCCTCGGAAGCTTGTTTCCGGTCCAGGGAAGGCATGGCTTGGCAGTTCGGGCTGGACTGTTCCCATGAGGCACAGGGTCAGACTGATTTGCATATGGCCATGTCTGAACTGGGGTGGTGTGGAGTGCAAAAAAACGATGGATTTAGGCCCAGATCTCTGTACTGGGTGAATGTATGACATTATTCTGCATTCTGTCCATCAACTGTGGTTTTTGCATTTGTCACCCCGAGTGGGATGGGTATGCTCAGACGTGAGTCCCATGCTCTCCACACCACTGGATTCAAGCAAGCCAGGCAGAAGACGGCTGGAATGCCAGAAACCGGTCCTCGGAAGCTTGTTTCCGGTCCAGGGAAGGCATGGCTTGGCAGTTCGGGCTGGACTGTTCCCATGAGGCACAGGGTCAGACTGATTTGCATATGGCCATGTCTGAACTGGGGTGGTGTGGAGTGCAAAAAAACGATGGATTTAGGCCCAGATCTCTGTACTGGGTGAATGTATGACATTATTCTGCATTCTGTCCATCAACTGTGGTTTTTGCATTTGTCACCCCGAGTGGGATGGGTATGCTCAGACGTGAGTCCCATGCTATCCACACCACTGGATTCAAGCAAGCCGGGCTGAAGACTGCTGGAATGCCAGAAACCGGTCCTCGGAAACTTGTTTCCGGTCCAGGGAAGGCATGGCTTGGCAGTTCGGGCTGGACTGTTCCCATTAGGCACAGGGTCAGACTGATTTGCATATGGCCATGTCTGAACTGGGGTGGTGTGGAGTGCAAAAAAACAATGGATTTAGGCCCAGATCTCTGTACTGGGGTGAACGTATGACATTGTTCTGCATGTTGTCCATCAACTGTGGTTTTTGCATGAGAGCTGTTTGAAGCATGAGAGACAAGAGATTCCTGGAGTGGGATCTCCCTCTTCTCTGCCTCTGGTTAAGCCCACTTGGGGGTCTGTATGAGGGCTGCCCATACTGACTCCCATGTATGCTTAAGTTAGCCTGACTAAGTCTCCTGACTAAGAGCTGACTGTTTGTCTCAGGATCAGAATCACCTCCTTCTGTCTCCTCTTCTTCTTCTGGTACCACAGTATCAGCATTATCATCTGAAGCGGTAAGGGTATGTAGTGCGCTTTATAAATGTCAGTGATTGATTGATTGATTGATTGACTTCATCTGCACTGCCTGTGTCACCTGTCTTAAGTGGCTGTTGAGCTTCATACTCTTCTAAGAGCTCAACCAGGAACCTGAGGGTAGGGTTTGAACCCTGTTTCAGCCTTCTAGAAGTACACAATTGTCTCAAATCTTGGAAGGCTAAGGCTTCATAACTCGAAGCAGTCCTCAAGGGATCAGCTATCCTAGAGGTAGCATGGACAGAACAGTCTTAGGCTAAAAGACTCTTGAGGGCGTGTAAAGCCAGCTGTTTTACCATATGTAATCCCTTGAATACCAAATGAAAGGACACCACACAGGATATATATAAAATATATATGTATTTATTCACTAACACACTCCTCTGAACTCTTTATGAGATCATTGGCCAAATCACATAACAAGTTACTCTCAGAAATACTTTAAATAGCACAATTTACAGTTAGGCCCTGGGGGCGCGTAAAACCATATACTAAGTAAGTGGTATAAGAACCACGACTTGGGAAAGGAGAAGGCCTAGGGCCTAGGGAATCTTTGGGGCTACACCATCTGACCCTTAGGTTAGGAGTAGGAGGCCCACAGGCGGCGCGTGCAGAGTCAGTACTCTCCCGCGAGAGTCAATAGAAAGTCAATAGGAACGTAAACGGTAAGTAAATGAAGATTTAGGACACTTCCGGTCTAGCTAGAAGGAAACCACTAAAAACCTAGACACTTGGATAGTCACTACCCTTGAGAGCACCAAAGTACTCGCGTTACCTCACCCTCAGGAAGCGGGTGCATAGATGTGAAGATGTGTCAGGTTTCGCCGTTGAAGTCTATGGAGCCTGTGAAGGAAGATGCTGCAGGCGACCAGGAGGAAGATGTCCGGGTGGATCCAAGGGTGGATCAAGGATGAAGGAGACCTGAAAGCAGAGTGGACAGAGTCTAGGTCACTAGCCAGTGACCGGGTGGAACCAGGAAGGAACCACACGTCGTCGGGGAGCAATCAGGTGCTGTCGTGAAGCTTGTTGTTGCAGCCACGTGGACCAGGGGGCGTCGTGGACGGCCAGGTGCTGGAGAGGAGCTGTCCCACGAAGGTTCTGGATGGAGGGGTGGACTTCAAGATCGGAGTCAACAAGCCTAAGCAAAGGCAACCCACGCAGGATACACAAAGAGCTTCTGGTGCAGACCTGGAGGGTCTGAGGTACTTCACCTTTTCAGGGAAGCGAGGACCAGTCTGGAGCAACCAGACCAGCGATGGATTTCTCAAAGGATCGTCGTCACAGGGCTACTAGCCAACTGGCCAGCAACCGGAACAACGCGTCGAGCAGAACACAAGCAGGGCTGGTCTTCGGTGCAGGTGGAGCTCGGTGTCGGGGTGTCTCAGTCCCCAGTGCACAGCTCTGTTAACTTAAAGTGCCATCTGGAGTTTTCTATCCAGTGCACAGCTTCGAGGAGGCCTCAGGAGCTGCGCTGTTAGCAAGTTGAAGACTTTCCAAGTTGCCTGGTTCCACGGGTTCCAATGCCTTCCACGGGGCTCAGCTGTGCTGGAGTCGTGCAGTGGGGTCAGAGAGGTCCGGGAGTCGAGGTCTTGTCAGGCTCTGTGCTCAGGTTCTGGCGGGAATGGGGACAAAGCAAGCCGTCGAGTTGCTGGATGGTGCCTGGTTGCCCAGGGTGGTCACTCCTTGGCCACAAGAGAGATTTCTTCAGTCTTCAGCTCAGGTGAATGTCGAAGGGTCCAGAGTTTCGTCTTCAGTTTGATTCTAGGATTAATCTAAAGTCTCCTGGGTCAGCTCCTACCTTTATACAACTAAAAGGGGCTGGTTTGCTCACTAGGTCTGTCCTATGGGTGGGACCAGGGAGGGGGGTGGTCACACCCCCTTTCCTTTGTCCAGTTTCGCGCCAGAGCTGGGGCTGGAGTGCCCCAGCAACCGGTTTGAACTGGGGTATGCATGAAGCACCTAGTGTGCCTCAGGCAGTGTCTCAATCTATTCAGCCCTCCCTGTCCCAATACACATCCTCCTGTCTGGGGTGGTGCTCGCACCTCCCCAAGCAGGAAACCTATTGTCCAAACCTCCGTGACTGGAAGGACTCCCAGCAGCAGGAGGTTAGACTTGTGTCTGTGGCAGCAGTATCCATTTTGTGATGCTGGGGCTCTGGTTAACTTTAACCGGGATCGTTGGACTTCACATGTCTTCTCCCTCTAGAAGGGTGGAATGCTACCCCCGTCGCCAGAATTGGCGAGGGGGTATTATTCCAAAGCGTATGACACCTTATACAACATGTTTGGATAAAGCCAAAACAAAGTTAGCATTTAACCGCGAGGTTCATAATGCACTTAGGAGTATATGGTATGGCAATATCATAGAACAGCTATAGGGACATGGTTTCGGAAGTTGCAAACAGGCTCAGCTCATGCTAGAGCACCATCTCACACATAACCAAGCACTCTGCCTCCAAGATTGTTAAGGCCTGCCATAGGAGTGACTTATAGGTTACTATGTGTCTATATGTAAGTAGGTATAGGAATACTACACCTAAGCAAGGGGTGGTTACACGACCTTGCCCCAGCTGAGGGATCAGCCAGTTGTGTCTATTTGAGTGGCCAGCCAGGGGTGGCATAATACATGCTGCAGCCCCGGGTAGGCCTTGGTTACACCTAGGCCCTGAGTACCCAGGGTACACTTCTACAGGGGCTGACAAGGTGAACCAATTCCCAATTGTGGATGTACCTAGAGTACATGGTAAATTTAGAGAGAGTGCATCTGGGCTGTGGGTCTGATTAGCTGGCCCACACCCACATCTAAGTCGAAGACCAGTAAAGCAAAAGCAAAAAGTGGGGGTGACCATAGGAAGCAGACCCTACTCTACTACAAGAACTCTTTTCGGATGACTCCTGAAAGAACGAGATGAACATGTACCAGTATCCTAATACCTGTCAGGTGGTCTAATATTATCACAGTTTTGGAGATTACAAAATTTTCAGTGCTTCCTGTTGAGGAGAACCACCTAGTGATTTTTTTTTGTCTTTGTTTTACTTGGTTTTACTTTTTATCCCACTTCTTCTGTGCTGAAGAGTTGGGTGCTTGCTTAGAGTTATCCTTTTCATAATTACTCTTTAATTGTGGTTTAACAGGTCTGGCTACCAAATGATCTCAACCTAGTGTAACAAAGGTTTCTTTGATAATTATAGGACATTTGCGCTCCTGTTGTGATGGAGCCAAATCCCTTAGGCGCTGGCCTATACCCAATACTACTGTTTTGCACTTTATGTCACTCAACATAATGGCAGATACTGGGGCAAAATTACCCATCAATTTCATCCCCATGTCCAGGGCAGGTGCTGCTCCGTACTCATTCTGGATCTGTTTAAGCACTTAAGGCAAAACAGTCAATGAAGGGGTTCTGTGTGTTGTGTTATATACTGCAGCAAAGACTGTACCCCAAGTTGTGCAGTCTTCCAAGAAGGAGCCAATCCATCATCAAGTAAATTGTTAATATTCTGTGTTTTTCCTGCAGTCCCATATGGGAAAACACTACCTCAAGCTGGTTTGTTTTTTGTGCAATCAAGAATGGAATCTCCTCCCGTCTGATGAGAACCTTACCCAAGACTGCATTCAGTGTTTGTGAGCTGATGCTTGGTGTAGTCAACTGTGGTTGTGAAGCTTGAGCAGTCTGCGCAGGGTAAAGTGTTGGAGTGTGTCAAACATCTGTCTGTATATGGTTATTAGATCTTTGTATAGGGTCCGCACCTGTGCTGCTGATAAATTATCAACATTAGGATGCACTGTGTATCTGGCTAAGACTGGCCATGTCGCGCCCTCATTGCTAAGGGGACCGAGTCTAATGATTTCTGTTGTGTGTGGTAGGGCGTCATGAAACCAATTTATATGTTCTTGGTATGTTAGAGGTATCTCTATTTCTTCTTTTGATGTATAATTGTTTGGTACTTCATCCTCTTTGTAGGTGGGAAATAACTATGTTGTATTATCTGCAGCTGGGAATGTATCCCAGGAATGAAACACCTCTGTCTTATATGTTTTCCTAGACTCAACCATGAAGGTGACATCTCCACCCCTAAGTGTGAGACCATGTTGTAATAGTTTGAGCAAACGCATGTCTGCAGTTCTCAGCAATGTTGAGTGCTGCAGCCTCTTCATTTCCAGATATTATTGTAAATTAATTACAGAGAGGGTAACCAAGTGGGAATAGATCCTATGAAGAGTTCAAGCTTGAACAACTTACGGCCGATATGAAGGGTTTACCTACTAAGCTGAGGAGGATAGTCCCTACGACCAATGACATCCCTGGTTATGAGATAAGTAGGGGTCTCTGAGAATGCACGAGAGAACTACTTCAGCAAATCATTAAGTATGAACCTATTCTACCAATGCTGGTGGCGCCATGTTGTGTAGTTTCCACTTACCATAAGGAACTGTGCGTTTGTTGGCCAACATAAACATTGGGATGGTGCCAGACTGATTCCATGCACCACCTCAGGATATGTTGGGCTAGAGACTAGCTAGTTCACAGTGCCAACATATGCACCCCTAAACCTAGACAGATAGCAAATGGCTTGGGCAACCACAGAACATGACAACCCTGACTACCCCAGTAATCGTGGTAACAGATACAAAACACTTTCGCTCAGTCACTTAGGCACTCTCTCAGAGGAATATACAAAGAATACAGAGGAGCATTTTCAATTATATTGAACCATCGTGATTCTTGTATATTGCGCTTTAATATTGAAGTTTTAAAATGACTGTCTTAATGATTCTTATGTGGAAATTTTATGTGCAACGATTTTAGCTGGTGTTTTATTGACATTTCATTGACATTTTTCTAGGTATAATCTATACTACTATTATA
Source organism: Lissotriton vulgaris (assembly GCF_964263255.1). NCBI lineage: Eukaryota > Metazoa > Chordata > Amphibia > Caudata > Salamandridae > Lissotriton > Lissotriton vulgaris. The sequence continues at coordinate 35,751,518 of NC_141687.1, read as the reverse complement.
AAGGAAGAACTTTGAACCTTTGAGGCGGGTAAACTCGGGAACCACAGCGCCAATCCAAACACCCGATACATGGTTGTAATTAGCAGGCTCTGTAGATGGACATAGGCTATATAAAATAAAAAAATATACGTTATTTAAAATATTTACTTAAAAAAAAAAGTAGTCCCTTGGAAGTAGCGCCGGCCGGCCGCGACGTGCGTGCTGACATCAGGAGCCAGGGAGCTGCTGCTGCTGCTTCCTCCTCCTTCTCCTCTCGCCCTGCGCCGGGCCACGCTCCCCAGCCTCCCTCGGGACAGGGCTCCGGCTCCTCACACTTCCATTTCAGGCCTGAGGCCGGCGGTGACAAGTTCCTCAGCCAGAGCCTCCCTCACACGCAGACACTTCCCCACACACCGTGTCTCCAGCGATGGTCACTGCGTCTGTCTCTGCTCTCACACAGTGCTCCGCTGTCCCACGGAGGCGCTGTGTCTCTGATCACCGGTTGTGTCTTCCTTATGCAGTCAGCGCATCTCTGTCTGGAGTGCACCGAAACGTTAGGAGGAAAGCGGGGGAATGCACTGGTGCTAAAGCAAACCTTCACCTGTATTGGGCCTCTGTTTGTTGTTATAAATATAATGGGCTGCTCCATGCTCATTTTTTAGAGGCTGCCCTGAAGGGTCGGGGGCTCCGGTAACTGGAGATGCTGTGTGTTGTAATTTACGAGGAGCATGACCCACGAACACACCCAGCCTACTTAGGAGATGCCAAAGGGTAAAATCAACTGCGTGCGTTTGGAAGGAATTAAAAAATGGATTATTTCATTCTTTGATCGTGCTGGTGAAATGGAGTTTTAAACAGACTTTAAAAAAAAAAACGAAGCAATGTGCTACGAGGAATACTCACCTGGCTGCCCCGAATGTACTATTCCACACCAACAACAGTGCACCACTTCAAAGGTATGAACTTAAAGGGTCGATATTTACTAAAATGAGAACTTTGTTTGCATATTAACAACATGAGTGGTGCACTTTGGAAGTTGTAATATTTACATGCAGCCACGTGACTCTACAAACTTTAAAAGCACCACAGGAGCACAATGGGGTCTTTAACGTCATGTCTCCCACCTGTGAGCAAGGCCAGGAGGCCGAAACGTTAGGAGGAAACCGGGAGAATGCAGTGGTGCTTTAAGGACTGAATAAAGCAGGGGCGGTGAGCGGAGGATGAGGTAGGTGAAATACAAAAGCTACAAGCGGGCAGGAGCGGTGAGCGTAGGTGAAATACAGGCGGGGAGGAGCGGTGAGCATAGGTGAAATACAGGCGGGGAGGAGCGTGAGCATAGGTGAAATACAGGCGAGGAGGAGCGGTGAGCGTAGTTGAAATACAGGCGGGGAGGAGCGGTGAGCGTAGGTGAAATACAGGCAGGGAGGAGCGGTGAACGTAGGTGAAATACAGGCAGGGAGGAGCGGTGAGCGTAGGTGAAATACAGGCGGGGAGGAGCGGTGAGCATAGGTGAAATACAGGCGGGGAGGAGCGTGAGCATAGGTGAAATACAGGCGAGGAGGAGCGGTGAGCGTAGTTGAAATACAGGCGGGGAGGAGCGGTGAGCGTAGGTGAAATACAGGCAGGGAGGAGCGGTGAGCGTAGGTGAAATACAGGCGGGGAGGAGCGGTGATCGTAGGTGAAATACAGGCGGGGAGGAGCGTGAGCATAGGTGAAATACAGGCGAGGAGGAGCGGTGAGCGTAGTTGAAATACAGGCGGGGAGGAGCAGTGAGCGTAGGTGAAATACAGGCAGGGAGGAGCGGTGAGCGTAGGTGAAATACAGGCGGGGAGGAGCGGTGAGCGTAGGTGAAATACAGGCGGGGAGGAGCGTGAGCATAGGTGAAATACAGGCGAGGAGGAGCGGTGAGCGTAGTTGAAATACAGGCGGGGAGGAGCGGTGAGCATAGGTGAAATACAGGCGGGGAGGAGCGTGAGCATAGGTGAAATACAGGCGGGGAGGGGCGTGAGCATAGGTGAAATACAGGCGGGGAGGGGCGTGAGCATAGGTGAAATACAGGCGGGGAGGAGCGTGAGCATAGGTGAAATACAGGCGGGGAGGAGCGTGAGCATAGGTGAAATACAGGCGAGGAGGAGCGGTGAGCGTAGTTGAAATACAGGCGGGGAGGAGTGGTGAGCATAGGTGAAATACAGGCGAGGAGGAGCAGTGAGCGTAGGTGAAATACAGGCGAGGAGGAGCGGTGAGCGTAGGTGAAATACAGGCGGGGAGGAGCGGTGAGCGTAGGTGAAATACAGGCGGGGAGGAGCGGTGAGCGTAGGTGAAATACAGGCGGGGAGGAGCGGTGAGCATAGGTGAAGTACAGGCGGGGAGGAGCGGTGAGCATAGGTGAAATACAGGCGGGGAGGAGCGTGAGCATAGGTGAAATACAGGCGAGGAGGAGCGGTGAGCGTAGTTGAAATACAGGCGGGGAGGAGCGGTGAGCATTAAATGAAGCAAAAGAGGTAGCAAACGGTGCATTACAAAAGTGAGTGCATTACAAAAGTGAGAATTGTGAGCCAACGAATACAAGAGGTAGCAAGTGAAGTGTGCAGGTTACAAAAGCGTACAAAGGAAACATAGAGGTATAATACTGCCATATATGGAGGAAGGCTCCGGGGGACCCACGGACAACGTTGGGGCGGGCGGGGGCCCTGAAGCCTGTTTGCTCCCGGACAACGTCGGGACGGGCTGCTAGTGATATTATAATTAAGGCATTTTACTATGATTTTAGTGATTATTATGATTATACTTGAGATTTGTTTTATCTATGTACATTGATTATTGGCGAAAAGGTTTTATCAAAAACATCTAAGTTAATTTGCACAAACTACGATTGATACAGATGTAGACAAGTAACAAAAGCACTTTATTTGTTGTATATATTGCACAAATATCAATCTATACATATTAAGGTAAGTCCAGCAACTCGTGAACATGCAGACAATTGGATGGGTCATTTGGTATTTAAACCGACATTAAGATGTTTGACCTATGCATGTGCATTCGGATTGAACCTACAAGTCTCATCCGTATCAGGAATTAGCTTGAATATTTTTGGATAATTCCTGCCTCCAGGACCCCTAAGAAAAACAACCAAGTGGTTAAACTATATAGGGGTAGATACACCTCGAAGATTCATACAGGGGTCCCAGCATTTACATAGAAACAGAGCCAACGATACCCGCTTGCATAAAAGGATGATAATAAGTAAAATTGTGTCAACCATGGTATCAACTTTGCACTTAGGGAATAGGGTGATTAAACACAATGCACTTTATTGCATTGTGTATACACATGCACTTTATTGAATACATGTGTAGAGATACGCGTGGGCAGCAATAGACATAATTATATTATATTAGGGGGTATGACATGAATTTTTGATTGTATGCAAATCACAGACAAGGGTTGTAAATATTATGAATTTTATAATTGTATAACCATTAATTGTTATTGTTACTCCTTGTTCTATTTTTACTCTTTGTACATACATTAGTATTGATGTGTCAGTAAACCCAAGATAGTAACTTTTTTATGTCCATAGCGTAATTTGCCTAGGTGAAAGTAGTCACGTTTGCACCAGTCACTTTAAGTACGTCAATAATAAAAAGGGAGATCTTCTTATGTCCATCATTTATTCATTTCAATATGTATCCAAACTTGATCCTAGCCAACACGTGTTTCGTCTTTAAAGGTGTCAACCTCAGACTTCGTCAGAGCTATCGAAAATATTGAACTCGCATTCTACCAATAGGTTAAGGCGTGGTGTATACTATGATAAGTATGTCCAATCATCTACTGTTTGCATGAGCCTTAGTAGTAGGAGGAGATTAAGTTGTCTCTCACAGTGTTCTCCGGTACCCAAGTTATTCATTAACAGCCTCTATGTCTCTTAACTTCCCCTCGTGTGGAAAACGTAGACGCTGTTTTCCACATGAAGGGATGTCTCATAGATTGCTATCTATTTATAGTTAAATCCCGGTGCTTCAATGCAAGCATTTGGGCCTCGGTGAACCCTGGTGCAACTTTTTCAGCAACTGCAAGCAGGCAGTAACTGCAATGTATCAGAGATGTCTAACGGTCGTTTACCAGAAGGCCAATAGCAAGTGCGGCAAAACTATTTGAGCCTGAAAGTGGTGCCATGTCGAGAAAAATGTTTTACACAGCGGGGTCGTTTGTTTTAAACTTCAGTTTTTGTACATACTACGTGTTGGATGAAAAGGCGATACACACGAGTGAAGGGCGCCTCATGTGTTATATATACAGAATGTTCCCACTTAGAGAAAGGTATTTTCAATTTTAATGGGCACTTTCCATCAACCATGCTTTCAAAATGTACGGTAAAAACATGCAGACAATATACAAGTATTTAGACTTGAAGTTTTACCTTTGAAACATTTGTACATACTGCATAAGTTATTCAGTGTTGTAAAGTGCTTGTAAGTATTCCTTCCATGCGTATTTCACCCTAATGTGGGACGGACTATATATACTTACGTTGTAATGGCGCCTTTTAGATTGACAAAGACTCCTGCAGAGTTGAAACGCGTCTCTCGTGATCCTGGGTTGAGGGTGACCTGATCCATTAAAAAGAAGCCTTAATCCTACACTCCTGTGTTTGTGCCTTCTTCATTGGATTTGTTGTCTGAGGAAGCTGGATTGTTGTGTCTATATATATATATATATATATATATATATATATATATATATATATATATATATATATATATATATATATATATATATATATATATATATATATATATATATATATATATATATATATATATATATATATAGATACATATATATACCATACTCTTACTATACGTTCCCTAACCTAAATTCCTAGAGTGTTTGTTTAGGTTGGAATTGGAATAGTAAATGTGAGCCCTTTACTTGGCATTGTTCAAGAAAATATTTCAAATGTACCATAGTAATTAATGACTTTAGAAGAAGGATATATTTCATGTCTTTGAGTTTTATGATCCCCTAAGTCACTAAATTTTCTACATTCTTTAAAGTGGTAAATGGTTTCTGGGTCGTAAAGCTAGTGCTTGAAAACCAGCATAGGTTGCATCCATGTTTTCATATAAACAGAAGGTGGACAATATGTGCCCCTCTGTTTACCTCAATGGTCCAGCAGTGCATAAAATCCTCCTACATAAATCTAAGCCTGAAGCACACGTTGGTGGAACCATGACGTAAAGATGGTATTCTGATCATATTCAACATCCCTCAAACTGTGCAATAGTGCACAAGATGTCTTTCAACGCTAGAGATCATTGAATTGTGATCTTGTGCACTGCTGCACACTGTGACTTGTGAACTGTAGCTGTGAAGTTCTAAGAGCGGAAAGTAGGAGTACTGTGTCTCTCTGTGACGGAGGATGCAGTGATCTGCAGCAATATGTTATATTGTCTCTGGTATATTCCTGCGTACAGTGCATGGGATCCAGTGCAAGACTTAACACCGCTCTGTCAGTACCATTCTTGTTTTTATAAGACAAGGAGGCAATTGCTGGGCAGGAAGAAAACAACTAGCTGAAAGCAGTGCTCACTCACCTTGATATCCAGATGCAGAATATTGCTCCGATGTAGATAATCTATTCCTTCCAGAATTTGACGCATGTAGGATCGAATCTGCACCAGAAGCAAATATCAAAATTACACTTCTCTACATGTGAAGTTCACCACTCTCATTTGTCAACCTTCTGCAAAGAACACCAAACACATCCGTCAGAATGGCCCTTCAACCCCATCCACTTACACATCCACCGCTAGAGCATTCCTCAAACCAACACACCTCCCATCCTCAAACGGCCCCCAAACCGCCTGTATACATGTTCACCTCCGGCGCAGCGTCCCACAAACCCATGTATTCCTTCCATCAAAGGCCTCCAAATACACACAGACACCCATGCTTTCTCCTCTAAAACAGCATCACATATCCCATCCAGCACAGCTCCCAAAACCACTCATGCACCCATACACCTCGAGTACAGTGGTCTGGTTCTATCCAATACATTCCCACCATCACACATGCATCATCAGCACAGCACAACAAATGCACAAATCTACCCCCAGCATAGCCCTCACATGTGGATTAGAAAACCTATGTGCCGTCACCACAGCACTATCCGTGGTACAGATCTCATCTGTGGACAGGTCCCTCGATCGCTGGGGTTTGATCTTACCACACACCCTTGAGCTGCCGATTCAACCAAACTATCAATATTTAGCTTCATCTTCCCAGCTCATCATCATTTCACCCAGACAGTAACACATCATATCAGCATTATTTGTAGGAGATATTAATGTATAAGCACCAGGAAAGGCCACTTACAGACACATTAGTTATTGGATTACATTCATCCCAATAACTCAAGTGTTTAGAGAGTCAACCAACCCCTCCATTAAACCACCCATTTAACCCCCTGGTTACTATCAGTGAAGCCACATTGATGTATAAGGCTCTACATCTCTGATTATGCTCTTCAGGTTATGCAATGAAACTATTACTGTATCCAACCTTAAGGAGAACTACTCACACAGAGAATTTGAAAACTGCCTGGGAAGAAATGTCCAAAAAATGGATTATCATCACTGAACAAGAACTGCCTAGAGAATGCATGTTGTTGATTCCCTCTATGTTACTAAACATGGAGCTTATTCCACTGCGAAAGGATACACACCTTTGATTACTAGTAGTGGACTTAAACCATTGGGTAATAATGCACACCCCCAACTAATCAACACCATGGACGGCGCTCAACCAACTTATTCTGTGGAATACGACCCAGGCCTTTGATAACTGATAACTGCCAATGGACTTAACATTGTGAGTTTTATCAGCTCACTGGGTGCTGCCACCGGATTTATTATTGAGATGACAATGCACTCTCTGATTACAATCAGTGGGCTTAACCATCTGGCTATTATTCAACTCCCACTGGACTAAGTCTGCCGGGGAAGGCTCCACACCTTTAAACAGACTTAACCTGTTCTTTTGTAATCAATTGGGGCGCCAAAGCGGGTTGGAGGTGACGCCGAGCTCTCTGCCAGGGCCGGTTTTCGGCCGATTTTGTTACAGGGACGATTTTGCAGCTATTGCCCAGAGTCACATGGTGCTGGGCTAATCTGCAGCTGGCCATCGAACCGTGATCCCCAAATTCCGGAGTCAGTTGCCCTGGCCGCGGCCCCACACCTCTCCCGGTTACATAACATCCCCTTCATCCTCTCCCTCACAGCCACATCACTGCCATTGTATTTCATCTTCTCTGTGATATTCCACTCCTCAGATTATAAGAATGGAGGTTATCTCCGCATCCGATGATAGCTGAATCAAGCAGCTGCACATCAATCCACTCCAAGACTCACTGCCCCTGAATGCAAACGGAACCTGTGTCTGGTTTTAACATGCAAGCTAAGAAACATATCTGATTACACTTAGTGGGTGAACGGGGCATGGCCAACAAGATGGCCGAGCGGCAGCACTCAACGCTCGCTCCGGCCCGTCCTGCTGCCCTACCCCGAAGGCACCTGTAACGGGGTCTGGCAGTCCGAACACACAGGTGGGGAGGAGGTAGATGCTCCCCACGGCTGTGGGCCGCTGCGGGGGTCTGGAAGGTGCGACGGCTGAAGCGGACCCTTCCTCCCCCGTCCAGGTGGAGGTGAGATGCGTGAGCGCCCTGGCTCCTGAGGGGTGGGCACGGAGGCCGGAGGGAGGGACGACGCGCCGTGTCTAGGGCCTGCTGGGGGTCATGCTCAGAGGCCGGAGGGAGGGACGATGCGCTGTGTCCAGGCCGGCTCTGGATATGGGGCGGGGAGATTGACCCCCCCCCCCTCCACTGCCTCTAAGGGACTCTACACTGGATGTGTCTTGGGCGTCCTTTGTCCCCTGCCTGTGCTGTCACAGTCAGCCCCAAGCAGCCCGAAACGACCCCACCAGCTAGCCTGCAATGACAAGGCTTGGCCCCCAACAGCCTCCTGAGACCGGGGTGAAGTCCCGACTGTCTGCGTCTTCGGGGACGAGCGCAGGGCCCTGTGGTCTCGCCTGAAGGCATCAGGGCGGTGCCTGCGGTGCCGGGAGGAGCCAGTTTCATTCTTCCACGATCTGCATGGCGGTGACCAATGCTTATTTAGCACTTCCACCTGCGCCATTGCTAGAACTATGAGTTGCCGGTGGCCCCGCTGCCCGGCCATTGACACTGCACCTGGGTCTCTCTCTCTCTGTTGAACCTCAAACTACAGCCTGCTACTTTCTGGTGCTTTTGTGCGAGCTCCTTTAGTGGTGTCAGACAACAAGAAAGAGACAGCACCGGTGCCTCAGCAATATTAATCATCCAACGCACAGTAGGGCAGCAATAGCACCACCCAGCATATTTGTATAGGTTGAAAATTGATACCATGCTGTCTATATGCGATAAGATTTAAACATTGTGCTGACTGAACAGTGTCAACACCACGCACACCATGGGTAAGGATAACATGGTCCAGACCACACAGCAAACACAAATGCATCAGTACACCGCCCTAAGCGTAAACAATGGACAGTAGTTAGTGGAGAGTGTTGCGTCCCTGAATTCAACTGAACCAACTGGAGCTCAGACTTTCTGGGGTCGCAAGCAGGCAAAAATCGATACTATAACGATCGATGTGAATTTGCTGAGAGCCAACCTGCATAAGGTGTGGGAGAGATTGATGGAAAAGGAGAGCCGGTCACCAGATTGAGGGAAGAAGTCATTCAATTAAAGAAGACGGTGATTGAATCTCTCTCTAGTAAAATGGAGGCCAGAATGGAAGATGCAGAAGGGTGCTCACACAGATACAACCTCTGATTTGTGGAGTTTCCGGAGGGTGTCAAGAAAGGCAGACCAGAAATCCTTCTGGAGCACTTGATTAAGTTGACGCTTTCGACTGCCCAGTTATCCAACTTCTTTGCAATGGAGAGAGAACAAAGTTCATTGGCTCCACCGCCACAACGTGGTACTCCTCCAAGAACAGTTATCAACAAATTCCTGAATTCAAGGGATCAAGACAAAATCCTTCAGGTCGTTTGAAAGCAAGGAAAACCGAGATTTAGTAACACTGTCATCTGCATCTTCCCGAACTACTCCAGAGCTGTGCATCAGTGAAGACAATCATTCCAGGGCATTAAGCAAAAAATGGCTGCTATGGGACAACAATATATGTTGCCGTACCCAGCCTAGCTGAAGGTGCGCCACGATGGTCGCACTTACTTCTTTGACACCGAAAGAAACATGGGACTGGCTGGAAGTCCAGAGAAGTGACTGCATGCAGGATACAGCATCTGGACAGAAACACAATTCATCCCAGGGACAGGCAGAAATTAGTAAAGCCACGGAAAAGAAGTAGATGCAGATGAAGAGCATGATTAGGCACAAGAGTGGTGGTGATGACGGATGGCACCATCACTCTGGAATCACAGCAGCAGAAGAGAGCGGAGGCCAGAGCCCTGGCGGAGACGGTCACGTCCGCGACATCCTCCATTATCAACTCAGAGCTATAAGACTAGGCTAGTGACTCGAGGACAAACACTGTCGAACTATGAGTGGCCAAGGGCTGTGCTCTTTGAGGCAAGTGAGCGAGAGATTACATTACGTAATGCATGGTAAGAGTATCCAGCCCTCTTTGAATGTGAAGAACACTGTAGGTGACCAGATGTGGCTGTTCAAGATGTTAGTCAGGGGGCTGGGCACCCACGGGGTGATGGTGTTGCTTTACAGCAATGGTGACATTGGACTGCCATCCGGACTCTATGCAGCAATGGGCCAGTGGGTCGGGTGGCCACTTATATGGGGTACGAACACAGTCTATCACTGCATACCCCTGTTATCCCTTTCCTTCATCCTTTCAGGATTGTTTTGTTTTTCTATAGAATTTGCTGTGCTCCTGATGGCTTGTTATTTTCTTATTTCTGAGTATTTTAATTGTGCTCCACATCGGAAGTGCACACATAGTTGTTTGTGGAAGGAAAGGGGGCTCTGGAAAACATAGGTGTGAGGTGGTGGACGACTCACTAACACTGGGAAAGTCACCTGTCCGGCACACCCCTTCATTATATACGTAGAATTGACATCCATTAAGGTTACCCAACACAGTCCAACATTCATTTTGCATAGTTCTGCTGTTTCGGGGTGTGGGGAGGGGGTTAGTTGTGATGTATGTGCAGACACTATTGGGGTATTGCCCGAGGTGGGTGGAAATGCAACATTAGGATGTTAAGTTTCAGATTCTCTTGTTTGTGCAGAAGCCATTGTGCATCATAAAGTGCGTGGAGTGGGGGTGGATGGGGGGACTGGTCGGGGGCCCATTAGAAGCCTGAGAGACACTGCTGACGCAATACGAATGTCAATATGTAACGTGCTCGGGCTCACCTTGTTTGTGAAAAGATATAGGACACACACCTATCTCCGATGGCTAGAAGTCCGTATCGCATTCCTACAGAAGATGCATCTCCGACCTAGAGGCTGAAACTCAGGAACTTAATAAGAAATGGCGAGGAAGGTTGTACTCTTCTACTTATTCCTCCTATGCCCGAGGGGGTATCTATTTTGGTAGTCCCAGGAATTCCTTTCCAGTTCACAGGGAAGATAGCAGATGTAGAAGAACGATATATATTTATTGGTAGTGTAGTGGGAACTTCACCCCGCGGCACAGGAATATCCGTGTTACTCTCGCACAAATGGTACACAGAGTAGACTAGACCACTTTCTGCTCGCTAACAACTGGGTTCATGATGTTGTGAAAGCGTCCTATCAAGTGTGATTCGTTTCAGATCATGCCCCTCTGATTCTGGACTATGGGGTGAGAAGTCACTGACTCAGTGTCCCCCTGTGGAGGTTCCGGCCTGAGGCTCTGGGGGACCCAGAATACGCTATTGATATGCAGGACACACTCCAGGGCTACTTTAGCACGAACTGGACCTCTGTGGGTTCTTGAGGCGTGGAATGGGAGGCATTAAAAGTGGTCATTAGATGGGTGAGCCTTGGTAAGATGTATCGTATTAGAAAAAGTTAAAACAAGAGTTTTGAGAAAAGGAGCTACAGCTGGTAAAACTGTGGCATCAGGGGCGGGAGCGGGAAGAGCTATCGCTGACAGAGGCTTATAGGGCTTTTCCAACTTATCATCCAGATCGACAATTCCTCGGACAGTTAGTCCGGTTTTTTAAGTTGTCCTTGGAAGTAATTTGTGACATTTTTACATGTATAGAATTCGTCTTTTTGGCTCAATCCGTGGCATGCTAATGCCCATTTTGAAGTTGCTCCAGGATGGTTTGACATTTGCTGCAGTGTGGGAATTTCAGCCCGTATCCTTTGGTGTTTCCGATATATATTTTGCGTTCTGATGATGACCCTGCTTTAAGTATCAATGCTCTGGTCAGTTGATAGGCAAGTATTCTGCACGTAAGATATCTGGGACCGGAGTGGTACAGGGGTCTATGAGTGAGTACACGTGCTTTAAACAAGATGTGTTGCCTCACCGGGAACCAATACAAGCAGTGGCGATGAGAGGAAATCTGAGTTCTTAACAGAATCATGAGGAGCAAGCCAACTGCTGCAGCATGTTGACTAACTATGGGAGGCCACAATATAATGCATTCGCATAGTTCAGCCTGGATGTGATGAGAGCTTGAATGACTGTTTTCCTGGCTGGAAGGGGTAGGAAATGAAGAAACCTACAGAGCAGGCCAAAGCAGGTCCCAACGACAGTATTAACTTGGTGTTGAAAGGACAGCCGGCTGTCAAACTTGACCCCTAGATTTCTGATCCCTTCACATTGCAGGCTAAAGAGGGAGCACTGTTCGTCCAAATGGCCTGACAGTCTGAAGGAGAGTTGCGGCCGAAAAAGATAACTTTGGTCTTATCACTTCAGTTGGTTAAAGTACATCCAGTGTAAGACATCAGCTAGACATGGTTTTATTGAGTTTGGTGCAATATCTTCCCCTTTATTAAAGGAGAAGAGGAGCTGTGTGTCGCCCGCATAAGACATTAATATGGCGCCAAAGGATTCAGCTAGGAGTGCCAGCGCACTAAGGTAAATGTTGAGCAACGTGGGGCTAATGGCCAGCCCTGTAGGACCCCTACTGGTAGGTCTGTGGTGCATGATGAGAAAGGGGGATCTAGATCTCCTGTCCTCTATTCCCTAAGAAAGAATTCAAACTCTTCAATGCTAGGTTATCTACTCCGATTGTCTGAAGGTGGGAAAGGAGCCTGGTATGGGGAACCATATCAAAGGCTGATGAACGATGTTGCCTGTTGGTGGGTGGGTACTGGTGTACTCCAGGTGAAAAAATGTCATGTTTATTAAGACTAGTAAAAGGCCTATGTACTATTAGCATGTTTATGTGATCCCATAATGCCAACATGTCACTTATTTAGCAACCAATATAGACCGTTTCAGTGACTGTGTGCCTTATATCGATATGTTGACACTGGTAAACTGCGCATAGTGAGCAACCACGTTTAGATCATTCCGAGTCTGCCTCGCATGACTACTTGTTGTACCGCTTTACTTTGAAGTGAGACCACCTATCGGTAACACATCTTGTGCATTAACCCAAGAATACTTTGCAGCTCAGCCGTTGGCAATGTCCGTACCTGCCACCCAGGTGTTTCAACACCTTGTATGCATCAACCCGAGACCGCTTCGCAGCTCGGCTGCCGACTGCGGCAGTCCCTATTACATAATTGATTTGCTTAAATGGACAGTACTTCATGAGCCACACTGATGATAAATAAATCTTACACTCTATAGAATGGGAGGATTATTATATTTGTACCTTTTAAACTGTATGATACCAGTTACAGAATGGATGAGATTCATTTCAAACCTATTATAGACCAGACTGAGATCCTGTTGAAAGCCCATAATTAAGCTGTGCTCCCACCCCTGCTTCTCCTATATAATCTAGACTTCTGTCTAAACAGATGCTATGTCTATTGGTTCACATAAACTGCGGATAGTACAGACGCCTTTGCCGGTCTTTTAATATATATGACATTTTTTCACCCAAGGTATTCAATTACCCATTAACAGTGTCCTGTACAATTAGCGTGGGTCGATACCACCTGTGAAGTCATCCTATGACAGAGGCTCAACGCAGCTATATTCACAGAGGTTGAAAAATGTATTTGCACTTCCTTCCACAGTACACATATCACTATAGGCTTTCTGGCTTCACATGTTTGCCAGAGTTGTCTGCCATGTACAACACATGATCCCTATTCATTTTCTGATGGCAAACTTTTCTGCGACCCATGTGAAGGAAAACTACGTCTATATATGGTATACCACTATGTGGTTATGCAGTTCACAGAGTCCAAAGATTCCCCTAGAAGTGTACATGACACAAGGCAAACACAAAATGCTCTATTAGTGGACGTGTGGTCGAGAAGCCTTATGCCTAGTGTAGAGGAGTGGAAGACATTTATTGCACACACATGACCAATAACTGACAGATGACTCAAAAAGGAAATCCACACCAATTTTATAAAAATAAGATTTGGTTGAGTTTTATTGTAAGACTAAGATCTTTGCAATAAGGTAAGTACATTTTTAAATAAAAATACTTTTCGGTTTCAAAAGTCCACATGGTGCAATTTTCAAAGAGGTCAATGTTATACTATGAAGGAAAACAATAATGCGGGTATCAGGTAAGTATCCAACTTACAGTCTTAAGGACTAAAGTTCAGCACAGGGTAAAGGTCAGGTGAGTACCAAAACTGCACCACGTGCGGCACAGGGGCAGCCGGGTGCAGAGATGAAAATCAGGGTTCGGCCCAATGCGTTTCAATGGAAACTGGGAGTAGTCAAAGCCACGCTGCTTGCAGGTAGGTACATCGGTGGTAGGGGCTAAACATTGGGGGCAAGAACAAGCACAGGGAGGGCCACAAAGCAGCACCACACATACACAAAAAGCAGCACAGGGGCGACCGGGTGCAGAGTGCAAATTCAGCATCGGGTGCCCAATGCTTTTCAGTGAAGAACTTGCTTCGGACAAACAGGCTGCAAGCATCGCACTGGAGGCTCCTGGAAGGAGACCAGTGACAGCAGAGGTAAGTCGAGATGTAGGGGGTCATAGGGGCACTGTTGATTCAGCTCACTAGAGCCCAGGGGTTTCTTGTGTACTGGTGCCTCTAGATGTCAGATTCTTTTTACCGGAGCCGCTCGCGATCAGAGGGAGTCTCTGGATTCAGGCTACAGGTGCTGTCGTGAAGTCTAGGAGTGGTTGGCAAAAGATGGATTTCAGGTCAGGATCGCTCGGGAACCTGTTCTGGACCGGTGGGCCACCTTGACATGGGTCGTAGTCATTGGGTGCAGAGTGGTCAGGAATTGTGGTTTCAGTTGGCATCGGAGTCCTTGGTGTTGGTTTCTTGGGGAAACAGCCACTGTCCTCAGGACTTCAGGTCTTTTTCATAGTACAGGCAGTCTTTCTCTGGTTTCTGGAAGTTGCAAGCTGCAGATCAGGCATTGTCTTTTCCTCACGTTATTTAAAGCTAGAATCAGGCCCATAGGGCTGGGGCCAAGTCATTATTTGTCTTCAGGCTTTGCTGCACGGTGTCTTCTTTGTCCTTCTTCTCAGGTCACAGGGAACTAGTTTCAAGATCTGAGGGAGCCTCCGAAATACAACATTTAGGAGGCAGTTTAATGGAGTAACTTGTAGGGCCAATGGGCACCTCACCTGGGGTGACTACAAACTCTATTATGCCACAATCCTGTGGGAGGGGGCATAGTCCTAGTCCTGATTGGAAGAGTCCACTCATCTTCAAGATGGAGGGGACTGAAAAGTGTACTTAACTTCACCTCTGCCACCTGAGGGATGTAGTTAGAAAAGGTGGGCCCATCTCCTAGTCTTTCTATATGTTCCTGCCCAAAGTAGGGGTGTAATCAGTGGCTCCAATCCACTGCTAACAGCAAAGGCTGGGGGTCAGATTAAAAGGCGGCAGGCCTTTAAAGCTTCCCCTTTGAGCACTGTGCCCATCCTGGGGGTGGGGGGGGGGGGGGGGGTTTGCGGGGTGACACCTCTGCCCAGGATGTACAGTCTGTCTACCCAGGGGTCCAGAAACATGTCTGTTTGTGGCAGGCTACCTAAAGGCAGTCAGTGACCAGACCAGGGTCAGTAGGTTTTCAGGGGGGACGTCTGAGGAGTCCTCTGAGTACATGGTTGAATAAATCCTACCCTAGCACGAGTGAGGATTTAATAAAAGGAATTCTCCTGGTTCCAGTAAAGCCATTATAGTGCTGGGGAACACCATTTGTTGAGTTTCCAGCCGATATACTCAGTATGGCTTCCCTGGCACTTACAATAGTCAAGAATGGACTTAGATATTGTAGGGGCATATCTGTTCATGCAGATATGCCCGCACCTGTTGTATAGTACACCCTGCTTTAGGGCCATAAGGCCTGCTAGAGAGGTGACTTACCTATACTTTAGGCAGTGCTAGTTGGCATGACACACAGGCAGTGTGCCTTGCCAACTTTGTGGTTTTGTCTGCACCAGGTCATGCATGCTGCAGTGGCAGTCTGTATGGCCTAGGTGAGGAGTCCCTAGGGGAATCTCTTCAGTCACAATGCCCTAGGTACCCAGGTAAAATTTACTAGGAACTTAAAGTGGCCTGAAGGGCCATTTATGGAGCAGTTTTATGGAAAGAACACTACTACTAAACCTGGATAGCGGGGACCCCGTACCCTACAGTCAAAGTTACATCAAAAGCCAGGCAAAAAGTGTGGGGGGAAGGGTACTGCAACAGAACCCCATTTTCTCACACCATGATTTTGGCAATAACCTGATTCAGGATTCCTCATGACTCCTCCGACACCATAGGCAGCACCTGCGCAACTGAGTCTCACACAGTGTGTCTATATCAACTCAAGAGGCATGCTGTGTTCACCAACAAGGATGGCAGAAGTAAAAATCATTTTCCTGAAGGTATTTAGCCTCTTATATTCCCTATCCGATGGAGTGGTAGGGAACACGCCGGGATTCACTTTGCACTGCCAGGCTCTCAGGATTGATGTGCTGGGTGAGGAAAGCTGGGTGCCCAGGAGCTCGGCTTTGGTGACATGCAACTGTCTTGCGCAAAGGGGCAAAGGGTGCCCCTACAGGGCTCGGCTCAGGCTTAATCAGGATATCGGAGAGGGCTTCATTAAAGGACAGTAGGGGTTCAGAGTGGAACAGCCCGGGCTGAAGCACCTCGGTCAAGACATTGGTCTAGATTTCCATGAAGGGCAGCTGGAGGATGAGAACCTCGGCCGCCCTGCTATAGCGGACCACACTATGAGGAGTGACCAAGTCAGCATCTGGCAATGTGCCCAGACCAGTTGCACCTCCCAGCTCACCATACCAGTTTAAGTCCTCTGAGTGGATCAAAGGGTCATCATGGGGATCCAGGTAGTAATACGATCTAGTCAAAATCCCAACTGGGCCTTTCAAGGAAGGTAGGCACTGTCTCTGACTCAGACAAGGTCCGGTTGGCGCCGGTGTTGATGTTACAAGATGTTGGTCTGACTATGTGTCTAAGTCAGGAATGACTATGGGCTTAGCACCACTACAGTCTCTCAGACACGCGTAACAGGCCAATAGGACCGGACTCCTGCGAAGGTTGTGGATTCCCAACGGGGGTCAGGCCAGATCTGGAACCAGATCTAAAGGACCTGGCTGGCACCAAGGGCAAAGCTGTTGGAGGGAATCCAGTTGGTAAACTTGCTGTGGCAGTGGAGCCCAGAGGCGCTCCAGAGGAGTCCATACACTCAAAAATGAGGTGCATAGTCTCATAAATCTCCCTGAGTTGGGTAAGGTTTGCTCCGGCTCTAGAAAAATCAGGAAGGCATGGAGAAAACTCAGTCACAGGCTCTGAGTGTGGGGTGCAGGAGTGAGGCCTAGACTTATGGTGTCATCCCCGCCCCTCGTCTGATGACTTGGACCGGCGCAGTGAACTGGAAGAGTGCTTTGACTTCTTGGACTTTTATGCTACTGGTACTTACCTGACGATAACTTCTAGTGGCAATAACAGCTCTGAGAACGGGCCTGGGACCTTCCACATAACTGGGACCTGGAGTGATGAGAAATTTTTCAATGTAAGGCTGCCAGGAGTTTCATCTCCCACTCCTGAATTCATTTGTGATTCATGGTGCATCAGTCACAACAGTTCCTAGAGTCATGATCTGACTCCAGGCACTAAAGGCAAACTAGGTGGCGGTACATCACATACATTGCCAGTGACAGGCTATGCAGGGTTTAAAAGCCAGTGGCTTTTTAGGGGACATCTCTAGCCGACTGGGAGCAGAACTGCTCATAACAGGTGGCAAAAATGTTGAAAAGTTGGTCAAAAATTTACCAGGGTTGCTGTTCTAGATCCACGCTGATGCTGTGGAAAGAAAGAAACAGCAGTCAGCGAGCTGGGGTGGCATCAAGATAGGCACCGCAATTGATATCTTGCACGAACAACGCCTATGACAGCAATGTGGATCCGTTCAACCCTACCTACAGGTGTGCATGGTTTCTGCTCCTGATCCAGTATGATGTCTGGGGAATATTCTATGATAAGGAATCTGCAGGTAGGAGCCTCCATCAGATTGAAGTGTACAAGCCGCCGCCTGTGTGGAGAGTGTGCAATCATAAATAACAATGTAGGTAACCAAGGCGTTTGCAGTTCTGTCAAAAGTAGAAACTAAAAATGATTTTGACAGCAGAGGCTTTTGAGCTAGCAAAACAGAAAAGTTGTGTTGGTTGCCTTTACAACTGCATTCCTTTTTTTATGATTGGAGAGATGTATTTTTCTCTGTTAAGAACAGTAGTCTAGGATCCTACACGTGTGGATAGTTGGTGATTAAGAATATGAATGATTATCAAAGGATGAAAAACAGATTTTACTATTACCAAATTTTGCCGCTTTGGATGGATGAAAGGCTACTTTGTCCTTGACTGGCTTGTTACAAAAGATGTCAGCAGAGAATACTAAACTCGCTGAGCGATCTTACTGGCTGAGTTATCCAAAACTAAAATTTCTAAATGCCCAAATGTTTGAAGTTGGCCGACTGCTACCTTGAGTCTGCAAATCACAGTATTAACAGAGTGAAAAACAGAGGGTAATAAAAAGCTACCCTCAGATCAAGACCATGCAATAGAGCTTTAAGGGCATTCCTTGTCATCTGGCAACCCTGTCCATACATTCAGATAGATTAACCACACTGTAGATAAATTCACCCCAGGTTCTTTACAGAGATTAAGACTTCTTTGAGGTGAGAATGATTGATAGGTCTCCGAGACCTGTTCTGTAGAAGAACATCTTTCGCTTTTGGCCAAGGGACCCTTCCTCTTACCTCTGATTCACAGACACTCGGCTTCTTCGCCATCCTGTCCAAGAGCTCTTCTGGGCTACAGCTGAAGTGGATGGTCAAGGAAAGAGCTTTGCAGATATCACCTTCACCACAGCACTGCAGAAGGAAGTTATGGTGGCAGACTTCACATTCCACAATACTGCCTTGACAACAGAAAGCTTGAGTTCACAGTCTCTGAACTTAAAAAGACACGTGTTCTTTCTGTCACAGAAGGCAGGAAGAAGGCAGCTTGGTTGGGTGAAGCATAAATGCAGACTGCAGTGAGCACTGCTATGAAAGGCCTTTGGCAACAGTCTGGGCAACAATAAGAGTTTTGTGGAAAAGAAGCTCCGCCATATATTGCCAAAACTCTACCCCACCAAATGTGTGGTTTTCCCACCTTATTTCAAATTGGGAAACCAAAGGGGTTTCCGGTGGTGGAGCACAAACTAACACTGTCAAAGGAAACCCTTGACTTGAACACCTGTCTGCCACAGAGCTGTCATGTCATAGTGGCAACAGCTCTGTTCTCTTTAAGTAGGGGCTACGGCCACTGATGTTCCCTTTCTGGGTCTGTCTTACATTTCCAAACAAATACGGCCCCATATGCAGGAAGCATCCTGTCCATTATTTGTTTTTATTTTCTGAAACAAGCTCCTTCTTTGGAAATTTGTTTCAGAAACAAATGAATGCTGGGAGTGGTAATCAAACATGGTGCCTGCTCAACACTGAAGCTGCAGAGATTCATGTATGCCAGTATCTGTATTCCAGCAGCCCTTTGACATGGAAGATGGCTGGTGACAAAGTTGCCAAATTTTAAATAAGGCCAACTGCCATTTAGTATCATTTTTTTGTTTTGCGGTAGGTATTTTCTTGGGAGTAGTCACTGGTCTGTACAGACTACCATTAAATCAGCACGTACAGGGAACGTTAAGGAAGTAGGTGCGTTAACTGTAACAGATCTGTATTTAACAATTTTCCACAGTAAAGATACAGTGGCAGAGCCTGCTAGGTAATGAGAAGATGCTACAGACATTCTATGTAAGATCCATCTCCTAAATTGTATGTGTTCAGTTAGATCCCTGTTATCAGCAGCAGCACTGTGGGTTTTCTATGAGATTTTTGATTTCCAATGGAAACCTACTGGATGACTTTACTTATTAATTTATGTATGAATTTAAAAATTCTGTTAAGTGTATCTTGTGGATGGAGACATTCTGAAGTGTGGTTGAGGACGAGCGGCATGTTGAATCCACAGTGGTGGGAGAACTTTAACAGAGGTGGCTTGGGATCACACATTAGATACTCAGATACCTGACTCCTCTGTGATAACTTTGTGAATATCTGAGCCATATCCCTGATGAGGGGAAGGGTGTCCTGGAAGCTTCATGGAGAGATGGGAAAAGCCTTTTCAATAGGCAGAGTTTATTTACTTTTTCTAGAATACAGCCAAACTGAGAATCACCTTCAAATCTATGCACCCTGATAGCCAAAGTTGGTCACCAGTTCTTGTTCGACACCCTCTGTGTTTCTTGCAATTGATTTTGCTTGAACAAATCTGCAGGACAGTCTGTGAATGTGGGTAAAGAGCCTGTAACAATTTGAAGCCACAACCCTCCCGTTATCCAAAGACTGCAAACAAGTATTAATATTTGCAGCACTAAAAGGCAATGAAATTATTTGAGGGCTGTCGAAATATGAATCTTTTTTTCAGCTTTTATGCCCCTGGGTCTTTATTGGCTGAGTAAGACTTGGTGACCCCCAAACTGATTGTCCAGAAGAATAGCAGACAGAATGTTGGTCTTCATATCATTGAGACAAAAAAAGCTGTGATTCATTCCCAATTAGATAGTTTTAGGCATCTAACAATGTTGTTTCATGAGTCAAGGCTGACCAGGTGGATGTAGAGTTGGACATATTCTGCCTATAATAAAAAAATAAGGGGGAGCCATTGTAATTTGCGAGCAATCAAGGGCTGAACTGGTGATCATTGACCTGTTTTCTAGAGACCCTAACAGCACTGCATTGCATTGTATTCTGTCCATCGGCCTAGAAAGATCAAGACTGCACACCACCCCCTCCCCGCCCATCCCTCCCCCCCAGGGCTTTGAGACCCTTACAGGTCTTTATAAACCCCTGATTGATTGATTGATTGACTTATGCTTGCCCATAGAAGGGATCAGGTCTTCCTTAATATCATTAATCTCATTCTCAATTCCTCTCCCTCAGCCACACCCTGATTGTTTGTAGTGGAGTACAGTATATGCTTCAATGAACGCTTGCAGTTGATAAATAGCTTCTTCCTCCAAGAGTTTATTAATAAAGGGAAGGTTTGAGATGGGCCTGAAGTTTGCTGGATCCTGTGACTTGGCCAAAGTCCTCTTTAGTAGGGAGTGATAATGGCTGCTCATGAGTAAAAACAATACATAAACCCAAGACTCCTGAAGGAAATACTTATGAAATAATTGTTGGGTTTTTTGATTGGTCATAAAGGATTCAATCTAAGAATGTATCAATAAATCTGAACTACGTGGATAATTAATTTGTGGAAGAATATAAAAGTATCCTGTGCTGGAACGTGAAAAACGACCTCCACATTCACAGTCAATTAATGTGTTGCAAAGCCTTGGTGATTTAACATGCTGACTACAGAACTTTTTAGAAGGCGCTCAATTGCCTGGCATCCATGTATACAGACGATCAAGAATCTGCTTTGGCGTTTTTATATGCCGACTACTGATCTTCTTTAATTGGAATATTACCCCGATAACTTTGGACTGCATTCGTACCTCTGGATCTCTAACACCTAGAATTCGTTTCTCTGAGAGTCCCTAAATATTGATTAGATAACATTTTAATATAACAAGTAGGTCATTTGAAAAGGGAGGGTTGTTTATGACTTTACTGAGGATGCCTACAATGCATAACTAGGAGTACAAATAAGTAACTTTTCCTTCTGCATCATAGGCTCCTCACTGATGGTCATAAACATAGTATACAGTAGCAAGCATATCCCTAACTCACGGTTGTCAACAGGGCCAGACTGGGAACCAGAACCGGCCCTGGCAAAGTGCTCGGCCGGCCCCCTTCTCCTCCTGGAGGGAGGGGGGTGAGGTGCGACCGTGCTCTGTGACAGGGCCGGTTTTCGGCCGTTTTTGTTACAGGGCTGTTTTTGCAGCATAACGGCCCTGTCACAAAAACGGCCCAAGGGGCCCAAAACGGCCCCCAACCATGCGGCCCACCAGGGGATTGCCCGGTGCCCTCAATGGCCAGTCCGGGCCTGGTAGTCAATGCAAAGCTATACACAATAAAACAAATTAAGGCAAAGATTAAACTGGCGTGTGGCAACTAAGACTTACTCTACTTAAAAATATGTTTTAAAGTTTCTTGCAGAAACAACTAGAGAGTATCTCAAACTTCAAAAAATAAAAAATAAAACTCGAGGGTAAGAAGAGGTAAGACAACCTATCACTACCACCACCACCCGTAAATGCACTAAGCCAACAAAGACTGTGTCAATTTAGAATAAAGGTAGTGAATTCCTAGTGAGGAAAAAGGAACCATCAGGCACCCACACATGGTCAGTAGCCGTTTGTCTTCATCGGGTTCCAGTTTTTAGTCAGTGCAAAAGTATGACATAAAGGTGCAAGTTAAAATGAGTATAGATCACTCCCCCTGCCAACACTTTTAATAGAGGGGTGATTCGAACTCAATTAAAAACAAAGTGAAAGAATCGGACACATAAGGGTTAAGTCAGTTTGAACCCACTGTCCTAAAAAAGGAGGGGTTAAAGTTTCTTGGCCTAACAAATAATCAGCTCTTGAATCTTCGTCTAAAGAGGAATGTTTTACTAAAGTATCAACAGATTTCTATGTAGCTGTAATTAGGACAATTTTAATCCAAACAACAGATGTATCTTTAGTACGTGTAGACTGGGCTCTAGGGTTACCTGGTAGAGTGTTAGCTAATTGATAGCAAAAGGTAATACAGAAAACGGATGTACCATGTTACAACGCATACTATTACAACTACCTACTGTTACAACGCGACCATTACAACGCATACCATTACAACGCATAGCGCTTTGAGGTGCTGGATAGTGGTAAGTATAATTTACTATTCTAACTCCAGTCCCCGTGGACCCTAGGGAAGGTGTTGGATAGTAAATTATACTTATTCCCTATCCTAGAGAGCCCCCCAGCGCAATGCGTTGTAATGGTATGCGTTGTAAAAGTCGCGTTGTAACAGTAGTGCGTTGTAACAAATGCGTTGTAACAGGTGTATACCACAGAAAACTATCCATCTAGCTATAATTTGATTACATGAAGCCATACCAGTTCTTAAAGGTTCATAATTTATGAACAACTAATTTGTTTTGTGGATATCTACAGTTTTATCTAAATTGAACTTTAGATCTCTCCGAACTTCTAAACAGTTAAGGGTCCTTTCTGCTGGTGAAGGAAAGTTATTGACAAGTACCAGTAAGGGAAATTGTTTCATTAATGTGGAAATCTAACAACATTCTTCGTAAAAAAGGGATGTTTTCTTAATACTATTCTATTGCTGTGAAAAATGTTCAATGGTTCGACAGAAAATAGAGCCTGCAAATCGCTAACTCTCCATAATGATGTAATACCTACTAAAAAGGCTACCTTCCAGATGAGATGCTGCATTGAGGTCTTAGGTAAGAGCTATTCATTTAGATAAAACTAGATTTAACTCCCAAGGAGGAGCATCTGTCCAATAAGAGGAAAGTCGTTTTTAATCCTTCCAAGAAGTCTTTAACTACTGGTATAGAAAAGAAGGATCTTTGATTTAGTTATTTTCTGTATGCTGCTGTAGAAGCTAAATATACTTTGATCAAGTTGAATTGTAATTTTGATCATGCCAAATGAAGCAGATGAGGTAAAATGGCATCTTCTTGGCATCTAATTGTATCTTTGTTTTGTTTTAGAGACACCGGATGACAAATCTTTTCCACATAAAAGTGTAAGACGCTCTTGTGCTCGGACATTTAGTTTCCTTGAGAATTGCCATACAGTATTGAGGAATATTTCAGTGGCCATATTGAGTCATTTTAGGAGCCATATCCCCACATTCAAGGAGTGTATGTTAGAGTGAAAAATCTTCCCTTGCATCCGCGACAGGGGCTTGTGTTTGCTCAGCACCTCTCCATCAGACTCTTGTGGAGTCTGATGGAGAGGTGAAGTAGCGCTGGAAGAAACCATTTTCTGGGCCACTCTGGTGCTATTAGAAAAATAAATAGCCAGAAACTGGTCCTAGGATGCTTGATTCCGGTCCAGGAAAGACATGGCTTGGCAGTTCGGGCTGGACTGTTCCCATGAGGCACAGGGTTGAGGCTGATTTGCATATGGCCATGTCTGAACTGGGGTGGTGTGGAGTGGAAAAAAACGATGGATTTAGGCCCAAATCTCTGTACTGGGGTGAATGTATGACATTGTTCTGCATTCTGTCCATCATTTGTTGTTTTTGCATTTGTCATCCCGAGTGGGATGGGTATGCTCAGACGTGAGTCCCATGCTCTCCACACCACTGGAGTCAAGCTATCATGGCTGAAGACGGCTGATAGCCAGAAACCGGTCCTAGGATGCTTGATTCCGGTCCAGAAAAGACATGGCTTGGCAGTTCGGGCTGGACTGTTCCCATGAGGCACAGGGTCGAGGCTGAATTGCATATGGCCATGTCTGAACTGGGGTGGTGTGGAGTGCAAAAAACGATGGATTTAGGCCCAGATCTTTGTACTGGGGTGAATGTATGACATTGTTATGCATTCTGTCCATCATTTGTTGTTTTTGCATTTGTCACCCCGAGTGGGATGGGTATGCTCAGACGTGAGTCCCCTGCTCCCCACACCACTGGAATCAAGCTATCCTGGCTGAAGACAGCTGATAGCCAGAAACCGGGCCTAGGATGCTTGATTTCGGTCCAGGAAAGACATGGCTTGGCAGTTCGGGCTGGACTGTTCCCATGAGGCACAGGGTCGAGGCTGATTTGCATATGGCCATGTCTGAACTGGGGTGGTGTGGAGTGCAAAAAAAACCGATGAATTTAGGCCCAGATTTCTGTACTGGGGTGAACGTATGACGTTGTTCTGCATTCTGTCCATCATTTGTTGTTTTTGCATTTGTCACCCCGAGTAGGATGGGTATGCTCAGACGCGAGTCCTATGCTCTCCACACCACTGGAGTCAAGCTATCCTGGCTGAAGACGGCTGATAGCCAGAAACTGGTCCTAAGATGCTTGATTCCGGCCCAGGAAAGACATAGCTTGGCAGTTCGGGCTGGACTGTTACCATGAGGCACAGGGTCGAGGCTGATTTGCATATGGCCATGTCTGAACTGGGGTGGTGTGGAGACCAAAAAAACGATGGATTTAGGCCCAGATCTCTGTACTGGGGTGAATGTATGACATTGTTCTGCATTCTGTCCATCATTTGTTGTTTTTGCATTTGTCACCCCGAGTGGGATGGGTATGCTCAGACGTGAGTCCCATGCTCTCCACACCACTGGAGTCAAGCTATCCTGGCTGAAGACGGCTGATAGCCAGAAACCGCTCCTAGGATGCTTGATTCCGGTCCAGGAAAGACATGGCTTGGCAGTTCGGGCTGGACTGTTCCCATGAGGCACAGGGTCGAGGCAGATTTGCATATGACCATGTCTGAACTGGGGTGGTGTGGAGTGCAAAAAAAACATGGATTTAGGCCCAGATCTCTGTACTGGGGTGAATGTATGACACATCATTTGTTGTTTTTGCATTTGTCGCCCCGAGTGGGATGGGTATGCTCAGACGTGAGTCTCATGCTCCCCACACCACTGGAAACAAGCTATCCTGGCTGAAGACGGCTGATAGCCAGAAACCGGTCCTAGGATGCTTGATTCCGGTCTAGGAAAGACATGGCTTGGCAGTTTGGGCTGGACTGTTCCCATGAGGCACAGGGTCGAGGCTGATTTGCATATGGCCATGTCTGAACTGGGGTGGTCTGGAGTGCAAAAAAGCAATGGATTTAGGCCCAGATCTCTGTACTGGGGTGAATTTATGACATTGTTCTGCATTCTGTCCATCATTTGTTGTTTTTGCATTTGTCACCCCGAGTGGGATGGGTATGCTCAGACGTGAGTCCCATGCTCTCCACACCACTGGAGTCAAGCTATTCTGGCTGAAGACAGCTGATAGCCAGAAACCGGTCCTAGGATGCTTGATTCCGGTTCAGGAAAGACATGGCTTGGCAGTTCGGGATGAACTGTTCCCATGAGGCACAGGGTCGAGGCTGATTTGCATATGGCTATGTCTGGACTGGGGTGGTGTGGAGTGCAAAAAAACGATGGATTTAGGCCCAGATCCCTGTACTGGGGTGAATGTATGACATTGTTCTGCATTCTGTCCATCATTTGTTGTTTTTGCATTCGAAAAATAAAGGCATCCAATGCTTTTAGCCTGATTAGCACTGTTGGGATTAATGGAATCGGAGGAAAGCATTGAGAAACCTTTTCGACCAATCAATCAAATGAGCATTGCCCAATATTTTTGGCTCCCACATTCTCAATGCAAAGTTTGGCCATTTTAGGTGCTGTCTTGTGGTGAATAAGGCTATGTACGGAAGCACCCCAAGTGTTGGAAAATACTTAGTAAAACTTCATTGTCTAATTTCCATTTGTGGTTGTCTATGTAGTATCTACTTGACAATTTTAGATGCCTTGTAATTGAATTGATGGAATCATCGATAGATCCTTGAAAGTAACCAATGCTAGATTGTTTGAGCTTCTAGATACATAGGGGCATATTACCAACGAGTAGCGATATTTATCGCTAACTAGGCTTTGCAACGATTTTTTTTTCGCTAAGCATCGCCGGAAATTATCGCTGTGATAACTTGCTATTAGCAACGTTTATCTCCAAAGCGATAATTTTTCTGCCGATAGAGTGAATATCGCTGAGAATACAGCAATATTCACACATTAGCGACAAAATGCTCTTAGCCATGTTATCCACCTCCCATTGGATAACATGGCTAAGAACTGGTCTGAGCAGGCGTTAGTTTTTGGCGATAGCGGGAATATTTCCATCGCTACACCCGCCTTGCTAATAGGCGATAGCGACTACTTTCAGTCGCTAAAAGGTTGGGTACGCTCACTTTGCATGTCATTAGCGATAAATATCGCTGACATGCAAAGCGGGCCCCAAACCGCTCGCTATCGCCTAAAAGCTGTCGCTAACTGCTGTTAGAGACAGCTTGCTAATACAGAGATAGAATTATCGCCGCTTAGCGGCCGAAAACGGCCACTAAACCGGCGATAATTGCCTATCGCCCCCCTTGGTAATATGCCCCAGAATCCTTTATCTGATACCCCCTTACTTGTTTAGATAGTGCAGCATTGTGGTATTGTCTTTTTGAATAAGTATCCTGCCTGGTCATTAGAGATGGTGCAAAAACCTTCAAGGCTAGCTGAAAGCTTCAGTAACAGAACATTTATGTGGTAGTATTGCTTTTTTGCAGTCAATGGCCTTGTACTGGGAGATTTTGTAACTGAGCTCCCCATCCTGTCAGGAAATCATCTGAAACAATTGTCTATTTTGAAAGATCCTTGAAAAAACTTGTGTCTCTTGCACCATCACATCAGAGATTGTTCGGCTTGAATGGTGAGATAAAGTTTTTCTTCCCAGTTGTCCTTCCTTTGAGACCATTGGTCTTCGAGGCACTGCTGCTGAGGATCTCATTTGGAGATGCACATTTGGAACTAGATAAATGCAAGACGCCACTGAATCTAGTAGAGAAGAAATTTGTCCATCTATTGGACGCAACATTTGAAGCAGTAGGTGAAATTACTGAAAATGATGTACACTCTCTCCCCTGAAGGATTCACTTCTCCTTTAATAGTATCCAGAGTAGCTCCTAGGTAATAAAGAAGTTGGCGAGGTGAAGAGATTGACTTTGTGTGATTGATATGGAACCCCATCCTTGTCAAGAGATTAGTTATGTTGAAATCCATCAAATCCAACTGTGCTTGACGATAAGAGTGTGAATTTATCAGCCATTTCTCCAGATAAGGGTGAATGTAAATCTTTCTCCGGAGGTGAGCTGCAACCACCACTATGCATTTGGAGAATTTTCTGGCTGTGTACTTTAGACCGAATGGAAAAACTGTGAACTGAAAATAGGCTTTATATCTGGTCCAATGAATTTCAACTGAGCATCCAGGTTCAGGGAAGTAAGTCTAAGCCGAGGCAACCAGTGAAGAGGTATACTATTGCAGAATTGTGTAATGGCCAGATCTGCTTCACCTATGGATGCGCTGCTAGAATGATTTGAGACAGTCTGTCCTTCTTGTATAATCTCCATAAAATCTTGTCTCATGTCTTTAAAAAGATAATCTGCAAAAGCAGCAAGAGATTAAAATAGCGTTTGATCATATCTCACTAATAGGCTAGATTAACTAGAGTTCTAAAAAGTGATAGCTGCAGAGTTGCATATTTTACTTCCTACTTTCTCAAGTGGGACTGAAGTCTCTGGAGTGGAAGGATTTTTCTTTCTTACGGCAGAGACTATTACAGAGTCTGGTTCGGGATCTTGCCGTATGTATATAGGATCTTGTTCTGAATTTTGTATCTTGGGGTCAATTATCTTAGAGTAGATGACAGCGGAGGCCCTTCATTGTGTGGTGAAGCACAAGTTACTTACCTTCGATAAAGATATATCTGTAAGAAACAGTAGTTAGTGTTAGATTCCTTACCTTAGAATATCCCCAGGCGTCAGACTGGATCCGGAAAGTTTTCATCAGCAGTACCCCTGCACGTCGGCAGGCGTAGTCTGTGGCTCCGCGTCCGTCGTTGGGCACGCCGGGATGATGTCGTCGGAGTACTTAGACGCCACCCTTGCGCGCTGACATCAGTTCTGTACATAGCTCTCCTCGCCAGGAACGCAGAGCCATGCAAAAAACCGACATCGGTGCCAAGAAACTTGGGCCCTCCTAGGGAGATACCTTAACCCTAGATATCGGTTCGCAGAACGGAGAGGATGGGTGGGGCGGTAAGGAATCTAACACTAACTACTTTTTCTTACAGATATATCGTTACCGAAGGTAAGTAACTTGTGCATCTGAAAGAAACAGGTTAGTGTTAGAGTCCTTACCTTAGAATAGATACCCCAGCAATACGAACCCGGTGGTGGATCTGCAAACCAAGAACACACCAGAAAGTCCTGGAGAACAGAACGGCCGAAAATGCCATCTCTCCGGACTTGGCTGTCCATGCAGTAGTGTCTAGCACACATGTGCAGTGAGGACCACGTAGCTGCCTGACAGATGTCCTGCAAGGGGACTCCCCGACCCAGGACAGTAGTAGCCACCGTGGCCCAAGTTGAATGGGCGCGCAGTCCCACAGAAGGATACTTTTTCGCCAAGGAGTAACAGATCTTGATGCACAAAACGACCGACTGCGAGATGGTCCACTTGTGCACCGCCCGTCCCTTCTTAGCACCCACGTAACCAACAAAAAGCTGGTTGTTCACCCGGAACTTGTGTGTGCGCTCTAGTTAAAAGGAGAGTGCACGTTTTGGGTCCAGACGGTGGAGCCTCTCTTCCTTTTTTGAGGGATGCGGAGGCAGAAAGAAGGTGGGCAAGGTGATGTACTGCCCGATATGAAAGGGTGTAACCACCTTGGGCAGGAAAGAAGGACGAGTCCTCAGAACAACCTTGTCGGGATGGACAGAGAGGAAAGGAGGTTTAGAAGACAGAGCCTGGAGATCACTCACTCTCCTGGCAGAGGTGATGGCAACCAGGAATGCAGTTTTAAGAGTCAGAAGACAAAGAGGACAGTTATGAAGTGGCTCGAAGGGAGCGCACATCAGATAAGTTAGTACCAGATTCAAGTCCCACCGAGGCATCACAAAGGGAACAGGAGGGAACATGTGTGTGATGCCTTTCAAGAATCTATTCACAACTGGGGACTTGAACAGAGAAGGCTGATCAGAAAGCCTTAAGAAGTCTGAAATGGCCGAGAGACAGCCTTTGATAGTGCCCAGAGCAGAGCCCTGCTGGGCAAGAGAAAGAAGGAAGAGGAGAACCTATGAAAGGGGGGCAGAAAGTGGATCCACAGCCTTTGCTGTGCACCATGCCACAAATTTGTTCCACCTGCAGGCGTATACCGTTTTTGTGGAGGGAAGCCTGGCTGCCAGAATCACATCACAGACTTCAGGTGGCAAGTCAAATGGCCTCAACTTTCGCCGCTCAATCTCCACGCATGTAGGTGGAGACTTGACAGGTGCGGGTGGAGGACCGTCCCCTGCTGCTGCGACAGACGGTCCTCCTGAAGAGGCAGACAAATTGGGGGATCGACTGACATGCTGATTAGCTCGGGATTGTCATGGTCGTGACCCGACCGCTGAGCCTCCAGTTTCCCCCGCTTACTGGAAAAGAGCCGCCGTCCTTTTCCGCAAGATGCGGAAGGAATCGAAGGGGGAGACGGCATTCACGGAACTACCGCTCCCAGCCGCCTTTGCGGTGTGATGCACGCGCACAGGTTCCCTTTGACTATGAAAGCCGAAGCCAGAGACCAAAACACCGCTGATTATTCGAGTGCAAGGGTGCACATCTCCGGAGGCAACCAGCGATTTCAGACCTGCTGAATCTTACTGTGTGGTGGGATAAGGGTGTCGGTGACACCGCCAAAAGTCCATTAGCATATTCCGAGCGCTCACTCCTAAGCTGCAGTTATTTTCTTCACAAGGACATAGCGTGTCCTTAAGACAATAAGCCTTGCTAGAAGATTTCCAAAGCTGAGACCTTTGCTTAACCTTCTACTGCGATTTACTCGCATTTGGGGCTGAACCCCAATACTAGGTGGTATATTGTTACTATACACAAGGACAGACCTTTCTCATGAACACAACCTGAATACCTAAAGGCATCGTTTGATTTACAAACTCTTTATTGAATACCAGGATCCGTATGTATTGATGTGTGTGTATGTTTGTCTCATCTTTAGCAGGGGGTCATAGAGTGGTAGCTGGAGTAGCCTATCCTTCTTTCCTTGTGAAGCCTACATACACACCCGTGCAGGTGGGTACAAGACATTGTTATCTTTCCCCCATAAAAATACATAAGTGACAATTTATAATCATGGTGATGTGATGTTTATATGTTGTTCATGTATCCACAGTACCCAGTCTTGAGTTTTCTATAAAGGTCTGTTACTATGTAGAAAACTAAGGAGCCCAGAGAAGGCTCAGATGACTACCCAATCGTCCTTCTCTACATGGCTGCATGTCATTGTTATTTTTCTTTACAGGTAGACAGGGGCTGCTATGAGGAAATAAGCAGGGTCTGTTATACTTGTTTATGTTGAACCTATGCCTTACGGAAACCTTTCCTTTTTTACAGGTCTCCCTCCCTGCTGTTCCCATCCTTTCCTTCCCCGATTGACCCCCTTAATCTTCCGTGCCTTCATGGCAGTTCGGAATTGGGGTTGTCAATAGGTGGACCCATTTGAGCAACAAACCGATCCTGAGAGGCCTTCGAAGGACTACGACAGAATATTCAGCCTTAAGTATAATATACCTCTCCTGGTCAGTTTGTTGCTACCATGGCCATCCTAGAGGACGTGTTAGCCACGTCAGTAACGCTACAGCAGGAGATTACAGATTCCAGGGCACCGGTTCCTACCTCCAGGGCGGAGACTGGAGCCCTGCAAGATGTGGTGAACAGGTTACAGAGGAATCCGTTCAATGTTCAGGTTGACCGTGGCACTAGCGGAAGCCCATTTCAGTTTGGAACTCCTTCTGCTCATACTCCTTTAACAGTAGAAATACCCATGCCTATTCCCTTAGCCGCCCCTGAACTTTTCCATGGGGAGGCCTCCAAAGTCCAAGTCTTCATGACTCAGGTACTCTAGCATTTTACATGTAAACCTTAAGCCTTTCCCACGAATCAGTCAAGAGTAGCCTTTATGATATCCTCTTTTTCGGCAGACAGAGAGCTCTTGAAGTTAAAGCAGGGCAACAAGGACTTGATGGTATACATCAATACCTTCCAAAAGTTAGTAGCAGAAACCCAATGGCCTGAAGAAAAAAGGGCGGCCTTGTTCTACCAAGGATTAAAAGACGACATGAAAGATGTGCTTTCCCAGATTGATCCGCAACCCTCCTCCTGTATCAATATAATTAACCTCACGCTACAGCTAGACTATAAGTTGGGTGAATGCAGAGGGAATAGGAAAAGAGTAGAAAGACCAGCAATGAGATTTGACAAAGGCAGGAGCATAGGAGGGGGTTCTGGTCCCTCCACTGAACCTGTGGACATAAGGACCGTGCGAGCTCCCCTAACCCAAGCTGAAAGAGAGATCCGAAGGAAAAAAGGTCTCTGTATGTACTGTGGTAAAAAGGGGCATTTCGTAAAAGAATGTCTCGCAAAACCCCGATCAAGTTTTGGAGTGAAACAAACCTTAGTAGTGAGCCCTGAAAGCCCTCAGGAAAACTGACACACTCAAGGAATGTAGAAGGGAAATCCTTGGGTGGCGTTCATATCCCTTCCATAACAGACAGCACCAAACTATCTTCCCAACACTTCTTTCTTTGGTGAGGTTAAAGACTCACAAAGGTTGGCAGGCCTTGAGTGCCATGATCGATTTAGGGCCCACAGGGTTGTTTATAGATCTTGGTATGGCCAGAAATTTGTGTCTTGGGTTACTGGCAAAGGAAAACCCTGAAGAAGTGTTGGCAGTTGACGGAAAAAAGCTGAGTACAGGCCCTATAAGTTTCCACACTGACAGTTTGGAGATGAGGTGTGAAGAAAGACATAGTGAATGGTTGAGCTTCAATGTCATTGAGGCCCAAAAGTAAGGCTTAATACTAGGTCTCCCTTGGTGGAGGCTAGACAACCCGGTGGTTAATTGGAAGGAAAAGCAGGTGGAGTTTGGGGGTTCTTGGTGTAGCGATCATTGTTTAGGGGAACTTCAGACATCCGAGCTCAAGGTAAATCCATCACATACCGTAGCAACAGCTGCCGAAACCGACGTCCAACTGCCTTCCTGTTACAGGGACTATTAGGATGTCTTTTGTGAAAAGATAGCTGACACCTTACCCCCTCATAGGCATTACGATTGCCAGATTGATTTGATGCCTGGGACAGTAATTCCTTGTGGAAGGCTGTATGCCTTAACTGAATCAGAGAATACCCACTTAAGGGAATACCTAGATAAATATCTAGAAAACGGGTTTATACGCCCCTCTAGATCTTCAGCTGCATCTCCTCTCTTCTTTATATCTAAAGCCAACGGAGAGAAGAGAGCGTGCATTGACTACAGAGCGGTGAATAATGTAACAATCAAAAATAGGTACCCATTGCCCTTGATCCCGGTTCTCCTGGAACAGGTAAAGACCGCTGTAACTTACACACATCTGGATCTGAAAGGGGCATACCACTTGGTAAGGGTAAGAGGGGGCAACGAGTGAAAAACTGCCTTTTGCACAAGTTATGGACTGTACGAGTATACAGTAATGCCCTTTGGCCTGTGCAACGCTCCCGTGGCGTTTCAGTACTTTGTAAATGAGGTGTTCCGGGAGTATTTGGATACGTTTGTGGTGGCCTATATCGATGACATTTTAATCTACTCATCGTCGATAGAAGAACATTGTTCACATGTATGACAAGTGTTTGAGGCCCTAAGACGAAACATGCTGTATTGTAAGATTAGTAAGTGTGAGTTTCACGTTCAGGAAGTCGAGATCTTGGGACTCATGCTGACATGGACCGGACAAAAGATGTCCGAAAGAAAGATACTAGCTGTGAAAGACTGGTCCCAACCTACCAATGTGCGAGATATCCAATGTTTTCTTGGATTTGCAAATTTTTATTGCAGGTTCATTAATCACTTTTCTAATGTAATGGCTCCTATCACTCGACTACTGAAGAAAAACGCACCTTTTCTCTGGACAAAGGAAGCTGAGAACTCCTTCCAGAGTCTGAAAGGCGCTTTTGTCACAGCTCCTATCTTGGCTCACTCAGACCCAGAAAGTCTGTACATCGTGGAGGGGGACGCCTCTGACGTAGCTATTGGAGCCATTCTATCGCAGAGACATCCAACCACTGGGCAACTCCATCTTATTGCCTAAATGTCACGGAAGATGAATCAGGCCGAAACTAGATACACCATTCATACAACCTATATACGCTCTGCATATCATAATTTTATGCATGCTTCTCCTTTTTAAGCTATAGTTTAAATTAAATTGCACTCTATGTCTAAGCTGCTAAAACTGTTTTTATTTGATCGCTTTTTATCATAACCCGCTGCTATTGATGTGTTTGCTGCTGAGTTTTATCTGCTTTTATTTTATCATAACGGGTAGTTATTTGCTGAACATCAGATTGCTTTTACAAGCCCAACATTGCTTATTGTCAGTATCACAAACCTCTTCTGTTTTAATGTTCTGTTTAAAACTATGCTGACCGTGCTTTTTAATTACCCATATGTAATAAGAACCCGCATAGCGCGATTTGGAAGATCTTCATTTAACCACTGTTGTTTTATTGGTTAATTTTTTCTTAATAACGTGTACTGTTGTCGGAATCATTGTGGTGTTCTTTTAAGGATATTTTATATCCAAATAAAGATTATTATTATTACTAGATACACCATTGCGGAGAAGGAGCTTCTGGCTATAAAAGAAGCATTCAGCGACTGGAGACACTTTTTATTAGGAGCCAACCATGTGGTGACGGTGTATACCGACCACCGCAACCTGCAGTTCGTGCTGTCTACCCGCATGTTATCCCGCAGACAGCTACGCTGGATGCTGTTCTTTTCAGAGTTTCATTACGTAGTTACCTATAGGCCTGGCGCAGAGAACAGAAAGGCTGACACACTTTCTCGGCAAGAAACCCCTGAGGAAAACAAAGCCAAACAAATCCATTCCATTTTAGATCCCACAAAGGTGATTGGGGCGCTTCAGACCGATACCTTCCTCCAGAAAACAGCACCAGGGATCAGGAATCGTTATTGGCAGAACTAGTTGAAGGAACACAAACAATGGAAAGTCATCAATGGTCTCCCTATGATAGGCAAACAACTGCTAGTGCCTAATCAGGCCCTAAGAAAAGAAATACTACAATGGTGCCACACTACACCCAGTGCCGGCCATAATGGTATGCGGAAGACTCTCTATAGGATCTACCGACAGTTCTGGAGGCAGTCCGTGATTAAAGACACCACAGAAATGTTACACCGCTGCGAGACATGTGTGACAGCAAAGACAGATCATAAAAAACCCCAAGGGCTGTTACAACGTTTTCCTACACCAATGATACCATGGGAGACTATTTCTCTTGATTTTGTAATAGGATTACCAAAAGATAAAGGTTGTATGGCTATTGTAGTAGTGGTAGATAGTCTCACAAAGATGGGGCATTTCATCGCTTGTGCTAAAGAACCCTCTTCTGGACAACTCGCTAAACTTTTACTGATACATGTAATCAGGTTACATGGACTTCTAGCCAATATCATTTCCGACAGAGGCCCGCAGTTCACAGCAAAATTCGGGAAAGCCTGGTGTACCTCTTTACACATGAAAAGGTCCAAATCTACGAGCTACGACCCACAGTCAGACGGACATACCGAGAGACTAAATCAAACTCACAAACAATGTTTGGGATGTTACGTAGAGAAGAATTCAGATGCGTGGGTGGGGTTGCTATGTCTAGCCAAAATTGCGTACAACAGAGCTAAACACCATCTACGCAGTACTCCCCTTTTTACAGTAACTATGGGTTCCATCCCCGGTATATCACTTTGATACACCCAGCTGCTACACAAGAAGTACCTAAGGTACAAGCCAGGTCAGGACACATACAGCAAACCGTGAAAAACATTTACAGAAACCTGGAAAAGGCAAAAGGGACATGCAAGGGCCAGGCAGACAAACATTGTTCCTCAAATCCTAAATATAAGGTAGGAGATGTTGTATGGTTCTCCACAAAAAACATTCGATTTCGTAGATACAGCGTGTTTAACCAAAAATACATCTGGCCATATCAGATAAAGAAAGTGATATCGTCCTTGCCTATGTTACTGGCGCTTCCAAAGACAATGAAGATACACCCTCTGTTTCACGTATCCCTTTTGAAACCATCCTATACTCCTGTGAAAAACAAACCGTCCCCGATATGGGTTAACAACGAACCTGAGTATGAAGTGCAAGCCATCCTGGATTCCAAGATGAGAGGATCCAAACTATGGTATCTGATATCTTGGAAAGGGTATGGTGTGGAGGAATACACATGGGAACCTGCCACAGGAGTACATGCCCCTAGGTGTGTCAGGTTGTTTCATGCCTGTTACCCCAACAAACCTGGTTCGTGTCAGCGGTCTTCGGGAGAGGGATGTGCTGTCATGATCAGGACTCCGACCGCTAAGCCTCCAGTTTCCCCCGCTTACTGGAAAAGAGCCGCCGTCCTTTTCTGCGAGATGCAGAAGGAATGGAAGGGGGAGGCGGTATTCATGGAACTACTGCTCCCAGCTGCCTTTCCGGTGTGATGCACGCGCACATGAAGTGACGCGGCACAAAGGTTCCGGTTGGCTATGAAAGCCGAAGCCAGAGACCAAAACAACCCTGATTATTCTAGTGCAAGGGTGCACACGACAGGAGACAACCAGCGATTTCAGACCTGCCGAAGCTTCCTGTGTGGTGGGTAAGGGTGTTGGTGACACCACCAAGAGTCCATTAGAATATTCCGAGCGCTCGCTCCTAAGCGGCAGTTATTTTCTTCACAAGGACATAGCGTGTCCTTACAACAATAAGCCTTGCTAGAACATTTCCAAAGCTGAGCGCTTTAGCTAACCTTTTACTGCGATTCACTTGCATTTGGGGGTGAACCCCGATACCAGGTGGTATATTGTTTCGATACACAAGGACAGACCTTTCTCATGAACATAACCTGAATACTTAAAGGCATTTTTTTTATTTACAAACTCTTTATTGAATACCAGGATTTATGTATTGATGTGTGTGTATGTTTGTCTCATCTTTAGCAGGGGGTCATAGAGTGGTAGCGTGGTAGCTGGAGTAGCCTATCCTTCTTCCCTTGTGAAGTCTACATACACACCTGTGCGGGTGGGTACAAGACATCGTTATCTTTCCCCCATAAAAAAGGATAAGTGACGATTTATAATCATGGTGATGTGATGTTTGTATGTTGTTCATTTATCAACAGTACCCAGTCTTGAGTTTTATATAAAGGTCTGCTACTACGTAGAAGACTAGGGAGCCCAGAGAAGGCTCAGATGACTACCCAATCGTCCTTCTCTACATGGCTGCACGTCATGGGTATTTTTGTTTACAGGTAGACAGGGGCTGCTATGAGGAAATAAGCAGGGTCTGTTATACTTGTTTATGTTGAACCTATGCCTTACGCAAACCTGTCCTTTGTTACAGGTCTCTCTCCCTGCTGTTCCAATCCTTTCCTTCCCCCGATTGGCCCCCTTAATCTTCCATGTCTTCATGGCAGTTCGCAATTGAGGTTGTCAATAGGTGGACCCATTTGAGCAACAAACCGATCCTGAGAGGCCTTCGAAGGACTACGACAGAATATTCAGCCTTAAGTATAATATACCTCTCCTGGTCAGTTTGTTGCTACCATGGCCATCCTAGAGGACGTGTTAGCCACGTCAGTAACGCTACAGCAGGAGATTACAGATTCCAGGGCACCGGTTCCTACCTCCAGGGCGGAGACTGGAGCCCTGCAAGATGTGGTGAACAGGTTACAGAGGAATCCGTTCAATGTTCAGGTTGACCGTGGCACTAGCGGAAGCCCATTTCAGTTTGGAACTCCTTCTGCTCATACTCCTTTAACAGTAGAAATACCCATGCCTATTCCCTTAGCCGCCCCTGAACTTTTCCATGGGGAGGCCTCCAAAGTCCAAGTCTTCATGACTCAGGTACTCTAGCATTTTACATGTAAACCTTAAGCCTTTCCCACGAATCAGTCAAGAGTAGCCTTTATGATATCCTCTTTTTCGGCAGACAGAGAGCTCTTGAAGTTAAAGCAGGGCAACAAGGACTTGATGGTATACATCAATACCTTCCAAAAGTTAGTAGCAGAAACCCAATGGCCTGAAGAAAAAAGGGCGGCCTTGTTCTACCAAGGATTAAAAGACGACATGAAAGATGTGCTTTCCCAGATTGATCCGCAACCCTCCTCCTGTATCAATATAATTAACCTCACGCTACAGCTAGACTATAAGTTGGGTGAATGCAGAGGGAATAGGAAAAGAGTAGAAAGACCAGCAATGAGATTTGACAAAGGCAGGAGCATAGGAGGGGGTTCTGGTCCCTCCACTGAACCTGTGGACATAAGGACCGTGCGAGCTCCCCTAACCCAAGCTGAAAGAGAGATCCGAAGGAAAAAAGGTCTCTGTATGTACTGTGGTAAAAAGGGGCATTTCGTAAAAGAATGTCTCGCAAAACCCCGATCAAGTTTTGGAGTGAAACAAACCTTAGTAGTGAGCCCTGAAAGCCCTCAGGAAAACTGACACACTCAAGGAATGTAGAAGGGAAATCCTTGGGTGGCGTTCATATCCCTTCCATAACAGACAGCACCAAACTATCTTCCCAACACTTCTTTCTTTGGTGAGGTTAAAGACTCACAAAGGTTGGCAGGCCTTGAGTGCCATGATCGATTTAGGGCCCACAGGGTTGTTTATAGATCTTGGTATGGCCAGAAATTTGTGTCTTGGGTTACTGGCAAAGGAAAACCCTGAAGAAGTGTTGGCAGTTGACGGAAAAAAGCTGAGTACAGGCCCTATAAGTTTCCACACTGACAGTTTGGAGATGAGGTGTGAAGAAAGACATAGTGAATGGTTGAGCTTCAATGTCATTGAGGCCCAAAAGTAAGGCTTAATACTAGGTCTCCCTTGGTGGAGGCTAGACAACCCGGTGGTTAATTGGAAGGAAAAGCAGGTGGAGTTTGGGGGTTCTTGGTGTAGCGATCATTGTTTAGGGGAACTTCAGACATCCGAGCTCAAGGTAAATCCATCACATACCGTAGCAACAGCTGCCGAAACCGACGTCCAACTGCCTTCCTGTTACAGGGACTATTAGGATGTCTTTTGTGAAAAGATAGCTGACACCTTACCCCCTCATAGGCCTTACGATTGCCAGATTGATTTGATGCCTGGGACAGTAATTCCTTGTGGAAGGCTGTATGCCTTAACTGAATCAGAGAATACCCACTTAAGGGAATACCTAGATAAATATCTAGAAAACGGGTTTATACGCCCCTCTAGATCTTCAGCTGCATCTCCTCTCTTCTTTATATCTAAAGCCAACGGAGAGAAGAGAGCGTGCATTGACTACAGAGCGGTGAATAATGTAACAATCAAAAATAGGTACCCATTGCCCTTGATCCCGGTTCTCCTGGAACAGGTAAAGACCGCTGTAACTTACACACATCTGGATCTGAAAGGGGCATACCACTTGGTAAGGGTAAGAGGGGGCAACGAGTGAAAAACTGCCTTTTGCACAAGTTATGGACTGTACGAGTATACAGTAATGCCCTTTGGCCTGTGCAACGCTCCCGTGGCGTTTCAGTACTTTGTAAATGAGGTGTTCCGGGAGTATTTGGATACGTTTGTGGTGGCCTATATCGATGACATTTTAATCTACTCATCGTCGATAGAAGAACATTGTTCACATGTATGACAAGTGTTTGAGGCCCTAAGACGAAACATGCTGTATTGTAAGATTAGTAAGTGTGAGTTTCACGTTCAGGAAGTCGAGATCTTGGGACTCATGCTGACATGGACCGGACAAAAGATGTCCGAAAGAAAGATACTAGCTGTGAAAGACTGGTCCCAACCTACCAATGTGCGAGATATCCAATGTTTTCTTGGATTTGCAAATTTTTATTGCAGGTTCATTAATCACTTTTCTAATGTAATGGCTCCTATCACTCGACTACTGAAGAAAAACGCACCTTTTCTCTGGACAAAGGAAGCTGAGAACTCCTTCCAGAGTCTGAAAGGCGCTTTTGTCACAGCTCCTATCTTGGCTCACTCAGACCCAGAAAGTCTGTACATCGTGGAGGGGGACGCCTCTGACGTAGCTATTGGAGCCATTCTATCGCAGAGACATCCAACCACTGGGCAACTCCATCTTATTGCCTAAATGTCACGGAAGATGAATCAGGCCGAAACTAGATACACCATTCATACAACCTATATACGCTCTGCATATCATAATTTTATGCATGCTTCTCCTTTTTAAGCTATAGTTTAAA
This sequence comes from Lissotriton vulgaris, assembly GCF_964263255.1. Taxonomy (NCBI): domain Eukaryota; kingdom Metazoa; phylum Chordata; class Amphibia; order Caudata; family Salamandridae; genus Lissotriton; species Lissotriton vulgaris. Next base: position 35,711,872 of record NC_141687.1, on the reverse strand, counting down.
TTAAATTGCACTCTATGTCTAAGCTGCTAAAACTGTTTTTATTTGATCGCTTTTTATCATAACCCGCTGCTATTGATGTGTTTGCTGCTGAGTTTTATCTGCTTTTATTTTATCATAACGGGTAGTTATTTGCTGAACATCAGATTGCTTTTACAAGCCCAACATTGCTTATTGTCAGTATCACAAACCTCTTCTGTTTTAATGTTCTGTTTAAAACTATGCTGACCGTGCTTTTTAATTACCCATATGTAATAAGAACCCGCATAGCGCGATTTGGAAGATCTTCATTTAACCACTGTTGTTTTATTGGTTAATTTTTTCTTAATAACGTGTACTGTTGTCGGAATCATTGTGGTGTTCTTTTAAGGATATTTTATATCCAAATAAAGATTATTATTATTACTAGATACACCATTGCGGAGAAGGAGCTTCTGGCTATAAAAGAAGCATTCAGCGACTGGAGACACTTTTTATTAGGAGCCAACCATGTGGTGACGGTGTATACCGACCACCGCAACCTGCAGTTCGTGCTGTCTACCCGCATGTTATCCCGCAGACAGCTACGCTGGATGCTGTTCTTTTCAGAGTTTCATTACGTAGTTACCTATAGGCCTGGCGCAGAGAACAGAAAGGCTGACACACTTTCTCGGCAAGAAACCCCTGAGGAAAACAAAGCCAAACAAATCCATTCCATTTTAGATCCCACAAAGGTGATTGGGGCGCTTCAGACCGATACCTTCCTCCAGAAAACAGCACCAGGGATCAGGAATCGTTATTGGCAGAACTAGTTGAAGGAACACAAACAATGGAAAGTCATCAATGGTCTCCCTATGATAGGCAAACAACTGCTAGTGCCTAATCAGGCCCTAAGAAAAGAAATACTACAATGGTGCCACACTACACCCAGTGCCGGCCATAATGGTATGCGGAAGACTCTCTATAGGATCTACCGACAGTTCTGGAGGCAGTCCGTGATTAAAGACACCACAGAAATGTTACACCGCTGCGAGACATGTGTGACAGCAAAGACAGATCATAAAAAACCCCAAGGGCTGTTACAACGTTTTCCTACACCAATGATACCATGGGAGACTATTTCTCTTGATTTTGTAATAGGATTACCAAAAGATAAAGGTTGTACGGCTATTGTAGTAGTGGTAGATAGTCTCACAAAGATGGGGCATTTCATCGCTTGTGCTAAAGAACCCTCTTCTGGACAACTCGCTAAACTTTTACTGATACATGTAATCAGGTTACATGGACTTCTAGCCAATATCATTTCCGACAGAGGCCCGCAGTTCACAGCAAAATTCGGGAAAGCCTGGTGTACCTCTTTACACATGAAAAGGTCCAAATCTACGAGCTACGACCCACAGTCAGACGGACATACCGAGAGACTAAATCAAACTCACAAACAATGTTTGGGATGTTACGTAGAGAAGAATTCAGATGCGTGGGTGGGGTTGCTATGTCTAGCCAAAATTGCGTACAACAGAGCTAAACACCATCTACGCAGTACTCCCCTTTTTACAGTAACTATGGGTTCCATCCCCGGTATATCACTTTGATACACCCAGCTGCTACACAAGAAGTACCTAAGGTACAAGCCAGGTCAGGACACATACAGCAAACCGTGAAAAACATTTACAGAAACCTGGAAAAGGCAAAAGGGACATGCAAGGGCCAGGCAGACAAACATTGTTCCTCAAATCCTAAATATAAGGTAGGAGATGTTGTATGGTTCTCCACAAAAAACATTCGATTTCGTAGATACAGCGTGTTTAACCAAAAATACATCTGGCCATATCAGATAAAGAAAGTGATATCGTCCTTGCCTATGTTACTGGCGCTTCCAAAGACAATGAAGATACACCCTCTGTTTCACGTATCCCTTTTGAAACCATCCTATACTCCTGTGAAAAACAAACCGTCCCCGATATGGGTTAACAACGAACCTGAGTATGAAGTGCAAGCCATCCTGGATTCCAAGATGAGAGGATCCAAACTATGGTATCTGATATCTTGGAAAGGGTATGGTGTGGAGGAATACACATGGGAACCTGCCACAGGAGTACATGCCCCTAGGTGTGTCAGGTTGTTTCATGCCTGTTACCCCAACAAACCTGGTTCGTGTCAGCGGTCTTCGGGAGAGGGATGTGCTGTCATGATCAGGACTCCGACCGCTAAGCCTCCAGTTTCCCCCGCTTACTGGAAAAGAGCCGCCGTCCTTTTCTGCGAGATGCAGAAGGAATGGAAGGGGGAGGCGGTATTCATGGAACTACTGCTCCCAGCTGCCTTTCCGGTGTGATGCACGCGCACATGAAGTGACGCGGCACAAAGGTTCCGGTTGGCTATGAAAGCCGAAGCCAGAGACCAAAACAACCCTGATTATTCTAGTGCAAGGGTGCACACGACAGGAGACAACCAGCGATTTCAGACCTGCCGAAGCTTCCTGTGTGGTGGGTAAGGGTGTTGGTGACACCACCAAGAGTCCATTAGAATATTCCGAGCGCTCGCTCCTAAGCGGCAGTTATTTTCTTCACAAGGACATAGCGTGTCCTTACAACAATAAGCCTTGCTAGAACATTTCCAAAGCTGAGCGCTTTAGCTAACCTTTTACTGCGATTCACTTGCATTTGGGGGTGAACCCCGATACCAGGTGGTATATTGTTTCGATACACAAGGACAGACCTTTCTCATGAACATAACCTGAATACTTAAAGGCATTTTTTTTATTTACAAACTCTTTATTGAATACCAGGATTTATGTATTGATGTGTGTGTATGTTTGTCTCATCTTTAGCAGGGGGTCATAGAGTGGTAGCGTGGTAGCTGGAGTAGCCTATCCTTCTTCCCTTGTGAAGTCTACATACACACCTGTGCGGGTGGGTACAAGACATCGTTATCTTTCCCCCATAAAAAAGGATAAGTGACGATTTATAATCATGGTGATGTGATGTTTGTATGTTGTTCATTTATCAACAGTACCCAGTCTTGAGTTTTATATAAAGGTCTGCTACTACGTAGAAGACTAGGGAGCCCAGAGAAGGCTCAGATGACTACCCAATCGTCCTTCTCTACATGGCTGCACGTCATGGGTATTTTTGTTTACAGGTAGACAGGGGCTGCTATGAGGAAATAAGCAGGGTCTGTTATACTTGTTTATGTTGAACCTATGCCTTACGCAAACCTGTCCTTTGTTACAGGTCTCTCTCCCTGCTGTTCCAATCCTTTCCTTCCCCCGATTGGCCCCCTTAATCTTCCATGTCTTCATGGCAGTTCGCAATTGAGGTTGTCAATAGGTGGATCAATTTGAGCAACAAACCGATCCTGAGAGGCCTTGGAAGGACTACCACAGGGACGCCAGTATCTTCGTGCCCAGTCCAGAGCCACAAGGATGACTTGGGCCCGGTCGTGCTTGATCTTCTTCAGCACTCTGGGCAGAAGTGGTATAGGTGGAAAGGCGTACAACAGACCGCAGCTCTACTCACGACGAAAAGCGCCTCCGAGCGAGTGCCGCCTTGGAAATTCCAATGCGCAGAACTGATGACATTGCACGTTCTCTTCGGTGGCAAATAGATCTAACAAAGCCTCTCCCCACTGCTGAAAGAGATCTTGCGTCGAGATAGGGGAAGACTGAAACCCCTACTCTGCGCAGATGATATGCGTCCACCCCCATCACTTTCGCTAACACCCGAGGAGCATGGTAAACTAAAAGTGCTCATGGCCTACAGTGAACCGCAGGTAGCGCCGGTGGGCCGGCAGGACTGGGATGTGAAAATATGGGTCCTGCAAGTCCAACGCTACCATCCAGTCTCCAGGGTATAGGGCAGCTAGGACCTGAGCTAAAGCTTGAACTTCTCCTTCCGGAGGAAACCGTTGACACTACGGAGGTCCAAGATAGGGCGTAGGCCTCCTTTGCCCTTCTTGGGTACCAGAATGTAGTGAGAGTAGCAACCACGTCCTATTTCTGGCACAGGAACGCACGCGTTCAATGGCCCCCTTGGCCAAGAGGGCTATAAATTCTTCCTGCAAAGTTGCAAGTGATCCCCCGACATGCGGTGGCACTGCGGTGGCATGCTGAAGTTGTCGCCTCGAAGGCGAAAGAGTAGCCCCTTTGGACTATTTACAGCACCCACCTGTCCGAAGTGATGGTACGCCAGTGGAGGAGGTGATGGCGGACCCTGCCCCCCACTGGCGTTGAAAGGGCCTGAAAGCTCGGAGTAGGAAGGCTTTGAGGTAGATGCTGCGGGAGCGTATGTAGACTGACCTTGCTATTGTCCCCCTGCACCGCCACGCGATTACCATGTCCATGGCTGCGTTGAGGCTGGTTCTGCGGCCTGTGGCTGGTTGGACGTGTGGGCTCCCTTGGCCACGAAAGGGGCGAAAAGCAGAAGTCTGCTGGTGCTGGTACGACAGGCCCAAGGACTTGCCCGTAGCCCTGGAGTCCTTGAAACGCTCAATCGCACTGTCTCCTTTGTCGCCAAAAAAGCAACGGCCATCGAAGGGCATGTCTATGAGCTTGACCTGGACATCCCCCGAAAAATTGGCGGACCTCAGCCAAGCGTGGCGGTGGACTGCCACCGTAGTGGAAATCGCCCTGCCCAGCGAGTCCGTGGTATCCAGTCCACACCTGATCAAATACAGTGCTGCATCCCGCCCCTCAGCAAGTGCTTGGGTGAGCCGTGCCCGGGCCTCCTCCGGACACTGGGGCAGCACGTCTGCAACAGTGTCCCACAAAGAGTGGGTATGACAGCCCAAAAGGCAAGCGGTGTTGATAGAGCGCAACCCCAAACTCAATGAGGAGAACAGTTTCTTGCCAAACTGGTCAAACCTTTTGGATTCCCGATACAGAGGAGTGGCCGGGAATGCGGTCTGGGACGTAGAGGCTCGGGCGGTGGGGTGTACGGACAGAAAGATGGGGTCACCCAGAGCCGGGCGGTAGCATCGGCCACTTTCCGATCCACAGGGGGCACTGTGGAGGGCTTGGACCAAGTGCCCATCAGAATGTCCGTGAGGGCTCCATTATGTTATGTTAAATTTAGCTTATAAAGCGCACGTACGCCCGTAGGCTTCATGGCGCTGTAGGAAGTTTTCAGAAGCACAACACAACAACAGGAGGACAACTTAGAACATCTAAGGATAGGCTTCCCTAAAAAGCCAGGTCTTAAAGGCAAGTCTAAAGGCTAAAATATCCTCGTGTGACCTTAAAGAAGCTGGCAAGGAGTTCCAGAGGGAGGCAGCAAGAAAATGAAAGGAGCTGCCGCCCTGACGTTGTTTCCTGACAACCGGCACCGTGAGCAAGCTTTTGTGACCAGAACGGAGGTTGCGAGAGGGGACGTATCTGGCAAGCAAGTTGATGATAAATTTGGGGCCCTTGCCTTGTAATGCCCTAAAGATAATGCAGCCGGTTTTAAAAGCCGCCCTCTGGGCTACCGGCAGCCAATGCAGATCTGCCAGGCCTGGCCTGATGGACTGCCATTTAGGAAGCCCACAGATCAGCCTGGCCGCCTGATTTTGAACCAGCTGCAGCCTCTTGAGCTGCCCGGCTGGAAGGCCCAAATATAAACTATTTGAGTAGTCCAGCCTAGACAGCACAAGGGCGATGGTCACCTGTATCAGGGCAGAATGGGTTAGGAAATGGGCAATCTTTCTAATCTTGCGCAGCTGAAAGAAGCATGCGGAAACAACTGACCCTACCTGACTTTTCAAGGAGAGGTCTTCACTAAAGGTGACTCCAAGGCTCTTGACTGTGCGGGATTTAGAGGGGGGGTTTCCCATCTCCGGAGGCCAAAATTGAGGTCCCCAACTGAGTTCGCTCTTCCCAGGCAGGATCAGTTCAGTCTTGCCTGGGTTAAGTTTTAGGTGGTTAAGGCCCATCCATCTCTGGATATGAGCCATGACCTCCCTAAACTCAGTAACAGCGTCCGGCGAGCCTAGGGGGAAAATCAATTGCAGATCATCTGCGTAGTTAAAGATCCACACTTTGAATTTCCTCAAGGAGTACAAGAGGGGACGCAAGTATAAATTAAATAAAAGGGGAGACAGGGAGGAGCCCTGGGGGACACCACAGTCGTTCTTAATTCTAGGGGCTGTGAAGGTGCCCAGTCTCACTGCTTGAGTTCGGTCAGACAGAAATGATTCCACCCAGCTCAGGGCAGTACCTCTGAGGCCTGCCTGCTCGACACGGCCGACCAAAATAGTATGGTCGACCGTGTCGAATGCAGCAGACAGGTCAAGGAGCACCAGTGCCTGGTGGACGTCCCTGTCTGCGTTACACCGAAGTGTATTCTGGACTGCCAGGGTTACCGTCTCGGTCGAATGGCCTGGACGGAACCCCGCTTGATTTGGCTCCAGAAACCCAGTGGTTTCCACAAAGTTGGAGAGGCAATTGGAGACATGAGCCTCCAATATCTTGGATAAGAACGGCAACAGGGATATGGGACGGTAATTTGATGAATCCCGGGGGTCCAGACCTGGTTTTTTTATTAGAGGAATTAGCAGGGCGTGTTTAAAGCCAGTAGGTACCCTGCCCTGGGTCAGTGATTTGTTTAGTAGGGGTAGGATACCCTGAGGGATAGTCTGACCGATTTCCGAGAAGATGTGGGGGGGGCAGATGTCATTAGGGGATCCGGACTTTACCCTCATCAAAAGTGAAGAAAAAGTTTTACCATCGATGGCCGGAAAGGCATCTAGTACAGAGGGATTATAAAAGACGTCATCCAAAGGAAGTGACGTTGGGGAGCTGGCGATGCTCGATTTAATAGTGACAATTTTTTCTCTGAAAAAGTTATTCAGGGAATCACATAGCTTCTGCGTAGGAGCTATTGAGGGGGCTGTCCTGTCGTTGTCACAGAGTTCATTAACTATATTAAAAATGTCTTTGGACTTGTTAGATGAAGATAGAATTTTTGTGGAAAAGTAGTTGAGTTTGTGTTGACTTAAAATTTTTTGATATTTTTTCCTAGTGACGCAGAAAGTTTCCCTATCCTGTGAGGAGTAGGTGGCTCTCCACTGTCTTTCTTTCTGTCGTACCCCTAGTTTAAGTGCTCTAAGTTCCTGGGTGAACCATTTGTGGGCATCATTGCCTCTAATGTTAGATAAGTATACAGAGGGGGCGAACAGATCTGCTGCGTGGAGGAGCCAGGAGGACAGTGCCCTCTCGTCAACCTCCAGGTCTTCGCCTAATGGGGGAAGGGTGTTGTTCAATGTGTCCATGAACCCAGAGCGGTCCATGGATTTCCATTTACGGAACTCTTTTCCCATAGGAGGTTTGGCCTTGTGCTGCCCTTGAATTTCTAGCGGGAACTGGATGAGATAATGGTCTGACCAAATACAAGGGCTTATAATAGGAGAGAATGGTGGTAAGTTATATGTCCAAATTTGGTCCAGGCTGTGACCCTTCTGGTGAGTGGGAAAGTGAATGTGTTGGACCAGGTTTAGATCTGTAAGCAGATCCCCAAGTTCTCCAGCTTGGGTGTCTGTGTCTGTTCTGTCAAACCAATAATTTAAATCCCCCACTAGGCCAGTTTTAGAGTACTTTATTACATGGGAGGCCAGTTGTTCTGCCAAAAGTACTGGGTAATTAGCCATGTATTGGGGAGGGCGGTATAGCAGAATTAAAGTAAGAGCCCCACTCTCTGAGTCTAGTGTGATTACCAAGTTTTCGGTGTTGGGGAGAGTGAAAGAAGGTAATTCCCGGAAATGAAAAGATTTCAAAATGATTGCTGCTACCCCACCTCCAGCCTTCCCTTGTGCACGATTGGCAGTCAGAATGTAGTAGTCTGAGGGAAGTGATGCCAGAATGTCCGGCAAGGAGTGAGGATTGGTCCACTTTTCGGTCAACAACAGACCATTGAACGACAGCAGAGGCTCCGAAGAGCTTACTGGCGGCTGAAGCACCTCGGTGAGGAGGTTAGTTCTCACGGCAGCGGCACGGAGCTCAAGAGCAAAGGCCTTGGCTGCCCTGCGCAACACCGCACCATAGGTAGCACCCTCCTCCGTAGCCACAGAGGGAGGAGAGATGAATCCCGTGATCCCGTGTCAGGCGATGTATGCAGACCTTTGGCCTCCCCCAGCTTATCTGCCCAGTCCTGACTCAACTGGCACTGTTGTGCCAGAGGGTCCTCAGACCCCTACCTCATCCGTGTACTTATAAACAGGCAGAAAAGACGGAGCTGGGTCGTAAGTGAAGGCCTCACCCATCGACGCTGGAGAATCTGGACTGAAACTGTGGACTACGTCGTCCGAAGACGGCGCCGGGAGCAACACCATCAGGGTCTGCCCCTCGACCGGGACCTTGAGTGGCGCGGAGCCAACTGCCAGATCTCGAGTAGCTTGCGGGACCGCTCCCGCCTAGTCTTCGAGGTCAAGGACCGGCAGTCGGGGCACGACTTGTCATTGTGGTCGGCCCGAGGCAATAGAGACACCGACGGTGGGGGTCGGTCAGCGACATCAGGTGCTGACAGGCATCGCACGGCTTGAAGCCAGGCATCCCTACGGCACCAGGAGTCGAAGTCGACTCGAAAAGATATCCAAAACAGATCAAAAAGTTAGTCAAAAATGATTTGGAGTACTGCTCTTCCTGGATCTGCACTTCCTGGCGTGGAAAAAAGAAGAACTAACGTCAGCGCGCGAGGGCGACGTCTAAGTACCCGACAATGTCATCCCGGCAAGCACGGCGCCGACGACGGACACGGAGCCGCAGACTACGCCTACCGACGCGCAGGGGTACTGCTGATGAAAACTTTCCGGATTCAGTCTGACGTCTGGGGATATTCTAAGGTAAGGAATCTAACACTAACCAGTTTCTTTCAGATACTGTAGTTCTTGGTCTTGACTCTGGTTCCAAGGTTTGAACAAGAAGACTTAATAGAAAAATAGTTGTGGGAGGAATGTTTAGCGGTGTATGGTATTACTGAACAGGATCCCCATGTGGGACTAATACATTTGGTTTAGTCTGGTTTCCATCTTCTGGTTGAGGAGTGTTAAAAACTAAAAAAAATAAGTTTCTGACTGAATCGACATCGACTTCCTTAATGTTGAGTGTCTAGACGAGGAGCTGGGCATCGACATCAATGAAGATTATGTGATTATGCGTCAATGTTGAGTATTTGCAGGCGACAATATTGACGTTGATGGTTGTGGTGTTTATGTTCGATGCCAAATCCATTTCCGAGAAGCATCGAAGGTAAATTTAACAGTACACAAGGTGTCCTTGTCAGCGGTGCTGTTGTGATTCTCCTTTACGGTGAGCAAGTCAGTGCCGACGCCTGCCTCGACATTGACCAGTGCTCTTGAGGGCTGTTAGATTGTCTAGAGTGATGGTGGCAATGTTTTCTTTGTTTCCTCTCTCTCTAGATTTTCCTATATGGGGTCTTTAGTGACACAGGTTCTGGATTCAGAATCCCCATCTCTGTTGTTTCTGTTTTATTTCTTCTCTACATCCTGATACAGATTTTCGCTTTCCCTCTCAGGCAAATTCATTCACTGTTTTTTAGGACAAAATTCACCCTCTTTAACAAGTTGAGAGGCAGGAAGACAAACAACACACACAGAATGTTGGTATGATGAAGCCTTTTTTTGCCTACATGAAGGGCATTTTGCAAAAAGTGATGGATTTTGAGAAAATATTCACCACTTTTCATGAAAAATTGGTGAAAAATGTAGAATAACCTCAGAAATATTGAATGAAGTAAAAAAATAATTTACTTTTTGTGTCCGAAGTTAAGAAAAAACTTTAGTAAGAAAACCCAGAGAGTGTTCATAGACCCTTTCAGCATGAGCGAGGAAAAAGAAATGAAGCTGTGAGGGAAACTGCCAGCACAGTACATGCTAGAAAGGGATGCTGCTGGTTCCTTAAATTAACAGTGTTTTTTCCTTGCACTCCATGAACTCTTGACCGGACAGGCTATTTTTCTTTCTCTGTATGTGGTAATAGGTATTTTTTTACAATTAAACCCAGGGTTGCTTCTTGTCAGATGCTGCAATGTGGTCACATTACATTGATTAGATGCCTTTTATGTTCCAGAAAATTTCAGTAAAAAGCAGGCCTGTTTCATTCTTAAATTTAGGTGACTCTAACTCTATGGACACAGAGGTGGTTACCTCCAAATAAAATTGACATTTCATATTTTAAAAAAAAGTGTTCGGGGTCCGCGCAAATGCAATGTTTATGACTATCAGTGAGGATCCTACGATGCATAACTATTTGTATCATCATTTTCTGTACTCTAATCTTTGAGACTGTACCCTAAGGCTGAGTGATACTGTATAATGCCTCATGTGTACAAAGTTCTTATTTTATTTGTCATATACTGGGTGTACTGTGTGTGTGTGTGTGTGTGTGTGTGTGTATATATATATACATATACCAGTAGAAAGGCTGATTTTCTGTCATGCGGTCTTTTGAATGTGAGATCTCTCAGTTAACATGCTGAAGAGATTACGCTGCTTATTGACTCTCAGGAATTGGACGTACTCTTTATGACAGAACCCTGTACTACCACTCATTGTTTAGTGGAATTGGGGCTAGCGTGTCCTCCGGGCTATAAGATCCGACATAGCCCCCGGGTCGGGTCCAGAGGGGGAGGAGTGGGAATGATTTTTAGTGAGTCACTAGATCTCTCTTTGCTTGACACTAAGGCGATCCCAGGCTGTGAACTCATGGGTTTCGCCATCAATGATCAGGGAGGCTCACTTTTTTCAGGCCTATTGTGCTATAGACCTCCGGCCAGTGCCCTTTCGGCCGTAATGGAACTTATCTACGAGTTTCCTAACTCGCATTCGAGGACAATAGTGCTGGGTGATTTTAACTTATGGCCAGATGGCCAGACCGACTCTGCCTTCAAAGAGCTGGTGCAGGCCAACGGTAACATCCAGCTACAGCAGCTTCGCCGACACATGTAAAGGGCCATGCCCTTGACCTTATCTTTGCTGATGCTGGCCAAGTGGCCATCCAAAACATCTTTCCTCAGTGCTGGACGGATCATGCACTAGTGCACTTCCATCTTTTGCTCCCCATTCCAACTACGAAGAAATATAATCCAGGAGTCACCAAAATGGGCAGACAATGGTCGAAGTTACAGAAACTTTCTCCATGCCCCACTTTGATTCCAGACGGCATTAGGTTGGGTGATAACGTGGCGGCTAGTTATGAGTCTCTTAGTCAACGAATTCTCATCTCCTTGAATTCTTTGGCCCCCCTCCGAACGACTAGAGGCAGAACAAAACATACATTGCCGTGGTTCACAGATAAACTTCACCAGCTCAAGCACCATTGTAAACGGGCAGAGCGTAAGTGGAGAAAGTTATATCTTGAGTCTGACAGAATTCTTTTTAAACAGGCTCTGGCAACTTATAAAGCCCAGATTAAGCTGGCCAAGGCTAGCTTCCTAGAGGAATCTCTCCTCGCAGGGGAGAACAAGTCCCAGACGTTATTTAAAATCGTGAAAGATTTGGCATCTCCCGCTAGCACTATTAAGAACACTCCTGCCACCCAAACTCTTTGTGATGCACTGGCTTCGGCTTTTGAGGATAAGATCACATCGATCTTGAACAACCTTGCCTCATCACAGGTCGCCATTGCCCATACTTTGGACCACTCCATCTCTACGGCGGGGCCTGTGTCCAATGCTAGATCAGCGCAATTGAATGCTTTCCCGTCACCGTCCTTTGACGATTTTTGTGCACTAGCAGAGAGGGTTACCTCGGGCTCGCCGTTAGATCCTCTTCCACCTAAATTCTGGAAACTTTTTCGGGAAGAGCTCTTTCCGCCGCTCTTTTCCATCTGTTGTCAGTCTCTTGAGCTGGCACAGGTTCCGGACTGTTGGAAGCTGGCAGTGGTTTCCCCTCTCCTAAAAAAGACACTCTGGACCCTACTTGTCCAGCAAATTATAGACCTATTTCGTTGCTCCCATTCCCAATTAAAATCTTGGAGAAACTGGTGACTAAACACCTTTCCAGTTTTATGGAGAGCAACGCATGCCTGGACGTGGCCCAGTTTGGCTTTAGACCAGCCCATGGGACGGAGTCCGCACTGGTGACAGTGCTAGACGACCTGCGGACGCGTGCCGACCAGGGTCGAACGTTTTTTTTAGTAATACTCGACATGTCGGCCGCGTTCGACACGGTCAGCCATACAATCCTGATCAGGAGATTGGAGGAAATAGGGGTATCGGGGCTGGCGCTGGATTGGTTGGTATCCTATCTTGACAACTGTCATCAAATGGTCGCCCTACCACCCTTTAAATCTAACATCAGGAAGGTAGGGCAGGGCGTGCCTTTAACCTCTACCTCCGTCCCCTGATTCAGTTGATAAAATCTTATGGCATAGCGGTCACCAATTATGCGGATGACACCCAACTTGTCTTCGCGTGTGAGGGCAAGGAGGCAGTGTTGCTAGAAACTTTCCATCCGTGCATGTCCATGACAGCGGCATGGTTGAGCCGCAATTCTTTGCAATTTAACGGCTCCAAAACGGAGGTGATACACTGTTATTCGGACCTTCCCCCCAGGCCTTTACCATTGAATTTCTGGCCTCCAACTTTTCGGGATACTGGAATGCCGGCACAATCAGTCAGAAATTTGGGGGTGATGTTTGACTCTAGTATGCAGCTTGACGTATCGGTAAACAAAACAGTGGCCACTTGTATGGCCCTTTTACAAATGCTGCGGAAAGTATTACCGATGCTCCCGGAACAGTCCAGGCCAGAAGTAGTGAGAAGTATCATCCTAAGTAGGCTCGACTACTGCAACTCACTACTTCTAGGGGCCCCTAAAACACTGGTGGCAAAATTGCAACGAGTGCAAAATCTTGCCGCCAAGCTGGCTCTTTTACGGAGTCGGTTTGACTCCTCTACAAAAGCGCTTAGGGAGCTGCAGAGGATTGAGTTTAAAGCCCTGTGTCTGGTACATAAAGCCCTTCACGGACAGGGCCCATCTTCCTTGCAGAATCTTTCTCATGGTAAGTACCGGCCAGATCTCTCCGTTCGGCCTCAGCATGTTTGGTGACAGTTCCCAAGATTCTGAGGATGCGGTTAGGAGGCCGCTCCTTCAGATTCACTGCGGCAAAATTGTGGAATTCTATACCTCTGGGCCTACGCTGCACAGATGATCTTACTTCCTTTAAGAAGGCTTTGAAAACATTTTTGTTTCCTATAACCTGTTAAAACCCCTTCTTAGGCTTTGCAACTATCTGTACACTGTGATGTATCATATAAGTCTAAGCACATATATATATATATATATATATATATATATATATATATATATATATATCACAACAAAATCCAATTTCAACGCACTCTCAGAAACAGGATTACACCAAGTGTCGTTTATTTGCTGTCAGCAAATAAACGACACTTGGTGTAATCCTGTTTCTGAGAGTGCGTTGAAATTGGATTTTGTTGTGGAATTAATATCTGGCGGGGCTCTGCCAGCAACAACGCGCCACCAGCCCACGGGCGGTCTCTCCCGAAAACGAGCCGCGGAAGTGTAAGCATATATATATATATATATATATATATATATATATATATATATATATATATATTTATATATATATATTTTTTTTTTAGAGTGTCCCTGGTGTTGAGGGTGCTCTATACAGAGCTGCCTTCCACCTAAACTTGGGAACTACCCAGTTCTCTCTCTATATATATATATATATGCCTAAAGCCTCATCTCTGTGTGAAAATATTTTTGTGTTAATATTTTTATCTAATTAAAATCTACGAAGTTGTTCACACTCCAGCACAGAATACTTTTATATAGGAGCCCCAAACTGAAGCTCCGTATAATTTAAAGTTATTGATATCATCTTTGGTTGGGTCGTTGATGATAAATCAAAAAATATTAACAACTACTCTTTGGTAAATAATTCTTCAGGAGTCTAGTTTTTTATATATTATTCACTCATCTCCTGAGGGATTATTAGGTTTGCCCTATTGTTTTTCATGTGTCCTGCAAGACACAAGGCATTGGCAATTTCCAGTAACTCTGACTCAGTCAGCAAAAAGTTATCTTTAATGGGCCAGCCAAGCATGGTTTATTTTTCAGTGTTCAGTTTAGCACCAGCTTTAACCATATGATTGGTGCTCACACAGGTGAAATCTGATAACGAGGTTTGGATGATTGTGTGTCAGATTGAGGGAAGAGCTGTCTGCTCTATTCAAGGTGACATTTCAGGTCATACGCATCCCATTTTCAGATTAGGAAATAGTACTGGTCTATGGTGAGAGGAGCCTTTTCACAATGCTTCTGTTTTGGTGTCCTTTTTGAAAATTTCAAACGCTTCCTCATTTGATATATTTTTGGATACATTCATCTTATATAGTATTATTTCTTAACGTTCTTTACTCTCTTAACACATTTTCTCAAACATGTGCAGTGGCTCTCTTTGTCAATTGCTGATTCAGATTTTTCTAATGCCATTCTCCTTTCCAGTCCATTTGTTTAATATTTGCTAGTTCTTGGTTAAACTACTTGTCAGCTTTCTACTTGGCCAGTGGAGGCTTTGGAATTGTAGAGTGTGTTTGAGACTTTATGGGTAGATTTCAGAGGAATCTCTAGGTTAGTGGGTGAAGCACAGTGTGGCTAATACACAGTGGTGAATACTTCATTTAACCTACATTCAAAGAAAGCCTCACTTTTTCTGAGTTAACCATGTGGAAAGATTTCATGTTCATGCATTCAAAAATAGCAGAGAAGAGGGCTGTCAAAGATCTGGCTTGACGTATGCTTCTGAGGTGATGACACCATAGGTGAAGAATGGGTCTAGTGGGTGGTCTGCCATGTGGGTGGATTCTGACAACATTTGGGTAAAGCCTAAAGATTTTAAATGTTTGATGGTTTCAGTGGCCTATTTACTGTATGGTACAGCTACCCAGAGGTTGTAAGTGCTCAAGAGCGTAGATCTTTACAGTAACACTTGGTTCTATAAGGCCATGGCTCAATTTCTTCTTTAAAGCAAAATGCAGAGTATTATTGAGATTTGCCATATATCGGAGAAAAGATGAAATAATAGAAATTGGGTGATTCACATTGTCACAACAAATTACATTGATCCTGGGACTCGAGAGGGTTTCAATGGATCATGATAAATGAGTACCACACCTCCCTCCGCCACATAGTGTGAACATTGTTGATTACTGTGGCAGTGTGAGGCAGAAATCAATTCTCTTGTACACCAAAGACAGCATACGCCTCTTCCCCCATTCATACTGTGTGTCAGGTGGGTGTTTTACTGTCAAATGGGCATTGGGTAGGCCGATTTGGGTGCTTCACATCTTGGCATTGTGACTTTGTCTCATGGCTACATGGGCACTCTACAGATGCTTTGGTTGCATTTGTGATCAGGGATGGTATTATGGTTTGACTGAAAGTTCTTGAGGTAGGAGGGAGATCGTCTATGTCAGATTTTGTTTAGTCACTTTGGATCATCTTCGAAGAATTTACAGTACTGGGGCTTCTGCTGCAGTTTGTTGTCAGTGAGTTGCTATTTGGGTGGTTAGAAAGAACCTATGTGATGAAATCAATGACTGGGGACCCGGGACTCAGTTGATAGCAATGAATCCTTTAAGTGAGCTAGTGTGGGGTTCTTTTCCATACGTTTTGTTTTCTTGCCACATGAGATGACACTGAAAAGATCAAGGTGAATGTGCACTGCTTGAATCATTATAGTTGCCATCTCATATACATTTAGGGCCAGATGTACGACCCGCCAATTAGCGAGTTGCAAGTTGAGTCGCATTTGTGACTCGCTAATTGGAATGCACAACAGTATCTCAGACACTGTTTGCGATTCCTAATGGAGTTGCAAATTGCATGCCTCATTAATATTAATGGGGCAGGCGCAATTTGCGAACCCCATTAGGAATGGCTAGCATTCACAGGGATGGTGGCCTGCTGGGGTCAGCAGACCACCATGTCTGTGATTGCTTTTTTAATAAAGCAGTTTTTTTTAATTCAGCCTGTTGTCCTTAAAGGAAAATTGAATGCATTTAAAAAAGAAAAATGAAACTTTTCAGTTTCATTTTTTTAAGGGCAGGCAGTGGTCCCTGGGACCACTGCCTGCTCTTTAAAAATAATTTTCCACATACTCACAAAGGGGAAGGGGTCCCCTGGGGACCCTTTATCCTTTGCCAGTGATTTACCACCTTCTTGAAGTAGGTGGTAGACTGCAAGTGTTTTGCAGCTGCAAAACATTAGTACATAGCATGTTGACTCGATATTAGGAAGAGGCGCCCCTTCCTAATAGCTTAAATCGCAAATGCTATTTTGCGAGTCAGTGTTTTGCAAAATAGCATTTGTACATGCTATTACCCTTTTTTGCGGCCACAAACGGGAGGATCTCCCGTTTGCGGCCGCAAAACAGGGTCGTGCATCTGGCCTTTAGTGTGTAATCTCCTCTGAGATATTGGTTCTGGGTCACAAGCCTCATTCATCTGGGACTTTTCAGTCTACTTGATGTGTTAAGAAGGTCAGAAAAGGTCTTGCCTGAGTATTAAATATCCCAGATGTGGAAGTGCAGATCACATTTCTTCTTCTCATTTATGTCAGGGTGTTCTCAAAGGCCATTTTTCTTAAACATGTGGGCAGCATTGTTGAAGATGATGATGGGATGGGGTAGTGAATTTCCCAAATGTTAGTTCTGGCTCAGCTCATGGTAAGAAGAGATGTGTTCGATACATCTTTGTACTGATTTTGATTTTGCAGTACACATACTTAAAGAGCCTCTAATATTGTTTAGGGATTGCCAATCTAAGTACTGCTCGGCATCTGCTGAAGAAAGAGCTTCATAAACTGAAAAGTACTAAAAATTAGGTCACATGTGACACAGTACAGGCACTTATGGGAATAAACACAGTGCTATAGATTGTGGAATCCATTTACTACCCAATACATTTTTTCAGGCTAGTTTGGTACAGTGCATGGAGCCTTTCCTACAGCTTCAGCACACAAGGCTGGTCTAGATCAGTGTACTTTGCCTACTTCCAGCTAGTCTTCTCCTGTATTTGGCTCTCCAGCATGCACAATTATCTTTTCTTGAATTACTTTTAACTATCCTGACATCATCTCTCAATCTCCCCTCTTTCCACTAGTACAATGTTCATCCTCATTGCTTCTCACCAGCTACCTCTTCATCTTTGATTTTACATTGACTCTTAATAGAGGTATACATCTCTTCAACATGTCACTCAACTTGCCTACCCACTTTCAGTCAGTAACCTTCTCTTAATATGCCTCAATTGCTGGTCTGTCTCTTCACCTGTCACTTTTGCCTATCTTGTGACAGGCACTTGGCCTGCTTCTTCCTTGGTGTGCCTCCTATGCCATCATCTCATGAGCTATCACCTTTCCCTGGCCAACTTATTTTGTGCCCCTCTAGTCTGCCCTCTCATGACTTGTCACGTATTCCTCACCTCACAACCTATCTGCATTGCCTGTTAAGCCCATGACCTTCCTAAACCTGGATAATTTCTTCTGTTGTTTTTTACAATATGCCCTATTTCTTGTCTTGTCCCCTAATATTACATGACCCTTCCTGTTTACCTGTTTATCACAAGGTTTGTGTTCCTTGCCTATCACAGGGCTTGTCTCCTATGCCCGATCTCAATCTTTTACCTTTGCCTACCCTACCCAACCCATGACCTAATTTCTTGGCCTTCATCTCATTAACAATTTATTTTGCCTACCATTCTTGTGTCCTATGCTCCTGGTTTGTTCATTTCATGACCTACTCCCCTGGTCTGCCCATCTCATGACCTGTCCCATATGCAGCAACTAGTGACCTGCTGTCAGATCATTTCTTGTCCTAAAGCTTAAGGCACGGTTTAGAGTCGGGGACAGGGTTCTCCGTCACAAACGTGATATAGTACCCAGCTCGCCAAGCCCTGAGTTAGTGCCTTCTTTAGAGACTGGGGAACCTTAAACTTTCCATTGATGGAGCCCCCATTTGCTTTTTCGAAGGAATACTTCCTCCTATAGTCCAACTGTGTATGGCAATTGGAGCAATAGCATTACACTGCACGCCCCATTAAGGGTAGACGGTGTATTTGCTTTTTTTTCTTGACCTCACCAAACGGTAAGAGACAGGAAAGAAAACAAAAATGACCACCACACCCTGGAGGAAAGCTCCCAGGGTGTGGGGGGTTTTCATTTTAGAAACAAACTCTAGCTTTGGGAGCCTATACGTGATAAAAAAAAGTAAAATGTTTACTGAATGGCTGTCAAAGCTGACGGCAGCCATCCACCATACCATTGTTACACTGAAATGAACCACAGTAATGGTGGTTCCATTAATGTACAGATATGACAGCTGGGCCGGCAGTCATGTCTAAATTTGGTAGACGAAGTAAAGTCAGGATGGTGGCGGTAATGACCTTAACCATTGTGAAGGACACTACCACGTCCATCAAACCCTTATAGGACCCCTAGGCTGTCCATCTCATGATAATGTCTCATATGTACTCCTGCATGACCTGCCATCCAAGTTGCTCACCTTTTCTGTTCATCTAAGCACCTCAGACCTCAGCACCTGGGAGTTTGTCCCATGACCTGGGATGCTCCATCTAATGATATGTCACATTGCATGTCAAACTTCTAACCTGTCTTTGTGTTTTCATCCTCACATCCTGACTCACATTTCCCATTTCATAGCCTGTATCCTTTGCTTTTACATCTTGAGGCTTGTTCCCTGGTTTGTTTATCTGAATACTTGACTACCTCATGCCCTGTATTCTTTGCCCTATCTAGTGATATGGCTCCTGGTTCACCATCCCTTGAACTGTCTCCTATGATTGGAGCTACAGCTTGCCTTCACATATCCATTACACAATCTGCTTTCTGTCAATCGCAGCACTTGTCTTGTAGATCCACATCTCATGCATGTCTGTCTAAGCTCATGAACTGTGTCTTTTGACTGTAAGTCTCATGACCAATTCCCCTAGACAGGTAGCTAAATGCTCTTTCATATTTGTTTATGACATGCCTTGTCTTCTTTGCCAGCCCATCTCATATACGACATTTCATACAGTGTTTCCTTTGCCTGTTCAGTAAATGATTAGTCTTCCTAGACTCTTCATCTCATAACCTGGCTTCCCAGCATGTTCATCTCATGACCTATTTCACAGGTACCGCTTTACAAGTCTTCCAGACCTGTCTATTACATGATCTATCTTCTTTACCCGTCCATCTCATGATCTTTTTCCATAGTCTGTTATCACCTACCTCCTTTTCCTATCCATCACATTCCCACACTCCTTTGCCTCCCCCATGCATCCCTTTCGCCAACATTTGAAGGATACAGCTCCATGATGATAATGATAGCACTTTTTTTCTCAAAGGCGTCATGGAAGTACACAATACGCTCATGGTGGATTTCGGAAAAAATTGTCATCTCACGGCGGGCCGAAGATTTGGTCTTGGCACGGAATGATATGAACTTGCCAGCATAATCCAACTTGCTGCTTTTTTCAGTCACCTTACGTATGTACGAAAATGCTCCCCTAGGAAACAAACATAAGCTTCAACAAACAATTTTGTGAGTGAGAGATGCCATAACTAACCTAAGACTTTAATACTTATTAAATAACTCCCACTAATCTGTCAGGCAGACAGCCAATATCCAGAGAAATCCTAAAACATTCAACAAGAAATGTTACCACTGTCATGGGGCACAAACATCTAGCAAGAAACAACCCCACCACATTCACATCTTCCTCAACAAACACCATCACTATTCACAGACATAAGCAAGCACTGAACAAACCTAATACTGTAGCAAACTTTATTGCTAAACACAATCAGTGTCACAAGCCATAGCTAGAGATAGACATACTCATTCATGAACACACACAGACATCCCGAGGCAAAAACAAACAGTTCTCAAAAAACACCTTCAGTATCCAGCTACACCCTCAAATGTTCCAAAATAAGGATTAGCATCATCAAGCTGACACCTTAAGAAATATGCATTCACAAATATGTTCACTGTCCTTGCACATGCTTACACAATAATAAAAAGCATCACTGTTCAGACAGATATTCATTAATTCATCAATACATACTGCCACTATGAGGAGACAACGCCAAACATTCCATAGCAAACACCTGTACTATCTTATGATATACCCAAACATTAATTAACAAATAGCACATGTGGCACGAGACATCTGCAACCAGCACTACCATTGTCCAGAAGTGAATGAGGTCATCTAGATTAGGAATTCCTTCTCCTCCAATCCTTCTGCAGTTGAGGTGCTGTTGTTCCAGAGCACCACCCTAAAGGCACCATCTCTTTTAGAGGGTTCTGACTACAAGCCCATGCAGCACTGGATGGGCCCCTTACACTAGTCATTTTGCCTCTTCCAGATATCCACCTTCCACAGTGAACACTAACTCTGCGCAGGATATATATCTTTTCAGGTGCCAACATATATTCCAGAATTATTGACTCTGCAGTTACACAAGCCTGGGCATATGCACACCCTGCAATGCCTGAAGCGGCACTTTCCACTAGCAGGATTTCGTCTATAGATATGGTGCAATGTCTTTTACCCTGACACTGGTTCCTGAATGACTCCTCTCGCTATACATTAGCAGTCAGACTAGGGTGTCACCTCCACACCACATTTCTCAAGGGAAGTCAGGCTCCCACAGGAGGCCTCTTCTATCATGGAGTGATTCAGAATATATATGCATCTATTCGTATCCATACTGGTAATTAAATTACATGGGGGAAGACATAGTGTGCTTCAAGGCACAGAAAGCTAGTGTTTGTCTTCAAATGGTAATTACCTGGTATTTGTAAAGCGCAAACTAATCACGCCTAAGGGTCTCAAGGCGCTGGTGTCTGTCGGGAAGATTAAGCGAGCTATTACCCATAGTCACATGATGCTGGGCTAACCTGCCACCAGCGATCGAACTGTTAGCCCATGTTCCAGAGTCAGCTTCTCTGGCTGCTGCGCCACATCTCTTCCTAATAGCACTTCTACATGTGGCAGGGTGCACTGTAGTGGGCCTGTTTTTTCTCTGTCCAAATTGCACTAACTGCCTGTTGCAGAGTCCACTTTTTGGGGCATTGTAATCTTTTTAAAGTTGTGCAGACACCGAGCAGAGTACAATTTTTACTCCGTTCGGCGGGGCTATTCCCAGATGCCATCTTGATTTGGGTTAGCAGTCTGGTGGCTGAGACCTACTCCCAAATCTCTATTTAAAAAGACCCATGACACTTCAGCGCACCAAAGGCCAGCCTGTCTGCACCCATCTGCGTTTGGATTGCGTCCAGCTCCAGCTTCGCTGCCCAAATTTCAAATGAACAGGACGGTAAGTTGCCCAAAGAAGCCCTTCTGGCCTTGAATAGTGACCCTTGTCCTGGGGCAGGGAGTCATAAACACCCATGTAAGGCCTTGGTTTAAATCTTGGTGTGATCATCGAGGCTGAGGGGAAAGGTGCTCCGTCTTTGGGGACCTCTAATGGAAAAGCAAATGCAGGTCCCTCCCTAAACACTCAGCTGACATCTGCGTCTCCCTATCTGATAACAGCTGGGACCTAATCTTTCTTACTGAAACATGGATAAAGGAAAGCTCTAACAGTGATCTGGCCCTGGCTATTCCCTCTGGATTTTGGATTTTGTGCGCTAACCGGGGAAGAACACGATGGGGGAAGGGGAGGAAGCAGCTTTGCAATTGTCCTGAGGGACACGTGGGAGGTTTCTACTTCTAGGCTGGGCCAAATTTGTAATATTGAGGGCATGCTCTT